>NC_059108.1:99333777-101733777 GCF_020740685.1 Jaculus jaculus | reverse complement strand
AAGATAAAATCCCAGAGTCCCAAACAAGATATATTCTAAACTTGCATGAGACAGATGCAGTCTACTCGCCCCGATAAGATGCTGTGTTGCAGTGTGCTGGAATGAGCTTCTTATAAAAGACAGCTTTATCAGGAAGCTTTTCCCTCACAGGTGAACAGGGGAGAGCTTCAATCACTGCCTTGCAGAAAAACTTCACTTTGAATCCCGCTTCTTCAATGATGCTTCAGTCCATCTAGTGAAAGTGGCATCTCATACACCCAGGGTCCTCTACATTGTATGAGCTATGCTTTGGGACCCTTGAAGATTCTTGGTCCTTCTTATCTTGTAAACGCAGAGGGTAAGCTCTGGCTCGCACTTTAGAAAATCGCATGCATAATTCACTAAAGAGAGGAAAGGAGCTTGGTGGAAGTACTAGGGGCTGTTCATTTTCTAGTGCTTGGGGTCCCTTCCCCCCAGAAGAAGGAGCTCACATGCAGAGGAACCTGCAGTGTGTTCTGTCAGTTCATCATAGGGGCAGATGCAGGAAGCCTGGACTCCAGATCTACCACAGCAGTTACTTTTGCAGAAAATGTATACGTGCTCATTTTAAACCATGTCGGTCGCTTCTCTACCATGTTTGAGCATGATAAATATCTTCAGTGAAGGGGATTGTGTACAGTAAACACTAATTATTTTGAGGTAGACCACAGCTACTTGTATGCCCTCTGATTTTCCTTGTTAATTTTTGGTGACACATTTCTAGACCTGTTCTAAAAGAAATTAATGACACTTTGGTTCTTTAATTCTTTTGTAAGCATGCTTCTGGTAAGCTACTCAAACAGCTCTCTCTGTCCCCCCCCCCCCCCACCAAGACTCCGTCATTCTCAAAAAGAGGGAAAAATAAAAGATTTTCTAAGCAGTTAACTTTGGGAGACATTCCACTTAAAACGGATCAATTCTGAACTTCCAGTGGCCCCCTCCCCCTCCCCACACACCCCTAACCTTAGGATGCTGTGATGATCATGTTTCCACTAAAAATGACAGAAATGGAGAACAGCGATGTCGCTTCCCAGTGCTGTGGCCTGTTCTGCCCTCTAGCCAAGCAGAACGGATCGTGGAAGACCTTGGACGGCAGGGAGGGGGGACAACGTGTCGCGTAATTACCGCGAGTGTAAGGCGGTAGCTGGCCCCTGGGCGAGCAGAAGCCAACCACGGCAGGCATCGGAAATACATAATGGGCCCTCGCCCCGCGGAGCTCGGGGAGAGCGGGGAGGCCTCGGTGGGGTGGCGGGAGGCTCGCGGAGCCCCTGGGCGCTGTCCACGCAGACGAGCTCCGGGTCTGACACAGTGACAGCGCGAAGGAGGAGCCGGAGCCGAGCGCGGAGGCAGGCAGCGAGCCGCGCACTCGGCTTTGACGTCGCCGGGCTGCGGCTAGCAGCTCGCGCTCTCAGCACGTAGCGCACAACGTGACCACACACAGCCTTCCTCCGGGCCGCGGGTCCGCCTGCGCTCCGCGTCGGGCTGCTTCACCCTCCTACTCCTCCTCTTCCTCCTCCTCCTCGAGGCTGCGCACCCCCCCTCGCCAACCCCGGGATTCCAGCCAGCTTCGGGCTCCAGACGCTCTGCCGCCCGGCTTGGGCATCTTCTGCCGCAACCGCGGCCCGAGCGGCGGCCACGCAGCAGACGGGTGTCCTCCTCAGGCGGCCGCTCTCCGCCTAGCCTCTGGATGCCAGCACTCCGTTAGCCCGGGCGGGGAAGCCCTGCCGAGGCCCCCTTCACCGAAGTCCCGCCGGTCCCCACCGCCCCCACCCCCTCCACCTGACGGGGGCGGTGCGGAAGCGGAGAGGACGCGCGCAGTGCCGGTGGGCACGCGTGGACGTGTGCGGATCGGGGCTCCGCCGGGCATCTACCCTCTCCAGCAAGTGGCGGTGTCTGGACTCTGCCTTCGGCTCCGGGGAATCCGCGCGGCCGGCCAGGGTTCTCTCTTCGCCCGCGGGGCGCTCAGGGCTGTTTTGGAGAACGGTGACGGTGGCTGAGGCTCGTGCCTGGAGAGCTCTGGACGCGCACCCTGCTCCTTCTTGGACCCTCTGCTCCTCCTCTGGTCCCCTCCTCCCCATCGCCGTTTCCCCAACCCCACTCCTCCTCCTCGTCTTCATCCTCCTCCTCTTCCTCCTCTCCCCGCTCTGCGATGCGAGTCTGTATCGTGTAACAGGATTGGCGTTGCAATGGCAACTGATGGAATGGGGGAAGGCAAGACATCAGGGCTGGGGGCTCCGGACTGCGGGCGGGCGGGCCGCTGCCGCCTCTTGATGTTCCTCTGGGGACCTTCGCGAGTTACTTTGTAAAGGCGAGCCCAGGCGAGGTATCCTTGCTTCGGGTCCTGGGTCAGAGGCCACTTCCTGCTCTTCGGCGGTCCAAACCAGGCTGGCACCGCAGGGCACCCCCTCGGCCCCCAGCCCGCGCCGGCCGCCAGCCCAGCGCTCCGGGGCTGCCCGAGCTGCGGAGAGCGGAGCCCGCGTCCCCGAACAGTTCGCCTCGCGGCTCCCCTTGCGAACATCACCGCCCTTCGCTCCTCCCCAGCGTCTGCGATCTTCCCAGGCGCCCGGTGTGAGCGCGGCGTGCGTGTGAGTGTGTCGGGGTATTGTGTAGTGGGAGTGAGTGCGTGTGTGTGTGCATGAGTGTGTGCATTAGAGTGTGTGCATGAGTGCGGGGTGTGTGGGGCTCCTGCGCTTCGCTCGTGGCCGCCGCCGGGGAAGGACGGACGGACGGCGCTTCCTCCTTCAGCGAACAGTTCCTGGGCATCTCCGCCTGGCCCGGGCGCGAGTGGAGCGCGACTGGCTGGTCGCCGGCCTCCGGAAGGTCCTACTGCGTCCCCCCTGGGCTGGATATGTTCATGTTCACGTGAAGATGGATTTAGTGTACGGTCTCGTGTGGCTGCTTACAGTCGTCCTGGAGGGGATCTCTGGCCAAGGAGTGTACGGTAAGTGGAATCGCGACGCTATCGTGACCTTGTGATTCCTAGGCAAGATAGGCTGGTGAGCTAAAATGCACGACTCGCGCCGTTCCGGGGCCCCTCCCGGCGTGGCATTTGATTTACACTTCATCACGTTATTGGGAGTTCTAAGGAGGCAGCGAGCGCGCTGCGGATTGGGCTGTGAGCGGCTCCCCTGGCGCCTGGACTGGGGATTGGAGTTGGGTCGGGGCGACAGTATCGCACCAGTGCGTACAAAAGGCTTTGCACTTCGTTTATCCCCAGGGGGGACACAAGCTCTAGCTGTCTTGTATTTGATAATGGTCTGTCTCCTTGCATGCTGCGGTGTGGGTGCCGCGGTTTCCCCTGAAGTGTAGCTTGGAATGTGACCCTCCTTAAGTCTCCCACCTGTCTCTGTGCAACCCGTTGCCCTCTCTTCCTTTCCACATTTCCTTTTTTCTTTTCCTGTGTATGCATACATGGCTTGATTTTCAGGCCCAGGAAGTAGGGTGACAGTTGAGTTGCGTTCTGCACCAGCCGTTGGCATGAGCACTGACTTGGGGAGGGGTAATAGCAGGCAAGATTCTCAGTGCCAGACACAATTAAGGGACATATTTGTGTGAATGGATGAGCAAATGCATGAATGAACGGTCGGCGGGCGAAGTCCGTCTGCGAGTCTCTGCTCTAGGACAGGACACCACTCGCTGCAACCAGAACACCTTCTCAGCTTTCCAGAAAACCCAGATCTGAGAGAGGCTTAGGACCAAGGGGAGGGTGAGCTTATTAATTGGAAGGCTTTTGAAGTGCTTAAAAGCAAATTCAGTTTCCTTTGCCTGTCAGCAGTTGGCACTCTTGTTTAGGCACTGAAATACACACACATACACACACACACACACACACACACACACACACACACACACACACACACACCTGGGCAATTGTGGGCTGAAATATCAGTATTCTAGGACGAACAAGAAGTGCTCCCAAAGAGAAAGAACTTTTGTGTCCCCAGGGTATGTTTGACGACGAGGTTGAAGGATAGCATTAGAGGGGGCATTGGGTCAACACTCTCACCAGCCTCCTTGGCAGGGCCAAAGTACAGGGAACGTGTGCTGGAAAATCCGCCCCACATTGTCTTCGCTCTTGATCTGGGATTTGGATCCAATCTCTTCAGGGCTTAGTCGCTGATTGCCCCGGGGCAGCAAAGCATTTGTATTCCCTGAAGTCACGCTTTCCCTGCACACCCTAGAACTGCCTATGGAGTCATCCCAGGTACTAGTGGTCCTGCAATAGCCAACTCTGGGAACCCTGTACTGAGCGTGTTGTGTGTGAGTGCAGCAGATCCCGCCCAGCCTTGACTGTGTTCTGTCCAATGATATGCATTACTCATGGGCAGAAGGGGGTGAACCCCAGTTTATGTGGCACTCCCCATTCTTGTCTTCCTAGGCTTCTCTGTTTTGTACCAGAAAACCTTCATTCTCTACCATTTGGGAGCATCGTCATTTCCCCTTTCCTGACCTTCTCCTTCCTAAATCGAGGCCACTTGCCTGATGGCAGCAGAGCCTCTCACACTGGTGATGGGTGAGGGTGTTGGCTGGGAGGTGTTTGAGTACAGGGAAGAGGTGCTGCATTTCCTGAAAGCTTGACTGATGTCAGGAGGTGGGGCCTGTAGAGAGAGCAGGAATTCAGTCAATGATCCAGTGACTGTGCTGTGCTGTCTGGGTAGCAGGGCAGAGAAAGAAGCTGGGAGTTCTAATGGCTGAGGCTTGAAGGTTAATGCTGCTGGAAGGGCTGTTTCTTGGGCTAGAACATTCTGAATTCCTCATCCCATGTCCAAGTTTGCGTTTGTTTTTTATTGATTCAGATCTTCCCAGATGAAAGGAATTGTTTTTTTTTCTTTTAGACTTGTGGGAGCATGGAGACTGAGAGGAGGGCAGAAGTCTGGGTCTGTAAAGATGAAATAAAAATGGTTCCATTTTCCTGACACTTTTGGTCCTTCATATTATTGTCTTCTGCTGGGCAGAAGAAGAGTGACAAGGTCTAGCAGGGAAAATAATCAGTTAAAAATAAGCCCTTGCTTATGTCAGTAAAGAGAATAGTGTTCCAGCACTGAGTTGGTAATGATGATGAGGATGATGGCCTTTGTTTTTAATTGTTTTGTTTTGTATGGATGTAGCTGTTGTTCACTTATCTGGGGATACCATTGGCTTTGTGAAAATAAACAATCATCAACATCATTGGTCATGATAATGTCCTGGGTAAACATAAAGCTTTCAAACATTACTTGCCATATATGCTTCAGAGACTGCAGGAATTAGGCTCTCAAATTCAGCACCAACATCATTCTGGGACTTGTGAGAAGTAAAAATTTGGGGTGAGGCCTTGCTCGGAATTCTTTGTATCAAGAACTCAGGGTCTTCTAATCCTGCACATCACCTAATGTAACCATCTGATACACACAAAGCCTGAGAGTGGACCAACATTTTCAGGATTTGACTTTGTAAATTATGACCTTTCTTAACCTAAAGTAATTTCAGTTTTTTGCTGAAGTATTTATTATAAAGAGAACAATTTTCACTTAGTTTAAAATACTGATCAGTTGTGAAGGACAGAAATATAAGATTTAGTGTAACGTTGTAAAATGTTGTGAACATTTTACATTGAGAACTTTGAAGAGAATTAATTGTAAATGCAAGGCAATTTTAAATAGAAATGTCTAAAAGTAGATGAGAACTTGGCTAGTATAAACGTCTATATTCATGTAATCTTTCATTTGCCTATGTTTGTAATATGTAAAACCACTCATTTTCCACAAAGTACTCTTTCTTATCATTTTCTAGTAACTAAGACTAAGAGGAAATAAAGATGTTTTCTGAGTAACACAGGTAATCTCTTTACTTATCTCTTCCTTGCCCTAAAACAAGAAAAAATCTGAACATGAAATTCAGATTTTAATTTATGGTCAATTGAGGATCTTTGTTTTAATGCAGATATTATGTAATCTTGAGGAATATAATCTTCCTATGATTTCAATCAGCTTGGCATCTATGAGCAGGACAGTAATAGTTTCTGTGGTAGACGTAGGAACTTGCATTAATCTTGCATGATGCTTGGAAAACTAACTGTTCCATGGTTAACATTTGTATATGGTGTAGCATTTGGATAACAGAGATTGGTTACTAGCTAATAATTCTGATGGACTTAAAAATTCTTTAGAATATCATTTGACCTACAGGAATATAATTATTCTTCACATAACTTGTACCAGATATAAACTATTTTAAATATGCCTGAAGAGAAAACTATAAAAATTAATGATATAATAGCATAAAAAGACATGTGAACTTCTTAAGATGACTATTTTAATGTGACACTATCCACTCAGGGATATTTGTGTATTTTCTAATAAAATTTTCTTAAGCAACACATTCTACCTTTTGGAAGTAAAAAATAATTACTTACATGAAAAAAATTCCCCACATATTCTTATATTTAACAGTTTTTGTGAGAATTTTCTTTTTATTTAAATAGTGCCAGAAACCAAAAGCTATACTAAGTTAACTATATATGTGTGTAACTATATATGTGTATATGTATATAATCATTTGTCTTTTCACATTACATTGTGTGTAATACACAAATTAGATGAAGTATCAGAATGGAAACTGGCGAAGTAGGTATTCTGAAGCATGTTCCTGTCAAGTCACATTTACTAAATATCATAATGATAATGACTGTACTATTACTTCCGGTCATCATTCCATTGATTTTCAAGGATGTTAATAAACCCTTATAATTGTACTAGTACAAGTAAATCTCCACTACAAATGAAAAACAAATCTCTAAGTAGGGGTAGATTTAGTGGAGATAAAATCAAACTTGTTACCCTCCCCCAAATAGTTATTGTACTGATAATGATTATAGGGTGTGTTGGGAACAGTAAATTCATCAAATGTGTATGACAGACCAGTTATCTTCATTAATTCAAGTGTGATACCTTCGGCAGTTGCTGAACAGAAATGGCATGGTAGAATTTAGAATAAGGACATAAGTACACAAGAAGGTTCTAGAAGAAATTTCTGTCTGCTGGTGGAAGCTGATAAACACATTGACCCCCCAAAATAAGATAGATACTGAAGGTCAGCCATTCATTATACCCAGTCTCAGGATGGTACCTGCTAATAGAAAAGTTATTCTTAAGAATGATAAGAATTTTGTCCTCTTTGGGTTTAGGAAGGCTTTATGTAAAGACACTGCTTTTGACTTAGCTCTGTTTATGATGCTAACCTGGAAAAGAGGAAATGATTTCACTAAATGCTAGAAAAGAAAATATCATGTGAAAGTGCATTATGTATAGTCATCCCTAACCTTTTCACTTCTCAATCTCCACTCACCTAACTGGACATTCTCATATACTCTTCTCTTGCTAGTGCCTCACAACCATTACCAAAGAAAAGTGTGGTCTGTCTACATTCCATATCTTGAGAATTTGCACATTCCGGATTGTCAACTAGTAGGATTTCTTTTGCATGCTGAGTGGACAGGTTGTTTTATACAATATTACAGGCTCATGTCCTACATGTCTCCAAAGAAGTCCTCAAGTTGTCTAATCATATTTTAGTTTGAAGTGTTTGTTTATTAAGGCCAGGGCAGTACAGGGATAGTGCCAGGGCCCACCCCATAGGACGTTAGAGGACAAATATTTACAGTTTAGGTAATTCTGGTGAAAGGGTGATACAAAAGAAATGACAGAATTATTATGATTTCTTTACTTATGTCTTTAACTTCTCTGATGATGATCAGAGAATTGTTATATATTCTAATTTTATGTTGTATATTTTTTTTTTATACTTGTAAACACCTACAACTTTTTTGAGAAACCCAGACAAACTTTTCTGGAAGAATATACAAAGAAGATATACTTAGTAGTCTTTTAAAATTTATGGTTTTAATGTAACTTGGGTAGAATTTTGGGGACTGCAATCGCACATGAGCTTTATGGGTTCACTCTTGTTAAGACTGTGATGAGAGCTGTGACTGTGGGTTGTTTTTCCAGTATAGCGGTGATCCATCACTCCCATCCCCTGGTCTGGTTTTCATGCTGTGGAAACAGTCTTTCAAGAATGGGACTCAAGACTTGTAACCCACCAAGGAAACTGCAAATAACCACATATATGAGCTTAACCCTGGAAGTGAACACTCTGTACCTTGTGTTGTTTGATAGGTTAAGTTGGGCTACAAGCTGGGGCTGAAAATCAGCTGGGGAGGCTTTTCTGAGCATTGTTGGTGATTTTGAAAGAATATGCAAAGTATTCTGCTGAATGAACTCCAGGTATGAATTGGAGAACAGTTTAGCTTCATTGTAATTATTATTAACTGAATAGTCTCACAAGATGAAATTTCATTTCTTTGCTTCAGTAACTGTCAATGTAAATATATTACTTAGAGTAGACTGAGAAAAAAGATTACATCTAGAAATCTGGACCCTATTATCATTTTCAAATCCAATTAAAAATTTTTGATCTTGAAAAGCATAAAGTTGTGAGAGGAAATTTTTAAGATACTTAATCAACCCACCTATTCATGACATATTATGCCAGGCAATTGATCCTGTACTGTTTGTGAAATTTCTTTTTTTCTACACAGCACAACTATTCATTGGGTGATTACTTTTTTACAGATTACTGAATCTTTCTAGGCTTTACTATTAGCATACAC
Source organism: Jaculus jaculus (assembly GCF_020740685.1). Lineage (NCBI taxonomy): Eukaryota > Metazoa > Chordata > Mammalia > Rodentia > Dipodidae > Jaculus > Jaculus jaculus. Next base: position 101,725,109 of record NC_059108.1, on the reverse strand, counting down.
TCAGTTCTTTTGTGTTTTATACAAGAACAATTCCATTCTCTTTTCTAACCTTGCACTGCTCCTGTATAAGCTCCCTCCATATCAATTTGTTACTATTTTTCTAACTACTATCTCTACTGTTATTTTTGAAAACACGTTTATTTCCCGTTCTACATATGCCACTGACCATATTGGATAAACCCTGAGGTTTCTGTTTTCACAATTCAAACCATGAATTCCCAGAAGTTTGTTATCACAAATTTCAACTATTAATAACTTACTTATCATATTTTAATGTCACTTTGTAATTTAAATAAATATTATGATAAGATGGAAAGTGTTAGAGGCTATCATTTATTTTTCTCATCTTTTTGCTACCTCTACAATTTTAAATAAATATTTGGTGACATTATTTTATTGCTGTTCATGGGGGAAATTGTGTTAAGGAATGTGTGGTTCTCAGATGAGGTCAACTTAGTGACTTGTTACTATATTTTCAAACATCATTTGTTTAAAATTTATTCATTTATTTATAAGGAGAGGTAGAAGAAGAAGAGAGGGAGGATAGACTCACAGACAGAATGGGTGGACCAAGGACTCCAGACACTTCAAACAAACTCCAGATGCATGTGCCATTCTGTGCACCTGGATTTATGTGGGTACTAGGGAATTGAACCCAGGTTGTGAGGCTTTGGGGGCAAGTACAAAGCTATCAAATTCAGCCAAATATTCCGTTTCTTTATTGTTGTAAAGATAATAAGGGAAACACAGATAATTAAATGATTAAAAAAATTTTGTTCATTTTTTATTTATTTATTTGAGAGTGACAGACATAGAGAGAAAGGCAGATAGAGGGAGAGAGATAGAATGGGCACGCCATGGCTTCCAGCCACTGCAGATGAACTCCAGACGCGTGCACCCCCTTGTGCATCTGGCTAACGTGGGACCTGGGGAACCGAGCCTTGAACCGGGGTCCTTAGGCTTCACAGGCAAGCGCTTAACTGCTAAGCCATCTCTCCAGCCCAATTAAATGATTTCAGAAGGCGCCTGTATGAGCAAAGACAAGTTCTTGCTTAGCTTGCAATCCCAGAATCTTAAAGGACTACACAAACAGCTGATATTTGAAAGACATGCATAGGAAGGAAAGACTGTTTGAAAAATGTATCTGTCCTTTTAATAATGGAAAAATAGCAAAACCATAATTTGTTTTCCTAAGTAAGTAGAACTCTGTTCAAGTATATCAGAGTAAAAAGAAAAATGTCAGCTGTTTGACTGAAAGACATCTCTGGGACTTTTTTTGTTTTCTTTTTGAGGAGACAAGTGAGAGGGCAGGGTGCTCTTAAATGCAGTATATGATATTCTTGCTGAGGGTTAAATTATTTTTCTGCAGATTAATTGCATGATTTTGGAATATAGAAAAGGTGGGCACAGATTAAGCTTTGATGCTAACTTTCTGTTACTTCAAAGGATATTAATGAATTGGGATTATGCCACACCTCTGGTGAATGTCTTGTGATAGAGGAGGAGGTTACTACTTGTATCAAAAAAAAAAAAAAAAAACAGGGAGAGAAAATCTTCAGAAAGATTAACTATATTTCAAAAGTTGTTGCCGGTGGGAATTCAATTGAGAAATGGATAAAGCTTGAGTAAATTTAGTCAATAAAATAGTGTATACCTGCTATGCATGCATCATGTAGTTATGTAGTAAGGGCTGAAAACTCACAGGGATCACAAGTTTATTAAAAAAATAAATGGAAGAACAAATAAAATTTGGCTCTAACTATTAGAGATACATAAATGTTTGTGTTTGAGCAAACTGTATTATTTTTCTGTTGTAGTTAGTGGAAACAAAATTGCTGGTGCATCATGGTGAAGGAACATTGAAAGTAGATTGGTATAACACAGGAGGAAATCCTACCTGGAAGGTGAATACTGTGGGTAAAAAAAAGTAACCTTGAAATGGATATGTGACAAAACCCAGTTTCTTCAAAGTTTGTTGTCAGTTGGAAGTATGTGTCCTTTTCATATTTATGTGTGTGTGTGTGTGTGTGTGTGTGTGTGTGTGTGTTCATGAGTATGTGCATTTCTGTAAGTGTGGAGGGAGATCAGAGGACAGCTCTTGGATAGGTCCTTGTTTCCCCATCTCACTTGAGTCTGGGTTTCTCTCTCTGGATTCTTGTTCTGCCCTTCTTTGCTATGGCGCAAGCTTCCCAGGACTGCTCCTTTTCTGCCTCCTATCTTGTGAGCTTCAGCATGGGTGTAATGAAATTTCCCAAGCCTGACGCAGGTTTCTAGCCTCTTACTTAGAATCTAGAACTTGAAATTGGGTACTCCAGCTTTACTGGTCAGTGCTTTATGCACACATCCATCTCCCCAGCCCAGAAAGCATTTTTATTTGTAATGCATCTCAGTTATCTGTAGCAAACACTTGCTCTCTTTTGTTGTGGGCATGTGTTTGTTATGTGTGCATGTCTCTATGAGTGTGGGTACATATATTCAAGTAAGTGTGCATGCATTTGTGTACACATGCGTGTGGAAGCCAAAGGACAACATTGGATGCCCTTTTCAATTATTCTTTGAGACAGGGTCTTTTGCTAAACATAGAGCTCACATATTTGGCTAGCCCAGCTTTCCATGAGCTCCAGGAATCCTCTTGTCTTTGCTGTCCCTGTATTGAAATTACATGCTCAAATTTTCATGGGCAGCATTTTTACCTGGATGTTGGAGAAATGAACTCAGGTACTTATTCTTGGGCACACTTTCCCACTGAACCATCACACAAGTCCCACTTTCTGTTCTCACACCTGTAACTCATATGCATATTTCTAGCATTGACTGTATGTGTAAATCAATTAGATTGATCTTCTAAACATCAACATATTGTCTGTACCTTGTTTGGGTCCATCTTTACTCAGGACTCTAAACAGGTAACAAAATTATTAGTTGAGGAGATTTTTTCCATTATGCATAATGAATAACTTAACTACTCTTAAGTTTTAATCTCAAACATACTATACTGCCAACTATAACATGGAAAAATACAACTGTAAGTAGTTATGGAGTTCATCTTCCATCATCTCTCGGTAACAAGATCTGTGAGTTGACATCGAGAAGCAGTATAGTTAGTGTTTTTGCTGTTCCTGTACTTGTTTCCTTTTCCTTGTTTCTTTAATAGTGATTTTTCTTCATACTTTGACTCTTGCGTTTTCCTTTTGTTTCATTTTTCACAATAATGTATACCACCTTGTGTCTATGCCTTTCCTTGTAACAGACGTGATTTTCATTTTAAAGTGTTTGCACTTTTAGCTCACAGTTAACCAAAACTGTCTTTATAACAGCTCTTTCTTTGCTTAGATTCATCCACATAAACTTGCTGAAGAAGGTACAGCTATTTTACATGATGACTATTGCTACAATGCTGTCAGCACAGTAATGATGTGAACATGGTGAAGATTGGGAGGTGGGGCTCAAAACCTCTCTGCCGTTCCCTAAAATAAGAATATGACTCCCAGTGGACAACAGCCTAAAACACTCTGCCTTGTTCCTCCTGGACTACTTATTCTGGTATTTCTTTTTTATTTTTTTTTTAAATTTTATTTATTTATTTATTTGAGAGTGACAGACAGAGAGAGAAAGAGGCAGAGAGAGAGAGAGAGAGAGAGAGAGATTGAGAATGGGCGTGCCAGGGCTTCTAGCCACTGCAAATGAACTCCAAACGTGTGCGCCCCTTGTGCATCTGACTAAAATGGGTTCTGGGGAATCGAGCCTTGAACCAGGGTCCTTAGACTTCACAGGCAAGTGCTTAACCACTAAGCCATCTCTCCAGCCCTGTTATTCTGGTATTTCTGAGATCATTTCTTATACTTCACTTTTGCCTTCTTCCAACTGCAGCAGCTTGTGTTGAACGTAGCCTTCTCCCTATTCACTGCAACACTGTTCTTGAATTCTATTATCATTACATTACTTTGGTTAATATTTCAAGAAGCATTTTCTTGTCATCATTGAGACTCAATTGATAGTGCCTTACTTCTCTGAGCTTACTGATGGAGATATAGCCTTTGAAACCCTTTATAATCTCTCCAGGTTTATAGAACTAGGGACTACACACACATGTCCCCTACAAAAGTACTTTTGTATGTAGAGTTTTGTATTCAATTTGCATTGAGTATATATTTGCATTATATATCCATATGATGTTATGAGCACTAATTTTCTGTTTTACAACAGCAATACAAGTGAAGATTATTGCACATGGGCTCTAGTGATGTACGCATTGAACCTAGTGTCACTTGTATACTAAGAAGACCATGTTTCCTCTTCTGTTAGCCAAATCTTTTTTTTTTCTGTCATTTGTGATTTTTAAGATATTCAAATATATCTATATTCAAATGAAACCCAAAATTATATCCACAAACCAAAACTTATATAACTTTATTTTTTAAAAAATTGTTTATTTTTATTTATTTATTTGAGAGAATCACACAGACAAAGGAAGGGAGAGAGGGAGGGAGGGAGGGGAAGAGAGAGAGAGAGAGAAAGAGAGGGAGGGAATAGGTGCACCAGGACCTCCAGCCACTGCAAACGAACTCCAGATGCATGTGCCACCTTGTGCATCTGGCTAACATGGGTGTTAGGGATTTGACCCTCAAACCAGGGTCCTTAGGCTTCACAGGCAAGTGCCTAACTGCCAAACCATGTCTCCAGCCCATAACTTGATTTTTTTCAGGTGCTATTGAAAATCAATTTTTAAGTATAAGTGCTATTTAAAAATGACTGTTATATTCCACATCTTGAATTTGGAATTTTATACATATTTTACCATGCTCTAATCTTTGAATGAAATGTATTTGAACTCTGAAAATCATAATGGTTTTTTACCTACGGTAGATTATTTGGCCTAAATTTAGAAGCAAATATGACATGTATTTAAAAAATAAATACTTGCATACATTCTCACACATATAATGAAAGTGATAATCATATATTTTAATACTTACACTTAGATTAAGTCATTTAACTTAGCTCACATTGGGCTGTGCATGAAGCTATCTCAAACATTATAAAAATGCATGTTGAATGATATGCATAGTTCAGCTTTTTACCTAAGAAATACAGAGGTATCAAGTGTCAGCACTTTATACCATCATAGCTTCCTTTCTTGGAATAGAAAAAAAAAAAAATTTTAAGAAAGACTTTTTTTTTGAGTATTAACATGCACCTACTGAACTCTCTGGTATAATCTTTTTGTTTCTGATAGGATATCTTAAGCTTGTTCACAATTAGAAACCTATAAAAATGAAGAAATGGCTGTACTATATACTTTGCAAAAATAGATATGTTCCTCCCTCTACAGTAGTAGGAATGTGGTTATAAAAATAATACTGTCAGGTACGCAACTTTATTTTCCCTTAGGCTGATTAACAATCACTGGCTTTAGAAAGATTGATAGTTAAATGTCATATTTGGCCTCATTTTTTTTGCCTCGAGTTCCCTCTGGGTATTGCTTGAGCATTTTTATCATGCAGAGTTAATTGAAGAGACTATATCAGCTGAATTCTTGAAAATCTTGTTGTGCTCAAGAGGAAAGTTGATTGCAAGCTCTGTCCTTCTCTTAGCTGCCAATGAGTTCCTCAAACCTCAAAGCTTACAAATTAGTGCAGCTTAGTGATTTGTTGTAGGCATTTAGCTATGGCATTTGCTACTATGAAAGTCAGTTTTTCCTATGCTTTTTGAATGCAGTTATTGTGTCATATAGTATAACCCTGTGCCTGCTTCGATAGGAAACCTTTTCAAGAGAGAACAGGAAAGGGATTATATTCAGTTGTACTGCCATGCATTTCTAAACAGCTGATGTTTTCTTTAACTCATGACAACCTCCCAAATCATCAGAGGCAACTGAGTCATTTAGAACTTTAACTCTTAATTCAGTATGGTGGAAGAGCAGTACCCTGAAATTCTCTGTGTTCACATTTTACAGGTCTGTGTTGATATTGTATTTTAAAACAAGATCACTTTATTTTAAAAACATAAAGAAATATTGCTGTGTTGAGTTCTTTCTCCAAACAGGAGGTTTTTAATACTCTAGCCAAATGCTTTAAACTAGTGGGATATGAATTTTTGTTGCACATGGGATATTGTGATAAATTTGACAGATAGTGTGGGTCATCGTTATTTTGTAAGCAAATATTTCAAATTAAACTTCACTGTTTTGTGAAGGAATTCAGGGGGGAAAGGAGTGAAATCCAAGTTTAGAAGAGCTTAATAGATTTTATGTTTTACTGCTTCACACATCTGGAGTTCCACTTCCAGATTTTGCACTTTTTAATACCCTAGATGCATGTTCTATTTTGGGTAAAGGTGAACAATGACATAATCACTGAGTCATAAAATTAAAACACTACTATTTATGTGCATCTAGCTGTTAATATTTATTTTATAGATGAATATTAGGTGATATTGATAATTATAAGTTAATTGAATGTCTAGAAAAACTTGACTATATGTTTAAATAAAACTGAAGACAAAATATCTTATAAATATGGAAATATGAGTGTTGTGACCAAAGTCCACTAAAGCTTAGATTCTCTTAAAGAGTATTCTGAAATTGACCTGTCTGTGTGCTCAGAGGCTTCCTATCCTGTGATTTTTGTTCAATGTTCAGAGGTCTCACCTTCTCATCAATTCTTGTGATTTATGAACTGTTCACATTAGTGAAAGATTTGTCCTTATCTGCAGATGGGAAATTATTGATGGAGCAAATAGTGGCAAATGGCAAAGCATACTTCTAGCAAAGTCTTGTGCTCTGCCCTGGGGGGCTGGACTTGAGGTTATGTGGGTAGAAGTGGATACAATGGAATGTTTCCAGTCTTAGCCTAGATATAATCAAGCAGTCAATAGGAACAATTTGCTACTGTCACAGAGAGACAGACTTTCCCAGATCATGGAAGTTTAGTGGAATAGGAGAAGGTGGAAGGTGGCAGGATGGCTTCCCCAGGCTAAAATTTACATGGATGCAGTTTTGAGAAACTGCTTTTGGAGGGGGGGGGGCACATAAAAACACCTTTAGAAGGGAAAAAAAAAGACAGAGCCTGGTATAAGTCAAGGGAGAAGGTGAACCCAGGGTTAGTTGTGAGAGAATACTATCCCAAGTATTTGGGATCCTATAAAGCTAGCAAGGGCCTTCAAAGATGTCCCCAGTAGAGGAAAGGTCTCACTATGATCTATCAATCTCTCGGTACTGGCTATCTTGGTGGTGGTGGTGGGAGGGCACAATATCTCTCAGTGAACTGGAACCCTTTGGTTGAAAACAAATTCTAAGGGAAACTCAGTGGTGAGCAGTCAGCAGATAGGGGGAGTAGATGTCATCATACAGAAGTGGTTCTGATGGTACATTGCATTTTCTAGATTTTACCCCTAGTGGTGTTTAGCTGTGCTCATCTAATCTAAAACTGTTGATCAAGGAGATGGCTTCCTTTCTTTAAGAGTCTTATTTATTTTTTAAGTTTATGTTATTTTATTTATTTATATTTAATTATTTGTTTACTTGTAAGCAGAGAGAGAGAGAGATAAAAAGAAGAGAGACAGAAAGAGGGAAGGAGGGAGAGAGAGAGTATGAACCAGGGCCTCCAGTCACTGCAGACAAAGTTCAGATGCATGTACCACTTTGTGCATCTGGCGTTTCATGGACACTGGCCAATCAAACCATAGTCAATAGGCATTGCAGGCAAGTGCCTTAACTGCTGAGCAATCTCTCCAGCTTCTTAATTGATTACTTTTTATTTTTATTTACTTATTTGTAAGTAGAGAGAGATAGAAAAGGTACAGGTGGAGAGCGAATGTAGCAATCTTATAAATGGAAAGTTAGTGAGACTAGCTTCATCCTATAGGCTTGGTTGTTTGTGGCTATTGGGGTATAATAAGCCACCATAACTTTATGTCAATCAACTAGATTTTTATTCTATTTACCAAATGGGATGGCTAGAATGACTTATCTTTACCCATACATTTTGTACTTGGACCTGGGAAGACAGAGATGGTGGAGCATTACTTCATATCTGAGAATGGACTCGTTTGGAAGCATCTTCACTCCCAAGTACAATGGTTAAGATGCTGACTAACAGCTGGAACATTCTTCAACTGCTTGTGGCACCTGGCTTCTCTCTTTGGGTTCTCTCATTGAAAGATTGCAGGATACTGAGACCAAATGTCCTCAGAAGATAGAAGCCTTTGCATGATATCTTGCCTTGGCAGCTACATGCATCAACTCTGTGTAATACAAATTTTGAGACAGAAGCAAAAAATCTACCCAGGTTGAAAAGAATGGAATATAAATCCTATTACAGTATGGGAATATGGTCAAGTTCATATTTAAAGAGGAGCTTGTGAAACTGTCTTGTCCTTTTTATAGATGCAAACATGTATGCCCCTTTCATGTTAGTGACTTGTTTTGGGGCAATAACATATATAGTCTGTCTACTTTCTCCCCACTTATGGAAAAAGGAGACATGCATATCTCCTTTCCTGCATTATTGTTACTGATATTCTTTTGTTTATGTTTTCATTCTTCCAACCAACAACCAGAAAATCTATACTCTATTGCCAATGATATAGTCATCCCATCCTTCATCCATTCCATATATAAACCCAGCCTGTCTGTGACTTTACCTGGAACATAGGGACTATGAGACTCCCCAGAAAGCCATGATTATGAATCCAGGGAATTAGTACCACAGGGATATGTAGATGTATGTATCACCTCTGGGCATATCTTACTTACATATTCTCTTATTTTGTCTCAGTCTCAACTATGCCACTTCCATCCAATAATGGATTGCTGTAGAACCTGCTTCTTATGAATTGAATTGGCTGACAGAATGTAACTTATAATGAATATTTTTGGCAATATGAGTTCTTGTTAGCCTATTTTCAGGCACAGTGCCTAAACAAAAGCTCAGTGGTATACCATAAGCTGCTTTTCAAACTATTTGTAATTCTCTTTGCAATGGCTTGAGATCATTCAAAAGCATTAGGTGTTCATGTTGTGATTCTCCTACTGGGGCTTGCCATAAACTCTGCGTAGTATTTTGTCCCTCCAAAGCTACCTCTAATATAGAGTTTTGAGTCATTTGATGCAAGTGGTAGAATTTCATCAGTGGAAACTGTGCCTGCTACAAGTCTCACTACTAGCCTTTGTGACATGAAATAGATATGATGGGTTGTGTTCTTTCTTGTATTCAGACAGCCCCAGCCCTATTGATGAGTAGTATGACATGAAATAACTTTAACTTTCCTTTGTAAAGGTTGTCTTCATGTGATTTGAGTCTTAGACTCCAAGAGCTTTCAGTGATGACGTGTTCATCATCCATACTCTAGGCCCTTGTGTCTTTTCAGTGTTTCCAATGTATGTATCTCTCTCCATTAATATGACCCACTTTATGAATTTCTTTGATATAATGGGATGTAACATTATTTCAAATATCTGCAAGCACACATTCTTTCAGACGACATTGCAACAGATGACAAAGGAAGTTAGTAAAGTCTTCTCCAGGATGGGAGGTGTGTACTGTTGTTTGTACCATGTGAATGAGTGATTCAGATTTTTTTAAAGAGAAGGATAAAAATTATTTTCTAGATCAAGTGCCAAGTACTATGACTTAAAACTGTATTATGATTGGGACTTCTCCTGTTTTAAATTGTTCCCACATACATAAGGTTGTTCATTAAGAAAGGGCATAAACGGGAGATCACATGGAAACTATAATATATGCCTGCTTCAGATAATTGGAGAGCAGAACAACTCTCTTTTGTTACTCCCTGAATGGAATACTTGTCTTTGATCTGCTGTTTTGTCTTATGGTGGGACTATCAATAGTTTAGACAAAAAAAAAAAAAGAAAGAAAAAGCAATCAATCTAACTGCCATGCCATCTACATAGCCTCATTACATATTTGTGCCAACATTATTTTTTGATGACCCAGCCCCTTAAAGTGTTTTCTTATTTATTTAGCAATGTGGTGATTATGTCACTAACATAGCTGCATTGTGTTATGTACTGAAGTTGTGTACATGTATGACATTTTGACTTCTCTTAGTCTTTAAAAATATTCTTAGTAGCTCAATGACAGCAAACTTTGTTTGGTCTAGATAACTGATTTTAGAGAGTATGATAAGAATATAGCTATATTCATACTCAATCCCTGCCCTACACCTTTATCAGTTACTTTGTAAAATAAAAACAAAACTTCACTATGATGCAAGCATGTATTTTATACATTTTGAACATATGTTTGAGTTCTAAAACATTTATGATGGACTGAGTTGTATGTCCTCCCACATTAATGAATTTAATTCACCATAAACTTTGACAGGTAAATATGAATTGTCCTATGGATCTGTAGGTCCGTAGTCTGACATGAGTCCATTAGACTGAAATTAAGAGCTCAGCTGACCTACCTTTTGTTTTTGTTTCTCTGGAGGCTTTAAGGAAGAATCCTTTCTTGGATCTCCTGACTTATGCATGCTTCCTTATTCATCTTATTACATAGCCTTTTTAATTTTTTTTTATTTTTTGATTTTTCCAAGGTAGGGTCTTGCTCTAGCCCAGGCTGACCTGGAATTCAGTAGTCTCAGGCTGGCATTGAACTCTTGGTGATCATCCTACCTGTGTCTACAGAGTGCTGGACCTCTGTTTCCTGAGTGTTGGTCCCATCTTCAAAGCAAGCAGCAATTCATCTCTCTACATAGTCATATATGAACCCTTCTTTTTCTCCTTCTTCCACATCCAGGGTTCCTAAGGAGTACATTGGGGTCACCCTGATCATCCAGAAGGTTGTTTTAGCATCCACTGAGATGGAGCATTATTCTGGTAATCATAGTAATAAATTAGATTTAGAAATTCATAGTTTTTCTCATGAATTACATCCAGAAATAGCGATTTAGTTCTGTGCTCATTATAACTATTGTAACCCCAAACTTTCAAACAACTGGGATATTCCATGTATCGTCTTTGGGTGTTTCATCATAGCCTAGGGAGAAAGTGATTGACATGAAGCTCAAGGACTGTCATATGTAGACTGTAGGAAAATACCAGCAAAGTCTGGTTGCTTCCACCACCGGCCCAAGGTGAATGAAGGCTATTTTATGGAGAATGCATTACAACTTTCCTTTTGCTTCTTGAGTTTTTTATGTGCCATACAGTTTATATATTCTTATGAGAATTTTTCCTGTCCTTCTATGATTCATCCTTGATTTTGAGAATCATACACACAGTGGTTCCATGAGTTGGTTAATGGTAGTTAGGAGAACAAAAATAGAGTGTAGGGAATGTTTCCTTCTCTTCAGTCTATATCTAGCATCTTCACCAGATTTCCAATTTCTTCTCAGTGGCCTAAGAATCTTGACCACTTGCCAACTTTATAGAATTTGAAGTTGTGATTTCACAATCTGAGTTGTAATCCTTATTCCCTTGTTAACTTTATATAGAATTAAGTAAAGTGATGTATATGCTTTCCACGATCACTCAGTTGCCAATTACTGGAGAGATTTTTATATGTGTGTGAAAATGTGATAATGGAAAAATCTTTGCAAATTTAGAAATTGTGAAAGAGCTAGACAGTAATATTTTCTTATTCAATATCTATTTTCCTGGTTTTCTGATGCATTATAGGACTTGATTTTATCTCAGGAACTACATAGTCCTGGAACAACTATACTGTGATTTTTATGAGTTTGTTGACTGTGAACCAAAATTAAATTTATTTAAGAACGTGTCAATATTATTACTATGAATAAATTAACATTTTAGATAAAAGAAAAATTATACCCTGTGATTTTTACACAATTGGAAGTAGTGTCACTTATTGAAAATTTAAGAATATTCATGTATTAGCTGATATTTTTATTGCTTCTTATGTATGTATAATGAAAGTTCAGGTTTCTCTGTGAATAATTTATAAGGTCTATATAATATTTTGTTCTCAGGAATAATAGATGAGGGGGATATTGACTATACTTAAGTTTTCTGTAAATAACCTTATTGTAAAAGATTTTGAGATGTTTCAATGGTATTTAATGATAAAAGGAAACAATGAAGCCTTCTAACAGAGAATCCTCTTTAGTAAATAATACTTCTCCTTATATTTTCTTATTCTTTAATGACAAAACAATAAAAATTCTTATTTTTTTCCCCTTTTTCTCTTGGGTAGTCTTTAACCTTTGGCAATTTAACTGTATTGTCTGATGACTTTCAAATGTAGACTCTGTATTAGTCAGGATTCTCTAGAGGAACGGAACTGCTAGAATGATTTTTTTTTTTCAAGGTAGGGTTTCATTCCAGCCCAGGCTGACCTAGAATTCACTATGTGGTCTCAGGGTGGCCTTGAACTCACCATGATTCTCCTACCTCTGCCTCCTGAGTGTTGAAATTAAAGGTGTGTGCCACCATACCTGGCTTAGAATGAATTATTTTGAAAAGGAAATGTATTGGATTTGCTTACAATAGTCCAGTAGCAGTTGCAGGCCCGAAAATCAAGGAACCCAGTAGCTGCTCAATCCACATTGCCAGATGCCTCAGCATTCCCAACCTGGTACTGAGGGCCTGGAGGCTTCCCGAGGAGCCACTGGGTTTTGATCCACACAGGTCTTCAATTGATGGTGGTCTTTAGTCCGTGTTGGGCTTCAATCCACACTGGAAGGCAGCCAAGTGGAAGGAATGAAGAAGCTCTTTTCACCCAGACCTTCCTTATATGTAGGTCCCCTTTGAGAGGGGCTGTCCACTCTCAGGGAAGGGCTCACTCTGGGAGAAGGACTTCCTACTTAAGTTAATCCTTCCTGGAAGAAACCTAAGACCCACCCAAAAGGAATTTCTGTAGATTACTAAACAGATCAAGTTGATAATAACTATCACAAGTCCACCCCTTGTCAACTTGACACCAAACCGTATCCCTTTAAATTATACTTAATTTCCAAACAAAAAGAGTAGCAATCTCATAATTCCACCTAACATGGGATAACTATCCCACATATAATGGGAACTGAAAAATGTCCCCCTAACACAAAGCAAGGTTCCTTGAGGAATGCTTAGTTTCTAATATGAATTCTAATATAAAGTCTAATATAAATTCAACAGCTTGTGATGCAGTCTTAACATTGGTGTAGATATGTACAAATGTTCTGCATCACAGTAATACAGAAACATCGCAATTACAGTTCTCATTTCTGTAACGGTTCACATGGCCTTAGCTGGTATTTGTTACTGTCTTCTTCTACCAGCCATTCTGTATTTCCTCCACCTTAAGCAAGCACCTCAGCAGGTCTTGGTTCTTTACCTGGAGGGATGACCCATACCTTCATTCCTGAAGGAATTGGACCATTTATCACACTACCTCTATTGGATTGTTACAGTTGTCCATTGACTTTAATAACAAGGCAAGTTAACACTAAGAGATGCTGTAAAGGATCTCCTGTACTCCAGACATACTATTCCTTACCTCCATTGTAGAGTAGCAGTCCAGTTTCCTCCTGGTAATCTGGATCAGTCACTCATGCTATCACTGTACTCCTTTCTCAGCCTGTTCACTCAAGGGCATCAGGAGCCCAAAGAAGCCAGGGGGAAGTCTTAGTTTCCAGTTCAATGGAATGTTTTGTTGTGACTTCTAGCAAAAACAATCCTCCCTCTGGCACCAAGACCTGTAGGCCAGCAGAACATAAGGTTTCAGGAGCAGGAAGCAAAAATTTAGCTAATGGATCACTTGGGGTGCTGGTAAGTGGGTTCATTCCCATTTCTACCCCTTGATTCCTAGATCCATGAATCCAGGCTATTGGAGAAACAGTACCATATAGGATGCTGATTCAGACCATATAGAGCCTGCTGGAGGACACTCTCCCAACCTTCCAAGATATTGTCACCTAGTTGGCATTGTAACTATTTCTTTAAAAGGCCATTCCACCAGTCTGTCAAGCAAGCTGGTTCAGGGTGGTTGGGCATATGCTAAGGCCAGTGAGTTCCATGATAATGAGCCCACTGCTGTACTTCCTTGGCTGTGAAGTGAGTTACTTGGTCAGAAGCAATACTGTGTGGAATGCCATGATGGTGGATAAGGCATTCTGTAAGCCCACAGATGGTCATTTTGGCAGAAGCACTACGTGCAAGAAAGGCAAATGCATACCCAGAATAAGTGCCTATTCCAGTAAGGACAAAACTCTGCCCTTTCCATGATGGAAGTGCTCCAATGTAGTCAACCTGCCACCAGGTTGCTGGCTGGTCACCCCGAGGAATACTACAATATCGGGGGCTCAAAGTTGGTCTCTGCTGCTGACAAATTTTGCACACAGTAGGAGCCATAGCCAGGTCAGCCTTAGTAGAAGTCCATGTTGTTGGGCCCATGCATATCCTGCATCTCTGTCACCATGGCCACTTTGTTCATGAGCCCATTAGGCAATGACAAGTGTGCCTGAGGAAAGAGGTTGGCCACTGTCCAAAAAATGGTCAGTTTATGTACTTGATTATTAAAGTCATCCTCCTATGAGATCACCTTCTGATGAGCATTGACATGAGACACAATTATCTTTATATCTTCTGCCCATTCAGAGAGTTCTAGCCACATACACCTTGTCCACATGTCTTCACCAATTTTCCAACTGTGCTCTTTCCAAGTCCCAGACCATCCAGCAAAACCATTGTCCACAGCCCATGAATCAGTGTATAACCACACATCTGGCAATTTTTATTTCCAAGCAAAATGCACAACCATGTGTACTGCCTGAAGTTTTGTCCATTGTGAAGACTTCCTTTTACCACAGTACTTCAGAGTTGTCCTAGAAAGAGACTGTAATACTGCAGCTGTCCACTGCTGGGAGGTACCCACATAATGTGCTGAACCATCTGTAAACCATGCCCTAAGTCCTCTCCTCTCCTCTTCAGTCAATTGATCCTAAGGCACACCCCATGATACCTTAGGTTCAGGCTTGGGGCAGAAGGCATTGTAACAGGAGTAGCAACCATAGGCATTTGGGCAACTTCCTCATGTAACTTATTTTTACCTTCAGGGCCTGCCCTAGTCCAATCATATATATGCCATTTCAACTTAATGATGGACTGCTGCTGTGCATGTCCAACATTATGGCCTGTTGGGTCAGATAACACTTAGCTCATAATGGGCAGCTCAGGTTGCATAGTAACTTGATGGCCCATTGTCAAATGTTCACTTTCCACTAAGGCCCAATAGCAGACCAAGAGCTGTCTCTGAAAGGGAGAATAATTGTCTGCATATGATGGCAGGGCCTTGCTCCAAAATCCCAAGGGCCTCTGCTGTGATTTACCTATGTGGGGCTGCCAAAGGCTCCAAACAGCATTCATATCTGTGACTGGCACCTCAAGTACCATTGGATCTACTGAACCATATGGCACAAGGGGCAGAGCAGCCTGCACAGCAGCCTGGACCTGTTGAAGAACTTTCTCTTGTTCTGGGCCCCACTGAAAACTAGTTACTTTCCAAGTCACTTGGTATATGGGACAGAGTAACACACCCAGTTGAGGAATGTGCTGTCTCTAAAATCTAAATAGGCCCATTAGATATTGTGCTTCTTTATTAGTGGTAGGAGGGGCCACATGCAACAACTTATCCTTCACCTTAGAAGGAAATTCCCTGCATGCCCCACAGTACTGAACACCTAGAAATTTCACTGAAGTGAAGGCCTTTGAATTTTGGATAGATTTATTTCCCATCCCCTGATGCACATATGCTGTACCAGCAACTCTAGAGTGGTTGCCACCTCCTGCTTATTTGACCCAATATGCAGTAAGTTGTTAATATAATGAGCAAACATGACACGTTTTGGAAGGGACAGGTGATGAAAATCCCCATGAACTAAGCTATGACACAGGGCTGGAGAGTTAATACAACCTTGAGGTAAAAGACTGAAGGTGTACTCCTGACCTTGCCAGCTGAAGGCAAATTGCTTCTGGTGGTCTTTATGGACAGGTATGGAGAAGAAAGTATTCACTAAGTTGATAGCTGCATACCAGGTACCAGGAGTTGTGTTAATCTGCTCAAGTAAAGAAATCACATCTTGGCTGGAGAGATGGCTTAGTGGTTAAGCACTTGCCTGTGATGCCTAAGGACCCTGGTTCGAGGCTGCATTTCCCAGGACCCATGTTAGCCAGATGCACAAGGGAGCACACGCATCTGGAGTTCGTTTGCAGAGGCTGGAAGCCCAGGCACGCCCATTCTTTCTCTTTCTCTCTCTCTCCCCCTCATTCTCTCTCTGTCTGTCACTCTCAAATAAATAAACAAAAATATTAAAAAAAAAAAAGAAATCACATCTGGTACAGCAGCTGCAATTGGAGTCAACACCTGATTAAGTTTCTGATAATCCCCTGTCATTCTCCATAATCTATCTGTCTTCTGCACAAGCCAAATAGGTGAGTTAAAAGGAGATCTTGTGGAAACCACCACCCCTACATCCTGCAAGTCATTTATAATGGCATTAATTTCTGAAATCCCTCCACAGATGTGATACTAGTTTTGATTAACTATTTTCCCTGGTGGTGGGAGCCTCAATGGATTCCAATTTGGCCTTTCCAACCATAATAGCATCACTCCACAAGTCAGGGAACCAATGTGGGGGTTCTGCCAACTCCTAAGTATATTGATCCCAATTATGCATTCTGGGACTGGGGAAAGAATCACAGGATGAATTTGGGGACCCTTTGGATCCACTGTCACTCTAACATTTGCCAAAATTCCATTGATCACCTGGCCTCCATAAGTGTGCTTTACCTGGAGGGCCAAGGTGTTTTTTGGGATCTCCTGGAATTAATGTCAATTCAGAGCCAGTGGCTAGTAGGCCCTGAAAGTTCTGATTATTTCCTTTCCCCCATGTACAGTTACCCTAGCAAAATGCCTCAGGTGTCTCTGAGGAAAGATAGATGTAAGCTTAATATCGAAACTTTTGGGGGTTGTAGGAGGGTCCTTCCTTGAGGGGACCAGGCCATCCCATCAATCAAGGGGCTCAAGATCTGTAAACTGGCTCAAGTCTGGAAACTGATTAACAGATCTTGATTCTCTGTTGATGTAATTCAGAGTGGCTTTATGTTCCTTTGCTCTAGAACTTTTCTGCTTATACAGATCAAGCAAGAACTCAGTAGGCTTCTAATCTATTTGACTTCTGGGGACACCATGATTAATTAGCCAATTCCCAAGGTCCATATGATTCATACCTTAGTGCATAGTTTTACCTACAATGTGTATTATGACAAACACGTTCACCCCACCTTTGGCGATTCAATGCTGCCATTTGGTCCTTGTTACCCCGAGATCCAATTATACCCATTGCATCTAAATAACCTAATGCAGCAACTTCAGCTCCCACGGTGATGCCTTCTTTACATAAAAGACCAATGATAGTGAACTTTTAAGTATGCTGGTGTTCCCCTCACAAATCTTTCTTATAGTCTTAGTGAAAGCCACATCTTCTGAATGCTGCCATTGTTGGGGCAAAGATGAGTTTACATGGCAAATTCACTCCAGCACTCCAAGTTCTCTGAGTTTTTTAATCCCTTCATCAACATTAAGACAAGGGATATCAGGCAGCTCAAGATCATTCACAGTAGGTCATCTCTGGATCCATACTTAAGCCAACCCATCAAATAAACTCTTGGCACCCCTTCCAACTGCACAAGCTATAGTGTTAAATCTAAAATCTCTGCTCAATGGGTCCATTTCAGTAAATTTAGCCTGATCTAATCTTATGTTCCTCCTCCATCATCCCACACCCTTAAGATCCATTCCCACACATATTCCCCATGCTTCTGCCTGTACCAGTGAGAAAACTCCTGAAGTTCTTTTGGGGTGTACCTCACCTCCTCTTGTGTCACATTTTCTATCTCACCTTTAGGAGCCTGCCTAGCCTTCCTTCTGGTTATAGTCCTAGAGGCAAAGATGGGTTGGAACTGAGAAACATCAGCACCTCCTTCTGATTTCTTAGACAAAGAGGGATTAATTCCCTTAGGCAAGGGTGGGGAGGGTAATACTTCAGGGTGTGGAGGTGGGGATACAACTGCTGCTAAGGGAGGGGAGGACATATTTTCATCCAAAAGAATTTCTTTAAAATCTGACATGGGCTGGAGAGATGGCTTAGCAGTTAAGCGCTTGCCTGTGAAGCCTAAGGACCCCAGCTCGAGGCTCGATTCCCCAGGACCCACGTTAGGCAGATGCCCAAGGGGTGCACACATCTGCAGTTCATTTGTAGTGTCTGGAAGCCCTGGTGTGCTCATTCTCTCTCTCTCTCTCTCTCTCTCTCTCTCTCTCTCTCTCTCTCTCTCTGCCTGACTCGGTCACTCTCAAATAAATAAATAAAAATGAACCAAATTAAAAAAAAAAATCTGACATTTCAATATCCCCAGATACTTCAGGGTTTTCCCACACATCACCATCCCAAGTCAAAGGATCCCACTCTTTTCCAACAAGTGCCCTCACTTTAATTTCTGATAGCAGGTGAGGCAGGGATTTGAGTTTACATTTCAAGTTAGCAAATCTCACAATGAGAGCTTGGGTATGGTTTACTGAAATTTGAGCTCTGTACTGGCTAGAGAGGAGACTCTCCTCCAGAGCACCCTTAGAAACCTTGAGATCATGTACATGGGTCTTAAGCTTGGAATTTTCCTTTCTGAGCTTCTGCTGTTCCCTCACTAGTTTGTCCAGAGATGCTGTAAGCAACCAACCAGCCTCATCATTGGTCTTACTTTTCCACTGATAATTCAAGTGAACAGAACTGCTAGAATGAATTATTTTAAAAAGAGAATTTATTGGATTTGCTTACAGTAGTCCAATAGCAGTTGCATGCCTGAAAACCAAGGATCCTGGTAGCTGCTTATTTTGTGTGTCCAGATGCCTCAGCAGTCCAAATCCAGCACTGAAGGCCTGGAGGCTTCCTGAGGAGCCCCTGGGTTTCAATCCATGTGTGGCTCTGACATTATTTCTGCCCCCCACCCCCCTTTCACAAATTGCCCTGAGCCATTTTGGGCTCATATTAGGTTTGCTTCTGTTTTGAGATCTTGGGTGCCTCTGTGTCTCTGGATATCTGGTTTGGTAGGGGTTGATTGTTCTCTGTGTCAATCTCCTTCACCATTGTGCTGGTTTCTGGTTCATCCAGAAAACAGCATTCTTGCATGTTTCCCCAATTATTCTTAGCTGGGGCCCTTTTGAGGTGTGATGGGGTGATTCTCTCCTTAGGATGTGCATCTATCTGACAAAAGCAGATTCTCCAATAGAGAGTAAAGTTAACACCGAGTATGCCTAAAGTAAGTCATTTTTTTAAACATAGATCAAGATTGCAAAATGTGTCTCAGATGCCCACTACCACCACTTTGATTGATCCTATTTTAACACTTTATCTGTATGGCTCTAGTAATCTCTCTGTCAGTCATCTAAACTCCTGTTTTAATCACCTTCTGCATAATCTACAACATACCTATACATCATGCAAAATCATTTTACCACTCTTCTGGTTTTACAAAGGATTCACTGATTTCTTATTTCTCTGAAAGTAAATTTCAACTCTGTGACCATCCCCATGCACTCAAGACTGGGTGCATTTCACCTCTTCAGCTTCATTTTGACTCACTTTTGCTTTATCTTAGCATTGTTATGGAGATACAATGATTACTTTTCCACTTCATAAATTCATAAGTTCTTTCTGGCCTCAGAATCTTTTGCATACCTGTGCATGGCTTCTGAAGTATTCTGCCCTACATCAGTCAGGGTTCTTCAGAGAAAAGAACCAACAAATGAAGTGTGTCTACATGTATGCATACATGTATGTTTGTGTATTCATATATTTGGAATTACAGGAGATAAATTAGACCCAAGAACTTTAGTTAGCAAATGGAAGAAGAATCCATGGTCCATTTCCAGCCAGAAGGATGACAAGAGACAGACCCAGAAGAAGATGATGTTTAAATACTATTTATTTCAGAAAGAGAGATAAAGAGTCAGATAAAGAGAATGGGTGGATTAGGACCTCTAGGCACTGCAAATGAACTTGTGTATATGGCTTACTTGAGTACCAGGGAATTGAACCTGGGCTCTTAGGCTTCACAAGCAAGCACCTTAAATGCTAACTCATATCTGCAGTCTGAGATGATGTTTAAAGTTGATTACAAAGGAAGGGAGAGAAACAAAAATGATGCCCCAGGTTTAAGACATATGGGATAGATGATTTTTGCTTATTTGGGGAAAAATAAGTCTTTTGTTCAGTTAATTGGAAGAATCCCATTGTTGTAGTTAGCTTCATGTTCATGGAATAAAACATCCAACCAAGAGCAGTTTGTGGGAGGAAAGGTTTCTTTTGGATTTCAGACTTGAGGGGAAGCTACATGATGGCAGAGGAAAACAATGGCATTAGCTGAGGGTGGATATCACCTGACTAACATCTGGTGGATGACAACAACAGCAAAAGAGTGTGCCAGACACTGGCAAGAAGAAACTAGCTATAATACCCATAAGTCTACTTCCAACAATACATCACTTCCAGGAGACTGTAGTTCCCAAATTGCCATCAGCTGGAGACCTAGCATTCATAATACTTAAGGTTATTGGGGGACACCTAAATTAAAACTCTGTGTTCTCCCCCTGACCCCCATAAACTGATAACCATACATGATGTAAAATGTACTGCATTCAGAAGTCCCCATAGTTCCTTTATCCATCTTAGTGCTGTTCAAATACCCCATATTACAAAGTCTTTTAACTGAGCTATAATACCAAAAAAATTAAAGCATAATGAACAAAATAAACATTCAGATAGCAAAAGATAGCATTGGGCATAGCAAAGAAATAATTTAAGATTTTAAACAAATAGGGAAAATGTAAAACTGTGTAGCTCCTCTGACAACTCTAACCAGTGTCATGTCTCCATGACCAATAAATCTAGCCAGTGAAAAATCTCTGGAGTTCCAATTCTGCCCCTCCAGCTAGGCTACTGACAGTCCTTATAGGACTTCATCTGCTGCTGGCAGCATTTCTTGAAAGTCATCCCATTTTTGGTGTCTCCACTGCAACCCACAGTTCATGCTATGGCTCTATCAGTTCTCCATGCAGGTAATCCAAAAAGCCTGCCTCATATATCCCATGACCATTAAAAAAAAAAAAAAAAAAAAAACTTTTTTGCAAATCCAATGACCCACTCTTTCTTGCATTAATTTACTCCCTAGTACCAGGTGGGCTACAAATTTGTTATTCCAGGGGTCTGGTAAAGCCAACTTTCAAGGACAGCAAACTCTCTATTTCAGGCCCCTTACTTTAAGATTCAGCATTCTTTCTGCTGTTTCTATGCAGTTCATCTGGCTCAATCTCAGTGGTTGTAATGTCTCAAACAATTGCAGCTTCCGGCAGTAGTTTCAATCCAAATATTGGATTTGTTTTGTGCAATATCATTCTGCTCACACCAGTAACTTTCTATGCAATACAACCCTGCACAAGTTCCCAGGACATGGGCAGGCAGAATTCAGGAAGCTTCTCTCAAAAACTACTTCTAGACGAGTCCTGACGAAAAGTTCTTTCTTACTTTCATAAGCCAAACCTCACAAATCATAGTTCTATTGCATTCAGGTCTTTCAACTCTTGATGGACAAGAATGGTCCATCAAATTGTACTGAAAGCCAAAGATTCAAATTTTTCCACATTCCTTCTTCAAATAAGTTTCAAACAACCAAAACTACAGTCAAGTTTTAGCAGCAATGACCATACTCCACTGGTACCAATTTATTGTTACAGTTTGCTTTGTGTTATTGGCAGAAAACCATAAACCAAGGGCAGCTTGTGTGAGGAAAACGTTTATTTTGACTTACAGACTGGAGGGGAAGCTTCATGATAGCAGGGGAAAATGATGGCATTAGCAAAAGTAGACATCACCTTCTGGCCAACATCAAGTGGACAATACCAGCAATAGAGTGTGCCAAACACTGGCATGGGGAAGCTACCTATACAACCTATAAATCTGCCACCAACAATACATCACCTCCAAGTGGCTCCAATTTCTGAATTACCATCAGCAGGGGGGCTAGCATTCAGAACACATACATTTATGGGGGACACCTGAATCACTACCACATCATCCACATCTGTGAAGCCAACTTATAAATTTACACAGATTTTTAATGTAAATGAAAAACTTTTGCAACAACCCTCTAGAAGAAATTTTTGAAGTTTCACCAAATATCCAGACATGCTGTTATCCATGTACATTAACCATCACAATCTCTTTGTCCCTCCCAGACATCCAGTTTAATTCTTCCTGGTTTTCAGTGATCAGATTAAAGATGGAATGGCTTTCATGGTCAATACCCTCATTGAGATTTAAATATACTCTTAATTCTGTAGTAATATAAATTTTCACTACTTATTATGTTTTGTTTTTTTTTTTCTGTGAAAGTGTTTGTTGTGTCCCTTTGCTGATAACTTGAGTGAGCTACCCTGATGTGCCTGCCGTGTATGTTGAGAACTATTAATGCTTGGCCTTACACAACAAAATTTTACATTATGTTGAAGCCAAAGATTGTTTAGATGATCCATAGATATGTTCTTTTAAGTTTTCTGTCAGTCATCTTAGTGATTGGATTCAAGGCTAAAAGAAAAAGAAAGACAATATAGCACTTATTCCACTAACTCTTTAAAATTTTTTCTAATGAGAAAGACCCTTACTGAGTTTTCAAGTGTTGTAATCTTTCTACCTCAGTCTCCCCAGTAGCTGTGACTTATAGGTGTGCATCACTACACCTATCTGTCTGTAATCTTTGAGATAATAATTAAAACCTCAAAATAACAGACAGTAAGAAAATTTTCTACTGCTAATTACCATTTCCTTCCTTATCCATGAAGAATGCATTACCCATAAGACTCTTAGCAGAAACCAGTGAGAATCATTAAGACTTT
The DNA here is from genome assembly GCF_020740685.1 of Jaculus jaculus. Taxonomy (NCBI): domain Eukaryota; kingdom Metazoa; phylum Chordata; class Mammalia; order Rodentia; family Dipodidae; genus Jaculus; species Jaculus jaculus. The sequence goes on along the minus strand of NC_059108.1, from coordinate 101,702,199 downwards.
AGAAGTAGTGATTGAATATTCAATAAGTATACAAATATTTTATGACTAACTTTAAACATTTCTTAAATGTATTGATATTGCTAAATGAGTTTCATATATATATATATATATATATGAAATATATATGAAATTGGAATTCATGAACCAACGTTTTTATGTGTTGATGTGGTATACAGTTGTTATTAATATAATTTTAGATAAAAATACATAATTTTTTACCCATGTTATTGAAATTAACAAAAAGATACATCTTTTACATATGGTTTCATAAAGAAGTTTTGCATATATAGGAAGAGAACACAAAAGATAGCACTCTTAAGGCCTTTATTTTATGACTTATTTCAGTTAGGTCAACATACAGTTCTGAAATTTATTCTGCTAAAACTGTTTAATCTTGTTCCATCTAGAAAATGATGTTAACTACATGTACGTTTTGCCATTGATCTTTCCCTGCATGCCAGGCCCACTCAGATCTCTCTCGCTCTCTTTTTGCAGATGTATGTGTACTTCTGTGTGTGTGCGTATGCATGTAATGGTGAGTGGAAATGCATGTGTTTGTGTGCATGCATGGTAGAGACTGATGTAGTGTGTCTTCCTTGATTACCCAAGACTGGGTCTTTCACTTGAATCCTCTAATTCAGCTAGTGGAGCTTGGTAGTTTGCTTCAGCGATTCAGTCTCAGCACCCACAGCACTGGCATTCCAAGGGCCTTCATGCTTACCTGGCATTTTACATGGGTGATGAGGATCCAAACTCAGGCCCTCACATATATATGGCATGTGCTATATTCACTGATCCATCTCTCCACACTCAGATTTTATTTTTTGAAGTTGAGTATTGCTTTTGTGTTGCTACCTCATGATTTAGTGGTAAATTGTTCTCTATTATTTCTGGTTACAATTATATTTTGGGAAAATTATTAGGAGACATTATGTACATAGCATAGTACTTTGTAGATATTCATGAAAACATTCAAATAAGTATTAGAATGGTTTTTGTCTTAGTATAATACTGTACAAGGGAATCTGTAATGCATCATAATTACACTATTTAGTGAGACAATGCTGCCTCAGGCCCATTACTTCACTAATTCTCAAAATGGTGCCTTAAAAGTATCCCAAAATTCAGAGCAAGATGCAGAGCCTTAGCAAAGTTACAAAATTTGTGAAAATTATGGCATTAATAAACACAAAAACACAGACTATAAGCCAGAAGTACCTAATGCTATAATCTGCATTTAGATCTAATGCATCATGAGAAAGGCAGATTCCCAGTAAGTATAAGTTGAAGATCTGGGAATTCAGTATATATTTGAGGGCACATTTAAAGTGGTTTTTCAGAGTTCATTATTATTATTTTAGTTAGTATTCTGTAGAAATGTTTCTGTGATAATTATATTTTATAGGATTGAAGATAATATGGGATAAAGGTAAAATCCATATTTATTATAGCAGAGCCTATATTTGATAGCATCTCCTTCTTGGTGTTCTAAATTATTAAAACCATGATCATAAATATTGAATTTTTATATTACTTTGTAGTAGGAGTAAAAGAGCAGGTTCTAACATCCCCAAATTACTCTTCTATATGGAGTAGGTATTTAATTGCAAAAACAGGTAGTTTGAATGTTTTTGTTTACCAAGAAGATCAGTACTATCTGTAGGGTTTGTAAAGATGAACTTCACTTTGCCACTTAGATTTTAATCATCTTAGAAGAGAAATTTTATGACAACCAGTGTCTAAGCCAAATGATAAATTGGAGTCACATTTTAAAGGAATTATGAATATTTTAGCTTATATTTAATGTAATATACACTATTAAGGAGAAAGTCATCCCCCAATGGCATTACAAAGTTGAATATTGTGCAGTGAAGGGGATGATTTATTTAAAATGAGTCATATATGTTACTCCTGATAATGTAAACTGTAGCAAATAGAAAAAAAAATTGATGGACATTTTATGAGTATTTGAATGTATGTAAACAATAAAAAGTCTTGAACTACCAAAATTTTAGAATAAGAAATGCTTACTAGGACTCTCATTCCAATGTCAAGTAACAAATTAAAACATAAAACAGAACAACAACAACAAAGAAATACAGAAAGAAAAGAAAGAATAAGGGAGAAAAGAGAAGAAAAACATTCTGATTTAAGTGTAGCATGTATGAATAGGAAAAAAAAATCTATGTTCATATGTGATACTAGATCACCATATGTGCTACTACAGCTAGAGAATATACTACATATTTGTTACAGTCAAACTTCCAACAAGAGAGCCATGAGTTTTGTTAGTAGCATAAGCATACTTCTTGGATAACCCTGTAAGTCACAGTGACTTTTAAGAATTTTTCTAGTAGAGGCAGAAAATTAAGTATTAATACTATCATAGCAAATTATAATAATATAACAAGTGGTTGTTTTATGGGAAACTGAGTCACATGGCAGCAGAGATAGAGTGGAGAATCAGAAAATTTATTCATGCTGACCATGGACTCAGGGTAATAACTTCCAAAACCTGATTAATGAGCTCTGACTTTTCAGACTTTTTTATAGACAATATGGCAGGCAGTCTAACATGACCTTGAATTCTTTAGACTATTGATGAGTTACAAGATTATAAAGTTATGTGATTTGGGGGCACAATCAGAAAATTCATTAGTAATCAGTCAGCGATAAGGAAGTACAAACATAGAGCAGAAAGATGTTTGTTCTGGGGTGTTTGTACCTGTGGCTGCACTAACCAGATACAAATAAGGTGCAGCTGCATAGATAGGAAGGAGAATTCTGGTCATGTGTTCTCCCTGGAAAAGCCTATACAATAGGAAGTTGTGTTTTAGAGTATCATCTGTGGCTGGTTTCATTATGAAATGTCTTCTATCACAGTTGAAAGCCACTATCTTACAATTTTGAGGCTGGAATACTAAAATGGGTCTATCAGTGCTAAAGTCAGTCAACACTCACTTCACAGATGGAGTCTTTTAGGAAGCTCCAATATGAATTTCTTTTATTTTTTTTTTCCAGTTTTGAGAAGATGCCTATAATTGACTTATGACCCCATCTCTATTTTTTCCAAGGCTAGCTGAGTAGCATATTCAAAACTCTCTCCTACTCTGAAACTAATTCTCATCAGACCCTTTATTATTACTTTGACACCTCTCCCCCTTAATGACATGTAATCCTCACATCTCCAAATCTTTAATCACACAGAAAAATCTCTTTTCCCATAGAAGGAAGTGTATTCAGAACATTCTGGGATAATGGCATGAACATCTTTGAGAGGTTCTTATTCTGCCTATCACAGCCAGAATCTGGCATTAAGGCAATCATTTTTTTTAAATAAAATACAAGTCTTTATTTACCTTACTGCACATATGTAAATGCTTTAATAAGGTAATTTAAGATATCTGTGAGAAAATTCAACTGCTCACACTCTTTCACATGGGATGACCTCTTAATGGTTCATTTCTTTCTTTTCACTATGTAAATTATGCCAAACAAAGATAGCCCTCAACTAATGAGCTTTTAGATATTACTGTATTTTTAAAAGTTATTTAATCAGTTACTTTCTCAAAATTCTTTCATTTAAATGAACAAGGGTGAGAATATAAACTATTGCATTTTTATTTCAGCACTGGTTGCCCCCAAGTTTATCTTTGTGAGTAAAATGAAAAGTAAAACATTTTCATTACCCAATCAAAAGAAGATTACTATTGTATAAAGAAAATACCAAATTATGAAGTCTTGGTATTTTATAGACACAGCAGAACTCTTAAGGAGCAATTAACTGCTCCCATCAGGTAGGTTAACAGTTGGTGGCTGTTTTCTTCTCTACAATTGAATGGCTGGTGATAAAAAGATGCAAGTCTTTCTTTCAACAGCTAACACACAGTTCCCTTGCATATTGAACAACTTATAGGAGATAAGCATGGAGGTACTATAGGGAATCAACTTCTATTTCTATTTATTTTAGTAATCTCACTCAGTAAAGTCCATGGGCTTGGGAAATCAACCAAGATTTACATATTCATGTATGAATGTTAGTGATTTCTGCATCATTTACAGTTGAGTGGCAGGAAGAACTAAGAGTCTGCTCATTAAACATCTTTTCAAAGTTGACAGACATTTTAATAAAATCATGTAATTGTACTTTAAAGCATTTTTATGATTTTTAAGTTTTTATTATATAGAGAATTTAAAATAACATTGTACGGGCTATGTATCATATTTGACTATTCATTTAAGAATAGAGTATGATTTCTCAATATAATTACTGTGCTTTAACAAGTAAATTAGCAAATGCTTATATAATGCTTATTTTGGCAGGTGGTATTTTTTAAGTACTTTTCATACACATACATACCTACACATACACATACATAAATATATACTACATTTTATTATCTTTACTTGACATATGAAGGGAATAAGGCAAATAAAGTTTAAGTCTGCTTTTCATAACTAGTAAATAACAGCTGAAACATTATATCTGTCTGGAATCTGAGCTGATAACAATTATTAGATTATTTAAAATGCTATCAAAATTTAGTCCTGATGAATATACAAATACTACATTCTACTTGGAAATCCTGTGGAGGTTAAAATTACAAAGTTGGCTACATTTGGTTAACAGGTTGAAGTACAGGATCTAAAATGTTTATGACATGAAGTTGTTAATTTAAAGTGTCACAACATTGAATATTTCTAAAAATATGGATTTAAGAACATTGTTTTGTTGGTTTTGAAGCTGTCATGAAGAAATAACATGTATAAGGTTGAGAAAATGCCATTTTTGAGGCAGGTATTTCTGGAACACAATGTATAGGACAATAGTTCTCCCCCAAGCCTACTTTACAGTGGTTAGTAGATGTAAACTTACTGGTTATTTATAAACTTGTCATGTTTATTTAACACTTAAAGTTATGCAGTGTTGCTGTGCATCAAGCCTTGCTCTAGTGAATGCACATCTGGATTCAAAAAGACTTGTGAGATAAGTTCTGAGATGATCTCCATTGTACTAGTGAGGGAGCTGAGTACGGAGAATGAGCCAACTGCACAAGACATTGAAATAATATGCCCAGTTAGGAGGGTTCAAATATAGAAAAATCTGACTCCAGAGTTCATTATCTGTTTATAAACAAATGGTTCAAATTTAAGAGAAGTTCCCAAGGGAAGATAATCCTCTCCCCTCCTGATTTTAGTCCAGTTCACAGTTTCCTTATATTCTTATTATACCTGGAATGAGGTAATTAAGTAACATGATAACTTATTCTATATTACTGTCCTGTTCTCAGTTGTATTGAATCTCTGCTCTTTCCCCCTTTCTCCCCTTCACTTCCCTTCCTTTTCACCCCCCTCCCTTTTTTTGCTTAGAAATCAGTTCGATAGACTAATGGACTGGAAAATGCATTTACATACTTTGGAATTGGCAGTTATTGCGGAGTACCTGACAATAGTGGGATAAAATATTGCAATAAAAACATTTTAATTGTTTCTTAGCATAGTGCCATGATAATAAGAAGTATTCTAAGTAAAATTAATTATATAAGGATTGTATCTTCATGATGACGAATAAAAGTTCTTAGAATATAGCCACTGCTTGCCCATCATTCTGCTGATTTCTGAGCATCTCTGGTATGGAAATTACAAATTCCTGGTCATCATTCAGCTTCACATTTGATGCTTTCTGCCGAGGGCACCCTTGCCTTCATTACATTTTTCTTTTTCTTCCTTCCCATTTTCTGGAGTGCTTAGGCTCTGACATGGTATTGCTAGTCTACTTTTTATAGTCACATTTACACTGTAAATAAAGTAAATAGATAACTTGTTTGGAGAAGTATCCATGGATTTAGGAGTTTCAGCTCACCAGGGTGGGAAATGTTACTCTATAACTAATGAAATAATTGGTCATATTTGTTTATGCCTGTCAGAATAGCCTTCTGAAAGTCTTAGTAGTGTAAAATTCAAAGTTGTGATCTGCATCGCATCTCTGGATAGAACATGGAGGACTTTGCTAAAATTCAAGCATATCAAGTTTCATTTTACTTAATTTACATTGTATACATACATATATGTAGGTGTATATTCAAAAAGTGATAAAGCCTCAGCCTGTGGGGCATTATACAATTTGCTAGCATAAGTGATTTGTGAGCATTCTAGAAATATATAAACAGACTTCCACAGTGTCTTACAGGTAATATGATATGATTAATATTATCTTAAAAACACAATGATGCACAGGAAAGAGTCATGAAGCAAAAGTGAAGGTAGGTGCACAATAAATACATTTCTGAAGTAAATCTAATAAGTAATGATCAGGTCATACATCGGCATAGTTAAATGAGGGAGGATTCTTTGAAGACACAATTAGAAGTTTATGGAAGTAGAACATGGCATTTGTATGGCTACTGAGAAGTCATCTTGAAGTCTTACCTGATATGTTTCATTTTTCAATATGTAGAACATTGAACAAGAGGATTATTTGCCTTGTACTTGAGGCTAGGGGAAAAGGAGAATGGGGAAATTCATGACAAGTTTTGGACATACTGTATCCCAAATGTTTAAAGACACTCCAAGTCAGATGGTCATGCCTCACAGTTAGGAGTTGGACACAGCTAGGGCTCTGGGAACTAGGGAGAAAAGGGGTGGTACAGGTTGATTGGAAGCCACAGTTCTCCATCCTGTACATATTCACTTGACTTACTTCCTGCGTCAGGTAGTATGTTTGTACTTGCAATCCAACCAGATTTTGGCCCCATTTCTCAAGCATATAAGAATGAAAGAGCCGATAATGTAAAGTTTCAAGTTAGAGGCAGTCAAGCAAGAGTATGCTTATTGTGAACTAAGTCCATGTGATGTTTTAGGAAACACAAACATTTTGATGATTGTGGTGGAAGAAGTAATCCTTGAATGTGAGTAAAAAGCAGCAGTTCATGCAGGATGTGAATGGGACAGACTCATTAAGAGAACAATGTACATGAAATGTCATGAATATCTCAAGTAGAAAGACTACAAAATCTCATTCATTTCCTTTAGAGTTTGAGGCTATTTATGATTCTGGAAGAAGCACGGGGTAGATGTGAGTAGAAATTAACTTGTAGTGATTTGATGGAAGATGTGAACTAGACTTGGGGTCATGAGGGTTTGTGAAGAAGGAGGACAATTCATCAGACAAAATACAAACAAATACCATCTCTTTTGTATTGTATTCAAAGGGGAAATAAATAAAGAAAAAGAATAAATTTCTTTGTATCTGGGACACACTAGGGAGGTCAGAGAGTGAAGTACCTGGCAGAATGATGTAGTGTTAGAAGAAGCATGCATTCCTTCATGCATGCACACACACACATGCACACATGTATACACACATGAATATATGCATGTGTATATAATGTATGTTTTATTTAATTCATTAAAAAATGATTTTATATATGCATGAGAGAGATAGAGGCAGGGGGAAGTGAGAATGGGCACTGCAAAAGAACTTCAGACACATGTGCTACTTTGTGGATCTGGCTTTACATGGGTATTTGGAAATAAAACATAGGTTATCAGGCTTTCCATGTAAATGCCTTCAATTCTAAACTATCTCTCCAGCCTCCATATTTTGTACTTTTCATCCAATAACATACTAAAAAGACAGAACTAGCTTTGCTCTTAAGGACACACTCTGTAGGGGGACATAAACAACAGACATATATATATATATAATCTCCTATGGTAATATGTGCTATAAGGATATCAATTAATATGAGAAGATAAAGGGAAATAGCATATGGTTCTTATTTAAATAAAGCTGTCACTTCATCAAACACTGAAATTATACGAGGATGCCAGGTTCAATCAGACTAGCCTGAAGGAACTATAGTTTTCACAGTATTTTTTCTGATTTTCTGAAGGAATGAAATAAACTGCAAAGAACTGGAAAGAGAAATAAAAATGATAAGCCCAGACAGGTAAGAAGAGTAAGCCTTAATGGCACATTAAATATGTTTGTGTGTGTTCTAGAGTAGGGTCCATGGGGTAGGCCAGAGCTGTGGGATTCTCCATCAGTTAAGAGAGCACCTGGGGAGTTGGATGGAGAGTATACTGCAAAGTGTTAACTTGCACAGCACATTTGAAATAATTTGCCATGGTTAAGGAGATAGATATATAGATGATATATGATAGTTCAGACTGAGATATGAAATGGTGGAAAGATTCACAATGTGTATTTTGTTTTGTTTTGTTTTGTTTATAAGTGACACACAGAATTGCACATTGGGATGTCAGGGGGATAACCATGTAGAGTCAGGATGAATAAATCTGAGAGAGTGCAGTATCTGGAGAGGTCTACAATTCCTTGTCTTTATCAAGCACTAGGCATTACAGGACCCAAAGAGTCTCACAGAGTGAAAGTTTGATGACACTGCCCATAGACTCAGCTTCATCCTTGGGGAAACATGCAGGGAAAAAGGAATTAGGTGCTAAGAGTCATTAGCCCTATTATTGTTGCTACATTTTATTGTAACAAAAGTGAATTGCTAATTTATCATCATAACACAAATTCTCTCTGCCCCTCACTCCAATTTATTTTAAAATAGTCAACTGCAAAATAGATCTTATTTTTATATTTAAACAAATGTCTGTACACAACACACATCTGTAGGCATAAGCATGATCTTTGGTCCTGAACAGACTTACCATTACTAATTCCTCTAATACAATTTTATTTTTTCTGACACTGGCTGCCAGAGGCTTCATCTAAATTCTCTGTGTTAGGTGTCCTTCAATCAGTCTCTTTGACTCCAGTGTATCTTTGAAGACTATAATCACATGTTCAAAGCCTGGCAGGGTTTGATTGTGAATGATGATGACAAAAGAGATGAGTATTGTGTCATTTCATCTCCTTGGGTAACCACATAGATATTTAATCTGTGCATGGTTTCTGTTTGCCTTGCCAAAGCCAGTGTGGGAACAGAGCTATACAATTAACATGATAGTTCATTCAGGAAAAACAATGAAATGAGACTGACTATGTTTAGGATTATAGATATCAAATCTGAAATCTGACACTTTTCCCTGTCTAAAACTATCCTGGTGGATAACATTTCCTCTGTTGATTTTACACTGGTTTGTATTTCACATAATACACTATTTGAAGGCATCTGTGTTCAGAAACGGAGACATCTACATTATACCAAATTTTGTCTTGTTTTAGATAGAACCATCATTCTTTGGGATTTTGTAATTCTTAAAAAAATATTTCCTGAAATATTCACAAGGACATTGGACTTAGGGATATGTTTTATAATAGTTAAATAACTATTTTAATGTTATACCAAAGTTAATGTTCCATAAAAACTCAAAGATATTTTCTCAAAATAATTTTCTCTTACAGATATTTATGTCAAAATTAGTATTTCATATAACTTCTTGCTAAAGTTGGATTTGGTATCACTGAAATAAAAAAAATATTGTAGATTTTTATCTGTGAGCCTGTTAACCAACAAAACAACAATCTCATTGAGTTTAGAGTTTGAAACTTGGATTTTTCCATTTGACTTGAATCTTGTTTGCACCTCTAACCAGCTGGGTGATCATGAGTAAGGTTTAGGTAAAATAGATGCAGTGGAACTATATGTTTTCTGTCTCTGTCTTTTCTCATTGGTAAATTGTGGATCTTATACCAGGTCTCAAGGTAGTTCTATAGATTGAAGAATGCCTCACTACTTAAAATGCATAGCTAATTGAATAGTATATACACATTTTTATTCATGTAGTGCTGTTGGATTTACACACATAAACATACATGAATTCTTTAATGCTACCTTCTGACATTGGTTATCTTCAATTGATAGAGATGTTTGTAATTATACAACAGTTTCACTACAGTTTGCTTTGGTAATTCAAGTCTAGAAATGAACAAAAGTTGTCTCCTTCCTCCTTCATTTAGATTCTGTGAAGACATGTTTAGGTATCATTGTAGTTTATATATATGTATATATATATTTATATATGACTGTTATGCTTAGTTTTTGTGTTCAGTAGTAAGTATAATAGTCTGTCTTATGTTTTCGCTTAAATTCAAGTCTACACCTTTAAGAGTTTGCTTTTTTTAGTAACATTTGAATCAATGGCATCAAATGCTTCCATGTATGATATTAGTATTAAAAGATCCAATGCCATGATATTTATGTTATAAGAAATTATTGTCCTTTACTGGCGAGCCTTATTCCCTCAGCAACTTTTTACAAATTTCAATTTATCTAGATTTCTTATCATTGATCATTGAGAATTTGTAAGCAAGAACATTTTTGAATGAATATTTTGAATGAAATTTAGTGTCTGGCCATCCTTCTCTTGGATGATGTTTTGTATAAGCGAAGTCTGTTTTTTGCTTTTCTAAAATAACACCTTCCTACGGTATTGTTGAATATTTCTCACACTATTTTGGATGAAACCTGTGATCCCTAGAGGATAACAACAGGCAGGGGTATTTTTCTTGTCAGGAATCTGTTCTCAAGGCCTTATTGTTTCTGAAATTTTGATTTGCTTTTGACTTTGAAAATCACTGAATTTTGGAGGCTAATTTTTTCTGTAATGAATAACCCTTGGACCTTATGCTGATATTTTTGATAGACTTGTGGGAAGGTATCTGTACTGTGGCATCAAGATGTATTGAATATGTAAAAGAAAATGACAAAATGACAACTTACAACATTTGGCCTGTAAAAATTATTTTTATGTATTAAATTTAAAGTCCCTGGAGGGATTTTTTGGCACAATTTTTGCCTACGTTTGAAAGTACTGTTTGTCAACTAATTCTGTTAAATCCCATGTCAGCCTATATGATATTTTGAACATAACTAACTGATTTTATTACCTTGAATTCTATAGTATGTCTCATCTTATTCTAAGTAAAACTTACAATGTAGATACTCATGGCATTTTATTTTTGAAGCACTTGACACCGAACTAAGTGCCCTGAGCAAGGTCAAAAAATTTTTAGAGATGCAGTTATTATACAGTTACTTAGAAAAAAACCTTAAAACTTATGGGTGACCTTTATTTTTAGAGCAAATTAAGTTGTATAAATCCTAGCTTATCCTAAAATTGATTAAGATGTGGTGATGATGATATGAATCGCAAATATTTATGTTCCTACTTGTTATAAGCTATTTTATATGTTTTCCACTTGAAAAAAAATGTGCAATTCTCTCCTCCTTCTATTGTGTACATTTTACAATTGCTGAATATAAGAATTTGAATGGGCAACTTGAAATAGAGATGTTAAGTAATCTGCGTAATGACATCATTTTAGCGGTTCTCTTTAACATAACTTTTTTTTTTTTTTTTTGCATTAGTGACTTCTATTGAAAGTGACTCGGTTAACTGACACATAATAATGACTGGATGAAAGAGCCAGAGCCCACAAACAGGCTGTATTTTGCCTAGCAACTTATAAATTCCTTACTTGTTATAAAATCAATAAACAAACATAGCTTTCATCCTATATTCACTGAACCTTAAGAATTGAAAAACTGAATTCAAACACTCTGGTACTGAAATCCATCAGGTTTTATACCCAGAGTCTAGGGTTTAGGAATATGGTAGATATTACAATAATTTTCTACATATTGTAGCTGATTATAAAATATGAAAGTTTAATATACAAATTACAGTATATAAGTATGAATATATTTTATCACCTCTAAAACTTTGTCTACTCAATGCCATGTATGACAGCATTTATTCTTTTTAGAACAGATATTAATAAAAATCTAGAACTTTTTCATAATTATTTTTTCTAATTTTTGACTTCATACATGTATATAATACATATTGGTTCCCCCACTTACACTCTCTCTTTCCCCTTCTCCTCCGACTCAAACCTATCTTCTTCCCATTAGATCCCTATCCTAATTCCATGCTTTGTTCATTTTATGTCATTTGTGGCCCACTGATTTAAATTAGGATTATTTACATACTTATGGGTAGGAGGTTACTTACTGGAGGCTTCTCATTCCTCCACTGGTTACATCACTGAAGGGCATAACTTCCCCTCTCCAAGCAGTTATCAGTTTCCTCTGTTTGCTCTGAAAGGTGTGGAGTCTTATGGACCCTCCCTCATCTCTGATGAGATATTGACAGACTGAATCATATATAGGAAACCCCATGTGTTGCGAGTTCATGGACTTGTCATATCCAGAGACAGTATTCTGCAGCCCATCTGCCTGCTCTTACAATCTTTCAACCACTTTTCCTTGAGTTTTCTTGATTCTTATAGGGAGTAGATTATATGTCAAGCTGAAAAGAGAGCACAAATTACTCAGCTATTCTTGGTAACTCTATCTTTGTAATCACTTTTACCCTTTGAATAAAGAAAAATCTGTGTTTGAGGTGTCAGTAGTACAAATCTATGTAAACAAACAGATATTTAGAAGGTAGTTTTACATGCTGTTCAATTAGCAGAATCATAGTATTGGGTTTTCCTTTAAGGCATAAGCCTTAAACAGAGTATTTTGTCCAGATTAATTGTACCAGGCATGATTTACTTCCTTTAGAGTTGCCCTCGAATCCTATTAGAAAGCAGCTGGTTTCCACAAGAGCATTCACACCACAATTGCACCAGTAGGACATATCTTATCTGGTGTGTGAGTTGTGGAATGCACAGGGTCCAGAGCTGGGTGAAGGATTGTTAATACCTTTCTTCTCTCAATAGCCTGCCTTTTTTTCTGGCACAACAAATGCTAGCCTGTGGGGTTTAAGTTTCCAGTTCAGTTCCAGCTGGGTTTATTTATTTACTATAACTTAAGCATGTGTTGTCTTCATCTATAGGGACTTACTGTATAGTTTTGGAGGGCAACCAAGAGCAATGACAGTCAATACAGTTTTAGGGGTTGTGGTGGTTTGATTCAGGTGTCCCCCATAAACCTAGGTGTTATGAATGCTAGCTCCCCAGCTGATGGATATTTGGGAAATAATGCCTCCTGGGGGGAGTGTATTGTTGGGGGCAGGCTTAAGGGCTTTATAGCCAGTTTCCCCATGCCAGTGTTTGGCACACCCTCCTGTTGCTATGGTCCACCTTATGTTGGCCAGGGGGTGATGTCCACCCTCTGCTCATGCCATCATTTTCCCTTGCCATCGTGGAGCTTCCCCTCGAGCCTATAAGCCAAAATAAAACTCTTTTTCCCAGAAGCTGCTCTTGGTTGGGTGATTTCTAACAGCAATGCGAACCAGACTGCAACAGTAAAGTGGTACCGAGGAGTGGGATTGCTGCTAGACACCTGACTGTGTGGCTTCGGCCTTTTGAAGCTGATTTTCAAGAGGAATGTGGAAGGAGTTGAAACCTTGGCCTAAGAGATGCCTTGCAGTGCTGTAAGTACAGCTTGATGGTCTATCCTGGTCAGAGCTGAAAGACCTGAAGGCAGTAAGAACTATGGACTGTGAGGTCTGGCTTATGAGGGTGAGAAAGAGCTGTGCCTGGACTGGGCTAGCAGTTTGTGTGAGAAGCTTGCTCTTGTGCCCATGTCCTGAGAAGTTGTGCAGGGTTGCTTAGCGTAGAAATGAACTGGTGTGTGCAGAGGGATATGGCACAGAAAGGAAAATCTTTGGGTGAACTATTGCCCGTTCAGCTGCAACTGAGAGATTACAACCTTTGAGACTGGGCTAGCTGACCTGCGCTGGGGCAACAAAAAGAATGTCGACTCTTTTGAAGGGGCCTGAGTGCTCAAGGAGTGTCCTGTTCTTCAAAGTCTGCTTTATTCCCCCCCCCCCCCCGGATTAACAAATTGGCACCCTACCTGGTATCGTGGAGTATAAGAAATGCTGGAAAGAGGGTCATTGAGTTTGCAACACGGTCTTGTGTTTTGGAAATAGCCATGGGCAGTGTGAAGCAGGTTTGTTGGTTGCCTGCATAGAGACCCCATGGGGCCATGAGGATGAACCGTGGCTTGCAGTGGAGACCCATTGGAGATGCCGGGACCATGAGATGGCTGCCGAGGAGCTGCCGGCCCCGGTGAAGTTTCCCAGGACTGTGAGTAGCCTAGCTGGAGGGGCGGAATTGGAATGCCAGAGACTTGTTGCTGGTTTGAATTATCAGACTTGAAGACTTGTCACTGGCTAGAGTTGCTGGACTTGAAGCTACAGAGTTTGATATTTTCCCTAGTTGTTTTAAATCTTGTATTGGTTGAATGTTTCTTTGCTATGCCCAATGCCATCTTTTGCAGTGTGAATATTTATTCTGTGCCATTCTGGGTTTTTTGAGGTTATATTTTGGTATTATGGCTCAGTTAAAAGATCTTGAACTATGGGGATGTATGAACATCATTGAGATTGATAAAAACTATGGGGACTTTTAAAGTCAGACAGAATGCATTGTATTTTACATCATGTATGGATATCAGTTTATGGGGGCCAGGGGCGGAATGTGGTGGTTTGATTCAGATGTCCCCCATAAACCTAGGTGTTGTGAATGCTAGCTCCCCAGCTGATGGATATTTGGGAATTAATGCCTCCTGGGGGGAGTGTATTGTTGGGGGCAGGCTTAAGGGCTTTATAGCCAGTTTCCCCATGCCAGTGTTTGGCACACCCTCCTGTTGCTGTGGTCCACCTTATGTTGGCCAGGGGGTGATGTCCACCCTCTGCTCATGCCATCATTTTCCCCTGCCATCGTGGAGCTTCCCCTCGAGCCTATAAGCCAAAATAAAACTCTTTTTCCCAGAAGCTGCTCTTGGTTGGGTGATTTCTAACAGCAATGCGAACCAGACTGCAACAGGGGTCTTCCCTGACCAACAACTCATTGGTAAGTAACTCATCCCTGGGTCTTTTAATAGCCAGATCTTATAATCAGCAAGCAAAATTTATGGATTATATTAAAAGTGAATATTCATACTTTTGTAACTCTGAATAATCAATCACTTATTTCTTTCTTGTTTATTCCTAAGGTTGTAAATATATAATTTCCATATAACTGAAATCAATATATAACATGTTATTTGTAGTTATAAGGCAACAAGAAAAATGTCTGTGATATAGTTATAATTTTATTGTTAGGGGTTGTACATAAACTGTCAAAATACAGTGAAGTCTTTTCACATTTTGAATATAGATAATTTTTATTCTTTTCCTCTATATTTTGAGACATACTACAATAAATATTTTGATGTGTTTTGCTTTTTCTCCTCTCAGCATATTTTTTAGTGAGTTTCCAGTGGAAGGATTACTAGGTCAAACTATCCAGTTGGTTATCTAAATTACCGTCCAGAAGACATGCAGCTTATTTTTTTTTTTTTCTTAAAGGATCCATTTACTGGTTAGGTACATATTGCTGCATAATCCACCTTGGAAAAGAACAAGCAATCTGCTTTTCAAAGCTTTAACCTTCATAGAATTTCAACATTGAGATGAGAAACTGTAACCTTTACCCTCATGGTGCAAAAGCTTATGGTCATGTAGCCTACCTCCATAATGCTTATTTTGGAGGTAATTTGGGGGTAGAGACCAAAGGAAGAGAATGTAGCTTATGATTAGAGTTTATTGTAGAATAATCAATTTTCCACACAGCTATTGTCAATAACCAAAGTGTACACTGTAGTTCACCATGGAAATTATTAATGTGACACTATTTGCAAATGTACCAGATTCCTCTATTTTAAACCAAATTTTGATATTTATTTTATACAACCTCCTTATTATTTAGTGATACTTATCCATGAATGCATATAAAGTTAACATTTAAGAAGGTGTTTATAGTATGATGACCATCAAATTTAAAAGTCATCTAAAACTGAAAAAAAATGCATTTTAATGATTATTCCTGAATTATTTAATGTACACATAAACACACATAGTGTGCTGGGTGGTGCTTTGAAAAATGCAGGGCTGATGTAGTTGGAAATGATTCTCTCAAATTCCAAAGCCCCTTCTCTTTTATTGCACTAATGTTTAAGTGGTGCTCTTAGAGTCATCTCTGTGTCATGTTTCAGGCCTTCAGCACTAAATAAAATAGATATTGCCTTGACCCTAAGGAAACTTCATTATAGTAGAAGACAGAAGACAATAAAAAGAGATGTAGTCACTGTAGGTAGTAGGGACAGTGACAGGAGCAGGAGAGGGCATGGTCAGAGTAGTGAGGAGGTGACCAAAACTATTTTTAGAAACAGTGAAGCTTTCCCAGTAGCATGTAATTAGTAACATTTACTGGAAATATACATCAGGCAGTGTGCCAGCCTCTATACAAGCATCATCTCATTTAACATTTATAAGTGTCTACGTGATAACATATTTCCATTATCTTCATTTTAAAGAGAAAGTGACTACAAATTAGAGAAGGTAAACAAATGGCTTCAGCCCATCCAACTAAGCAGAGGGCAGGCTTCCTCACAAAGACAGGCTGAGTCTCAAATCTCAGCATCCATTTTTAAATAAACACCTGAAAAGTAAGTGAAGAATTAAACAGAAGGGGAAAGAGCCTGGAGAAGGAAAGGCGAATAAAAAACACTAGTCCAGGCCACAGAAACTTTAAGCCAAGAGCATCATAAATTCAAGGGAATTTAAGAATTTCATTGTAATACTTTTCTGAATATGAAGGAGGAAATCACAAGGCATGAGTAAAGTAATAGTCTATGCAGAGTCCTTTAAGAACCAGTAAATTTCAACTTTATTCTGAGGGAAATGATAAAGAAAGCAATCTTTTACAATTTACCTTTCACAGTGATCTCCATGACTTTCACATATAGGATGGAGTTCAAAGTACAAAATTTGAGGTTTAGGGAACTGTGGGAATAATAATCAAGACACTAGATAACCACAGCCAGATGACAGGTTCCAGGATGATGTCATATGATGTAATGGAGAAAGAAGCCTTAAGAGTTGAATGCTTGTTGGAGGAGAGAGGCTTTGGGGGTGCAAACACATTTCTGGGATTGAGTTGAATAATGGCATTCTTTATTGCTTTTAGAAACAATAGATGATAAGAAACTTTTGTTGGGGTAGATGTGGGTTTATTTTTGGACACACTACTTTAGAAATTTACTTAGCCTTTTTTTCATTTGTTAAATGGCATACCTCAAAAAGTGGCAGTGCGGAATAGCTAAAGAGATATAGAGAGGCATTTCTCAACATTGATTCTGTTGTGCTTTGCAACCAGACAAAAATGGGCTTTGCTGGGTTGCTTTTCTAATATCTGGGTGCTCCATTTATTCAGGGAAGCAGCATAGCAGAATTGGCTTCACTAGTGTGAGTAAACAGATACTCTAGATGTCTTTATTTCCTTATTAATCTCTCATAGAAATAAATTTTCAGATATATAACACATGTGTGCACAGGGTTTATTTTCATGCTTGGCTTGGATTTAAATATTGAGACACCTGAAAATAAAAGATTTCCTTCCAGAAAGAATATCTGTATTAAATGGAAAATTCTATATGTGTAGGAAAAGGAAAATTTGTTCAAAGAACCAAACTAAAACACAAATAGCATTTTTATTATTCACTTATATTTTTTGTATTTGAAATGTAGTGCATAAACTTTGAGATACAACATTTGAATTTGTGTCTGATGCTCACACATATACACATATACACATGTATTACCAGATACATTTATTCATATGTACTCAAATTCCTGCCCTGAAATTTTAGTTCACACAATAAAAGAATAACATATTGAAATACATAGTTTTATATTTTATTTTTATTTATTTATTTATTTATTTTTAATTAATTAATTTATTTATTTGAGAGCGACAGACACAGAGAGAAAGACAGATAGAGGAAGAGAGAGAGAGAATGGGCGCGCCAGGGCTTCCAGCCTCTGCAAACGAACTCCAGACGCGTGCGCCCCCTTGTGCATCTGGCTAACGTGGGACCTGGGGAACTGAGCCTCGAACCGGGGTCCTTAGGCTTCACAGGCAAGCGCTTAACCGCTAAGCCATCTCTCCAGCCCGTAGTTTTATATTTTAAAGGTAGGGGTCTCACTTTAGCCGAGCATGAACTAGACCTCATTTTATGGTCCAGGGCTGGCCTTAAACTCACAGTGATCCTCCTACCTCTGCCTCCTGAGTGCTGGGATTAAAGATGTGTGCCATTATACTTGGCTTGTACTGATATATTTTTAAAATTATATTTATTTTTATTTATTCATTTGAGAGCTAGAGACAGAAAGAAAGAGGCAGAGAGAAAGAGAGAGAGAATGGGGGTGCTAGGGCCTCCAGGCACTGAAAACAAACTCCAGGTGCATGTGCCCCATTGTGCATCAAGACCCATTGTGGGTCTTGGGGAATCGAGCCTCGAACGAGGGTCCTTAGGCTTCCAGGCAGGGGCTTAACCACTAAGCCATCTCTCCAGCCCCCATACTGATAATTTTATGGACACATATATTTCATACTTATAAGACTACATAATATTTTATGGTACACTTGCAGACATAGTTGCTATTTGCTACCCACAATAACTTATTATGGCTAACAAGGGTTTGGATTGTGTACATCTATTAAGTGGCTAAGTGACGTCTTCAAGGCATGTCAATTATTGCATGTGCCTCTATGATTTTCTTCTTCACATTGGGCATCAGCAGTGTTCCTACTGAGCAATACATATTAAATATTTCCTTGTATCAAAATCATTTCTTGATTTGTACCCACATGTTATTGTGTTTTTTTATTCCTAGTGATTTATACTATGACTATTGACCAGCAACAATAGATATAGCACCACATGGGTGCTTATTAGAAATGCTATGTCCACCTTCAGCACAAAACCTCTGAAATATGTAATCTTCTTTTTAATGAGAACTTTCCAGTGATTTGTGTTCACAGTAAAGTTTGAGAACACCCAGTGGCCAAAAAGGAAATAGGTACTTCCCCTGGCAACATTTTTTTTTTTTAATTAGTTTTGTATTCAGCAAATACAGGCCGTTTGGCACCATTATTAGGCTCATCCGTTACCTGCCCCCTCCCCAATGGCCCCTCCTTGTTGATGTATATGGGTCATGCATTGTGGAGTTAGCCCACAGTTATTGGTACCATAAATATCTCTGCATATCATGACCCAACATGTGGCTCTGACATTCTTTCTGCCCCTTTTTCTGTAAAATTTTCCTGAGCCATATTGGATTCATTTTTGGTCTGCTTCAGTGATGAGGTCTTGGGGGCCTCTGAGGCTATGGCTTTCTAATTTGGTAGGAGTTGATTTTTCTCTGTGTTGGCCTCCTTCCCCCTTGGGCTGGTATCCAGTTCATCAGTTAAACATCACCCTTGCTTGTTTTGCCAATTTTCCTTAGTTTCAGTAGGGGCCCTTTTGAGGTATGATGGGGTGGCCCTCTCCTTAGGATCTGCATCTATCTGAAAAAGAGAAGCAGATTCTCCAACGGAGAGTAAGTTAGCACCCGGACAAATGAGATGACCCTTACTTTTTTTAATAGAGAGTTTAATAGGTGTAGGCCCTCTTGTAGCCCATGATTGATGGTAGCTTGATATTGGAGAGTGGGCTTATGTTTGGATATGGTTCTGACTTGTTTCCCAGCTCCAGCTATGGGTCTTGTTCCACTGACGGGATCAGTTAGCTAAATCGAGAGCAGTTGGTTCCTCACCATGGCTGCATGCCACTATTGCACTTGGGTGGGCATCACAACAGTTTATTTGTTGCTAAGTAGGTTAGACCGTGAGTTGCTTGGGCAGATATTGGTCATTTCTCCCAGTTGCCCATGTAGCACCTTCTGGCACTAGACATGCTGATTGTCTGGGGACTGACTCTCTCCTGGCTTCCAACCATGCCATTCCATTTTACATGTCAGCTGCATATGGAGACTTCAGCAATAGGGTCTTACCACTGACCTTTGGTGGGTCATCACAGAGATAGAAAATATGATCTCAAATTTCATATGGAAAGGCAGAAGGCCTTGCATATCCAAACATATCCTCAGCAAAAGAAATACCTCTGGTGGCATCACCATACCTGATCTAAAGCTATATTACAAAGCCATATCAATAAAAACAGTATGGTACTGGCATAAAAACAGGAGTATAGACCAATGGAATAGCCTTGAGGACCTGGACTTTGGGTCAAGCAACTATAGCTACTTGATATTCGACAAAGGCCTGAAAAATACAGGCTGGAAAAAAGACAGCATCTTCATCAAATGGTGCTGGACAAACTGGATAACCACATGCAGGAAACTGAAATTTGATCCACACATTTGACCACACACCACACTCAAATCCAAATGGATCAAAGAGCTCAATATAAGACCAGAAACTCAAATACTACTGGAAGAAAATTTAGGAAGTACTTTCCATGATTTAGGAATGGAAAAAAACTTCCTGAACAAAACCCCAGTAACTCAAGATCTTAAACAGTCACTCATCCAATGGGATCACTTGAAGCTGAAGAGTTTCTTTACAGACAAGTATACAATAAGCAAAGCCAATAGATTACCCACAGAATGGGAGAAAGTATTTGTGGGTTATCCAACTGATAGAGGCCTAATCTCTAGAATCTACAAAGAACTCAAAAATCTAAACAATAAGAAGACAAACACCCCACTCACAAAATGGGGCAAAGAGTTGAACAGGCAGTTCACAGAGGAAGAAACACAAATGACCAATACACACTTAAGAAAATGTTCATCATCCCTAATCATCAGAGAAATGCAAGTTAAAACAACTATGAGATTCCACCTTACCCAAGTAAGGATAGCAAACATCAAAAAGTCAAACAAAAATAAATGCTGGTGAGGATGTGGACAAGTAGGAACAGTCATCCACTGTTGGTGGGTATGTAGGATGGTACAACCACTTTGGAAAGCAATATGGAGACTCTTGAAAAAGCTGACTATAAAGATACCAACAGACCCAGTTATTCCCTTACAGGGCATCTACCCTAAAACCTTCAAACCACAGGCCAGAGAGATTTGCTCAACCATGTTTGTAGCGGCTCAATTCATAATAGCTAAGAGTTGGAATCAACCCAGATATCCATCACTAGAAGAATGGATAACTAAGATGTGGTATATCTACACAATGGAATTCTATACAGCAGTAAGAAAAAAATGACACAAAAAAAATTGTGGAAAAATGATTGAGCCTAGAACAGATCATTTTCAGTGAACTTACCCAATCACAGAAAAAAAATTGCCACATAGTCTCACTCATCTACAGCACCTAACCTGAATCTACCCAAGATACCTTACATACCCAGCAAGCATCTCATAGACTAGACCCTGGGAACATTTTATAAATAGATACCAAAGCAAGGATTTTTCCTTAAAAAGGAAGTATATGCCTATTTTTTTATTGCTTACATATAAACTAAGCATAATTAATGTAAAGAATAAGGCTTACATGTTATCTAGCTTGCTAATAAACAACTGCCAAAGTCATCTGGATGCCTATTTTCATGTAGTTAGAAATTTGTCTTCCTTTTGTATTGGACATCACTTCTTAGTCCGATCTAGTTGCATCTTTATCCTATAGCACTTATTATCTGACCAGTGTTTTCATAATGATGGAGTCCCTTTTTTTGTCAGGTTCAAAAAGGCCAATAATGTGGTATAAATTCATCACAACTACCCTCCATCATTTCCTTCCTTAATATATGGGCATCCTCAGGCATATCCAACCTGTGGCCCATAGGATGACTGTGAATACTGGCCAACACATTCGTACATGACAATATCACATCACAATGCCTGAAGACTGGATACCTCTTTTATACTGCATTCTTATGCACAGAACATAGCGCTTGATAATAGTCTTTAGTCTAAAATACTAGTAACAATGGACCACTAAATGTGCATTTATCACAATAAGTATTTTAAATGCTATTGAAAGAATGTTTGTCTCTCTTCCAATACCTTAAACAATTATTTAATAATCACAATTACATCTTGACTGTAGGGAAGTATCACAAGCTCTTTGTCTCCATTCTTTTTTTTTTTTTTTTTTTTTTTTTCCTCAACATAGACAGGTTTGCTTTGGAGCAGATCTGGAGATAGGTTTTAATCTATTGGGACACTTGATAGGGATGGCATTTGGGGCCGGTACATGTATCACAGAATTCTTAGGCTTACTTTACAGCTCCTGCTGTAGCCTGTGGGTGCTAGGTTTATATGCGTGCATCTCCACAGCCAGCTGTATCTTTTTTTAAGATTTATTTTTATTTATTTATTAGAGAAAGGGAGAGAGAGACAGAGAATGAGAATGGGTGCACCAGGGCCTCTAGCCACTGCAAATGAACTCCAGACATATGTGCCACCATATGCATCTGACTTATGTGGGACATGGAGAATCAAACCTGGGACCTTAGGCTTCCTAGACATGTGGCTTAACCACTAAGCAATCTCTTCAGCTCAGCCAACTGTATCTTTACACATCCTAAGAATGAGTGTCCTTGGAAGGAAGCAAGACTTCAGAAGCAGTGGCTTTCTTCAGATGAGGCAACTGACACAATGAGTGGACAAAGGAAGCACTGTAACCTGCAGGGGGATAGGTCTGTATTTCTGATGGGAATCAGAGTGGTATCACAACATGAACATTTCTTTTTGCAGTGCAAAAGTAAAGCAATTCATGATCATTCCTATGCTATAAAGAAAGGCTAAGCTACTCAGAATGGCTTTGGTTCTTGAAACTGTTCATTTGTTGGTATAATATTTAGTGAGAACACTCTGAGGAACTTTTCATTGAACATTTCTTTGACATTAGAAGGATGGAGACTTTGGCTGCCCAAGCTGGGGAAGGGCTATGCAGGCTACTGTTCAGAATTAAGAGACCAGTTTTGACTGTCAGTAAATCATATTAGATTTACATTTTAAAACATACTGCTGTGAAGAATTCTTGACTGAAAGAACAAGTATTCACTGGATGCAGCAAGAATGCACGGGACACTATCTGATCAGAAACTTAGGTAAAGAACTGCTTTCTTTGCTCAGCTGTGCCAAGGTAGGCAAGGACAGATCCTTGGTAAAGGAGTAGGACTTGGAATTTATAGAAACAAGAAGCTCCTGTCCTGTGCTTCATTTAACTATAATTAACTTTATAAGAATAGCAGAGGAGCCTCAGGCTAAAGATAGTGCAGCCTAAAAGTCTTAGGGGCCTTGGGTATGAGGTAAAGATTTTCCCATTTATTCTAAAAAAAAGAAAAAGAAAACGTGAAGCGAAAAAGCAGGCAAATGTCAGCCTGGTGGGTATAGTAGAGACATGACTGAGCCCAGTGGAGTGGAGACTACAATGTGATAAGTTTAGAAACAGGGAGATGTACAGAAAAGTATTTTAGTAGGACAAATAGTAAATGTAAAATGGTAATTTAAGTCATTGAAATGTAAGAAGGAGGAACACAATCCAGAAATTTTAACAAGGAATCAATATGTCTGTTTTCAGTTATCAGGCTTAGTTAATAACATAAAGTCATGGAGCAATTAGTGTAGCTAGAAGCCATAGTTACTCTTTTTAAGAATTGTAAGCATAATATATATTTTGTGCTGCATCATTGACAGGTACATATTATCAATATCAGCACTGATACAAGATTAGGGGGAACAACTCTAAGTTTTAATAGGAGATTAAGTAAAACATCATACAAAGTGTTTGGTGAAGTGAAGAATATTGCACTCTGGAGTTAAATTAAATAGCTTTTTTTCAGTATTCTTTGATTCCACTACCACTACAGATACAAAGAATTTAGCCAGATTTTAATAAAAACCACTGCTGTCCTCAGTGCTCTCAATAAAATCATGGAAACATGGATTAAAACCAATTTTAGAAACTACTGTACTGTAGTCTGTTGTTTAAAAGGACATCATGATTTCATCATTATTTCAGGAACAAATGGGTATGTGTCCAACCTTTTGGTTTCTCTTAGTCCACATCAGGTGAAGAAGAATGATATTGGGCCAAACATTAAATACATAAACACCCACACAAGCTCATCAGGAGTAAATAATTACATTTCTGTGATACTCACCATGCCACATACACAGACATCTTCACACAGTACTCTAAATTACATAGTGCCCCATTAGCAGTCTTTTGAAATCATTGAGAAGTTCCTATGTTTGTGATTACTAATAAAGAAAGTGAAGATATGTAAGCAACAAAGCTTCATGAATTAATTTTTGGTTACAAAGGTGAAGAAGGACAACATCATACTAGTGAGATATTTTACATTATATTTGAGAAACTAATGATTTGATATTCAATGGGAGGGGTTACAAATCTCAGTGAGTCCTCAAGGCACTCATCAGGTATTTTGGTTCTTATTTTACTGTTAGTATGCTTCATTCTTAAAAACAGATGCAAATTCATGAATGCAGGGGTTTCCAGAAAGTGATGGTATGGATATGTATGTGATTTAAGTGAAAGGAATTGACTCTAGGAAGACAGGATCTCTGAAAGTCTAGTAAAGAGCCATGTTCAGATTTTTCTTGAAGCTGACTATCTGACGGCAGTCCTGTGCTTTCCATTTGGCAGGTAACATTGGTCTGTCAACTGACAGTAGGTGTTAGATACACCCAAATATTGATTATTTTTTCTCAGAAATTGGTTTTTAAATTCTTATTAAATCAAAAGGCAAGGTGGGGCTTAATGATTAAGGCACTTGCCTGTGAAGCCTAAGGACCCAGGTTCAATCCTCCAGTGCCCACATAAGCCAGATAGACAGGGTGACACATGCATCTGAAATTCTTTTGCAGTGGCTGGAGACCCTGGTGCACTGATTCTCTCTCTCTTAAATAAATAAATGAATAAAAATTTTAAAAAAGGCAAAAGTGATGCTTTTCACTCTTACTTGGTTGTGCTTAATTAATCTGATGAAGTGCATAAAATTGTCTCACTTTGAGCTTGCTGTAAATTCAGTTTTATTTAGAATGGTAGTGTGATTTGAAACAACATATTGGTAAGTTGGCTCTTCCCTTGAAGATGCATATTCAACTAGCCTAAAAACAGTTAAATCCACTAAAAATGCTATATCTGAAAACAAGTTTTCATTGGTAAGTTATGGTACATTTTATAAATGTCATAAACAACTAGAAACATATTGTAAATCAATAATATTTGCAAATTTGGCCTCTACTTAGCCATCTTACTTCTGAACAATAAATGATGTTGCCATAATCAATATGAGCACTTAAAGAATTCCTGGAATTGATGATGATTTAATCCCTTGACGATTCCTTATGAAATTCACAATCGTTTTCCCTTTTTTTGGTGGGGGAGTGTATTTGTGTGTATATGCAGGTGTCCATGCACAAACATACATCCCATACACACATGTGGAGGCCAGAGGAGGAGGTCAAATGTCCTCCACTTTCTTCCTTGTTTATCTGTCACCAAACATGGAGGTCTTTGTTCATCAGGTAACTGTCTAGCTGACTGAAGAGCCCCAGTGATCTTTTTGTCTTCGCAATCTTCAGTGCAGACATGAGCAACCTTGCCAGGCTTTTTTCTGGGAAAGCTTGGACTTGAACTCAGCTGCTCATCTTTGCACAGACATGCATTCTTACTCTCCTGGACCATCAGGCAGGTCCCCAAATTTACAATCTTGAAGAAAATTTTCTGACTGTCTTTTTTTAACAATTTTGTGCCTAACTTTTGTTGATGTACCATGCAATGATATGTCATTAAAAATGAGTTTAGAGAAGCCACGATGTTATATTCTATTAATTTTCCACCCTGCTATTGCTAGGCCAATATCAGTAATTTACTATACTGTATTTGTAGACAATAAACAAAGACAATCACTTCATGGCTTCACATAAATCCCTTGATTTAGTAGCATCTTTTAATTGCCTGAAGAAATCAATTCTTCAGTGACATCTTTATCATCAGTAAATCTAATAAAATTGGAAAGATATGTTTATTTTTAACATAAGTGCTGCCATCCATCACCAAGGTACAGGTTTTAATATTAGTGGATTTAATATCTAAACTTCTTTTGATATTGCTATCAGTATCTTCAGTTTACCTGGCTATAGTCCATTGAAACAGACTTATTTTAGAAATACCATCCTGTATTCAAGGCATATTATATCTAGCATACTGTCTATGCATGGGTTAATCAGCCCAATATCAGGAAATGGTTTTCAAATTTTTACTGTGAAATCTTCTACCAAATAAGTGTACCTTTGGTTTACATTTATTCAAAGTAATTATTTTTATTTATTTTTCAAGCAGAAATGGGGAGGTAGACAGAATGGACCTCCTCCCACTGCAAACGAATTCCAGACATATGTGCCAGTCTGTGCATTTGGCTTACAGAGATACTGGGGAATTGAACCAGGGTCATCAGGCTTTGTTAGAAAAATCATTTGCTTTTAAAATTTATTTATTTATTTATTTATTGGAGAGAAAGAGAGCGAGAGAGAGAAAAACAGGCAGATAGAGAGAATGGATGAGCCCAGGCTTCCAGCCACTGCAAATGAACTTTAGATGCACATGCCGTCTTGTGCATCTGGCTTATGTGGGTACTCAGGAATGGAACCTGGGTTCTTAGGCTTCACAGGCAAATGTCTTACCACTAAGTCACCTCTCAAGTCTTTCATTTACCTTTTAAGGTCAATGAATTTGACAGGAAAAATAAACTTCATCCTCTCTAAAAACAGGATATTTTTAAACATTGCAAATTGAGTGCTTTTCTTTTAATTTCAAATGTGATTTTGGTGGTAGAATTTGATCTGAATGAACATTCTATTATAGTTCTCACAGAAAGTTTATATGAGCAAATGTTAAAAATGTACCTGTACAAGTTGAAATTATCTTACACTTGCAAACATTTTTATGTCTTCTTCCATATAGTCCCTTTATATCTATGTAGTGCAGCTTGTGTATTATTTTCAAAACATTTTTTGGATAGAAAGAAAATTTGCAGAAATGCATGTTTCCTGAGGTTGAGATCAAAGGCACTAAATTGGTTTTGACTTCCATCAATTCAATGTGACCTCAATTTTAATTTAAAATTAGAAGCACATAGGGAAATTGCTTGCCATTTATCTTATAGCCTTGGGCATTTTTTTTTCTTTCTTGACTGTTTGTCTATAACAATATTCATTTATTTTCATGTCCTGTAACCACCCCCTTGTCTCTTTATAGGCTTGTAGCTTGATCCAATGTATAGATTTTTTTCTCAAGGGTAAATAAGGATTTTCAGATAAAAACAAGGACCTTCCATGTTACTAAGTTGTAGATGCATCCTTTAAAGTTTCCAATAATTATGGGCTGGAGAGATGGCTTAGTGGTTAAACGCTTGCCTGTGAAGCCTAAGGAACCTGGTTCGAGGCTCAGTTCCCCAGGTCCCACGTTAGCCAGATGCACAAGTGGGCACACGCGTCTGGAGTTCGTTTGCAGAGGCTGGAAGCCCTGGCGCACCCATTCCCTCTCTCTGCCTCTATCTGTCTTTCTCTCTGTGTCTGTCGCTCTCAAATAAATAAATAAATAAATAAAATAAAATTTAAAGTTTCCAATAATTAAATTAAAATACCATTGATATCATATAAGTAGACATTGAAGGAACCTCTATATTTCAAAAGTAGCAATGCTAAGTCTCACATTAAAGATATAAACTAGCTGACCATATTTTCCATGAAATAACCACAATATGCCAGTAATTTGTCTATTGTTTCATAATTAATTTAAAAAAACTACATTGAAGAGTTGGATAATTTCAGGATTTACTATATTACCTTTTAATATTTTTATTTCTTTCTGAATTTCAATTTAGGTAGATGGAATAATAGATTGATTGGGGGTGGGGCGATTGCTCAATGGTTAAAAGGACTTGCTTGCAAAGACTGCCAGTCCAGATTCAGTTCCCTTATTCTCATAGAAACCTAAATACACAAAGTGGTACATGCATTTGAAGTTCATTTGCAGGGTCAAGAGGCTCTAGTGCACCCATACTTACTTTCTCTTTCTCTCTCTCTCTCTCTCTCTCTCTCTCCCTCTGTTGGCAAGTAAACAAAAATATTTTTTTTTGAAAAAATACACTACATTGCACTTTTTTCTAATTTATCACCAACTTTTATTATGATTTTTAGACAAATTTAATGTATTAAAAAGGGCAAAATTCATTCTTTTTAAATTAGTTTTGTATTCAGCAAATACAGGCAGTTTGGTACCATTATTAGGCTCATCCATGACTTGCCCCCTCCCCATTGGCCCCTCCTTGTTGAGGTATATGGGTCATGCCTTGTGGAGTTATCCCACAGTTATTGGTACGATAAATGCCTCTGCATATCCTGACCCAACATGTGGCTCTGACGTTCTTTCCAACCCCTCTTCTGCAAAATTAAATTTTTACAATAATAAAATGAATATACTTGTACTGGTTTCGATAAGTTAAAAAAGGTATAATAATGATCATAGTAGGTATTTTCTTTATTTCATTTTTTTAATATTTTATTTTTATTTATTTATTTGAAAGAGAGAGAAGAGGCATGCCAGGTCCTCCAGCCACTGCAAACAAACTACAGACAAAAATGCCACCCTGTGCATCTGTCTTACGTGGGCCCTAGGGAGTTGAACCTGGATTTTTTGGCTTTGTAGGCAAATTCCTTAACTGCTAAGCCATTATACCTGCCCCAAATTAGGTATTTTCAATGGAAGCAGAACCACTGCACATGGAGGGAAATGCTATACATGCAAATGAAGTGATGCTGATCCTTTAAGTCACTTCAGTCACACTTGTGTTTACTTTATGCTTGTTATTCACCTTCCCTGAGGCTACCAGGCCTCCAGAAGTTCTGTCTTGGTAGTATTTATTAGTAGAGGGACCTTGACCATCAGCCATTTTCTTTTATTTTATTGATCTAGATATCATGGTCCAGGGCAGCAGCATATTCTGGCAATATTCACAAATGCAAGTTCTTGACCTTAGTGCAACCCCCTGAGTCAGAACATCTCTGCCATAAGTCATCTGCCGACTGTAGTCAGCCTCAGTGTCACTGTAGGAAAATCCCCCCAACTCCAGTCATCAGTGTCTTTGTGTCTCCAGTAGGCTGCAACAGTGGCTCAGAGACTGTTTCATTCTCCATGCAGCTTCCTCGTTTGTTTTCTGAAATGGCTGCATCAGCCTCATCTAACTCCCAAAGATCAGCTGTTCTCTCCTGTCCTACCTCCTTCACTGATTATGGTTGACAGCATATTCTTTCATTGAGAAATAATCAGAGCTATCTGCTCTGCCTGAAACGGGCTTTCTAGATGTTCAAACTGTGATTCGTCTATCTAGTTCTCATTTATTACTGAGGCTACAACCCAAAAAATACTTCCTGTATCCTCTGTGGGTCTTACAAGTCACAGCACTTTTCTCTATTGGAAGACCCAAGGCTTCTAATTGCTGCTTGAAGAAATGCCTCGTTCTCAGGTATCTCATTAATGCTTATCACTGTCTCTGATCCAAAGTTAAGTGTTCACTTGTCCTCTTGTTCCCTTTAAATCTTATTCTTCCTGAAGTGGCTTTCTTCAATTACCTTTTTTTGTTTCCTTTCTTTTCTTATACTATGTGATACACATTTGAAAAGTTTCTGTCAAGTTTTTGAGGCATAGTGTAATGACCATTGAAAAAATTTAAGGTCTGGTTTATTAGAGGATATGAGAAATTTAACTATAGAAATATGGAATGAGACCTACTGAATAGCTTGAATGTACAGAAGATTTACTGTGTAAAGAGAACAAGGCTTCTCACCCTACTCAGTACCTTATTTACTTGTCATAAAAGTCTGTGCAATGTCATAGATTTTATCTAGGTTTTCTAGTTTCAGATAATTCAGGATGCCGCTTCTCACAATACAAGTTAAGATTCTGCTGTGATTCTAGCCTGTGACCTCACTTTGGACACTGAGCTGAAGGAGCAATACTGCTTGAAACATGTCTTATTCCATTTATGAGGACAATACCACTCAGGCAAGAGCATGACATGACATTCTTGTAGAAGTAAACAAAAGAAGTGAGGGCTGGAGGGATGACTTAGTGGTTAAGTGCTTGCCTGTGAAGCCTAAGGACCCCAGTTCGAGGCTTGGCTCCCCAGGTCCCACGTTAGCCAGATAAAATAAATAAAATAAAGTGTTTAGGTACTTTTTTCAGTGATATTAAGACTATAAATGAAATTTATAGTCTGTCGCTCTCAAATAGATAATATAAGAATGAATAAATGAAATGTGCTCACATGTAATCATATCTTAGTGATTTAAAGGTGTAGAATTCAACAAGTTTTATTTTTTAACTAACTATTTGAATTTCACAGTACTTTTTCTTCCTTTTGTGAAAGATGTATACTCTATGTACAGTTCACATAACATAGGGTTAAAAAAGAGCTAAATATGTTGTCCCTAAAGTTTTGTGATTTTAAACATCACAGTATAATTCCATTTGCAGTTGCTAATGAATTTTCCCAAAAAGTTTACCTGAAGTATCTTTACTGGAACCACTGTACTGTTCAACAGTTTGCATGCCACCTTTTTCATAATGTTCTTGAATAGATTATCAGATATTGACTGCTGGTTATTGTCTTATTTTAAAAACTCAAATACTTATATCATGTTGAATCGTATGTAATGATTA
The DNA here is from genome assembly GCF_020740685.1 of Jaculus jaculus. Classification (NCBI taxonomy): domain Eukaryota; kingdom Metazoa; phylum Chordata; class Mammalia; order Rodentia; family Dipodidae; genus Jaculus; species Jaculus jaculus. Next base: position 101,671,676 of record NC_059108.1, on the reverse strand, counting down.
ATAGAATGAAAAACATTACATTGCCATTAGCTTCCTGATGATTCATTTATTTCTGAAACCTGACATCCACTTCTTGCCTTGAAATCATGATATATGCATCTTAAAAATATCAGTACCATGCCAAGGACTGCATGTACTTATATCCAAGAGCCAACAGCTTCAGTGCATGTTGGGGAGAGGTAGCTTTTGAACTAGGGCATCACTATAGCCGTGGCTGGCATGCACTTGTCAAGTAAACCCAACTGGACTCACACATGTAGCAATTCTGCATCTTTATCACAAGTATGCTGAAATTATATCTGTGAACCTTTTGTTGCAGCCTTTTTTGTAGCCACAATGTGAAGGACAGTTTGGGCCATCAGAATCAAGTAGATGGCTGAGGATGGTGCTGTGCTGCCTGTGATGGAGACAGCAACAGATCAATCGCTGAGTCATTCTGACTCCACATTGATATTAGAAGAGCTGTGGTTAGCCAGGTAGTAAGTTAAATTGCAGGTACACTCAAGACAAGTATTGAAAACTTGCTCAAACATTGTGTGTGTGATGAAAAGAATGTCCAATCAGATCACTGAATTGGTAGAGAGAAACAAAACAAAAATTCACAGCCTTTTAAAATGTCAGGACCAGGCTTGAAAAGGTCAAAGCAGCACTTATGTCGAGGGGAGCACAGGGAAGTGTCTACTCATCTGTAAAGTCTCTTGAGTGCTTTCAGACCTCTTTATGCTGGGAATACATCTCAGCCCTCCAGGAGCTGAAACAGTCTTTTTTTGAGTCCTTTATCCACCTCCTTCCATGCATTATAACTAAAAACACAGCTCTGATTCTTGGCTAATTCTACCCTCTACTTGATATATGGTTTAGAGTATCCTTTGATTTACTTATAAAATTATCAATTTTAGTGTATTTATTTTTTTCTTATTTATTCAAAAATAAGTCCATTTTTCCATAGTGATCACCTCACACTGTTTCACAGAGAGCACAAAATGATCTTAAATTCATAGATTGTTGGGGACTTTTAGAAGAAGGTCCAGGAAGCACCAGCCTTTTGTAGGCACTGAGCACCACTGTCTTCTTTGTTTTTCCAGCAAGCCATTAATTGTGTGTTAAAAGTGTGAAATGATATAAAGCCTGCTAAGTTGTGGTATTTGAAATGCAGCTTAATCATGCATGAATCACAGGGAACATTGTAGAAAAGCAAACAAATGCTTGTGAGGATGTGGAGAAATTGGAACCCTCATTCACTGTTGGTGGGAATGTAAGCTGGTACAATCACTATGGAAAGAAATATGGAGACTCCTGAAAAGGTTGGTTATAGAGTTATCAACAGACCCTGTTATTCCCTTGCTGGGCATTTACCCTAAAAACTCCACACCTCAGTTCAGAAATATTTGCTCAATCATGTTTATAGTTGCTGAATTCATAATAACTAAGAACTGGAGTCAACTCAGATGCCCACTATTGGATGAATGGATAACCAAAAAGTGGTATATCTACACAATGGAATTTTACTCAGCAGTTAGAAAAATGACAAAGTGAAATTTGTAGAAAAATGGTCAAACTTGGAACAGATCATACTCAGTAAACTCATTCAATCACAGAATGAGATACTTTGAAAAGGGGAAAGGGTTCAATGAATGAGGATGAGATGGGAGTGTGGAGCCAAAGAAAATAATGGTAGGGGATTATGATCAAAATATGTCATGCATATGAAAAATCATTTCATAGGGGAAATAGCTATATTAATTTTCCTCATATTGCTAATTTTGTATTTTGACTTTGTTTATAATGCAAGTACATTTTGTTCATGCTCTTAGTTTAGAGATCTTTGTTTTAGTTTTATGGCCAAAGTATAGAGATTATAAACAATACGCAAAAAGGAAGAAAGTGAAAGTAGATAATCTACAATGTTGTATTGGGCATTCAAACAGATTTATAAAGTGTGCAAGTTAATCAACATGCTCATAACCAATACAGAACATTTAGCATACAATATATAATTGGAAGTATGTACAAATGGGGAGTTAGAGAATCTAAAGAAGGGTAGATTACTTTGGATATTATGATTGGAAATGGCCCAACATAAATGATATGTACCTTACCTAAGAAATAATCATTAACTGCAAGTTACTGTGAATCTAGAAAGCCAGCAACATTAATATTCTTACAAGTCACTTATAAAGAAATTTTACTAGGAGAGAGCTGGCCAAGACACTAAATACAGATGATATATAACATATATAGCAAGCTGATAGGTTTAGTACAGGAATGTTTTGAAGACTGTAGTAACTTACTGGTAGCACCAAGCACATTCTCCAATCTTTTATTTCAAGAGGATAAATAACATTGAGATAATGTGAGAAATGCCTAATGTTCTTTCAGTTGACCAAATCATATCCTAATATCCACTATTCAGTAGAAGTGAGAGAGTTACATCCTTTGGAGACATGAATTGGACTCCTTAGGGTCCTTCCTGCGTTTAACAAAATCATTCCAACAGTGCTGCTCTAAGGTCACTGTTTTCAACTGAGCTTACCTGGGTGATGGATGTGCTCTAAATTGGTACTTTATCCAATAGAGCTGACCACACTTGGATTGTGAGCATTTGAGATGATTTTAGGGAGAATTGAGAAGTGGATGTTTAACTTTTCTTAATTAATTAATTAATTTTTATTTGTTTGTTTGTTTTTGAGGTAGGGTCTCACTCTAGCTCAGGCTGACCTGGAATTCACTATGCAGTTTCAAGGTGGCCTCAAACTCATGGTTATCCTCCTACTTCTGCTGCCCCAGTGCTGGGATTAAAAGCATGTACCACCACACCTGGCTTTAATTTATCTTTAAATAACCCCATGCTATTAGTGGCTTTGATTGGATAATACAGTTTCTAATGATAGGTTAGGGCATATATATTTTCTTATTTTGGATCAAATGTATTATGAAAATTCTATTAACTCATACAAATATAGAAAGTAGCTTAAAAGAGTCTATTCTCTAAAAGGGGTGCATTCTTTTTTGACATAGTGAATAACATGAAGATTTCAGAAATCTGTGGGGCTTCAGTTATCTCATACGGGTAACTAACTCATAAGTGACAGAAGTTACTGCTTGACTCATTGTATTTTGCTTCTAGCACACCCAGTGATTATCAATAGAAGCATAGAGAGAGGCATTTGGAAGTTCAGATGTGACTCAAGTAGAAGGCTGAAGATCAAGGTTTCTGAAACAAGCAAACACCTGGTTGAAACTGTGTTGATGGGAGGAAAGAGGATGCATCATTTTACCACATCATACAACTAAATTTTCTTATGCTATCTTATCCTAGCACCAGGAACATTAGTAACACAAACTGTATAAGTAATATAAATTTGTAGGCAGACCCTATTGAAATAAATCTTCCAACTGACCAAGTCAGAGTTTAGTGCCAGGAACAGTCTTTAGAAGGGTTGCAGTACATTAAAGAGTGCAGACAGTGAGCAGCCATTTACTTTCTACTCCTCTCAATTGTGACAATCATGTCCTACCTTATTTTACTGTCTGCTTTGCCATTCAAAATTAATGGAGCCAGGGAGATGTCTCAGTGGGCAAGAGTCCCATCTGTTCAATCATGAGGGCCTGAGGTCATATCTCCAGCATCTACATAAAATATTGGCTGTGGTGGTTTTTACTTTAATCCCAGTCCTGGGGAGGCAGAATTAGACAGACCCCAGAGCTTTCTGGCCAGCGAGTATCACCAAATTGCTGAGTTCTGCAAGATACCTGTCTCAAAAACAAGGTGGAGAAAAATGGAGGAAAACACATGAGGTTGACTTCTGACTTCCATATGCATGTTCACACATGTGTACTCCCACACATATGAACACATATGCCCACATGGAGGCACAAGACACACGAGTGTAAAAAAGTCAGAATTAAGTTTAGTTTTATTTTTTTTAATTTTTTTAAAAAATTTTTATTAACATTTTCCATGATTATAAAATATATCCCATGGTAATTCCCTCCCTCCCCACCCCCATACTTTCCCATTTCAAATTCCATTTTAAGTTTATTTTTGTTACAGCAAGACTCATGGTGCTTTGGGGTCTCACACTGAAGTTTTGTGGCACCACTTTTGCCTCTGCACTCTCTCTTGTTCTCCTTTCTATCTTTCAGCTGCCTCTCTTCTAGGGAAATTGAGTCATTGTTTTGATTGGTAAGATTAGGAGGAAAAAGTTTGCACTTAATTGTTTCTGGCCCCACCCATGCTGGTGCCTGATGCTTGCAGGATGCAAGATCAGACCACCCAGTGTGGCAGTGTGCCATTGTGGGGTAAGCACATCATTCCACTCAGTTTCAGGATCAGTATCATTGATCCCACTTGCTGGCAAGATGAGACACACAGTTACATTTCAGCTTTATCAATGGTCAAGGCAAAGTACAGGTCTCATGTCACAGTTAGTTCAGAACTCAGCTGAAGAAGAGGGCTCTTAATTATTACACTCCTTTAAATCAAACAGTTCTTTAAATCAAACACCTGAGCTGTGAAGATATGACACTTTGGGACTGTTTTAAACTAAAACTTCCAGTGTAGCTTTGAGTAAGTGCCTTTGGCTCTATTCTTTTCTTTTCTCCTTTCTTCACCTAACCTTACCATGCTGAAACCCTTACAAGTGTCTCCATTGAGAACTGATCAAATAATGGAAAGACTCAGTTATGATTGTGCTTCATATAGACTTTCATACCCCACATTCCATTCCATGAATCTACAAGTTTATCATATAATGAGTTCCCTGTCTGTTGTCTTAGGCTAGAATCACAAATTTTAGGATGTATTATTTTTCCCTTTCAATGCTTATTGTAGATTAATATGCATACTTGAAATTACCCAAGTTCATGAATTTTAAAAGCTCTATTAGTTTATACTGAATACATATTAATTAGAATGTTAAAAACATTACTTTGGTAAGAATTGAAAGCACAAAAAGCATGTATACTAGTTACTTGTGATCCAATAGTGATAGAAAATACAGGATAAATAGTTCATTTGAGCTCATGAATTCAGAGATGCTGATCTATTATGGCATGGCAGAAGAGAACATTTTACATCATTGTGGCCAAGAAGCAGAAAAAAGCGAACACAAGAAGGGGACAGGACAAATTCAAGGATATCATTCCTCTAGTGACCTACTTTCTTCACTCTTTCTATAATAGTAATGGCAACATGCTGTGAGTTCATCATGGAATTAATCTATTCATTAAGTCACAACATACATGTTCTAATTGTCCTGGAAATCTCATTTTTGGATCACTTAAAAGTGTACTTGATTATTGTATGTGATTCTAAATCTAGTCATTTATAAGATAAATCATCTGAGTATCAATTTATATTAATTTGGCATCTCTTGTAAAGAATCCAGGTAGATAAAATAGGTGCATTTTGATGGGCACTCATCCATAAGAGATTCTGGAAAACAAACCTGATATGCCAGGGATATGGAGCAAATATGCTGAAGGGTATTTTTAAAACAAGAAATTATCCCTAGGAAAATTATTAAACAAATCAGTCTTTAATAAGCCTATGCCAGTTTCAGAATCTGCTTTTAGACATATAAATGATAATAATGATGATGTTTGAATTGGAACATTTATTATGTTTCAGATACAGGACTAAATCTTTAAAAATGGGGCCTAATTTCACCCAACCCACACTGGAAGATACTATTACTTACTGGTTACATTATTATAAGGATGTAGGTAACAAGATTTAAATAAGTTACATCTTGATAACTTTTGATGTGGAATTGCTTGGATATGTGAAATACACTAAAATTTGCTGAACTTCTTATTTTCTTAATTTAGCCAATAAGTATTATGAATTAGCATAGTTTTAATCTTATCAGGTAGTACTTTTGAGCTGTGTCCTGTCCTGCTGCAAGGATTCTAAATCTGAAAGTGTGGCAGTTATTTATTTTCTTCATAAGCATTCATAATGCTTATTTTGGGGAGCCTTGTCTAATTAATATGGATTCAGAAAAATATTGTATTATGATAAATTATATTCAATTCTAATCAGTTTCTGAGTTAGCAAGCAGTATAAAAACAAGTAAAGTGATTATGGGTATTCATTTTTGTTTTTGTTTTAGTGTATGTATGTGTGTGTGTGCATATGCACACATGCATGCACACACATACACACAGGTATTTGCTGTAAGATAAGTAGCCTTTGTGCTATAAAAATCTAGTAGAATCTATCTGAGAGAAAATGTTACTTTTAAAAGTGAATTAACTATGTTTTGTCAAAGTTAACCAAAGATTTTTATGAAGAAAACAAATTAAGAGGAAATATTTAATATATAGTTTTGGATAGCATATAAATGTCTTCCAGGGTAGCATGAATTTTTCTGAGAAATCCAATATACCACGCTTAAGAGAACACAAAATATAGCAAAGGTGTTTTAAAAGGAATTGTTTTTTGTTGAAAAATATTTAAGATTTTACTTCCAAATAAGTGCATGGGAATTGTTTTTAGCATGTGCATACATGCATGTGAGGTCAGAATTTGTGTTGTGGATTGTGTGTGTGTGTGTGTGTGTGTGTGTGTGTGTGTGTGTGTGTGTGTGTGCACGTGCACAACTTTACTTGCATAGTCCCAAGATGCACTATCTTTTCAGCAGTATAAAAATGTTGATGTCTGTCTACTAGCTTTGGAGAAACTGAAGATGTTTTTGAATGCATCTCAATTAAAAACAGTAATGGTACCTCAGAGAAGGTCTGGGAATGAAGTGGATTTCCTGCATTAAACTTGAAATTTGCAGCATCATATTAAATGAAATGGCTGTTTCACAAAAGCTTTTAGTATTACTAGCACCTTTTAAAATTCTTTCAAAACAGGTTTTACTGGACTATGTTTTTGGATTATAGAGACTAAAACATTGTCTTCCCACTTTTGAGATGGATTCCATAAGAAATATTTCCATCCCAAATGTATCTCCTTCATGACATTACTGGCCATGAAGCAGAATTGGCTTTGACAAAATATCTTTTCTGGACCTTTAAAAAATATATATCGTTTATTTTTATTTATTTATTTTAGAGTGACAGAGAGATAAAGAAGGAGAGAGAGAAAGAGAGAAGGAGAGAATGGTGTGCCAAGGCCTCCAGCCGCTGCATACAAACTTCAGACGAATGCACCCCCTTGTGCATCTGGCTTACGTGCATCCTGAGGAAGCCAGCCTTGAACTGCGGTCCTTAGGCTTCACACACAAGCGCTTAACTACTAAGCCATCTCTCCAGCCCCCATTTCTGGTCTTTTCTTATGCAAAGGATACAATTCAGGACCTCATGCACACTGGGAAAATGCTCTATCACTCAGCTATATCCTTAGCTCTCAAGCATTTCTGTTAAGATTTGTTCCTAAACAGTTATCATATATAGAATAAGTGCAGTGTTTTAAAAGCATTAGCTGAACATGGTGGGACATGCACACAATCCCACTTGAATGGTAGAAAGAGGAGGATCAGAAGTTAAAGACTGCTTTGGTTAAAAAAAATAAAATAAAAGCTTGGACTACATGAGATCTTCATCTCAAGAAATATGATGAAAGTGTGTAACAAACACTGAAATGATTGACAGCACTTCTCTCTATTTTTAGTGACGCTCTTGAGTGACACCTCGAATGTCACTAAAGAACTTTTCTCATTTTGGGCTGGAGAAATTGCATAGTGGTTCAGGCACTTGTCTGTGAAGCCTAAGGACTGAGGTTCCATTCTCAATGCCCCATATAAGTCAGATGCACATGGTGACACATGCATTTTGCATTAGAAAAACATTATTTGCAATGAGTAGTATTATTTATTGTCAATGAAAAATGGAACAACATTCCATAATAGTAGCTATATATTTTTTTCAAATAATTTGCCTTGCCTCAGATCAAGAACATATAACTACCTTAGTTTCTTCCATTAACATCAATAATTTCTTCACTTTATTCACACTAGAACCAATGTAATATTTCATATCTATTTTATTGTCATTATTATATTGAAAATCATGTTATTAAAGGTTTTATAATTATTGATACCATATATAAATCTTGTTTTTAAACTTTTTTTCCATTTGTTCTTTATTTCTTAATTATGGACATACTTAGTCTGGGCACATCATGTACTGGTACCATCCTTTTGCTCATCCCTGCCACATTCCTCAGGCGGGTCCTTCTCAGCGGGGTTTCAGGTATTCCCTGTGTGGTTATGGGTAAGACATTGTGGAAGCAGTGCTCAGTGGTTGGCTGGGGCTGCTTGTCAGGATCGCCATGGAAGCTGCATTCTTGCTCATTTTCCCAGTTCCTCTGTCGTTTCAGCTGGAGCTTGGCTGAAGTGAAAGGGTAGTTTATCTACTCGAGTTTTGATACCTTCCAAAAGAGCAAAAAAGATTCTCCAATGCAGAGTGTAATCAGCACAGGTTAAATGGGATAAACATTATGAATTTAGGGGGAATTTGATGGATGTAGCCTCTCTTTTATCAGAAGACTAGTGGGAGCTTGACGTTGGGGAGCATAATCTTTGTCTCCATAGGATTCTGACCTGGTTTTCACTTCCAGATATGAGTTCCTTTTCAATCAGTGGATCTCTTAGCTAGTGAGAAAGCTGCTGGTTACCCAGCAAGGCTGTGTGCCACTATTGTACTCATGTGTACACTTGTCAGGGTCTTTGCTTCTGAGTAGCTTAGAACCTGTTGCTCAGACCATCCCTGGCCACTTTCCCCCAATAGCTCATGCAGCACTTTCCAGTACTAGACAGGCTAAGTGATTGAGTTTCTCCGTGTTACTCTATCTAGGTCACTCTGTTCTGTTCCAGCAGTGTATGGTCATTTCAGAAATAGGACCTTACCTTTTACCACAGGAGGTTAATTAAGTGCCGTGACAGAAGCCTATATTGTTTGCAGAACCACGTAGGTCTCTCCAATCAATAGTTTATAGTGGGTAGCAACCATATTCTGGTAATGGGAGTTACAGACCAAAGCCAAAAGAAAAAAAAAAAAAATTAAGGTTAGGTTTCATTCTACCTGTTCCAGGGCCCTGCTTTCAAGTGTTCCCCCCATACTCCTGTTGAGGGCCCAATATCTTAGTCTATCTTTAGGGATAAAGTTTTCTATGGTATCAGTTCGTTTTGTGTTAATTTTTGTGTTTGCCATCCCTATATTCTGGGCCTTGAGTTGCCTTTAATGTCTATAAGAAACCAAAGCTGATTCAAGCCAGGAATAGCAGATGAGAGAGACCATGTGGAAATTGTGATTGTGTGGGTTGCTGAATATGATCTGTTCCAAGTCATTCATTTTTCTACAGAGTTCATTGTGTCACTTTTTTTCTAAGTGCTGAGTATAATTCCATTTTGTAAGTTTATCACAACTTCATTACCCATACATCCAATGATGGGCACATTGGTTGATTCCAGTTCTTAGCTATTATAAATTGAGCAGCTATTAACATGGCTGAGCAAATATCTCTGTAGTGAAGCATGGAGAATTTAGGATAAATGCCCAGTAAGGAAATAACTGGGCCTATTGGCAGCTCTATATTCATCATTTTCAGGAATCTCCATATTAATTTTCATAGTGGTTGTACAAGCATACAATCCCACCAACAGTGAGGGCTCCTCTTTCTCCACACCCTCACCAACATCTGTTGTCATTTGATTTTTTAATAATCGGCATCCTTACTGTAGTTAGGTGGAATTGCACGTTTGTTTTAATTTTCATTTCCTTGGTGGTTAAAGATGTTGTGCATTTTTTTAAGTGTGTGTTAGCCATTTCTATTTTTTTCCACTGATAACTCCCTATTCCATTCTCGGCTCCATTTTTGGAGTGGGTTGTTTTACTTGTTTTATTGTTTGGGTTTTCGAGTTCTGTGTAGATTCCAAGATTTTGGCCTCTGTCAGTAGTATAGGTGGCAAAGATTTTCTCCTATTCAGTGTGTAAACTATTGGCTCTACTTATGGTATGCTTCTTTATGCAAAAGATTTTTAGCCTCATAAAATTCCATTGGTTGAGTGATTGTTCAATTTCCTGGACTACTGGTATTTTATTCAGGACATATTTCTTCAGTCCTATAGTGAAGGGTTCCCCCTATATTTTTCTTCCAGTAGGTGAAGAGTTTCAGGTCTTATATTGAGGTCTTTAATCCACTTGAACCCTCATTTTTGCATATGGTGTGGTGCGTGGGTCTAGTTTCACTTTTCTAAATATGCTCATTGAATTTGTCCAACACCATTTGTTGAAGATGCTGTATTTTCTCCAGTCTATGTTATTGGCAACTTTGTGAAAGATCAAGTAGCTACAGTTAATGAACATAGGTCTGGGTCTTTAATTCTGTTCCATTCGTCTATGTTTCTGTTTTTATGCCAGTACCATGCTGTTTTGTTAATATGGCTTTGCAATATAATTTTAGAATGTGTATGGTGATACCTCCAGAGGTGTTTCTTTGGCTAAGGATATGTTTGAATAGCCAAGGCTTGCTTCCATTTCATATGAAATTTGAGATCTTTTCATTCTATTCATGTGAAGATTGATGCTGGAATTTTTATTGGTATTGCATTAAATCTGTATATTGCTGTTGGTACAATTACCATTTTAATAACATTAATTCTACATATTAAGAGCATGAGAGGTGTTTCCATCTTCTCAAGTCCTCCTCAGTTTCTTTCTTTAGTGTTAAGATGTCACATTATAGGTCTTTCACACCATTGTTTACTGTTACTCCAAGGTATTTGAGTTTTTGTTGCTATAGAAAATAAAACAACCTCAATTTTTTTCTTTGTATATTTGTCCTTTGTATATAGAAAGACTACTGATTTTTGTGTGTTGATTTTGTATCCTGCCACTTTACTTAAAGAATCACTATTAGAATTTTGAGATGGTGACTTTTAGTTCATTTGTGTATAGGATCATGTCATCTGCAAATAGGGATAATTGACTTCTTCCTATTAATTTGCATCCCTTTTGCTGCTTTCTCCTGTCTTTTGTTTGAAGTAAGACTTCTTGTACTATGTTGAAGGAAGTACAATGGTGAAAGTGGGAACCCCTGTCTTGTTCGTGATCCCAATGGGAACTTCTTGACTCTTTCCTCATTAAGTATTATTTGGGCTTTAGGTGCTCTATATATTACCTTTATTGTGTTGAGATATAAATTGTCCATGCCTACTTTTTGTCCATGCTCACATTTTGATCATTAAATGATGTATTTTTCCAAAGGTTTTTCTGCATATATTGATATCATCATGTGGTTCTTGTGATTATGTTTATTCATGTGACATATAACATTGACTGATTCTGTGTTTATACCACCCCTGCATCCCTGGGATGAAGCCTACTTGATTACTTGATCAAGGTGAACGATGCTTTTGATGTGTCATTGAATTTGATTTGTGAGGGTTTTGTTATAAGTTCATCATGCATATATGCCTAGAATTTTCTTTGATTATTGAATCTCTGTCTGGTTTTGGTATTAAGGTGATGCTATCTTCATAAAAGGAGTTTGGTAACATTCTCTGGTCTCTGATTGTGTGAAGCAGTTTCAGAAAAAAATGGTGTCTATTATTCACTGAAAATTTGATTGAATCTGACTGAGAACCCAGCCTGTCCTGGACTTGTCTTTTTGGGAAGGTTTCTTATTATCTTTTCATTCTCAATGGATGTTGTAAATTTGTTTAGGAGATTAATCCATTCTGAGTTTAGTTTGGGTAGGTGACATGTTTCTAGAAATTCATGCATATCTTCCAGATTATGCGATTTTAAGGAGTTTTGGAAGTAAGTCCTGATGATACTTCCAAATTTATTTATGTCTGTTGAGACCTCTGTTTTTTATTTAGAATTTTGTTAATTTGAAAATCTCTTTTTTTCCTTGATCTAATTGGCCAGGGGTTTATCAATGTTGTCTATTTTTGGAAAAAAAAAAAAAACAAAACAGCTCTTCATTTCATCAATTTTCTTAGTTTCTACTTCATTAACTTCTTCTATGATCTTCATTATTTATTTCTACCTGGTGCTATTTAGGTTATATTTTTCTTGTTTTTCCAATGCCTTTAAGTGGATGGTTGGATTATTAAGTTGGGATTTCTTTGTTATGAAGCTATTTAAAAGTGCTATGAATTTTCACATTTGGTCTGAACTTCTTCCCCTCTAGTATACCTATGATCCAAATGTTAGGATGTTTTAGGGTGTCTCACAGTTCACCCATGATCTGCTTACAAGAATTTTTGAACTTACAGTGTTTGGACTCCTGCACTGTTTCTTCTGTTTTGTCTTCCAGCCTTGAGGTTCTGTCCTCCACGTGATTAACTCTGTTCTTGAGGGTTTCTAGAATTTTTACTCATTCAATTTGGTATGTATTTTCTATTGTCCTTTTCTATATAGTATACATCCCTTTGTCAAATTAAAATTTCAGGTCATTTTTTTTGATATTTTTAATGTTTTTTGCAATTCATTCTTGCATTTATTTATGTCTTCATTAGGCTTAACCAGCTAGCTATTGAAATCCTCTGTTTTGTTGCAACAACTCTATGTTGTTCAGTACCTTAATTTTACTTTTTCAAGGTGGGGTCTCACTGTAGGCCAGGCTATTGTGGAACTCATGCTGTAGATAGAGAGTTGTTGCAATAAATATGCTCAAAGGCTGTTAATCTCTTTGAACAGTAGAAAAGACTAAAATCTCACAAAAAGGTCAAAAGGGCTAGAGAGATGGCTTAGTAGTTAAGGCTCTTACTGCAAGGCTTAAGGATCTATGTTAGATTCCCTCATATCCACATTAGTCAAAATGCACAAGGTGGTGCATACCTCTGGAGTTCCTTTGCAGTGGCTAGAGGTCCTGGAACATCCATTCTCTCTCAATAGTTATCTCTTTTGCTCTCTCTCTCAAATAAATGAGAAAGTTTTTTTTAAAAGGACAAGACTTAAGACATTTTGTAGAATACCCAAGAAATTCAAGTAAGTACTCAATAAACATGCAAAGTAAAATTCAACATTCTTAAGGGTAAACAGAAATTCATATTTACATATCAAATTTATGCATTGTCTTTCAAACAACTAAAAATTTGTGCATATGTTTCCAATATATCCATGTTGACACACATGCAGACATACTTAGATCACGTTTAAAATTGGAGAAGCAGAGGAAAAGTGATTCCCGCTCCTTGGTTCTAAGCTTTGAGGAAAACAACCAGACAGTGTACAGCAAGACGTTCAAACTCCATGTGCTCGGAGACTCAGTAACACTCATCTTGAGCTGCTGTGAAACCAGGCCTACGTGGTTTAAGATGCTTTATACGAGATGGTGCACTTAGTGGCTGGGGAGGTAGCTCAATGGTGGAGTGATTGCCTGGCATGCACATGGCCCTTGGTTCATCCCCAGTACCACAAAACAAGCAGAAAAAAAGTGTGCATTTAGATATATTAGCAAAAGTTGAAAATAAGCTATATATTAACCTATAGTTGTATAAATTAAATTGAAATTTATTGAAATGTGAAATATTTCAACAAAATAACATAATATACCACTTTAAAATTATAATCACTTGAAGAATAACATAAAATATTTCATTTATGCAGATGGAAAAATGGAATAAAAAGATGTATATTGCATATCTCAATTTTTAATGTATATTCTTTTCAATAATAATTTTAATTTTATAATCAGAAAGAATAAACGTTTTAAAAACTCCCATGGTATACATAGTTCCCTAACTGGAAGTTTAAAATGAATTCTGGCTACTACTGAAAATTAAAGCCAAAAATAATACTGAGTGTTACAATTTTACACATTTATTCAACTGAAAATACTTTATATTATGATTTTATTGGAGTTACAACATTCCATAAAAATCTATTCTGGTTAAATAAAAAGAAAGCTTCTGTTTTTTGGCTTACTTTCAGTTCACTTTTTTGAGGTTTCTCTGGGTTTTCTATCATGTCAAGCCTAGTGAAGACAACTGTGTGGATTTCATTTACGTGATATGTTGTTGTTGTTGTTGTTGATTTGCGACCACTTCTGCCATTTGCTTGTCCAGGGTCACATATCTTGTGTCTTCATTTTCAGGGTCTATTCCTGATGTCTCCTCTATGTTTGCCTTGGAGACTTCTTTGTGACACTATGCAATCTTGTTGGAGCTTCATAGGATGTTTTGTGTTGTTTCTCTTGCATTGTGGTCTGACTATCACAGTGTGGTAATCTTATGTAATTAAGGCAGAAGCAAGAGTTTTCCCTTCTAGTGTCTTCAGTTAGTGTTCCATTTTATGTTCGAATAGAATAGGCTAATCATGGCTATGTGTTTTGGGATGTGCAAGGTGTGAAGGGTATAATTACACCACCCAATCTGAGCTGGTGCTTAATACCACAGGTGAGATTGGAGGTCTGGGATTTCTTTGACCTGGTCTCAGTTGTGTCTTGTCTATGGATCTGGAGCTGTAGCACTTGACCTAGTTCTCCTGTTGAACTCAAATGGGCAGGTTATGGAGGACTCTCTAGTTCTTTCAGTCTTGTGATTGCTTGGATTTTCTGTGTTCCCCTTCTGGGGCTGATGTGATATCCCCAGTAGTCACTTGGAGTGGGGTGGTATGTTGGAGAGATAGTGAGGGTTACTGGGTTCCACAGCTCAGGCTAGATCAGGTAGTTTCCTGGTGTGGGAAATACAGGAGCACTGGCCAAGCAACACACACAGGGATACCTCTTGGCAGCACAAGTTGTTGAGGAACTGCAATCCGGGGGAGTAGAGGCAGGCTTCAAGCCAGCCCACCAAACCTGTAGGACAGGGGGCAAAAGTGCAGGTGGCTGCAGGCTCAGTTAGAACAGCCTGTAGGAGCCAGATTTAGGCCAGAGGCAATGAGGTGGAACCTCCAGAAGAAGGGCCAAGCACAAGCACAGGGTCAATTGGTGGAGCCTCCAGAAGGGGTAGAAAGTATGTTCATGGCTGGGAGACACAGGTCTCTGGAAGAGAGGCAAAGTGCACAAGCAGTGGTCAGCAGTTAGTGGGGGCCTCCAGGAGAGAGTGAAAACACACAGGAGGGGATGTTTTTACACTTAAAGTTTTTTCATTGTACATTCCATATGTAGGATTTCCCCATACTTTCTCTAGAGCTTACAGGTTTCCAGGAAATAAAGGCCATGGTATTTCCTTATGTTTATTTAGTTATTTATTTTTAATTTTGGTTGGTAGGCTATTACTCTAGCCCAGGCTGACCTGGAGTTCACTCTGTAGTCCCAGGGTAACCTTGAATTCATGGATATCCTGCTACTTCTGTCTCGCAAGTACTGGGATATGCCACCACACCTGGCCTGTGGCCATATTTCTTATTAAATATTTAGTTCTCTAAACAATAAGATTTCAAAAGGTAATTATATGAGGCATAATTAGCCAATGTTTTATGAAAATCATATGATTTTAGATTTGCATATATATTTCAATTAAGTTGTAACTATTAGCCAATACGTATGGTATCTACACACCATATCTGTTTTTTTTTTTTGCATGTGTGTGTGTGTGCGTGTGTGTGTATGTGTACAATATTTATGGTGAGTGATGTGTGTGTGTCATGTCCATGTTTATGTGTTTGTGTGTGTGTCTGTGTATATATGCACGTGTACAGTCTGGAAGAAAACTATAACCCTCCTCCATTCAAATTATCACTCATTTTTTTTTAATTTTCTTGGGAATATGTATCTTTCCCTCAACCCATAATGGTGAGTCTGCTCATTCAACAACTCTATAATCTCTACCCCTTGTAGAACTGGGGTTATCTTTATAGTTAGGCCAGCTATTTTTATGTTGGTGTTGGGAATAAACTCTGGTGATTTCAGACCATTTCAGAGCCGCATGCTTAAGCAACAAGTGCTCTTACCTGCTGAGCTATTTCCTCAGCCCTGTTCATGAAAAAATTTTAATGTGACATTGGAAGTTAATAACATGAGATCTTTTACTACTAAATAAAATTATATTGTCATCTTGTATGACTAATGTTGAATTATAGATATGTATGATTCACAAGGAAATCAGGGAAGCTGTGTATAAATGATGTCCAGTTAGCATATAATTCCATATTGTACACTATTTGGGAATTATGTCTCACAATTTGAAATAAATATGTATTTGTTATAAATAATATTGTGAAAACTTTGGGACTTATAAGGACAGTGTTTGAGATGTGGATGATATTATATTTTCTATAAAATTTGAATTCAGGACTTCTCCATGCATAAATATATGTTTCCATCTCAAATCCACCTGGGAATGTGTTTTTATTTCTTAGATTTAAGGTGTTGGCAATGTGTTAAGATGAAAAAATATAATTTGGATAAAGGTGTTTGATGAATTTGACAGTATAGTAAAAAAAGAGTGTTTAGGGTCAAATAAAGCTGAGGGTGACACTTGCTAGTGATGTGATAAGTGTCCATAGGAAATTGTTTGTATTCTAGAGCCTTCATTTATCTCTCTAGAGTCATCAAGTAATAGCAGTTACCTAAGAATAGCAGTGAAAGAAAAATGAGTAAACTATGGCAATTATCTCCGTAGTTGGCATAGAGAAGGTACTTAAACCTGAGTATGCATTGCATGGCTGTCAGAGATACTCCTCTGACTTCATTTTCAGTTGGAGGTAGCAAGGGAAAGAAAACATATATCAGCAGGTCTCCAGAGGATACAAAATGTCAGAGACCCCAGAAATAGGAAATCCTGTATCTTCCAGACAACTTAATCTGCTTTTAAAGATAATCAGGTTTAAATTTCCTAGGCACATTTGTCTATATTTTAATTAGATATGAATTTTACTTTGTATATTTTTACCTGTGGAAGTAGAATATGCTTAGAACATTCATCATCTGTGTATTACAAAATTTCCCAGACTTGATATTTTAGAATCTTTGTGGAAAACAAAATATACATGATGTTTGATAAGTACCTGCACTAACATTACTTAAAGAAGGCTTAACATTTTTTAAATAGCATGTCTGTTACGATACTTTTAGCATAAAGCCTGGTCTTTAGCCACCCCAAGAAGCGCAGCTGAGCTCAGCATTGCCATCTGCCTTTATCTACCAAGCAAACAGATGAGTAAGGGTGACAAGCAGAGAAAGAATATTCATTCAGTTGGACATATTGAGAAGAGGAGCAAAGAAGGAGGCCGAGTTACCTGCAAGTCTGTGTTCGGTTTACTGATGGGATTATTAGGTTTAAATAGAACACAAGGTGGATGTTTAGTGAAGCAGCTACAATTGAATCCAAGTTGTGGACTCATCATTAGCTGAGTCCAATTTAGCTAGGTGGTCTGATAAATTGTTAATCTCTGGGGGTGCAGACAGCTATCCATATCAGGTAGGGTGTGGTCCTTTCAGGAATTAAAAATGACTCAAGAGGCAAGGTTAAGGAAAATAATTTACTTTTGAGCCTGTAGCCAAAGAAAAAAAACTGAAAATAAAGCCATAGATGTCAGACATTCATCCTACTTTGAATTACCTTTTGGGTACTGGTGAGGAATTAATGCTTTTTAGCAAAACTAACTTCTAAGCTCTTTATTCACTCCAATTTTTACAAAGCAAATATTAGAAAATAGTTACAAATGTTATTTAGGAAAATTCACCAAAACTCAGCCTTAAGTGGGGCATCTCTATGACACATTCCTAAGTTCAGAAAACATCCTGGAGGAGGGGGCAAAATAATTTAAGAGCCAGAGGAAGGGTGGAGTGTTGTGTAACACTGTGTCCTGTTCACGGCACAGTTACTGTATTCTCGCTCTCAGCAGCTGTGATTGTGGGCACTATTCCTGCATAAGATGATGTCTGTCAGCATTCCCTGAAGGAGTGAAGAGTAACTCATAGAGCTGTCTACCTTCCTAGGAAAGAGAAAGACATTTCCTTCAGTGGTATAAGCATTGATATGAGGCTCATGCTCATTGAAATAAGCCCTCACTCATACGCCTGTAAGCAACCTCCATTAAACACATGAAAGGAGATTGATTGGGAAGAGAAGGGGATCAGTGAGCATGAAAGAGAGATAAGACAGGGCAATGGGTAGTTAAATGTGATGAAAATATAATGTATATGAATAGGAAAATGACATAATGAAGTACATTGTTCTGTATAACTAATTTATGTTAATAAACCTTAAAATAGATTTGACACAATTCAGTTTCCCACTTCTTCAGTCAAATTTAAAGTCACATGCTAACAGTTAATAATCTTGAGTACATAGAACATCCATATCTATTTTAAAGTATTAGTAAGCCTAAGACCAAAATAGTTATTTAGATATATGTTTTGTTTTGTTTTTTTTTTCTGAGAGGGTGTGTAACCTCATAAGTTATTGAAGTATATGTAGTAATTCCTTATCCTTTATCTATTGGATATGTCACTCCATGCCAATTCTAGAGCTTGTCAAAACACAGAAGAAATATACATGAACACATATTTAAAACTGATTAAGTAGGTACTATATTTCTTTCTTTTTTTAAATTAGTTTTGTATTCAGCAAATACAGGCAGTTTGGTACCATTATTAGGCTCATCCATATACTACCCCCTCCCCATTGGCCCCTCCTTGTTGAGGTATATGAGTCGTGCATTGTGGAGTTAGCCCACAGTTATTGGTACGATAAGTGTCTCTGTTTATCCTGACCCAACATGTGGCTCAGACAATGCTTCTGCACCCTCTACCGCAAAATTTCCCTGAGCCATGTTGGGTTCATTTTTGGTCTGCTTCAGTGATGAGGTCTTGGGGGCCTCTGAGGCTCTGGCTCTCTGATTTGGTAGGAGTTGATTTTTCTCTGTGTTGGTCTCCTTCCCCCTTGTGCTGGCATCCAGTTCATCAGGAAAACAGCACTTTTGATTGTTTTGCCAGTCTTCCTTACTTTCAGCCGGGGCCTTTTTGAGGTATGATGGGGTGGCTCTCTCCTTAGGATCTGCATCTATCTGAAAAAGAGAAGCAGATTCTCCAAAGAAGAGTAAGTTAACACCAGGACAAATGAGATAACCCTTACTTTTTTAATAGAGAATTTAATATGTGTAGGGCCTCTTGTACCTCATGATTGATGGTAGCTTGGTATTGGAGAGTGGGCTTATGTTTGGATATGGTTCTGACTTGTTTCCCAGCTCCATCTATGGGTCTTGTACCACTGAGGGGATCAGTTAGCCAAATCAAGAGCAGTTGGTTCTCCACCATGGCTGTGTGCCACTATTGCATTTGTGTGGGCATCACAACAGGTTATTTGCTGCTAAGTAGGTAAGACCATGAGTTGCTTGGACAGATATTGGTCATTTCCACCACTCGTCCATGTAGCACCTTCTAGCACTAGACAAGCTGACCATCTGGGGACTGACTCTCTCCTGGCTTCCAGCTATGCTATTCCATTTTAAGTGTCAGCTGCATATGGTGTCTTCAGCAATAAGGTCTTACCACTAACCTTTCGTGGGTCATCAAGTACTCTGACAGAAATCTGTCATTCTTTTAGGAAACCTTGTAGGTTTCTCTGATCAAAAGCTAATTGTGGATGATAGCCCCATGCTGGTACTGGGAGTTACAGGTCAGTGCCCACTGAGAGAATGAGGGAAAAGATAACTAAGATACAAGAGTTAGAGAGGCAAGAGAGGGAGAGGGAGGAGGGGGGAGGGAAGATGTAGAAGATTTAGGTTAGTTTTGATCCTACCCTCTCCAGTGTCTTGTGTTTCAGGTGTTTCCTGTAAGGGCCTGATGAAGGTTTAGCCATTTGTTCTGCCTTTTAGGAAGTAGAATTCTATGGTGTCATTGTCGTTTGGATCTAGATTAGTGTTTCCCACCCCTTCGATGCCTTCCCCTCCCTCCCCATTCATCCTAGTGTCTAGTCCATGAGATGCTTGCTGGGTATGTATATTTCTCATATTAACTGTTCTTTTGGAGACCTAAGAAATATACCCAAATAAGTAATGAAGAGATTTTTCCCTCTAAATGCTATGCTCAAAGTTTTCAAACCTTACTGTCATCCTTAATGTGACAGTTCCATGCACTGTATACTTTCCTGAACACACTCTTCCACCTCTGAGACGTAATAAACTCTGGAGCCTCCCACTTCTTCAGTGCACACTACTCCACAATGTGAGGTACCTGATTTTGTTCCTCATGGTTATTTCTTTTTTTTTTTTTTGCTGTGTTTCTCTGTTGACCAATAATATGCTCAGTCAGTGGGTACTACATCCTAGATTATCTTGCTTCCCTTAGCTCTACTGTGCTTTGTTTGACATGTGGATTTTCAACTACCTGAGGCCTCAGCAAATTCAAACTTAACATCGGAATAAATGCCTGATTTTTCTAGCATTGAGTTGTCTTCTAGAGTTATTTTCCTTCTCAGTACATGTTCAGGACAAAAATGTTGACTCCTTTTTTTTTTATTTACCCCTAGATTGAATTACTATCTGTGAATGTTGATCTACTTCTATATACAGCCAGACTCCAGACAAATTTCCTTCTATGTCCCTCATCCAAATATATGTCATAATATGTCAAAGGAATCACTGTCTACTGTTTTCTTGACTTCGCCCTTATGGGCCTGTAGTCTTTTTCCAATCAATGAATAGTATTTGTACATATTTATGGGGTGCAGTGTGAAGAATTGATAGAGATAAAATCTGTAACAAACAATTCAGTATCATTAGCATATCCATCATGCTGTGTATGTATCACTTCCTTGTGGTGAGATCATTGAAGAGGTGTGGCTTCCAGCAATTATGGAATATAAATTACTAACCATAGTTTTTCTGCAACAGAACACTAGCACTTACTCTTTTCATTTAATTTTAACTCTGTACCAGTTCATAAACTTCTCCCCTTTTACTTTCCTCCACACAGTGTGTATTCAATACAGCAGCCAGAGTAATTATTTTACAATAGTTTGAAACTTTTATCCTGAACTTTCCAGTAATTCCTTTCTCAAAGGAAAAGCACTTTTTTTGAGGGGAGGGGATTTTTGCATACCAGGATCTACATGTTTGGCCCCTATTACCTCTCAAAACTTGCCTCTACAATAGCCATTACCCAGGGCTGTATATTTGTTACCTTTTGCTCATTATTCTCCAGATGTGTGCATGGACTTTGCTGACTTTTTATTAATTATGCTATTTTTTGAACACTCTTAATAGTAGCCTCACTGCTTACTTAATCCAAGTCTGCATGTCACAGTCTTTCCAGGCTACTCAAAGGTTCCTTTACTTCTATCGATCACTTTTCACTATACTTTATTTTATTAACACCAGATGTTGTATCAGTCACTTCATTGTTTCTGGGGCATAATACTCTACCGGGATCAATTTTTGGAAGTAAATGTATTTCAGATTGAAATTTCAGAGGGTAGAGTCTACCAGGGTACGGAAAGCATGGCAGGAGCAGGAAACTGGCATCTCTTCATCACATCACATGGAGAAAATAGAAAATGCTGAATACTGAATGTGAAGATTTTCCTCTGTAATACAGTTGAAGAACCCAGATCATGGGAGGGTGAGTCTCATATTAGGGTGCATCCTCCCAACTAATCTAGAAAATCTCTCACAGACTTGACCAAAGATTTGTTTTCATAGTGATTTTAAATCCTGTCAAGTTGACACCAGATTAATCCTCACAGACACAATTAGCCTGCATGCTTGTTTCTTTATACATTCCACCACTCTTCTAAGCTCATGAGAACAGATCTGTTCACTGTTTACTTTTTGTATTTTTTTCTCTTGATTTTTATGAGTTCTCATTTTTTGTAAGAATGTATGAACCTGGTAACATAAACATAAAATCATTAAAGTTGGCCTAGTACCTACCTTGTTGCATCAGTATCGAGACTTGCCATATATAATTGTGGTGATTTATTTCTTAGTTCTTTTGGAAAAACGAGGGACAGGTCCAAATAAAAGAAATATAACCCAGCTTACTATGACTTCTTCACAACTCTCTCTTGCTGTGGAGCTACCATGAGGGATGACATGTGCTTTGGCTCTCTCAGTGATATCTTCCCCATCAGGAGGTACAGATAGTATTAACTGGACATAAAAACATTTATTTTACTGCATTTACATTGAATATCTCAAACATTTGTCAATGTCATTGTGGTTGTAGAATTGTAAAAAGAAAATTGTAGTAATTTATATAATGGCAAATCTTATAGATTTTACATTTTTTCATTGAGTATCAATCAATATATAGTAAGTGTATCAGAAAAAAAAAAAAAGCATAGCAATGATGTAGTCCAAACTCTGGCTTTAATATGTGATCTTGTCACACTATAAACAGTTTTCCCATGGGGACAGATTCAACAATTTCTTATATGTATTAGATCCTTAACTTGTATTATATAGTACAATAATTATTGATTGCTTATTTGAACATAGTGAAATAAATTTCCCTCTTAACCAGATTTTGGAAAATACAATCTCATGTCCTCTGTGGCATGCCTCATGAAGTAAAATCCACATTTTCTGGATCCAAGGCCATTTTGTCTTTGCTCATTGGTCCCATGCACCTCAAACTCTCTGGTTAGCAGAAGCTCCCTGTTTTATCTTTCAGATCTATGGCCAAACTTGCCCTTGATGCTTCACCTAGTCTTTAAATTTAAGCTACTAAAGACTGTATTAAAGTTTTTATTTGGACTGTGAATGGATTTGTTAATCAATAGCAACCAAAATAATTAATTATTTTCCTTCTTAGAATGATAAAATTGAGAAAATTGAAATATAAAGGGATGAACAAGGATCCTTTATTATTACCTGTACTGTCCCCTATTCAACAAATGATACTGACCTTCTCCACTTCATAAGTTCACATTTGCCTTGCCCTTTTATTGTTTTTCCATTCTTCTCACACAGAAGAGTAAGAAAGGCACAATTCAGAAACCACATTTATGTGGAGACCAATGTTAAATTGTTTTCAACTGTAACAGGCAGCATTGCAGTGAAACATATGTTTTCATTCCTTATGAATGTATTTCTCAATAATGAAAATAGCTATTGGGGTTGGAGAGATGGCTTAGTGGTCAAGAAACTTGCCTGAAAACCTAAGGACCCAGGTTCAATTCCCTAGTACCCATATACACCAGATGCACAAGGTGGCATGTACATCTGGAGCTTGTTTTCATTGGCTAGAGGCCCTGGGTTACTCATTTTCTCTCTCTCTTTCTCTCTCTCTCTGTCTGTCTCTCTTCTCTGTGTCAAATATAAAATAAATAAAATATAAAAAATAACTCTAAATATAATTTTGACCATTCCTAGTCATTACTGACATGATCATTAGCAAACAACAACATCTGGAAATGAACTCGCTACTACTTTCCATGAGCTGTTAAAACTTATAGTCATTTGATTATAGTTGAACATGCATATTTTCTTTACTCAAATATACTTATGCTATAAACTTTATCAGCATCAAATGTTGTTTCTTATCATTCATTAAGCAACAAGCATAATGACAAGGTTTATGTGGCTGAGGAAGCTACTGACTTTTCTCTTTTAAGTTCTCTGTGGTTCATGGAGTGCAGCATTTCAGTTTTGCACAAGATGCATTTTGACTCACAGTAGCTCTTTTTGTCCTACAAACCATTTCTTCCCAGCAGGAAACAAATCATATCATACATCTTTATCAGTGTACTGTGCACTGTAGGGGGGGTGTGCATCATCAAAGTGGTGTGGGTGGATATGCTGACACAAGGCAAACAGTACCTTTACTATGTAGTCTCAGATGCAGGGTTTTTGCTTGAGGCTAAGATTTTTAGGATTGCTATAAACAGACAGGTCACAATTACCTCTACTGACAGAAGTATAAATGGAGCTAGCATATATGTCCTGATATTGAGGTTAATAAAGCATAAAGCACATTTAAGAATTTCTTTCTCAGGTTTAAATTATATATATATATATTTTTTGGTTTTTCTAGGTAGGGTCTCACTCTGGCTCAGGCTGACTTGGCATTAATTATGTAGTCTCAGGGTAGCCTCTAACTCATGGTGATCCTCCTACCTCTGCCTCCCAAGTGCTGGGATTAAAGGCATGTGCCACTGCACCCAGCTAAATTATATTCTTTTTAATAATAGCTATTATTTAAAATATGTCAATAGTTTCATGTCAAAATTTATCTCTTCTCGTTATTGGTTTTGAAAGAAATGGGAAAAGTTCGAAATTATATTATATGGCTAAAAAATGTATATGAGATTAAATATTTTAGCTCAACCAAGCAGCCAACTCTGTATTTCATATTTAGTTCATTTGTCCACTTTGTTAGAAAAATGTGTGTATTTTAACTGCTGAGAACATTAACAGCACAATACAAAGTCCCTGATCTCATAGGCTGCAGTCTGTAATTTAGTTGGGAAAATAAATAATAAGCAAAGTCATTTCACTTAGTGATTTTGTTATATAAAATAATTTTTTCAGATGTTGTGAGGGAGGGGAAAACTAGATTCAGAGTGGGAAGTAGCCTCTGGTTGGTGGCATTGTGATTGAGGAAACTGATGGTAATCAGGAGAACATAGTATGAAGGGCAAGGCTCAGGAGAAAAAAGAAAACAAGACTACCCTAGAGAAAGGAAGGGGGAGAGAGATGAGTCAGGCAGAAAATGTGTAAGGCAAAAAAGATTCTAGAAAATTACTACAAAATCTGTTTCTTTTTGTTGGATGTACTTGGTATTCAGTGTGTCCGGTGGTATTTCACAAGCCTCCTTCCAAACTAATATTAAAATTACTTCAGGGAATTCTTCATTTGCTCCATCATTACCACCATGAATTTTGCCCATAAAATTATGTGAAAATTGGGCATTATTGTAACCCTATTTTCTTAAGTATTTACTGAGATGATCTGATGGAATTTTTTTTCCATTCTAATTTTTTTTTAAATTCTGATAAGTAGCCATGATAATATGATATTTTAAAAAACATGAAAGATATTGCACTTTCATTTTCTCTCTTTCAGATGACTCATTCATTCCTGTGGGAACATATGTCTTACTAACACTTTAGACTTTGTATATACTAGCACATCAAACTCTTGTAGATATAATAAAATGTGCACTATTGAAACACATATGAATACTCAGGCCTTACTGTGTAAGTATTTTACTTATTTTTTTAATTTACTTTCTTTTGAAACAGGTTAATTGCTATGTGCCATGTTTAGCCCAAGATGACCTTGAACTCCCTGCAGTCCTCCTGCCTCGGTCTCTCAAGTGCCTCAGCCTCTCAAGTGTTAGGATTATTACATTTATTTAATTTATTTATGTATTTATTTATTTGTCAGAGAAAGAGGAGGATAAAGAGAGAGAGAGAGGACAATGGGCACTCCAGGTCCTGCAGCCACTGTAAATTAACTCCAGGTGCATGCAACCCCTTGTGAATCTGGCTAACATGGGTCCTGAGGAAATGAACCTGGGTCCTTTGGCTTTGCAGGCAAATGCCTTAACCACTAAGCAATTCCTCCAGCCCTATTTTATTTATTTTAAGAGAAAAAAACACTAATCACTTTCATTTTATTTTTTGAAAAAGTTAAATTATGGAATGGATTTATCATTATGTATTATTTACTAAGATAAAATTACTTTATTAAATGCAAAAGAACTGTTATGCCTAGACCACTGTGTATAACATTGGTATTATAGGGACTTTGATATCGGGGGGGGGGGGAAATCTTGAGAAAGAATGGCAGAAAATGAGACTGAAAACAGTATATAAACTCTGTAGTTCTTCATCGCAAACTCCATCTAAATATAGTGGCTTAAATATGAATTATGACAAGGGATTTTTGGGTATGGTGCTTTGACTCCACTAGTCTTTTTGCACCCTCACATGAAGTTGCTACAGCAGGTGAAAGCTGACAGGCCCACATATTGTGATCCAGGCATAAGATTCTTCAGTGTACCAAGAGTGTGATAATGATACATTTTTGGAAATTACAGAAAATTATTTCTACCAAATGATATGAGGTTGGTTATATTCAAGATGTTGCAAAATAGATTCCCTTTCTTAGTGAAAAGGGTTACAAAAATATTTGGTCACCTTTTTCCTTTTTTTACTTGAGAGAGGGGGAGGGAAAGAGAGAAAAAAAGAAAGAGAGAGAGAAAGAGAGAGAGAGAATGGGCATGTGAGGACCTTTAGTCTGCTGCCAGTGAACTCCAGATGTGGGCTCCTTTGTGCACATGTGCAGCATTTGTCTGGCTGTATGTGACCTGGATTTTTGAACATGAGTTCTTTGACTTCACAGGTAAACACCTTAGTCACTAAGCCATTTCTCCAGGTCTGTTTGGTCACCTTTAATACAAAGAAATTAGTAGAAGATTAAGATGAGTGGTAAAGAAAGACCAGTGAATAAGGGTCATGGTACCTGAGGGAGGAGAGAATAAGCAAAATAGAAAGAGAAGGTGAGGAAGCAACAGACTCCCACTCAAGAATGCAAGGTGAAGCTTAAAGATATTCCTTTAGTGCTTTGTCTTGACTTTGTTAAGAGAATAGCAATCAGTCACATGGAAGTTTAGTAAAATCTTCCAATTGCTTAGAAAGTGAGAACATTAGAGGACATAACAGAGGGCAGAGGGGTCTGTCACTTATCTTCTCATTGCTGGGACATAATACCCAATCAAAAGCAACTAAGGGAAGGGAATAGCTTGTTTCCTCTTACAGTTCCAGTGGGCAGTGTCCGTTCTGACATGCAAAGCTTGGCGGGAGCAGGAAGCTAGTGTAAATCATCATATTAGCTACAAGATAAATAGAAAGACAGGGAGAGAAAGTCACACAGACGGTCAGAGGGAGAGAGACAGAGAGAAACAGACAGTTGTTGACACAGAAAGAACCAACAAAGAGCAAATGGGATCAGTTTAAGATAAACCAAGATCTGCCTGCCATGGCACTCCTTCTGCAGCATGGCTCCACTTCCTAAAGACCCCACATAATTCTGAAACAGTGCTACCCACTGTGGATTAAGTATTCAAACGCATAAGTCGGTGGGTGACATATTATATTCTAACTACCATAGGGGTGTGGGCAGAAGGGTGAGAGGAAGGAACTGGATTGATATGGTAGAGTGATAGGGAGCTGTCAGTGAATCCACACTTTAAATTTTAGCTCATTTATTCCCTAATGAGCATAACTCAGAGCCGATATCTCTTAGCTCAGAATATCAACCTCTAAAAAGAGCACTTTCCTGTGTTACACTGAAACCTATCCCTTTGTGAAGTATCTTTCTTAGCACCGATGATTTGATGTGAAGAGCCCCTAATGTGAAGATTATGTGACGATAAATTGCTAGATGTGGAACTGTGATAGGGTGATGCTCTAATAAAATATTCAAAATAAATCTATTAATTTCGTTAATGACTGGAAAGGAATTATGAAAGCACAATCCGTCAGTGATATAAAATAGAATTAGAATATTTATTTAAATCATTAAAAATAGAGCAAAAATAATATTTCATGTTATGCAATTTGACAAATGGAAGATGCTATTGCAAGGAACTCTGAGGCCCTAATTTCTGTTGGAGTATTTCGTGTATGCCACATGAAACTCATCTCTGAAATTGGTTGGATGGACTTGCAAGAACAAGTGGCCTCTGTGGTTTTGTGTCTGCAGTAAATGCATAGAAGTATAATGAAGGGTTTATGATATACATGACTTATGGTCTGTGTTATTTTCCTTCTTGCTGATAAAGTATGTGCAATTTTAACCCAGTAAGAGAGGAAACATGGGAGTTATCCTTTTCCTCCTGATTTCAGTAGGGTTGCAGTTGGTTGTATTTTATAGTTTTAGAGTTCTATAAACACATTATAAAAATAAAGTGGAATATTTGCCTGTTTTAATGAGTAATTCATCTGATCAAAGTTATTATGGCTTATCTTTCTGGGCAGTCTTCGATCTAAAAGCAGACACTAATGAGTGCTTTCAATGTATCATTCTGTGCTGGGCCAATTGGTTTTTCCAGTTTCTCTGTGTTTCAGAATGGCTGACACTTTCTGGCACCTTCATGATCAGGTCTTTCCATTGGATAGTTGTTTAACATGGGCTTGTCCTAGAAATATTATTACCAGTATGTTATTGAAGCCAATCATATGCCACTTTCCTATCATAGTCCCTGTATTTAAATTAGAGCCATTACAGGTTCTTTCTGAGGGGAATTTTGTTATTTATCTAGCATAGATTTTGCCATTTGATTTTTTCTGAATGAGTGAATTTTTCACAATGGTCCTACTTTTATGTACTAGTATAGGCCAATGCATGCATGAACTTGCTTTCATACCCAGAGCTGCTTACTCTGGTTTAACACATCCAAACACCACTCACTGAGTAACTGACATCACCTCACATGCCCTTGAAACTGGAAAGAGACAATCTTTGATTCTCACTTGTGTTGGTTATTCCAACTGTGCATGTACCTTTGAAAGAATACTGCCATTTTTATTTCAAATACATTCTAAACCTTATATTTTCCACCTTAAATAATGGAAAGGTAAAGGACAGAACTGGTTTATTCTTGACTAGTGATAGAAAATTGATTTTTGTTTTGTGATACATCTCCCTATGTAGCCAAGCCTGACCTTGAACTTGCAACCCCCCTGTCTCAACCTTGGGAATGCTGAGGTTCCACTACTATGCCTGGATTAAACAATTGTTCATATACAAACATTCATTATAATTTAAGGTTCACCTGTAAAACACTTGCCTTTACTCTTTTGTCATCCTTCAGAACAAAAAACTGGCCTAAATATGCAATTAAAAATCTGTTTCTAGGGCTGGAGAGATGGCTTAGCGGTTAAGCGCTTGCCTGTGAAGCCTAAGGACCCCGGTTCAAGGCTCGGTTCCCCAGGTCCCACGTTGGCCAGATGCACAAGGGGGCTCACACGTCTGGAGTTCGTTTGCAGAGGCTGGAAGCCCTGGCGTGCCCATGCTCTCTCTCTCCCTCTATCTGTCTTTCTCTCTGTGTCTGTCGCTCTCAAATAAATAAATAAAAAATTTAAAAAAAAATCTGTTTCTAGATCTAAATAATAAGGGTGTTGGAGGGAGTCTCAAAAGTGAAACAAAGCTCAGATGATCTTCACTCATTTATTTATGCCTCCTGGATAACCCGTCATATGCAGCTGACAACCGATATGAATGCACACAGCAAAAGTAATCTATACCATAGTCCTCAATATACAGTATGTCTAGTGCTAAAAATCAGTTGCTAAATTTATTTTTTATTCTTGCTTGAGATGATATAAAATAATCTGTCAGCTGTACTGTGAAACACTTATAAAGGCAAACACTTCCTATTTCTTGACATAGCTTTGTAGCTCTTCAGTTTTTAAAAACATATTTTGTAGCCTCTGCATGTTGTAAGCAAATGCTGGTAATAATCATGCCACACAACTTATGTATGACTAAATTGAAGATTCTTGTGAAGCTTGTCAATTAAGCCAGGCAAAACTTACTGGATAACAACTTTCTTCAGTGGTAGAAAATGAATTTTATATAGCTTTTAGACACTTAATTGAAAGCTGCCTTTTAGCTGCAGTGATAGATTTATGTCAATTGAAATGCACTCTTGCATGCTCATTTTTATGATCTGAAATGCAGACACACTGCTCTGCTGCAGTTACTAGTGTAAGCTTTACTGAGGTTATGGTTATTGCACTCAAACACTCCCACCAATTTTACATGTCTGTCTTTATTCTCAGCAGCCCAGGACTCTAATGAATGAAGGCTACTGGAGAATCCCAGGGAATGCGCAGACATAGCATCTTTTAGATACATTAACTCAGCAGGTACTAAGTATAGTAAAATACTAAGATGTGCAGCAATAACTATATACAGTTTAGAGTGAGAGGAAACACACTGAAGATACACATACTGTATGACTACAAATCATATATATGCCACTTCTTTGCAAGTTTGAATTTTAATTCTTTACACAAAAAAAGTCAATACTAATTTTCCCTCTGCAGAGGTGCTGTTACTCTGTATATACAGAACATACAGTTAGTTATCTGCCTAAACCTCTTCAAATATTAATTTTCCCATGTACATGTTATATTCATTTCAAAAGTATTGACTTGAAATGACAAAATTATACAGTAGTAGACTTAGATCTCCATCTGTCTCTATATATCTAACTGGCCAGGTAATTAATGTTATCATTTTCTTGGCCTGATTTATCTCAGAAAGGAGGTGAGGACAAGCTTATTTAGGAATCTGTTTCAGTTTTAAATCATACTGCTTTAGACTTCAAACTTTCAATGTATATGGAAAGTGTATATTGTTTTTTACTAGCAAAATAAAGACAAACAAAATTAATAATTTATTTCAAGTGGATTCTTTGGTTCTTGTTTAACTTCACTGATGTGGTGAAACAAGCAAGTCACTTTCCTTATTTCATGTACAAGCTACTTCCTACTATGCTTAGGAAGAAATAAGTACATGACATTCTCATCTGTATACTTTGAATCTAAAGATTTGCTTTTATTTTTGTGCATAAGTATATATCTGTAATTATACTAATTTGATTTACTGCCATTTGAATACAATTCAGGGAAAAATGAGTACTTGGCTAAGCTTCCAGATGACTTCCTTCCTGCTAGTAGATTTTTTTGTCTGGTTGTGCTTCTGATGGAGTGACTTGACAGATTTCTTTTAACTTACACTCATTGACTTAATTATGCAACAACATCTTTCTGCTTGATGATGCTGTGAGACATGCCAGAAAAGGACAAGAACATATCTTCTCAAATTACCCATTATCTGGTTTAGTAGATAGAATGAACCATGGGAAACAAAGAGAAGGACAGATCATTGGTATAGCATCCCAGCTTTATAACCTGCATTTGGATTTCTTCTATTGAAACACACAGATTTTTTTTTTTTAAATCTATTCCTTACAATATTAGTCACCTTCTCTTTGTTGTGAACACATACATGACAAGATATAACTTAAGGAAGGAAAGAAAGGTTTATTTTGGCTTATAGTTCAAAGTTAGTACTCCATGATAGGTAAGGCATGGTGGCAGGAAATTAAGGCATCTGGTCATATTCATTCCCCAGTGAGGAAGCAAACAGGGGTGAATGCTAGGGCTCAACTAAATTTCTCCTTTTCATTCAGTCCAGAACTCCAGCCCCTGGTATGGTTTTGTTCACATTTATGGTGTGTTATCCCACCTCACTCAACATAATCAAGATAATTCCTCACAGGCTACCCAGAGGCTCATTTCCTAGGTGATTCTAGGTCCTATAACCATCACACTTACTTCATACTTAATTATACTTTTAGTTTTTTTCTTGCTAACATAATTACTCCAATTTTACTAATAATTTATTTGTTATGGGTATCACATGTAAATGGAAGGCTATATTTGTCCTTTATATTTGACCTGTTTTGCTAAATATGTGTTGAAATTTTATCCATATTGTGACATGTATCAAAATTTTATGGTTGGGCTATAGAGATGGTTTAGTGGTTAAGGGACTTGTCTGTGAAGCCTAAGGACCCAGGTTCAATACCCCAGGGCTCAAGAAAGCCAGATACACAAGGTGACACATACATCTGGAGTTTGTTTGCAGTGGCTAGAGGCCCTGGTGCACACACTCTATGCTATTTATCTGCCTCTTTTTCTGTCTTTCTCTCTCTGAAATAAATAAAAGTAAACAAAAAAGTATACTTAAAAATTTTATTGTTGTTTAATTATTGAACACTATTCTATCACCACACATATGTTTATATATGTATATGTATGTATGCATGTATGTTGACATGGATATACACATGTACTTATATACATAAAATATATAAATTTATCCATTTATCTTTTGATGGGCAGTTGATTTTGTTCATACCTTTGAATAATATTGTGAATAATACTGTTATGAAAATTGAGACACATGTATTCATTTGTATTATGTCTCTAAGATATTTGGGATATAACTTTCATATAAGAGTTCTAGGTTAAACCTTTTATGGAATAACAAACTGTTTTCTATAATAAACGTAACATTTTACTTTTCTCTAGCAGTGCATAAAGGCTGTAGTTTGTTAACATCCTTTCCCATTCTTGATATTTTGTTCTTGTGTTTATTCTAACTTTATGTGTGGATGTATTAGAGGGAACCAGCTCTTCTTATGGATATTTGGGTAGAACTTAAGCACTATTAAATCTCATTGAAAATGTAGGTTTTGTGTTGAGTTTTTATTGTCATTATTGAAAGCTTCCATTAGTTTTTTACTATGACAGTGATACTGTTGATGATGGTCATCCAGACCTTTGGTGGCAGCTGATATATCACTTAGTTTACCTGGCAGCCTTGAGTTGGGAGATTTCAGGCAGTGTAGCTCCTTGTGGCATTTGGCTAGACTGCCTTCATGACAGTCTCACTGTTTTGAAACTTTGCTGTTTTAGGAGCCCTTGCTCCAGTAATGGCTACTCCAGACAACTTACCAGCCCTGGAGGATGTTAGCACAAAGCAACACCCAGCAAACTCCCGATGAGTCTGCTTATCCTATAACTACTCCCACTCAAATCATAGGAACAGAGAGCAGAGGAGCTAAGTAGAAAACAACTGTTTAAGCTGGTCGTGGTGGCACATGTCTTTAATCCAAGCATTAGGAATGCAGATGTAGGAGGATTGCTGTGAATTCAAGGCTACCATGAGACTGCAGAGTGAATTCCAGGTCAGCTTGGGATAGGGCTAGACCCTATCTTGGGAAAAGTAGTAATAAAACAGCTGTTCATTATCATGTGCAATTTGTGATGGATGTCTCTGTAAGTTCCTATATGGAGCCTGTAATTGTTGGCATTAAGCTGTGCTGTGATTGGTATGTATATAATTTTTAATTTACAAACCACACCCATTCCTCAAACCCCTTTTTTGACTCTGGAAGGCTGAGTCCAAAGACAAGAAACTATTGTTTGCCGGATGAGTTATAGGAAGCTACCTAGCAATAAGAACCGAGAATCCCTCAATCCAAAGTCCTAGAACTTTCAGGAACCAAGAGCTCCAACACTCAGGGCTTGTTATGATAGTCCTCAGCTGCTGTGCCAAGCCCACCAGTCATGGGTAGCAGGCAGAATATAAGGTCACTGACCCTCAAGACTCAGAACTATAAACTTAAATACAGAATATCTAGAGATTTAAATATCTGGCCTCCAGATCTTGGAGCGGTAAGTATCTAGCCATCGGTACCCAGAGCTTAATATCCTGCTAGTATAGTTGCTATCAAGGGTCTAGAGCTTCCATTACTCATTATCCAGACCTTTGCTATTAGCCAGCTTCCATTTGACAGAGCAGAAGAGCCCCAGCCAGGTGATTGCCAATAAAATCTCATCTCATTATGATTCTTATTCAAATTCTGTATTTTTTCTATGCTTAAACTGGGTTTTATGTATATTAAAACATAGTCATGTCAATAACTTATAGAATTTTATTTGATAAAATTCTGATTCCCTCATCAATTATTTCTTAGAGCTAAGATCATTGTCTCTACAGGTAAAAAGTCTAGACTCAGTTTGTGTGTTTCCTTCATAAGGAATCTTTTATATGTCTAGCCCCCTCAGTAATAAACTCTAAATATTAGCATTTTATAAAGAAAATTACTACTGGACCAAGGAAAAAATAACCTAAGCAAAAGTTTTCTACTTATAAGAAGGATTATCATGGACAGGAAGTTGAGCAAAGCTTGGCCATTCTGTTAACTTGTGTCACATTTATATTTACAAAAGAAAATCTACTCAGTAGAGAACTAAAGTAGGATGAGTTGATAGCTCAGTGAGTAACATGCTTGCCTACCAAGCATTGTGACCTGAGTTTTATTCCAAGTACCCACATAAAATGCTGAACATATGGGCTGGAGAGATGGCTTAGCGGTTAAGCGCTTGCCTGTGAAGCCTAAGGACCCCAGTTCGAGGCTCGGTTCCCCAGGTCCCACGTTGGCCAGATACACAAGGGGGTGCACGCGTCTGGAGTTCGTTTGCAGAGGCTGGAAGCCCTGGTGCGCCCATTCTCTCTCTCTCCCTCTGTCTTTCTCTCTGTGTCTGTCACTCTCAAATAAATAAATTAATTAGTTAATAAAAGAAAAAAATGCTGAACATAATGATGTGCACCTAGAATTCTAGTGCTGCAGACACAGTGATAAGAGAATCCCTGAGACTTACTAGCCAGACATTCTAGGCTAAGTGATGTGCTTTAAGCTAATGTGGGTACCTGTCTCAAAGGAAGTGAATAGAGTTTCTGAGAAGTGCACCCAAGATTGTCCTCTGGCTTCTACACATTTGCCTTTACATGTATAGGTATCTGTTTCATTCAGATTCTTACTGCTGGTAGAACTCCCCCAACCAAGAGCAGCTTCTCTGAAAAAGAGGTTTATTTTGGCTTACAGGCTTGAGGGGAAGCTCTACGATGGTAGGGAAAACTATGGCATGAGCAGAAGGTAGACATGACCCCCTGGCCAACATAAGGTGGAAAATAGCAACAGGAGAGTATGCTAAACACTGGCATGGGGAAACTGGCTATAACACCCATAAGCCTACCCCCAACAATACACTCCCTCCAAGAGGCATTAATTCCCAAATCTCCATCAGCTGGGAACCTGGCATTCAGAAAACCTAAGCTTGTGGGGGACACCTGAATCAAACCACCACATTCCATCTGTGGCCCCCATAAACTGATAACCAAACATAATGTAAAATGTAATGCATTCATCTAACTTTAAAAGTTACCATAGTTTTTATCAATCCCAATGATGTTCAAACATCCCCATAGTCCAGGATCATTTAACTGAACCATAATACCAAAAAATAACCTCAAAAAAACCCCATAATGGCACAGAATAAATATTCACACTGCAAAAGATGACATTGGGCAGAGCAAAGAAACATTCAACCAATACAAGATTTAAGACATGCAGGGCGAACATCAAACTCTGTAGCTTCAAGTCCAATAACTAGCCAGTGACAAATCTCCAAGTCTGATAATTCTAACCAGCAAGTATCTGGCATTCCAATTCCACCCCTACAGCTATGCTACTCACAGTCCTGGAAAACTTCATCAGATCAGCAGCTCTCCTTGGAAGCCATCTCGTGGTCCCAGGATCTCCACTGAGTCTCCACTGCAAGCCATGGCCCCATGGGGTCTCCATTCAGGCAACCAACAAAAACTGCTTCACTGCCCATGGCCATTTCCAAAATACAAGACCATGTTGCAAACTCAATGACCCTCTCTTTCCTGCATTTCTTATGCTCCACGATACCAGGTAGGGTGCCAATTTGTTAATCCCAGGAGGAATAAAGAGACTTTGAAGAACAGGACAGTCCTTGAGCACTCAGGCTCCTTCAAAAGAGTCTAGATTCTTCCTGTTGCCCCAACGCATGTCAGCTGGCCCAGTCTCAAATGTTGTAATTTCTCAATTGCAGCTGAACAGGTAGCAATTCACCCAAAGATTTTTCTTTCTTTTTTCAATGCCATATCCCTCTGCTCACACCAGTTTATTTCTGTGCAAAGCACCCCTGCACAACTTTTCAGGACATGGACATAATAGCAAGCTTCTCACACAAACTGCTAGCCCAGTCCAGGCAAAGCTCTTTCTCACACACATAAGCCAATTCTCACAGTCCATAGTTCTTACTGCATTCAGGCCTTTCAACTCTGACCAGAATAGTCTGTTTAGCCATACTTATAGCAGTGCAAGATGTCTCTTAGGCCAAGGTTTCAAATCCTCCCATATTCCTCTTGAAAATCAGCTCCAAGAGGCGAAAGCCACACAGTCAGGTGTCCAGAAGCAATCCCACTCCTCGTTACCACTTTACTGTTGCAGTCAGGTTCTCATTGCTGGTAGAAATCAACCAACCAAGAGCAGCTTCTGTGGAAAAGAGGTTTTTGGCTTACAGGCTCTAGGGGAAGTTCCACAATGGCAGGGGAAAATGATGGCATGAGCAGAGGGTGGACATCACCCCCTGGCTCACATAAGGTAGAACATAGCAACAGGAGAGTGTGCCAAACACTGGCATGGGGAAACTGACTATAACACCCATAGGCCTGCCCCCAACAATACAC
Source organism: Jaculus jaculus (assembly GCF_020740685.1). Lineage (NCBI taxonomy): Eukaryota > Metazoa > Chordata > Mammalia > Rodentia > Dipodidae > Jaculus > Jaculus jaculus. The sequence continues at coordinate 101,635,673 of NC_059108.1, read as the reverse complement.
TCCCTCCAGGAGGCATTAATTCCCAAATCTCCATCAGCTGGGATCCTAGCATTCAGAACATCTAAGCTTATGGGGGACACCTGAATAAAACCACCACAGTATCCCCCTGTATCTCACTAATACAGGGGTATACCTATTGATGTATACAGTTGGTTTTATCAGTTCTCTAGAGGAACACAAGTGATAGAATGAATTGTATGAAAAAGGGAATTTATTTGGATTAGTTTATGGCAGTCCAAAAATAGCTTTCTGTGGACTCGGGAATCAAGGAACCTGGTAGCTGCTCAGTACAGGTGACTAGATGCCTCAGCAGTCTCAATCCAGCACTGAAGTTCCAAAGGCTTCCTAGAGAGCTGCTGGTCATCAGTGCACGCTGGGATGATCTTCAGTCCATGCTGGTCTTCAGTCTGTTCTGATCTTCAGTACATACTGTAAGGCAGCAAGCAGAACCAGCACCAGCAGCCAGGTGGGAGGAAGGAATTATTTTCTCTCACAGCTGTCTTAGATTAAATCCCTCTCTGAGGGGGTCCTGCCCACTCTGCGAGAAGGGTGAACTATGGAGGAAGGACTTCCTTCTTTAGTTAATTCTTCCTGGAAGCAAGCTCTGAAACCCGCTGAAGAAGAATGTTTTCAGTTTCCTAAATAGATCAAGATGACAACAAAACTTAGCTATCACACCCACCATACATGTGCCCAGACACATAAAGACATACAAATCACACACACATACACACACACACACATACACACACACACAATTTTTTTTTTAAAGTTAACTTTTATTTTCAAAATTTTTATTTTCTGAGATGGAAAAATACAAAATGAAGGAGTATAGTGGCTTACTATATTTTGTATATACTACTGATAGTATTGATTTGTTTTCATTGTTGGGAAAATAAAAGTATTACATTTCTTAAAAACTTGAGGGGAAATTTTACCTAGGTATTTTTCTTAAGTAACTTTAGTTTAGTAGATGAAAATAATCCTATTAAATTATTTTGTGTGCTGATAAACACAAGTTAATTCCTAGATAACATTTCCCAAGTGAAAACAGACCATGTGGAGAAATCTGCATGAACTGTTCTTTGTGAATTTATTTTGAAGATACTTGTATTAATCACATTATCTGCTGTAAGAAAACCTGTAGAATGACTATATTTATATCAGTATGCATATTATAAAGGGGACTTACTAGGCTAGGTTATCTCATAATTGTTGGGCAGTCCAGTGATGACTATTTGCAGGTTGAAGGGACAGAAAACTTTTAGCTGCTCTGTCTGTGAGGCTGAATGCCTCATCAGTTCCAATGAAGCATAGAATATCTGGAGGAGTCCTGGAGAGCTGCTTGTCTTTAGTCCACATTGGGAGACTGAAGAATCCAGCTTCCAAGGTCTGAAAGGTATAGTAGCAACCAGGCAGTGAAGGTTGGCAGGGAAACATTCTCTTAAAATTTCTTTATACATAGTTCATTACTGGAATGACCACTTATTCAGTGACACTTAACTTCCATCATTCTTTCCTCCCAAGAGGCAAGTCTCACACTTGATTCCCAGTCTAATCAAATTGACAATAAAATTTAACTATGACAATATTCTTGGGCTTTTCTTGGACTGCCTATATAGAGGACAGCTTTGTGACCTTAAGTGTTATATCAGTGTGCTTCTGGAGGACTCTGTCATATTCTTTCATAGAAAATTCCAGTCTTCTAGAGGAAGAGTGCATTGATAGGAATTTAAGTGCATGGTCTACGTATAAGATACACAAAGTCCAATAATATGTTAGTATGAACTTTATTAGCTATCAAAGCAGGAATCTTCTAGATTAAGCTCATGTACTAGAGCATATTGGTTGTGGAGATCAGCTCTTGATCTGGACTTGAATCAAGTCTGTGAGTTATTAAATTTTAGTAGCTAGAGAATGTTGCTTAAAATCTATATGACTAATACATTCATCTGTGAAAATAGGGATAAATACTCACTTTATGGGATTATTTTCAGTATTTAACAATCTCTTCCATTTATCAAAATACCTTGGAACTAGTACATGGACAGGAAGTATAAGTAGTTGATGATGATATTGGTAGACATTTTTAGGAGGCATATGATGACAGGAAAAAGAAAATGCAATTTATAGCCATCTGAAGTAGAGGAAGAATCCCTACAGAGTAGCCAGAGAACAGAATAGGTTTTCTTCCAAGTGATTGAATGAAGATGGGGAGGGCCTAAAGCAAGTTCGGTTGGCTGATGTTCTCAATACTTAAACAATGGAACCATAAAAGAGAATCATTAATAAGGACATAGGCCATTGTCTGACCTTCCAGAATGACTCAGGCTTAATGATTTCAAGATGACATGCTGTCATTTCCTTTTAGGTTTAAGTTCTTGAGAGCCCATTGATTAAACTTCTCCAATTTTCATGAAGATATACTTGATGACTCTAGAATTGCTAACAATAAACTCAATATATTTGGGTCTCACTTTAGTTAACCTTTAAATAAACTTCAGTAAAGCTTAATTAATTTGCAATCAAGCACATGTACTTTGAATATGCTGGCCAATGAGTGTTAAGAAATTCATGTACCTGCATAACCCTTCTGGCAATTTAAATATGAACTATTTTTATGAACCCTCTCAAAGCTATCTGGCTTTCCTTTATAGTTTAACACCTGAGACAACTCATTCATAAACCACAACTAATCTACTTCTGGTCTTATACATTATTGTGTGTATTCTAAGATTTTTCTATAAATCAGTACTATATAAAACACATTATTCATATTTAGCTTCTTTCATTCCACACTAAGGTTCACTAAAGTGAAGGTTAGCCTATAAGAAAAAGAAAGTGTTATACCTCATGCAAACTGTCTCTGTATCTTAAGTCAGAGCTTTGAAAATGACAAAATCATATGGGGAAATTGAGTCATGAGACAATGATTATTATATGCCTACACAAGTTAGTCTAATGTGGGCATTTCCTCTGTGACTCATTTCAAGTGATAAGCTCCTCCAAAGTGTATAATTAATGCCTCACACTTCATTGTACTGTCATGCCCTTGAGTCAATTCATCACATGAATGTTCACACAGAATAGATAAGTTCTGATGCTTGTTTTTCTTTTATTACATCATAGTATACGGTTTTTATAGTTTTACCTACAAAAATGTAGGTAGGAATTTCTAATGTCATTGAATTTTCAAGTAGTGAGGTACACACTTAATATGCCTGAAGTCATCAGGCAGGTACACTATGTACAAATTAGTTACTTTCAGTAATGGGAGAGAAAGTAAACATCTTTGCTCTAGCGATTTGTAAAAAAAAGGGGAATTCATCTTCAATTTAAAAGTGGGTGCGATTTCATTTGTGAAGAGCACGGAGGCAAAAATATAGACCAAAAGACTCTTGTCATATGGAGGAATTTGGGAGAAACCTAATAACTCATATATTACATATTATATTCATTATCTGATGTCTTAGAGGCAACCTGAGAACAGACAGACTGTTTTGCTCCACAGTAGGTATTCAATAATACTGTTTGAAAGAATGATATCAATGAGATATAATGGTCATACTTAAGGAGCACAGTTGACTCCAAAGAATACATTGGGCACTTAGGATGTCCTGTGAATATTCTGAAGAGCCCAGAACCTAGTTTGCTTCATAAAAGTGATGCTGGAGAATCTTACTGAACCTGAAACTCTTCTATCAATTATCATTTTCAAGTGTGAAAAATTGTGCATGTCCTTCAGAGGAATCTGTATAAGAATGCTCCCTTTCATGGGGAGCTCAATTTGTTCACAGGCTCTTAACAAAGATACTGTGTTTTCTACTACCTGATGATAATACCCAGAGCATGAGCAGTCATAAAAGCCCAAAAGCTGGGACTGGGAAGATTGCTCAGTCAGGTGTTTGCTTTGCAAGATTAAGGACATATGAGTTCAATCCCTAAGATCCATGTGAAAATGTCAGGTGTGAAGGTTCATTCCTGGAATCATAGCACTGAGAGACAAGAAGATTCTAGGGCTTGCTGGACAGCCAGTGTAGCTACTTGGCCAACATCAGGTCAACATCAGCTACTTGGCATCTCAGGTAGGGTAACTGACTCATCTTCTGGCCTACACACACACACACACACACACACACACACACACACACACACACACACGTGCACATATATGCACAAGCACTTGTGGACTCACATGCAGCCAGAAAGACATGGAGAGTTATTCTTTAAAGATAGCATTCTCTACTTTTGAAGTTAATTGTATTTTGTGTAAGGACTATTGCTCTCAATAAAATCAAATTCTTTTTGGTAGGAAGTACATTGATTATTCTATTCTCAATTTGTAAGTTTCATTTAAAAACATCCTAGCACTATTCAAATTTCACTAGTTTGAATTTAATCTATATTGAAATATCATTCAAAGAGTACAAATCATCAACAATGTTCTTCTGCAAGAAACTGCTTACTGTAACTAAGCTCAGAAAGAAACAAGCAGAGACCTAACTAAACTGCTGTGTTTGCATGGTCCTGAGATTTTCAGGTTGCCTGGTTCCTGCTGAACTTTAACAAATGAGTGTGAAAGCATGAATGGCAGACAGCCAATCTCAGCAGTCAAACACAGGAATTTTCACATTAGGGATTAACAGTTTCCTTTGGTCATAAAGGGAATTTCTCTGCTTGCCATAAAGATATGCAGAGTAATGCTGTATGGTGAAACTGGTGCTAAAATTTAACAAGATTCCCTAGAATAAAGCAAGTTCTTAGACCTTATCAAATTTCTACTTAACACAGTTCCAAGATGAAATATCCCATATTACTCCACAATGAGGCTGTTATTGCATTAAATAGACATTTTTCATAGTTTATAATTATTAGTTATTTGTTAATTAGTCATCATATTTCAAAAAATATGCATGGTAAAGTCAGTGGAAAAATTCTCTTGTTCTAAATTTGTGTAGTCAATGAATGTTTCATGAGATATCTCACATTATCACATTATTATAATTGTTATGAGATAATTTTATGAAAATATATTGATTTAATTCTATAATATCTTAGTGTTTTGGTAACTAAACTCAAATGCAATCATACCTCATTTTTTTCTACCATGGAACTATAACAAGTTATAGCAAGTATCAGTACTATGTATGTGCAAGGATCTTTCTAAATATCTTTGTTTATACCTTTTATTCTGTTCATTTTCTATTGTAAATAATGAACTACAGTTCATTCTTTAAGACCCACCACATGAATCTAAAAGGCATCCAGGCTAGAAAAGACATAAAATATCTCTGTCAGGTAATGTTGTATATATGGAAAGTCTTAAGGAATATGTATGTGCACTCTCAAGCTATTAAAACTAGTAAGCTAATACAATAAGTTTGTAGAATATGAGATCAATGCACAGAAGTCAATCATATTTCCATGCCCTGGGAATAAAAATCCAAAATGAAGCTAAGGAAGAATTTCGTTTTATAATATGTTCAAAAATACCTAGGAGTAAATCTTAGAAAATGAGTGAATATTTTTTTACTACTAATAATAACTAATTTTATACTAATAACAATAAAATACTAATATACTAATATATTATCAATTTGATGAACAAAGAAAATATAAATGATATAAAATGTCTCACATTCATAATTGGTCAACATACTCAACATAGTACATTTCAAAACCCCACTCATTTTTTTCAGAGTCTAAATTTATGAACTATGGGCAGCACAGAAGGAATGGGCTGGCATTGTTATGAGTTGTTAAAGAATTTCATGAAAATGAAATGTAGTTGTATGTTAATAACAATGGAAAAATGCTTTGCTTTTATAAAACTTGTAAGCAATACTCTGTCTTAATTGTAGGTTTATTGGTTAAATTATATCTACTTGGTAAATTTTTTCTACCACTGAATGTTTGTTATAAATGCATTTGTACATGTATGTTGCTAAACATATAACAGATGATTATTCAACATGTGATTGCATTACAATGTACAACATGTAACCTTTAAAAATGTGTGACTGAAGCCGGGGGTGGTGGTGTACACCTTTAATCCCAGTACTTGGGAGGCAGAGGTAGGTGGATTACTGTGAGTTTGAGGCCACCCTGAGACTACATAGTCAGTTCCAGGTCAGCCTGGACTAGAGTGAGACCCTACCTCAAAAAAAAAAAAAAAAAAAGTATGACTGGATGGCTAGAGTAGGCCACATTTGATCTGTATTTGTATCCTAATTGCCTTAGTGAGGAACATATGGTACACAATGAATGTTTATTTAGTGAATAAGAAGTTAACACATTTTGTGGAATCAGTGGGTTAAAATATTGAATATCTCATAAGAATGAAATATTTTATTATCTAGATAACTTTCTCAAATATTTCTCCTATAAGATGTCCATCTTCTTTACCCCAAGGAAATAATAGGTAAGGTAGTAACTTTTTATTCAGTCTTTTTGAGGCCATGAAAGCCTTAGAATATGTAATATAATGGCACTGTGCCATAGTTTACTCCTTAGCACAGGATAAAGTTAGTTACCTTTTAGATCACTAAGATATTTTGAGGAATATGTAAGTAAAGTAATTAAAAATAAAGTCAAGGGTTGACTAAGCCTTTTTTGAAATAAATACTGTTTACACATGAGCTAATAATTCCTACTTTAAGTCAGGCAATAAAGAATTTGTCTTAGAAAGTAATCACATATTATTTTGGCATCGTATTTTGGCTTGAAGTCCCATACAGTTTAAAATTTACTGTGCTTTTTGTTACATATACATATGTACATATATGTATTACATATATATAATTTAATGCAAGATCTAAATGCATGGATTTAAATAAAATAGGTAGTTATTAATAAACAGCTATATTAAATCTACCATTTTCTTTCTTTCTTTTCTTCTCTTTTTTTTTTCTTTTTTGGTTTATCAAGGTAGAGTCTCAGTCTAGCTCAGGCTGACCTGGAATTCACTATGTAGTCTCAGGGTTGCCTCAAACTCACAGTGATCCTCCTATCTCTGCCTCCCAAGTGGTGGGATTAAAGGCATGAACAAAAACACCCAGCTAAATCTGCCATTTTGTATCTCATCTTAATAATTGTGTAGAAGACCTAAGTATTTATCACATTTTAAAATACAATCCAATCAGTGAATACAAATATATTTCAATGAAAACTTCATTACTCACTCTGAAGTAGGTGTCCTACATACACTGAATAGAAATCAATTAATCAGATTTAAAATAATTGCTAAAATGATCCAAAATCTGAAGTTCTCACTTAAACCAGGAGTCTCAGTATGGAGTTTTGCTTGCTTGCTACTCAAGCCCAGCTTAAATTTTGCCTCCTGAGAGATGTACTTTTTTTCTGACCATATAACAAATGTAGTTTTCTCTCACATAATTCTAATCTCGTTTGGCATCAAAATTCACTTATTTATTTACTAACTTTCATAATATGCTTGTCTCCAATCAATGAGAATGGAGATCTTGTCTGTCTTGCTTTCCTCTACCTGCAGTTAAAATAAAACAAAGCAGAACTAAAAACAACAACAAAAATAACAGAGGCTGAGACAATATCTCTGTCAGACATGAGCCTGTCATGTGAACATGAAGATCTGAGTTCAGGTCTCCCTGACCCACATTAAAGCCTGGCATGTGAGATACACTGGCAAACCCAATGTTGGAAAGGTGGAGGTAGTAGGATCTCTGAGTCTAACTAGTGTACCTGAATTGATGAGCTCCTGGTTTAGGGAGAGAACCTGTCTTAAAAAAAAAATATATATATATATATATATATATATATATATATATATATATATATATATATATATGATGGAGGATGATTGAGAAAGAGGAGACACATGTAATATCCATGCACAGAGCAACATACATGTACAAATGCACACATAACACACCTGCAGAAAATGGAATAAACTATAAATATTGAAACCATAAAAGCTAAGAAAACAATGAATCCAAAGTGTTCAGTAAAAATGTATTGAATTAATGTGTTTTGGATAATAATTACAATTACAATTTGCATTAGTTATCTTTAGAATAATTACCTCAAATTTTCCCAGGGAATGCTACTGGAAGCACAGTGAGGTTGACATTGTCTCAAGGCCCATAGTTAGAAGCATATGCAAGCTGGAAACTGAGCTGAACCTCTCAAAGAGAGTGAAGTGATATGTCATGAAGTAAAAGAAAGGATTTTGAATAATGTCATATTATCAAACGATAATAACAAAGGTTTTTCTGGGATCTAAAATTACTTCAGAAAAAAAAAAAAACTACCATCTCTTTTATTTAATCATTTTTTGGGCAGAACAAAAGGCATAGGACACAATCATATGACAACTATCCACGCTGTACTCTACTCTTATTTAAACTAAATAAATGTTTGCATTTAATAATACAAACCACATAACTTTATGCTAGAATCTGTAGTAATGCCTCTAGGCATCATAATTTAAATACTCATCATTTTAATTACTAAAAGTAAACATGATTTTAAGAAAGGCAGTCTTCAAAAAACGTAACTTTTGTTAAAAATCTATGTACTAAGGAAGGTACATTTAGCATAGGATTTAGAAATATTTCCATTGAAATGATTTAAATCATTTTTATATGGAAGAATACAAATTAAGTCACATTTGAAGGCCAATCTCAACATCACATTTCTTTTAACTTTGTATGTTCCCGATTTTATAGAAGTAATATGGTAATGCTGGAATGCAGTTCTCAAAAACAAACCACAGTCAACAGAACTTATAATTCTCCACTCTCATTTTTCTGAGCTCAGTTTTGGAGAAAAATCATGCTTTTATGAACAAGCACCAAATGGTCCCATTGTCCTTCACAGTGTATCAACATCATGTTTTATAAAATGTATTTATTGTGTTACATTTGAGTCATTGTCATGAGGTACTGGATACCTAAGGTAAGCCCAAAACTCTCCCTGTATCCTATATTAATTTTTCATTACCCAAAGAAGCCCATGGTCATAGCTTTTACAAAGGCACTTAACATGATCAAATCATAAGTAATTAAAAACAATATAATATAATAGCACATTAATTTTGTTTTTAATTTATGTGTTTGTGAGAGACAGAGAATGAGCACAGAGCCTAATGCCACTGCAAATGAAGTTCATACACATGCACCACGTTGCACATGTGGCTTTATGTGGGTATTGGGGAATCAAACAACAGGACATCAGGCTTTACACACAAATGCCTTTAGTCACTGAGCCATCTCTCCATCCAGATAATAAAATTTGATGAGTGCTCATTGTATACCAAACAGTCAACTGAAGATTTTAAGTCTGTTAAGTTACTTCATCCTCATAATAATGAGATTGATTCTAATATATTAAATATTTTTTTACAAATTAATCAGCTTGGGGAAGCCAACTCACTGATGATTCATTTTATTTTAGTGCTTGCATACTTAACTATATTACTTGCAAATAATGAATTGAGGGAAACAAGCATCAAAAACATTTCTTTAAATACAATATGTATTAAGGTTATATATACTAAGGATATCCTGTGTGCAACAGATTGAGGATTTCAAAGACTGATAATAACACATTTATTTCCATCATAAGTTTAGATTTCTTCACCTATGTTTTCATTTTTGTTCAGTGGCTCTGGGGCATCCTCTTCTCATGAGGAAGCACGCAATTTTATATGTACTAAAACAGCCAGACAGTTGCTTTTGCTCCATTCAATAGCAACACAAGTCACATGACCAAAAACAAATTCTATAGGGAAATTGTGCTCCACTACAGAGTAATGACTGAAGGTTGGCAGTATGAACAGTATGCATTTCAAATTGGGTCCCTCTAGGTTTGTCAAGAACAAAGTATCAAACTTTGTAAGGTTATTCTAAAATGCATCCTACTTGTTTGCTAGTTATTTTTCAAAGCCTCTTTGTATATACATTATGATGAAAATGTGTTTATTGACAAATGCCATTTCTCACAAACTCAAATGACCCAAATAATACTAAGTTAGGGCTTGGGTGTTTGGAAATGAATAGTGCTTAGCCATGTTAGCAGGACAGTAGCTCTGGACATGGTGCTTCTCATCTCACTCCTATGCCCACGTTCTGTTGAAAACTTCTTTTTAAAATATGCTGTCTTCCACTAGTGAGACAGTAGCCCGAGCGAAGACAGAAAGAGAGGAGTGGTTGGAGAGAGAAGTTTCTTTCCCATATGTCCATGAAAATACATGTTTATGGCTGCCATGCACTTAAAGGCAGAATAAAGACTTGAAAGCTTTTAAAGCAAATCACTGAAGAAACAGAAAGCATTGAAGTAAATTGTACGTCCTTTCTGATTTTTTATGATTAAAATCTTTCCTTACCCACTGATGGAGATATCATAGCTTTCAACTTATTAGGAACCATTTTTCATTCCTAAAACAACACAAGTTACAGAAGTCTGCTTAGCCAGGCAACAGCTGTTGATGTGCACCCTTTGATGTGTGGCTTGTGGAGAAGGCCATTGTCACCAGGTTGGCTGAGAGGCAATGGGCAGCATGAGGTTCAGCAGAACCATTATTTCCCGTAATTGCAAACCGTGGGCCTTGAAACACCCTGGCCTTATTCTGAAATCTCAGGAAAATGCAAATGCCTATTGTTGTCAAAAAGAAAAGGAGAGACTTCTAAAGGACATGCTGGCATTTTTTTCCCTTGTGCTTTCAACTATATAGTGACCTATGTATCCTTGTCTCTTCAGAAGCTAATGGCAAGTAAAATATTTCATTTCTATAGAGTTTTTTTGGATGCATGTATTTGCATAATATGTATGTGTGAGAGAGTGTGGGCTTGTGTGTGCCATCACATGACACTTGTGTGGAGGTCAGAGGACAACCTAGGGTATTGGGCCTTGTCTTCCACCTTGTTTAAAGCAGTTTGAGTCTGTTAACTTTGGGAAGATTCTCAGATTCTCTGCTTTCAGAGTGCTGGGATTTATGACATGTACGATTGTGTCCAGCTTTATATGGGTTCTAGGTATCCAGACTCAGGTACTCCTGCTGACATGGAAAGTAAATTATCCATTGGGCCATCTCCTGTACTCCCATCATCATGATAGTGAACCATATTATGATGAATGGTAGTTTGAAAGAAAACTCACTTGTATGATTATACTTTGTAAACTCTAACAGTTATAACTTGAATGGTTGTATATCTCTTGAAATTACATATTGGAATCTAATATCCAGTGTGATAATCTAAGAGATGGAGTCTCTAGAAGTTGACCCATATAAGTACCATGTAAGGGAACTGAGCCCTCATCAAACACCGAACCTACTGATCCCTTGAACTTGGACATCCTGACTGTGTAACTATGATTAATACATTTGTTGTTCATTACAAATTATTACTGACACATTTTGTTATAGCAGCCTAAACAAACTAAGTTATTTAGGGCACTAATTTGCATATGAAAGTTTGAGCTTTTCAGAATAGAAAAGGGAACTGGGTTCAAATTCTTGCTTGGCCATTTGATTGTAATGGAAATTTCACAGAGATAAATGGTTCTTTGAATTTACTTCCCTATGTGTAACAAAGGAATATATATATTTACATCTATATATATGTGTGTGTGTGTATGATATGTATGTATGTGTGTATATACCCATACATATACATAATAGTTTCTTCAGAAGAAACCTACTGAAATATATCAAGTCTGTTTTTAAATATTTTATTTATTTATTTAATAGACTGAGAGAGAAAAGGGCAGATAGAGAGATAACAAGAGAGAGAGAGAGAGAATGGGCACACCAGGCCCTCTCACCACTGCAAACAAACCCCCAAGACACAATGCCACTCAGTACATCTGGTTTTACATGGGTACTAGAGAATCAAGCCTGTATCTTTAGGTTTTGTGTCATAACTGCTGAGCCATCTCTCTAGCTCCTCAAGTGTATTTTATTTGCTATATATAAATTTATATGGTATATCTTAAATTGCATTTTATATTTTAAGTACCCAATATCCTATTTATTTTATATGATCTTAAAAATTGGGGGCATAGTATTAAAATGCCTTAAAAATGTTTCTTAGTGGGGAGAAAATAATGCAACTCAAATTAATGTCATTACAGTAGCTGGTCTGGATCTCTCATAAAATTTAAAGTGATGAGAGCAAATGATGGCTCACATAACAGTCCTTTAAACATCACTCTGTGTCCTTGATTGTTATTGGATGGCAGAGCATCTGAGGTTGCATATTCTAATGCTATGAGGTTGACATGACAAGTAATTTTTGCCTAGAAATACTTCCAAACCTGCCTAGTTACCATAGTCAGATATTTTATCAGTAGTAACAAGTGATATGAGAGAATTCTTCTAAGTTTATACAGCATTTAATATACTAGATGATTTTGATCATCACCAATAATAATGGGTTTTGATGGAATTAAGATAGAATTTTCATTTTTTGAATATTTAAGCAATAGGACCAAATATCTTGTCTGATATTTTATATGAGTGAATGATAAAATGCATATCATCAGTATTTAAAAGGAGAATTCAATGAGGAACTGAAGTGTTTTTTGTTATTTCCACCCATTATCTAACAAAATGTTCTCTTAGTTTAGGAAAGGATATATCTTTAACCTAATACAGTAGCACCTTCTGAAAAGCTAACATATAGAATACATTTAAGAAATGAATGTGATGATTAGAGATCACCTTAACACTTTTCTCATTAGCCAGTGTAGTCCTTATGTTTAACTACCTATTAGAACATTCAACGTAGACAGCATATTGCATTGTTTGAGGTTCTACCTAGTGGGACATCACCCTTCAGTACTGGTATCCAGAATTATCAGAATGTGAGATTGTAAATCTGTAGCTGTTCACTGGCAGGCTGTCTCAGGATATCAACTATAACAGTACAAAAACATCTATGATGTGTTTATTTTCATTCAGTACATGGGTCACAAGGAATTCTCCATGAAGCCAGAAGTACAGGCTAAGAGAGATGAGCTGGTTTTCTCCTGCTCATTAAAGGAAGCTGTGTTGAAACTGCTGGAGCACAAGTCGACCAGTAAATTCAGGCTGTATAGTTATCTAATACTACTTAGTGTTTTATCAGCCTTTGCAGCCTCTACTTAGTTAAATCACAGAACACTCGAGCATATTAGGTAATTATTACTTTCTCCCCCATTTCACAGATAAGGAAACTGAGCATGAGAAAGATTTGTTTTGTATTGTATTCTACTTGGTAAATGAAGATACACAAAAACCAAATGTTGGGTTTGTTTAAAAAAATAATAAATTCCTGTTTTCTGAACTCTGGCATTGAGAAGTCTAATAACACACTTTCCTCTGTTATCCAAGTAATTATAATGTGGTTAATAACAAGCATTTTCTTCTGTGCTAGAAATAGTTCAGTAGTTCAGTAACAGTGTGTTGCATTCTCTAACCTAAATCCTCTTCTGAAATGCCCTGAAAACACCACCTCCAAGAATAATGTTTATACTTTATAAATGGTAGCCAAATCAAGTCTCATTTCAATTCATATTTTTATTAATAATTTGATGGGATTTATGTTTATGTTTCAGAGATATAAAATAAAGCATAGAATCAAAATATTGAATTTCATTGCAGAAATTTGTGTAAAACTACAGAAATAATCAGTTAACAAAGGATTGATCATTGGTATTTCATACTGACTTGCTCCAAACAAACACAAAAGAAGAACATGGTAAATGAGTCAAGTTGAATCATTATATTTTCTGCCTATAATTATTGCTTTGTAGCTATAATTAAATGTAAAAATAATTAAAAGATCAATAAACATTAACTTAAAAATGTAAGTGGGGGGCTGGAGAAATGGCTTAGCGGTTAAGCGCTTGCCTGTGAAGCCTAAGGACCGTGATTCGAGGCTCGGTTCCCCAGGTCCCACGTTAGTCAGATGCACAAGGGGGCGCACTGTCTGGACTTCGTTTGCAGAGGCTGGAAGCCCTGGCGCGCCCATTCTCTCTCTCTCCCTCTATCTGTCTTTCTCTCTGTGTCTGTCGCCTGGAAGATTTGCTACCTTGAAAACAAATTCAGCAAAAAATAAAGATTTGACTCAGAAATACTGACTAAAGGAACTTAGAAAATAGAGTGTTAAAAGTGTATTTTTTTCTTAAGTCACAAAGAATTCCTCCTTTTAAATTTTGTTTTCAATTAATTCTGTATTATATTTAATAAATATAATGCTTAACCTTTTATTACATCTTAGCTGGAGATAATTCCTAATATAGGTAGTTATAAACATTACCTCTTTACTTATTAAATCAGCTAAACATGTGAAATTAAATTTAATTTCATTTAAAATGTTTCAATTTTACAATTCATGAGAATTGCTTTTCCTAAATATTTTTATTCAGAACTTCATTAAAAATCTTGCCTTGTTAATATAGTCGTTGATCTCTAAAATCACCTTTACAAGTTTCTGATACTTGTTGAAAATTTATCCCTCAAGCTTACCTTTTGCTGTGCACAGGGGCCATGCTAATCTTCTCTGTATTGTTCCAATTTTAGTATATGTGCTGCCGAAGCTGTGAAATTAAGTTTCCAGAAGTTATTATTTGGACTTCATTGGTATACTTTGAATCCTCAACTAGATTATACTTTCATTCTTAAAATATTCAATATGATATGAGCTATAAGTAATGAAAATTCTGAGAAACTGGCCTAAGCAATACAAAAAATTGTTACCTTCATAACATAGTCCTGAGTTATTTGATAGCCATACCTGGTGGTGCTAGCATGTAAGGCCACCTCTTCAGGGTACTGTGGCAGGAGGATTACAAGATGTAGGCCTCTCTGACATGTAGAGGACACCTGGAGAAATTTAAAGATCTTTGGTCATATCTCAGTGGGAGAAGCTTGTCTACCATGTCTGAGGCTCTAAGTTCAGTCTCTTGTACTAAATAAAAAACCAACACATTTTACAAAATTGTAATCAACTGATGACATAGCATTCAGAATACATGAGTTTTAAGGATACCTAAAAAACCACCACAACTGGAGACATTGAGGGGAGGATCCAAGATTAACTTTTGGGATAAGAGGAAGAGAATGATCATTCTATTTGACCTTAGACACTATAAACATATAGTGCATCACAATCCGACATCAATACTTTGTCCATTCCATTTTTAGTTTTTGTACAGGATCTTTGAACTTTCAAGCCTGTTCATTTGCAAACCATATAAGGCCATCAGAAAGGACACAGATTCATTCATTTGTTACTACTTACTCATTTTATATCAGACTGACATAACAGTTTTAGTTATGTGTGAAAAAAGAATCTTTATAAAGGAAATAATGAAATCTTAGAGGCTTAGTGAAAATGGGCTAACATAAAAAATTAGAATCATATTTTATATCCAGAAAGTTATATGCCATCTAAAACTTATCATATGGAGAACATTTAAAAATTTTATTTTGGCTCTAGCAACAATTTTAAATATAACAAATATATTGTACCCAAAGGAAGAAAGTATATTTTTACCAGTCTGGAAAGATCTTTCTGAGCAACAATTACCTAAACATTTTTTTTTTTTAATCACAGTCTCTCCAGAGAATATAAGCTTCTTGTGTTTAAGGAAATTTCCATTATATAGAAATTGGAAAGAATGAGACTAATAAATTAGACATTCAGTAATTTCAGTCATCTATACTAGTTTCTTCCAAGATACATTTGGAATATTTCTTTATCATGGACACTATTATTTTTTTGGTGAAATATTTTAGCTGAAATTATCTACTAATGTATATTCAATACTATCACAATCTGTGTTTAAATGAAGTTTTCATGAAAACAAATTCCAGAGTAATTTCGTTTTTAAAATAGGAACAATTTATTCTGTGTTGCTTTATTTTAATACTAGAAAGGGATTGTTGTTGAGTGCTTAAAACTGGCAGGAGTAAAGGAAGTTGAAGAACCTTCACATTCTTACTTGCAGTGCAGGAATAAAATCCCCCAGAACAGCAGTTGGTTGATGACTTTCGTCTATATAGACAGCTTGAGGTCCATAAAATCCACATGTGATTTTAAAACTTTTAACTTTAATAACCTTGCTCGTGTCATAACTGGGGTAGGCTGGAACATAATCCACACTATTAGAGCATCAGCTGTGCCGACTAGTTAAAAAAAGAAAGAAGAAGAGGAGGAGACAGAAAAAGGGAGAAGAAAAGGAAAAGGGACTTGTGAGCACCAACTATGGCTGGCTTCTCATGTGTGAGCTTAGAGTAGCTATCCACGAATGTCCAATAACAGTATCAAGGTGTATGGAGCATGCTGGCAAGATGTGGGTCTAATGTTTTGAGACAATCTGACAATTTAAAGATTAAACTTCAGCCATTATTGCAAGTATAAGCAATACAAATATTATCTGTTGTTGGTGGCACATGTATTAAAAACAAAAACAAAACAGCTTACAGTGCTGAGACCATAATTAAGGTTAACACTCCTGAATCATGCCTATGACTCAATAAGAACACAGGAAATCAGGAAGTAAACCAAAAGCAGAGATGATATTTGGGTCACACAACTGAAGACAGGACAGCTACCTCAAAGCGGTGTGTGACACTGAGTTCACATGGGTTGTGGGCACTGATCTCCGTTCTCCATAGGCAAGTTTCTTAATTACAACTGAACTACCAAAGTTTTATGAAGGCATTCCCTGGTTGGAAAGGGGTAGGGAAATAGAGAAGAATTAACTTTTAGATGAATAGTTTTTCTTCCTGGGCATGCATATGTTCAATAATTGGTAGCATTTATCTATACTTGGCTTCATTGTGTTAATATATGTTAAGAGCTTGTTTCTCATTTTAATCAAACTTTGTTTTGTTAAGTTTTTCTTATAGAAAGCTTATGCACAGATACTATTACAAATACTTGTTTGACCCAGAATTTATAGAAATGTATTACAAGTAAGGGTATATCACTGATGTATGGAGAGATATCTTTTTCAATATTTGAAAATATCTGATAATTCTTTTATGTATAATCTTATTAAACACTTTGAAGTACTTAATAATTTGAAACTCATGCACAAACACTTGAATGATTTCATTTACAATCCTTTTGAAAAAGTATGTGGATGTAATTTAAAGAAATATATATGTATGTTGATAATTGATTGGGACCATTTGCAGTTCATAATTGCTTAGTTTATTCTCTTTAAAAGGATAGGTCCAGTCAGAAGTGATTAGTTCCATAGTCAGAGGTTTGTGATAAGTTCTACTGTTAAAAAAATCTTTTGTGTTTAAAAATACACAAGAGACTTTATTATAATTGCCCTTATGTAACCTCGGTCTACCTATAAAGAAACAATTAAATTTACATGCACCTTAAAACAGTGTGAGTATCATTGACTAGCAGGCAACAATGATTGTAATAAAGACAGAAACCTCTTGGAAATGAATGAAGATCACATGCTTGGGTCTCTTTTTCAAAAACAGAGTCCAATTACAAAATTAATCTCTGAAGGGCCTCCTTTCTTTTGTTAATTCTGATTTTTTTTATTACTATATGAAGTATGCTTACTCATTATTTTTTGGAATTTTCACAGTTGTTCTTCATTTTGTTTGGGTACAAATAATATACTCCCCCAGAAAATACCATGATGAATCATTAATTTTCAATGAACATTACTTTTCTACTGAAAATATAACTTCTGCAGATGCTGTGTTACAATCAAAGCTGGCATTCATAAAGGATATTACAGTGGTCTTTTGGGGGAATCTACTCAGCATTTCCATACATCTTTTAAATTCAGGATTGTAAGTTCTTTAATGAATAATACTGCTTTTAGAAAGCATTTCATTTTTGTAAAATGGTATTTATCTTCAAGGAGAGAGAAAGAGATAGATTGCATATGGGTGTATCAGAGCCTCTCTGGCTGCTGCAAAGGAACTCCAGACACATGAGCTGCTTTGTGCATCTATCCTTACATAGATAGTGGGAAATTGAACCCTGGTTGGCAAGCTTTGTTAGCAAGTGCCTTTAGCCATTGAGCAATCTCTCCAGCCCTAAGTCATTGCATTTTTATCTATACATATACTTGGGACTAGATGTCTTCTGGCAGCTATGGATCTTGTTTACTAGGGATGTTAGAGTGATAGTATAGCAAAATGGTCTCACATATGAATTATTATGCCTTCTTCATTCTGCTGCTAAACATTACTGTTATCAATTATGTAGGATCCTATTTTAAGTTCAGAATGACCTTTGTTATGTATTTTAGTTGTTGTTGTTTTGTTTGTCTTAGGAATTAGATGATTCAAAATATCTCAGTTGTGTAATTGAACTTTCATGAAATTGTTTATAGTCAGAAAATTAATATACTTAGTTTATGGAAGTTACCACTTATATAAATGTGGAGAGGTGAGTTTGTCAGTATGAAATAAATAGGGGAAGCCAAAACAAATATTTATTACTTGTTTCTTTATGACTTATAAGTAAAGCACACACATATGCAGACACGCGTGCACACACACACACACACACACACACACACACACACACACGTATAATAGACCATGCGTTAAATATACTATTTCATAACAAATGGATATTCTGTTCACCAAATTATACATGTCTAAATTAGAAAACAGTACTGTTAGGTATTTTGCACAAATTTGTTGAAAGAAATAAATGAGGAAGTGAATTTAGCTTGAAATAATTTAACATTGGTAAAAAATTACTTTTGCTTTGAAATTCTGAATGATATCCAAGGTACAGAGTACTAATCCTTCCTCCTTTGCTGTCCACACCCCAAAGTGGTGGAAATGTCATCTCTCATTCTATAGATCTTTTTTTTTAGGTTTCTATTCAGCAAATAAAGGCAGTTTGATACCATTATTAGGCTCCCTCCCCAATGGCCCCTCCTGGTTGATGTATATGGGTCGTGCATTGTGGAGTTAGCCCACAGTTATTGATATGATAAATGTCTCTGCATATCATGACCCAACATGTGGCTCTGACAAATTTCTGCCCCTTCTTCTGCAAAATTTCCCTGAGCTATGTTGGGTTCATTGTTGGTCTGCTTCAGTGATGTGGTGTTGGGGGACTCTGAGGCTCTGGCTCTCTGATTTGGTAGGAGTTGATTTTTCTCTGTGTTGGTTTCCTTCCCCCTTGTGCTGGTATCCGGCTCATCAGGAAAACAGTAGTTTTGCTTGTTTTGCCAATTTTCCTTAGTTTCCTTTGTGAGGTATGATGGAGTAGCTCTCTCCTTAGGATCTGCATCTATCTGAAAAAGAGAAACAGAATCTCCAACAGAGAGTAAGTTAGCACCAGGACAAATGAGATAACCCTTACTTTTTTTAAAAAACAGAGTTTAATAGGTGTAGGCCCACTTCTAGCCCATGATTGATGGTAGCTTGATATTGGCGAGTGGGCTTATGTTTGGATATGGTTCTGACTTGTTTACCAGCTCCAGCTATGGGTCTCGTACCACTGAGGGGAACAGTTAGCAAAATCAAGAGCAGTTGCTTCCCCACCATGACTGTGTGCCACTATTGCACTTGTGTGGGCATCACAAAAGGTTATTTGTTGCTAAGTAGGTTAGACCATGAGTTGCTTGGACAGATATTAGTCATTTCCCCCAGTCACCCATGTAGCACCTTCTGGCACTAGACATGCTGACTGTCTGGGAACTGACTTTCTCCTGGCCTCCAGCCATGCCGTTCCATTTTACGTGTCAGCTGCATATGGAGTCTTCAGCAATAGGGTCTTACCACTGATCTTTGGTGGGTCATCAAGTACTCTGACAGAAATCTGTCATTCTTTAGGAAACCTTATAGGTTTCTCTGATCAAAAGCTCATTGTGGATGATAGCCCAATGCAGGTACTGGGAGTTACAGGTCAGTGCCCACTAAGAAAATGAGGAAAAAGATAACTAATATACAAGAGTTAGGAAGGACAGATTGGGGGGGGGGGTGGAGAGGAAGGTTGGGACAATGTAGAAGATTTAGGATAGACTTGATCCTACCCTCTCCAGTGTCTTGTGATTTAGGTGTTTCCTGTAAGGGCCAGTTGAAGGTTCAGCCATTTGGTCTGCCTATTAGGAAGTACAATTTTATGGTACCATTGCCATTTGGGTCTAGATTAGTGTTTCCCACCCCTTCGATGCCCTCCCTTCCCTCCCCCTCCATCCTAGTATCTAGTGCATGAGGTGCTTGCTGGGTATGAAAGGTATCTTGTGTAGATTCTGGTTAGCTGCTGTAGATTAGTGAGACTATGTGGCATATTTTTTTCTGTGATTGGGTAAGTTCACTGAGAATGATCAGTACTAGGCTCAACCATTTTTCCTCAAATATCTTTGTGCCATTTTTTCTTACTATTGTATAGAATTCCATTGTGTAGATATACCACATCTTAGTTATCCATTCTTCTAGTGATGGACATATGGATTGATTCCAGCTCTTAGCTATTATGAATTGTGCCACTACACACATGGTTGAGCAAATCTCTCTGGCCTTTGGTTTGAAGGTTTTAGGTTAGATGCCCAGTAAGGGAATAACTGGGTCTGTTGGTATCTCTATAGTCATGTTTTTCAGGAGTCTCCATATTGGTTTCCAAAGTGGCTGTACCATCCTGCATTCCCACCAACAGTGAATGAGTGTTCCTGCTTCTCCACATCCTCGCCAGCATTTATTTTCATTTGATTTTTTGATGTTGGCTCTCCTTATTGGGGTAAGGTGGAATCTCATTGTTGTTTTAATTTGCATTTCTCTGATGATTAGGGATGATGAACATTTTCTTAAGTGTGTGTTTGCCATTTGTGTTTCTTCCTCTGTGAACTGCCTGTTCATCTCTTTGCCCCATTTGGTGAATGGGGTGTTTGACTTCTTACTGTTTAGGCTTTTGAGTTCTTTCTAGATCTTAGATATTAGGCCTCTAACAGTTGGATAACCTGCAAATATTTCTCCAATTCTGTGGGTAATCTATTGGCTTTGTTTATTGTATGCTTGTCTGTAAAGAAACTCTTCAGGTTCATGTGATCCCACTGGTTGAGTGAATGTTTAAGTTCGTGAGCTACTGACGTTTTGTTCAGGAAGTCTTTTTCCATTCCTATAGCATGGAAAGTACTTCCTAAATTTTCTTCCAGTAGTATTCAAGTTTCTGGTCTTATATTGAGGTCTGTGATCCATTTGGATTTGAGTGTGGTGTATGGGGAAATGTGTGGATCAAGTTTCAGTTTTCTGCATGTTGTTATCCAGTTTGTCCAGCACCATTTGTTGAAGATGCTGTCTTTTTTCCAGCCAATATTCTTTTAGGCCTTTGTCAAATATCAAGTAGCTGTAGTTGCTTGACCCAAAGTCCAGGTCCTCAAGTCTATTCCATTGGTCTATGCTCCTATTTTTATGGCAGTACCATGCTGTTTTTATTACCATGGCTTTGTAATATAGCTTTAGATCAGGTATGGTGATGCCACCAGAGGTATTTCTTTTGCTGAGGATATGTTTGGATAGGCGAGGCCTTCTGCCTTTCCATATGAAATTTGACCTCATTTTTTTTCTATCTCTGTGAAGAACACTGTAGGGATTTTAATTGGAATTGTGTTAAATCTATATATTGCCTTTGGTAGGATTGTCATCTTCACAATGTTAAATCTTCCTATCCAGCAGCATGGGGGGTCTTTCCATTTTCTCAAGTCCTCCTCAATTTCTTTTTTGAGTGTTTTTACGTTTTCATTGTATAGATCTTTCACTTCCTTGGTTACTGTTATTTCAAGGTATTTTTTTTGTTGCTATTGAAAATGGGACTATGTCTCTTATTTCTTTCTCTGTATCTTTGTCATTTGCACATAGAAATGCTACTGATTTTTGTGCATTGATTTTGTATCCTGCTACTTAGCTATAGGAGTTAATCACCTTCAGGAATTTTGGGATGGAGTCTCTCGGGTCTCTTACATGTACAATCATGTCATCAGCGAATAGAGCTAACTTAACTTCTTCCTTTCCAAATTGTATCCCTTTTATTTCCTTCTCCTGTGCTATTGCTTGGGCTAGGACTTCCAGTGCTATATTGAAAAGCAGAGGTGAGAGAGGACATCCCTGTCTTCTTCCTGATCTTAATGGGGATTCCTCTTTTCTCTCTCCATTAACTATTATGTGGGCCTTTGCAGCTTTATATTGCCTTTATTATGTTAAGATATGTACCAACTATGCCAATTCTCTCCATGTTTTTTTTTTTTTTTTTAAGTTTACAAGATGTCTTTATTTATGGTTGTTTACTTTCTTATTCCAGAGCTTCAATTCAGGTGCCTGAAACAAAAGAACACTTTCAGTCTTATGTTTTGATCATGAAGTGATGTTGTATCTTGTCAAAGGCCTTTTCTGCATCTATCGAAATGATCATGTGGTTTTTATGTTTAAGTTTGTTTATGTGGTGTATTACATTGACAGATTTCCTTATGTTGAACCACCCTTGTGTTCCTGGGATGAATCCCACTTGATCAAGTTGGATAATGTTTTTGATGTGTTGTTTGATTTGACTTGTGAGTATTTTGTTCAGGATCTTTGCATATAAGTTCATTAGGGAAATAGGCCGGTAGTTTTCTTTTCTTGTGGCATCTCTGCCTGGTTTTGGAATTAGGGTGATACTAGCTTTATAAATAAGTTGGGAAGCTTTCCCTGTTCTTCACTTGTGTGGCACAGTTTTAGGAAGATTGGTTTTAGGTCCTCCTTGAAGGTTTGATAGAATTCATCTGAGAAGCCATCTAGTCCTGGACTCTTCTTTTTGGGGAGGCTTTTTATTACTTTTTCAATCTCCATGAGTGTGATAGGTTCATTGAGGTGATTAATCTGATCTGAGTTTAGTTTTGATAGATGGTATGTGTCCAGGAATTTATCCATCTCCTCCACATTATCCAGTTTTGTGGAGTAGAGGTTTTTGAAATAAGTCCTGATCGTTCTCCGAATTTCACTTATGTCTGTTGTGATCTCTCCTTTTCCATTTTGAATTTTGTTAATTTGAAGCTTCTCCTTTTTTTGCTTGATCAAATTGGCCAGGGGTTTTTCAATCTTGTTTATTTTTTCAAAGAATCAGCTTTTTGTTTTGTCAATTGTTTTAATTGTTTCCTTGGCTTCCAATTCATTAATTTCTGGTCTGATTTTTAATTATTTCTCTCCTTCTGGAGCTCTTTGGGTTGGATTTTTCTGGCTTTTCAAGTGCCTTTAGGTGGATGGTTAGGTTATTGATTTGAGATCTTTCTATCTTTTTTATGAAGGCATTGAGTTCTATGAATTTTCCCCTGAGGACTGCCTTCATTGTGTCCCATAAGTTTTGGTATGATGTATTCTCATTGTCATTCAATTCCATGAATTTTGCAATTTCATTTTTTATTCATCCACTATCCATTTATTGTTTAGTAGTGTGCTGTTTATTTTCCAGGTGCTGTTGGGATTCTTGGTGGGTCTTCTGTTGTTGATTGCTAGCAATATAGCATTGCGATCTGATATCATGCAGGGAATTATATCAATTTTCCTAAACATGTGGAGGCAGCCTTTGTGACCCAATATATGGTCTATTTTGGAGAATGTTTCATGGGCTGCTGAGAAGAATGTGTAGTCTGTGTATTTGGGATGGAAAGTTCTATAGATGTCCTTTAGGTCTAAGTGATCTATGGTTTTGTTGAGCTCTCTTACTTCCCTGTTGAGTTTTTGTTTGGATGATCTGTCTATTACCGATAACGCTGTATTGAAGTCCTCAGCTATGATTGTATTAGTGGTTATTTCTGTTTTATTGTCAAGTAGGTTTTGTTTTATGAACTGTGGTGCACCTGTGTTTGGTGCATACAGATTTATGATTGTTTTTTTTTTTAATTTAATTTATTAGTTTTCTTTTCAGCAAATACAAGCAGTTTGGTACCATTGTTTAGGCTCATCCATGATCTACCCCCTTCCATTGGACCCTCTTTGGTGATGTAAATGGGTCGTGTATTGTGGAGTTAGCCCACAGTTATTGGTAAGATAAATGTCTCTGCATATCATGATCCAACATGTGACTCTGACATTCTTTCTGCCTCCTCTTCCACAAAATTTCCCTGAGCCATGTTGGGTTCATTTTTGGTCTGCTTCAGTGCTGAGGTGTCGGGGGCCTCTGAGACTCTGGCTCTCTGATTTGGTAGGGGTTGATTTTTTCTGTTGGTCTCCTTCCCCTTTGTGCTGGCATCTGGTTCATTGGGAAAACAGCACCATTGCTTGTTTCGCCAATTGTCCTTAGTTTCAGTCGGGCCCCTTTTGAGGTATTTTGGGGCAGCTCTCTCCTTAGGATCTGCATCTATCTGAAAAAGAGAAGCAGATCCTCCAATGGAGAGTAAGTTAACACCCGGAAAATTGAGATAACAATTACATTTTTGATAAAGAGTTTGATAGGGGTGGGCCCTCTTGTACCCCGTGATTGATGGTAGCTTGATATTAGAGAGTGGGCTTATGTTTGGGTATGGTTCTGACTTGTTTAGCAGCTCCAGCTATGGGTCTCATACCACTGAGGGCATTACTTAGCCAAATCAAGAGCAGTTGGTTCCCTACCATGGCTGTGTGCCACTATTGCACTTGTGTGGGCATCATATCAGGTTATTTGTTGCTAATTAGGTTAGACAATGAGTTGCTTGGACAGATATTGGTCATTTCCCCCAGTGGCCCATGTAGCACCTTCTGGCACTAGACACGCTGACTGTCTGGGGACTGACTCTCTCCTGGCTTCCAGCCATGGCATTCCATTTTACGTTTCAGCTGGGTATGGAGTCTTCAGCAATAAGGTCTTACCACTGGCCTTTGTTGGATCATCAAGTACTCTGATAGAAGTCTGTCATTGTTTTGGGAAACCTTGTAGGTTTGTCTGATCAAAAGCTCATTGTGGATTGTAGCCCCAAGCTGGAAGTGGGAGTTACAGGTCAGTGCCACTAAGAAATTGAGGAAAAACATAACTAATATTCAAGAGTTACAGAGGAGAGACAGAGAGGGGAGAAGGGGAGAGGGAGGGAAGGAAGATGTAGAAGATTTAGGTTAGTCTTAATCCTACCCTCTCCAGTGTCTTGTGGTTCAGGTGTTTCCTGTAAGGGTCTAGTGAAGTTTCAGCCATTTGGTCTGTCTTAGGAAGTAGAATTTTATGGTATCATTGCCTTTTGGGTCCATATTACTGTTTTCCACTCTTCAATGCCCTCCCCAACCATCCTATTATCTATTCCATGAGGTGCTTGCTTGGTATGTAAGGTATCTTGTGTATATTCAGGTTAGGTGTTGTAGATGAGTGAGACTATATGTCAATTTTTTTTTCTGTGATTGGGTAAGTTCACTGACAATGATCTGTTCCAGGTTCATCAATTTTTCCTCAAATTTCTTTTTGTCATTTTTTACTTACTGCTGTATAGCATTCCATTGTGTAGATATACCACATCTTTGTTATCCATTCTTCTAATGATGGCCATCTGAATTGATTCCAGCTTTTAGCTATTACAAATTGAGCCACTACATACATGGTTGAGCAAATCTCTCTGGCCTGTGGTTTGAAGATTTTAGGGTAAATGCCCAGTAAGGGTATAACAGGGTCTGTTGGTATTTCTATAGTCAGCTTTTTCAGGAGTCTCCATATTGGTTTCCAAAGTGGTTGTACCATCCTGCATTCCCACCAACAGTGAATGAGTGTTCCTGCTTCTCCACATCCTCGCCAGCATTTATTTTCATTTGATTTTTTGATGTTGGCTATCCTTATTGGGGTAAGGTGGAATCTCATTGTTGTTTTAATTTGCATTTCTCTGATGATTAGGGATGATGAACATTTTCTTAAGTGTGTGTTTGCCATTTGTATATCTTCCTCTGTGAATTGCCTGTTCAACTCTGCGCCCCATTTTGTGATTGGGTTATTGATCTTCTTATTGTTTAGACTTTTGAGTTCTTTGTAGATTCTAGAGATTAGGCCTCTATCAGTTGGATATCCTGAAAATATTTCCTCCCATTCTGTGGGTATTCTATTGGCTTTGCTTATTATATGCTTCTCTGTAAAGAAACTCTTCAGCTTCATATGATCCTATTGGTTGAGTGACTGTTTAAGAACTTGAGTCACTGGGGTTTTGTTCAGGAAATCTTTTTCCATTCCTATAGCATGGGAAGTACTTCCTAAATTTTCTTCCAGTAGTATTTGAGTTTCTGGTCTTATGTTGAGGTCTTTGATCGATTTGGATTTGAGTGTAGTGCATGGTGAAATGTGTGGATCAAATTTTAGTTTCCTGCATGTCGTTATCCAGTTTGTCCAGCAGCATTTGTTGGAGATGCTACCTTTTTTCCAGCCTCTATTGTTTGGGCCTTTGTCGAATATCAAGTAGCTATAGTTGCTTAACCCAAATTCTGGGACCTCAACTCTATTCCATTGGTCTATGCTCCTGTTTTTATGCCCGTACCATGGTGATTTTATTACTATGGCTTTGTAATATAGCTTTAGATCAGGTATGGTGATGCCACCAGAGGTATTTCTTTTGCTGAGGACATGTTTGCATATGCAAGGCCTTCTGTTTTTCCATATGAAGTTTGAGATCATTTTTTCTATCTCTGTGAAGAGCACTGTAGGGATTTTAATTGGAATTGTGTTAAATCTATATATTGCCTTTGGTAGGATTGTCATCTTCACAATGTTATTTCTGCCTATCCAGGAGCATGGGAGGTCTTTCCATCTTCTCAAGTCCTCCTCAATTTCTTTTTTGAGAGTTTTTATATTTTCGTTGTATAGATCTTTTACTTCCTTGGTTAATGTTATTCCAAGGTATTTTATTTTATTTTTATTTTTGCTATTCAAAATGGGACTATGTCCTTTATTTCTTTTTCTGTAAGCTGGTCATTTGCATACAGTAATGCTACCGATATTTGTGCATTGATTTTGTATCTTGCTACTTTGCTATAGGAGTTAATCACCTTCAGGTGTTTTGGGATGGAGTCTCTTGTGTCTCTTACATATACAATCATGTCATCAGCGAATAGAGCTAACTTAACTTCTTCCTTTCCAAATTGTATCCCTTTTATATCCTTCTCCTGTCTTATTGCTTGACCTAGGAATTCCAGAACTATGTTGAAAAGCAGAGGTGAGAGAGGACATCCCTGTCTTGTTACTGATCTCAATGGGAATTCCTCCAGTCTCTCTCCATTAAGTATTATTTGGGCCTTTGGAGCTTTGTATATTGCCTTTATTATGTTAAGATGTTAACCGGCCTTGCAGATTCTCTCCAATGTTTTGATCATGAAATGATGTTGTATCTTGTCAAAGGCCTTCAGATTTATGATTGTAATATCCTCTTGATTGATTGTTCCTTTGATAAGTAGGAAGTAGCCTTCTTTGTCTTTTTTGATTATTTTTGGTTTGAAGTCTATTTTATCTGATATTAATATCGCTACACCTGCTTTTTTCTTATTCAAATTTGCTTGGGATATTGTTTTCTACCCTTGCACCCTGAGGAGGTTTCTGTCTTTATTGGTAAGGCGGGTTTCTTGAAGGCAGCAGATTGAGGGGTGTAATTTTTTGTTCCATCCTGTTAGCTTGTGTCTCTTGATTGGTGAATTAAGGCCATTAATATGTAGGGTAATGACTGTGAGATTTGATTTGATCTTTGCCATGTTGTGGCGGTAGATGTGTTTTGGTGTTTTCATGGGCTTTGAAGTTTTTTTGTGCCTACTCTGGGTTTGGTTGTTGTGATCTGCTTCTTGTAGGTGCTTGAATTTGGTTATTTGTTTCTTCCCTGTGGAGAATTTCCTGATATACTCTCTGTAGGTTTGGTTTTGTGTTCATATAATTGTAAAGCTGAGCTTTGTCATGGAAAATTTTTCTCTCACCATCTATTATGAGGGATACTTTTGCCAGGTAGAGTAGTTTGGGTTGGAAGCCATAATTTCATAGACTTTGGAGGGTTTCATTCCAGGCCTTTCTAGCTTTTAGAGTTTCCATTGAGAAGTCTGACATAATTCTGATGGGGTTTACTTTGAAAGTGGCACACTGCTTTTCCCTAGCTGCTCTTAGGATTTTCTCTTTGGTGTCAATGTTTAGAGTCTTAATGATAATGTCTTGGAGAGTTTCTCCTTTGTTCCAGTCTGTTTGGAGTTCTGTTGGCTTCTTGTATCTTGATGGTCCTTTCTTTTAAGAGACTGGGGACATTTTCTTCAATTATTTTGTTAAATAAGTTTTCCATGGCTTTGGTCTGAAATTCTTCTCCTTCTGGTATTCCAATGATTCTGATATTAGAACATTTAAGTGTATCCCACAATTCCCTCATGTTCAGTTCACAGGAACTTTTGAACTTGCTAAAATTTTTGAACTCTCGAACTCTTTCTTCCATCTTGTCTTCCAGATCAGAGTTTCTATCCTCCACTTCGCTGACTCTATTCTTGAGAGCCTCTAGAGAGTTCTGGACTTGTTCAATTAAATTTGCATTTTCTACTACTTTTCTATGTATCATTTCCATTGTTCTGTCAAGCTCCCTTTTCATGTCATTTTCCGATTTTCTTGATGATCCTTGGAATTCTTCCTTGCATTTCTTTATGTCTTCATTTAGTGTGGCCAACTGATTTTTAAGGTCCTCTTTTTTATCACTTTCCCTCAAATCTATTAATTCTCTTTGAACTGCTTCTAATCTATTATCAAATTATTTTATCTTAGTGATGGTAGCATCCACACGATTATTGGTCCTTTGTTGCTTTCCTGCAAGTTCTAGCAGTAGGTTGGTTAGGGTTGCATTGCTTATACCTTCTGTTTGATGTTCTGATCCTAAAGACTCTTCTATGTTTTGGTTAGAAGTATTCCTTGTAGGACTGGGTGATCTACCTGGATTGTCTTGTATTTGATTTTTCATGGTATTTCTTTTGTGCTGTGGTCTATCCATGATAGTGTATGAGCAGGTAGGTGGGTGAATTAGCCTAGGCTCTAGTGCAATGAGAATCTGAGGCATCCTGGGGCAGTTGCCAAGCAGCCTGTGCTTTGGCTGTCACTTGCCAAAGCCTCCTATCTACTGTCTGACAGGGGCACCAAAGTTACCTGAATTCTTAAGTGGTAATGCTGCCAAAGCTGCCTGCCTTAGAGCTTGGAGGGGAAATGAGGTATCAAGCCCTGATGCTGCCCAAACTGGCTGGGAACACTTGGACCAGGAAACAGTCTGTGCTCCCCTGCCACAGAGGAGTGGGGTGTGGCCGGGAAAGATAGGTAGGGGCTGGCACCTGAGCTCCAGCTAGTGAGAGACTCAGTCTGGGCTTGTGTGGCCCTTGCTGTGGGACTGGGCCCTCTGAATGTGCGATAGGAGCACAGAGGCACCTGCCCCGGTAGGTGCGTGAGTGGTGGGCCAGGAGGCACATGACAGTCATGTGATCCAAGCACAGTGGCAGCTGGCCTGGCAGGCACAAGATCAGAGCACAGCACAGCAACCTGGCAGGTGTGTGATCAGAGCACGGTGGCTGCTGGCCCAGAAGACACAAGATCTGAGCACAGGGCAGCTACCAGGTGGGCATGCAATTGGAGCACAGCAGCAGCTGTTTGGAGGAAGGGGGTGTACCTGCCCAAGATGAGATCGAGATTCCCCATTTTTCCCCCCTCTGTGCCCTCCCACTGACAAGAAGACCCAGAAAACCCTTAATGTCTTGCCTTTCTTTCCCAGGTATTTTGCAAGGCGGCCTCCATCTTGGCTAGAAGTCTCATTCTATAGTTCTTATAGGGAGGTTATTGAAGTATCTTTACTCACAATTAATTCATTTGCCCAGGCTCTCAGGAACTTTTTATAAACCTAAGACTTCAAAGAAGATACTCTATAACAAATATAAATTTTATTTTATTTTACAAATGACACACAGAAAAAGTTTTCCCAAAGAAAATTATCCCATATCTGAAATATCTCTGATTGTATTAGAATATGTATGAGAAGTTAAATACCAAAATATGTCCATCTTCACAATTTTACAACTTTTCTTCCATTTGTTCAATAAATCTTGTATCTATCATGCTGTTTTTTTTCTTCTTTGGCCAAGTACATTGGTACTATAAGTATTCTGGTAGGAGTAAGTCCACCTCATCCTAGATAATAACTCCTCAAATGTGTATTACAATTTTACTCTCTATGAAAATGTTATATGCTATATACAGTAGAAGAAATTCCAAAACACATGGCCTTTTAATTCAAAGGAAACAGGACCATTGTGTAATTTGTTGATATTAGTATCAAAGAATATTGTTGATTGAGTTTATGTGTCTTTGCATCCATTAGTTCATCTCTCAGAATCTTAGCTTCCTTATTGGTTAGATGAGAGTAATTTCCAGATCACAGACTGATTCTATGAATTCTTTTTTTTTTTTTTTTCCTTTCATTTTGCAAGGGAGGGTCTCATTCTACTTAAGGCTGACCTGGAATTCACTAGGTAGTCTCAGGGTGGTCTTGCATTTTCAGAGATCCTCCTATCTCTGCCTCCCAAATGCTGGGATGAAAGGTGTGCGCCACCACACCTTGCTTCTTTTTATAACAGAAATTTCAGCAAACCATCAAATATCTCATGCAATCATTAAATCTCTAAAAAGGTGAAAAGTACTTTATACCTATTAAGTGTCTCACTATTTTTGTAGAAAAATACCTTGGAGCTACAATGGAATAACATATTGGGTATGTGTTATATGTCAGGTATTTTTTCTTTTAAACTCAGATTACCATCCAAATGATTCTATCAAGGTGGATTTCTTATGAGCTACAATCTGCAGATTACAAATCTAAATAAATACAACTTGAACAAGATGTTCTGCCTGGATAATGAAGGTACAAACTGAGTTAGTATTGTTTTTATGCTTAATTTAACTCCAGTGTTTCCAGGTGGAAAAGTGGTCTTATAAAGTATAGCCTTGTAAAATGCATGGAACTTTTACATTTTTAGACAGGATCTTACCATGTAATTTAGGCTAGTCACAACCTGGGTTCTATCTGCCCCAGCCCATTCCCTCATATGAAAATGGAATGTAGACAAGATCCAATCCACAAGGGAAATTATGTGAGGGAAGCTTCAGGAGGAAGCATTAGAAGTATTTGAATGACTTGTACAGTTATCTGGAGATAAGTGAGGAGGCAATGAATTATGTGTTCTGAACGTTGGGTTATATCTTATTGTTGAGTCTTAAATGTCAGTGGCTGGAGTTTATGTTTAATTTACTGGCACATAGGGCTTCATAACCTGTGCTATGTGGCACTAGTAATGACAGAGTGAACTTTGTAGCCAGAGTTAAGGCACAAGCTAATGTCTGATACTGAGACAGAAGATAGCCTACTTATCTAAGTACTGCTGGAAAGAAAGCACAATGGCACATTGTGCTTCTGCAAGGAAATCCCTGCAAAGAGTGATTATAAGAGCCTGAGTTCACAATAGGCATAACCTTTAGAAAAAACAAGACATAGAGCAAAGCAAACAGCCAG
Organism: Jaculus jaculus; assembly: GCF_020740685.1. Classification (NCBI taxonomy): domain Eukaryota; kingdom Metazoa; phylum Chordata; class Mammalia; order Rodentia; family Dipodidae; genus Jaculus; species Jaculus jaculus. The sequence goes on along the minus strand of NC_059108.1, from coordinate 101,604,236 downwards.
TCTGAAGAATTGTTGCTCACTCTGTCAGGAGTGGGGAGATGGAAGGATCTCTTGACATTTATACATGTACTGATTATGAAAAGGAAGGTAAATAATATAACTGTGATTTTATAAAAAAATTTATAAAAAATTAATGTGATCCACCCATATTAGAGAGGAGAATTTGGAGATGATGATCAGTTTAAAAGGAAATACAGTAATTTTTTACCCAACTGGATTCTTTCACTGCAGGAGATGGAGAAGAAGTAGTGACTCTTGTTCTCACAGACTGAACAGATCTCTTTTAGTGTAGAAATCTTCCTAGCAATGTATAAGAACTATTTATTAAACTTCTTAACATTATTAGAAAGAATGTTTTCTTACATGTGTGCATATGTGTCTTCCTTCAGAGCATGTAGGGTCTTATAACATATACATGGCAACTTTATGCCAATACTGAGTATGGTGACATGGTATCCCCAGCACATATGTTGATCAGAATAAACTATCATGTTTTTCCCATCAGTCTTTCTCAAATATCTCAGAGTCAAACCAAGCCTCCCAATTATGACATGCTAATGATGGGGAAGTTGCAGTACTAATAGAAATGAAAAAAGCAAGGTCAAACTTCTGGGTCCTGAATCTAGACATCGCTAGGTAGCCAGTTTCAGTTCAAAAAATTAGATGGTATTTGCTGTCATCTTGGCAGATGAAGCCAGAAAGAGCATTGATGGGTTATTTTGTATTTTATTCAGTGAGAATACCCTCAATATTAAGGCTGTATCTTGTAGGGTTATACTGAGTCAAAGATAACCATCCTCTGCTAAGATTCACCTTTCTCATAGCATTTGTAGGGCAGAACTCTGCATTCAAAACCATTCTGGTCTTGAAATTGCTCAAATAGCTCTGGCTGACCTTGAACTCTTGACCCTCTTTACTTACTGAGATTATCATCCTGTGCCAACATATATAGCTTGCATATGCCTGAGCTGGAACTTCTTTAATAGTGTAGATTCTAACTTATTCTGTAACTCTCCTGGGGAAAAAATAGGAAAGAGAACTATGGGAATGAAGATAAGAAAAGTGAAATGGCAGTTTGTGGCAAATGATGTTTGACCTCAGATTTCACATCAGTAAAAAGAAGGAAGTGAAAGAAATGATTGTTATAACCACTTGAAATGTGCCTGACAGTGACCACGAGGGAGAGGTGGTGGTTGAGGCAGAATGAGTCTTCCAATGATTCTGGCCTCAAGACCTAACTATTAGATCAAATAGAAAATTAATGCCTTTGCTTTTGAATTTGGAACACTGAGTAAATACATTTTCAAAATAAAACATCCATTTTATTATTTTATTATTAATATAGTTTGGAAACAAAAACTTATTTAAGGTACCAATAATAAAATTAATTTAAGTCCTCAGCTGTGTAGTGGACTAGAACATGCACATTATCATTCAGTTGTAATAGTTTTGGTACAATGTTTACAAGGTGGACTATGAAAACAAGATAATTTTGCAAGGTATTGATATTTTGGGGGTATATGTTTCCATCCTACTAAAACCTTTTGAGAAACATTTAAAAGTTCAAAAAGTAATCACTAAGCTAATTTTTTTCTAGCAGCAATATTTCCATCTACATATTTGTTTTGTACTGAATGAAATATAGAAAAACTACTACATGGGCATTGAGTACAGTATACTAATTGTCAGACAGTCATATGGCAGATAAGACTGCAGCTCAGAGAAAAGAACACAGCCCAAATCAGTTACACCTGTAATAGAACACCCATGCCAAAAACCACACAGAGGCAAAAAGTCAATCGATTTCTTAAAGGATAACAGAAAAAAAAAAAATAGGAAGAAAGTTAAAATAATAAAGCTGAAATGAAAGCATATAAAACTATCAATTTTATTTATCCATTTAAAAATCAATATAACAATTGTTGTCTTTAATCTGTGACATTCGTATTAGGAATGTGAAGACCATATGAACACTCCCATGAATATTTGTTAAATTCCCAGTATGTAGAGAACGCTGGTAAATTCTAGACCTGCAAAACATATATGATGACATTTATTCTCATGTGATAGCCACATAAATTACAATTCTGAAGAATCTCACAAGTTATTCTGAGAGACTGGAGATGGGTCATTGTATTGGAAAAGTCAGAAAAACATCATCCTAGATTTGAGATGATTCTTCAGGTAACTTAAATTCAAGTAATATAGAATTTACTAAACAATTTATATACATGAAATGAAATATAATGAAAGTATAATGCGCTATGATGTATATTGGATTTACAGTGTTTACTATTTATGCATTTTCTTATATGGTGCCTTATATCTTACAGTGTTTTAGTGTATATGTATATGCACAGAAAAATATCAGTAATAAACATTTAAAATATTTTAAACATGGAGATAGGGGCTGAAGAGATGGCTAAGTGTTTAAGGCACTTGCCTGCAAGGTCAAAGGACCCAGGTTCTATTCCCCAGGACCCATGTAATCCAGATGCACAAGGTGACCCTCCTATGAGTGAGGAGTTTGTTAGTAGTGGCTAAAGGCCCTGGTGTTCCCATTGTCTCCACACCATTCTCTCACAAATAAAAAAAAATAAATAAAAATAAAATATATTAAAAAGATAAGAAATATGGAGATAAAAGTGTCACATTTGTTTTACCTTTCAATAACTTCCAAGAACTTTCAAACTTAGACAGAAGGAACTATTTAAAAGTTTTACATATATTAAAGGTTTCATATATTTTAGATAGTCCTTAATGAGCATTTTTTCTACCAAATAATGATTTAATTATTTCCTTGTGATCATGGGTTCTGTCAAGCATACTGTAACATAGTATATTTCCAGACATCTCTAGGCCTCATTACCAGAGAGTAAAACTGATTACTGGACATCTACTCTCTGCATTAAACACTTTCTTATGGTGCTGAGGAGCAATTAAAAAAATACAGGCAATATTTTGCCTTTAATAAGTTAACATTAGATCATGATGATAAAAAACACCAAATATATGAATTCATCAGATGATAGTAAGTGTACAGCTAAGTAACAAAGTGGCATAAAGTGTGCCAAGGAGAGGATGGTTCTACATTTTAAAACACAATGCTATGTAAATGACTTGCTAGGGTGGTATTTGAACAAAGATTTGAGTTAAGTGAGGGTGTCAGCCAATAATTATTCAGGAAATTCAATGCATTGGAAAGATGTATAATGACTAGCTGAGTGTGTTGAAGTATACAAAGGGGCCAAATACATTGTGAAAAAGTTGAAGTTGACAGTGGTAAAAGATTATGTAGTGCTTTTCTCAGCTATTGCAAACATGTAAGTGTTACATTGAGTAAGACTAATGTAATTTAGAAAAAAAAAAATGGGAAGACAAGGAAGAAGACAAGAACAAGGAGGAGGAGAACAAAAAGAAGGAAGAGGAGAAAGGGAGAACCACAGCTCAGGTAGCCACTGCCATTCATAGACTTTGACCAAAAAAGTAACATGATCTGACATGTATCACCCCTTCCTTCCTTCCTTTCTTTGTTTCTCTCTCTCTCTCTCTCTCTCTCTCTCTCTCTCTCTCTCTCTCTCTCTCTCTCTCTCTCTTTCTTTCTTTCTTTCTTTCACAAATAGATGAAGCCCATTTAGAAGGCACTTGTGACAAGTTGGGTGAGCATGAAAGACTAATTATTGCTTAGACTGGTGTAAAAGCAGAGGAGAGCATAAGAAGTGATCTGATTCTGAGTATATTTTGGTTATAGAAGGATGAGATATCATAACAAGACAGAAAGAAAATAATTGGGAATTACTGAGGATATTTTCCCCTGCACCATGAAAAGGATGCAGTAGTAATTTGCATAGAAAATTAGACTACAATAGAAAATTTTTGCTCCTATTTAAAAATCCAATTTCAGCCTGTTCAATGTCCATTTAATATCCAGGTAGAGCCCTTGAGTAGGATAGTTGAGTCTGAAATTCAAATGACAATCCTGCTGAAGAGTCACAATTGTGAGTGGTCAGCCAGACTGGACAATTAGTATTGGTCTGTGGTAGATAACTCTGGAAGAGTGAGCTTTTCATATAGTAGGACAAGAATGTTCCTGGGAGCCCAGAATGGTAGGTCCACTGAATTGGGATGGGATCCGAAGGAAATGTATGTGGGATGGAATCAGACGAAATAAGAATCTGCATTTGTGTTGAAATGTAACATTGATTCCAATTTTTAAAAAGTATCTGAAATGAGCATAAATGACCATTAAGGAATGGAGTATACTTTCTTATTGGGAAATAATTATAATCTGATTCTTTTGTAGATAGTTTTGTTACTGTTTAGGCCAGTTTCTCCATTTCCTCTTTAACATGCATGATTTTCTCCTACTTCTTAAAAATAATCAAGATAGTCATGAGATACTGGGTAATGAGAATACAAAGTTGGTTTTACCACATACTATTTTCTTATAATTTAGAATATTTTATAAATATGCTCATAAATTCTTTTGAATCTTAAAACCTAGTATGTCAAGTAACATTTGTGAATAATGTTAAAAACTTGGGGTAGTTGACTCTAGGTCTATATCTATTACTATTTTTGTCTTAATTCTGGGGAGGCAGCTACTATAAATTTGGATATGTCTGATCATGCAGAGGCCCCTTCATTAGTAAGTAATAATAAATCAGATTAAGGAAAGGGCTTGAATATTTGAAATAAGATACCAGAATTAAAATTTTTTTTTGCTTATTTTTATGTATTTATTTGAAAGTTACAGACAGAGAAAGAGGGAGAAAGAGAGAGAGAGAGAGAGGGAGAGAGGGAGAGAATGGGAGAGAATGGGCACGCCAGGGCCTCCTGCTGCTGCAAACGAACTCCAGATGCATGCTCCCCCTTGTGCATCTGGCTAATGTGGGTCCTGGGAATTGAGCTTCAAACCAGGGTCCTTAGGCTTCACAGGCAAGCGCTTAAACGTTAAGCCATCTCTCCAGCCCCCAGAATTTGTTTTACTAAGTGAAGATGCCATGATGGTGTTATATGGAAACTGGACAGAGAAACTTGCTCATATAAAATTGAAGCTGGAAGAAGCAAGAGCATCGATATGCTCATTCCACTCAATGCAGGACAGTACCTGCTTATAAGCCACACAGTTCCAAGAAGGGTTGGTGAAGAAGGAAGTTGTTCTTATTTTGTTTCAGAGTAATGAATTAAAAATGAAAATAAAACCCAATGATTGAATCCTATTGACTTATATAATATATAGCATCTAAGAATTATTGTGATGTTTGTTTTTCCTATAGAAAAAGTCTGTTCCACTGATGTTTTGTTTAGAAGTGCCATAGGAATTTAATACCACATGCACATTCCTTGCAACATGAGTGGTTTTCTCTTCATGACTTGTAGGCTTGATATTACTGATCCTGAGGAAAGTACAAGAACATTAACAAATTATGGTAGTTTGAAAAACACCATATTCTTTATTATGTTCATAATCATATTCATGGTGAGACTAAAATACTTTTATTGACAAAGAATGCATTATGAAAAGAGAAATAGAATCCTATGCATCCTTTAATTCTTGGTTAAAAATGTCTCAAAGAGATTTCATGAATCAGTATTACTATATAGTGTGTGCTTAGGAGTGTGAATCATTAGTGACTTCCAATAATACATCTGATTTTAATTATATTCACACCAAAATATTATATATCTAAGATCTTAAATAGAGGATTATCCCTAAAAGTTCACTTAGAGTTAATAATGTGCCTAGTAGACATGCACCCAAAATCAGTTCAGACAGCTGTTTTCATCAAAGTTATATGTAAGAACATACTTGAATAGAAACTAACCATAAATGAGGAGTAACTAATGGCTCCAACAGTTCCAAACATAGCCATTTTTTTGAGTAGGGCATACCTGCAGTTTGATGAACATGGGGTCCCAGATTGCCATTTTAGAAAAGCCTTTGAAATAAATATGACATATAAATATACTAATACTCAATTTTTTTTGTGTGTGTGTGAAGAATGTCCCAGTGTAAAATATATGCATCATCTTACATTCACTGGAATATCAATAAAGATTTTTAAAAAAGGGCTGGCGAGATGGCTTAGCGGTTCAGGCACTTGCCTGAAAAGCCTAAGGACCCAGGTCTAATTCTCCAGGTCCCATGTTAGCCAGATGCACATGTGTCTGGAGTTCATTTGCAGTGGCTAGAGATCCTGTCATGCCCATTCTCTCTCCTTCTGTCCCTCTGTATCTAATAAGTAAATAAATAAAATGATAAGCTATAAAAATGATAAAAAAAGATAAGTTAGAACTAAAATAGACCTGTCTTGTTCTAGATTTCCTTTAGGTGATTTGTGGGAGACACTATCATTGAAATTTTCAGGCCTATGTATCTGCTTTCAGAAAAATCTACATTGTCCAGAATTTGTGAAAACAGCCCATTTAGTTTCATTGTGAATTCAGAAGATAAATTTTGTTAAAAAGTACAGGGCTGGAGATACGAGATGACTTAGCTGCTCAGGCACTTGCCTATGAAGTGTGGGGAGCCAGCTTTGATACCCAGGTAACCACATAAGAAAGATGCACAAGGTTACATATGCATATGGAGTTCATTTGCAGTGGCTACAGGCTCTGGCATACCCATTCCCTCTCTCTCTCTCAAATGATAAATTAATTTATTAAATTTAAAAATACAAAAGTGAGAAAGTTTAATGTTATTTAATTTGATTACTTTGTGCTTACAATGAATTGCATCCTATTCAAGGTATTAGGCTCAAAAGTGCATTAAGAATCTTTTTTTTTTTTTTTTTTTTTTTTTTGGTTTTTCAAGGTAAGGTCCCACTCTAGCTGAGACGAACATGGAATTCACTGTGTAGTCTCATAAGAATCATTTACTTTTTACTTTGTTTGAGTTCCAGTGATAAAAGTGAAGGTGGAAGCTCATGAATTGGGGCCTAGGAACATCTTTAACGTGTTGAAGTAATGTAAACCCCAAACAGCCTGTCACTGGACAGTCTTCCTCCAATACCTTCTTAATGGCAAGATCCCTCTTCAAAACCAAAGTGTTCTGTGGAGTCTGAAGAGTTTCAGCTTTTAATGTACTTTTAGCTGAGTTTCTACTTTTATTTAAGTTACCATTGATCTAAATAAGAGTTTTTAATTTGTTTTCCTATTGAAATTAGGTGGTTCACTTCATATTCAATATCCAAAGATTCATGAAGGTTGTTGTAATAATATTTAATTTACATAGATTTTTGTATATATAAATCTTCACATACAATCTCAAGTAACGCTGAGTGAGTGTGTGTGTATAATATATGTTATCAAAGCTTCTATAGACATAAAATTATATGTCTTGGGGTCATATATTCAGATCCAAATAGTACCCCAAATGACTAAAGATTATTGATTAACAAATGCTTCTGCTGGCTAAGCTTTAATCATTGTTCCTATATTGTATGGTAAGAGTCACTGTTCCCAGATCACCCAGTTACATATTGTTTTCAGATAACATCATACTAGGTGTCATTTCTAGTTTTTGCTAAATGATTTTGCTTGTTAGTATCTATCATAGTTCATAACATTTTCAAATTCATATGTAAAGCAAGCTTCCATCTAGAGCCTTTTGTCTTCTATCAATGACTTCTCTTTTTCTAAAGAATCATAAAATTGTATTTATGCTTATTGGTTTCATGGGAATACTGATAGGGAAACTTCGGATGATAATTTTGTCATCCTAAATATGTAATGTTCTTCTCCATGTTCCTTCACATGAGTCCTTTAAAGACAGAATTTGTATATTTGCCATCTGAAAATTACTCTGAATTGCCAAGCACTGCATTACATGTTTAAATGAGTACTTGAAGCACAGCACAGTCATAAACCAGGTTATAATAATACTAGACAAGCATCTCAATGAACTCTCATGATTTTTAATTTATTTAGTGCACTCAGCAGACATTGCTATCAAGGCCCTCCAGACCTATTCTAAGTTTTTCTTTCATAGTATGCTACTTGACCTGAGGATGCTGCGATCTGTTATCAACATCGCCATGGTTACCACTATCATTACTGAATCCTGAATTGTTCCCTTTGACCATGATAGAGTTCTGAAATGTCATTGGTTTCTCTGATGTTGACATGTGTTTTAACGAAGAGAGTTTTATTGATAGACAGTCAGCCTAGTTAATAATACATCATAAATAGGACCATGTAGTTTTCATGACTTTTGCTATGTGCTGGTTTTAATCTATAGGTTTTATTGTTTCACAGTATATGTCAAATAATGGACATATGTCTTTTTGCAGACAATGGTATATCCTTTAACTTTCACATGATATTTTCCCCTCTCAATCTTTTTCTAATCCATCAAAACATGTTGATTTCAGCCAAACACTGGATCTTTGATGACAATTTGAAGATATCCTTGTTAGATAACAGTGTGTGTTGATGGATTTTATGGTATGTAGCCTGCTCATTCATTAAATAAGGATACTTACATGTATTTAAAGGTTTATCATCATCTTTTGGTGGCATTATCCTCTGTGTGTCTGCCCTATTTTTCTCACAAATAGTAAAAACAACCATCATTGACTTAGAATTAATTTGTAAATATGAAACTTGTTTGTCACAGAATTTGTCAGATTTTCACTATAGGAATATAGGTCAGGATAGTTCATTTAAATACTGAACTTGATTTGACACACCTGAATAATGGACATAATTCTCCATTAAAAGTTAATATCAGGCTGAAGAGATGGCTTAGTGGTTAAGACACTTGCTTGCAAAGACAAAGGACCTCAGTTCAATTCCCCAGTATCCACATAAAACAGATGCTCTAGGTGGCACGTGCATCTGGAGTTAGTTTGCAGTGGCTGGAAGCCCTGTAGAGTCCATTCTCCCTCTCCCTCTCTCTCTCTCTCTCTCTCTCTCTCTCTCTCTCTCTCTCTCTCTCTCTCTCTTTCTCTCTCCCTCTCAAGTACATAAATAAAAAATATTTTTGAAAGTTAATATCTCTACACCTTGGCACATGTGATATGGATATTATTTTACAACCCACTCTACTGGTTTCATTCTTTTTGAAAACTACATTAAATGTAGAAAGATTGGTCTATAAGCCCAGTTTGAGTCTGTAACATTTCTAATTTAAGTGCAAGTATTTTCATAGTATCTTGATTTCTTTATATATAAAAGATTGATATATAAAGTCACATTAAATCATCTTTTCTTCTATTCCCTATTGCAAATCTAGTGAAAGGCCTAATGTGACTCGCTTTATTGTTTCATTTATTGATATCTTTTTCACAAGTTTATATAGGAATGAATTATATTTTGATCTTATTCATCATATCGTTCTCCCTTTATTAATCAGTGTCATTGTGGTGGATGGACAGTCCTTCTTGTTTTGTACTTCATGGCCAGTAGATGTTCATTTGTAATTCAGTGCATACTTTTGGGCCAATCCATGACCAAAATACTATGTGATAAATAAAAATGACAAAAAAGCAGTACTAGCAAAGCAAACACAAACATTAAAAAGCATAGCACTGTTGTATAAAAAGCATCTTAGCTGTGGAGAGATTTCAGACTTCAAAGATTGACATGTGCAGTACACCCATTCATTCAGCAGTTTATCGGAAGTGGCAGTGATTACTTCACGTGGATCTTTCTGGTAATTAAAAAACATGTGCAATTTAGGAAGCATATATTTTATTATAGTTGTTAGTCCCTGACTACACATTTTAGTATGCAAATTATATATTTTATATTAGAAAAGCAAGTTCATAAAGTACAATTTAACCTGCTAATAGTTCTGTGAACACCAAAGGAGCTTAAACTCTTAGCTTTATAACTGGTTAAGCTTCAACATGATTAGATATTTGATAACTGTTATTTTCTCACTGATGATACTCACCCTAGTATTTACTCACTGACATACTTTCTAGTCTTTATATTTCATATGTATGAATTTTTTCCTTAACTCATTTGAATAAGTTTAATACTAGAACTTTATATGAACCTGAGATATTCCTAGGGAGGAACAAATTTGGTAATGTTTCAAGATAAATATGATGTAAACACACTGGATTAAGTTAATATAGATACTCATGTTTGTCTACCATAGTATTTTTTTTAATTGGATGCTAATCTATTTTGGGGTAGTCACAGAGAGGAATAAACAGCTGACACTCCCCATCCTGTCCAAGAAATTTCAAAAGAGTTCCGCTTTGCAGTATTTACTTTGCTGAATCATACTCAGTGCATAATCTCCTAACTAGCATCTTTCAAACACATCTCTCTTGATGATTTATAGATATTTGTGGAATCTGGTTGTTAGATTAGATGATTTATGACCACAAATATAGCAAAGTATATGAGCAAATGCAAGATACATTTAAATCATCTGAGAAAATTCATTTGAAGTGGTGAGAATAAGCATCATTAACTTATTAACCATGGGGAAAAACTAGGAAATTGATGGTGTCATCTGCTCAAGAGTCACAATAAATTTATTGCTTTCAATCATGTCTAAATCCTTATCCCTCAAACAGGAGTATTGACAGTGTAACCACCTTTCTCTTTGTTTGGTGTGTTGACATTCCTTCAACATCTTAAGGCTATAAGAGTGAATTATAAACACTCATGAAATATCTCTCTAGCTTTTCTACATCTTAAACATTTTAAGAGTGAACATTTATCACCTAGATTAAGAAATGGTTTAATAGATCGATTTTTTTGCCAACCAACATTTATTGACCCTTTAAAATTTACTTTTAGTAGTTATGGACTTAGCATGTAAACAACACATGTTGGTACCATCTCATCTCTCATCCATTTTCTGAAGGGCCTTCCTCACTGGGGATGCAGGTCAACCCCATGGTGATTGTGGTTCATGCACTGTAGGGGAAGCAGTCAGTTATAGGGGAGAGGCAATGCCTCTGTGAATAATGTCCTAACTTGTAGCTCTAACAATATTTCTACCCCTTTCTTCCACAAAATTCCCTGAGCCATGTTGGGTGTGTTTTAAGTGTACTTCAGTGATGGGTTCTTAGGAACATCTGGATCTCTATATTAAACACAAGGCTTGCCACACATTTGCATTGAGCAGTTGTTGATATGTAGAAATTGGCTGACAAATGAAATACAAGAGCTGTATGCTAAAGGAGACTTAGAACATGCTCCTTAAAGCTCAGGTTACATTGCAGAAAATGAAAGCAGGAAGATTGTAAGAGCCACAGGTTGAGAAGGTATTCTGAAGCATTGCCCCCTCCCTCCCAGACTGTCTGGTGCATTCATGACCCTACCTACAGTAATTATCAATTATTGATTATCAATGCCCCATTGAGGAGTGCCCTCAGTGAAACTGGGGCAGGAGAGAGGGTATGTAATAGCATAACCTGATGGGAATATGACCAATTGACAATATGTTCCTATGTTAAAGCTCTCAATAAAATATTTTCTTCAAAAGTATTTATTTATTATGTATTTATTTAAGAGAGAGAAAAAGGAAGAGAGAGAGAGAGAATGGGAATTCCAGGGCAAATAAACTCCAGATGTGTGTGCTACCTTGTACATCTGGCTTACATGAATACTGGGGAATCAAACCTGGGTCATTAGGTTTCACAGGCAAGCACCTTAACCACTAAGCAATCCCTCAAGTGCCCCCCCACCGCCAGTAAAAAAAAAAATCACCTTGTTCTTGCAATGATTTAGAAATTTTATTTCAGGAATTATTTTCAGTGAATGTGATGCATTATACCAGAGTTGATTTGTGGGTAAATAGTAGTTTTCCTTAAAACTTTTTACCAGCATAAATTTACTGTTTTCAAAATCACTACAATCTGACTGAGACATGTGCTCATTATGATCATGTGTTTCAACATGGGTTTCTGGGCTGCTGATGCTGTTTTGAATGTTTAGGGAACATCTGGGTTAGGTGACATTGTTTACAGAGGTATGGTTGGAAGAGAGGGCTCACAGGGTCGGACCTTTGATGGGTATAGCTTCTAATTTACCATGGTGATGTGGCCTGCCACAATTTGCCACCATCATGGATTGAGTTTGCCCTAGCCTCCAGTGCCCTCCCTATCATGGTGGACTGTACTGTAAACTGTGAGCCAGAGTAATCCCTTCTTTGCTTAGGATGTTAGGTATTTTGTCCCACACATGAGAAATACTAAGTCTTATAAAACCTATAGTAATATTTTCAGTCCCTTCTATGAAGTACAGTCTAAAATTAATAAATTTTTGATTGAGTTTACCAGATATATAAAAGATGGCAAGGAGAAGGAAAACTGAAAGAACATCAACTGGACCATGCCTGTCCTACCCCTGCGTTGTGTTGAGTGGTAGCACAAAATTTCAATGTCTGTTCTTGAGAAGATTAAGGTTAAAAAACTCAAGGTCACTTACAAAAAGTTTAATCATTGCAATTATTTTCAGAGATAAACATAAGTTTTGAAATAGTGGTTATAGGCATAATGGCAGGTGTGATTATGAGTAGACTGTCCATTTATGAACTATTTTTGTTACCTTTTAATTAAGAACATACTTTGCATGGATACATCATGTGTTGATACCATCTTTGTACTCCTCCCTGCCTCCATTCTCCTGGGGGCCCTCCTCAGTGGGGTTGCTGAAAAATCTATGGTGTTTTAAATTTTTGTTTATTTTTATTTATTTATTTGAGAGTGACAGTTTGAGAAATGTGGAGAAAGACAGATGGAGGGAGGGAGGGAGGAGAGAGAGAATGAGGAGAGAGAGAATGTGCTCACCAGGGCCTCCAGCCACTGCAAATAAATTCCAGATGCATGCCCCACTTTGTCCATCTGGCTTATGTAGGTCCTGAGAAATGGAGACTTGAACCGGGATCCGTAGGCGTCATAGGCAAGTGCTTAACTACTAAGCCATCTCTCCAGCCCCTGAAAATCTCCTATCTTAAAAATAACTATTTTCATTTATCGTACAATCTTCTAGCATTTTGTTTTGTTTTGTTTTGGTCGTGGAGACAGAACTAACGAACATCACTAGTGCTTTAATACTACATACCATGTTGCATTCTAAGGGAATACTTGAAACAAAACAACCACTATTGATTCTTCCCCCTGGCATTCTTCCTGTCTTTATGGCATTTGTTTCCTCTCTTCTCTTCTCCCTCGCATGGTTAGGGACATTAAATGGGAATGCATTGGATTAGCTGCTCAGTAAATCAGAACATCATGTGGTACAATGGAGGTTCAGAACCAGCATTTCCCCCTTTTGTCCCTGTTAAATAGAGGTTGATTTGGGCTCTACAGGGGTACAAAAAGCCAGAAGTCTGGAGGACACCCAAAGGATATTAAGAGGAACAGTGGCCAGGCTGCAATGCACAAAATGGAGTGGTTTCCAGGGGTCTGAAATACTGAGAGAAAATTGGAAGACGCCAATGTGGAAATTTATCCGAGTTCTCACAGCAACCAAGGTTTCAGAACAATAACCTGCTACCCTACTTGTTTTCTGCTTCCAATGCAGCTGCTCCTTCTGAAAACTTACTGTGTGGGGGTTGCTGGTAGAATAAAATGCTAAGAGCATATAGGGAGGGCAGGGGGAAGGACAGTGATGCTTCTATAAGACAGGGCTTCTTTGATACAAGAAAGACTGAAGTATTAAGAGTTTGTGCGTAATTTGAGGAAAAGTGGATACAGACATGAAAGGAAGTCTGTCACTAGTGTACCTGTCAGGGAGTCACGTGGCTTTCCGACACTGGCGACGACTATACTCTGCCTCCAGACCTCTTTTATCTCACAGACTGTTCTGGCTTGTATTTGGTTTCTTTTAGCTCTTAAGATAAATTAGTGGCTCCATGTACTCTAGGTAAAGAATAGGAGAATGTACTCCAAAGTCCTATTCACTGTCTCTTCTGAAAAGTCTTAAAAATGACAAAACTTATCTCAGTCCTGTGATGCTCCAGTTTCCAATAGAGCTGTTTAATAGCTGCTTTCTTGGAATGTACATACACCTTACACTAGAGCATCCATTCTGTTTCAGCCATAAATTTGACCTGTTTTGCATAGGTTTGGACATTTTTTTTTTATTACTTGAGTAGAGAACAAAGGATAACCTGATCTTGAATATAATATATGGAATGTGTAGTGTATGGCAGGCACCTTACCTAAGATCTAGAAGCAATAAAGATAATTATTTATGAAGATTTTGTTTTTGAGGTAGGCTGTCACTCTATCTAGCCCAAGATGTCCTGGAACTCACTCTGTAGTCCCAGGTTGGCCTTGAACTCACAGTAATCCTCCTACCTCTGCCTCCTGAGTGCTGGAGACACAATAATCAATACAATAGAATTTTTAGGATGCTGTTGACATATAATAGTATCAAGAAATGAAAAAGAACATATTAATAGGTTATTATTTTAGGAAAATTCATAACAAGTAGGTAGTATTTGAAGAGAATGAGGAAACAAAACCTGTGATTCTTTGAAGGAAACTTGCTCTGGAACAAAGGGAATAAAACGATGTTCAGATGGTCTAACAGATTTGTGATTGTGTTATAGGTTACTTACAGAACCAGTGGGAGTGGGTAAAGAGAATCTCTGAGACAGATAGCAAAGACCCTGTTCTATGGTTCTTCACATGTACATATTAGCACTCCCAGCTTCAACTGTGTTAACTATAAAAAATCACAAATAAAAAAATATTAAGGACTGCAGGTTATGACAAATCTTTTTTTAAAGTATTACATAAAGCCGAATGTGACTTACCTTGTGTAAACATCCTCCCCCCCCCCCCCCCATTTACAGGTATGTTGTGTTCTTTAAGTTCTTGTATACACTTTATTCAGATTGGTTATAAGAAAGGGTTTAGATCGAATCAAAATGAGAGAAGATAGGGATTATCAGGTCCCAATATGTGGTCTTTGTAGAATGTAAATACTCATTTTAATTGCTGTATGATATCCCTGATATCAACTCACTGCTTCTCAGCTGCAAAGTTACCCCTCTTTATCTGCTCTGTCTAGTAGAGTTCAACCCATTAAGCAGTTCTTTCGCTTGATCTTGAAATGAAGTTTGTCAGTAGAGGGCAGTAAAGAGGCACTGTAGAAGGAAGAAAATTTCTCTCTTAGTGCTGGTGTGGTTGGCTTTGGATTGCAAGAATACCTCTGTGCTTGTATTGTGCAACAACATTCCTCCATGCAAGGTGGAGAAGGTAGAAAAGGCATTGAACTAAAGAAAGGACCAGTTGGAAAGCAGAGGGGATTTAAAAGGAGGGTACAGGGAAGAGAGACAAAGGAGATTATCATAAAAGAGTAAGACAAGCAGAAAAACAAAACAAAACAAAACAAAAGATAATTTAATAACGAATCCCTGCATGCAGCCTCTGGTGGAACTTATCGGGCCATGCACCCAAGGCATTCCTTCTCATGCCCCACATTGCTGTGGCTCTCCCAGTGCGATACAATACACAGCGGGTCTCTGCTCAGCTGATGAGCAGACACCAGTGCCTTGACTCCTTTGTGTTCCCAGAGGCAGAGCCAGTTACAAGCTTTCTGCCACTTGAGGGATGCTTCCCACTCTCTTAGCAACTGTGGACTAGTTCTGGTGTGGATAATTCTGTGAGTTCAGTACCCAGTGTATTACATTTTTTCTTCCAGTGAGGTTAAGATAGTAGACTTGTGTAGTAATCTCAGTCATTCAAGTTGTTTCTTTCTCAGGTATTCCCATTCAGCTTCGTGCTTATTTTTACTCTTTACATATGTATAAAATACAGTATTTTATGAGTATTTATTATTAATAGTATAAATAATATACCCCACTAATATGTTATTTATATCATAAAACATATCTCTTCCACATTAAATGATTTTTGTGTTAAATGTACTTAGTCAAATTATAGTGTAGTTTCTGATTCCTGACTGGACCTAGAATGATTCATGTGGTGAGAGCAGAAGAATTAATTTTAAAACCTACAGGCAGACACATGGCTGTCTTTTCAGTATTCTAAAATGTGCATGAGTTGAAGAAGCCAACCAAGGTAATCAGTATAAACTGCCAAAGAACTCAGGAAAAAAGCTAGCATTATGGGTGGAGGAAGCATGGCAAGTAACAGCAAACATTTTGCCAGCAAAATACTCTCTAAATAATTATGATGGTAATGATGATGATAAGAAGAAGAAGATAGGGCTGGAGAGATGGTTTAGCAGTTAAGCGCTTGCCTGTGAAGCCTAAGGACCCTGGTTCGAGGCTCGGTTCCCCAGGTCCCACGTTAGCCAGATGCACAAGGGGGCACACGCGTCTGGAGTTCGTTTGCAGTGGCTGGAAGCCCTGGCGTGCCCATTCTCTCTCTCTCCCTCTATCTGTCTTTCTCTCTATGTCTGTCGCTCTCAAATAAATAAATAAATAATGAACCAAAAAAAAAAATAAAGAAGAAGAAGATAGAGTTTAATTCTAGGCCACAAATATTGGTTGAAAAAGTTGGGACAACTTTTATAGCCAAAGGGCCTATACTCTTTGCCCTGAAATACACACATTCATTTGTAATATATATATATTTATAGATAGATAGATATAGATAAAGTATATATTTATATAGATCTGTGGTGATTACATCAATTAACTGCTCCAACCATCTTCCTTAATTAAATGATGGCACCCAGATAAATAGGTAATTGATTTTTAATCTCAAATAATTAGAAGGGAATTTTTAATATTTTACTTTAAAGAGAGGGAAAGAAAGAGAGAGAGAATTGAATGGTCAAATGCCAGGGACTCTTGTCTAGTTCAAAAATCTCCAGATGCATGCACCACTTTGTGCATCTGACTTTACAGGACCAACAAGCTTTGTAAGCAAGTACCTTTAAACACTGAGCCATACACCCAGTCAAAGACAGAAAATTTCTATCTTATAAATAGCATAAGGCCAGTGGGAGAGAGTGAGAGAAGAGAATATACACATACATACATATAACACAAAAAGGAAGAGACCTGTGGTGGGATTGACAAGAGTATCATATAATTGGAAAATCACAAATATCTGTCCATGGGAGAAATATTTTGACTATGAGAAAAACTTGTTAATTTATAAAACAATATAGATGATAGATGATAAATAGATGACAGATAGATGGTAGATAGGTGGTAGATGATAGATATCACACACACACACACTTTCATATATATATATATATATATATATATATATATATATATAGAGAGAGAGAGAGAGAGAGAGAGAGAGAGAGAGAGAGAGAGAGGGGGGGGATATATAGATATCCATATCTAAACCAGAGAATTTACATTTTTTGCTTTTTGCATTATATGAAACCTCAATGAGAAGCACACTTTCTGAGAGCACTTATTCTCATTGTAAGTCTGACCTACAACTTAGTGTTTTTGAATAATGTACTGGATATCACCTGCTCATTAAATAATGAAGTAATTTGTTAGGTGTTTGCATAACACTCACAGAATAATTTACTCGTCAGTTTTACTATTTATTAGAAAACAATCACAAATTTGAAACACCATGCTTATCAATCAAACTTTAATAAAAGTGATTCAGTAAGTTCATTTCAACACTAAACCACATTTACATGAACTTAACATGACCTGGCATAAGTCCGAAATGTCATACATTTGTTTACTGCTTGTTTAAAATAATTAGAATTAGTCTAGCTTTTTGATTTTATTTTAATTAAAGCAGAAGATCCAGGGGAGGAGATTAAATTGAGAAAATACTTTCTGTGCAAAAATGAAGACCTAAGTACATTTTACCAGCCCCCATGTTAAAAGCTTGGTTGCCTAATGTGTACCTGTGATCTTAGCATTGGCGAGATAGAGACAAAAGGATCCCTGGGGCTTGCTGCCAGTTAGTTTGTCTTTGGTATGCATACCTAGACATGCTCATGTACCTGCATGTGCAGACATGTGCATACATGTGAATACCTGTACACTATACACACATATACATTATAACTATTTATCTGAATCTTTAATATCTTAGACATTTTAGAATATTTACAATATTTTTGACATAGAAGTATTACTTTAAGATATAAAACTGCCTAACCAAGCTAGATAGATGGCTTAGTGATTAAGGTACCTGCCTGCAAAACCTAAGGACCCATGTTCAATTCTCCAGATGTCAGGTAAGCCACATGCACAAAGATGAGGCAAGTGCAAGATCTTACATGTCCACTAGATGGCACAAGTAAGGATTTTGAGTTTGATTTTAGTGGCTTAAGCCCTGGCACTCCATTTTTCACTCTTTCTATCTATCCCTCACTGCCTCTAAAATCAAAAAGAAAATAAAAATAAATAAATAAAAGCTGCCTACCTGAACCGAGCATGCTTATTTTTCATTATGTTGTCCTGGGAAAGTTTAGTTTCTAAATATTTATTAGTATGAACTCATCTGGTCATTTTATTTTTTCTCAATTTTTTAAACATTTTCCATTATTATAAAAAACATTCCATGGTAATAGCCTCCCTCACCCCATGTCCCCTTTGAAATTCCTATTCTCTATCATATCCCCTCCCCATCACAATAAGTTTCTCTTTTATTTTGATGTCATTATCTTTCCCTCCTCTGATGATGGTCTTGTGTAGGTAGTATCATGGATATCCAGGCCATTTTATGTCTGAAGGGAGCACGTTGTAAGGAGTCCTACCTTCTGGCTCTTGCATTCTTTCCGTCACCTCTTCCACATTAGACCCTGAGCCTTGGAAGGTGTGATCAAGATGTTATTCAGTACCCCAGTCACTTCTTTCCAGCACCATGATACCTTCTGAATCATCCCAAGGACACTGCCATCTGAAAAGAGAAGATTCTCTACCCATAGTGAGAGTAACATTAATATAAGGGTATGAATACTAAGAGAAGTGCTTACTGGGAAGTTCAATAAGCACAGTATATACACTTATCCAGACATCAGCAAATGTTACAACCCTAGGGCTTATGATTACCCCTGTTTTAAGTATTCAGTATGCGGGATGTATTCCCTCCCTTGGAGCAGACCTCCAGTCCAATTGGAAGGCAGTTGGTTTCCACCATGATAGATGTGCCACTATTGCACCAGTTGGCTCATTTGGCCTGGCTGGCCAATTATAAGGCTTGCAGTGTCCACTGTTGAGTATCTTCACTGCTGATATCTCTTTCTCCCACTGAACTGCATGTAGAATGGCTTCTTCCAACTTTCTGTAATGGAGGAGGTTATCAGCTCAGTTCCAGCAGGATTTTTCAGTGGCCTTGCAGCCCAAGTATATGGAGTCTTCAGCAATAGGGTCTTACCATCAATTCCTGGTGGGAAACCAATGGCCTCGACAATGGCCTATAATGTTTTTGGGGCATCAGAGACCTCCCTGGCCAACAACTCACTGGAAGGTATCTCATCCCTGGCACTGAAAATTTTCTAGCAATGATCTACGGCTCCTGAGTGTTTAATTGTCCAAAACTGGAGGATCCCATATGATTTATTTATATCCTCTTAGATTTTGATTAGCCCTCCCTCTACCTTTCCTTTACTATATCGCCTCCCTTGACCTCACTTTGGGCCTTTTCACACCCATTAATCTATTCTTCTACTTACATATACACAATACTAACCTAGTAAGTACCCTCCTACCTTCTTTCTCTTCCATTTGTGTATCTTTTTTAGCTTACTGGCCTCTGCTACTAAGTTTTTTCCTTCTCACACGGAAACCCAATCATCTGTAGCTAGGATCCACATATGAGAGAGAACATGCAGCCCTTGGCTCTCTGAGCCTGGGTTACATCACTTAGTATAATCCTTTCCAGATCCATCCATTTTTTCTACAAATTTCATAACTTCATTTTTCTTCACTGCTGATAACTCCATTGTATAAATGTGCCATATCTTCATTATCTACTCATCAGTTGAGGGACATCTAGCTGGTTACATTTCCCAGCTATTATAAATTGAACAGCAATAAACATGTTTGAGCATGTACTTCTAAGGAAATGAGATGAGTCCATTCTGTAGGTTGCCGCTTTGCTTTATTCACAGTGTCCTTTGCAGTACAAAATCTTTGTAATTTCATGAGGTCCTGGTGGTTAATCTGTGGATTTATTGCCTGAGCAATTGGGGTTTTATTCAGAAAGTTTTTGCCAAGACCATTATGTTGAAGGGTTTCCCCTACTTTTTCCTCTAGCAGTTTTAGAGTTACTGGTCTGATGTTAAGGTCTTTAATCCATTTGGACTTAATTCTTGTGCATGGAGAGAGAGAATCTATTTTCATCCTTCTACAGATACATATCCAGTTTTCCCAACACCATTTGCTGAAGAGGCTGTCTTTTCTCCAGTGAGTATTTTTGGCATTTATATTGAATATCAGGTGTCTATAGCTACCTGGACTTACATCTGGGTCCTCTATTCTGTTCCATTGACCTACATGTCTACTTTTGTGCCAGTACCATGCTGTTTTTGTTACTATGGCTCTGTAGTATAGGTTAAAATCAGGTATGGTGATACCACCAGCCTTCTTTTGTTGCTCAGTATTATTTTAGATATTACAGGTTTTTTGTTATTCCAAATAAAATTTTGGATTGTTTTTTCTATTTCCATGAAGAATGCCTTTAAAATTTTGATGGGGATCGCATTAAATGTGTAGATTGCTTTAGGTAAGATTGCCATTTTCACAAAATTGCTTCTTCCAATCCAGGAACAAGGGATGTTTTTCCACTTCCTAGTGTCTTCTGCAGTTTCTCACTTGAATGTTTTAAAGTTTTCATTGTAGATATCCTTTACTTCCTTGGTTAGGTTTATTTCAAGGTACTTTATTTTCTTTGATGCAATTGTGAATGGGAGTGATTCTCTGATTTCATCCTCTGTGTGTTTGTTGTTAGCATATATGAAGGCTACTGATTTCTGTGTATTTATTTTGTAACCTACTACATGGCTGTAAGTATTTATCAGCTCTAACAGTTTGCTAGTAGAGTCTTTAGGGTCCTTTATATATAGAATCATGTCATCTGCAAATAATGATAATTTGATCTCTTCCTTTCCAATTTGTAACCCATTTTATGTTTGTTTCTTGCCTTATTGCTATGGCTAAGACTTCCAGTACTATATTAAATTAAAGTGGGGACAGTGGACACCCTTGTCTTATTCCTGATTTTAGTGGAAAAGCTTCCAGTTTTTCCCCATTTAGTAATATGTTGGCTGTAGGCTTGTCATAAATAGCCTTTATTATATTGAGATATGTTCCTTCTATTCCTAGTCTCTGTAGGACTTTTATCATGAAGGGATGTTGGATTTTGTCAAATGCTTTCTCTGCATCTAATGAGATGATCATGTGATTTTTGTCCTTCAATCAATTTATATAATGTATTACATTTATGGATTTGCATATATTGAACCATCCCTGCATCTCTTGTATAAAGCCTACTTGGTCAGGGTGAATGATCTTTCTGATATATTCTTGTATTCTGTTTTCCAATATTTTGTTGAGAATTTTTGCATCTATGTTCATGAGGGAGATTGATCTGTAATTTTCTTTTTTTGTTCTATCTTTGCCTGGTTTTGGTATCAGGGTGATGTTGGCTTCATAGAAGGAGTTTGGTAGAATTCCTTCTTTTTCAACTTATGGAAAGGCTTAAGGAGCAATCGTATTAGCTCTTCCCTGAAGGTCTGATAAAATTCAGCAGTAAATCAATCTGGGCCTGGGCTTTTTTTAGTTGGGAGATTTTTGATAACTGTTTGGATCTCCATGCTTGTTATAGGTTCATTTAAGTGATTAATCTCATCTTTATTTAATTTAGGTAGCTGATATAAATCAAGGAAATGATCCATTTCTTTCAGATTTTCATACTTTGTGGAGTATATGCTTTTATAGTATGTCCCTATGATTTTTTGAATTTCTTGGCATTTGCTGTGATGTTACCTTTTTCATCTCTAATTTTATTAATTTGTGTTTCTTCTCTCTCTCTTTTGGTCAGATTTTCTAAGGGTTTATCAATTTTGTTTGTCCTTTCAAAGAACCAACTCTTTGTCTCATTGATTCTTTGGATGTTTTTTTAGTTTGTATTTCATTAGTTTCTGCCCTAATCTTTATTATTTCTTCCCATCTGCTGATTTTGGGTTTGCCTTGTTCTTCTTTTTCCAAGGTTTTAAGGTGAAGCATTAGGTCATTTACTTACAACCTTTGTAATTTCTTAATATAGGCCCTTAAATACATAAATTTACCTCTTAGGACTGCCTTCTTTGTGTCCCAGAGATTTTGGTATGTTGTGTTCTCATTATCGTTTGACTGTATACATTTTTTGACTTCCCTCTTGATTTCTTCATTGACCCATTCAACATTTTGTAATGTGTTGTATAATTTCCATGATTTTGTGTATGCTCTATAGCCTTTCTTTCTATTGATTTGTAGTTTGATTCCATTGTGATCAGATAGAATGCAAGGAATTATTTCAATTTTCCTGTAATTGTTAAGATTTGCTTTTTGTCCTAATATATGGTCTATTTTAGAGAATGTTCCATGTGCTGCTGAAAAGAATGTATATTCTGCAGCATTTGGATGAAATGTCCTGTATACACCTGTTAGGTCCATTCCTTCTATGACCTCATTTAGTTCAGATGCCTCTGTGTTCCACATGTTCATCTACCTTGTGATCTGCTCCTCCATTGTTCACTGCCTTTCTCCCTTCACGTTTCTTGAATTTGTGGAGCACTCCAGTGTCAGTGGAAAATCCCCTCACCTGGCTTTTCCTGTGGCTCAAGCCGAGCAGGGTGGCAGGCTGGCGTGCTGCTGTGCTGCTGCTGCGGTCTCCTGTGCGGACGGCCCCACCAGAGCAGCTTCTGCACACTGGCCCATGTAGACCCTGGATACTCTGGATCTCTCCTACTTCTCTGCTGCTGCTTCAATGTCCTATACACCTCATTTTTTAGTAAAAGTGTGTATTTTGCTGTTTTATTTTGTTGTTGTTGTTGTTTGTTTTGGCTTTTTCCCCTCTAGGCTGCTTTGGTGATGTACCTACGCTGCCATCTTAACTGGAAGTCTCATCTGGAAGAAAATATGATATCTTAGTTCTGCTCTTTTGAGATGCAGAAATGCAATAACCCCTAGAATTAATGTGGTAGCTGAAGAAGGGGGAAGTTTTAACTACATATATATATATATATATGATCTTTTGGCATAACATCAATGGATCAGTTTCAGTGTAAACAAAGATTGGTTTAGTCAAATTAGCCAACTGTCCCTATGAATTTAAATAGTAATGTGCCACATTTACTACAGTAATCAGCTTTTGCCTATTTTTTTAAGATTTTACAGACAAGAGGAGGTATCAGTGGATAATAGCAACTCCCAGGTTTCCCTAGTAATACTTGAATTGCATAGTGTCATCTCTTCTGTGTAAACAGCTGGTGTAATTTGTGATGGTTGCATGTTGAAACAACTTCCACTTCTAGATTCCACAGTTCTTATATTCTGCTGCAGTCACTTCAAAGTCTTTCTTTTCTTCATGGCTTAATTAAGTCTTCCATTCTTCTATGGAGTGGTCTATCAGCTTTAATTATGTGCCCAGAGTTAGTGCCATATTTTGCTTCTGAACAGATGGCAAAATGGTATCTACATTTTTTATGTAGCTAACTTCAGGACAAGATCATATGTTTTGGGAAATTCGACCTGTAAGCTGTCTTCATGGCAAGGCTATATGGAATATTCATGCTGAACTGTCATGATTGTTAGTAATTTAAAGAAAGTCACTCATATCTTATAAGTAGGTAAATGGTACTGCATAATCTTGCTGGAAAGTTCTCACTTGATTACACTCTCATTTATTACTTCCAATATTATGATTATCTTATGATTCTATTTCTCTACCAGTGCTAGTGTTTGAATTTGTGACTGTTGTAATGAGTGGTCACTCGACTGAGTCCTTATGAGTTTTCACTTTGAAGGACAGGACACTTGGGAATTTCCATATTCTACATCAATGTAAGACTCCCCAAAGCCTCTTATTTTACAACAGACAAAATAGAGATAGTCATTTCTTATAATTCTGTCATGCTATTTTGCTTATTACAATTTAAACACAGTGCCCAGGGTTGTGGACTTGTGCTTCATAAATATAGCACTGGAAAAACACAATACGGTTAAGTTTTTTAATTATGTTTCTGAACATATTCCATCAGTAATTTACATTTCCTTGGCTGAGTCTATGTTAAAGAATTGGATTCATTTGGTTATCATATCCTATGCTTATACCTTTTATTTATAGTTTTGAAATTCCTCCAACAAGATGAAGGAAAGGTTTTCTTGACCTGGGTCCAGCCACATTGTTTGATTGGATCATGGGATACTAATAGATGTGGAAACACACAGTGACTTTTAATGATTCATTGAGCCTGCTCTCCTGTGCTCTGATCTTACTAACCATTGCTGTGCCAAGCAATATTGCTATTTCTAGAAGCACAGGATACATGAGGAGCCAAGATGGAAGGCAATAGTAGATAAATGCAGCTTAAGCCATCTAGCTCCCAACCAAATTAAAGACCTTCGGGTGAGAAATGACTGCTGTTTAAAGTCATTATGTTTAAGGGTGGTTGATCATACATTATTTTTGGCTGAAATTTTAATTTTGAAAAAAATTAATCTTAAACTTTACAAATACTGTGTTAGAAGTTAAAGAAGGTAAAAAATATAGTTTCATATTTATTTATTTATTGTCTTTAAGGCATCATTTGTTTATAGGACATCATTATTCCTAATATATGTTATTTGACTCTGTGATTCACTCTTACCGTATGCTGAAATGTATGCCTTGCAACTCAGAGCAACCTCTTTCTCTTCCTTTCCTATATGAGATTGATAAGCCCTGTCTAAGATTTTCAGAAAAGAAATAAAGGTACAGCAAGCCCAACAAAGTGACTAGACATTCAAAAATGTCTTTTAGATAAAGCATCCATTCCCCTGAGTTCCAATATAAGACATGACACCACTGCTATTCCATTTAAACTTTCTGTTTTATTTAATTTTTCTAAATTAGTAGTTAACCTCAATAAACTAAATAACTGGCTTATATCTGTATGTTCAAAAGAGGTAGATTAAATGGCTCTTTCTAAAGCACAGAATATACTCTAAGAAAGAATTTTTTTTCAAATGTTAGTAGCATGAAAACCAAAGTAACTGCCACTGTTAGGTGCAAACTTGTTTCCTCTCCTGGCACCTTCAGAAAGAGCTAGGTCCAGTATTTTGACCTTACTGTACATGGAAACATTAGGTAAGTGGTTTAAATGGAACTTATATAGCTTTAAAATTTGTTTTATTTTTCTAGGCTAAAATTAAAATACTATAGACTGAATAAATACTAAATTATCCTAATGACGGTAATAAAATATGAAAACCATGTTAGGGTATCAATAAGGTTCATCCTGCCATTTAAGTTTTCAAAATAGTTATTAATTTTGAAATATGATCTATATTTTCAAAGGTTTCGACTGCAATATTCATGGAAGATTGAGACACCAAAAGAAATGTTATTATCCTTCAGCTGTTCAAACTGATATATAAGATATTAGGACTTTCCATTTTTCTCTCCAAATAATCTAGAAGTTCTGGGAAATATGTATATCACATGATTCAGTGTAGTCTCCACATGTTCTATCAGAGTTACTCTGACAATTTCTAGCTTCCCAGGTGTTGGTATGGTAATATATTTCTCAAAAGTCCTTGGTCCTGGTTCAGAGAGCCAGAGCTGTTACCAAGACAACTTGTGCTCATGTGGCTAATAAATAGTTTTGTGCCAAAGCAGTGGAATCTAAATCCATCCCTGTTTATTGTTACTGGTTCATGAATTGAAGCTTCCACCCTCCCAGTCATTCATACCACTATTTTGGAATATATGAGTTAATAAAGGCTAGACTACAGCTCAATTAGACTAACACTTATTTTCATCATTTTATAACATTTACCTCTATACCAGTAGCTTAACTATCTTTTCACCTTACATCTCACTTGTAAAATTTTGTTTATCCCCTATCAATTTCTCTTAGTTATATATGGCTCTTAAGGCATACATAGATATATTTGACCACTAAGGCCAGAAAAAGGTTAGAGTTCTAAAAGTAAGACTTCCTACAAATATAAAGAACATTTACAGTGTTTACCATAACTAAGGGAATGACACTTTGTACTTTTACCCTTTGTTTCTAATAAAAAAATAATAATAATTAGTACTATACAACAAGTAGATATCTGGGACCAATATAGCCTATGTTCTGCTAAGCTCTGAGGCTGGTATATGAAAGTAGCTAGGCCTAGTGGTGTAAGCCTAAATGCTACGTCCTTGGGATTTTGAGAAAAGAAGATCATGAGTTCAAGGCTGTTCTATTCCACAAAGAATGTTTAAGGCCAGCCTGAGCAATGTAGTTAGAAACTTTTTCCAAATAAAATATTTACAGAAAGGCTGGAGTTGCAACTCACTGGTAGAGCATGTGATTAATAATGTCACACCCAGGATCATTTCCTTGATCCACAAATAAACAATACAATATAGTTATGCTAGTGTTGGAGTCAGATTATCATTGCTGGCAGATCACCACACCAAGAACAGAGTGTGGAAATACAGATTTATTTTGGCTTACAGACTGTAAGGGAAGTTCCATAATTGTAGGAGAAAAGAATGGCATGAGCAGAGGGTGGAAATCACCCCCTGGCGAATATCAGATGGACCCCAGTGACAGGATAGTGTGCCAAACACAAGCAAGGGGTCACTAGCTATAATACCCATAAGCCCACCCCCAACAATTTACTGCATCCAGGAGGCACTAATTCCTAAATCTTCTTCAGCTAGGAACCTAGCATTCCGAACACATAAGTTTATGGAGAACACCTGAATCAAACCACTACAGCTAGTATATGCTGATTTCAAATTTTAATGTGTGTGTGTGTGTCTGTGTGTGTGTGTGTGTGTGTGTGTGTGTGTGTGTGTTTGCAGGCGTGTGTGTTGAACACCTTTCCTAGGTAAATAGATGTAGAATGCATGAGTAGAATCGTATCTTCCTAAATGACCTTGCCCGTAAAGCATCTGACCTATTGTTAGATGAATTTATGTGATATTTTAAAATGTGTTTCTCAGACAAGAATTATACTTATTTATCAATGTATAAGTTCCAGCATATATACTAACAATAAAATAATGGGTTTTCTGAAGGGCTGCATGTTGAGGAATGAAAGAGAAGAGGATGGGAATGAAAACTGGAATGCATCCACATAACCTATGCTCAGAGTTTATTTCACTGGAGCATGTCACACATCTATTGCTTTCCTTCCTAGGGCCTATTTTGTCTTTCTTCCTTGCCTTGCTTTTCCTTTGAAGTATTCATTCTATACCTATTCTAATGCTTATGCTGTGGGGAAAATTGAGGATAGCAGTGCACACTATGTCAGTATCTGATCACATGGATTACTTAGCTAAAGGCATATAAAATAAGTGAAAGTGTAAGAAACATTATCCCAAATGTTAACAGCATCAAAAGTGATGCCCACTTCTTTGATGGGAAGTGTGATATGAGGATCAGAGAAATAGAGCTGATGCAACCATGTTGCTATTATGATGTTTTGGGGACCATGTTAGGGAACCCAAG
Organism: Jaculus jaculus; assembly: GCF_020740685.1. NCBI lineage: Eukaryota > Metazoa > Chordata > Mammalia > Rodentia > Dipodidae > Jaculus > Jaculus jaculus. The sequence continues at coordinate 101,576,654 of NC_059108.1, read as the reverse complement.
AAGTAGCTATTTCCATAGAAGATATAATAGGGGAACACAGAAAAAATGGATATATGGTAATATGGAACAGGATAAGACTTCAAATCAAATAGAAACCAGATCTGATCTTCAATTTTGTTGAGACAGGTGGCTTTCTCAAAGTGGACATGGATTGTTTCTACCATTATTTGCAAATATGAGTTTTACCTTACATAAAGAATAATTTTCAGGGTATTAAACAATAATGGAAAAGAGACCAAGAGTGAAAAGTAGTAGAAAGTAGTACCCCTAGTACACACAGGTTATCTTAAAAGGAGTGGAATAAGGGGTGAGCATCATGTAAGGACAACAAAGTAAGATAATAAGCCTGTCCTATGAACACTTGAGAATACACACTGGGTCAGGAATGATGGAATGCCTATAGGTAGGGAACTGTGGGCATCAATTAAAATCAGAGTTAACTTCATTAGACTTTAACTCAGAAAATAAACAGTAATATTCAGCAGACATCAGTTGTTAAGGCAAAACTGCACAGTGAGAAGATTAAACAAAAAAAAAAAAAAAAAAGAAGAGAAAACAGAAAGACCAAGTCGGGGGCTTTTAAGGTTATATGAGAACATTTACATGCCAATTAGCCTATCAGGATGAGTAGATATGATGCATTGTTTTAATACTAACTACTTCAATGGTAATTAATTTGTAGGATAAGAAGTCGACATTTTTCTATGCTTTAAAAAAATAGGCAGTTAATCAGAAGGCAAAGTTAGTTGTTTAATGCAGTTTGTTGTGTTTTTTTTCCTCTGAATATATGAGAACTTAATGCTTTTATGTTGCATGAAACTTTCCATGGGGAGACACAAACATACATCTTCACTCCAGACATGGTACAGAAAACAAAGTATGATTACACCAAAACCAATTTGGTGAACCAACAAGTTTATTGTACTGACTTACAAAGCAGGGTGAGAACTTGCATACAGGATCAGTGGACGACTCAAAATAGCCACACCACCATGAAGCTTCATCCTGTCCTGGATGACAACTTCCCTATAGCAACGTAGGTTGAGCTCTCTATGTGGAAATTACCCTAGAGATGCTCTTCCCTCAGCCTCAGGATGAGGCCCCCCTTCCAAAGCATGGAAACCCCAAAGTATCCGCAGCATCAAGAAGTCTCCTCCATGCTGGATGAAGACCTCCCGTAGTGCTTTGACTAAGAGGCCAGCTACATCACCAAAAAGCTCACCTCAGCATAGGCGACACTCATGGAAGCTGCACGTCTGAAGCCCTCCGTACAACCTGCAGTCATCTGGGCTGGTTGAAGAGTTTCGAGTACACTCTATGACTGACTTGTCCTTGTTTTCCCTTTAAATAGCCATAGGTTGGGGTCTGGCAACTTTTTCTTTGTGGACTTCCTGAGACTGGGGAACTAAGCGTCCACTCACCCAAGGAATGTTTCCAGTTTCTGACATGACCATGAGGAATGGTTGTGTGACAAGTGCTAAACCCAAAGTGTTGCATCTCCGAGCCAAAGTGTAAAGTTAATTTCTAGGCATTTTACCATATCCTGAAAATCAATTGTAGCCTAAAAATTTAATGGAATGTAGATTAAATGAACTTAATTAATTTATATTTTAAATAAGGTAATCACTTAAAGAAAATTATTCATATTTATGTCTAGCAAAAAGTTCAAATTAATGTAATATGAGTCATGTAACTTCTCAAATGTACAGAGGAGTGAGGAATGGTGGAAAGGGATTGCAATCATGTAATTCTATAGTTATGCACACCCTGAAACTTTGATGCATCTGTGTTACAGCTTTAAATGACAGTTCCAAAGTGGAAAGTCACTGGCTGTGGCATGCATAATAATTTAGTCATGAAAACTATTCCTCACCCATCAGACACCCTAGTTATCCAAGTATAGCTCTAGCTAGAAAGAAAATAATTTAGAAATTTGGCTCAGGAATGCAGAATGCAGGTGAAGAGTGGAGTTAAAAAACCTTTAAAGACCTATGAGAGTGGAAGAGACTTGGAGAAAAGAGGAAGAACAAAATTGACATGGATGTGGAAGAGATACTATTTGGGGTGGGATGGGGATTGCATGAAGGAGGGCAAGAAAGGGAGAAAGGTAAACAACATATGAAAAAAAATATTGTAATGAATCCTAATTATCTGAATGTCTCTATGCTAACAAATAAAAAAAAAATAAGTGAAGAAAAAGTAATATGAAAAAAGAACATTTTATACTATACCTTTACAGACAAGTCGTATTTTAAAACTGCTAAACATGGGCTGGAGAGATAGGTTAAGTGGCTAAGGTGGTTTCCTGTGACATCTTAGGACCCAGGTTTGATTCCCTAGAACCCGTGTAAGCCAGTTGTACGTGGTAGTGCATGTATCTGAGTTCATTAACAGTGGAAGAGGCCCTGGTGCACCCATTCTCCCTCTTCCTCACTCACTATCTTTCCCTCTCTAATAAATAAATAAAAATATTTTTAAAAAAACTGCTAAACAAATCTATTTAACAGTACGGGTAATAAATACTCATGTACAAGAAATGATATACTTAACAACTGTCTTATATTTGTAGACTCCAGCATGAAAGATAACAACTGCAGCTATGCAGTGATGGTGGCCATGCCAGATGCAGCCTATGGAAAAAAAAAAGTCAAACTCTCCCTGTATCATAGCAGTGAATGGTATCCAAATCTCCTGAATGTATTCTGAAATCATCCCTTGGAATGTACAAATAGTTTGTGCCCAAGAGTAAAGAATTAGATCAGTGGGTCATTAATAAGAAATTCTTGGAAAGAAGAGGTTTAACAGGAATAGGAAGGAGTCCAGAGGTCATAGAGTATGAGGATGATCAAAATACCTGTATGAACTTGTGAAATACGTGAATCACCTTTATAAAAGAATGTATATCTACAATATTTTCTCTATAGTAGATGGATAATTTATAAATTAAAATATATCAATAATCCTGTTTATCAATTTCACAATTCAATTCAACACTAAAAGTAAATTTATTTTTAGGCATGTATATTTCAAAGAAAATTGTTTTAAACAATTTGGTCTAAAACACAAAACATATGAAAGAGAAAAATATTAGTCTAACTGATAATTTCTAATACACCTACAATTTTAAATGGCTTAATTATAACTTAAATAAACTTACTTTAAATTTAATTATGTTGCCACGCATATCTGTGATTCAAGTAACTGTTTATTTTTCTACTGTCACAGCCTTAAAAATCTGTTGAAAATCCATTTTCAGTCAACAACAGAAGATGACCACCTTTAAATGGAAGATGGAAAATCATCGCATGTTCCCATGACCACTGATCAAAAAAAAGACCAAACTTCTGCCAGGGCATATAAGGACTGTGAGATGGGACTTGCGACTAACAAGCTAGGCAAGAAAAGGCCTAAGCTGGCCCATCTCAAGAAAAAAAAAAAAATATATATATATATATATATATATATATATATATATATATATATATAATCACGTGTGTGTGTGTGTGTGTGTGTGTGTGTGTGTGTTTCTTAGCCTCATACTCTGTTGCCTGCATTTGCAGTTTCTTTCCTCTGATTTTTTTCTTTCCTTTTTATAACCATGACCATTCCTTTGAAGTGAAAACTCAGAAAGGAAAATGACTAGGCAATCATGTTTTCTTTTTTCATGCCCAAATTATTAAGTGGCATAATTAAGTTAGTACCTTTAATTTCTTTTTGGTTTTCTTCAGTACCTCTGCCATCTGTCTTTTCCACAAGCTTATGCTCAAACTAGCTTTGTTTAAACTACCAATGCTGACATGATGAGGCTCAAATGAAGATGAAATTTGTAAGAAATCCTGGCTATACTTGAGACTTTTCAATTTTTCCTCTGGAAATTCTGTTTTGCCCATTAAGTCTTCAATGTTTCTATTCTCACTAACTAACCTCACATAGCCCTGCTTTATACTTTACTTTCCCATATATTGTGCCTTTGGTGCAGTGGTCTTTTCATGTATACACACACCACTGATACTTCTTTTCAAAGTGTCCGTGGGGGGCACATGTGCATGCACACTTTATACAGCCTATATGATTAGTAGTGTCTTTCACTTCCATTACTACTTCCTAGGTTTTTGTTTTCTCTATCTTCCATCCATTCTCCTGTTCTTTTGTTCATCCAAGGTAATGGGAGTTGGTACAAGGGGATAAGAGTACATAACCTATGTCTGTATAGTGTCTGCACATGTATATATATATACATATACATATATGTATACATATATGTATATGTATGCAGAGTAGATAAGGACTAGGAGATATAGAAGAAATCTCAGAGAACTGAACCAAAAATGATGTATGTGATTTCCTCTGTAGGAGCTTGCCAATTTTCAGCTGCACAAATTCACAGTGAGAAGCCTAGAAATCAAGTAGAAAACTGTTCCCAGGAGAACAGAAAATGAGTAGCGTTATTATCAGTCTGGTGGCTCCTGAGAGAAAATTTAGAGTTCAGTGCCCAGGAAAGCAAAGTGACTCTTGTATATTCCACAAGCTTGGATTTCAGTCCCAATAGTACAATGATGTTGAAATAAGGGTCGATCAGGAAAACACAGCCAAACAAAAAACCTAGTTCTAACAAAGTTAGAAACCCATGCTTAACTGAAGATGTCAGCACTCTGTATACCTTCCAGGATACATCAACATTCTGCCTGGAGATGCATGAGACCATCAGGAACTTTACAATATTTTGTGCACCAAAATTAGAGTTCACTTTCAGTCTCTGTGCATGAATAGATATTGACAACCAGCTATAATGAAGTGTAAAAATAGACTCAAAAGTTGATTTATGTATGAGCTAGTGAAGGTACCCTTAAGTAGCTATTATTAATATTTTCAAGAAACAAGGGAATTTTTCCAGAGAATGAGAACCTGAGAAAAAATATTTATTGACAAAACAAAATATCTGAACAGATGAGCTAGGAAGAGATTTGGAAAGTGAAAAGATAGGGCTGGAGATCTTGAAAACAAATGACTTGAAATTTTCTAGGATGAAGCTCAGAGAGTAAAGGAAAAAAATTGGGAAATTGACAAAATGTATGAAAATTTGTGATATGTGTCTAATGCACACACATACACACACACACACACAGAGACTCATGTCTTTATAAAGTGTGTGTGTATGTGTGTCTTTTCAAATTCTAGAATATGAGTAACAGAAGAGGACAGAATCAGTGAGCTATTTTAAGGAGCTGATAATTAAGTTACAGACTCGAAATCTTTAGATTTCAGATACATACAGTTGGTAGGGGGAAAACAACTGAGTACAACATGTAAACATGCTATGTGCCACATAAAACAGCTACAATCCAAACTGAAAGAATCTTAAATGTGGCCACAGTACATTTAAATTTTCCTTACATTTGAGTTTTATAAGTATAGAAGGTGATTGAAAACTAGAGTGTATGCAGAGGCAACTGTGCAGAAATAGTAAAAGACCACTAGACTGGACTAAGAGACTATAAGATAATAAAAAGGTGTGATTGTTAAGCTAGAAAAGGAGTGAGACAATTATAGTAGTCTTAAAATTTTTGAAATGTTGTCAGGATGAAAGGCAATTTTCTTGTTCTGTGTAATCCAGAGGACAGAGCCAGAATGCAAGTTTCAAGGAAGCAATTTGGACCTGAATAAGGAAAATTTAACAAACAGAGCTGAGTAAAAATGGAACGATGAATACCCAATCATTGAAAATTTTAAGCTCGGATTTAGATGACCAAACTTCACATTGAAGAAGGCATTCTTAAATTGAATGTAAGTTTAATGAGCTCTTCTCGAAGAAGCCTTACAACTCCAAGGTTAAGTAATTCTATAATGTGCATTTCAGGGACTGACTGTTGTATTTTCATGACCACAACTAACTTAAGAAATGATTCATTCAGTCATTAACTCAGCAAATATTATTGAATACCTGCTTCACAGAAATCCCCACCACGGGCCTTAAGGCCAATTAAGAGTCATAAGACACTGTCTTTGACATCATCATGATTGTGCACAGGAGAAAGCCTATTTAGGAGAGTTTATAATTTACTCAGGTAACTATAGTGTAACTTAGTAAAGGGAAAGACAGGACATATATTATTAAAATGGAGCCAAATAGTGTAAAATAATAATTCATCTCCACCAAATGGGTATTTTATTCCATTTTATATAGTGAATCACAGGCTGTTTGTCATATATTGAACCAAACTGCCATAAGTATATTCCCTTTTCAGGACAACTACATGGGCCAAGTGTGCAGTAGCTTAATGCTCAAGAAACCAGGCTTGGGGCTTCAGTGTTCTTAGTTCAAATGGTCTTGTATTTCTTCAAATATGTCTACTTCTAATCTAGCTGCCAGTGCAATAATTTAATTTTTTTGGAATGAAGTAATCTAATGTGTGTTTATGTAACTTCAGAAAAAATTGGCAATGGCAATTTTAAATGCATTTTATGTTCCATTAAATTAAAACCCTCTGCACTAATTTCCTATCCCAAACACCTTTTTTTTTTTTTTTCCCCAACTAGCTCTGACAGGTTTGAAAATCTTTGAACCTACCATTTTAATTGCTCCAGCTACTGGGTTGGCTAACAGTGTAGTTTGAAATGTTAAGAATACATATCTCCAAAAGTATACTTCTCACAGCAAAGTCTATTTTTAAAACTATCATCTAGTACAAAAGGCACTTTACATTTAAAAGCATCATTTAACTGGAAGGGGGAAAAGAGAAATGTCACTTATCTGGGGTCGTTTTTGTCTGTCCTTGATTTGCCCTCAAGCATCACTAAAAATATTGTCAGTTTCACTGTCTGAAGATTGTTTTTTGGAGGAAAATAAATGTTTCAACTGTGATGTTGTATTCCCATTTGATACACCTTTCAACTTGTAAGCTGTTAACGGAGGAAATAGGGACATTTTGTTTCTGTGACAAAATAAGACACCAGTTTCTGATATGATGGATGGAAAAATGAAAACCTGTTGAGATTGCGTGCTGAATGTTTAATGAAACTGTGCATACATGTTCCAGCTATGAACTGGCCTACAGGCAGGTGCACAGGTCTAGAAGGGTCACCCTCAGAACCAGCTCTCTGGGGAGCAGAACAGAGTGCACATGCCTTGCCAAGCACTTTCTCTTCTTTACTTGTGGTAAGCCTTTAGTGTTTCCTATGAATTTATATCCAAGAAGCCTGAAAAGTCCATGGGCCAAGAATAGATTTGAATTTTATTCATTTCAAATTTCACTCTCTACCATCTCTTTCTTTAGTAAGAGAGCAAGAGAGAGAGCTAGAGAGAGAGAATATTGGCATGCTGGGACCTGAGCCACTGAAAACAAACTCCAGATATGTTAGCCACCTTGTGTGCATGGGCTACCTGTGCTCATGTGTCACCTTGTGCATTTGGCTTTCATGGATTCTGGGGAGTTGAACCTGGTACCTTAACTGCCAAGCCATCTCTCCATCCCCCATCTCTTTTTTCTTCTTCAAGTAGATTATTCTTAAAGCTAAAAGCCAACTACAGTTTTATTATTTTTATTTTTAAATATTTTATTTATTTATTTGAGAGAGAGGAAGAGGCAAAGAGAAAGAGAGAATCGGTGCGCTAGGGCCTCCAGCCACTGCAAATGAACTCCAGATGCATGTGCCCCTTGTGGATCTGACTTACGTGGGTCCTGGGGAACTGAACCCTAATCCTTAGGCTTCCCAGCACTTAACACTTTAACTGCTAAGCCATTTCTCCAGCCCTATAGTTTAATTTTTTAATTAAAATTAAATAAATACTTAATAACTTTAGAGTTAATATTAATTAAAATATATTCACAGTACTGGTTGATGAAAATCCTGCTTATGCACCTTAAATTATATTGGTGATTCTGATTATTGTAAGGTTTGTACACTTACCAAGTCCTTTGGCATCTGAAAATGAAATAAGCAAAATAAATAGACATGTTGGTTGAATTTTCCTTATTAATATCATTGTTATTTTTGCTCTGATAGGGAGGAAAATCTGCTTCCTGTTTCCAGACCAAGATCCTAGTGTTTGATAACTGTATAAATGTATACAACAATACTGATGAGGCAAAAAAACTGAGCTGTGCAAAGGGCAGCTTTAATTTGTTGATTTGGAATTTGGAAATGTGGGTGGGTTATTTTGTGATTCAATAGTACTCTTGAATGTTTAATGCGTGGCTCTCTTTCTGTTGATTAGCTTAGCAATTCCCTAAGCATTATTTCCAAAGATGCTAATAAATTTTAAATAAAATAGATTGAATTGACTCTAAAATTGTGGTAATTACCCAAAAGTGTCAATCTTTTTTGGTCAATTGAAATGCTAACCGAGTGATGGAAGTACTGTTCAAGAATAACAGGTGGTAGATGTAACGTAAGGTAGCAGTAAGTTTCTGAGCATAATAATTACTTCACAGTTAATGTAGACATAAATTCATGCACCAACTCCATTACACTTAGAATAAATGCCTGCATGACTATCATGGACCTTCTTTCTAGTTGATAACATTTATAACTGCCATTCCATCCCAATAGCTATTTGTTACCTTATTTCTTCTAGTCTCCTCAATCATTACAATTGGAAAGATTTTTCTTATTCAAATGGCAATGAAGGTGCATGCAATTGCATGTATAAGAATGTAATTCTTATATGTGGGATGTATAAGTGAAGAGATCAAGACCCTGTCTTAAAATAATAATAATAATAATAATAATAATAATAATAATAATTTGAGAAAACCACATTTTTGACAGATACATCTAATCTAATCTAACATTTCTACTTGTATTTAAATAGATGCATAAACATATAAACATACTCTGGATATTCAAATATTAGGTGACAACATTACATTGTTTTCATATATATTTCATACATTTAAAACAAATACATATACTGTGAGAAAAAAAAAATCATGAGTTTTCCAGTAATAAAAATTAATGAAAATAAGTGCTTTTGAGTACAGTTCTTTGTACTACTTCATGCATTTGTTTTTATTTAAGCTTACAGAACCAAGCCTAGAAGTTCAGTGCTATCTGCACTTAGCATTTTCAGACTCTCATCAGAATAGTCCATAAAACTTAGCTTACCACTCCAGAAGACATCTTCAGTAGCAAGCACCAAGTCCATGACTATTCCTCCAAAATAAAGGTTCCAAAAAATCAACATCCACATGGTCAGGTTCATCTCAGCCCACTCCTCGGTATCAAATTCTGTAGTAGACAGATTCAGGTTGGCTGAGATGAACTTCCAGACCAGACACAGTTATGGAGGAAGGGGTATTTATTGAAACTTACAGATCCAGGGGAAGTTCCATAATGGCAGAAGAAACTGGCCTGCCTTCACAGGTCCAAGCAGAGAGAGAGAAGTACAAGCCAAAAAGCCCAAAGCCACACAGCACACTTTAAGAACTCCTGCTAGGCACACTTTGCATATCTTTGGACTGAAAACCGAGACCCTCCTCCACACCTTAAGATCAAACCACTGATACTGCCTCCAGCCAGGTGGCTACAGATGCAAACTACAAACAAACAACTGAATATATTGGGGCCCATCTGTTCTATTCAAACCACCACAATGTCTATAACCCCTAGCACTTGTAATACTGCATGATGCTCATCATGAACATGAGCCTAATCTGAGCTATACAGGGAGTCATAAACCAGCCCAAGCTGTTTCACAGGATAGTCCATTATGGCATGGGAAGTATAGCACAACTACCAACCAAACTGTAGCCAGAATCAGCAAGGTGAACATGAATAGGAACTGAGTCAGACTATAAAATCCCAAGGTCCTGAAGGCTCTGCAACTTCCTCAACTCATTCCACCAGCTGGAGACCACGTGTTTAAACAGATGAACCCATGAAGAGTATTTTACATTCTAATCCTTATATATTCCCCCTGGTTTCCATAGGATAAATGACAATCTCATGATTTAAGATTCCTTTAGTCCAGCTTCAACACTCACTATAGTCTTTAATGGTTCCAATACTGTTCCAAAGTCCAAAGTCTATCCAAACTCTTAACAGTATTCCCATTAGCATAATTAAAAAATGGCATACTTACAACATATAATGACACAGAGTAAACATGCCTATTTTGGAAAGGTAGACTTGATCATTCCAAAAAAAAAAAAAAAAGTACCAGAACCAACAGCTCCATATCCAGTATCTGGGAGTTGTGATTAAATTGTCAGCTCAAACAGTCCTCGGTAGCTTCCTTCCTCCAGCTTACTGCCAGCAGCATATGCTGTCTTTTCCTTGGGCCAGCTTTACTCCAAGCCTATGATTTCTGTTGGCAGATATCCCATGGTCCTGATGTCTTCACTATTTAGTGTTTCATAGCTTCACACTATGGTCTTTCAGGTCCTCCATGCAGGCACTCCTATTTTTCCTAGCCTTGGTATATTTGTAAAATCTTATTGAAATGTTCCATGATCCCCATAATCTTACATGAGTCTTGATTCCTTAGACCACAGTTATAGGGGCCACTCTATGCCTTCCATGCTGATATTAGCAAAATACTTCTCTAAAAAAAAATTATTATAGAAGGGAACTCTTTTAGCATTCTCCTTTTAGTTCTTCACATTACAAATTTACTTGCATTCTTAAAGACAGAGCTTTACATGGGTAGTGTTTTACCCACAGGGCATCTATCCTAATATCCCATCATAAAGCAGTGGGCTCCTTTTTAAGACATAACTATTAAATGCCTATAAATTTGCTCACAATTTCTTCCTTGTCTAACCTTATATTTTTTCTAATATTTTCCTGCTCCATTTGTTCTTTATCACTGTACACCTAAGTAATAAAAGCCAATGGAAGCAATGCTACATTCTCAATGTGATTCCAGCTTGAGATTTCTTCTGCCCAACTCATTAGTGAATTATTTTTAATTTCAGCCTTACATAGGTTCTCAGGACATGGGCAGAATGCAGCTAGGTTTTTGCCAGACTATAACATGAACTACTTTTAGCCCAGTTCTCAACAGAATCCTTTTCCCCTTTGAAACATCAAGAGCTGAACCTTCATAGTCCACATTTCCTCGGCCTCCTGGTCTTCCAAACTCCCACCAGAATGACCCCTTAAGCTCTGTTTACAGCATTGTAGAGTTTCTGTAGCTCAAATTCCAAACTCTTTCTCATTCATCCTACAGAGTGGTTACAATGGCTTCCAGACCACATGACCAAGTTTTTTATAATAGCCCTACTCACAATATTAATTGTAGTGATTATTTTCTTCTTACTGGGACTAAATACATAACAATAAATAACTTAAAGATGAAACTTTTGGGGTATGTTCAAAGAGAATATGATCTTTTTTGTGTGTGACAGAGAGTGAGAACAAGAGAGAGAGAGGGAGAGAATTGTTGCACCAGGAGCTCCAGCACTGCAACAATTGAACTTCAGATACATTTGCCACCTTGTTCACTTGCATCACTTTGGGTGTGGCTTATGTGGACCCTAAAGAGTCTAACATGGGTCCTTAGGCTTTGCAAACAAGCACCTTAGCCATTTAAACCATCTCTCCAACCTAAATATGGCCCATTTTGATGGCACAGGTCCACCATGCTGACTGGCAACATTGCAACCATAGTCAAGAAATAGCAAACAGGAAGTGAGACAAGGCTAAAAAAAACTCAAGGCTTACCTTGAGTAACTCAATTCCTCCTTCAAGGATTCACCTCTTAAACAGTGTCACCAGCTAGAGACCAAACATTCAATCACAAGTGTCTATGGGGGACATTTCACATTCAAACCGCAGCAGTCACCTAGGCTGATTCAACATCTTAGTTATTGTAAATAGTGATGCACTAAATATTAGACTCAGATATGGTCAATCTGTTTCATCTATATGCTCTCAATAGTGGGGTAAGCAGAGTATATGAGAGATCTACTTATTAAGCAAAATTAAACCTGTTCTCCATATTTGTACTAATTTATATATCCACCATGAATGTACAAAATTCTATTTTTTTCTGCATCTTTGTTGTGCTTTTCTTTTGGCTATTTTATTTATGAGAGAGAGAAATACAATGAGAATACAAACATACCAGTGACTCTTGCTGTTGTAAATAAATCTCAGACATTTGTATCACTTTCTGTATCTGGTACATCATGGATAGTAGAGAATCAAACCTGGGCCATCAGATTTTACACGAAAGTGGGTTTAACTACAGAGTCATCTCTCCAACCAATGTTTTTTTTTTATTTTCTTTAAATTTTGTTAATATCAACTTTAATTGAGAGAGAAGATCCCATCAGAGGTGTGATATTCATTTGCCTTATGGCTAATCATATTTACTATTTCAAAATATAGTTTTTACTTTTGTTGAAGTGTCTCTCCTGATCACTGTTAGAATGTATCATTTGTTTTATAATTACAAATGTTTTGATTTTCTTTTATATTCTGAGTATTAACCCTTTGCCAGATAATAGTTGGCAGATATTTTCTCCAACTCTGTATGTGGTATTTTCTCATAGTAAAACTGCTTTAAATGAATGATGAGTAAGAAAACTGTTCCAACTGCTTTATGAATAGGAAGGTTAGTGACAGTATCCAGCCCAAGCCCCTCTGTGTACAGGTTCTATTTAATAGTTCAATCCTAAGGATGATAGACAGACATTGAACCAATAAGAGAAGATTCAATCCCTGTGTTTGTGTGTGACAGCATCTTGTATATTATTATTGCTAATTATTATGTCCATTTTGAGTTTAAATTGATGACAGGATATCAGAGCTCTTCAATAGATATTAGAAGAGAAAGAAAATCTACATGTCATTTGAAATCTATTTCTTCATTAATAGTGTTTTATAGATTATTTTTCTCTAGTACTTAAGATACTATACTAGACTTTGTGGACAGTCTGTGCTAGCTTTAGTTTGGGTTTAATCTTTATGTTGAGGGAAATTTATTTGAGTCTCTCATATAATAAGCCTGATGGTTAAGAATCATATTTCCTGGAATGATGCTGAATTCCTTCAGTGTTATGCATAGCTCATTCTTTCCCAATGTGTCAAGAGCTTAATTTAAAGCAATTATTGATTCTTGATTTTTGCTGGGCTGTGAGTTCATTTATTTTAATATAATTGTTAATAAAATGTCAACTTCTCAGGTTCTTGTTCTGTATCAATTTTCTGAGTACAGTTACTTGTGATCTGTCATATAAAAATGACAATTATAATTTTTCAGGTCTTGGAAGCTTGTTACACATTAGTGCTCACATTATAGATTTTTATATTAGCAAGTTTACAGGGGTTCATGTGCAGCCTCACTTACCATTGACAGCCTCTTTTGGGACTTTAATTGCAGGTTTGGTTCTACTTACATATTAGCCACAACTATGTCTCTGGTCAATTACTATCAGTGTGTTGAGATTTTGAGAACCCAAGGTATTCTACATGTAGTGTGTTTTGTTTGTAATATTTAGCATATTCCTTGACTCTGAAGTGTAGGTTGACTAATAAAGAAGAAAAACAGCTTTGAAAAGAGAATAGTTCAAAATGATTTAAATCCTCATGGAACTGTGGATAAAATTACTTGTAAAGTAATCAAGAAGAGGAATGAGGGACAAAATTCCTCTATCTCACCTCTGAAGAAGGTATAAGTGAAAGCTTTGACTTTTCTGTGCTTTCTTTTAACCAACATTCTCTAAGAAAAGCCAGCAAACATTTTAAAATACTGCCTATATATTCACATGCCTTTCCAAAGACAGACTTCTTAAAAGTGAAGGGATTTTCAGTCATATGTTCTACACAAAGTAACAGAAAGAATTGTACAGTGTGTATGTGTATGTGTATGCAGGGTCAAACATGTAACAAAAAAAAAGCATATGTATGTTTCCATTTCATTGTAAAAAAAATTGAAGATGAAAATCATCTAATTTAACTCCTAAAATTAGATCACAGGCATGAATAAAATATAAACTAGGCTAAGAACTAAAAAAGAAAAAAAAAAGGAGTTGAAGAGATGGCTTAGTGGTTAAGGCATTTTCCTGCAAACCCAAAAGTCGCTGGTTTGATTCTCTAGGACCCACATAAGCCAGATGCACAAGGTGGTGCCTGCACCTGGAGTTTGTTGGTGGTGGCTGGACACCCTGGCATACCCATCCTCTTTCTCCCTCTCTTTCAATCTCTCTCTTTCTTTGTCAAGTACATAAAATAAAAATTAAAGCATATTGAAAAAAACACAAACTAATTTTAAAATGAATTAAATATTTGATAGGGCTTTTGAAATTGCAATGGTATTTGTTTTGTTTTTTAATATTTCACATAAGGTCAAAATGAATGTTCCATGACTATACCATGATGATAAAATATGAAGAAAACCTGACAGCTTAGCAGGAAAACATTCAGATTTACTTCCTTGGTTTTCAGTAATAACGACCATATGTAAAGCAGGGTGGTACTATACCTGGCTTTGAGGTCTCTGGTAGGAATATTTCAAACTTTACATATCAACACTCCAAATTTCTTTCATAAAGACATATCTACCTATCTGTCTATCTATCATCATCAATCATCTCTATCAAATCTGCTACATTTATCACCCCATTGATAGCCAGGATTGATTTGGCTGATCCAGCTGGCTTGGAGAGTGTCCCCTTTCTCCTTTCCACTCATGTGCATTCCTCCCAAAGCTGCATGCTGAGTGGAAGAGGATTTTCTTCCCAATAGAGAAGGACGGTTCTTTGGTTAAGGGTGTATGAGTAGCTGCACTCCTCTGCTAGAACTTCCAAACAATCTCTCTGGAATAATGGCAGGTATAAAGTTACACAGAATTTTGTCAAGTACATTGTTGTAGATTATGCACACAATCTTGTGTGTCTTAGTGCATGTGGTAGTTTGATTCAGGTGTCCCACATAAACTTAGGTGTTCTGAATACTAGGTTCCCAGCTGATGGAGATTAGGGAATTAATGCCTCTTGGAGGGAGTATACTGTTGGGGGCAGGCTTATGGGTGTTATAGCCAATTTTCCCATGCCAGTGTTTGGCACACTCTCCTGTTGCTATTGTCCACGTTATGTTGGCCAGGGAGAATGTCCAACCTCTGCTCATTGTGGAGCTTCCCTTGACCCTGTAAGCCAAAATAAATCACTTTTTCCCAGAAGCTGCTCTTGGTTGGGTGATTTCTGCCAGCAATGTGAACCAGACTGCAACAGTAAAGTGGTACTGAGGAGTGGGATTGCTGCTAGACATCTGACTGTGTAGCTTTGGCCTTTTGGAGCTGATTTTCAAGAGGAATGTGGGAGGATTTGAAACCTTGGCCTAAGTTATGCCTTGCAGTGCTGTAAGTACAGCTTGATGGACTGTTCTGGTCAGAGTTGAAAGGCCTGAATGCAGTAAGAACTATGGACTATGAGGTTTGGCTTATGCGGATGAGAAAGAGCTTTGCTTGGACTGGGCTAGCAGTTTGTGTGAGAAACTTGCTCTTATGCCCATGTCCTGAGAAGTTATACAGGGTTGCTTTGCATAGGAATGAACTGGTGTGAGCAGAGGGATATGGCACAGAAAGAAAAATCTTTGGGTGAACTGTTGCATGCTTAGCTGCAACTGAGAGATTACAACCTTTGAGTCTGGGCCAGCTGACTTGTGCTTGGGCAACAGGAAGAATGTCAATTCTTTTGAAGAGGCCTGAATGCTCAAGGAGTGTCTTGTTCTTCAAAGTTGCTTTATTCCCCCTTGGATTAACAAATTGGCACCCTACCTGGCATTGTGGAGTATCAGAAATACAAGAAAGAGTGGGTCATTGAGTTTGCAACATGGTCTTGTGTTTTGGAAATGGCCATGGGCAGTGTGAAGCAGGTTTTGTTGGTTGCCTGCATAGAGATCCCATGGGGCCATGATGATGAACTGTGGCTTGCAGTGGAGACCCAGTGGAGATGCCCAGACCATGAGATGGCTGCCAAGGAGAGCTACCGGCCCAATGAACTTTACCAGGACTGTGAGTAGCTTAGCTGGAAGGGCAGAATTGGGATACCAGAGACTTGTTGCTGGTTAGAATTATCAGACTGGGAGATTTGCCGCTGACTAGTTGTTGGACATGAAGCTACAAAGTTTGATGTTTGCCCTGATTGTTTTAAATCTTGTATTGGTTGATTGTTTCTTTGCTATGCCCAATGCCATTTCTTGCAGTGTGAATATTTATTCTGTGCCATTTTGGGTTTTTTTGAGGTTATTTTTTGGTATTATAGCTCAGTTAAAAGATCTTGGACTATGGGGATGTATGAACATCATTGGAATTGATTAAAACTATTGGACTTTTAAAGTTAGATGAATGCATTGCATTTTACAACATGTATGATTGTCAGTTTATGGGGGCCAGGGGCAGAATGTGGTGGTTTGATTCAGGTGGCCCCCATAAACTTAGGTGTTCTGAATGCTGATGGTGATTAGGGAATTAATGCTTCCTGGAGGGAGTGTATTGTTGGGGGTGGGCTTATGGGTTTTATAGCCAGTTTCCCCATGCCAGTGTTTGGCACAGTCTCCTGTTGCTATTGTCCAACTTATATTGGCCAGGGTGTGATGTCCACCCTCTGCTCATGCTATTGTTTTCTCCTGCCATCGTGGAGCTTACCCTTAAGTCTGTAAGCCAAAATAAATCACTTTTTTTTTTTTTTCCCAGAAGCTGCTCCTGTTTGGTGATTTCTACCAGCAATGTGAACCAGACTACAAAAGTGTATTATATATACATCAATGAAGAAATGTTAAACAGTGTTTTGTTTTCTTCTAAACAACAATTTTCATGCAAAATATGTTCCAAGTTGAAATGCATATTACCATACATATATGGATATAGTTTAATTTTAAAATATATTTTCTCCAGATACTTTTTAATCTCTGTATGGTCATGCCAAAAATTATGCTATTGTTTTCTTATTACTGAAATTTAACAAACTTTTTACTCAATTTACTTGCATTCTGTTCAACGCAGGCCCACCTGATCCTTCATCTCCACAGTATTCTCAGTATTCTGCTTCTTAAATCTAGGATACCGTTAATAGTTGCTAGAGATCAATTACTTCTTTGTCCTACTTTACATAGGTGTGTGTACTCATATTGTACTACAGTAGTCCTTGTGACAGTTTTTTTTTGTCATATTACAAAAAAAATAACTTCCATAACAATTTCCCAGCCAACACAACTCCATAGCAAAGCATACATGTGTATATGTTACACTGTCATAAGCACTCACCATGTTAATTTTAATCAGTACTTAAACAACTAAAAGCAGAAAAGTAAGGGAATGTGAGGTACAGAATATGCTGACACAGGTGTGCAGTAAGTAGGTGTCAGTGAAGTCTCACGGTTCGGTGGTTAAGC
Organism: Jaculus jaculus; assembly: GCF_020740685.1. NCBI lineage: Eukaryota > Metazoa > Chordata > Mammalia > Rodentia > Dipodidae > Jaculus > Jaculus jaculus. Next base: position 101,559,317 of record NC_059108.1, on the reverse strand, counting down.
ATATCTGTTGTCTGCTCACACTCAGGCATGTCAATTTTCAGGGTGTGTGAGTGACACCGTATCAGTCATAACCATATGTACAAATGTGATTACAACATGGCACCATGGAGCTTGTCGGGTGTTCAATTTCACTACTGACTGCATGGTAGAATCTAAATGAGAGTTCATTGTGTCTTTCTAAAACAGGCTATTTTATACTAAGTCATAATGAATAAAACATGATATTAATAGTATTATGTATTTAGTAAAAATTTAGCATGTAATTATAATTTTAAATTATTTCTGTGGCTTACATATTTTTTATCAAAGTGAAATATAAAATCTTAACAGCTTAGATAGCTGACCTACTTTGTAAACATTTTGCTCTTTATTATATCTTCTCTATTTAGCTACTCCTTGAATATGTGAAAACTTGCTGATACACTAATATTTCTCCATTACCTATTGCTAGATGATATATTTTACCTTCAAAAATTCTCTCTGAGCACTGTGTTAATTTAAATTTGACTTGTTTCTAATATACTGATTGAAAGTCTCCCATACCAGGCTGTAGTCACTGTTACACCCCACCAATAAATCTGCAATCCTGTTTCCCATGTACTTAGGAAAAAAATACATCCAAAGGTGCCTTATATCAGATGTTGTACATCTAACAGGAGGATAGCCATGTGTGGCAACATTTATTGATATTTATAAGATATTTTCTAACATTACAAGTATCCTGATCTGAAATTTTCAATTCCAGTTGTATCTTTTATAGATAAATATATAGTGTACTTGGCATTTATGTGTCATTCTTAAAATATTTACTAATTTGGTTTGTGTGTATAAGAATACATTTTATGGTTTCCCATTTATTTATTTATATATTTATTTATTTATTTATGTGAGGGAATACACATTCCAAGGTGCATATGTGGTGGTCAGAGGACAATCTTGGAATATTTGTGAGTTTCTTCCTTTTTTTTTTTTTTTTTTTGAGACAGTTTCTTTCACTGCTATAAATGAACACCAGTTTATCTGGAACATGAGCTTCAAATTCTCCTCCTTCTGCCTCCCATTGCTACAGGTGCAGTAGGATCATAAATGCATGTGCCACTTTGCATCTGGTTTTGTGTGAGTGCTGGGGAGGACCAACTTTAGGTCATCAGGCTTTGCAAGCAAATATCTTTAACAGCTCAGCCAAGATGACCAGCCTCTCTGGTTTATCTTTGAGTTAGGAATATTTCAGATACACATATTGTAGTTAGCTTCTCGTTGTGTGGATGAACATCCAAAGCAGGCACAGTTTGGGGGATTTATCTCAAGCATACAGAACCAGGGGAAGTTCCATCAGTGGCAGAAGCAGCCGCTTCCATATATCCAAGCCAAAATCATCACCAGCCAGCAAACATCAGAAGCGACAAGCACAAACCTCAGCAAATAGCAGGGATTCAGGAAGAGCTCAAACTGCTCTGAACATCTCTGGGCTGCAAATCAGCATTGCCCCCAAACACACTTTAGGGCTGGACTTCAGGACCTGCCCCCAGTGACAATTCTTCTAGACAGGCAGCTGAACATCCAAGATAAAGTTTCAGTAAAACACATCAGTCTACGGAGGACATACATTCAAACTATCACCAATGTTAACCTTAACTTGCTTATCAATAAAATATAATAATCTGGTTTATGTACCTGGAAATGAGAGATTTCATTGACTGGAAGCACAGTTAAATCTAAAAATATTTTTCATGATGTCATCAAAAGGTGGTCTTGTTTCTCTGCAGTTCTCCAGCTGTGTTCAAGCCCAAACTGTAAATTCACCCTGAAGTTCAGAGAAGAAAAATCATATCCATGGACCTCTCAACTTAAAAAACAAAACAAACAAACAAACAAAAAAAAACCTGTTCCTCTGGAAGCCCAAGCAATTGCCTCCTTATGTCCCATTCACCCATTCACTTGATCTTGGTTGTATTCTGTCTCTTGAAACCAAGTGTGTTCTCAAGACTATAGAATTCACTACTTAGTATTTAAACATGTGGCCTTCTAAAGCCATAGCTTCATGAGTCAGGATAGAGGAATTTACAAGGGGAAATTCTAGGTGTGTACCAGATAGAAATGGGGATTTTATGTTTTGGAAGAAGCCAACAAGTTTCTTATACAAGTTTATGAGGAAAAGACCATTTTGTAACAATCCTTCTAAAGGAATTAGTGATTTTTTAAAATTTTGTATGAGATAATGGGTCTACATGGTAAGGTCCAACACAGAGCAAAGTTTTGGTTTCTTGATAGGTCCTATCTAGGGTTGATGAACCTCCAAGTGAGCCCCTGATGGATACAAATGCATTGCTTTTGAGTTGGCAGGTCCCAATTCCTGAAAACTATGAATCAACGAAATCAGTACATATAAGAAAAAGTACTGAGTCATTGAGGATTGAGCTTGCTTCCCATTGGCACCTAGAATGAACTTTTATGCTATTCATGTTCCTGACAATGGAACCCCGTCTTTGGCCTAGTATTTGCGGTGGTTCTTCACTTGAAATGAGTGTGTAGAGACTGACCTTATCTTAATAATTGCATAGTTCGAACTTAATGTTGACAATCAATGTATTAGGATCTGGAATCACAAAGTAGTCAAATCTCTGAGAATATCTGTGAGGTTAAGGAGTTTCTAGATTAAGTAAATTGAGGTGGTAAGACCCAATCTACACTATTCTATGTGCTGGGGTCCTGGACTGAGAGAGAAAGAGAGAGAGAGAGAAAGAGAAGGTGAGCTGTGAACCACTGCTCATTGCTTTCTTCTCTGACTGTGCATTAAATGTGACCAGCCACTTCAAGCTCCTAAGGCTTTCATGCCCTTCTGTCCATGATGAATTTTACCTCCTTGAAATGTAAGTGGAAATACATCCTTGGTCCCTTGAGTTGCATCTTTCTAGGTGTTATTTAATAGTAATGGTGAAAATTACTGACATAAGGCACATTTTTCATTTAAAAATTATGTACTATTAAAAGATTCATGTTTTCATCCTACTCCACTATGGTTCATTTATCTCTTCATACTCCTGAACAACTATTCTGAAAATTGATCTGTTTTGAAATAGGGTTTATAGACTACTGAGACCTTGAACTCACAATTCTAACTATATTTGCCCCTGTGTCCAGCTAAGGAGAATTAACATCTTAGAAAATAATATTCTTCTTGAATGTTTGTCTTAAGGACTTGTTGCTATTTGACACCAAGCCAGTTGATACTTGTTATGTTTTCTGCATGTGGGTGGCGAGGGAGTAAGGAGGGAGAAGTTACTGTGAGACTTGGAAAATAATGCCCCACTGACCTGTAAGAATACACAGAAATCAAGCATATTTTGCCCTCTGAGAAGAAACCCCGTTGGTCCATTAGATGTGGCTTCACATCCTCATGTGTATGAGGTATTGATAAGTTGTTCAGGCTAGTTTTAGCCAAATTGAGTCTCTAGCAACAATGCTGAAAATTACAATGATTGTGGTGTTATCCTAAATATTTATTCATTTCTGGTTTCTGATCCATACCTCATTCTTTAGTCTTTTATGCAAGTCTGTAAGCCATTCTCAATCCCAAAATAAACTCCTTTTCTATAAAGGTCATCGTGATTACTTTCTGACTCTGACTGACAGAGCCAACCTTCTACTTCCTTTCTTTAAACTAATCTGTTTGTTCACTGAACTTTACAAGAACATACAAAGGCATTATACATACAAAGTAGGATTTCATCTGAATGAAGAGATAAAATATAGTTGATATGTATTTCAGAGGTAATCATGCTTCAAGTTTCTAGAGCTTTTCATCATAGGAGATGGGCCAGGAATATCTTTCTTCTGATGTCACAAGTATAACAAGAAAAGTGAGAAGGAAGAGAAAGCACTACTGTGATGTGACCTTCTTATAATTAAGTGTGAGTTGTTAAGGGGTATCTGAGATTGCAATAACAAACCTAAACAAAAAATAAGCAACATGTGATGTTTTAGTAAAAAATGGAGAACAGACAGACTCTAAGAAGACAATGAGAATACCCCAAGGTCAGAGCTGTTGTTCCTTAAGATCATTAAAATACATAATAATATTTAATATGTACACATATAAGTTGATACACTTATGCAAGGTATCTTGCAAAGCTTGGGATATAATAGAATTGTAGATATACAATTCCTGTATACCCAGCATTGGAATTAATAGACTAGTGATCTTACAGAAAACATTTCCAAAATTTCCAGTCTTCATTTTAGAGGCACTCATAGATTCATAGGTCTCTAAATATCCTAAAAATCTCAGAGGACATAATTTCACTGATTCATTCTGGTATGGGGTGGCTTTGTGATCCAAATTTACCTGCTTCCAAAGTCCAACTAGCAGCTCATAAATGATGGATAGTGTTACATTTCTCAGGAACTTGGGGATACTGTGCTTCTCTTTTAGACTTTGAACTGTGATGCACATTATTTAAAGAGGGAACATGTGCCAAGTTTAGTATTTTATCAACTTGCAGCTAGTATTGTAGAACGTATGCCTTACACCCATCTCAAACAAATGCCTATCACAAGATAACTGTCTGAAATAGTGCTAATGGTAGCTACTTCAAAGAACCAGAACTCCTTGTGGTGCAGTTGCTGCTGGCATCTTTTTTTGTCAGATTCTAAGTGACAGCTCTTAGTTTTGTCACTACATTCTGTCTTGTGCTTTAGCTCTAGAAATGAACAGTTTTCAAAACATTTACTATATTTTCAGATACCACTTATTCATCTTCTGTATATCCCAATATCAGTTGAATGGATGTGAAAAAGGTGAAAGAACCATGGCAATACTTACAGAATTGATAAGCTGAATGCTAATTTGGAATGTAATGTTCAATTTCATTTATGCTACATTATGTTTATTTATCCATTTAGCCAGTGATGGTTGCCTACGCTGACTGTATAAATTGACCATGAGGAATAAGGCCATGATATGCATAGGTGGGCAGGTCTCTCTGTAGTCGGCTGATTTTTGATCCAATTGGGAATGTGTCCAGAAGTCTCATGGATGTGTCAAATGGAAGCTTAATCTTTACTTTCTGAGAAACTTATATACTGATTTGCAAGGTAGCCACTTTGTATCCTTCCCACAATAAGTAAGAGTCCCTTCTTCTTCATATCTGTGCCAGAATTTGTTTTCATTTTAATTTTTTAGTGGGCATACAGAGATCTAACCATCCACCTAAAGGCACTGGAAAAGCAAGAAGAATCCAACCCAAAAAGCTCCAGATGGAAAGAAATAATTAAGATCAGAGTAGAAATTAATGATTTGGAAACTAAGAAAATTGATGAAACAAAGAGCTTGTTCTTTGAAAAATAAACAAGATTGACAAACCTTTAATCAAGTGGAAAAAAAGAGATGCTTCACATTAACAAAATTAGAAATGTAAAAAGAGAGATCAGAACAGACATAAGTGAAACTGGGAGAATCATCAGCACCTATTTCAAAAACCTCTACTCCACAAAACTGGATAATATGGAGGAAATGGATGAATTCTACCTACTAAAGCTAAATTCAGAGCAGATTAATCTCCTATACAAACCTATCACACCCATTAAGATTGAAAAGATAATAAAAAACCTCCCCAAAAAGAAGAGTCCAGGACCAGATGGCTTCTCAGCTGAATTTTATCAAACCTCCATGGAATAACTGAAAACAATTTTTCTCATTTGGCTTTTACAAATGCAATTAGTGTTAGCTGATTTTCCTCCCCCTAAGAGGTCAATTTATGTTTAACTCCAGTTGAATGATAGGAAATACTATATATTATGTATTTTGAGGTCCTTACAAGTCAAACATTTTTAATGGCTCTTAGCCTTAGGGACAATATGCATCAGGATTTACTTGCTAGGAAATTGTTCTGCTCTCTATGACTTGTGAAGGCTCATGTGTTAACTCATCTGTTTAGACACTCAAATTATCATCCTCTCTGTATGAGTAGGAAAAATTCATTAAAAATATTGAGAGGAAGAAGGTTACATAATGCAGTATTTTCAGTACAAGAGCTCTAGCCCAAAGTATTAAACTATGTATTTATTCACTGCTCTTTCAGGTGTATAGAAACCCTGATTAAATATTTAAAGAATTTGAGTGAAAACTTATATTACATAACCTTTAATTTCTTATTTTAATTTCCTGATACTTTATATGTACTTCAGCAGTTTAGTTGTCTGTAAAAGTCATTACATGTTTTACAGTTCTTTAACAAATAATAATAAAAAAGACTATGAGGGTTCTAGCTTAGTGGTAGAGTACCTAATGTAAGTTCCAGTTTTGTCCCTATAACACAATGAAGTAAAAATTTATATGAAGTAAATTCATGTACTATAAAAATGAATAACTATATAAAAAGAAACCCCAAATTACCAAACATGCATTAAAATTGTTTGATAATTAACTGTTTTCATACACAATATTATTAAAATTTGTTCTTAATTTATTATCATTTTGTTCAAATTTTCTTTTGGTATTGTATAGTAAGAGGACATATTTGCCTGTGAGTTGTGTTTGAAATTGAGCAAATCACATTTTAATGAGTATAATAACTTGGGTCATATTTTCTTCCCATCTTTTTCTCCAACTCAAAGATGGCTACCATGCTAGTATGTGGAAACATGAGTTTTGAGCAGCAGTTTGGGGAACTTGTGTTATAAGATTCACTGTCAATAATATTAACATAATGCTGTCATTGCATAAGAAAATCATTGAACTGTGGGTTAAAATTAGCATTTCACAGTTGAAGTGGTATTAAGTATGGACCGTGGCACAGGCTATGATAAAATTATGATGTCAATAGAATAAGGTGTCTCTTCATAAATCATTCAGATCTTTGGGACTTGTAAGGCTGATGCTGTTTCAGTAAGTAAAGTGAAGAATATGATTTATTATTTTATAGCCTTCTAATTTTGAAGTCTCAAATTCTTTGCAAGTGATTTTGAACTATAGTGGAATTTTGATTTTATTAATTGTATATATCCAACAACTCTATACAGAAAGTCTTAGTGACTTTTCTAATAAACACTAGGATAAAAAAAAAATCTGCACTGTATGCTTTTAAGGCACAATTTCTTTCATCTGACACCACAATTCTTTTAAATTCAATTGCTGAGGTCCATGTCAGTTTTAAACAGGAAATACTTTAATATTTTCAATGCCTGAGTACGCTACCTGAACATGCAAAGAAAAAAGCATATTGAATGAATTGATATGACTATATTCACTGGACATTTCACAGTAACTAATGATGTACTGTGAGACAGTAGCACGTGTCACCTTGAAGACACTTGGTAAAGACTGAACTTTGCTGAGCCAATGTTATGTGATTTGTTTATGTAATTTTATGTAATTATGTAATTATTTTTATGTACTGAAATGTCTAGAACAATTTGGCATATGTAGAACTTTTGATATTCAAAATTAAAAAAATAATCACAGAATACTGTTTCATTTAGAGACATAGCTAATTATGTGTGGCTATTTCTTCTTCAGCTGGAGAGTCAATCTTCATCCCTTTTCCATTCCATTTTCTGATCTTCTTCATGCTCAGCTCAATAAGAGTCTATCCTTGAGCAGGATGCTTCATTAGTGCAATGGCATTTCTCAATTAAAAATATGCTGTGGGTAAGCTGGGTGTGGTGGCACACACCTTTAATCCCAGCACTTGGGAGGCAGAGGTAGGAGGATCTTCATGAGTTCGAGGCACATACATATGATAGTGGATATGAAATAAACTTGAAAAATAATCATTTAACAGGTATTAGCCTTATTTTAATCATATAAACCTTACACAAGTGAATTGCATCTACATAAAAGAAAAAGTAGTAATTTAATAAATGTTTTTGATATTTCAAAAGACTGAAATTTTTGCCAGCTAACAGATTTGATATTGAATGTGTGCAGCAGACTTTCAGAATTAATTTTTTGTTTGATTCATTAGTTATAAATTGTCTTCATTTAATCATTAATTCAATTTATTTAACTGAGATTGCTTTATTGAGGTCCTTCCACTAATGGAGCATTCTTCTGAGATATGAAAACACCTCAGTGAGTGAAACATTTCTGCCTCCTGTGAAGGTGGGCATGCAGATATAATAGAAATCACTAAAAACAGTGACTATTGATAGCCTATTTTTACATAATGAAGTTAAGACTGGGCAAGAGAACAGAGAGCAGCAAATTGTAAAAGGATAGTTGTTTTAACCAAAATAGAGAAGTATGTGCCAAGAAAATAACTTTGAGTCCAAGTCCAAATTATGGGCACAAATCACTCATGTTCTAAGCTGAGCACATGAGCAGAGTAAAGTCACTCAGGCAGGACTGTGTTCAAGCAGGGTCAGACAGAATGCATATTTGCTGGAGGATAAATTGTGATGAGGTCAGGGAGGCAGGAGCCAGCTCTATAAAGACTTACTGGCAATGTAGGGACTTTGGATTGTATCATAATCACAACAGGAAGTCCCTGGAAGGAATATATCCAGCCCCTGTATCCTCATATCACCTTAGAGGCATCAGTCCATCGCAGAATGAGAGAGGGCAGTAGTTAGAGGGAGCAATATATCCAATTGAAGTTATGCTGGCTAACTTAGGCTTTATAAAAGACATTGATTGAAATATAGAAAATCATTAACATTACATAAAACTCACAAGGTACTATTGAAAAGAAGGCTAAATAAAATGCCACGTGTAAAGTACATAACAACCAAATAATTTCTTTCTTTTCTTTTAAGCAATATAGAATCAATTCATTATTACCTCTGTTTCTTTCCTATGCACCTCTATTTTAGTCTGGCTTGTTCATAGACTGAATGGTTTGTAAACCAGAGAAATGCAATTCACACAGCTCTGGTGGCTAGATGTTAGACAAGATGGGATCTGGGGAAGGCCCTCTTCCAGTTAGCAGAATCCATCACCCTGTGTACTAAAGAGGTAGAAGGTGAAAGGGAGTTTTCTAAGGCCCATTTCATATGGGCACTAATTCTATTTCAGAAGGTTCTTATTTCATAACATAATTACTATCAAAAGCCACCCTCCAATGATGTCACAATTGAGTCAGTCATTTAATATATGAATTTTAGGAAGAAAAAAAGTCAGGTATCAAATACCTGTCCTCTCCCTCACAGATTAATATGCAACACATGCAAAAAATATATTCATTGCAACTATATAGCCCTAAAAGTCTCAGCTCCCTGGGTAGTATCTCAAATCTGAACTCTCCACTCAACCCCATCTAAATCAGATATGGGTACAATTCAAGGTGTGATTCATTCTGATGGAAGTTGCTCCTATGCCTATGAACCTATGGGACCAAACATGTTACTTGCTTCCAAATTACAGGCATATGAGGCAAACATAAGGGACATGCATGACACTGGGACTTATTTTAAAAACGGACAACAAACCACCAAACAAAAGTAATGAACCCTAAGTCTAAATGTAAATTACATGAGATCTTAAGGCTTGGAAAAAATAATCTGGTTCCCTTCTGTTTGTTAAGTCATTGGGGTAACAATGTTCAGAGACACAGCTCAGAGAAAGGCCCCTTAAATCATTTGTATCTGTTCCTGTAGTTTTGCTGCCCTGAGTTTGCAGGCTTGTGGTTGTGGCATGGGGCCCTGTTCTTTGACATTCAAGTGGTAGATTTCAACTCTGTAGTATCTGCTGGGAACATTCTTTACTATAACTGCCTTGTATTAAGTTGTTCCCATTCTCCTGAAACACACACAACCTCCCCAATTCACCTCTCCTGTGTTGTATACCATATGTCTAGAATGATCTGATTCACTTTCATGGATGATTACTGTGCTTATATTTCTGGAAATGATCTCTTTAACTTGCTTTTCTTAGTACTAAAATAAATATCTAAAGGGTTTTAGGAGGCATGTCAATATCCAACCATACCCATCCCAGTGAAATTTTTGCTAGCATTCTCTTTCTCGATTAGGGTCAACCCTTACTCCATGCTAGACTAAATTCTCACTCATTGTTCATTTTTGAAAATTTGTTTTTTTGTTCATTTTTATTTGTTTATTTGAGAGTGACAGAGAGAGAGGGAGAGAAAGAAGCAGATAGAGAAAGAATGGGCACGCCAGGGCCTCCAGCTACTGCAAACGAATTCTAGACACGGGCGCCCCCTTGTGCATCTGGCTAACGTGGGTCCTGGGGAATTGAGCCTTCAACTGGGGTCCTTAGGCTTCACAGGCAAGTGCTTAACCACTAAGCCAACTCTCCAGCCCTCATTGGTCATTTTGATTAAGTGTTTTACATGCTATTTACTTGGGAGAGAGGAAGAGAGAAAAAGGCAGGCTCTGGACATACCAGGGCCTCATGCCCTTAAAAATGGACTCCAAATGAATGGGCCATTTTGTGCATATGGCTTAATACAGGGACTAGGGAATCAAACCTAGGTAATCAGGCTTTGCAAAAAAAGACTTTAACTACTGAGCCATTTCTCCAATCCTCACTTTGATTTTTTTTTTTTTTTTTTTTGAGGTAGGGTCTCACTCTAGCTCAGGCTGACCTGGAATTTACTCTGTATTCTCAGGGTCACTTTGAACTCATGACAATCCTCCTACCTCTGCCTCCCAAGTGCTGGGATTAAAGGCATGCACCACCACGCTGGGCTCCTCACTTTGATTTTTTTTTTTTTGGCATGGTTTTTGCGTAAATGACAAATACAAACTCTCTCTCTCTGCCTTCTCCTGTAGCAGTCAGGTTCACATTGCTGGTAGAAATCACCCAACCAAGAGAAGCTTATGGGGAAAAAAGAGGTTTATTTTGGCTTACAGACTTGAGGGAGAAGCTCCAGGATGGCAGGGAAAATGATAGCATGAGCAGAGGGTGGACATCACCTCCTGGCCAACATAAGGTAGACTATAGCAACAGGAGATTGTGCCAAATATTGGCATGGGGAAACTCGCTATAACTCCCATAAACCCATCGCCAACAATACACTCAATCCTGGAGGTGTTAATTCCCAAACCTTCATCACCTGGGAACCTAGCATTCAGAACACCTAAGTTTATGGGGAGAGGCACCGGAATCAAACCACCACATTCCACCCTGGCCCCTATAAACTGATACCCATGCATGATATAAAATACAGGCATTCAATCAATCTTTAAAATTCCCCATAGGTTTTTTTTTTTTTTTTCAATTCTAATGATTTTAAAACATCCCTACAATCCAAGGCCTTTTAACTGAGACATACTATCAAAGAGCCACCCCCCCAAAAAAAACCCATAATGGCCCAGAATAAACATTCATACTGCAAAAGGTAAAATTGGACATAGCCAAGGACTATTCAACCAATACAAGATTTAAAACAAACATGGTAAAAATCCAACTCTATAATTTCAAGTCCAACAACTCCAGTCAGTGACAAAACAAGTCCCATAATTCTAACCAGTGACAAATTTCTGGAATTCTAATTCCAGCCCTTCAGATAGTCTAACTACTCACAGTCCTGGCAAACTTTATCAGGGCCGGCAGCTCCTTGGCAGCCACCTCATGGTCCCAACATCTCCACTGGTTCTCTACTGCAACCTTCATCCTCTTGGCCCCATGGAGTCTCCATGCAGACATCCAGAAAACCTGCTTCACACTGCCTGTTGCAGTCTGGTTCACACTGCTGGTAGAAATCACCCAACGAAGAGCAACTTCTGGGAAAAAGAGGTATATTTTGGCTTACAGGCTCGAGGGGAAGCTCTCCAATGGCAGGGGAAAACAATGGCATGAGCAGAGGGTGGACATCACCCCCTGGCCAACATAAGGTGGAGCACAGCAACAGGAGGGTGCGCCAAATACTGGCAAGGGGAAATTGGCTATAAAACCCATCAACCCACCATCAACAATTACACTCCCTCCAGGAGGCATTAATTCCCAAATCTCCATCAGCTGAGAACCTAGCATTCAGAACACCTAAGTTTATGGGGGACACCTGACTCAAACCACCACATTCCTCCCCTGGCCCCATAAACTGATATCCATACATGATGTAAAATGCAATGTATTCATCTATCTTTAAAATTCCCATAGTTTTTTTTTATCAATTCTAATGATGTTCATATGTCCCCATAGTTCAAGATCTTTTAACTGAACCATAATACCAAAAAATAACCTCAAAACACCCATAATGGCACAGAATAAATATTCACACTGCAAAAGATGGCATTGGGCATAGCAAAAAAACATTCAGCCAATACAAGATTTTTAAAAAAAAAACAGGGCAAATATTAAACTCAAATTCTAAGTCCAACAACTCTAGTCAGTAACAAGTCTCCAAGTCCGATAATTCTAACCAGCAACAAGTCTCTGGTATTCCAATTCCTCCGCTCCAGCTAGGATACTCACAGTCCTGGCAAAATTCATCGTGCCGGCAGCTCTCCTTGGCAGCCATCTCATGGTCCCGGCATCTTCAATGGTCTCCACTGCAAACCACAGTTAATCCTCATGGCCCCATAGGGTCTCTATGCAGGCAACCAGCAAACCCACTTCACACTGTCCATGGCCATTTCCAAAACGCAAGACTGTGTTGCAAACTCAATGACCCTCTTTCCAGCATTTATTATACTCCATGATACCAGGTAGGGTGCCAATTTGTTAATCCAGGGGGGAATAAAGCAGACTTTAAAGAACAGGACACTCCTTGAGCACCCAGACCCCTTCAAAAAAGTCTACATTCTTCTGGTTGCCCCAGCGCAGGTGAGCTAGCCCAGTCTCAAAGGTTGTAATCTCTCAGTTGCAGCTGAATGGGCAACAGTTCACCCAAAGATTTTTCTTTCTGTGCCATATCCCTCTACTCACCCCCGTTCATTTCTATGCAAAGCAACCCTGCACAGTTTTTCCAGGCATGGGCATTAGAGCAAGCTTCTCACACAAACTGCTAGCCCAGTCCAAGCAAAGCTCTTTCTTACCCTCATAAGCCAAACCTCACAGTCCATAGTTCTTACTGCATTCAGGTCTTGCAGCTTAGACCAGAATAGTCCATCAAGCTGTACTTTTAGCATTGCAAGGCATCTCTTAGGCCAAGGTTTCAAATCCTCCCACATTCCTCTTGAAAATCAGCTCCAAAAAGCCAAAGCCACATAGTCAGGTGTCTAGCAGCAACCCCACTCCTCAGTACCACTTTACTGTTGCAGTCCAGTTCACATTGCTGGTAGAAATCACCCAACCAAAAGCAACTTCTGGGAAAAAAAAAAGGTTTATTTTAGCTTACAGGCTCGAGGGGAAGCTTCACGATGGCAGGGGAAAATGATGGCATGAGCAGAGGGTGGACATCACCCCCTGGCCAACATAAGGTGGACCACAGCAACAGGAGGGTGTGCCAAACACTGGCATGAGGAAACTGACTATAAAACCCATAAGCCTGCCACCAACAATACACAACCTCCAGGAGGCATTAATTCCCAAATCTCCATCAGCTGGGAACCTAGCATTCAGAACACCTAAGTTTATGGGGGGGAGGCACCTGAATCAAACCACTGCACTGCCCATGGCCATTTCTAAAACACAAGTCCATGTTGCAAACTCAATGACCCTCTCTTTCCTGCATTTCTTATACTCCACAATACCAGATAGGGTGCCAATTTGTTAATCTGGGGGTTTGGGGGGATAAAGCAGGCTTTGAAGAACAGGACACACCTTGGGGACTCAGACCTCTTCTAAAGAGTCCATTCTTCCTATTGCCCATTGCAGGTTAGCTGGCCCAATCTCAGTGGTTGTTAATCTCTGAAACAAATTCAGTTGAACTGGCAGCAGTTTAGGCCCAAAGATTTCATTTTATTCTGTGCCATATTCCTCTGCTCACATGAGTACATTTCTACACAAAGCAACCCTGCACAACTTCTCAGAACACAAGCATAACAGCAAGCTTCTCACACAAGCTGCTAGCCCAGTCCAAGTAAAGCTCTTTCTCACCTTCATAAGCCAACCCTCCCAGTCCATAGTTCTTACTGCATACAGGTCTCTCAACTCTGACAAAAATAGTCCATCAAGTTGTACTTAGAGCACTGCAAGACATCTTTTAGGTCAAGGTTTCAAATCTTTCTACATTCCTGTTAAAAATCTGCTCCAAAAAGCAAAAACCACATAGTCAGTTGTTTAGCAGAAATCCTATTCTCGGTACCACTTTACTATTGCAGTCAGGTTCACATTGCTGGTAGAAATCACCCAACCAAGAGCAGCCTGTGGGTCTATTTTGGCTAACAGGCTTGAGGCGGATGCTCCAAGATGGCAGGGAAAAATGATGGCATGAGCAATGGGTGGACATCACCCCCTGGCCAACATAATGTATACCACAGCAACAGGAGAGTGTGTCAAACACTGGCATGTGGAAGCCTGCCCCCAGCAGTACACTCCTTCCAGGAGGCATTAATTCCCAAATATCCATCAGCTGGGAACCTAGCATTCAGAACACCTAAGTTTATGGGGAATACCTGAATCAAATCACCACATCTCCCCTCTTTCTCTCTCTCTGTGTTTATGTTGTCCTCAACTCAACTATCCTCAAAAACCTTATTTCCATCTGCAAGTATCTTCACTCCTTTGGAGACTTATACCAAGTTTGGTTCTTTACAATTCTTTTCTCTGCATGTATTTACTATACTGCACAGGTCAAATTTAAAATGGCAAGCAAATAACCTTCTGTACCTCACTAACCTGAGAGTTTTATGTTCATATCAGTACTAACAGAAATAAGAAGATCTTCATCTCACCATTTCTCATCTGCCTTCTCATTTTGCATTCTTAGTAAAAATATAAAAAGTACTGGTAGAACAAGAATCAAAGCAATCACTAAATTAGGAAATAGGTAGCTTGAACTAATAAATTATTAATTATTGAAATATTTTTAGTGAAATTACTAAATCAAATGAGTATCTTTTATTATTTTTTGATAGAGAAAGAGGCAGATAAAGAGAGAGAGAATGGAAGCATCAGGGCCTCCTGACACAATGCAGAAGAACTTCAGACACATGTGCCACTTTGTGCATCTGGATTTACATGGTTACTGGGGAATAGGACCATCTGGCTTTGCAATGAAGTGCCTTTAACCACTAAGCAATCTCTCCAGCCCCAAATAATAAGTTAATCACATATAGTTTGCATGTATGTTCAAAAATAGACTAATCCAACATTGTCATTTATCTCCCATTACACTACATCATTGATTATTGTTTCAATTGAGTAATTAGTAGCACTTATCAAGAAATTCATCCCCTAGAGCCATACTTATGTATGAAAAATATATCATGGAACAGTATGTCAATTTATTTTATTTTATTATTGCTTTTGTCAATTTCTATGTATTTTAACTAGATGTTAACTAGATGTGTTAGCTAGATGAAAAAAACTGATAATGTTCCAACAGAGATATAGTTGGTATATTTATCCCTAAACATATTTTAATAATGAATGGTTTGGTATAATTTTTGTTTATTTGACGAAATAAAGTCTGAATGACAAAGTGCATTACAATAGCCTCAGTAATAGCAAGTTAGTCTGTTTTCTGATGCTATGACTGAATACTGTGGACTGGGAAATTTATAAAGAATAGAAAATTAATTGATTCTGGGAAGTTCAAGAGTGTTTTCTACCAACATCTTCTATATAGTGAATGTTTTCTCACTATATCATAATATAGCAGAAGAAACAATATGAGGAGTTGAGGAGATGGAGAAACCTTTCAATGTTATCTTCTCCTTAATCCATGAATGGTGAGTCCTCTTCATGATAGCAAAGCTCTTGTAATTCAGTCACCTCCTGATGGCCCTTTGTCTCAAACTTCTCCTTTGGGAGACCAAGTGACCTACATATAAGCTTTCCAGGAACAAGTTCAAATCATGGCAGTTGAGCTGAATGGCTGCATGTATCTTACTAGTGAGTCCATCTCCTAAGAGAGGTGTGTGCTTCTGTCCTCCTGAGCTCATCTCACATTTGTGTACTTTTAAGAATTTTTGTATATTATTTAGAAAGAAAGCAGTGAGGAATAATCTGGGTGTAAGACCAGGATGCACCGTTTGTTCTCAACTGATTATGAGGAATAGAATGAGTCAGGTAAAGCTAAACTTAAAAACTAATAGAAACTCTTATACAAACATTTTACTTCGCACATACAAGCTAAGAATATTGTTTAAATTAATTAATTGAATTTAATTAATATTTATAAACATTTAATTCATGTTGTAATTAAAGGCCAACTTTTTACTTATTTATTTATTTAAGAGAGAGAGAGAGAGAGAAAGAGAGTGAAAGACAATGGATGCACCAGAGTCTCTAACCACTGCAAACAAACTCCAGATACATGAACCACCTTGTGCATTTGGCTTACACTGGTACTGGGAGACCAAACCTGGGTTTTTCGGCTTCACAGACAAGCACCATAACTGCTAAACCATCTCTCCAACACCCCACATTTAGTAAGTTTTGAAGCCAACAAATTACCAGTTTTACTGTAATAGTTTAGTCATAATAGATAAGAACAGAGTTTTTTTTTTACTCATTTTTCATTGTGTATGTGTGGGTATGTGTGTGTCTGTGTTTACATGTGTGGTATGTGTGATGTGCGCATTTGTGTTCTTGATGTTATCCCCCATGCACTTCCCTGTGGTTCCCTTCTGGTTCACTTGTGGTTGACAGAGGAGAATATCAATTGTTCCATTCCATCATTCACCAGCCTGTTTTTCCCTTGAGCTGGAGTTTCTTACTAATTCTGGAGCTTGCAGTTTCCAAGACCCAGGGATCTCCTGTCAATCTACTGGAATTATAGCTGTACATTGCCATATCCAGATGTTAATAGGTTTTGGAGATTAGAACTTGGGCAGTCTTGGGGACCCCTCAGGTCTCATGCTTGTACAGATAGTGTATTTAATTTCTGAACCATCTGTCTAGTCCCTTGAGTCTTTTTTTTCCTGGAACTGTTTAATATTGTAATCCATCCAGATGTCAACAGAATGTGGACATAGAGACACTTACTCTATAATGAAAGAACATAAATGGTGACAATAGTGAAAACAACTATCTATATAAATCATGGTTTAAGGAACTGAAAATGCCCCCACTGGAAATATTTATAAGAAAAAGAATTTCTTCAAATTATTTGGAATTGCAGTCAAATTGAAGAGAAATGGTTCACCAGTGAAAATTTTCAATGGAGAATTAATATGATAATACTTGTATATCAAGAAAACTCATTAATGCATAGAGATATTTTAAATATTATTTTTTAGTAATGTCCAGAGTACCTGATGATTTGTGGATATAGGGAACACCTGTCAGACATAATTGCATAGATTCATGTATGAGGGCATTGGAGTATATTAGACTTTCAATATGCGTGATCGTAGCTTCAGTTCTCAGACTCTGTGTTGAAGCACAGTAATGGGCAGAGTAGGTAACGAATTAGGAGATGTTAAACCAAAGTTTAATTTTCTTCAGTTACTGACATAATCTTGTTAAAAGCAATGTTTTTATAAATTATTTAGATAGTTCTGACAGTGAAGACAAGATCTTTGCAAACATTATCTAGGAAAGTATGAAGAAAATATTAAGAGAATAATGCATTACTTTTATCAGTAGGGAGACATTGAAGTCACTACTCAAAACCTTTCTTCCAGTGTCTGGTAATGTATAGCTAACATGTTATAGTTACTTGAAAGAAAGGTAAAGTGAGAAGTTTATCAGCTCTTTCCTACTTAGGATCAAATAGGGATATGTGTCATCCTGTCTTTTCCCCCTTTCAGATCTTTTTTGTTTTGTTTTGTGTACTGTCTATGACTGATAATCCACTGAGTTTGTTTTTGAGTATATTTTTTTGCAAATGGTTTTATTCAGCCCTGCTTTCTTGCTGGTTCCTCTCTTAATTTTTTAATCACTCCTAAACATATTTTTCATATTCTTTATTTATAATTCTCTCAAACACTCTATTTTGCTAGATAATTTAATATTAGTCTTCCTTTTTTCATAGGCTATTATCACAACTAGCTAATCAGAAATAAACAAAATTCTACATTCTGCGCAATTTACCTGTGCACTCACTTATATTCTCATTTATAATACCAATTTAATATTGTTATTGTTGCTACAATCAATGGAATACAAAACTGTTAGTAAATTCTTTTCATTGAAGTCTAATAAATCACATGGAAAAGTCATTTGTGACACTTGATGAGCACAACTAATAATGGCTTCTTTCTGTTCTTATTTCATCTGTAATGATTGTCAAAGTGAGAAAAAGTCTAAATTCAGTCTGATATTCAAGACCATAAGAAAAATTCTGGAGGCCAGAGGTCTAGACTCTACCAAATCATTTTCCATCTCTATTACATATCCATACCTAAGTGTATTGCTCTCATATACATATTTAATTTCTAGGAAAGTGTCAGAAAATTCCAGCTATAAAAACAAGGGATAGGAAGAAACAAATGAGCAGCAACAACAAAAAGAATCCAAGGCAATGATTGTAACTGAAAGCACCCAGAAGGGGCTTGGACAGGGCACTCATTCCTGTGCAGGAAAAAGAAGTTGCTCAAGTGGCCATATACACCTTCTGAGCAAGACATGACGATAAAGTTTCTAAACAAGGGTCTGTAGAGATGGCTTAGCAATTAAGGTGCTTACCTGCAAAGCCTAACAATCCATGCATTACTCTCCAGATCCCACATTAACCAGGCAAACAAAGGTGAGGCAAGCACAAGGTCACATATGGCCACTAGGTGGTGGACGCATCTGGAGTGTCATTGCAGTGTCTGAGGCCCTGTTGTGCCTATTTTCTCTGTCTCTCTCACTCTCTCTAAAAATAAAATAATTAAAAAAAAAAAAAAACTTTCTAGGGCTGGAGAGATGGCTTAGCAGTTAAGTACTTGCCTTTGAAGCCTAATGACCCTAGCTCGAGGCTCTATGCCCTAGGACCCACATTAGCCAGATGCATAAGGGGGAACATACTTCTGGAGTTCCTTTGAAGTGGCTGGAGGACCTGGTGCGCCCATTCTCTCTCCCTCTCTATCTGCCTTTTTGTCTCTGTCTGTCCCTCTCAAATAAGAAAATAAAAATAAACAAAAAATGTTACTACATGAGTGCCCAAAGAAATAAAAATTCAGTTCTTTTTTTAAAATATTTTTTCTATGTCTTATGCATCACCCTGTTACAAGTTCATATTCATCATTTTCAGAATATTTTGATATATTCTCAATATCTGAACTCTCTTGTCCAAATATCTTATGTTTCAAACCTGAGGAATAATTCACTGTTCTCTCCAGCCCATAGGAATCTACAGAACTCCCATAGTTCTTTGTTGTATTTTATTAGTTATTTATATGCTTGTCTCACCTTTATTATTGCTTCTTTGTTCCCTTAGAACATACCTTTATCCTATTCATTATACACCTACTTCCTTTATTTTGTATCCTTACTGCTCAGGACTTATTCAAAGACAGCATGAGGGACGTGATCAGGGTCGTTGTAAAGTTGTGTCTGACAGTGAAAAATCAGCAAACATGACACATAATGAGAATGTGTAGATACATATAGCTCTTTCCACATAAAATGACTAACTGTAGATACGTGAACACTGGATTTAAATGAAAATTATATTAAGGTATTATATTTACCATACACATGGGAGACTGCAAATGGAAGTTGAAAGGTAGAGGTTTTAGAAAACAAGGAAAGAAGTCTTTTCATATGGATAAAATGTTTAGTATTTTTTACCCTGATGAATTATTAGGTCTGATAATTCATATTAGGGACACAACAGACATCATTCTGCAGACTATATATATAGTAGGAACATTCCAGATGTTTTCCTTGCATTTTGATTTATCATGCTGCAGTGCAGTATGTGATGTGGAAAGTGAGCATCGTCTATATGTACATAGGCACATGTACATAGGCGTGAGTACCCACTATGATTGTGAGCTGTGCCACAACTGGTGAAGTATAGTTTCTTAGACTTATTTAAGTTGTTAAAAATGATATTTGCATTCAGATAATGACTTTGGAACTGCCTGTTAACAGAACTTTTAGAATGAAAACACAAAAGAGTATATTACAGACCAATTAAAACACTAGTCTTGAAAGAGTTTATCGAGATTGTTGTAAAATTTGGTACGTTTCTTCCCTGAACTTTTAAACTCAGATGTATTAATTTCATTGTAGACTAATAATTAAATATTGTGCTACTCATCTACTTGGAACAATATCAAAATTTGGCATGTATGATAGATAATTAGAAGACTTTAGAGTTGTTCACTTATAAACCATTGTGATCAGTACAAATTATGTAAAATGAGAGAACCGTTATATGGGGAAGATACCTACAACTAAGTGTTCACAAACTAGATTCAGGTTAATCACATTTTAAGAGTCACAGGGAAGTAATAATAGAGAAATATGCAAAGACAACTTCCAACATTAGTGCCATCTGTCCATACTCCAGAGACTGTATATTGGTATTTGCAGTCATGGAGGGGTAGGAGTCTAGGGTAGGGTTGAGATATTGGGAGACAGTGTAGTAGGAAAGTAGTGACTCATTGAAATTTTACTAATAATATTTCTTATCTGGGACTATTTGGATTTAGCTACTTATATGTGACTTTTTAAAATGACACATGAAAAACATTTTATTCTCTGACCCCTCAACTTTACAGAGAACTATGTGGGACATAGGACCCACCTATATCTACTATATTGTGATCATCCTTAAATATTATGAGAGGTTTAGATTTCATATATTATTTAAAAAAGAACAGCATCCCTCATCTCTCAGTACCGTAACACAATGGAAAAATGTCAGCCAAGGGCTGGAGAGATGGCTTAGCGGTTAAGCGCTTGCCTGTGAAGCCTAAGGACCCCGGTTCGAGGCTCGGTTCCCCAGGTCCCACGTTAGCCAGATGCACAAGGGGGCGCACGCGTCTGGAGTTCGTTTGCAGAGGCTGGAAGCCCTGGCGCGCCCATTCTCTCTCTCCCTCTATCTGTCTTTCTCTCTGTGTCTGTCGCTCTCAAATAAATAAGAATTTAAAAAAAAAAAAAAAATGTCAGCCAAGGGCTGCTTTGGAGGATGGGTTTAAATTTGTAAATGTTAAAATCTTTGTGTGTCTATTTGTATGTTCATGTGTATATGAGCGCAGGCACACTTGTGAAGTTAAGAGGACAAGCTTCGTTGTTGGTCCTCACCTCCTTTGTTTGAGTTTGAATCTATTGTTTGCTGGCCTGTAGTGGACAGCCAGCTTCCGAGAACTGCCCTGTCTGTCTTTCACCGTTTGCCAGGCTGAGATTGCAGCAGTGTCGCAGGGGCCTGAACTTCCGCCCTCGTGTTGGTGCGGCAAACACTTTACCCACTGCGCAATCTCCCTAGCCCCATTATTAATGAAGTCTCATTTCACACTTTATGGCGCAGATATTAACGAAACTAGTATGCATTCTCAGTTAATAGTTTTGATTTTTCATTACAATTTTTATATTCTCAACAAATAGAGAAAAATCTTCATCAAAGTGACAACGTCCCAAATAATCTAAACTGGGAAGCAGTTCGTATCACTGGATTAAGATCTAATTGATCCTTCCACCACAGGACAATTTAACTTTAGAAAGAATTTGAAAATAATAAAAAAGTTTAATTAGCAGAAGGCTAAGTGGAGATATCACAGTTTTTGTTTGTTTGTTTGTTTGTTTTGCCTAGGTACAAGCGTAAAAGCCACAGACATGTAGAGATTATATATGAATCCATGCATTTTTCATCATGCTATTTTATGAAAGCATGCACATGACTTTTTTGGTTGAAGTAGACATGTAGGAACTATTTTTCTCTCTACATTCATTTATGCAATTCTAATGTTGTCATATTTTCTAGAAATGTCCACTGCTAAACTGGATTTTCTTTCTTCTCCAAGTTAAATACATGCATAAATCCTCACGGTTATCAGAATAGAGATAAATGGCACTAAACAACGTGAGAGAATGCCCAATTTAGTAGATTAAATTAGATCTGACTGAAAATGAACATCTATTTGGAAACTCTCATGTATTGAATTGCAATACCTGTGAACTTTCTTTTCTCAGAAGACTGGCTATCTTGCTTTAGTAAATATAAAACTCATCAGAAGTTAAGTGTATATTCTGCTCCTATTGTACTGTTCCTTACCATCGTTGTCACAGAATAACCAATCTGTGCTCATCTCTAATGCTAGAAGCTATAAGTAAGTAAATTGTTACTAGCAGGAAACCATAGTACAATTGCAGTGTTAAAATTTTGACAATGCACATTCAAATATATTCATTTTCTGCCTAAAATTTGAATTAGACTAGTGGTCTAAAAGAATGGGGAACAATATTCTTTGTATATATCAAGACCATTGTGGGGAAGATATTGATTTGATTGAATGATTATAGTTTTACACAAACAGTAATAATCAAACATATTTAATATTGTATTTTGTATGTTATAAAAAGGTAATAATTTTTGAACTTTAAGAATTTTATGTAAAATACACATAAAATGCATAAAGCTTCCCTTGGTATTACTAATATTCTAATATTTGCTGTGAATCTAAAATATTACCAGCTTGAGGAAAGACGGCCAGGTACATTTTATGCAAATTTGTTCCATTATATTATGGACCAGATCCAGTTGAGATAATTTTGAAGAAATATGCCTAAATAATGAACATATACCTACAGTTTCGACTGTGAGCTAGGCTTAGCTATCCTGAAGAAATGTGAATGAAGGGCAAGTGATACAATCCTATTAATCAGCGAAATACTCACATTCTAATGTGTGAAAACGTTTGAGCACTGCTTCTGAGCTATGTGATTCATTAGCTATAACTTAATGAGTTGAAAATATACATGTTATGGCTGTAAGTAAACTGTTTTCTTAGTTTTTGAAGTTTTCAGTCCAAAGTATGTAATGATATATAGTATATTTATATGATAAGTTCTGATATGCTGAAAACATTCTCCTGACAAGTGTGTATTTTTTTCAGCTTTTAAGTTAGACTTAATATATTTAAAATACCTTTCTTTTGTAAAACTTTGACTTTTATTTTATACTTGGTGCTCGAGTGGAAGTGCCTGTTTAATTACATAAGATAACAGTTTAACTAATGTCACTATTTCTATTTCTAACTTAAAATATTAATATTTCTTTTTAAAAACTTTTTATTTTATTTTTTATTTGTTTGAGAAAGAGAGGGAAGGGGTGCATGAGGGCCTGACATCTTGACACAAGTGCCACCTTATGCATCTTGTTTACATGGGTTCTGGGAAATTGAACCTGGGTCCTTTAGCTTCACAGGAAAGCACCTTAACTAATAAGATGTTTCTTGAGCGACAATATGTCTATTTTTTTTTTTTTGAGAAAGATTTGGGGGCTGGAGAGATGGCTTAGGGGTTAAGCACTTGCCTGTGAAGCCTAAGGACCCCGGGTCAAGGCTCGATTCCCTAGGACCCACGTTAGCCAGATGCACAAGGGGCGCACATGTCTGAAGTTCGTTTGCAGTGGCTGGAAGCCCTGGCGCGCTGATTCTCTCTCTCTCTCTCTCTCTCTCTCTCTCTCTCTCTCTCTCTCTCTCTCTCTCTCTCTCTCTCTCCCCTTCTCTCTGTCTGTCACTCTCAAATAAATAAATAAAAATAAAAGAAAGGCTTGGTAAAGCAATCCTGGTGTGTTTCTCGAAGCTAGTTTGCTTGCTTGCTCTCTCTCTCTCTCTCCTTTTTTTCTTTGATTTTTTGAGGTAGGGTTTCACTCTGGTCCAGGCTGATCTGGAATTCACTATGTAGTCTCATAATGGCCTCAAACTCATGGTGGTGCTCCTCCCTCTTTTTCCCAAGTGCTGGAATTAAAGGTGTGCACCAGCATGCCTGGCTCCTAACACACTATTTCTGTTGTGTGTGTCAAACTGGAAATGCATTGCAAGTACAGATATTTCCTAACACTAGATTATAAGAACAAGACTTTCTTGATCTGCCATGTCCACTGTTGTTCCAGTTACCACTGATAGAAAATAATTTATTTGCCCTTTGCTCAAAATTTTATTGAAAACATAAGCTCAGAGTACAAGTTGTGACATGTGTAATTAGAGTCAATACTTAGGAAACCTGCCATGAAACACTGTGTTGACCTGAAAAGCACCTCATAGAGCAAAGAAGGCCTATTTTGAAGATGCTAGTCTCCAGATATTGATAAAGAAATTGGAGATCTATCATTAATTTGACAGGTTTCCTTTACAATGGACATATTTCTATTTCTCTTCCCTTTGTTCTTTCTCTTCTGCCTCCCATCTGAAACACATTGGATAATGATCTAACTTCCTCAGAAATGCAAAATATAATACCTGCAAAATAGTATTATTCTTGACCTATATGCAAAAAAAATTCCCATCAAATAAATATACAAAATTAATTACTATGTTGTCATATTTATATGTTTGTAAATATAATGCAAATGTAGATAGTGTGTATGAGTTATGTTCATGTTAATAGCCTATGACCTTATAAGTAATTTAGCCTCACAAATTTGCATATAACAGAAATTACCAAGCTGTTAACATATGTTTCTTAGGAAAAATGCTTACTAAAATTCAAATAGAATCTATTACAATTTAAGGGCAATGTTTTGATAAAGTAAGAATAAAAGCAATGACACACTAAGAACATCAGAATTAATTTACTAATATATTTATTTTTGTTATAATTTTATTATGTTACTTTAGTTGTAGTATATCCTACCCAAAGAACTTCAATTTTTGTGCCTTCCACTAAATTGAAGGGTAGACTGAGTCAATTAATTATTCAAAATTCCTCATCTAGCCAATCAGTGGTCATATGAGTGTGTGTGTGTGTGTGTGTGTGTGTGTGTGTGTGTGTTTGTAGTATGTGTTGTGTGTAATTTGATGTGTTTCTATAAAGTATTCATGTTTGTATCTGATGTACTCACCCTGTGCGCACATGTGTGAGGCCAGAGGAAAACATCAAGTATCCTCTTCACTGGCCCATTTCCTTGATACAGAGTCTCTTATTCAACCTAGAATTGTCATTTGTCTATGTTGTTGTTTTCCTGGTCAGTAAGCCCCAGCAATTCCCTAGTTTCCATCTTCCTGAAGACTTAGGTAACAGTGATGTGTGTCCTCACCAAGTTATTCAATTTAAGATAGAGAAAAATACTGAGCAAAAGCATGAAGGTAGTCAATGGAGACACATTATTTGGAGATGCCTCTCAGATCCCAACCTTGGTTTATTTGAACTAGGGGCTAATTTCCCCTGATTTGTATATAAAATGTTAGCAACAGAACACCTGATTTTCTCCTGCAATTTTGTGACATTTCTCTGTAGAGGTTTCACCCTATGCTTCCTGAGGGAACACAGCTTCTACTCCTCAGCTATCATGTCAAGATATTAAGGGAGTAATCAAGCTATGATCATCATTGCATGATTTTCAGGATATCTAAGTTTATATAATACTTCCTGTACAGAAAATTATGTGAATTCAAATGTTTAATAGTATCCTGTATCTTTCTCTGGAGTGCCTGCTTACATGAGATTTTTCTAAAAAATGACAAATTGTATTTCAATCAAATGATCTACTGGTTATTGAACATGCATTAATAATGTAAAAATCCAAGATTTATATATTATCCTTAACTATCAATAGGTATAAAAATAATTTTCAAGTATATTTCATAATATTGTAAACTAAATTTTCTTAAAGATAATACTAAACACATAGATCTAGTTTATATGGTTTTATTATAGTAAAGAAACATTTTAATATCAACATATTATACATGCCTATTAACATAGTTCAGTGATAGAGAGGAAGTCCAAAGTATTCTATATTTAGCTTCCCATTGGAATTTTTACCTGGAAATATAGTGATTAATGATATTAAATATTGCATAGACAATTTAAAATGTAGAGTTAACAGCTGTGAGGAATCATATTTGTAATCACTGTAAACAGTACAATCTTGACTGTGGTAAAGGTGTATTGTTACAAGAGATGGAATGTTTTAAAAAAAAATTATTGGGATCATAGATATAATTTCAAATAAATATCTGTAGTTTGGAAGACAATAAGAAAATGAAACAATTTCTGTATATTAATATAAAGTAACTATCATTTAGGAATGTAAAAAATGCCTCTGTGTTTATGCAAGCACATGCACAGACACATGTGTGAATGTTTGCATGTATGTGCAATTGCATGCCATGATGTATGTATGTATAGAGGTCAGAGACAATCTGTTGGTGCTCTACCATCTTTGAGATAGGATCTCCTGCTGCAGCTGAAAGCCAGTCTTGTTGATCTACAAGTTTGGGATTCTTCTGGCGCTGTCTGCCTTTGTTATTGGTATGTTGAGGTCACAGACACATGAGCCAGTTTGTCTCTGGTGTTACATAGGTAGTAGAGAATATCAAGCTCACACAGACAGATTAACAAGCAAATAACTGACCCTGAGCCATTTTCCCAACTTTTGTTTAAGATCATTTAAGATTTAATTGACACTCTGAATTATGGACCAAAAGAATAACCATGTTCCATATAATTTTTAGGTCTTGAATATAGCTCAGGAAATTTTTATCATGCTCACCATATGTTTTTTATAATATTGCTTATAAAGAGTTATCAATAATGCAATCATATAAAGTTAACTTGCTGGGTCTTTAATTCCAGCACTTGGGAGGCAGAGGTAGGAGGATCATTGTGAATTTGAGGCTATCTTGATACTACATATTGAATTCCAGGTCAGCCTGGGCTAGAACAAGATGCTATCTCAAAAAAAAAAAAAAAAAAAATTAGCTTGCAAAAGTGAAAACAAGCTCATATAATATTGTGTGAAACTGAGCATATTTTAATAAATGATATGAAATGAAAGTATTAACCTTTTATTCTCTTTTGTCATGCTTTCATTTTATGTGCTGAATCATAAAAATATACATATATATACATATATATACATATATATATATATGCAAATATAAATATAATGACTACTTATATTTCAAGTCTAATGATTGCATATACTTTGTCTAAATAATTCTTGCACTTTGCCAAAAGTGTATTGAACAGAGTAATTAAATGATACAGAGACTTTGGCTCTTTGGCTGCAGACATAGTTCATTGACAGTAAAAAGCCTTGGACTTGATCCTCAGCATTACAAATGGAAAACAGGTAGAAAAATAGAAAGACTTACTAAAAGTGTGTTATATAGATGACTAAATGAAAAAAAAAATCATCTCTGTTGTTCATGTCTGTCTTACTAGCTGCCAAGGCTAGGAAACAAACAAACAAAAAAAATTGACTAGCAATTTATGTTTGTTCTGAAACAAAATCAGCATTGTTAATATGCTAATCCTGGAAAATGAAAGATTAAATTAACATTGGAAATGAGTGCACAATTACTCAGGTTTATTTAGAAGTTCTTGGCATGAGAAACTTTTGGAAGGAAAGAGGAAATTATGATGGTGGTTCATAGTTCAGAAGATAAATTTTCATGAGTGGCCACAGATTGCTACACCTTTGTGCAGACAAATATCTCACCATTCTGATTCAGAATCTACATCATGCCTTTACCATAAATAGAAGAGCAGCTTATTTACTATATTTTATGAAAAAAGTGGATAGAACCAGAAGGAATAAGAATATTGTCAATATTCTATGGCAAAATATAAATAACTTATGGTATAGAATTTCCTCAAGATGACTACTGGTTTTGAAAATTAATATCTGAGATAAGTTTCTTCTAGTATTGTCATAGAGTAATCATGACATATGCATTAAAATAATAGCTGTCTGCAGTATGTATGGCTACACATTTGTGTAACCTCAGTGTGGAGGGAGGCAGAGACAAAGATCTACAGGGCATGCTCGTCAGCCAGTCTTACAGAAAACCTTCAAGCTCCATGTTCAGTGAGAGGTCCTGTCTCAAAGAAAGGTGGTGGAAGAGTAATAAAGGAGGATACCAAATATCATTCTTTCACCTTCCTGTGCTTGTGCATAGGACAATACACCTGTTTTCACACACATATTAGATTGTTCAGTGGTCAAAGATTCTTTCTCATAAGATGGCTGACCTAAGTTTGATCTTTCTCAGTACCTACATAAAACCAGACACAAAGTAAGCACATGCAGTTTATATCCCATGAGTCTAGGAAGTGGGACCAGGAGAAACCAGAAGCTCCCATCAGTGGCCAGAGAGACTCTTCCTCAAAAGAAGTTGGAGGAGAGGAGAAACACCCTGAGGTTGTATTCTTACAGCCAATTATGCAATGTGGTATGCCCATGTCCATATACAAGCGCATCATATGTGTACATGAATAATACACACATATACATAAACATTCAACTAAATAATAAAATACAAACAAATAATAAACAAGTTAGGGATACTCTATTTTGTATGAAAACGAGATTACTGGTTAGATAAAATTTGTATGCCATTGGTTTGCATGTTTTCATAGCTACAGGCAGAGAGCAGGGATGCCATTTACTGGTAGAAAGCTGTTAAACTAAACACTGCTCAGGAGTGGGGATAGTCACTGGAGTGCTTTGCAGGGGCTAGAGCATGTCCTGGGCATTTGTCTTTCTGATGTCATGCTGTTTAGAAAATGGAGACTCAATACCTACTACAAGATGGAAATAGATGCTAGCCACTTGCTGCCTGCTGAGATTTGACAATGTGAATGGAGAGAAAGGAGGATTGCTCATGGGAAAATGAGGCAGATATGAATATGTTAACAGATGGAGAGCCACTGTGAGTTTGACTTTGTGATACACTCACGAGCTTTCAGCTTTGCCCGACACCATCTGCACTTCCCTGAACACTCGTGGTGGACCTTAATGCTGTGCACGACGAGATTTAAAGTTTTCTGTTGAGGCTACTGGGATGTGAGTTTGCAGAGGAGTTATGAAAATGATAACAAAAAGTAAAGCCTCTCTGAGCTGAAGGTCAGCTTTGGACATGAGAATGGTGGGACAGGAAGAGTGAAAATAAAATTAAAAAAAAAAAGTCAGCTGCAGACATTATGGTGATTGTGAATCTGAAGCCAAGACACTCATTGGCGTTTCTGGTTAGAGCATGAGCAAGGCAGGGAGCTTGATGGGAAGGAAAGGGAGAACTGAATGCAGTACATGGTTATTGGAGGCACGCAAGATGAGGAACAGTAGGAAATAAAAGTTACCATATTTTTAAGGAAACCTTGAGGTATTAGAGTTGTGGAGAGGGAAAGAAGGGGTCAGTAAAGGCACTCAGGATGAAGTGCTTTAAGTTTTGATAGTTATGACCTGAAATAAATAGAAATATTTTTAAACATTTTTTTTTTTTTTACTTTTCTGAAACTTGAAAGTTTTCCATGCAATGTCAGTTTAGTATTTTGAAATGCTTTTGGCATATTGTGGAGAGGAAACTTAAAAGTAAATGTCTTTAGAAGGGAAAAGGGGAAATTGTGAAAGGGGAATTACAGAAACTTCATCTCCTTTCCCCATCTCTTACCCTTCTTCCCATTATTCCTTCTTTTGCCTACCTTTCTGGTATATTCAGTCCATTAATAAGTTCTCTTGCCCATGCTTCTAAAATGTGTCTAGAATCCAACCACTTTTTCACCACCCCTGATGCTAATTGTTTGGTAGCAAGCACAGTTTTACTGCCTCCAAAAACATCTCTGTGATCCCACTTTATGTAGATTTTTCAACACAGGGGTACAGTGCTCGTCTGCACATGGACAATGACATGGAATGAATTAGTAAAAGACTCAATAGAGAAAGGAAAGAGACATTTTTGGTTTGTTTTTCTTTGCCTATTTTATTATTTTTATTCATTCATTCATTTGCTTTGGAGATAGGGGGACTTATGGAGTTAGGGCTGACTTTGAAGCTACTATATAGCTGATGTTGGCTCTCCTTCTTACCCCCATGCCTTTGCCTCCCAAGTACAGGGATCACAGGAAGGTGGGAGATTGAGTCTTGAATGCAGGTTTGTTTGCATTATGATTGTTTTGCAGAATAAATCTACTTTGCTCTTAAAGTTGAAACATGCAGGTTCTTTAGTCAGCACAAACCCTACTTATTTGCACGTGTCCAGAGAGGAAGCTAAGGCTCTATGAAAGATATGTACCAACCCTCAGTTTCCATTACCTCACACTGATCTCCAATCGTGCTCCTTCCATTCAATATCACAATTCACCTTCAATATGTACATGTGCACTATGGACAAAAAAGTGCTTCTCTGTGTCATGCTGAATACTGATTTATAAATGGTTCTACAACAGAAAAATATTTTATCTCATGGAAACTATATCATTTTTACTCTGCTCTTCCTAGACCACTGCCCTTCTTCAGAACATAATATTTTCTTCCCTATCTGGAATTAAAATCACCAGAGATATTACCACCTTTCTTTGCTTTTCAGTTCCATATTATCATGTATGTAGAAAGTGACAAAAGCTATATCTCACTCATTATGAGTCCATGTGCATCCTCGTTTGAATATCTATTGAGACTAGTTAAATAGATGAGCTCTGGGTTCAAGTCAGGATGCCTCAGTAAAATGAAATAGAACTCTGTCCTTCACATGAAGACACATGAGTCTACAAATACATGTGTCCTCATGCATAACCACATATACACTAAAAAAAACCAAAAAACAAAAACAAAAACACTGTTTATGGGGCTGAGGAGTTGGCTTAGTGGTTAAGTGCTTGCCTCTGAAGCCTAAGGACCCTGGTTCGAGGCTTGATTCTCCAGGACCCAGGTTAGCCAGATGCACAAGGGGGCACATGCATCTGGAGCTCGTTTCCAGTGGCTGGATTCTCTGGCATGCCCATTCTCTCTCTCTCTCTCTCTCTCTCTCTGCCTCTTTCTCTGTCACTTTCAAATAAATAAACAAACATAAAACAAAAATTTAAAAAAAAACTGTTTTTAGATATTTTTCATAAGTGATTTGTGATTCTTCTGCCACTAGAGGTTTTTTAGTTTATTTTTGTACTTTAGTTTTTATTTATGGAAAAACTATTCTCTTATATCTCAACATAATATTTATAAACCAAATATAAATCATCCCTACACTATGAACATTTCTTGGTCTTTAATGGTCTTCTATCTAGGGTGGAGAAACCAAACCATCTTTTCTCATATGTGATTAAATTGATTTGATAATAAGAAGGACTTGAGATATTTTCTCACTGTGCTATTTCCTCACTGTGAAGTTGTTATGTGACTTTGAGATAATTTGGTTTCTTTTGTCTGTAGGCAAAGATTGGGTGTTTTTGAAGCAGAGATATTTTGCACTCTACATCAAGACACAGAAAACATTATCCTGGCAGTTCAGGATATTAGTGTCTGTTGGAACTCGTTCCCCTTGCCTTTTAATATGTAGGACAAAATACCTTGCATCTCTAGCCCTTATTTTCCATTACAGACACATAATATCATTTGCAAATTTCATTTCCTTTAAACTAATGCATCTTGTGAAAGTTTTCCAACTCTGATTGTTTTCTCAGATGCTGAATTAAAAGTTTTGGGGTTAAAATGGTTTCTTTTTAACCTCACTCTCATTTTTTTTAACCTCACCCTGGTAATAGTACTCTCCCATGTCAGACTGCCTCCTCTACTGATCACTGTTTATGTGACAATTAGAGTAGTAGATGAGTAGGGAAATAAGCATAGTATTTTCTTGTTATCATACTACGTTACACAAGGAATTGGACTGTGTTAACTTGTGTTGGAAAAAGCAATGTCACTACTCATGTATCCTTTAAGGTGATTAGTCATTTCCAATTGTTAAGTTGTTCTTATGTAAAGACTTCTAATTTCTCATGACTATTTCTCCTTCTTTCTTCATATCTTCATACATTGTGAAGATCACCATATAATAGTGTGATAATTATTACTATCAGAACAATTCTTTAGGGTGTTTCTTCCCCACTGTAAGACTGAATCATATAATATTCCTATAATTTGATAATAAGAGACCTGAGAGCCTCCATCCCAAACTCTTTAATGTGATTAACTCCTTCAGCAAAATAGCAGGATACAAAATCAATGCACAAAAATCAGTAGCCTTTCTATATAAAAAAATGACCAAGATACAGAGAAAGAAATAAGTGACATTGCCACATTTTCAATAGCAGCAGCAATAACAAAAAAATACATTGAAATAAAATTAACCAAGGAAGTGAAAATTCTATATGATGAAAACATAAAAACACTCAAAAAAGAACTGAGGAGGACTTGAGAAAATGGAAAGATCTCCCATGCTCCTGGATAGGCAGAATGAACATTGTGAAAATGGCAATCCTACCAAAAACAATATACAGATTTAATGGAATTACAATAAAAATCCCACCATTGCTCTTCACACAAATAGAAAAATGATCTCAAAATTAATATGGAAAGGCAGAAGGTCTCGGATATTCAAGCATTTCCATCACCATATCTGATCTAAAGCTATATTACAAAGCCATAATAATAAAAACAGCACGGTACTGGCATAAAAACAGGAGTATAGACCAATGTAATAGAATCAAAGAACTGGACTTTGGGTCAAGCAACTACAGCTACTTGATATTTGACAAAGGCCTTAGCAATATAGGCTGGAGAAAAGACAGCATCTTCAACAAATTGAAACTTGATCCATACATCTTGCCTTGCACAAAACTCAAGTCCAAATGGATCAAAGACCTCAATATAAGACCAGAAATTCTGCTACTAATGGAAGTAAATAGGAGGAACTTCCCATATTATAGGAATGGGAAAAGACTGAATAAAACCCCAGTAGCATAGGATTTTAAACAATCACTCAAACAATGGGATAACATGAAGTTGAAAAGTTTCTTCACAGACAAGCATACAATAAGCAAAGCCAATAGATTACCCACAGAATCGGGAAAATATTTGCTGAATATCCAACTGAAAGAAGCCTAATCTCTAGAATCTACAAAGAACTCCAAAACCTAAACAATAAAAAGTCAAACAATCCACTCACAAAATGGGGCCAAGAACTGGATGGGCAGTTCTCAGAGAAAGAAATACCAATGACAAACACACACTTAAGAAAATGTTCATCATACCTAATCATCATGGAAATGCAAATTGAAAAAAAAAATGAGATTCCACCTTAACCCAGTAAGGATACTAAACATTAAAAAAATCAAATGAAAATAAATGCTGCCAAGGATATGGAGAAATAGAAATCTTCATCCACTGTTGGTGGGAATGTAAGATGGTACAACCCCTTTTGGAAAGCAATATGGAGACTCTTCAAAAAGCTGACTATAGAGTTACCAACAGAGCCAGTTATTGCCTTACTGGGCATGGACTCTAAAAGCTCCCACACCTTAGTCCAGAAAGATTTGCTCAACCATGTTTATAGCTGCTTAATTAATAATAGCAAAGAGCTGGGATCAATCCAGATGTCCATCATTAGACAAATGGGTAAATAAGATGTGAAATAAGATTTTATAATTATTACACAGGAATTTTAATTATTGCATTCTTCTAAAAGGTTATTTGAGCAAAGAAAAAAAAAACTACTATTTCATACTTTGCCTTCAAAAGTAGATTCTAGAAACGAGAATAGATATGTAAGGACTAGTTTTGACAGATTAAGTTTATCCCTTCCTATGGATAATACTCTTAAAATAAACTGCATCTTTATTGCTTAAAAAATGTGAAGTGAAATATAAGAAAAATGTATTTTTCGTTTTTCATAATGTTTGTTTAGTATATTTCATAACATAAGTAAATAACCTAAATTATCTTTTTAATAGAAAAATATTGCATTTTTGTACTTGCTGCTTTGAATATCAACAGTTTGTGTGTGTGCATGGTGTGGGTAGAATATGCATGTAGTTTGGGGTATGTGTGGTATATGATATATGTTTGTGTAATTGCAGATGTGTGTGCTCCATGTACATGTATGCAGACCCTATAAGAGAGCTTTGTGTGTCCTCTTATCATTCATATGCATATTTTAGGGAGTCAGGGTCTCTCCCTCCTCCCAGAGCTTCTGTCTGTCAGGAAGCTCCAGCAATTCCACAGCCTCCTCTGTCCATGGATTGGGGTGACAGATGGGAGTGGCACTGCCTAGATTTTAATGTGGATCCTGGAAGTCAAACTTAGTGATATCCTGCTGACAGGTCCCCATCCTTAAGCACCAAGAGCTCTTAACTGCTGAGATATCTCCCCAGACACAACAATATTAAACTTTACATTTTTAAAATTTTTTTTTTCATTATTTTCAAGGTAGGGTTTCTTTGAAGTCCAGGCTGACCTGGAAATCGCTATGTAGTATCAGGCTGGTCTTGAACTAGCAGTGATCCTCCTACCTCTGCCTTCCAAAGTACTGGGATTAAAGGTGTGCACCACCACACCTAGCTTACAATTATTTTTTAAGTGGAAAAAATAAATTGTGAATGAATTGTTCTTAAATTTAATAAAAATATTTTATAGATAAATTGTTACTTTTATGATACTGTTGCTGCTTAAGCCTACCAGGTAAATCTGGGAGCAATTTTTGAAATATAAAAATAATCACTCAGTGTTAAAGAATTTACAAAACTTATTTTACAAATCATATGAAGTTTACTATTTAAATTCCATTGTGTCTGTGTGTGACTTAGAAAATTGGTGTATTCAGTTATTTTCTCTGGAAGCATGTGTACTTTTTGTGGGTTTGTGTTAGTTTTCTGTCACTAGAACAAGTACCTGGGATAACTTATGCAAAGGTACACGTGATGCATGCTTTTGTAAGTCCTGTCTTAGAGTATACTGGCCTCATTGATTTGGGGACTGCAGTGAGGCTGCAGTGATGTGAGTGAGTGGTTAAGTCAAACTGCTCAAATTGTAATAAGAAAGTAAAGGCAAGGCACATGGGGCCAGTGTCTCACCAACCCCTTCAATAATATACTCTAGGAATGGAGAGGTGGCTTAACAGTTAAGTGCTTGCTTGTGAAGCCTAGGGACCCCAGTTTGAGGCTTGATTCCCCAGGACCTACATTAGCCAGATGCACAAGGGGGTGCACGTGTCTGGAGTTCATTTGCAGTGGCTGGAGGCCCTGGGGAGCCCATTCTCTCTCTCTCTCTCTCTCTCTCTCTCTCTCTCTCTCTCTCTCTCTCTCTCTCTCTCTCTCTCTCTCTGCCTTTTTCTCTGTCACTTTCAAATACATAAATAAAAATAAACAAAAAAAATAAAAAAATAATATGCTCTAAAAGCTCAATGTCCTCTCATTACAGCTTATCATTTAAAACATCCTGCTCCACCACTATGAATATCAAGCTTTTTACACATATTCTTTGGGGGAACATTTAAGATCCAAGCTATGTTAATGTTTATGAATGAATTTTGCAAGTGCCAAATTATGAATAATTTTAAAGATATATTTATTAGTTTTTTAAATCTTTCATTTTACATATGAGAGGGAGAGATAGAGAAAGAGAATGATGTGGTAAGACCTCTTGCCAGTGCAAATAACTCCAGACACATTCACCACTTTTTGCATCTGGTTTCTATAGTTACTGGTGAACCTGGACCATCAAGCTTTGCACTTTTAACAACTACACGATCTCCACAGCTCATAAAAAGTTTTTTTAAGATATTTTATTTGTATTGTATTTATTTGAAAGAGAGATAGGAGAAAGAGAACGGCATGCCAAGGCCTTTAGCCACTGTCAAAGAACTCCAGATGCATGTGCCACCTTGTGCAGCTGGCTAACATGGGTCCTGAGGAATCAAACCTGGGTCCTTTGGCTTCACAGGAAAACACCTTAACCAATGAGCCATCCCTGCAGCCCATGAAAGTATTTTTATGAATACTAAGGAGGAAATTGCATATGAAATAAATTCTAAATAAAGTCTTTTCTTCTGTAAGAAAATAATATGGTTTATATTGTTTATTCTCAGTTTACCATATGCAATTAAGAAACTGAACATGAAGATAGAACAAAAATGCATTTTGCATAAACTTTGACAGGATATATATATATATATATATATATATATATATATATATATATATATATACACACCATCTAGAGCACTGTCAATGGTTGGGCAGTAGAAATGGAACAGACCTGATTTAAGATCTGTTGCAGAAGTTAGAAAGTTTAAAATAAGAATGACTGAGGATTCTGTACAGTTAGCTCTTGAGGGTCGCAGTGCATATGGGTAAGGGACATCACCAAGGGCAAGAATGTAGAATATGTCCTAAATGATTACTATTTAGAACAAAGTGACTCATATAAGATCATTTTTATTACTTTTTATTACTTATGAGATATCGAACCAGTAGTTACTTACAAAATAAGACATATTTTAAGCAAAAGCAATAATTATGTCATTAAATATTTGTTGGAAAATAACTTCTTTTGTAAAAAGTTTTGTAATTAATATGAAATGGTAAGAGGATGCAGTCATCTTCACTGCATGACTAAGTTTGCAGGTTTGCTTAGGACTATAGCACTACAGCATGGGCAGAAGTACCAGTGTTTCTCACTATAAGACTTTGGTTTGTAATGATTCAAGATCTACTTGAAAATTAAATAGTGATGCTTAGCATTCCAGATAATTACTTATCTTTCCACTAATTCCACTGTGTGGCTTGGAAGGGCGGATGTTACCAATTTCAAACTGTTTCTGAGTTCATATCAGTATTTCTGGAATTCTAATCACAAATCATTTTGCAAATTTAGTTTTGAAGAAGAACAGGTTATATTTGTAAGATTGCTGCCACTAAAAGTGGCTACTGTTACTCTTACTTTCAGAAATGATTGCTATACAAGGATAGAGGAGGTAGACACTGAGGACACTCAATACCTACCAAACCAGAGATCCAACGGCTCCTAAGAGTTCATCACTGAAGTACACTTAAAATAAACACAACATGGCTGAGGGAATTTCATGGAAGGGAGGGAAGAAAGATTGTTAGAGCCACAAGTTGGGACATTATGCACAGAAACATTGCATCCCCATAACTGATGGCTTCCCCACAGTGCACAACCCACAATCTCCATGGAGATGACCAGCATCCCCAATGAGGAAGGCCCCTTTGGAGGGGGGCAGGGATGAGGGAAAGGATGGTGCCAACATGTGCTCTTTGTATATTGAGTATGCCCGTAACTACTAGTAAAAAAAGAAAAATAATAAATGATTGCTATAAATTGAGAATGGCATATAGTTCCTCTTGATGAAGCACAGTAAAGCAACATGGCAGATCTCACTTGTCTACAGAAAGCCGAAGAGGAAACTCTAGAAATTAGCTACTAGTGCAAAGGTTTCATACTGTCAAAATATTTCTAACACTTTAAAGCTATGCATGGTCCTCATTTACTTGTCATGCCCTATCAAGCACCAGTTAAATGTTCTCCACTGAATTCTTCCTCACTTGCAGTAGATATTTTTATGACATTTTCTCTTTCATTAGAAGAGAACTACTAGAACTCACTGATGGATACATTTTACTATTATGTTTGAAAATACTTACACTAGGGTGGCTGCTCTTCCTGCACCCCCAGTACTGGAAAGTCAGAGACGTGACAGCCATGAGGGGGAAGAAGACTGAGCTCCAGGCTAGTCTGGGCTACGCTTTGAGCCTGTGTCTCAAAAACAAGAAGAAAACAGAAACAAAATATTGATAAATTCAATGGCATTATCAGTGAAAGTATAAAATAATAAACCATTTGGTACTGCATAACTCTCATTGCTTTCATTTTGATGTGTTCATCATGAAAATGTGAGCATTTCTGTATTTTGAAAGATGCACCTCTTGCAAGAAAACTCTACATTGAAGTTTGCCTAATCTATTGCATGGAAGTCAAACTATTAACTGAACTGGATCTTTCACAGGCAAACTTCTTCAGTTTTCCCTGCCATGTTTGTGTGTTTGTTTGTATGTGTGTGTGTGTGTGTGTGTGTGTGTGTGTGTGTGTGTGTGTGTGTATTTTGAGAAAGGGTCTCAGGTATCCCAGATTGCTATTGAACTTGTTATGAATTTGAACTTCAGATTCTCCTGCCTTCCCCTTCTTAGTACTAGGATTATAAGAATGTGCCACTGTTTCCAGTTCTATGGGGTGCTGGAGATTGAACCACAGTTATCTTATAAGCACAGCAAGCACTTTATCAACTGTGCTATACCAAGCTATAATCTTTTTTATTTCCCTTTGGAAGAATATCTTGGGTTGTGTTTTTCCTTAGGCACATTGAACAATATTAAACAGTTTGTTCATTCTTAAAACAATAACACTAGTTTTCAGCCATATTGAGTCTATCTTTAGTACCTTAGAAACAGCAAGATAGGATGAGAAGGGCAATGGCCTATAATCAGATCTCACTGTCTTCTTGTACTAATTAGTGTTTAATGGTAGTCAAGAAGCTTAGCTTTTAGGATATAGTTCTTTCTCTATAAAAAAAGAAGGTGAATTCCTGGAAATATGAGGGCTTATGTCACCATGCTCAATACTCGTTTTACATTTTAAAAAGTCTTAAATATTTCAGTTAAAAAGTTGTATAGTGATGTCTTTATTGCATAGTATACCATTGTTACTTAATAACACTAAAAAATACAAACTATGAGATAAATTTTAAGTGAGCAATGTAAAATTAGACACCTGTATACTGGCATATGTACATAATGAATACACATATTTATTTTGTAGTTAAAATATACATATGGCTAAAACCAAACTGGAATAAATAATAATAAAATGTGCATATATAAGTGGGTTGTTCATTTTTTTCTCTTTTTTCTTTGATCACTATTAGCACTGATGTGTTACTTTTACTTCTGAGTGGAAGAAAATAATCTTATTGTTGTTTCCTATGTCATTCCTCTTCCCAAATGTACCTTATTTGAATAAAAACATTGAAAAAAGAATAATATAATATGCATTCAATTTGTGGAAGACTGATCTTGTAATAGGCTTGAGTTTTCTTGGAAGGACATAGAAATGAGTTTTAAGGTACTGGAGCAGTATTTTGGAATTCAGGAATGGTTCCCCATATTTATGAACCTCAAGTTTGGGTCATATCACATTTTCCATTATGAATTATTAAGTTTATTTAGGGAGAATCATAAATTGTAATGTTTATTTAAGGGAAACTGTGATCTAGAAAGAAGGCTACAGCAGAGTCCTAAACATCAGAAGTAGGAAATACATGCTTATGTTTATAAGCATAGTTTTTAAGGTTCATTTAAAAGAAATTGAGGTTTTTAAGGAAAGACTGGACTAGAGCCATGTGCATGTAGAAAATAACTCACAGTGCTCAATTAAGAGAAATTGATGTTTTTAGAGAAAGACTGGATTAGAACCCAAATCATGTAGAAAATAGAATGTAGAGGCTTGTGTAGGGAGGCTTAGAAGGAACATACATAGCATCTACCTCATGCTTCCCCATGGAAGTTAAGAGGGCAAACAGTGAGAGCTTAAGGAAGAACAGCAGAAGAAAAGTATCAAAGCAGACACCAGGAAATTAGCATGAGAAATGAGTATTAAAGAGAGTTATGTACATGGTTACTCCAAGTTTAGAGTAATTACAGAAGTAATAGGCCTAGAGTTGGAAAAAGCAGCCACATGGTAGATTATAGAGTAAGGGAAACACACACACATGGTAGATTCAGAGACCAGAGGAAAATCATAAGTGTAATTAAAGTGATGGAAAAGGTAAAGCAAAGGCAAGCAGAAAAACCACTCAGACCAAGAATCAGTATTCTGTAAGGCTCCCCAGCCAGGCTGGGAGAAAGGGAAAGCCACTTGTGAATCCAAACAATTATGAGAGGGACTCCAGAGAGAGTAAAGGGGGAGCTGGGACAGCCTTTATAGTTGGTTGAAACTATAGTCTCTTCAGATTCAGGTATGCAAAGGTAAGGCCTAATTGTTTAGCAGCTTTGAAGAGCAGTCCCCAGGTTTAACCCCACCTGGGTAGGGAAGGCCGCTAGACTGTGGGCAGCAGGAGGTACTGTAGCTATTGTAAATCAGACAGGAGTCCCATTCCTGTGAAGTGTTCCATTCATGCCAGGGTGAGGTGGCATCAGTTCTCTGGGATGATTTTAACTGAAACTGCTTAAAGAATCTAGCTTTCTCCTATTTCTCCTTCACTAGCATCTTCCTATTTAATAAATTATTATCTTCATACAAAGTTGACATTCTTTCTTTATTAAGAACATGCTTTCTATGGCTACATTATGTGTTGCTAACACCATTTCCCTCCTCCCTGCCCCTGTTCCTCAGTGAGGTTGCAGTTATTCCCCATGGGGTTGTGGTTTATGTGTTGTGTATGCAAAAGTGAGTCACTGGGGATAGACAATGTCTCTGGGCATGAGATCCCAACCTGTGGTTCTTATAATCTTTCCATCCCTTCTTCCACAAAGTTCCCTGAACTTTGCTGGGTTTGTTTTAAGTCTACTTCAATGATTAGCTCTCAGGAGCCTCTGGATTTCTGCTTTGGTATGAGTTGAGTATCCTCAGCATCTATCTCCTTTACCATGCATGGCCCTAATTGTCAGGTTCACTATGGAAGCAAAAATCTTGTTCATCTCCCCAATTCTGTGGTTTCACCTGGGCTTTGACTTTATACAATGTTGACATTTTTAATGTAACACAAAGATGTTTATACTTGCTAAGCCTTCATTTTTTTTAGATTTTCTACTTTATTTTCTTTTTGCTTCAATAGAGGTTATTATTAAAATCATTCCTGGGTTGGAGAGGTGGCTCAGTAATTAATGGTACTTTCTTACAAAGCCTGATTGTCTTGGTTTGCTTCTCCAGTACCCACATAAGAACCCGATGTACAAAATGTTGCACCTGTCGGCAGTTGATTGCAGTGTCAGGAGGCCCTTGAGTGCTGTCCTTACTCTTCCTTTCTCTTTAATTTCTCTCTCTCTCTCAACTAAATTAATATGTATTTTTTTAAAATACAATTAAAATCAATTGCAAATTTGTAAATGTAATGCTAAGATAGTTTCAGTTTGAAAATTAGATTATTTACAAACTATCATTATATAATAGTAGTGACTTTGATTTAAATAAATTAATTTAACCAAGGGTATGCATTTCTTTTATTTTTAAGAATAGATATTTCTAAACTAAAACTATGTAGCATGTTGCCAATAAAGATTTATTATGACCCCAAATAAAAGAGTTGCATGTTGTTATTGTTTTGGAATAAATTAATTTTCTAAATTATATTTCATAGGCCTATTCATATAATAAATTTTCTGCCTCATTCTCACTAGGTTGACTTAAAATATATCTCACTTTATTTAATATAGAGAGAAATAGGATGATACATTTATTTTAATTTTTTTATTCATTTTATTTATTTATTTATTTGAGAGCGACAGACATAGAAAGACAGATGGAGAGAGAGAGAATGGGCGCGCCAGGGCTTCCAGCCACTGCAAACGAACTCCAGATGCGTGCGCCCCCTTGTGCATCTGGCTAACGTGGGTCCTGGGGAATCGAGCCTCGAACCGGGGTCCTTAAGCTTCACAGGCAAGCGCTTAACTGCTAAGCCACCTCTCCAGCCCGGATGATACATTTTTAAATGTTAAGATAATTTTACAACTTTCTCACTACTGAAAGATTAGGTTAAGGCTCTGTAAAAATGATAATGTGACAACACTCTAGTTTGTTGGTGATTTAAAAAAAAAAAAAGGATACAAAAACCTCCTTTAATACCATTAGGCAGAGGAAGTAGAAGGAAACTCAAGACGATCTTCCTTCCCTCTCTATTTTCTATACTGATTCATCATATCTATCAGGCAAAATGAATTTTTTTTTTTAAATAGCTGAAGCACTCATCTTTTGCTCTACAAACTTAAGATTTGTTGAGACAGTGGAAGAGGGGTGAGTGTTGGCTAGAGATTCCTGCCCAGAACAACATCAACAAGTGTAATAGTGTTCCTCCATTCCCCCACTTCACCACCATTTTTGAGATGATGCAGAATATGAATCTGCTCTGGCTGAGGACTCTCATTATGTGAATTGCCTTCCTCTCATTTCCACTGTATACTTCGGGGGGAAATGCTACCTGTGAGCTGAATTTGAAACCAGTTTCACCTGCATGTGTTTTCATTGATTGATGCTTATTTGGCCCCTGGAAATAGCTAATCCTGGGAACCGTCTTCATTCTTGTCTTGACAGAAAGAGTAAGTAATCCTTTAGTGGAAGGCCTATTCAACTTGGAAAGTCAACATTCTACAGCACATCAAAAATGACATATCTAGGGCTGGAGAGATGGCTTAGCGGTTAGGCGCTTGCCTGTGAAGCCTAAGGACCCAGGTTCGAGGCTCGGTACCCCAGGTCCCACGTTAGCCAGATGCACAAGGGGGCGCACGCGTCTGGAGTTTGTTTGCAGAGGCTGGAAGCCCTGACGCGCCCATTCTCTCTCTCTCCCTCTATCTGTCTTTCTCTCTGTCTCTGTCGCTCTCAAATAAATAAATAAATAAAATGACATATCTAAATATAATGTATGTTTAAAAAGAACTAGAAGGAAAAGAATAAAGGATTTTGAATGTTTTCATAAAAAAATTAAAATCTCAGTAATTAGATGTTTCCTGATTTGAATATTACATATTGCAATAGTATATGAGGAAAATGAATCTCATAGTACTTTGCAAGTATGTGCAATGGTCTGTGCATATTAAATAACATAATCTAACCTCCTAGCTGCCTCTGTGATGGAGCAGGGCCCCATGAAGCCCCTGTGCTGAGCTTTCTTTCACGTGGAGGATAAACAGGAGGAGTGGGGCAGAAGACCCACTTTATGTACTGTAACAACTATTAGCTTTCAGGTTGGCCTCCTAATATAATATAAAGGTGCTAATTTCTTCCTGAATTTAATCCACAATCATGGTAAATAAGCCTGCTGAGATAGTTAGTTTGAATATTTATATCATATCATGCAGGTCATTTCACATGATTGTCACATTCTCTGGGGTATTTCATGTGTATAGCAGATAGAATAGAAGTACATTTATTTCTGGAGACTTCTCAATGATGTAAAATTTGAAAAAAATTAATTTCTTTCCTTCAACATGAACAGAGCTGACATTTGGAAGACAATTTTAAGTGATTATTATTTGCATAGTAAATTCTCAAGATTTCATATATGCTAAGATTCTTTGCAGTGAGATCAAGGCATTTGAAAAACAATGCACCTGGTATTTGAATGCAACAGAGGTTCCAAATTTAGCTTGAATGTACTTTAAAAATTTCTCCAGCGAGGCTGGAAGGATGGCTTAGTGGTTAAGGCATTTGCCTGCAAAGCCAAAGAACACGGGTTTGATTCCCTAGGACCCACATTAGCCAGATGCACAAGGGGGCATACATGTCTGGAGTTCATTTGCAGTGGCTGGAGGCCCTGGCATGCCCATTCTCTCCCTCTCTCTCTCTCTTTTACTGTCAAATGAATAAAAAATAAAATATAAAAAAAATTCTACATTGGTTTAAGCTGGATTGTAATGCTGTTTTAACTTAATGAGAAAGAGTAACTCTGGAACATTCAGCTTGTGAGGTCAGGGAGCTTTGCTAAGAATAGTTTAATATTCCAGTCTACAGGAATAATTTTTTATCTTTTTTATTTTCATATTTGTAGACACATGTCCTTGGGTGAGTACATATACATATGTGTGGGAGTATATGTGGAAACCAGAGGTTATAATTAAATATGTCTCTCAATGACTCACTACCTTATTTTATGAAACAGGGTCTCACACCAAGCACACTGAACCTCAAGTTTACCAGTTTGGTACACTAGTTAACCAACAATCTGTAGAATTC
Source organism: Jaculus jaculus (assembly GCF_020740685.1). Taxonomy (NCBI): domain Eukaryota; kingdom Metazoa; phylum Chordata; class Mammalia; order Rodentia; family Dipodidae; genus Jaculus; species Jaculus jaculus. The sequence continues at coordinate 101,515,533 of NC_059108.1, read as the reverse complement.
TTCTGTCCTCTCCTCAGTGCTGGAATTATAAGCATGTGCTGTTGCGTCTGGCTTTTATGTGTGTCATGAGGTACAAACTAAGGTTCTTGTAGTTCTGTGACAAACATGCTATCCACTCGGCCATCTCCCTAGCTCCAGCCCCTACAATGGGTTTACAAGTTTATGAAACTTCACTTAGAAGTGGCTTCATGTGGGCCTCACTTTCTTGTCCACATCACAGCCAGCATGATGCCCTTCTGTCTTACAGAGGATTTGAAATGAAAATAATAATAATAAATAATAACTTCTCTCTACTCTGACTAGGTTTCTTTTGCATATAGTGAGAAATGATTGGAGTTGGGGTTTTTAACTGATATGTAAATAAAGATCAACAAGTCTGTATGAGTATCCATCTATCATTACGTTGTCATTATATTCACTGTGTCTCTTCTTTTTTTGAAACACCTTTTGTGCATTTCAAGAGCAGGACCTTCGCATACTGAACCAGTTTTCATGAAGTCAGTTTGAGACAATTGGAAGATTGACTCCTACCACCTAGAAATAATTTTGATTGTTTTAAGTTGTTGTGACACTTTCCTGACTGCCTCCACCCCCTGGCCCTTCCTCTCTCCTATGCTGATCAGGTATAAAGCAGGGTTAGCATCCCTTTCAGTATACCACACCCTTCTCAGCTATCTATTACATAAGATTGAGACCATTTCCCCAGTCTTTCATCTTTACTGAGTGTGGTTTTCTTTTATACATTTTTATTTATTAATTAATGAGGAAAGGAAAGTGAAGGAGGGAGGGAGAGGGAAGAAGTGAGGGAAGGAAGGAAAGGGAGAGAGGGAGAAAAGGAAAAAGAGAGAGAATATGAGCATATCAGGGCTTCTTTCCACTGCTAATTTCAGACATAAACAAAACTTTGTGCATTTAGCCTTATGTTATACTGGGGAATTGAGCATGACCAGGCAGGCTTTTTAAGCAAAAGCCTTTAACTACTGAGTCATCTCCCTGGCCCAAATACATAGTTTTCTTTGAGTAAGAACAATTCACAAAAATAACTTTTTAAATGTTACTAAACAATATACATGATATGGAATGTGTGTCAAACTTTATCCTAAATACACACACACACACACACACACACACACACAACCATTTCATCTATCCATAACTTCACATATTAGGAAATAGTCACTGAAGACTCCATGGCCTGTCCTAGGTCACAAGGCTGGTAGATGGAGTGAAGAAACACCAAGCATTGTGACTGTAGCCTATGGTTTACACACATCATTCTGCTCTCTCTAGCTACTTCTGAACACGGAAATTTAAGCACTTTTAAATCTACCAAAATGATGCCCTTGCCCATGTGATTGGAGAGCACGCAGGCAGTGGAGGTAGAAGGTGAAAGCTACCAGTCTCACTTCCCAGAGCCGTCTTAGGTTCCTCTAGTGGCTGTCAGGGTGCCCAGATTCATGTCCCTCCTCTCACAGATTTCCTTTTGCTCAAAACTTTTATTGTGTTGCCTTTATGTTCTGGCAAAGCAAAGGACTTCTTGTGCTGTCGTTTTGATCTCTTCCTCCCATAGTCAGCAGTTGATGAATCACAGTGCTTACTCTTTGATGAGGGTGAAAAATAAAACCTTTCTTACATACTAAGAAGGCCTATTTTTTCCTCCTTTTTGACTGCCAACCTTAATCTGGTTTTCTTTTACTGTTTTGGCAGGCATTTATCATAAATTTTTGTAGCTTCTTGTTGAGAAGTAGTAATTTATGATCTTGGTTCTATTTTAAAGGATAGTGACTTTCTTCATGGCATCTCTACTATCTCCTTTAGTTACAATTACTCCAGGCCTCAGCCCCTTAGCTGGGGCTTTGCCCAAACACGTGGGTATGTTTCCTTTTCAAAGGGATGCATGTGCTCATCCTCTTTCCTGGTATAATTCCTACCAGTACTTTTGCTTTGCACAGCAAATAGAAAGCTTCAGAAAGTGAAATAAAAGCTACTCACAAATGATGGATTGTATGTGCTTAATCTTACATTGCTGTGTGCTAAAATATTACTAACATGAATATTATATCTAATTTATTATGGTTCTTTGTATACACACATGTATTTCAAAGTAGAAATTTGAATACCTTACCCTAAATTAAAATTTCTCATGAAAGATGTTTCCACAATTTAAAGAACAAGAACCCATCCATTTTAACATATGTTGAAATGTGATATCAAGCAATTTTATGGGCATTCAAATTTTGTAAGTGAGACATGAACTTGCCAGAGAGAGTGGAACTGAGCTGGAAAAAAGAACAGATTCATCTCTCTGTCTTTGGAGAATAACAATGGTGTCATTTGATATTTTCTCCCTAGCTCCCCTGTTCTCCTACTTATCTGGATAATATCTCTTCCCATTACTTTACTTGCTTTCAAATAATTACAAATAAATTTGTGTATCCTTGCCTGTGCCATCTATCAAGAATCACATTTTAAACTATAGGTTTTAATAGGTACAAGATAATTATATGTACTTATGAGGTAAACCTGGCATGTTAATGGTTTGTACAATGAACAATGGTTCTATCGGGGTAATTAATATGCCTGTCACCTTAACTATTTTATCATTTTGTTGTTTTGAGAATATTCAAAATCCATTCTGGTAGCTACTTTAACATGTGTAATCTAGTACTTAAATTGTGTATTCATGTCAAATAATTGTAAGGAAGACACCTGAATTGATTTTTTCATAGTTTACATGTTATTTTCTCTTAAATTTCAAATGATCTATGTCTGGTTCACTCAGTTCTGGTTTGGCTCTGCTGACACCTGCTAAACTCTGTGTGTATACATAAGAATGATGTGTCAAAATGACCTTGTTGCTTTATCTTACAGTGTTTGCTCTAGGGATGGCTCATGAGCATTGCTATATATCCTTAGGTTCTGTCAGTTTGTGATGGGTCCTAAGTAGTTTTCTGGAGGAATATATGAATATTAAATCAAAGTGTCACCAGGAACAGTGATGCATATTAAAAAGTCACTAAGTAGGAATACAAACTTGGAAGGTTCTAAATTATTATAGGAAATGCATACTTACCATGTTGTGAAAATTATATGAAAAGTGTTTAGTACAACACATGATTTTGTTGTTACCTTCTTATTGCTGAAGCAAGGGACCTAAGCACATGCAGCTGATGCGAGGAAATTTTTTTGTCATTGTTTTAATTTTGGCTTACAGTGTCAAAAGGAAGCTACATGGTGGCAGGAGAAAGCACAGCATGAGCAGAAGCTGGACATCAGCTCTGCCACAACAGGTGGAAATCAGCATCAACAGAAGCAACATATTTCCTCCAGCAAAACTCCACCTCACACATGTCCAGCAGCTGGGGACCAGTCATTTAGTGCACTTGGAGTTTATGGAGGCCATTTGACTTAAACTATCACAGATGACATATACCTTGCAATTATTGTGGTGTGTGTGTGTGTGTTCTCTGACATTCTCTTGGAAAGTAGAATTTTTATATTGAGCATTTACTATCTATTCCCTGAAATACATGAGTTTCCCTATGTTTAAGGTTACCTGGTTTCTTGCTTCCTATGTGAATACCACTTAACTGAACAAAGATAATATATTAATACAATTTGTTTTTTATTAAATGCCTCATTTAGTGATATTCAAGACTTCCACAATAGATGTTTTATAGTTATTAGTAATCTTATATCTTTCTGACTCTCACTTTCTGACTTTCACTCATGTTTTCAGATGCATGTGTCCCTTCTGTTTTCAACATAAATTGGGAATATCTTGAGATATATATTGGTTTTTTGAGGTAGAGATTTGCTCTAGCCCATGCTAACCTGAACTTCACTATGTGGTCTCAGGATGGCTTCGAATTCATAGCAACCCTTCTACCTCTGTCTCCTGAAAGCTGCTATTAAAGGTGTGCTCAACCACACCCAGCTCTTTGAGATTTTTTTTTTAAGAAATACAATGCAGGGGCTGGAGATATGGCTTAGCAGTTAAGGCATTTGTCTTCAAAGCCTAAGGATCTAGGTTTCATTCCCCAAACCCACATAAAGCCACGTGCACAGGTGGCACATGTGTCTGTACTTCTTTTGCAGTAGCTAGAGGCCTCCTATGCCCATTCTCTCTCTCTCTCTTTTCTTCCCTCTCAAATAAATAAATAAAACATCACAAGATGAAATACAATGTGCAAGATATCCCTCTCCATCATTGCAATATATACTTGGGGCAATGTTTGTTGTTTGTTCTTTTTCTCAGGAATGTGTAAATAAATATATTTCAAAGGATTTTTTATAATGAATAGAAATAAATAAATTATTTTGATTAAAATTAAAATTTAAATTCACATTTGCTTGCAAACTATTTTCTGACAATTGTGGGGTTTCTTTGGGAAGAGAGTAGTGGTAAAATAATGTCTCAAGTAACTTAAGCTGGCTGAGAATTTGTTATGTACCTGACAATGACCTTGAACTGATTTTCCTAACTCTACCTCCCAAGTGGTCATGTTGCAGGTATGTGCCCACAGGCCAAATCTGTTTCTTTAAGCAATGAAAAATTTATAGAATATCCTTGCTCTTTTTCATACCTTAGATATTGGTTTATTTCTTAAACAGCTACATATATGTGGGGTATGGGATTTCTGTACTCAAATGATCATTTTTTTCTGCAAAAGTGTGTGTGTGTGTGTGTGTGTGTGTGTGTGTGTGTGTGTGTCTAACAACAACTCTGTTCAAAAGTCTACACCACATGATGAGGGCTGGAAAGATTCCTCAGTGGTTAAACTCAGTTTCTTGCAAAGCCTGATAGCAAAGGTTTGATTCTCCAGTACCCACATAAAACCAGATGCACAAAGTGGCACATGTATCTGGAGTTCATTTGCAGTATCAAGATACTCTGCTGCACCCACAATCATTCTTTGTCTGCCAACATATATATATATATCATGAAGATATATCTTCACATGAGAATTTGATGGATGGGGTCTTCCAAACAACTGTTTAGTATTGAAATCTTCTAGACGAGGTCTATCTGCCTTTATTCAATTAATTTTAGGTTGAGTGCAATCTCTTTTTAGTATCTGCATCCAGAATGTCCACAGTGGTAATAATCACTTTCTTCAATGACACATAGTTTCCTGTGCCTTCTTGGAAAATCCCGAGTCAGCAGCTCATAGGTGGAAGTTATAATTTTAATAAATTTAACAAAAACTTGTAGTTTTAAACATCACTTCTATTCCTTCAGAGTTTCATATTTTTACAAAACACAACAGGCAGTATTTTACGTCCAGGAACGCTGTAGAAACATCCGTGTGAAGTAGTCATCCTAGTGGCTGCCTCCTTCATTACTTGCTGCACAGCTTTGTGGGCAACACAGTCACTGGTTTATTGAGAACATCTCTTGCACGTTGGATTTAAAGACAGCAAGGCAATTAAAGTTTATTAAGCTTCTTTTATTGACAAAGAAAATCACTCGCCTAAGGGTATTGTTAGCTGGTGAATTATCTTCAGGGCTTATATTTTTAATTAAATCCATTTATTGTCCTTAATCAAATGTTCAGGTATCTGACATATTTGAATTCAGGGACTACGTTAAAAGCACGGTATCTATCTGTATGTTTTTTGTTTTTTTTTTAATTGTGTTTCAATCTTTGGAAAGTGTCCCTCTTTGAAATAATTTGAATTAGACTTCCAGGAAAAGTAAACAGCTCTGAAACACAGTAGTATATCCACATGAAGGTTAGAAAATAGGGATTACATGTTGCTTAAATCTTTTTCACTAAGTATCTACTTTTGGTATCCTTTTGCCCCTGGCTTTTGAGGCCATATTTTGCTTGAGACTGTAGTCCACCATCATTGCAGGTATTTTCTGGCCTTGGGCATATTTGTACCACAGAACACACAGCCTGTAAAAGAGAGAATGCTCACAGCAGGAAGCCACTTTCCTAGAAATAAATGTACCACAGAAAATTTAAATTGCTTCCATTTATTTTCATAGTGCTATTCTGTTTATAAAACTAAGACATGCTTCTGTTATTATTTCCATGTATGAATCCCCTCTGGTCTAAGATGTTTACAATTTTCTTCTTCTTCTTCCTCTTCTTCTCCTCCTCCTCCTCCTCCTCCTCCTTCTTTTTCTTCCTTCTCCTCCTCCTCCTCTTCTTCTTCTCTCCGCCCCCTCTCTCTCCCCTTTCCCTCTCTTTCTTTCTCCAAATTATGGAACTATTGGAATGACTAATTTTAATGTACTTTATTTATTTGAGAGAGAGGGAGAGAGAGAATGGGTGTGTGCTAGGGCCTTCAGCCACTACAAACAAACTCCAGATGCATGTGCCCTTGTACATCTGGCTTAAATGGGCCTGGGAAATTGAACCGGGGTCTTTAGGTTTTTAGTCAAACTCCTTAACCACTAAGCCATCTTCTCCACCCCTGGAATAACTAATTTTGACATTGTTACACTGAAATAATGAAGGACTGTTTTGGGATAGTCTGCTTAGATTCCATATCTAGTCCACCCAAGGACAATTCTTAACAGAAGAGCAGTTTCACTCTTGCATGAGCAAAATTGATGCCCTCAATTTTGAAATACAACTTTGGAAGATTCTCCCACTCCCTTTGAGATGACTCATATTATGGGAAGCTCCTGTGTAGGACATGAAGCAGTGTGGAATTAATAACAATGTGCACCTTTCTTAAAGGTTTATAATATTCTCATTCTGTAATGTGAGTGTATGCTCTCATTCAAGTAAATGGAATTAAAATCTCTTACTTGTTGCTATCGCACCTCTATTCCTGGATGTTGTGAACACATAAGTTTAGATTTGTAGTTGCTTTGAGATGAGTAATGAAACTGCCTTTGTAATAGTCTATAGAACCAGAGGCCTCCTGGATTTTATTTTCAGTGCACCTGGTTATGCCTTTATGTAATATTCTATCACTTAAAGAACCTACACAGTCGGATGAGGTGCATAGTGCAGTATGCATGGATTACTAAATTATTGTATAAAGTTCTATTCAATATCTTCCATCACTTAACATATCTTTCTTTTTGTGTCAGGTATTTTTGGATTTATTTTCTTTTTCAAAGGAATTATTTCCTCTGACTTTTTAAAGTCTTATGGACTATATTCTAAAATCAGGAAGGCAAAGACACACCACACCAAAATCTAAACACTGTAATGCAGTAGTTCTTTTCTTTATATACACCCTTTTTTAGTTTTTACACATTTCCATTTTTTTCTATTTAAATCTTAATCAATTTCTAAATATTTCCAGGTTCCCAGGTATCTTTGTGTTCTTGTTTGCTGATTGGTAATGAAGGGTATTTATTGTGTACAGTCTGTGGTAATTTTAAAAATCAAATGGTGTAACACCTTAGATAAGAACAAGACTTCTCAGAATATTGACAGACTCAGTTTTGTCTGGTCCACATCCAAACTAGATCCCTGAGGAGTCGATATGAAAACAGGCAGTGAGGAACAAGGATTATAATGGCATTATATTTTAGAGGCTATACTAGGATGAAGTCAATGAAATTTGCTTAGCTTTCCTAAAATTTCTCACAAAATGCTAAAATCAAACCAAGTACAAATAATTGTAAATTTACTTTTTCAATTTGAAAGTAAAAATAGCAATGTCGAATGAAGTGATGCAACCTCCGTTATATTTAAATGCACACATTACATCATGCAATGATAAATCAAATCACTCATTTCCTTTTCTTCTTTCTTCTTACTACTTCAAAAATATTTCTGCTTATTAGCCTCTTAAGTGGAATCCGAATAGCTACCATAATATGTAAAATAGTCTATTTAGGTATTAATCACAGTTCAAATAAAATGATAGGATCAATGATGCTTGAAGCATACCAAATTATGAGGTAAAATGCATTTACATTACTTGAAATTTTTCTCTGAATATATAACTTTACTTGAAGGTTTGAAATATCATCTGGACAATTTACTCCTACTGATCAACAACCCCGTCCCCAACACACAAACTAAAATGAAGCAGATAAAAGTAAAACAATGGGCTGGAGAGATGGCTTAGCGGTTAAGCGCTTGCCTGTGAAGCCTAAGGACCCTGGTTCGAGGCTCGGTTCCCCAGGTCCCACGTTAGCCAGATGCACAAGGGGGTGCACGCGTCTGGAGTTCATTTGCAGAGGCTGGAAGCCCTGGCGCGCCCATTCTCTCTCTCTCTCCCTCTATCTGTCTTTCTCTCCGTGTCTGTTGCTCTCAAATAAATAAATAAATAAATAATTTTAAAAAAAAAGTAAAACAAAAATGAATATAATGGAGGGGGAGGTTATTGATAGATCTATCACACAATTATGAAAAAAACAGAAATTGGAAGTTTAACCATGACCACTATATGAGGGGAGTTTTTCAACCTGAATGCAAGACTGTCCCAAGGAAGAAATCAGGCCTCTGTCTGTCATCAATCTTTCAGGACCTCTGCCAGCTTTCTACAGGTTATTCTTAGAAAAGTCAGGATTGTTTTCCTTCCACCCATCATTGCTAAGTCCACAGCTCACAGACATCAAGGAGAATAGCGGAGGTTGGATTGATGATATCCTCTTGCCTCTGAAAGCATATTTCTAGTTCATGAGGTTTTGCCAAAAAGTAGAAATAGGTGAGCCTTCTGAATTTAGAGATAATTTTTTCTGCTCAAAGAATTATAAACCACCTCAAATTCACTAGAACATAAATACTTCATCTCCTGTGAAAGGAACATTAAAGGACAGAAGAGAATATACTTTCCTCCCATAGAACCATAGTAGATAAATATCTGGCTATTACTGGAAATTGAAGTAGAAGCTCTGCATATCAGCATGAAAAATGTATTTTTTTTTTCATGCCTAGAGAACATCAGTGTAAAAATTACTCCACATATCCCATCTGGTTGACAACTCATTTGTTGACTGTTTATTGTTTATAGGGGATGTGTGCCTATTATGAAATTATTACCACAACAAAACATATTAGCACATTTATTTCCTTACATATTTTCTTTTTATTTATTTTTTAAGAGAAAGAGACAGCAACAGAGAGAAACAGATAGAAATATAATTGGCCTGCCAGGGCCTTCAGCCACTGTAAACAAACTCCAGAAGCATGAGCCACCTTGTGCATCTGGCTTACATGGGTTCTGGAGAATCTACCCTGGGTCCTTTGGTTTTGCAGGCAAGTGCCTTAACTACTAAGCCATCCCTCCAGCCCCCCCTTGTTCTTTTTTTCTTTGTTTTTTTGTTTCTTTCTTTCTTTCTTTTTTTCTTTATTTCTTTCTTTTTTTTTTTTTTTTGCTTGCTGGAAGCAGTCTGGTATCTGCTTTCTTAGGAAATTTCAAGTAGAGAGTAGCTTATTTTTACCTGTAGTCATAACATTGTCCATTTGAATTTAATACCTTAATCATTTTCTGTATGGAATTTTATGATCCTTAACCAAAGTCTCTTTATTTCTGTTCCCTCTCCCAGCTTTGGTAATCACCATTCTACTGTGATCTGTCTACATGTAAAGTGCAAATTTAAAAAAAATTGAAAAAATAAACTTAGGACCTGAACATTTAATATCTAGAAAAAAATCAAAAATCAAACAAGAAACAACAAAGCTTCCAACATTGGCCATGTCAACTACTATTAGTTTTATTATTTGTTGTTCTGATATAACATCAAACCTCAGCCAACAAGATCAAAAGTGAACAAGTGGGCCTACATCAGACAAAATGTGTGTGAAAAGAATACAATAAACATAAAAGCCTCCAGAATATAGAAATAAAATATATGCACACCATTCATGTGACATAGCATCTGTATTCTAAATACACTAGAAGCATTTATCACAATAGCAACACAAAGGAAACTGCTGGGTGGATTCCAGCCCTTAGCTATTATGAATTGAGCAGCTATAATCATGGTTAAGCAAAATCTATGAGCTGAGGTTTGGAGCTTTTAGGATAAATACCTAGTAAGGGAATAACTGGGTCTGTGGGTACTTCTATAGTCAACCTTTTTAGGACTCTCCATATTGCTTTCCATAGTGGTTGTACCAGCTTACATTCCCACCAATAGTGAATGAGGGTTCCTATTTCTCCACAACGTCCCTAGCATTTGTTGTCATTAGATTTTTTTTTTAATTTAATTTATTCGTTTTCTTTTCAGTAAATACAGGCAGTTTGGTACCATTGTTTAGGCTCATCTGTGATCTACCCCTTCCCATTGGACCCTCCTTGTTGATGTAAATGGGTTGTGCATTGTGGAGTTAGCCCCCAGTTATTGGTATGATAAATGTCTCTGCAAATCATGACCCAACATGTGACTCTGACATTCTTTCCGCCCCCCTCTTCTGCAAAATTTCCCTGAGCCATGTTGGGTTCATTTTTGGTCTGCTTCAGTGATGAGGTGTTGGGGGACTCTGAGGCTCTGGCTCTCTGATTTGGTAGGAGTTGATTTTTCTCTGTGTTGCTCTCCTTCCCCTTTGTGCTGGTATCTGGTTCACAGGAAAACATCACCCTTGCTTATTTTGCCAGTTGTCCTCAGTTTCAGTTGGGCCCCTTTTGAGGTATGTTGGGGCAGCTCTCTCCTTAGGATCTACATCTGTCTGAAAAAGAGAAGCAGATTCTCCAATGGAGAGTAAGTTAGCATCGAAGGGTGGAAAACAGTAATCCGGATCCAAACGGCAATGATACCATAAAATTCTACTTCCTAAAAGACAGACCAAATGGCTGAACCTTCACTAGACCCTTACAGGAAACACCTGAACCACAAGACACTGGAGAGGGTAGGATCAAGACTAACCTAAATCTTCTACATCTTCCCTCCCTCCCTCTCCCCCTCTCCCCTCTATCTCTCTCCTCTCTAACTCTTGTATATTAGTTATGTTCTTCCTCAATTTCTTAGTGGACACTGACCTGTAACCCACACTTCCAGCTTGGGCCTACCATCCACAATGAGCTTTTGATCAGAGAAACCTACAAGGTTTCCAAAAACAATGACAGACTTCTGTCAGAGTACTTGATGACCCACCAAAGGCCAGTGGTAAGACCCTATTGCTGAAGACTCCATACGCAGCTGACACGTAAAATGGAATGGCATGGCTGGAAGCTAGGAGAGAGTCAGTCCCCAGACAGTCAGGGTGTCTAGTGCCAGAAGGTGCTACATAGGCGACTGGGGGAAATGACCAAGATCTGTCCAAGCAACTCATTGTTTAACCTAATTAGCAGCAAATAACCTGATGTGATGCCCACACAAGTGCAATAGTGGTACACAGCCATGGTGAGGAACCAACTGCTCTTTTTTTTTTTTTTTTTAATTTTTAATTTATTTATTTGAGAGCGACAGACACAGAGAGAAAGACAGATAGAGGGAGGGAGAGGGAATGGGCGTGCCAGGGCTTCCAGCCTCTGCAAACGAGCTCCAGACGCATGCGCCCCCCTGTGCATCTGGCTAACGTGGGACCTGGGGAACCGAGCCTCGGGGTCCTTAGGCTTCACAGGCAAGCACTTAAATGCTAAGCCATCTCTCCAGCCCCCAACTGCTCTTGATTTGGCTAACTGATCCACTCAATGGTACTAGACCCATAGCTGGAGCTGGGAAACAAGTCAGAACCATACCCAAACACAAGCCCACTCTGCAATATCATTAGACTTTTTCAATGTTTGCTGTCCTTACTGTGTTAAGGTGGAATCTCATAGTTGTATTAATTTGCATTTCCCTGGTTAGGAACAATTAGGAATGTGGAACATTTTCTTAAGTGTGTATTTGCCTTTTGTATTTCTTCTGCTGAGAGCACCCTGTGTAGTTCTCTGCCCCATTTTGTGAGTGAGTTGTATGACTTTCTTTTGTTTAGGTTTTTGAATTGTTTGTAGATTCTAGAAATTAGGCTTCTGTCTGATGTGTATCTGACAAAAACTTTCTCCCCCATTTGGTGGGTAATATGTTAGCTCTGCTTATTGTATGTTTGTCTGTGAAAAAGGCTTTTCAGCTTTCTGAGATCCCAATGGTGTGGTGATTGTTTAATTTCCTGTGCTACTAGGCTTTTGTTCAGGAAGTCTTTTCCCACTCCTATATAATGTAAAGTTCCTCCTATTTATTTTTTTTTCCCAATAGTAGCAGAGCTTCACATCTTATATTGAGGTCTTTGATCCATTTGTACTTTATTTTTGTGCATGGTGAAGTGTGTGGACAAGTTTCATTTTTCTACATATGGTTATTCAGTTTGTCTAGTACCATTTGTTGAAGATGCTGTCTTTTTTCCAATATACATTGTTAAAGCCTTTGTCAAATACCAAGTAGCTGTAGTTACTTGACTCAAAATCCAGGTCCTCAATTCTGTTCCATTGGTACATGTTCCTGTTTTTATGCCACTACCATGCTGTTTTTATTACTGTGGTTTTGTTGCATAGCTTTAGATCAGGTATGGTGATGCCTCCAGAGGTGTTTCTTTTGCTGAGGATATGCTTGGATATCCAAGGCTTTCTTCCATTCCATATAAATTTTGAGATCATTTTTTCTATCTCTGTGAAGAAAGATGTAGGGATTTTTATTGGTATTGCATTAAATCTATATATTGCTTTTTGTAAGATTGCCATTTTCACAATGTTAATTTGACCTTTCCAGGAGCATGGGAGGTCTTTCCTTTTTCTCAAGTCCACTTCAATTTCTTCTTGAGTGTTTTTATGTTTTCATTGTAAAGGTTTTACACCTCCTTGGTTAATTTTTTCCCAAGGTTTTTTATTAATATTTTTTGATGCCATTGAAAATGGGACAGTGTCACTTATTTCTTTCTCTGTATCTTTGTCTTCTGCACATAGAAAAGCTACTGATTTTTGTGAATTAATTTTGTATACTGCTACTTTATTGAAGGAGTTAATTGTTTTTAAGAGTATTGAAATGGAGGTTCTCTGATCACTTATGCATAGAATCGTGTTTTCTGCAAATAGGGCTAACTTAACTTCTTCCTTCCCAATTTGTATAATTTTATTATTTCTCCTGTCTTATTGCTTGAGCTAGGACTTCCAGTACTATGTGGGAGAACAGAGGTGAGTGTGTACACCCTGTCTTGCTCCTGATCTCAATGGGAATTTCTTCACTCTCTTCCCATTAAGTATTATTTAGGCATTAGAATTCTTATATAGCCTTTATTATGTTGAGAGATAGCTCATCCATGTCTATTCTCTCCACTGTTTTGATCATGAAGTGATTTGTATTTTCTCAAAGGCCTTTTTTGCATCTTTTGAAATTTACCATGTGCTTTTTGTGTTTAAGTTTATTTATGTGGTGTATTACATTGACAGATTTCCATGTGTTGAACCACCTCTGCATTCCTGGGATGAAGCCTAGTTGATCTAGGTGGATAATGAATTTGTTGTGATGTTGAAATTGGTTTGCAAGGATTTGGTTCAGGATCTTTGCATCTAGGTTCATCAGGAAAATAGGCCTATAGTTTTCTTTTCTTGTGGAATCTCTGCATGGTTTTGGTATTAGGGTGATAGTAACTTCATAAAAGGAGTTAGGGAGCTTTCCCTGTTCTCCAATTGTGTAGCACAATTTGGGAAAAATAGGTTTCAGTTCATCCATGAAGGTTTGATAGAATTCTGCTGAGAAGCCATCTGGTTCTGGAATCTTTTTAGGGAGGTTTTTTTTTTGTTGTTTTTTTGTTTTTTTGTTTTTTTTTTTTTTTTTTGGTTTTTCGAGGTAGGGTCTCACCCTGGTCCAGGCTGACCTGGAATTAACTATGTAGTCTCAGGGTGGCCTTGAACTCACGGTGATCCTCCTACCTCTGCCTCCCGAGTGCTGGGATTAAAGACGTGCGCCACCACGCCCGGCTTTAGGGAGGTTTTTGATTACCCTTTCAATCTTGGTTGTTGTGATAGGTTTGCTTAAGAGATTAATCATCTTTGAGTTTAACTTTGGTAGGTGGTATGTGTCCAGGAATTCATTCATTTCCTCCATATTACCCAAATTTGTGGAGTAAAGGTTTTTGAAGTAAGTCCTGATGATTCTGCCAATTTTACTTATGTCTGTTGTGATCTCTCCTTTTTCATTTCTAATTTTGTTAATTTGAAGTCTCTCTTTTATTTTTCTTTTTGCTTGATCAAATTGGCCAAGGGTTTACCAAACTTGTTTATTTTTTCAAAGAACCAGCTCTTTGTTTCATCAATTTTCTTGCTTTCTTAGTTTCCAATTAATTAATTTTTGCTCTGCTCTTAATTATTTCATTCCATCTGGAGCTTTTTGGGTTGGATATTTCTTGTTTCTCTAATGCCTTTAGGTAGATGGTTAGTTTATTAATTTGGGATCTCACTGTCTTTGATATGAAGGCATTTAGAGCGATGCATTTTCCCCTGAGAACTTCCTTTATTGTGTCCCATAGGATTTGGTACATTGTATTTTCATTGTTATTCCTTTCTAGGAATTTTGCATTTTCATTTTTTTATTTTTCCCACTACCCTTTTATTGTTTAAGAGTATGTTGTTCAGTTTTCAGGAGTTGGTTGGGTTCCTGGCATATCTTTTGTTGTTAATTTCTAACAATATAGCATTGTGACCTGATATAATGCAGGCAATGATGTCAATCCTCCTAAATATATGGAGGCAAGCTTTATGACCCAGTATATGATATATTTTAGAGAAGGCTCTATGGGCTACTGAGAAGAATGTGCAATTTGTGGATTTTGGGTAGAATGTTCTATAGATGCCTGTTAGGTCTAATTGATCTATGTTGTTTTTGAGCTCTCTTACTTCCCTGTTAATTTTCTGTTTGGATGATCTGTCTATTGCTGATAGTGGAGTACTGAAGTTCCCAACTATGATGGTATTGGTGGTTATTTCTGTTTTATTGCCAAGTAGGTTTTGTTTTATGAATTGTGGTGCCCCTGTGTTTGATGCATAAAGATTAATGATTGTGATATCCTATTGTTGGATTGTTCCTTTGATAAGTAATAAGTGGCCTTCTTTGTGTTTTCTGATTACTTTTGGTTTGAAGTTTATTTTATCTGATATAAGTCCAGCTAAAACTACTTGTTTCTTATTTCTGTTTGCTTCGATGTCTGCTTGAGGGGATTGGAGGGCTGGGGTGCTACCAAGGGTGTGGGAATCAGTGGACTCCCTTTTTTGCTCTTCTGTACCTCCCCTCTGAAAGCCTACTAGATTCAGCAAACCTCTAAACAAACAAACAAACTAACTAACAAACAAACAAAACTGAACCTTAAGGGTCTTGGCTTTTCTTCCCTGTTAGGTTAGGCAGACACCATCTTGACCAGAAGTGTATTTTTTGAATAAAATATATTACCACTAACTATTCTAAATATTTTCTTTCCAAAAATATTGTTTG
Source organism: Jaculus jaculus (assembly GCF_020740685.1). Taxonomy (NCBI): domain Eukaryota; kingdom Metazoa; phylum Chordata; class Mammalia; order Rodentia; family Dipodidae; genus Jaculus; species Jaculus jaculus. The sequence continues at coordinate 101,500,208 of NC_059108.1, read as the reverse complement.
TACTATTCCAAAACCACTTATCATTGGCACTTTTCCCCCTTGTGTTAATTCTAAACTTGCTGTAGTTTATGAAGGCAATGAGTTTGAATTATTTCAGTTCCCACTGCATTGGTCAAATATTTGTACAAAGCTTGCCTTCTGAAATGTATACTGATCACTGAGCTGATATGTGACTAGCATGACTTCCTTTGACTGAAAATTGCACAATGTAAACAAGTGTCAAAAATTACAATGTTCCTCTAAATGTGGACAGATTACTGATTTGTTGAAAAGTGAATTTAAATTCTAAGTGAAAGAAACAAAAAATAGCAAAAGACAATTCTTCTTAGTCATCTGCAATGACTTATTTTTCACATGGCAACTGTCCTACTTGGCATTTGTAGTCTGATTCATCCCCCATCCCCATGTTTTCACATTTCTGCAACTCTTTAAGCATGCAGAGTATCCTCTTATTTTACTCATGCTTTTTCTGTTGCATAAGTTAGTATGAATGTTACAATTCATTATTTAAATCCGCCTATTATCAGTTAATAGTCTTATTTATTACATCTGCTAAAGCCCCATAACAGGCATTAAAATTAGAGAGCTTCCCCCTTCCTCGTCATCTTTTGATTTGTGTATGATACAAACTCATTCAAGCAATGTTACAGATTTTGTGCACAGCAGCTGAATCTCACTTACATAATAATATTGAAACTAATGTGTATTATTTCATAATGATAAAAATAAAACAACAGCTATGTTTTATGGATCATATTCATGGTTATTTATTTATGAAAGTACTTTGGAGATGTATGTTATCTAATAGTGTCATCTAATAGATAATTCAGTACTTTAAAGATAATCTAGTAAATGTTCCCCTCCAAATCTTACATTCCTACCTACAGAATAGCTACAAAATATTCAAAACTACCTTCATATTCATAGTGGCTCCTTATTTTGTAGAAAAAGAAATGTTACAATTAGATTAACATTCTAATTTTTTGTTCGTTGGTTTTTATGGGTCAGCCTAGAATGGGATTCACTGAACTCCAGGCTTTCCTTTTTTAAAATATTTTATTTATTTATTTAAAAGAAATAAGCAAATATAGGGAGAGAGAGAATGGGCTTACCGGGGCCTCTAGCCACTGCAAACAACTCCAGATGCATGAGCCACCTTGTGTATCTGGCTTTATGTGGGTCCTGGAGAACCAAACCTGGGTCCTTTTGCTTTGCAGGCAGGCACCTTATCCATTAAGTCATCTCTCAAGCCCCTTATTATTATTTTTTTGAGTGTGTTTGTTTAGTGCATGTATGTGTGTTCATATGTGGGCACACGTTTGTGAGGGTGATCACTAAATGTGTGTACAGATGTGCACGGAGTACAGACATTACCATCAAGTGTTTTCCTCAATTACTCTCCATATTACTTACTGAGATGGGGTCTCTTCCTTTACCCAAAGTTCATGAATTCAGCTAGACTAGCTAGTCTACTTGTCCTGGGGCTTTCCTGTCTCCACCTCACCAAGGCTGAAAATGCAGGTGTGTATTTCCATTCCCAGGTTTTACACAGGTGCTGGGGATTTGATCCCATTTTCACAGTTTACATGACAACTACTTTGACAACATAGCCCACTCCCCAGGACTAAGCATTTTCACCTTCACATAATGTTTATACTGTATGTAAGTTGATGCTCACCATCAGGAAGCAATATAAAGAGTTCTTTGACTCTCCTTAGATTAGGGCAAATTGATATCTGTATGTAGGGTCACTCACAAAATTATATTCTCTTCTTTGCTGTTATTATTAGCATTCATTTGTGATTGTGATTGTTCCCAATTCCCATTTCTGGAAGATATTTTATCTCCTGATTCTTTCCATTTTGTATTTTTCAGCATCATCTTGATTTGGAAGCATGTGAAGTATTCTCCATGTTCCAGATCTAAGATGAAAGATACATGATTTTGCCTCATTGCTTCAGGCAATTGTTCCATATGCTTTCAAGTCCTCTGACTCCAAGGTCCATATTGGGAGCCCCTTAGCTCACCTCTCAACTGTGGTCTTCCTAGATACCATTGACACTAAATCTCAAAACTGATTATAAGCTCAGATGATTGGGTAGAAACTTTTCTTTTCCTTACTTAGTGTAAAGCTATATTTATAGTCTAAAAACAAAATAATGGTAGAATGAATAATAATTTTAATTGACCCTTTAAAGAATTAGGTATTATGAGATTATCTTATGGATGGCTTTGAAAATATTAAAGTAAGATTGTGGTTACAAACATAGTACAGACTAGTCCTCCTTTTTCCTACAAAACTGTGTGAAATTTCATGGATTATGGTAAATAATCTTGTCTCTTCTCACTCAGCTTCTCTTTAATCATAAATGAATACAAATGTAGTTTGGAGGTGAAGAGACACACAAATGTCATTTGCTCTGTCAGACATCAAAAAATCAAAGAATCTACTCTCTACAACACTCTCACATTGCCCAGATGACACAAAAGCCTCAGTCAATCACAGGTACCAGCAATGGGAGGAACAAAGTGGCTACATTTATAATCCTAAGCTTCCCTATGGGTGTGTTTACCCAATTTCAGCAGCAAAGACACTATAATCTGACAAATCAAAGATTTCAAAGTACTGTGTGCTCTAATTTAAGCATGACATTCAGCATCTGTTACCTCATCTTTTTAAAATGTTCATCTACGTGGCTTGATTTTCCATGAAATTAACACTAAGTGGATCAGGGAAAGTGCCTATGTTTTAAACACTCACATAAGTTCATGAATTCACTTGAATTCACTATATCTATTGTGTGCAAGCCCCCTCAAAGTCAGAACTTGTCAGATTTTCTACAAGTTCCCATCTCTTTAGAGCCTTTAATATATTGGCTATAAATGAAACAATTATTCCGAACTTACCATAGAATTTCAATGGTGTTATAAATCTCTTATTACAACAGGTACTACTAAAATGTTCTATTTTTAATTAGCATTTTGAGAATCTTTACTTTTTTGTTTGAGAATGTATGGCATTTCAAAACTTTTAATTTTCAGGTTTGCCTTTAGGTAAAAGATAAATTTAGATAGAGGTATGTTCAAGAGGGAAGATATTTATAAGCAAAGTGGAAAATGACTCAAATAAATAAAAAATTCAAGGTTGACTCCAATTTTACTAAAGGAAGGAAATGAAGCTCCAAGCCATTATCTTGCTGAGTCACAAACCACCTCTACATTTAGTATTTTATAGTGACATGCAAGTCAAATTTGTCAGACTGAACTATACTTTGAAATTCTGTAGCATTTTCTTCTATGATGCCTTTAATGTTTAAAAATGATGACATAAAGACAAAGGAATTGAAGAAAATATAACAAAGCTGGAATAATCAAATGCTGGACCCAGGTCTGGTCAAGTGAATAAAAAATCAAATAGTAATTCTGACCAGTACTCTTTTCTTCCATTGCTAACCACCTATAAGGTAATTGAACATGGTCCAATTATAGCAACATTACTACAGAACAGAACTCTGCAGAGTACTTTCAGAAACAGTAGAAGAGAAAGCAGCCCTATCTCTAGCAACTTTATAGAAAGCTTTTTCACTAGCATAATGAAATGTGTATGCAAAATTGGTGGCCTTCCACAATGTGATTGATGGCTTCCAGTGTCTTCAACCTTAATGTGTTTGCCTTCCCCTAGAATATTAGAGTTTTAATCTTCTTGGAAAAGAAAAGTTGCGAGTATTGTGAAGATGCTGTTGCATCAGAGATAGTCCATTAGCACCTATCAGAAAGTGAGTTACATGCCCCCATCTAGGTGCCATGAGGCTGGACAATATGCCCTTGTTGGGGCTGGTATTTTATATCCCATTCTGATTTTTGGAAGGAGAGAAAAAAAAATCATTGTTAGCATTTTGATGACCACTGTTACAGTTTGATACAATTTCTATTTGGAAGGAATTGTAAATATCATCCAATATGACTACAATTGCAATTGTTTGAATTTTTATGAGCTCAGTAAAGTGACCATTTGTTCCATAAGTTCTCAAAGCATTAGAATACAGCTGATCTATTTGTAAGCTTCTTTCATCAAAATATGGGCAATTTTATAAGCATTTCACAACTACATGCATCATCTATCTATGGGGGGAGCAAGGAGAAATGTATGATCCACATGTGCATAACAGACGTGAGATACAGTGCTGATTACCACTCATGATGATTCTAGTCATCTCTAAACAACCCTATTAGAAGTTTATTGTTATGTTTTTGTTTTGGAATGATTGCAAATGTGTCTTATTGAAAATTTTGCCTTTTACTCCTAAAGGTACAAATGCAATAATTCTCAATATTAGTATTTTTCAAAGAAAAGGAAAGATTTATTTACAAATTCCATAAAATTAGTAAGTGGCACATTCTATTCTCATCCTTATTCAACAGTGGTGAGTCTTTTCAAGGCTCTCTCCCCTTATGTCACAATACCTTCCTTAGTTTAGTTTTATGTCAATGTGAAAATATTTTTTTAAAAATTTCCAAGAGTTTGTTTTTGCCAACAAACATATGTTGCTGAGTTTTTATTTATATAGAGAAAGGTATATAAAATTAATTGGCCAGGACCAATTCTTATTACATTAAATAGCTAGTTGTGGAATGTATACTATTCTGTTTGTAGAGCTAACAGAAAAATCTTATGATAAACATTGATTCTTACTTTGTGTGGACTTTACATGTTGTCTTAGCCAGTTGATGTAACTGCTTACCTCAAAGATCTTTTGCTTCAGGTTAAGATTAGAGTGTATTACCTAAATTTAATGTCCTAAAGTAGATCTTCTAGCTGTATGGTTTTCCAATGCAGGGAAATTTAGGCAGATATATTCTCCCATTTAAAACTAAAGTACACATGAAAATAAGTAGAGTTACTAGAAAAACAAACCAAGCTGAGCACATTTTTCCAAGTTTGGATCTAGTCATTACTACTTCATTCCTTCAACATGACCTCTAAAGCTTCTCCCTTTTGAGTAGTTCCTTTCATTGTTCTTTTAGAACTCTAGATATATTTAGTCAAGACAAGAGATTTTTGAAAAGCAGAGGATTTGTTCTAGATGTTTCTATATATCATATCATGTGACATTTTAGGAAGACTTTAGGATCTGCAGGTAGTAAGCCTCTCCCAGAATTATGAAGGGGTGTAGCAGTGGATAGGGTTGGGCAAGGCTCTCTTGAGGCACAGTTTCTATGTTATTACTTCTTGTTTAGAATCCTTTTATAGTGACTCTCACATGTGTTTCTCATCAACCTCACATGGACTAGGGAGCAAAAGAAGCCAATAGTACCTGACTTAGTACAAATAAAAATAGTGCCCCAGCCAAGTAAGAAATTTGAATTTGAATTCCTAAGGTGATTTTAATAGAAAGTTCTTCAGTTTTCTATTCCATTAGCCTTTATTGTGAATTCTAATAGCAAATACTTGAAAAAAAATCATACTATTCATAATTTTGTACAGATTTGTGTTTCACTGTAACCTAAAAATAAGCAATCTGCACTTATATGCATGAGTACAATTCTTGTCTATCAAAAGGCAATAAGAAACTCCCTTTCTAATGTACCACATTATGGTGTGTTATGATAAATATCCTACTAGATACATACAGATGAGATATGAATCATTCCAGTGACAGCTGACAGAAAGCAATGTTAATTGACATTGCCATCTAAAATTACTTACTTACATATGTTCTGAAAATGTTCAGCAACACCATAAATAGACATATCACTTCCTGGAAGTTATCTCTCAACTTCTGTGTTTCCTCAAATTTCCTTTCAAATAGAAATATGTGATGTTCCTTTAACCATGACTTGAGAAGGGTGTATGCCTTTTCTGATTGTCCTAACGTGGGGGTCATTAATGAGTGTTTTTGAAAGGACCTTTTATTTTTTCCTCAGAGAAATTAGAGAGGAGAAGGAACAGCTCCATAGAACTGAGTTGAAAAACCATCTGTCACCTGATATTTGCTTACTACATGCTAAGAGTCTCATACATAAACAGGATGGGAGTGATTTTCTAAACACTAAGAAGGCAGAGTTGCTTATTTTCAGAAGACCTTCAGTGAAGGATCCAGATTCAGAATATAGGTTTTACTGTTCTCATGTGTTCAATGAGGACTGAACAAAGGGACACAGACATTGACAAAGATAGAGCAGGGATCCCAAAACAACACAATGCAGACCAAGTATCAACACATTTCTAGACATAGTGCTGGGCCCTGTGAAAGAGGCAGAGGCAAATACAAGCTACTGGGTGAATGAGTCAAGTCTCCCCTGCTTCAAAACTAGAGAAGAAGCTGAAGAATCAAATAGTTCCATGTCCTCTGGAAAGAAAGGCAGAATAGCTCCTTCCCAGCATTATAATCCATTTCAAAATACTTCTGACCCCAACAGTTTATTGTCACTTCTCCAAAAACCTATAACTTAATTCATTTTTAATACTAATTAAATGGACTTGCTATCAGATCCCAAAAGTTAAGGTCTTCCTGATCTATTTCTCCTTCCTTCCGACGTCCCTTTTAAGTCTTAAGCCAGTGGGAAGACTGACATACTGGCAATGAACTCAGGAGATTGCCACATACTCCACCGCAGTTTCAACACTTTGTTAGAATGGTTTCCAGATCTCAAGAAGACACCTGGCTTTCTGCCCTCTTATTTTACAGTCTAAAGTGTAACTGGAGGTTCAGAGGCACATAGAGTGAGGTTCAGAATGACCTCTGTCTCACAAAATCAAGATGCTTCACAATGCCTGTCTGGTGTATCATTCTGGAATCAGGAAACATTGTAACTTTCTCAGTGAGGAACATTCTTTCTTGCAGGGTTTTTCACAAAGACATAGCTTGTCAGGAATTCTGGCTCCAGCTTTTCTCCTCTCCACAGAGATTAAGTGAGTGGAGTTGAAACAGTGTTCTAGGGTCCTAATCAAGGCTGCATATTTCTACAAACCAGAACCTGTTGAAGGCCTTTACAATGATCCCTTCTTTAGAAGATAAGAGCATTCTATTAACCAGCAAATTTCAGTGGATCCAAAGGCTTGTTTGAGGATCAAAAGTTGCCACCACCATCCACATCACTCAGGAAATTATAAGTACTTTAGGAATTCTCTGTCAGAATACAAGGAAATGATCAAATTTATATTAATTAAGCCTCATTTTCCTAAGTCAATTAGAGAATTTTAGGGAAACTAAAAGCTCTGACAACTTTTTTTTTTTTCACTTGTACAATTTAGAGGATATAGACTTTCACTAGAGCTGCTTGGCTGATCACAAATGAAATGAATTGGGATTGAAATAATTTCTTCTGTTGGTTACTACAAAACTGCACTTTTCCCAAATTACCTGGAGAGATCTTTAAAGGAACTTTGATAAGACTGCTGTCTAGAAGCACTGAATTGCCTCATGGACAGCTATAAACCCTGGTAAAATGCTAAGGATTGACATACAAAAGAAGAAGAATTTCATTGGCACACATTCGTCATTGTAGAGGACTTCATGCATCTCATCAAAGCATCCGTAAGGAAACTATCGGCGTCAGCTATCACCATACAACTGTCAAACCAGGACCCTTATTTTCCCATCCTTGTTCTCCTTTACCTTGCTCTAACTCTGTAATTGGATTAAAAACTGTGACTATGAAGCAGAATGAGGTAGTAGGAACAGAAAATGGATCTGATCTTTTTCCTTGACCATAACAAGATGTTTCTCAGATTACCAAGCTGAGTGACTATATAGAAAAAAACAAAAAAAAAAAAAAACGAAATTCTTGCACTTTGATAATCTCTGTGCTAGACAATTTTATTGCTAAAAGTATAATATTTATTACATGAGAGCAACATCAAAATATTTTATTAGCTAGAAGTGATAGGAAAATATTTCACCCAGGGGTTAGGAAGAATGAGTCTATATGGGTCAGGTTCAAGAGAACAGTGTGGAAAATAAATTGTTTTCTGATTACATAGTGTTGTTTTCCACCCATTCACTGTAATGAGTAGAGGCCCTGTAAAGATGAGTGGAATGCATCCACTGTGGCAATAGAACACACAGTGCTGCAACATTTATGTCTGCAGAGGAAGTAGGATAAATAAATAAGATGGGGGCTGGAGAGATGGCTTAGCGGTTAAGCACTTGCCTGTGAAGCCTAAGGACCCCGGTTCGAGGCTCAGTTCCTCAGGTCCCACGTTAGCCAGATGCACAAGGGGGCGCACGCTTCTGGAGTTCATTTGCAGAGGCTGGAAGCCCTGGCACGCCCATTCTCTCTCTCTCCCTCTATCTGTCTTTCTCTCTGTGTCTGTCGCTCTCAAATAAATAAATAAATAAATAAATAAATAAAAATTTAAAAAAAAACATTTAAAAAAAATAAATAAATAAGATGGATATTAATATCACCGATTTAAATTTGACTTTGGAAAGTGGCTGCCATCCAGTCTGTACCTCTCTCACTATTTGTTGCAGTTTCTTTTTCTTTAATCTATCCAAACCCAAGTTTATTTATTTATGTACTTTTTACTTTATCTTAGAAACAAGGTAAGGGCTTGCAAAAGAAGGTGGATTATCTTGGTGACAGTGGGGAGAAGCTATCTATCTGACTGTTATGCAAATATCACCTAAGCCTTTCAAGTCTTCATGAAACAACAATGCTTGTTCTTTTGCTTTTTTCCTAAGGCTCAAGCACATTCCCCATTTTCCATTTTGGAAAAAATAAGTAAATAAATAAAATAAGTTAAAATAAACCACAACCACTACACACACACATATCACACACACACACACACACACACACACACACACACACACACACGTATATATACATACAAATGTAAATTTCCACTTCTCTCAAGTCAGCCACACCTGAAAGAGAAAGGAAGGAAATTATGCATCTGCTTAAATGACAACTTTCTTTTCATCTTCTTAGTCTTCTAGCTACAACAGAAACCATATAAATTCTGTATCATAACACATCAGCATTATGGTAACCACCACTGAGTAGATAACCTTTCCTGTATAATATACTCTCACATAATTTCCAAGTTGGATTTGTGTTTGTGTGTGTCTGAGAGAGAAAAATAGTATTAGATCAAACCATGTCCTGAAGAAAATCTTCGTATCATTTCCCCCCCCCCCCCCCGTGGCCCCAGTTGAAGCCATAGAATAATTAAGGAAATGAGAAGAGCACTGTTTTCTTGGTGAACCTGGTACCAGCACAAGGGTGAAGGACATATACACAGAGAACATTCAACTCCTACCAAACCAGATATCCAGAGACATAGAGACTCCCAAGACCTCTTCACTGAAGTAAACCTAAAATGAACCCAATATGGCTCAGGGAAATTTGTAGAAGAAGAGGGCAGAAAGATTGTTAGAGCCACATGTTGGGACATTATGCACAGAGACATTGTCTCCTCCCCATAACTGATGGCTAACCCCACAATGCATGAACCACAACCTCCAACAAGGAGGGACCCTCCAGAGGGGAGAGGACAGGGAGGAGGCTAACTATGGTACCAACAAGGCTGTATACACACTGTGTATATAACATGTATAACAAAAAAAAAGAAAAGAAGATAACTTCCAATGAGATTGTGGCTGTGACCATTTTTTTTTCTCTTAATATTTCTATGTGAGAGTGACTCTGTTTAAATTATTTTAAATGTATAAATTATGAATAAGTATTTTAGATACTATTACTAACAAAGTATTTAAAACTCCACAATTATTCCCTTTTCTGTGAGCATATTGAAATGAGCTCTAAGGATTGTGCATTTGAAAGAGTCTTTAGTAAAAAAAAAAAAAAGTAAAAAACAATAGCTAAGTGATTTTGCAGGCTGAAAATTCAAATTCATGCACTTTTGACTTGACCAAAGTATTGACCTAGACTGCTTTCTGTGTCCCTTCAGGAGTTACAGAAATAAATTCTAATTTGTTTCATTATGTTTCCCTTTCTCTTTGTCATTCAGCGTACCTCTGGCACTGTGGCACCAAGAACTTTAATTCCAGTCTGACTCACTGCTTGACTTTTCCTGTTTGTGCCTCTTGCCATCCCCTCATCCTACCCTGTTGCAAAGAAACCACATGACATCACATAATATTGTTGTGCTAGGAGTCTGCTTTTTCCCTCATTTTCCTCTCATTCTCTAAAGTAACCTTTGATTATTTTCTCCATTTCTTTTTCTTTAATGTGAGAAAGAGAATTGCCATGCCAGGGCCTCCAGCCACTGCAATAAAACTCCAGACGCATACACTACCCTGTGTGCATATGCGACCTTACATGCTTGCATCATCTTTGTGTGTCTGGCTTACGTGGGATATGGAGACTTTAACATGTGTGCTTAGGCTTTGCAGGCAAGCACCCTAACCACTAAGCAATTTCCCCAGTGCTAATTTTTCCATTTTTCATTGTCATCTCACTTATTTGCTTTGTGTTATTGAGTTTTGATAAGAATGCAAAGTATTCCAATGGTTGTGATTATGTATCTAAGAATTTTGTATAAAATCTTTTCTTATCACCTAACAATAAAAAGGGAAGTTCATGAAAAATAAATCATTAATTAAAATGCAAAATAAAAAAAAAAACTCTCAGGTTTAAAATAATGAAAATATTCCAGGTATGATTTGCTACTTTAATAGTTGTATTTATTATTATTATTATTATTATTATTATTATTATTATTATTGGCATAGGGCTTCACTCTAGCCCAGGCTGACCTGAAATTCACTATGTAGTTTTAGGGTGGTCTCAAACTTACGGCAAGCCTCCTACCTCTGCCTCCCAAATGCTGGTATTAAAGGTGTGTGCCACCACACCAGGCCGTTGTTATTCTTTTGACCTTCCAGGAATACATGGGAAAGAAACATTTGTTTTCAGAACATGTGGGGAGAAAATTATTTCCTGAGCTATTTGAAAGTCCAACAAAGTAATGACAGTGAGGAATGGTGGATGTTCTCTGACCTTGATGCATCCTCATTGCTTTATTCTTATCTCTTTTCTTGCTTCTACACATTCCTTACATTCAATGCCAATTTTAATTGAAAAACAAAATGCCCTCTTTTGGGCTAGCTATCCTCAGAAAGAAGGAAACTGTGGTAGTAATGCAGATACAACCAGGATTTTGCTTTCTCCCTGTAAGGTTGAACTATATCCCAGCTTTATATTTAACCCTCAACATCCTGACTTTTGTCTCCATGCGTCATGACACAGTATGTGACAGACACTGTTTTCATTTTCTCAAGTGTTACTGCTCTCTAATGTATATTGTCTGTAGTTCTTTTGAATACTCAGGCATTTGAAATGGCAAATCAGCTATTATAACTCGATTACATTTTGGTGCCTAATGATTCTATTGTATCATACCTACTTCCAGCTGTGCAAGCTGCAGTAGGAATTTTCATAGATCCCTAGTGCAGTGCCTAATCCCTCTACTGTTAAAGCCAAACCCTGTGTATCTGAGGAGATGTCATTATTCCCTCAGCCCTTCCTTTACCCTGAAATGTTCCGTGAATAAATGAGTCTCTCACACAATATGACTCAGAGGTCTTATATGTATGTTTTATGATTATAACCTAAAGAGAAATCTTATTGTTCATCAAGGAGTGTACCAGGGAAACTACCCTCTAAAGGCAAGATGCCTTCTTTTTTAACCACTTACTACTTTAGTGTCCCAAGTGAGAGTATGCTATAGGAAAGAAAAATAAAAAAGTAAAGGCCACTCTCCATGAAATTATACTCAAGTGATTGCATAGTAGAAGTGGTGGTTCGATTCAAGTGACTGCTATAAACTTAAGTGTTCTGAATGCCGGGTTCCCAGCTGATGGAGATTTGGGAATTAATGCCTCCTGGAGGCAGTGTTTTGGCTTATGGATGTTATAGTTTCATCTTGCTAGTGTTTGGCATACTCTCCTGTTCCTGTTGTCCACCTTATGTGGGCCCATGGGTGATATTCACCCTCTGCTTATGCCATCATTTTCTCCTGACATTGTGGAGCTTCCACTCGAGCCTATAAGCTAAAATAAACCTCTTTTTTTCCCCACAAGCTGCTCTTGGTTGGGTGATTTCTACCACCAATGCAAACATGACTGCAATAGTAAAGTGGTACCAAGGAGAGGGATTGCTGCTAGATATCTCACTGTGTGGCTTTGGCCTTTTGGAGCTGATTTTCAAGAGGAATGTGGAAAGATTTGAAACCTTGGCCTAAGAGATGCCTTGCAGTGCTGTAAGTACATCTTGATGGACTATTCTGGTCAGAGTTGAAAGACCTGAATGCAATAAAAACTATGGACTGTGAGGTGTGGCTTATGAGGGTGAGAAAGAACTTTGCTTGGACTGTGATAGCAATTTGTGTGAGGCTTGCTGTTATGCCCATGTCCTGAGAAGTTGTGCAGTGTTGCTTTGCATAGAAATGAACTGATATGAGCAGAAAGATACAACACAGAAAAAAAAAAAAGAAAAAAGAAATCTGGGTGAACTGCTTCCCATTCAGTTGCAATTGGGTGCATACAACTTTTGAGATTGGGCCAATTGACTTGCAAGAAGAAAGTAGACTCTTTTAAAGGGGACTGAGTGCCCAATCAATGTCCTGTTCTTAAAAGTCTGCTTCATTCCCCTCTAGATTAACAAATTGGCATACTACCTGGTATTGTGGAATGTAAGAAATGCAGGAAAGAGAGGGTCATTGAGTTTGCAACACAGTCTTGTGTTTTGGAAATGCCATGGGCAGTGTGAAGCAGGTTTGCTGGAAGCTTGCATGGAGACCCCATGGGGCCATGAGGATGAACTGTGGAGACCCAGTGGAGATGCTGGGACCACAAGATGGCTGCTAAGAAGAGCTGCCAGCTCCAGATGGAGTTTTCCAGGACAGTGAGTAACCTGGCTGGAAGGGCAGAATTGGAACTCCAGACACTTGTTGCTGGTTAGGATTATTGGATTTAGAGACTTGTCACTGGTTAGCATTGCTGGACTTTGAACATCTTTGGGATTGATAAAAATCTATGGGGACTTTTAAAGTTGGACTGAATGCATTGTATTTTTATCATGTATGGGTATCAGTTTATGGGGGCCAGGGTCAGAATATGGTGGTTTGATTCAGGTGTCCCCATAAACTTAGGTGTTCTGAAGGCTAGGTTTCCAGCTGATGGAGATTTGGGAATTTATGCCTCCTGAAGGCAGAGTATTTTTGTGGGTGGGCTTATGGGTGTTATAGCGAGCTCTCCCTTGCTAGTATTAGGTACACTCCCCTGTTCCTGTGGTCCCTCTTACATGGGCCAGGGGGTGATGTCCACATTCTGCTCATGCCATCATTTTCCCCTGCCATCATCGAGCTTCCACTTGAGCCTGTGAGATAAAATAAACCTCTTTGTCCCACAAGCTGATCTTGGTTGGGTGATTTCTACCAGCAATGTGAACCTTACTGCAACAGTAGAATTTAACTGAAAACAATAACCACAGATTTATATAGGAAGAGAAATAAGACTTCTTTGGACAGGATCTTCATTCAAGAGAGTGGTCTAAGCCAAAGACCATGGACTCTGTTGCAGTCCGGTTCGCATTGCTGGTAGAAATCACCCAACCAAGAGCAGCTTCTGGGAAAAAGAGATTTATTTTGGCTTGCAGGCTCAAGGGGAAGCTCCATGATGGCAGGGGAAAACGATGGCATGAGCAGAGGGTGGACATCATCCCCCCTGGCCAACAGAAGGTGGACCACAGCAACAGGAGGGTGTTCCGAACACTGGCATGGGGAAACTGGCTATAACACTCATAAGCCCGCCCCCAACAATACACTCCCTCCAGGAGGCATTAATTCCCAAATATCCATCAGCTGAGGACCTAGCATTCAGAACACCTAAGTTTATGGGGGACACCTGAATCAAAGCACCACAGACTCTTTACCTTGTAGATGGTGGAATTCCCACATTCACTTAAAACACCCCTAGCAACCTACAGTGACATTTCTAGAACTTATCAGGTAAGTGGTATCGTGTTGTGGAGCGAGCTCATTTTAGCTGTTGTCATCTAATTTTTGGTTCTGGATATATTTATGATGGAAACAATGTTGAATATGATTGGTATTTCCTTTAGAATTTTATGATATTGAACATATCTTTATGTATTGTAGTGTTGGGAATGATATTGGATGATAAGTACTTATGCTTGGTAGTTTACTATAAATATTAAATATGGTATCTATACATATTTCATGCACTCAGCAATGTACCAGTGAAATTTAGAACAAATTATATAATATATAGAAAAAAATAGATTTGTATGTAAAAATAATTCCTTTAAGTTTAAGATACAATTAGCAAAATCATCATTTTTAGACTAAAAACATGTGGTGGCTGTATAGACATGAATCTTCAGGTTAGGGCATACAATCTGGCTTCATGCCTCTTACTTGGATGCTTGATTAGTTATATCACAATTACTTAATGCATTCAAGCTTTTGTTTATACATGTTCCAATGAAGGCTGATAATACCTACAAACTAATGTTATTGTAAGGACAATGTCATCATTTTTTACTGATACTCTGTCAGGTCCCACTTTCTATTCATAACACCAGGGAATTCTATGGCTATGTTAAGTGAGTCTCTGTTTGCTCTGTACTTCCTGCTCACTGTTCCTCTTGAAGTCTTCATGTAACATTCATTCTGGTCTTGTCTCAGACCATCAGAGAAACCTGTCTTGAAAGTTCATGTAACAATTGGATTTTACCACTAGTGCACTTTTCACAAAGTATGCTTGCTCTATTTACACCATAAGAATGTAGACTTACAAGCATAAGAACATTTACTATATGTTCTCCATTATGTGAATATATGGTACATTGCCTTGTGTTGAATTCAAATAAAAATAGGTTTGATATGTAAAGGACAAGAGGAGTAGATATTTATAAGTTTATTTGTAGACTTATATTGCAAAAGAGTAACCCCCAAAATATGCCATTGCCTTTATTATCATCTTTATTATTATAAATTGATGCCATCCTATAATGATGAAGGATTTTTGATTCTTAACATTTCTACACCATAAGCTTTTATATTTATTTTTTGGTTTTACACATGTGTTGGGTGGGGGTATGTGTGTGCACAATTACCACAGCATGCATGTGGAGTTTGAATTACAACGTTTGCATCATTTATTTCCTTCCTACCTTATTTGAAGCATGATTTCTCTCTCTGGTTCTCATTCTGCTATTGTCTTTCTTTATTCTCTATGAGAACACCAAAAGTTCTCAGTTTCCCATCTTGCTGCCAGCATTCTGAGATGACAGAAGCCCACCAAGGCGTCTAGCTTTTCGTATCTGAGCCTGGGATTCAAAATTGGGTACTCAGACATAAGCAGCAAGCACTTTACACAAAGAGCCGTATCCCAGCCTCATCATCATCATTAATACTATTATTATCAATGTGGAACTTTGGATCCATATGTTGTGCCAAGTTTTCATGTTTTTGAAGTCTCATATGGAAATATTTGCTCTGTTTCACAGAGTGGGTGATCTGGCACTTATTTATCTGAGGAAATATGTTTGACAGATGTTTTTTAATCTCAGCTTTATGCTCCTGGTATTAATCCTAATTAGCATGGTACATTGGAGTTTAATAGTCTTCTACCTATCCTTATAATACCATATGAGAACTAGTGTAGTTTATCTACCAGTTACATATTTTCCACCCTGATACATGTCATATGTTTTCCTACTCTCCCAGTTTGTTCCCATTATTAGCCTGATGTTTGGAAAAGGTTTAAGTTCCAGGACAAAAAGAAGTCTGATTTATAGCCATACCACATTGGATGTCTTCTGTCTCTGCTCATCTTAAATGCTAGACAGGTTCAGGTCTGGCTAGTACTTGTATGGGAGAAAAGGAAGCCTACATAGTTCTACAATATAATCCTGGTATTTAAAATGTTGATAATATTTATATACTTAGTCTGGCAATTAAAGTTTTTTTTTTTTTTAATTTTCTTTAGAAGTTATTCAATTTGTGTTAAAATGTATATATTCTGTCTTATTTCTATTTATCACTTGACTATTAGAAATTTCACATTTCTAATACACTCTTTTAAAATACATCCTTTTTACTCACAGGCTGATTTTTGTCAGATACTTTGTGCCAACAATGAAAAGGTAAATGCAACAGGAAAATAATATGGTTGTTTAAATATAAATTATTTAATAGACTCAGGTATTTATGACTCATATACTTACTTAGTTGTAAGCAGGCAGAGACCTACTGGATAGGTATATTACTGTGGGTGGATCTTGAGTCCAGCCCTAAAAGTTGTGTTCAGAGCCAGCTTGAATTTTGGCTGTTCACTATCTCTTTATATCTCTGGTATGGATGTATGATAATGTGAGCAATTTCTTTCGCATTGGTGAAGCTTCACCAGGAATCTGTAAGCCTGAAATAAACACTTTCTCCTCTATATTACTTTTGGTTATGTGTTTTTTCCCATAAATATGAAACTAACTGCAACAGTAAAATTAGTACAAGGAGTAGGGTCATTGTTGTACTAAGCCTAATTATGTGCTTTCTCATCTTTTGGAATGTGTTTGCAGGAGAAATATGGAAATAATTGGGACTTTGTACTAGAGAAGTCTTATATTGTTGTAAGCAGATCTTCATATGCTATTACTGAAAGAGTTTGAACATATAAAATGCAGAGAGAAGTGTGGACTCTGAAAGTTGTGCTTATGAAATGTGAAAGGGGAAGAAGAGGACTTTTTTATAATTGTGCTACTAGCAGAAAGTCTGATTAAATTCTGACCATACACTGACAATTTGAACAAAGTTGAATTTAAAAGTAACAGACTGATATGATTGGCAAAAAGTATATAACGTAAAGATGAAAAAGATGTACAATTTATTCCAGAAAGATGTACCATTTAGTCAAGTAAGTTTTACATTTAAGCACAGAGATTCCTTTTAGGTTACTTAAGCTTCAATTGTTAAGAAGATTATCAGCATTAAACGTGGGGCAACTATATTGCATTGGGGCAGTGGTAAAGTTGCCCTGATAGTGAAAACCAATGCATAGAAAGCTCAAGCTAGTAAAGAAAGGTCGTTTGAAAGGAGGGGCTTACAGAAAGACTGGCGAAAGAATATCATGTTATTCAAGGATTCAGCCCTTACTTAGAATTTGGCTACACCATTCAACTTGTAATAGTTTTGGAAGTATGAAAAATGCAAGGAGATGGATTATGAAGTGCTCATTGTTTCAGAAGCCACTGAGAATTGGCGATATGAAGCAGGGTTGGAATGCCTGTATGGAAACCCAGTAAAACAAGTGAAGATTTGAAGCTTTGAAGATGAACTGTGGTTTGCAGCATAGACACAAGGATGGTTTATGAATATCAGGACTGTGGGAACCTAGAAAATTTTTCCCTGGTTACAGATGGACTTGAAACTACAGACTTTTGATACTTGCCTGCTGATTATTGATTTCACATAGGTCCAGTGTCTCCTTCTATACCTTCTTTGTTTCTATGGAAATGTTTATTCTGTGCCATTATTTTTTTGGAACTATGTAACTTGTGCTTTTATATTATAGGGTTCTCAGTTAAGCGGCAGCCTTGAATCATGGATGAAATGTTGAACAGAGTTAAAGTTGGTCAAGACCATGGGGGCTTTTGTAGTTCGAGTGCATCTTGTGTTGTGAGATGATCATGAATCTATGGGGACCAGGAGCAGAATGTGGTGTTTTGAGTGTAAATGGCCCCTTAGACTCAGCTATTTTTTTTTTATTATGTCTCCTCCGTAGTCTTCAGCAGGCAGGTTCCTGCTGGAGTATGTGTGTCACTGGGGTGGGTCTCAAGTCCAGCCCTATGAAATATGTTCTGAGCCAGACTGATCTATGACTATTCTTTTTTTCTTTTTTTTTTTTTCTTTGTCTCGATGCTATGGATGTATGATGAATAGAGCCAGGTTCTTCCACCATAATGAATCTTCTGGAATCTGAAAGCATTAAACAAACCCTTTCTTACGATATATTCCTTTTGTATTTGTCCCAGCAACATGAAGGTAAGTGCAACAATGGTGGACCCATTACATTTCTTCTCTACACATTTACTACCTTGTTCAGCTGCCCTGATCTCGTCTCTGTTATATTCTCAGTTTGAAAGGCTTGTACCTTGACTGACCTTGAGCAACTCTCTCATATGGAAGGATGGTCTCTTCAAGAACAATTTAACCATACTATGTTTCATAATTTCTCAGTGAAGGATCTGTGTAGCTCATCCTCTGAGGCATGTCATTTTCTTTTTGCTGTATAGCTGCTGTGCACAGGTCTGCCACTGACTACACTGCAATATAGTTGACAATGGAAAATATGTTACACTGAGTATATGAAGATCCCAAATCAAATCAGAACTTAGGTGTTCCATTGACTTTAACTCTACCACCAAAAGGGCTAATATGGTAGAAGTGATTTTTTTTTTTTTTAATGTAAGAGATACCCTAGATCCAAGGTGGAAAATGACATCTGTCCATCATATGAGCATAACTGTGGGTGCAAGGGGCACTAAGTGTGACATTAATGTCTTGCTTTACTTTTTCATGTTTTGTAGACACATCTGTTCCAAGGACTCTCTAGAAAATTATTGACAGGGTAGAATCATGCTGAGTAAGAACATTGATGACTGTCAGCCTTTATTGCATGCATTTATGATTTCTACCATAGATGCCAACTAGAGGTATCTATTTTCTCACTCTTTCTAGAAGACAGTATATGAAGTGGCCCAGGGGTTCTCAGCACTGATGCTTCTAAGTTTATATCTGGATGTGCTTAGGTTGTATTCTCTCTTTCCTCAAAAGCAGAACTAGGCCTCATGATGTTCATAAGAACACATTTCTTAGAGTAAGAAAGGCACAGAGAAAAGTCAGTTTGTGGAACAAGGCCTCATGGAATCAATCTTTAGGAGATAGGTGATAGTGGAGATAAGATTTCAGAGACTTCACATCCAGGCCACGATATTTAGGTGTCTTTTCTGGGGATCTGTCCCAGTGATGCCTACCTTCTGTTTTCAAGCAAGGTAAACCCCCATTGCTGAGCTGGCACCCAGTCTCCAGAGAGCCAGACATGAGTTGGAGCTAATGCATGACTTTATAAAGGGATCCTAGGACCATGAGAGCAGTGCCTCGGCCACATTTCTATAGGCAGTTCCTGTGATCAACCTGAGCCCAGCACATCAGGTGACAGGAATAGTATATCAAGATGCAGGCAGGAAACAGGTGTGTTCTCTGTAGAAATATATAATAAGATAAAATTATACACTAGCACCTGCTTTTTATGATCATGTACCAATAGCTCTGCATACCTGCTGCTGATTACATATTCAAAACCTTCCCCTTTGTGTGTGTTCATACATATGTGCATGTGCGTGTATGTGCACAAGCACATACACACATATACACACACACATGCATGCACACACAGAACTTCCCTGGTTTTAACTACATAAAATTGTGGTCCATACCATTTTAAAAGAACAGTGTTTGAACATCATTTTTATTGTAAACACTTATAAGTATTTAAAAAGAACAATCATTATCCTCATGTGTTTAAATTACTTACTATTCTTTTGTGAGCCACATGAAAATAAACAAAACTAAGGAACTATTTTTCTTACATCTATGAAGTATAGATATACCTGTCTGCTACTGAATAACCCCAGGTCCTATGGAGAGAATGAAAGGTAATGGAGAGGCAGAACCATGTGAGAAGTAAGCATGTTAGGCCAACATTTTGGTTCTCCTAAAAATCTTTGAGGGACAACCAGTATATGTTGGGTCTAAAACACTAAAGATGTTTTGAGACAACTGATTATGGGAACATCAACTATTCTGTGAGTAGGAAATATACACACAAACACTGTGCAGACCTTCATGCAGTGGATGCATGAATGCATATACCATGTGTAGCATATAGTGTACCCACCTATGAGCCATGCATACTTTTCTGTCTGTAGTTCAAATATTTTTAAAGACTTTTTCAATATTTTGTTTATTTGAGAGAAAGAGAGATGGAAAGGCAATGGGCACACCAGGGCCTCCAGCCACTGTAAACAAAGTCCATATGCAAGTGCTACTTTGTGCATCTGGCTCGCATCAATACTGGGGACTCATACCTGGGTCCTTAAGATTCACAGCCAACAGCCTTAACGAATAAGCAATCTTTCCAGTCCTTCAGTCCATATCTTTATTTGATATGTCTCTCAATATAGCCTCATATATATAACCAGAATCTATAGACTCTCTGCCTTTAGAATAACTTTTTGTCCTTTTTTTTTTTTCACATGCATTATATTTTATTACTTATGAAGCAGTTAAATAGATGCAACCCTATTTTTTTTTCAATATCACAGTTCAGTTTAATATAACAGAAATATATTGCATACTTATTTTGGAACAGGTACAGAAAGCCTCAAAGAACAAAGATAGATAAAAAGGCAAATCCTTGTTTTGATTTTTTTTTAATTTAATTTATTAGTTTTCATTTCAGTGAATACAGGCAGTTTGGTACCATTATTTAGGCTCATCTGTGATCTACCCCCTCCCATTAGACCCTCCTTGTTAATGAAAATGGGTCGTGCATTGTGGAGTTAGCCCCCAGTTATTAGTATGATAAATGTCTCTGCAAATCATGACCCAACATGTAACTCTGACATTCTTTCCGCCCCCTCTTTCGCAAGATTTCCCTGAGCCATGTTGGGTTCATTTTTGGTCTGCTTCAGTGCTGAGGTGTTGGGGGCCTCTGAGGCTTTGGCTCTCTGATTTGGTAGGAGTTGATTTTTCTCTGCGTTGATCTCCTTCCCCTTTGTGCTGGTATCCGGTTCACAGGAAAACATCAACCTTGCTTATTTCGCCAGTTGTCCTTAGTTTCAGTCGGGCCCCTTTTGAGGTATGTTGGGGCAGCTCTCTTCTTACGATCTGCATCTATCTGGAAAAGAGAAGCAGATTCTCCAACGGAGAGTAAGTTAGCACCCGGAAAATTGAGATAACACTTACTTTTTTGATAGACAGTTTGATAGGTGTAGGCCCTCTTATACCCCGTGATTGATGGTAGCTTGATATTGTAGAGTGGGCTTGTGTTTGGGTATGGTTCTGACTTGTTTCCCAGCTCCAGCTAAGGGTCTAGTACCACTGAGTGGATCAGTTAGCCAAATCAAGAGCAATTGATTCCTCACCATGGCTGTGTACCACTATTGCACTTGTGTGGGCATCACATCCGGTTATTTGTTGCTAATTAGGTTAAACAATGTGTTGCTTGGACAGATATTGGTCATTTCCCCCAGTCGCCTATGTAGCGCCTTCTGGCACTAGACATGCTGACTGTCTGGGGACTGACTCTCTCCTGGCTTCCAGCCATGTCATTCCATTTTACGCGTCAGCTGTGTATGGAGTCTTCAGCAATAGGGTCTTACCATTGGCCTTTGGTGGGTCATCAAGTACTCTGATAGAAGTCTGTCATTGTTTTGGGAAACCTTGTAGGTTTCTCTGATCAAAAGCTCATTGTGGATGGTAGGCCCAAGCTGGAAGTGGGGGTTACAGGTCAGTGTCCACTAAGAAATTGAGGAAAAAGATAACTAATATACAAGAGTTAGAGAGGAGCGAGATAGAGGGGAGAGGGGGAGAGGGAGGGAGGGAAGATGTAGGAGATTTAGGTCAGTCTTGATCCTACCCTCTCCAATGTCTTGTGGTTCAGGTGTTTCCTGTAAGGGTCTAGTGAAGGTTCAGCCATTTGGTCTGTCTTTTAGGAAGTAGAATTTTATGGTACCATTGCCGTTTGGGTCTGCATTACTGTTTTCCACCCTTTGATTCCCTCACCGCCCTCCCATCCATCTTATTGTCTACTCCATGAGGTGCTTGCTGGGTATGTAAGGCATCTTGGGCAGATTCAGTTTAGGTGTTGCAGATGAATGAGACTATGTGCCGATTTTTTTTCTGTGATTGGGTAAGTTCGCTGAGAATGATCTGTTCCAGGTTCAACCATTTTTCCTCAAATTTCTTTATGTCGTTTTTTCTTACTGCTGTATAGAATTCCATTGTGTAGATATACCACATCTTTGTTATCCATTCTTCTAATGATGGACATCTGGGTTGATTCCAGCTTTTAGCTATTATGAATTGACCTGCTACAAACATGGTTGAGCAAATCTCTCTGGCTTTTGGTTTGAAGGTTTTAGGGTACATGCCCAGTAATGGTATAACTGGGTCTGTTGGTATTTCTATATTCAGCTTTTTCAGGAGTCTCCATATTGCTTTCCAATGTGGTTGTACCATCCTGCATTCCCACCAACAGTGAATGAGTGTCCCTGCTTCTCCACATCCTCGCCAGCATTTATTTTCATTTGACCTTTTGATGTTGGCCATCCTTATTGGGGTAAGGTGGAATCTCATCGTTGTTTTAATTTGCATTTCTCTGATGATTAGGGATGATGAACATTTTCTTAGGTGTGTGTTTGCCATTTGTATCTCTTCCTCTGTGAATTGCCTATTTAACTCTGTGCCCCATTTTGTGAGTGGGGTATTTGTCTTCTTATTGTTTAGACTTTTGAGTTCTTTGTAAATTCTAGAGATAAGGCCTCTATCAGTTGGATAACCTGCAAATATTTTCTCCCATTCTGTGGGTATTCTTTTGGCTTTTCTTATTATATGCTTGTCTGTAAAGAAACTCTTCAGCTTCATATGATCCCAATGGTTGAGTGACTGTTTAAGAACTTGAGCCACTGGGGTTTTATTCAGGAAGTCTTTTTCCATTCCTATATCATGGAAGGTACTTCCTAAATTTTCTTCCAGTAGTTTTCGTGTTTCTGGTCTTATGTTGAGGTCTTTGATCCATTTGGATTTGAGTGTTGTGCATGGTGAAATGTGTGGATCAAGTTTTAGTTTCCTGCATGTGGTTATCCAGTTTGTCCAGCACCATTTGTTGAAGATGCTATCTTTTTTCCAGTCTATATTGTTTGGGCCTTTGTCGAATATCAAGTAGCTATAGTTGCTTGGCCCAAAATCCGGGTCCTCAAGTCTATTCCATTGGTCTATACTCCTGTTTTTATGCCAGTACCATGCTGTTTTTATTACTATGGCTTTGTAGTATAACTTTATATCGGGTATGGTGATGCCACCAGAGGTATTTCTTTTGCTGAGGATATGTTTGGATATGTGAGGCCTTCTGCCTTTCCATATGAAATTTGAGATCGTTTTTTCTGTCTGTGAAGTACACTGTAGGGATTTTAATTGGAATTGCGTTAAATCTATATATTTCCTTTGGTAGGATTGTCATCTTCACAATGTTAATTCTTCCTATCCAGGAGCATGGGAGGTCTTTCCATCGTTTCAAGTCCTCCTCAATTTCTTTTTTGAGAGTTTTTATATTTTCTTTGTATAGATCTTTTACTTCCTTGGTTAACGTTATTCCAAGGTATTTTATTTTTTTTTGTTGCTATTGAAAATGGGACTATGTCCTTTATTTCTTTTTCTGTGTCTTTGTCATTTGCATACAGAAATGCTTCCGATTTTTGTGCATTGATTTTGTATCCTGCTACTTTGCTATACGAGTTAATCACCTTCAGGAATTTTGGGATGGTCTCTCGGGTCTCTTACATATACAATCATGTCATCGGCGAATTGCCCTAACTTAACTTCTTCCTTTCCAAATTGTATCCCTTTTATTTCCTTCTCCTGCCTTATTGCTTGGGCTAGGACTTCCAGAACTATATTAAAAAGCAGAGGTGAGAGAGGACATCCCTGTCTTGTTCCTGATCTCAATGGGAATTCCTCCAGTCTCTCTCCATTAAGTATTATTTGGGCCTTTGGAGCTTTGTATATTGCCTTTATTGTATTAAGATGTGAACCTGCCATGCCGATTCTCTCCAATGTTTTGATCATGAAGTGATGTTGTATCTTGTCGAAGGCCTTTTCTGCATCTATCGAAATGATGATGTGATTTTTATGTTTAAGCTTGTTTATGTGGTGTATTACATTGACAGATTTTCATATGTTGAACCACCCTTGTGTTCCTGGGATAAATCCCACTTGGTCAAGGTGGATAATGCTTTTGATGTGTTGTTGGATTCGGTTTGCGAGAATTTTGTTGAGGATCTTTGCGTCTATGTTCATTAGGGAAATAGGCTGATAGTTTTCTTTTCTTGTGGCATCTCTGCCTGGTTTTGGGATTAGGGTGATACTAGATTCATAGAAGGAGTTGGGTAGTTTTCCCTGTTCTTCAATTGTGTGGCACAGTTTTAGGAAGATTGGTTTGAGTTCTTCCATAAAGGTTTCATAAAATTCGGCTGGGAATCCATCTGGTCCTGGACTCTTCTTTTTTGGGAGGTTTTTTATTACTTTTTCAATCTCCATGAGCGTGATGGGTTCATTGAGGTGGTTGATCTGCTCTGAGTTTAGCTTTGGTAGATGATATGCATCCAGAAATTTATCCATCTCCTCCACATTTTCCAGTTTTGTGGAGAGAGGTTTTTGAAATAAGTCCTGATGATTCTGCCGATTTCACTGATGTCTGTTGTGATCTCTCCTTTTTCATTTTGAATTTTGTTAATTTGGAGTCTCTCTTTTTTTTGCTTGATCATATTGGCCAGAGGTTTATCAATCTTGTTTATTTTTTCAAAGAACCAGCTCTTTGTTTTGTCAATTGCCTTAATTGTTTCCTTGGTTTCCAATTCATTAATTTCTGCTCTGAATTTAATTATTTCTTTCCTTCTGGAGCTCTTTGGGTTGGATTTTTCTTGTTTTTCCAATGCTTTAGGTGGATGGTTAGGTTATTGATTTGGGATCTTTCTGTCCTTTTTATGAAGGCATTGAGTGCTATGAATTTTCCCCTGAGGACTGCCTTCATTGTGTCCCACAAGTTTTGGTATGATGTGTTCTCATTGTCATTCAATTCCAGGAATTTTGCAATTTCATTTTTTATTTCATCCACTATCCATTTATTGTTTAAGAGTGTGCTATTCAGTTTCCAGTTGCCGTTGGGGCTCTTTTTGGTTTTTTTGTTGTTGATTTCTAGGACTATAGCATTATTATCTGATATCATGCAGGGAATTATGTCGATTTTCCTAAATATGTGGAGGCTATCTTTGTGACTCAGTATATGGTCTATTTTAGAGAATGTTCCATGGGCTGCTGAGAAGAATGTGTAGTCTGTGGATTTGGGATGGAAAGTTCTGTAGATGTCTGTTAGGTCTAAATGCTCTATGGTTTTGTTGAGGTCTCTTACTTCCCTGTTGAGCTTCTGTTTGGATGATCTGTCTATTACTGATAATGGTGTGTTAAAGTCCCCAGCTATGATGGTGTTGGTGGTTATTTCTGTTTTATTGTCAAGTAGGTTTTGTTTTATGAATTGCAGTGCCCCTGTGTTGGGTGCATACAGATTTATGATTGTAATATCCTCTTGATGGATTGTTCCCTTTACAAGTAGGAAGTAGCCTTCTTTGTCTTTTTTGATTGTTTTTGGTTTGAAGTCAACTTTATCTGATATTAATATAGCTACACCTGCTTGTTTCTTATTCCCATTTGCTTGGAATATTGTTTTCCACCCTTTCACCCTGAGGAGGTTTCTGTCTTTAGTGGTAAGGTAGGTTTCTTGAAGGCAGCAGATTGAGGGGTCTAATTTTTTGATCTACCCTGTTAGCCTGTGTCTCTTGATGGGTGAATTAAGGCCATTAATGTTTAGGGTGATGACTGTGAGATTTGATTTGATCCCTGTCATGTTGTGGTGGTAGAGGTGTGTTGGCATTTTCATGGAATTTAATTTTTTTTTTTTTTTTTCTATCTACTCTGGGTTTGGTTGCTGTGATCTTCTTCTTGTAGGCATTTGTGTTTGGTTATTTGTTTCTTCTCTGTGGAGAATTTCCTGGAGTACTTTCTGTAGGTTTGGTTTTGTGTTCATATAATTGTAAAGCTGAGTTTTGTCATGGAAAGTTTTCCTTTCACCGTCTATTATAAGGGAGACTTTTGCCGGGTAGAGTAGTTTGGGTTGAAAGCCATAGTTTCTTAGAGTTTGCAGAGTTTCATTCCAGGCCCTTCTAGCTTTCAGGGTTTCCATTGAGAAGTCTGAAGTAATTCTGATGGGGTTTCCTTTGAAAGTGGTGTGCTGTTTTTCCCTAGCTGCTTTTAGGATTTTTTCCTTGGTGTCAATGTTTAGAGTCTTAATGATAATATGCCTTGGGGAGTTTCTCCTTTGGTCTAGTCGGTTAGGAGTTCTGTTTGCTTCTTGAATCTTGATAGGCCTTTCTTTTAAGAGATGGGGGAAGTTTTCTTCAATTATTGTGTTAAATAAGTTCTCCATGCCTTTGGTCTGAACTTCTTCTCCTTCTGGTATTCCAATGATTCTGATATTAGGACATTTAAGTGTATCCCACAATTCTCTCATGTTCTGTTCACAGGAGCTTTTGAACTTACTGAAATTTTTGGACTCTCAAACTGTTTCTTCCATCCTATCTTCCAGATCAGAATTTCTATCTTCCACTTCGCTGATTCTATTCTTGAGAGCCTCTAGTGAGTTTTGGATTTGTTCAATTAAGTTTGCATTTTCTACTACTTTCCTATGTATCACTTCCATCGCTTTGTCCAGCTCCCTTTTTGTCTCATTTTCTGATTTTCTTGCTTATTCTTGGAAATCATCCTTGCATTTCTCTGTTTTCATTTAGTGTGGCCAGCTGATTTTTAAGGTCCTTTTTTTTTTTCACTCTCCCGTGGGGTGCTCTGGACTCGCAGGCGGGTGGCGCGGGGGAGGGAGTCAAGGGGGTCGCGGGTCTTGCAGGGGGTGTGGAGCACGCTGAGGAAAGATGGAGCGTGGGACGCTGGGGGACGCTGCAGGACACCGCCGGGCACTATGGACGCTCGGCGGGGGTTTGGCGCAAGGGGGGGCGGGGGGCTCGAGGAATGCAGGGGTGGGGCGCAGGGGTCTCGGGGCACGCGGTGGGCGCAGGGCACACCTGGGCGCCCGGGGCTTGGGACGCTCAGGGGCGCTTGGAGCGCGCCTGCCGCGTGTGGGTAGGGAGCGTTGGGCGCGCGGGGGGAGCCGTGGCGGGGGTGGGGCGCGCGGGCGGGGGGCTCGATGCGCGTGGGGGTGGGGCGCGGGGGTCTCATAGCACACGGGGGCGCAGGGGTGCAGGGCACGCCTGGGCGCCCGGGGCATGGGGCGCGCCTGCTGAGTGTGGATAGGGAACGTGGGGCGTGCGGGGGGTGGGGCGCGCGGGGGTTGTGGCGGGCGGGGGGGGGTGTCTCGAGGCGCGCGGGGTGGGGGGCGCGGGCGTCTGGGGCACGCCCGGGGGCGCTGGGGCGCGGGGCAGGCCTGGTCGCCCGGGGCGCGGGAAGCTTTGGTTCGCTCGGGCCGCGCCTCTGTGTGTGGATAGGGAGCGTGGGGCGGGCTGGGGGGGAGGGGCACGCTTGGGGGGGACGGGGGGTGGGCGGGCGTGGGGCGCAGGGGTTGTGGGGCGCGCGTGGGGCGTGGGGCGTGTGGGGCTTGGTGCACACGTGGCGCCAGGCCGCTGAGGCGCCGGCCGAGCCCAATGCGGTGATTCGCTGTGGGCGGGGTGGCGGGGCGTGGGTCGCGGGGGTGTGTGCTTCCCTCTTTTCCCGGATCTGTGTCCTCCCTGTTCAAAAAGTTCCTAATTTCCCTTGAATACTTACCGTTTTTTCCCCTTGTTTGTAGTGCAGCTAGGTGGTCGCCATCTTGACCGGAAGTCCCCTCCTTTTTTTTTTTAAGTAGAGTACTACTGCAGTTCATTTTAGCATCCTGAAAAAGACAAAAGGACCTAATTCACTAGAGAAGCCTCAAGGAGAGCTAAATTCTGCAGATTATTTGCAAGTGAGTCAGCCTATTTACCAAGATAATTCAAATTGCAAATTAGTCATGTAGAAAGATTTAGTTGGCAATGATAGAGTAGGCACATTTGCCCTAAAAATAGACACACTATGCTTGTTCGGAAAGTAGTACAGTAGCAGCTCACATCAAGAGACACAGTGAGGCAGCGAGAGACTTATTTTTCTTACAGCAATGATCAATTCCTTTCCCTGATAGAACTTGGAGTGACTTGCCAAGCATTTGTGCCAGCTCCTTTCTGCCCTGGAAAAGAAGCCCTGGCCCATGCTAATGAGTAAGGCACCAGCACAAACCAATTGGTCTGAATTTTCTTTTGCTTTCTGCGTTGCTGACATTTCCTCTTTCCAGCTTAGGAGTCACAGCTGTGGGCATAGAGCTGCAGTGGATTTTTGGCTACTGTCTCATTAAAATGGCATCCTGGAACTAGGGGAAGAAAGTGAATATATTACTTACAAATGTAAGATCTGGGAGCCATTTAGAGCCTGAACAAAGATATTTAAAATCCCTTGAAACTGTATTGTGTCAGGCTGCAAGCAAGGGTGGAACACAGTGTTCCCCATCTTGTCAGGTCCAGTGATGCTTCTTTCACCTTGTGAATCTAAACTTGCTAGTTTAAGAGTGACTTTTAGTAGGATAGTGGCTCTCATTACACTATTGCAGTCTTATTTTCTTCTTATATTGGAGAGGAACCAACATTGGTTTTCCTTTATTCTCTTTTTATGCTTTAAATTTGCAAATGTACTAGTAAGTTCAATCACTGTACTGACAGCTAGTAACAGTGCAATTGTGAAATGACCAGGTTTAGTCCATCCTCCCAGAACTGTTTCTGAATCACACTAGAACGTTGAATGGCTTCTTTTAAGTATACCTTGAGAAAACAGTGAAGGTCTGAAAACTCCACAGTTTTGTTTATATTTGACAAGTTTCCAAAAAACTCCACAGTTTTGTTTATATTTGACAAGTTTCCAATAGTGGGAAAAGGTTCTTGAGTGTAAAGACTAATACTTTATTGGGAAAGACATTGTTCTAAAACATGACCTTATGCGGCACTCAGAAAATGCAGCTCTATTAGAGGGTAGCATGACTTTGGAATAAACGGATGCCGGAGCTCATTAACGAGGCTTCTTCAGCAAATTGCCCTTACTGTGGAAAATGCCTGCATGTTGCTGGACTGAAATATCAAAATTTGCATGTGTTTTCCAGCTGTGCTTGTTTGTTTAATTTAAAAGATCAGCTGCAGAAGAAATTCTGATCATATTCTTAAATTAGGAAACGGCCCCAGATCCCCAACTATATTTGAGAGCTGAGTAATTTCACAGAGTAGCTTCCTGACATTTGTTGTCTTCACTCCACCTGGTACTCAAATTGAGGTTTGTGAACCCATTTTATTTACAAACTGCAGGTAGATTTGAGTACAAGTCATATGGAAATAGAGACAGTAAATAAATCAAGGCATAGACATTGTATCCTAGCAACTTGGAATCATCCTAAATTGACAATATATGCAATTATATACTTTTAACACTTAAAAGCATGTCAAAGATATAAAATTGGATACAATTTTCTGAATTTACCATGTTCCATGGACTAGGAAAATGTTAGGTATTGTTATTTTTTTTAACCTGTGCAGAAAGAATTCTTTTCTTTCAGTTGAGGTACCTGAAATACAAAGCACTTAAAGATTTGCTTTAATATTCC
Organism: Jaculus jaculus; assembly: GCF_020740685.1. Lineage (NCBI taxonomy): Eukaryota > Metazoa > Chordata > Mammalia > Rodentia > Dipodidae > Jaculus > Jaculus jaculus. The sequence goes on along the minus strand of NC_059108.1, from coordinate 101,470,656 downwards.
ACTCTCTAGGACATTTAGTTAGCTTTGGTCACATATAATCAAATCCTTATCTAGCTGCTTTAGAATGGAGAATAATTTGTCTAATGTCATTTCTAATAGAACTGAGTTTAAAGGAACTAACTAGAAAAGTGACTGATACCTTGATTAAGATAAGAATGACTAAGTGATTACTCCCTGTGAAGTTTTCTTCTATGTGGTAGCAGAGACAATCCAAGCAGTCACCAACTAACTGAACTCGGAGGTATCATGGGAGGTGTACAGGTACATGACTTTGATGTGCATCCAGAGAAGAACACAGGCCCCTGGCAGATTCTGACCTCCATCCAGCAGGGTGAAATGCAATAAGTGGGGAATCAAAACTGAGACCCTGAGGCCAGTGCTTTCCTCAGGAAATAAAGTAGCTAGGTCTGGAGAGATGGCAAAACAGTTAAGATGCTTGCCTGCTAAGCCAAATGATCTCTTCCCCAGGATCCACATAAGCCAGATGCACAAGATGGTGTATGTGTCTGGAGTTCCGTTGCAGTGTCTGAAAGTCCTTGAATAACCATTTTCTTTCTCTCCCTCTCTCAGTCTATCTGCCACATTCACACACATTCTCTCTGTCTCAAATAAATAAAAATAAAAACAAAAATTTTAAAGAGTAATGAAGTAGATTAAGGATGGTGTCTATGATTTCCATAGAAACCTGGGATGTTATACACAACCATGTGTGGTTGATATAGAGAGTATGGCATTCTGTTTCAAGTGAAGGCCATTTTCTTGACTTTCTCCTTTAAATTCTACTTTGGACTCCAGTTAGATTCCCCTCTTTCTAGATATTAAAAACAAAATACCCTCCATTCAGCTAATTTGTACTACTGGAAATAAGCTAAATAGAACATAAATATAGTTCATTCTATACATAAGCTTGAAACATATGTAACAGCATTAAACCTATTTCTAACTCCATTTCACTAGAATGCCAGAAGCATTCATCCTTAACTAAAATACAAGTTATTCTTTAAAACTTGAATCTCATCTCAGCTTCTTTGTTATTTCAAGTAGATAAATGAAAATATTTGAAATCAAATGTATCTATCTGTGGATTTTCCATGAAATATCCCAGTAGGCAGAAAATTATAAGCTCAGAGTATATCTATCAAAGCATTTGGCATAGAGAATGCATAAGTTGAACTTGAAGAAGCTGTGCTTGTGAAGACATGCTCTCTATGAGTGAAAGGTTAGAGAAAGAAGTATGTCAATGTAAACTTTCTTCTAGGTTTTACTCAGGCATGCAGCTCCAGTCTCCACTGTCAAGACCAAACTTTTCTGGATGTGTAGATTCAGGTAAAAAATGATTTGAGAAAAATTTGTAAAAAAAAACAGCCAAACATACTAGCAATTCAGAAATACATTCAAAATATTTAGTAGAACACAAAATGAAAAATCTTGGATTAACAAAAGATTAAGATAATCTGATCATTTAGGAAGGTGCAGCTGGTGGTCATTGTGAATGATGTGCCTGTTACAGATGAGTATATTACTGACTGCATTGCTTGCATACATGTTATCATATCACATTTTTTCCAAGTGCGTGAGTGTGTGTGTGTGTGTGTGTGTGTGTGTGTGAGAGAGAGAGAGAGAGAGAGAGAGAGAGAAAGAGGGAGTTTAGTCTTCATGTGCTTTGTTGTATGTGAATGGTGGTGTCCTGGCTTGTCATGGAGGCCAGAGGGGAACATTAGGTGTCTTCTTCTTTGCTCTTCTGTCCTGACTTGAGTCAGAGTGGCTTGCTTTCACCATTTTTTTGTATGTGTGTGTGTGTGAGGCCTGGTGATTCTCAGGTATCTACCCCCCCCGTCCCCAGCACTGGCATTATAGACCTGCATATGACATGCCCAGCTTTATTTGTGTCTTGCAGACTCTCAGGCCCTCCTGCTTGCCTAGAAAGTGCTCTTGACTGCTGAGCCATCTCTCAAGTCCATTGTACTGGTTTTAATTAAACCATCATAATCATTCCTCATGTTGATATATCAGAGTTCAGAACAACAAATTCAAGATTTTTGCTCCCCACACTCAAGTGTTCCTTTGAACAAGAGGGTAAGAATGGAACAATCTGTTTCAACACAATCTGTATAACATTGTGATGAATTTAACTACCCAGCTATTTTAAGGATACCTGATCAGTGTTCATGAAATACTGTCATTTAACTTGAACCATTTGTTAGCATACAGGGATAAAGCTTCATAATGGTGTCCATTAAACAATACATTTTGTTTTCTTTTCCTTCTCTTCCTCTTATCTTTCTATCCATGTGCTCTCCTTACCATACCCTCACTTCTGCTTCAACATTAAGTAAGAGTCCTTTGGCCCATTCACCCTCTCTTAACACTTCTTCTTCCCTTTTGTGTTATCCCATTTAATCTCTCACAATCCCTAATTACATACATAGATATATTAAAAGTTAAAATCTACACATCATGGAGAACATATGATTTTTGTTTTTCTGGGCCTGGGTTACCTCATTTAGTAAAATTTTTTCCCAATTCCATCCAGTTTTCTGAATATTTCATAATTTCATTTTTATTGATATCTTTACACAAAATTCCATTTTGTGCATGTGCCCACCTTTCCAGATGCTAATAGACATCTTGATTGATTTCCTTTCCCTTTTATGAGACTCCTACCAACAGTGCAAAAGGGTTCTCTTTTCCATACCAACTCACCAGCATTGTGGTCATTAGCTTTCTTGATAGTCATTCTGACCAAAGTGTGGTGAAATCTCAAAGTGGTTTTAATCTGATTTATTTTTTCTGATAACAAATACTGATGAACAATTGTTGACATATGTGTTTCTCAACACAGTTTCTTTGGTTTTCCTTCCTTCTTCCCTCCCTCCCTTCTTTCCTTCATTCCTTCCTTCTTGCCCCTTCCTTCCTTTTTACTCCTTTCTTTCTTTATTCTTCTTCTTTCTTTCTTTCAATATTTTGTTTTTAATTTTACTGTTCTTTAAATCAACCAACTGCCTGACTATAGCTGGCAAAGGTTATATTTTGTCTTAATAAATATAAAAGTCAGATTAGTTTACTTGCACACTAAAAATGATGCTCTACTTTATTTGATATTACATAAATACCCTGGAATTAATTTTGTAGTAGAATATTACTTCATAAACCATCAACTCTAAAGACAAGCAGATCCCATTATTGTTTATAGTCTATTTTTCTGGAGTATATTAAAACGTAATTGATAGTCCATGTCATAAAGTATTTATAAGTAATTAGTTATTGTGCACTGATAAGCATTATTTTCAAGAAAGCCTTAGTATTAATGTAACAGTTGACTATTAGTCCATATCAAATGAAAATGTAGCTATACAGCAACAGTATTTCTCCAAATACAGAATCTCATTATATAGTTATATAACCAAAAATCTCATTTTTTGTCATCAAAGTGACTTAATAATATCATAATTTATTTTAAGATACCAAAGCCCTAAGTTTATCTTTTCAGGGATATATTTAACATATTTCTTTTGCTTGCCAGTCAGAATTAATTTGAGGATATGAATCATGGATAGATGCGCTGATTTTATATATGTCCACCATGACTTAATTTTCAAACAGACACAGAAATGTAGCAATGACAGACCATTGCTCCCTTGACCCTGCCTTTGAGCATGTTCCCCAGAGCTTCAACACAATCCTGAATCAGTGCATGCATTAGCTTCCTGCATAACTAGATAAAATATAAATAGCAGGGGATTCTCTGTCTGCTTTGAATCACAAAGAGATGATTCCATTTCTCTCACTGTGCTTATAATTCAAGTTCATAGCTCTTTCCCATTCCCACGGAGCAGCAATATCAATGGCAGTATTGGCCCACAAAACAACACTTCAACTCTTTCATGTCCTCAATCTGGAATTTCTAATTTCCCTAATGAGTAGTTTTCCAAATACTTCCTCAGTATTTCCTCTTGGATATCAGACCACAATGTCCTTCAAACCTGATGCTATTCTTGATTAATTCAGAGAGCATAACATTTTTTTCTCTGTATTTGGTTTTAGTAATCCAAGAGTAATTTCTCAAAGAAAATCAGTCCACTAGAAGGTCACTTGTACTTTGGAATTAATATTTAATGTGGTAATCTCATCTTCCTTTCAGATTCTGGTTCTGGAGCATCAAGGTCACTTACTAAACTTAACCTCACCCAACTTATCAATGAAGATATAAATTAAACGAAATGGTGGAGGTGAAGTCATCATTATGTTCATTACTTTAATAGAAATTTCCTTGTATTAAAAAATATATATATTTAGTGTGTCCAGAAGTTAGTCCTACTCACAAAGCCAAGACAAATGTTGAGCTGAGCACAGTTCCCAGAATGGCAACTCTGATGGCTCTTACGGGTTCTACAGCTGATATTATTGAATGCTTTTAATGAAAGACTATTTACTGTGGCTATGTCCATTCTGTAATTACCCAAATTAATATTTCTACTCTCGCTCTGTTTTCTGAACCATCATATGCTCCTACACTTTTTGTTTGAAAAGGCAATTTTATCTATAATTGTCTCAGTCGATCCTTTTTCATGTGCCCTTGAGGACAGCTCTCTCAGAGCATGGAGACTCATTCATTGCTCTTCAGCTCTTTTGCTCAACGTTTGGCACATTTCCAGGGACATACTAAGAATTCAAAAATTTTGAAAGTAATAAATTAAATTATATTAATGCCTGGGTCCTGAGGTTTAACCAAACTCTAAGAAAATGGTGAATTTTTAAATCAAATCTTTAGGCTGAAACTGCTGCCTGTTCAGCTGCGATTGAGAGATTACAACCTTTAAGATTGGGCCAGCTGCCCAGCACTGGTGCAACAGGAAGGAGTACACTCTTTTGGAGGGGCTTCTGTGTTCAAGGAGTGTCCTGTTCTTAAAAGTATGTTTTGTTCTCCCTTGGATTAACAAATTGGCACCCTACCTGGTATTGTGGAGTATAAGAAATGCAGGAATGAGAGGGTTATTGTGTTTGCAACACAGTCTTGTGTTTTGTAAATGGCCATGGGCAGTGTGAGGCAGGTTTGCTGGATACCTGCATGGAGAACTCATGAAGCCATGAGGATGAACTGTAGTTTGCAGTGGAGACTCAGTGGAGATGCCCAGACCATGTCATGGCTGCTAAGGAAAGCTGCCAGGCCCAAAGTAGTTTTCTAGGACTATGAGTAGCCTAGCTAGAGGTGCAGAATTGGAACTCCAGAGACTTGTTGCTGGTTAGAATTACTGGACCTGAAGACTTGTCACTGGCTAGAGGTTTTGGACTTGGAGCTACAGGGTTTGTTGTTTGCCCTGGTTGTTTTAAATCTTGTATTGGTTGAATATATATATATATATATATATTGCTATGCCCAGTGCCATATTTTGCAGTGTGAATGTTTATTCTGCTTCATATGGGGTTTGGAGAGATGTATTATGACACAGTTGAAGGTCTTGGACTATGGGGATGTTTGAACATCATTGAGATTGATAAAAACTATGGGGACTTTTAGAGTTGGACTGAATGCATTGTATTTTATATCATGTATGGATATCAGTTTATGGGGGCCAGGGGTGGAAAGTGGTGGTTTGATTCAGGTGTCCCCCATAAACTTAGGTGTTCTGAATGCTAGCTTCCCAGCTTATGGAGATTTGGGAATTAATGCTTCCTTGAGGGAGTGTATTTTTGTGGGAGGGCTTATGGGTGTTATAGCTAGCTTCCCCCTTTGCTAGTGTTTGCCACACCCTCCTGTTCCTGTTATCCACCTTATATGGGCCACACCCTCTTCTCATGCTTTCATTTTCCCTGCCATCATGGAGCTTCTCCTCAAGCCAGTAAGCCAAAACAAACCTTTTTTTTAATTTTTATTATTATTATTATTTTTTTTTATTTTTTCCACAATCTGCTCTTGGTTGGGTGATTTCTACCAGCAATGTGGACCTGACTGTAACAATATATTACTTATATAAAGATGGAGACATTGCCAAAGTGTCTACATTTAGAATTCTCTTTCAGATTGTATATTTGATATAACCCCTTTTATGTTTACAATTATTATTATGATTAGTAACAAGATATTTCATATGGATGCATCATTTGTGGGGACCTCTTTTTCCTCATCCCTGCCCTCATTTCATTGCATATACTCCCCAGTCAGGTTGAAGGTATTTCCTATGGGGTTGTGGTTTATGCACTGTGGGAACAGCAGTCTAGTCCATTGTCTTTGGGGGGAGAGAATGCCTCTGGGCATGAATCTCAACCTGTGGCTCTTACAATATTTCTGCCCACCCATCTGCAAAATTCCCTGAGCCGTGATGGGTGAGTTTTAAGTCTACTTAGCTCTTAGGTGCCTCTGGATCTCTGCTTTGGTAGGTGTTGAGTATAGGGTCTGTCTCCTACCCCTTTTTAATATCAAAATTGTATAAAATGACAGGTAGCTAGCGAGACATTTGCTCATATAATTAAATGTGGAAAACTGTGAGATGACTGAGATTCTATTATCTTTATTAGAATCTGTTATCAGAAAAACATAGAGAAAATTCTCTATATCAGATTAAGAGAAATAGGAACCACAGAGTAAAATATAAGAATATGTAAATTACTACACCAGGGCTTATATTTCAGATATGTGTGAAGCAACATAATATGAAATATTTAATATGTTGTAAAAATTTGAATAGAACTAAAACCTCACAGTATAAGATTTCTGTAGTCATCAGAAAGAAATGCTAATTCAGTAATACAAGTTTTGCCCTGAACGTTAAATAATCTTTTAAACCATTAGCTAAATATATACACATGAAGCCCAGTTTTTTACAACAACTTTTAATACAGGAGCATACATAGGCAAAAGTGTCCATAGAGTGCCTATTCTGAGAGAATTTGTAGTTAATGGGCATTCTCTTTCAAGAGTAGCTAATTATGTTCATCCTCAACAAATATTCTTCCTCCACTTCATCCTCTAACACTATACTCCTTGCTTTAGTGATTCCTCAGCATGTTATTAAAGAACCTAAAATAGAATGCTTATGGGCAAATGTATTGTAGAAAATTCCACGAGGCAGATTTAGAAGTACCTTTACTGTAGGAGCTTACAGATTTTCATAGTACTGAAGTGTGTCATGAATTTTCATTTATAGGTTTTCTTTCTTTATTAGTTATACACATACTCAGTGTGTAAACAGCCATGTTGGTACCATTGTTAGCCTCATCCTTGTACTCCCCCTTTTAAGGGACCTGCTTCTTGGGGATTGTGAGTCCTGCATTGTGGGGGTAGCCATTAGTTACATGGAAGAGGCAATGTTTCTGTGCAAAATGTTCCAACTAGTGACTCTAACAATCTTTCCACCCCCTCTTCTTTGAATTTCCCTGAGCCATGTTGGGCTCATTTTAGGTCTACTTCAGTGATAAGGTCTTGGGAGTCTCTGTGTCTCTAGATATCTAGTTTGGTAGGAGTTGCATGTTGTCTGTGTCTATGTCCTTCACCCTTGTGCTGGTACCAGATTCACCAAGAAAGCAGCACTCTTGCTCATTTCCCCAATTACTCTATGGTTTCAGCTGGGACCCTGATGAGGTGTGATGGGCTGATTCTCTTCTCAGGTTCTACGTCCATCTGTAAAAGAGAAGCAGATTCTCCAATGGAGAGTAAAGTCAGCACCAGATAAATGGGGTAACCATTATTACTTAGAGAGAATTTAATACGTGTAGGCCCTCTTGTAGCCCAAGATTGGTGGGAACTTGATATTGGAGAGCAGACTCCTTTTTTGGACTTGGTTCTGACTTGTTTCCCAGTTCCAGCTATGGCTTCTGTCCCATTGAGAGGATCCACTAGCCAATTCAAGAGCAGTTGGTTTCCCACCATGGCTGTGTGCCACTATTGCACTTGGGTGAGCATCACCTCAGGTTGTTTACTGCTGAGTGGCTTAGAGCATGAGTTGCTTGGACAGTTGGTCATTTTCCCCCAGTTGCTCATGTAGCACCTTCTAGCACTAGTCAAGCTAACTTTCTGGGGACTGAATTTCTTCCAGATTGCAGATATGCCTCTCCATGTTCTGTACTAATAGCATGTGGTGTCTTTTGAAGCAGGGTCTTACCATTAACCTTTGGTGGGTCATCAAGTGCTCTGACAGAAATCTGTCTTCTTTTGGGAAACCTTGTAGGTCTCTCTGTGCAACAGCTCATTGTGAATGTTAACCACCTGCTGGTACTTGGAGCTATAGGCTAGCACCAAGGGAAAAGAAGGAAGAAAAATATAGGTAATAAAAAAATAAAAAAAAAAAAAAAAACAGAAAGAGAAATGAGAGAGAGAGAGAAACAGAATATTAAGGTTAGTCTTCATCAAACCCTCTCCAGGGCCCTGTGATTCAGGTGTTCCCTCTAAGGACTTGCTGAAGTTTCAACCATTTAGTCTTTTAGGATTTAGAATTTCATGGTACCATTGCCACTTGGGTCCAGTTTTGTGTCCCCCACTCTGACTTTCACCCTCCACTCCTGCCCCATCCTACCTGTCCTCTAGTCCACAGATGCTTATTAGGTATGTCAGCATCTCAGGTAGATTCAAATTAGGAGCCACAAATGAGTGACACAATGCAATGATTGTCTTTCTGTGACTGGGTAAGTTTTCTGACAATGTTCTGGTCCAGGTTATACCATTTTTTCTTCAAATTTCATTGCATCATTTTTCCTTATTGCTGTGTAGAATTCCATTGTGTAGATATACCACATCTTGGCTATAAATTGTTTAATGATGGGCATCTGGGTTGATTCTAGTACTTAGCTATTATTAATGAAGCAGCTATAAACATGGATCTCTTAACTGAGGCATGGAGCTTTTCGGGTAAATGCCCAGTAAGGGAATAACTGAGTCTGTTGGTAACTCTGTAGGCAACCTTTTTTGAAGTCTCCATATTGCTTTCCATAGTGGTTGTACCATCATATTTTCCCACCAATCGTCAATGAGGGTTCCTATTTCTCCACATCCTCACCAGAATTTGCTTTCATTTGATTTTTTTCATGTTTACTATCCTTACTGGGGTAAGGAAGAATCTCATAGTTGTTTTAATTTGCATTTCCCTGATGATTAGGGATGAGAACATTTTCTTAAGTATGTGTTTGCCATTTGTATTTCTTCCTCCGGGAACTCCCTGTTCCCTTTTCTGCCCCACTTTGTGAGTGGATTGTTTGACTTTTTAATTGTTTAAGTTTTTCAATTCTTTGTAGATTATAGAAATTAGGCCTCTGTCAGTTTATAGCTAGCAAAATTTTCTCCCATTCTGTGGGTAATCTATTAGCTCTTCTGATTGTATATTGGTCTGTGAAAAAAAAAAAAAAATCAGCTTCATGACATCCCAATGGCTAAGTTAATGTTTAATTTCCTGAGCTGCTGGGGTTTTGTTCAGGAAGTCTTTGCCCACCCCTATGTTGTGGAAAGTTCCTCCTGTTTTTTTTTTTTTTTTTTCTTTCAGCAGTACCAGAGTTTCTGGTCTTATATCCAAATGGTCTTTGATCCATTTGGACTTGATTTTTGTGCATGGTGAGATGTGTGGATTGAGTTTCATTTTCCTGCATATGGTTATCCAGTTTGTCCAGCACCATTTGTTGAAGATACTGTCATTTTTCCAACCTACATTGTTAGGACTTTTGTTGAATATCAAGTAGCTGTAGTTACTTGTCCCAAAGCCCAGGTCCTCACTTCTATTCCATTGGTCTATAATCATGTTTGTTATACTAATACCATGTTGTTTGTGTTCCTATGACTTTGTAATATAGCTTTAGATCAGGTATGGTGATGCCTCCAGAGGTGCTTCTTTTGCTGAGGATATGCTTGGATATCTGAGGTCTTCTGCCATTCCATATGATTTTTTTAAATTTTTTGGTTTACTATTATTTATTTGAGAGTGACAGACAGAGAAAGATGCAGAGAGAGAAAGAGAGAGAGAATGAGCACACCAGGGCTTCCAGCCACTGCAGACGAATTCCAGATGCATGCACCCCTTTGTGCATCTTGCTAACATGGGTCCTGGGGAATTGAGCCTCAAACTGGGTTCCTTAGGCTTCACAGGCAAGTACTTAACCACCAAGCCATCTCTCCAGTCCTCCATATGATTTTTGAATTCATATTTTTTTCTATTTCTTTGAAGAAAAGTGTTGGGATTTTTATTGGCATTGATATTTCATGAAATATGCATATTGATTTTGGTAATTTTGCAATTAATGGAATGCACAAAATACCTATTTTAAAATTATTCTCTATTTTATACATTCTTAGTTATTTTTTTGCCATGTGTTAAAGTCTGTGTAGCAAATTGTAATTTATATTTGCAATTAAACATTTCTCCAGAAATCTGTAATTGTTCAGAGAAAAACAACATTTCAGGATAGATTTTGATAAATGTTCTCAAGATGTGTTTTAGAAAATTTTATAGGATTTTTCTTGGCCAATACCAAAATTTTATAGCTATTAATGTTATGTCCAGTTCTTGGCACCCCCAGTGAACACCAAGGAGAAACAAACATATGCAAGGGCAAGGAGCTTTATTTTGGGCTTAAGCTTGGTCTCTTGACTTCACCAATGTAGTGGATCTATACAAGAGTCCCAAGTAGTCGGAGGGTAGGGTTTTTATAGGGATTTGAACATAGAAGAAGGGGATGGGTACATGGTTGATTGATTTAAACAGTGTACTCTTCTGGTTGGCTTAGGATTTTGGCGGCCTAAGTTGGCGGGCTGGAGCTAAGGGAATTGAATTTATCTATGACTATAGGAATGTATGGCATAATCAGTTTCCAGTGTTAAACCCACCCTTACCAGAAAATAAGAAAACATTAGATCTTGCCAGGAAACAGAAACTTAGGCCTACTGAGGACTCTGAAGCCTTTCATGGTGTCCATCTGGTTCCTCAGTCCTTCATTCCACCCTCTCTTTGTACCATGAGGAGCCAATCTTGGATCCCAATTGAATTAGTGAGTGGAGTCTAATGGTATATACTGTGATCTTAAAACCATAAGCTGTACTGTGTTCCCTAACAGAAGCAACTAATCTATTAATAATGCAAGGTCCTATTGTGATTAGCAACAAAAACAAAATAATGGCCCTGCTCAAGCAGACAGCAGAGTTGTTAACCATGGGGAATGAATGAACCGTGACTCAAACCATCCTCTATTAGCTTCTCTCTCTCTCTCTCTTTTTTTTTTTTTTTTCCAAATTCTCTCATTCCTTCACCATTGAGTCTCTAATTATACCTGAATGGTTGATATAAAAACAACATTCTTCCCTTAAGGCCTTAAGGTCCCCCTTGCTGGAGGAGTAAGTCCAATCCCCGTCTATTCCATAATACAACCTCAGCTAAGGAATCTACATTTTTCTCTAAGTAATTTCCATTGTGGCAGGTAGTCCTCAGGTTCAGCCAGTGGATCTGCCAGTCAGATGTGGGTGGGTGTGATGAATCCAAGTGGCAATTCCATCTGTTTTCACAGTGGTAGTTGTGGTCAGGATGAAGACAGTAGGGTCCCTTCAAGCAGGGCTCCAGGGACTCCTGGATTATTTACAGACTTTACATATTTACATATTTTAGATTTGAAAATAACCCTTTGAATGTCTCTATTTGTTTTTCTTTATTATAGAATTGAAACTATGGGGAAAAGATGTCTTAATGTTTGTTTCCCCTCTTGGAAAGCTCTTGTGTTACTTAATAGGCCATTCATATATGTAAGGTGTTTTGTATCTTAGGTTATACGTTTCTCTCTGAGTGTTTAAGACCATGCAGATAGCCAACAGAATTTGAATTTAATTAATCATATTTGGTGAATTCACATTATTTTGTCATTTGTGTAAATAATATCATTTGAAAGCCTTTACACCACAATGTAGAACAGCATGTTAACTGCATTCCACATATCTGATCATTTGAATTCCAATGGAAACAATTCTTTTTTCTTTTCTTTTTTCCTTCCTTCCTTCCTTTAATTTTTATTTCATTTGCTCTCTACATTCTCCTCCTCCTTGCTTATTTTCATAGGAGTTTCATGTAGTGCTGGCTGTCTTGGAAATTAAAATGCAGCCAGCCTTGAACTCTTGATGCTCTTGTGTCAGCCCCCAATAAATTTTTTCTCAAAGAAATTAGTAAGATATGTACTTTCTTTAATTTGGAATAAAGAATCCTGGTCAATGCACAGAGGTCAAATGGAAGGAGGCTGCCTACAGGGCTCCTGGTGGGGACAGATGGAAAATAGATAGTTGGCATTACCATTCATTCAGTTCTTGAGGGAGGAAAAATGAATTAATTCTGTTTCTTCTCCCAGTTTTGATTGCTCATAAGTTCTTTAGCATATTTTTATGATTTTACTTCCAAGTGTTCTGCATCAATATTCTCTGAATTATCTGTCTCTTGCAATAGTTTCCTATTTATCACTGCATATGGATCTGATGTAAGTTTATCTCAATTATGTTACTTTGCTTAAAATTATTCTTACTGGGGCTGGAGAGATGGCTTAGAGGTTAAGCGCTTGCCTGTGAAGCCTAAAGACCCCGGTTCGAGGCTCGGTTCCCCAGGTCCCACGTTAGCCAGATGCACAAGGGGGCACACGCGTCTGGAGTTCATTTGCAGAGGCTGGAAGCCCTGGCGCACCCATTCTCTCTCTCTCCCCTATCTGTCTTTCTCTCTCTGTCTGTCGCTCTCAAATAAATAAATAAAAAAAGAATTATTCTTACTGTTCTTACAATAAAACTAAAGGTCTTTAGCCGCATCAATCAGGTACTACACATTATCACCCCCCCTTTTTTTTTTTACCTCTTTCATAATCATCATTTTCCCATGAATTTATCATGTTCTTGATAGAGTGTCCTTTTTCATCCCTCCTTGGGGACATCACACTTCTTTTTTCTTTTGGAATGCTCTTTCTCATCATCATTATCCAGGCTGAATTTTCCAGCCTAGGACAAGTGATGCACTTCATCTTTTCCACAGCTAGTTGCTGTATCATATCACTTTATCTTCCTCTGATTGAACATTGCTACATGCCATTTTTATCATTTCTTGATCTTTTCCACTAGAATGTAAATCTTATTTCTTTTGTTCATTTATTTGTCATGAGTTCTAGTAATGTTGACTGAAACAGTGAGTGTCTCAACACAAAATTCTTCTAATGAGTGATTAAATGCGTCAAAGCATGATAGTATGTTATAGTGGCATTGTCAGGATGAAAAAGTAAACCTTCAAAAACTGATTCATAAAGAACATACCTCAAGGAGAGTTTAAGTATGGATGCTTCACAACATAGAGATACATATAATGATGAATACTTTATGACAGGAGCAAGAAAATTCCCCCAACGAACATGATGAGCATAAAAGAGAACACATAACAATGCAGAAATTCTGAAAACATGAATGAAATGGAGAGAAATTTAAAAGATATTTTAAAATAATCATCTGAGTTAAATTTGCTAATGTTAATTATAGTCTACTTTTGGAGAAATAACTGGAACTAACTCTGTGTTTATAATACATAAAATTCCTTATCAGTTATGGTTTTATGATTTCCTTAATCTTAATATACAATATTGTGAGCTTTATTTTCCCTTGGATTGTTGAAGTAGGTCAAGTATTTCTTTATGTTTTGAGTAAATCATTAGGAAATTTAAAATGTTATAAAAACATGGTATCAAATATCAAGAGTTTATGGTATTCATGGATTTATAAATACATGCCTATGTAAGGATAAAGGAAAAGAACAGAGAAAATATTCATATATGATTCATATAAAATGGAGCATATATATCCACACACATATTAAAGTAATAGAGAATATATATATGTACATATAGAAAGATAGAAAGAATATATCTAGATCACCTATGTAGATACAGGTATCTCCACATGCATATAAATGTAATAGAAGAAAGTTCTCCCAGTATAGTTCTGTATTCAGAATTAACTGATGATGCTAAGAAACAGAATTTTAAAAAGTCTGTGAGATTTTTTCAACTCAAATTATTGAAAATCATACTTTTTATCTGGTAACAATGTTTTCATTTAGAAACAGCACCACATTCTAAACAGTAGGAATCAAATATAAATTTGATTCAGAAAATAAGACTTCATTTCAGCTATACAATATTCTTTTAGTTTGTAGTGCTGTTTAATAATAAGTCATAAAACTTTGATACCACTTTATTTTAAAAAAGAAAACAGTTAATTGCATCATAGAAATTAATCTACAACAATGTCTCATTAAAACATCAAGCACTTTAGAATTGTCCACTCATCTTTTCAACTGAATAAAACTGAATGTTGTCAGTTTGTTATCCAGATAAATTATTCTTACTCATGAATAAATCAAACAACAAAATGATATAAAATGTATCATTTAAGTTTTTGCTTTTTTTCCTATTCAATATCAATGTGTAAGTTTCACAGAGAACATCCCTAGGAAAGTTTTGAGATATGTGACTTGACTATGAAATTACAATATTTTTTTTCTAAAAATAGAAAGAGAAAATCTGGCAAGATCAATAAATATACTACAGTGAAGTCCAGGAATAAGTTGTCTTTCAGAGAAGTTTGGAACCAGTTTATTTCTTAGATTACAGCTAATTCATAGACCTTGACTAACTGCATGATAGATTTTAATCTTGGCATGCTCAAATGATAGATTCCTTAAGAATGAGAAGAATACCACTCATACAGTGTATTAGACAATTGAAACAAATTCTCAGTTTGAGAAAGTATTTGCCTTTTCATGGAGTACCAGAGAAGAGGAAAATTTTTCTGCTTTTCTGACCCTCTGTCTTGACTCTTGTCACCTAGCCTAGTTAATCCTTGCTTCCATTGAGAATGTTATGAACAAATAGGGCCTATAGACATGAGACTATGTGTTTTTGTATACCAATAAATCATAATAAAACATCAGGTCAAGCCTGTCTTAACTATTTCTTTTGCCTTATTACCATTACCAAATTAGAAAATACCAGAAATGTCTAGATCACAGAAAGCCACCCCCCATTCATCTACAAAAGATGTCTTATAGTAATCTTAGTCCATGGTTGGTATGACAACTTATAAATACTATTTTTTTAATCTCAGCTTATGCACATATTATAAATTTATATTCACAAGTCTAGTACAGTAAGAGATTAATACTATAATATAAAATAATTATAATAGCATGCTGTGATGAAAGTTGTATGGGTTCTCTTTTTGTCATACTGTCCTTACCCTCATTCCTTTTGTAATGATGTAAGGGGTGAAATGTTATCATTGGAAACCTATGTTATATAAGTAAGGATAAATTTAACACAAGTACTTGGATAACACAACAGTTTGATAACTGAATTGGCTACTGAGTGATGGCTGAGAAAGGAGCATGTACCAAACATGTGATGCACATTCCCAGCAATATGGTACAGGCCAGCATAAGAATTTTCACTATATTTAGAATGGCACACATATTAAAACTCATACATTGTTGATTCCTGGAAATTTTCAGATATTTTATAATCACATTTTACTGTGAATTATTAAAATTATGGCATATAAAACCATTGGTAAGTTTGACTATTATTTCTTTTCTGTGTTTCCTTTCAGCTATTTATCCTTAGTATAAAAATAGTAACACAATATATATAGAATTCCAAAGCTTGATTTTTTTTTCCACCAACTAGTGTTTTGTTTTTGTCTTTCCTTCTCTGTGGTCATGGTTTTCAGCAACATAATTTTCAGGTTGTGTGTATGAAATACTCTATTTTTAGTCAACCTATATCTTTGAGCAGCTAAGCAATTCACTGTATATGTCTCCATGTGTATTTGGATGAGTTCTAAAATAATTCCTTTCTCCAAAATATTAACTATGTTCTGGAAATTACTTTTAACATTTACTTAAAGCTGGATCATCTTATGATTTATCAAGTAATTTAATATTTACTATATTCCACAACTCAAAGAGTTGCTGTAATTCTGTTATATGTACCATCCCATAGAACAAAAACATTTAAGTAATGTTTGAAAAACATAAATAGGTCTTGAAAAAAGTAGTGGCTTATCTCTGTGTCAAAAGAACCAATGTAAAGGAGAATCCAATAATCACATTCAGAATAACTTGTACCAGATTTAAAAAATAATGGTAGTATTAGACTGTAATCTAGAAATAAATTAGTATCTATGATTTTGCATTGTATACGTAACTGAGTAAGTGAATAAGTGGAATAGAAGTGACAATTATTTCTCTAACTCATATTTTTGCACTGAAATATAAAAAAAAGAGATAAATAAACATCCTTCTATCACCACTGTAACAGAACTACAGACCAGAATCACTGGTGGAATTCCAATCAGTGAGCAAAAGTTGGGGACAGTTAAAATGAACAGTGGGCAGAATAATGTTCATTCAAAGATTTCTGTAACTTCATCTCCATTGCCCATGAATGTGTCATTTATCATGAATATATACAAGAGTAGTTAAGGTTGCAGGTAAATTTGAAGTTGTTCATCAAGTGATCTTGAAGCAAGGCACTGATTCTGGCTCATCTTTATGAGCCCCAGTTTAATGACAGAGGAAGGTAGATCAGTGGCATGCTGTAAGGAGAGTGATCTGCTGACGTTGTTTTTCAAGATAAAAATTCTTCAGTAGAACCTGAAAAAAAAAAAAAAAAAACACAGCCTTACTGCACCCTGATCTTGTCCCAGTGAAGCCTGTGTCTAATAACAGAGCCCTGTGGAATAACAAATGCGTGTTATTTTAAGTTACACTTGTGTATAGTTTTTTTTTTTTTGATAGCAATAGGAGGTAGTTGCTCATCATAAAGGAGAATTAAAAAAAAAAAAAAAGTTTATCTTAGAGAATCCTGGCAGACATTTCCTTAGCAATATGATCTGATTTGACAGTGCCTTTAATATGTGTCACTATCATGCACCATAGCTATGCTGTATTTAGAAAAACACACAATTTATAGAAGATTCTCAGAAATACAGTACCACAGAAATGAGAAAAATGAGAAAATGGAAGACAAAGCCAAATTTAGAGATATTTATAAAATATATGGCCAGGGACACTTGAACATATCAAACTATATAAGACATAGAACCATCACAGATTAGAGGAGATAGGAGAGAGATGAATGTAAAAATTCCACTGTGTGGGCTAGAGAGATGGCTTAGTAGTTAAGGTACTTGCCTGCAAAGCCAAAGAGCCCAGGTTTCTACTCTCTTGGTCCCACATAAGCCAGATGCACAAGGTAGCAAATGAGTCTGGAGTTCATTTGCAGTGGCTAGAGGCCCTAGTATGCCCATTCTTTTTCTTTTCCCCCCTCTCTCTCCTCACCCTCTTTATCTATGAATAAGAAAATAAATAAAAATCCACTGTGAGATTGTTGAGTGGAGCTTAGAACAATAAAAGAGAAATAGTTAAAGAATTGATTAAATCTGAAAAAATCTGTATTTTTGTATATTCAATATGAAAGTATACTTGATTTCTCTGTTTTAACTGATGATCTGTGATATGTTATAATAAAGGGAAACAGGGTAGAAGTCATGTGGAACTTATATGTAATTCATGATTTAAAATTACTCACATGAACACATATAAAATGCATATAATTTTCCTGAGTTCTCTGGAGAATGATTTCTCTTAAATTATACATTAATTGGAAATATCCTAATATCCCTCAGCATCCTGAATTAAACAATTTCATTTCCTGTTCTTAGAAAGTGTTAGCTTTTCTGTGTGCACTTATGGGTATGTGTTGATTGTCTGTAAATTACAGCAATTTTACTGCCATTATATTCACAGTTACTCAGGACTAATCCATTAGAACATGTTTGTATGATGTAGTGGTGCTGTTTTACCATTATCTTGTGCTTTTTGGTGAGTTTTTCTGCCTTTATTTCCTATTGAAATTTAGTGAGGATTCACTCATTATTTGCTTGGACTGTGCACTATTGATTTCCACCTCCTTTGCTAAGAAGTACTGAAACTGATACCTTTAAGTCTGAAATTAATAAACTGCACGTAAATCTTGGTGCAGCTACTCCTAAGAAGGCATTAACATTGAACTAACATTGAACTACATTTTTCAAGGACAAGGATTTTGCAAATTTACAGACACAC
Organism: Jaculus jaculus; assembly: GCF_020740685.1. Taxonomy (NCBI): domain Eukaryota; kingdom Metazoa; phylum Chordata; class Mammalia; order Rodentia; family Dipodidae; genus Jaculus; species Jaculus jaculus. Next base: position 101,452,552 of record NC_059108.1, on the reverse strand, counting down.
ACAAGGGATGATAAAGGCTTATCAGATAAGCTAAATTTAAGCTTCTCGGTAACTTTAAATGAGAAATTCTGTTTGAAGGTCTATCTTGGGAGCTGTTCTAATTCCCATCCCATTTGGACTACTTCTTTATGATCCTCCCATCTCACAAACATAGCAACAAAAGATGCCTATCCATTATCTGTTATCTTTAGTGATTAAAATTAAAAAGAAAGGGCTGGAGAAATGACTTAGTGGTTCAGCACTTGCCTGTGAAGCCTAAGGACCCCGGTTCAAGGCTCGACTCCCCAGGACCAACGTTAGCTAAATGCACAAGGGCACGCATGCTTCTGGGGTTTGCTTGTAGGGGCTAGAGGCCCTGGTGCACCCATTATCTCTCTATCTGCCTCTCTCTCTGCTTCTTTCTCTCTCATACAACTTAATAAATAAACAAACTACTAAAAAAAAATAAAATAAAGTCAGGCACTGTGGTGCACGCCTTTAATCCAGCACTTGCGAGGCAGAGGTAGGAGGATCACTGTGATCGAGGTCACCCTGAGAAAACACAGTGAATTCCAGGTCAGCCTGAACTAGAATGAGACCCTACCTCGAAAAATCAAAAAAGAAAATAAAATTGAAATAAAAAAATAAAATGAAAAGGAAATGATTGATTGCTATTTGCTTTGTATTACCAATGACTAGGCAATGGGAGGGCAGATGGAAGAAGAAAACATTCATCTTATTGAATGAAATTCTGCAAGTTTTCTTATGTTAAATAGAAACATGAAGAGACCAGTTGTTCATATCACATAAGAGAGAATACCAGACATGAAAAGTTATGTCTTCTGCATGGGCATCATTATTTCCACTCTGTGGAGTCCATTCAACATCTAGAATCTCACCCTTGGCATAATTGGTAAACCAGAAATGCTTCTAAAAGTGATATAATAATAATGAATGTCAATCATGGTAAAGCTCTTACACACACAGGAAATTGTGGGATATTAAAATGAGCACTGAGTTCAAAAGATTACTTCCAGTGTCCACCTATATCATTCACTTGATCAATACATTTTGGGAAAGAAAGTATCTAGGAAAATAGAGGATAGATGGTTAGAGGAAGCAATGGGAGGGATAATGAGAACATGTGTTGGAATGTGCCACAATAAATTGCATTATTTTGTATGCTAACTTAAATAATAAAATAAACAAATATAACAAATATGAAGCTTCATACAAAATGATAGAAACAAAACACTACTCAGTGCAAAAGTATCTTCAATTTATGCTGCCTTTTCACTTTATCCTTGCTTTTTACATATTTCTTTGGTGGTATTTTCCTTTGGATAACATGAAAGTTAGAGTAGGAAAGCAGTACTGGCCTGGAGGCAGAAGATTTCTTAGTGTGAGCTGAAGTGCTGGCTTAGGAGTTAAGCGCTTGCCTGTGAAGCCTAAGGACGCCAGTTCAAGGCTCGATTCCCCAGGACCCATGTTAGCCAGATGAACAAGGGGGTGCACGCCTCTGGAGTTCGTTTGCAGTGGTTGGAGGCACTGGCGCGCACATTCTCTCTGTTTATCTGCCTCTTTCTCTCTGTCCCTCTCAACTAAATAAATATAAATGAACAACAACAACAAAAATAAAAATAATAAAAAAGGAATTCTTAGTGTGCTGATCAAAACACAGAAAACTCCAGGCTTTTTTCACTAGATAGAAGTTGCTATGCTATGGAGGTTAACATTGGCTCTCACATTTTCTTCTTGGTCCATAAGGTTTTTCTCCAATATAAACTTCAAGTATTGAATCTCTTGCTATAACAGATTACTGGGGATTCTTGAGCATGGAAAAGAACTCAAAATTTATGTATTTACAGATAAAAATCAGAAACTCCTAGCCTGGCAATTTGGTAAACAGGAGAGGGAAGGTAAATATCTTTCATAGCACAAAAAGAGAAGCTTCTGCCTTTTCAGTGGCCAAAAGACTTCAGACAAATCTGTATTATTTGTAAAATGTTTTTTTTGGAGTAACTATACTTTTAAAATGGCAACCTGCAAGTGGTTTTTGACATGGAAAGTGAATTTAAATATTAACACAATTATCAGATGACCTAACATTAAAATATATCACTTTTTTGGAAAATGCACACTAAGATGGTTTAAAAACCTAAGGACATTTAGGAAATAAAAACTGGAATTTGTTAAGTAATAATGCTCTATAATTTCATTACTGTTAATAATAAATGAGGAAAAATTTAGTCCCTATGTAAGAAAGACTCCTCTTAAATTCATTTTCATTATATCCTCACAAACATCTATTGATACACATTTGGTGTTCATAGTAATTCAATGATACATCATATAAAATATACAACTCTTCTTTTATCCACTATTATATAAAATATATTTTCCTTGTATTTAGATATGATATGTTTTTTTTATCCCACAAAATGAAACCCAAATTATTTTCAGCATATATGTTTCTATTTTTTATTTTTAATATTTTATTATTTATTTGCATGCAGAGGAAGATATAAAAGAGAAAGAGGGAAGGTGGGAGGGAGGGAGGGGGGAGAGAGAGAGAGAAAGAGAAAGAATGGGAATGCTAGGACCTTCAGTCAATGCAAATGAACTACAGATGTATAAGTCACTTTGTGCATCTGGCTTTATGTGGATACTGGTGAATTAAACCTGGATCATTAGGCTTTTCAGGCAAGCTCCTTAAGCAATGAGCCATCTCTCCAGCCCAGTGTTTCTGTTCTCTTTTCAACCTTGCCACATATTAAGGGATAGAATTTAAAGAAATAAATGTTTCTGCCCATCTTTTCTAAAAACACTGGGATCATAGTGATTGCACTTATTTGTTTTATTTGTCCATTAAGCTAACCAAAAACAGTGGGTTCTTCCCCACAGATTATATTGTGGTTCAGTTAATTGTTTTTAGCCTTCTTGAATCATCACATTTTCAAATAACTCATAATAAAACCTTTTAATCTTTTATTCCCTTTGAATAACATGATTTTAAAATACAAGTATTGCAGATGGGTATAATGGGAACCCTAGAATGAAATTCCCCAGACATATTGCATTAAAGTCACATAGAAAATAGATGCTTGAATTGCATTAGTGGTTATGAAAAACCAGATAAAATGCAATCTTTAATATAAGTGCATGGCTATGTGGGAGAAATAATGGCTTTTTTTTCCCTCTGCTTTTCAGTCTTTTTGCCTGACTGTGAGTACTACTCTAAAGTCTTATTCTTGAAATTAAAATGTTTTCCTTCCATCAAAATTGATGTTAACAACAACAACAAAAAAAAGAAGTCTTCTGAAGAGATTCATCGTCTATCCTTCTTCCTGGTAGAAGAAATAGAGCCTGTGATGCCTTTTTTTATGAATGTTCTTCCTGCCCCTTTTCCTCCTCCTACACTTCCTTCACTCATAAGGAAAATGGAAGCCATTATATAAATCAATGCTTATACTACAAGGTCACCTTTCATCAAGTAAAATCTGGATCCCTTGCAATTTCATGTGACAAGGGTAACAACGAGAAAATGTTATTATAATATTCAGAGTTTTACAAACAATTAAACACATCTGACCTAATATGATCATTTTTCTCTTCTCTAAATTTTAGTGTCTGTATTTTACAGAACTAACTAGGAAGAAAATGTCAACATATATTCATATGAATCTTCCCCTTCTTTCCCTGTCCTTTCAACCCTACTTCTTTCATTTCATTTTCACTATCCTCAATGTTAATTAAAATATCTTTATACTAACTCAGTAACTAAATGTTGCCTGAATGTAGAAATTTTGGATTCACAGTAGATACTAGCATGCTTAAAATAGAATACCAGTAACTATTTTAGATCCAGCCTATTTCTTTCCTTTCACATTCATTCATCTCTATCTTGTTACACAAGCATATTACTACAGAAGACTTATTTCTGAAAGAATTGTGTGAATTGAAATGTCAGTTAGTGCATTTATATTGTTTAGATGGCTTTTGATTTAGTCATTATTCTGAAAAATCATTTTTTAAATGATTATAATGTATTTATGAAAATGCCATAATGAAATGAGCCCATTGCTTTGTATGTTAATTTAAAAATCTAACAAAATTTATTATAAATATTAAAATGCCAAATATTTTCTGTGTGTGTCTAAGTTATACAGTTTTATCTTTTGTATTTTGGTGTTATCTTTCATATTTATATGTTTCATATATCTCTTAAAGAGAGTTCAGCCTCTGATCAGGACGTTCTTGCCTGCACAGAGGATGAAGCCCTGTCACCTCAAGGGGGAAATGTTCTTGATGAAGCTAGAGTTTTTCCCCACAATTGAATTATCAGATCATTTCCACAGTTGCTTATTAAAAAAATTATAATCAGAATATTTGTGAATACCATCATATACTGTTATTTCAGATTGATGGTATACTTTTATTTATGTAATTGTAACACATATCACATAATTCATCAAGAATGTGCAAATTAGTGGTGAACCTATGTAAGAAATGTATCAGGAAAGGCCCTGATTAGTGGATACAAGTATGAGGTGATACTTGATCTAGCAAAATGAACACTCATTTTGTTTGTTTTCTATGAATGTTAATCTTTATGTTTTAAAATTATCTGCTTATTAATTAGCATGCAAATTAATACATTGAATTATAGCATTTTCATGCATACATTGTTTTATTTGGTATTTCTCTTGTAATCCTCTACCCTAATTTCCCCCATCCCCTTGTGCCTTTCTGTGCCAAACAATCCCATCTTTATTTTCACATTTAATGTTTTTCTAGGCCCTTCTCTTCTCTATCCTGTCTTAATAACTTGTTTTCATTTCTAATGATCTCCTTTTTAGACAAAAATTAGTTATGATGCTTTACTAGCAGCAATATATACACATAAATTAAAATTCTACAGTATGACCTGCATATTAGAGAGACCATGCAATATTCGTCTAAATTTGGGTTGCCTCAGTTAACTTCTAGATCTACCCAATTTCCTTAAATTTTATAATTTCACTTTTCTCTAGAGATGACTAGATTTCCATTCTGCACAGGTGCAACATTTTCATTGTGTATTATTCTATTGATGTGCATCTAAACTGATTTACTTTCCTTGGTTTTCTGAAGAGAACACAATAAACATGAATGTACAGGTAGATCCATGGTAGAAAACAGAGTCCCTTAGGTATATGCCCAGAATAGTACAGCAGGACCATATCATAGTTCTAATTTTAGACTTTTGAGAAATCACTACACTGATTTACATAGTGACTACTCTCCACAACAGTGAATAAGAGTTCTTTTCCAACACCTTTACGAACATTTGTTGTATTTTGTTTCCTTGATGGTAACCATTTTTACTGGGTGAGAGGTAATCTCAAAACACAAAACAAAAGACAAAAAAAAAAAAAAAAGATTTGATTTGCATGCCCTTGATGGCTAAAAATGTTGAATACTTTAAGAAATATTTATTCACCATTCATATTTCTCCTTTGATACCTTTCTTGTGAATTCATTAGCCCATTTACTGATTGGCAGTTTGAGAGATCTTTGCGGGAGAGTTAACTTGGGGAATGAGCATCCATTCTCAACTGTACTTAGCAGAGATTTTCTCCAATTATGTGTGTTGTCTGCTTATTTTACTGGCAGTTTATTTTGCTATTCAGATTAATTTCATGGAAACCCATTTGTTAAGTATTTAGGTTGCTTCCTGGGCCATCGGAATGCAATTCAGAAAGTTCCTGCCTATGTCCATATCATCCTTTAACCTATGTTTTTTTTTTCTCTAGAAGTTTTAGCCTTTCAAGCTCTGACTTAATCTTGATCCATTTTGAATGGATATTTCTATAGGGTAAGATAATATGCTTCCAATTTCATTCTTTTGCTAGTGGAAATCCAACATGATCAGCATAATTTATTGATTAGAGTGTCTTTCTGGTGTATATTTTTTACAACTTTATCAAAAATTAAGTAGCCATATATGGGTATGTTTAGTTGTAGGTACTCTATTCTCTTTGGTTGACCTACAAGTCTTTTTTAATGCCAGTACCATGATTTCATTGTCATTACAGCTCTGTGATATAATTTTAGTTTAGATGACAAGGTTCTTTCTACTTAGAAGGGTTGATGCTATCTGTATCCTTTAGTGTTTACATATGAAGTTTAAGATTAATTTTTTTCTAGTTATGAAAACAATGTTAATAGAATTTTGATAGAAATTACATTAAATCTACAGATTGCTTTTGGTAATGTAGCAATGGTGACAATATTAGTTCTGAAAATTCAGAAGTATGGAAGGCGTTTTCAATTGCTAGTTTCTTCTTCAATTGATTTTTTAAAAATATTTATTTATTTATTTGAGAGCGACAGACACAGAGAGAAAGACAGATAGAGGGAGAGAGAGAGAATGGGCACGCCAGGGCTTCCAGCCTCTGTAAACGAGCTCCAGACGCGTGCACCCCCTTGTGCATCTGGCTAACGTGGGTCCTGGGGAACCGAGCCTTGAACCAGGGTAGTTAGGCTTCACAGGCAAGCACTTAACCGCTAAGCCATCTTTCCAGCCCCTTCAATTGATTTTTAAACTGTCTTAAAAGTTTTACTGCAAGAGCCCTTCACCTCCTTTGTTAGGTTTATTCTTAGTTTTATTGTTTGTTTTGTTTTGTCTTTTTGAAATTATTATAAGTTGGTTATTTTCCCCAATTTTTTTCATTTTGTTGTAGTATATAGAAAAGCTACTGGTTTCTTTTTGATGATTTTGTATCCTGCAACAGTATGGTGTTTACTGTTTGTGACTCTAACTAAGTCAAACAGAGCTCATAGGACTTGTCACACTGAAAGCAACTATATTGATTAATCTATGTTTCTGTATTATATATTAGCAACATATGAACACATATACTCAACTATAATCATTCATAATCTAAAGATTGTTGGTATGGAAATTGTTTGATATTTGCATAGTTTGGTTTATTCCATCAAAGTTTTCTAGACTTTATCTTGTCAGAATCATGATATTAGTCCATAAGTTGAAATGAACTGGATGAACTAAACAAGTCTTTCCAATGGAAAGTACCCAACTTTATATGTAAATAGATATCAACATTTACATTTTAATCAAAGATTCTTATTAGAAAATAATTTCTTTTTATGTGTTTTATTTTCAATGGAATTAAATCTGAGCCTGCAAAATTGCATTAATTTTGATGACTATTGTTTTGACTTGCTTTTATTTGTTTTTAAATGTATACTTTGTTGCATTTAAATTATTGTTGGGCTCTTGTTCATAAATCTTAATATTGTCCCAAGGTTCTACATAGGAAAGCTATACAAAATGAAATATAAATCAAAGAATGTAATATTGAAAATTCCAACCTTGGTAAGTTTTGCATCCACAAATACATGTGAGAATTTTTGTAGAGCTCCTGTAATGTAATTTAGTTTCACTTAAATTAATGAATCAGTGATGAACCTGGTTCATCTTATTCCATTTCCTTTTGCATACATTAGGGTATGTGTGTATGTGTGTGTGTATACACGTACATACATACATGCATTTCAAGAATATTATTTCTACATTTTGACTAGTAATTTAGCAAGGATATTGTTTCTTTGATAGCTAACATATCTATACAGTAATGGTATGTAACATCAATATTATGCTAGCTTGTACTAGATATGCTTATGAATTGCCTAAATTAACTCATATATGACTAGCTATGATCACTTTATTATTCTCTTTTGATAAGATAATCAAACTTGGAATGTCTAGGGTATGAGATCAAACCCATGCAATATGTATGGAAGGTGTATTGGACATTATAAAGTGCTGTTTCTTATCTGTGGCTATAGCTGAATTAGCCCTAAAATCTAGGATATGAAGAAAAATGAAGAAATTTTACCTTTATATGTAGAGGAGTAGTAATGCAATACTAATACAGTTTCATGGAAGTATTTCCTTACCAGTATATCCCAGTGGGAGTTCTTCCCTTCTTTGATTTCCCACATGACCTTTAATTTCCTTTTCTCTTTCATGTTTTTAAAAACAGTCCCTTACCATTTTATTGATGCAGTCTCATTCAGAATAATCTCTCAGGTCACAGAAAGCTCGTATTAGAGACTCTCAATTCCCTTCTTTCATTGGAGCTTAATCCACAGACAGAGCATAGTGTTCATGACATGGAAGACAGAACTGAAATTTGACTTTTGTCCTTGAATTTTCAAACATCTCTGTGCTTATTTTTACTATGGCTGATTCACTGACATACTCTATTCCCCGATTTCATTAATGTTCTTTTGTGTTTTATTTATTTTTTTACATATAGAACCTATAGGTCAGGATTTGATCCAACTTTAATAAATGGATGAGTATTTTTCTGTCTCACTTTTTATAGTTATTGACCATTGCTTGTATTGAATACATATACTATCTCTGCATGATCTCTAGAAAATTTGCTTTTGCAATGTGCAGATATTTTGTAAAGGTCTATTGCAACAGATATTGTAAGTAGAATTTTAATTTGTGTTTGGAGATTTTTCTCAGAATCTTTTAGAACATTGGTATCATTTATATTTGTTGGGTTACTTCTGTCTTTCTGTTTGTTCTTATATTTAAAAAGAATGATAATGTGTTTTCCATCTTCAGAAAACATCAAGTACATATATTATACATAGTATGGAATAATTACATTGATTTCTGATTAGGGTGGAATGCAGTTATTTAACTAAAGGCCTTTCCCCACAATCTTACCTTGAAATTGCATGAGCAACATGTAATTTCTACATGGCTATAAATAGCATCTGAAACCTCAAGGACAGTTTTTCAGGGAAGTGTAGGAATCTATGTTTGGTAAGAGCCTAGCTTTGTTTATACCCAGAATCCCCTATTTCATTTTCTTCTGCCCCTCCCTTTGCAAATTTACTGTCTAAATAACAAAGGTAACAGCAGGAGTACCTGGTACACATCACTCTGAGGGCCTTGTCCCTGTTCTTTGGGGTTTTATCAATTGTCCTACTCTGTCCAGAGATTTGGTTCTATCTGATAATCCTTTCTAGAATATTGGTAATCTGGGTATGAAAATTTGACAGGCCTAGAGAACAGTTGGCTGTTGACTTTATGTTGACATTTGCCTAATATGCTTGACCATGAGCCTAATACTAGTCAATGTTCTTCATTTCCATATGCTTTATCTTGCCATTATTTGTCCAATGCAGCTTTTCAGCTTATAGTTACTATTTGTTCTTAGCAAGGGCACTGTTACATTCTGAGTTATAATGAAATTTAAATGGTGAAGAAAAAGTAAAGTTTCTATGGCTTGATTTAGGTATTTTAGCCTTGCAAATTTCAGCCATTGTCTCCTAACTTGAATAGTGGTATAAATGTGATGATTTTTTACATTTTTCCTGTTTAGGCTCTTGATACTCATTGATGACCTGATTTCTCTTTATCCAATGGCATCGTGTTCCTTGGTGTATAATTAAATCTTAGCAGCACTGTGTGATTGTTGTATAGACACTAATTTATCTCCCATATTGGAAAGTAAAGAATTATAATGTTATTTCTGTTATACTAGCAAAAATACATATTGTCTTACTTTCTCATGATAGCCTACAAATCTCCCTTTTCTGATTAATTCTATCCTGTTAGATATTTAACTTTTCCCTCATGAATAATGACCTATCTCTGCATACAGGAAATAGGTTGCTTCCCATATACATGAGAGATGTCTCAACTGAGTTATCTAGTTGTCTATTCCCCAAAAATATGTGTTTCATATAGTCATAAGCCTATTTGACAGGCTAATGTTGAATTAGAAAAGTATGCTAAATCTTCATAGACTAGATTTGTCTCAAACACCATTTGTTTTTAATGATTGTTGGCTACTTGTTATAATCACATGAATAGTAGTTGACTTTTTCCCAATATAAACTATTAAGTTTATGCTATAGAAAACATTAAGAAATAAATTGATTTATATATAGGAAAATATGGAGGGAAGCTACTTTACAATTATTTTTTAAATAGTATGATTTGAAAATTCTTCTCTCTAAAGGAATTCTCTCTTTCCTCTTCTCCTCCCCCCTCTCCCTTTCTCTTTTCCTTGCCCTTTATTTCTGCTTCCCTCACTCCTCACTTTCTCCTCATTCACACAATCAAATGTTCAAAATGCATGTAACAAATTTATCTTTTATGGTAAATGAATATAGCTAATATTTTATTTATTGTCTTAAATAACTTTTTATAAACATATTACAAAGGTTAATTTTAAGAGAAACTAAGAAGTGAACAAAAATATTTTAAAAAGTGATAAAGCCTGGATCTAAGTAGAACACAAAACATGAGAGAGAATTTAGAATTTAGAGGGAGAGGGCTGGAGAGATGGCTTAGCAGTTAAGGCACTTGCCTGAAATGCCTAAGAACCCATGTTTGACTCTCCAGATCCCATGTAAGACACAGGCACAAAAGTGAGGCAAATGCAAGGTTGCACATGCCCCCTAAGTGGTGCAAGCATCTGGAATTTGATTGCAGTGCCTGAGGCCCTGGCGAACTAATTCTCTATCTGTCTCTTTCTCTCTCTCTCTTTCTAAAATAAAAAAAAATAATAAAATAAAGAACTTAATTATAAAAAAGTATTTAGAGGGAGAAATAAAAGTTAGGGAGTTAGAGGAGGATACTGTTATGTGAGCTTTTCCTGGAAAACCATAAGCAAACATCTGCTCTCTCTAGGTAAGACAAATAATGGTCAAAGTAAAATTCCTCCAGATTCCAAATTGGAGAACCAATGAGCTTAATGTGCTTACTTGCAGAGCATGGGAAAAGGATTACGTACAGGAGCAGTGAGAGGAGTTATTTACATATTATGAGGGACGGGTTACATACAAGAGCATGGATGACCACAGAGCAGTGGCAACATTGAAAAGTCTCACCTCAGCATAGATGAGAACTTCCACACTGCTTCTGTTGAGTTAATCATCCATGAGCTGTATACTCTAACACCTCCTGAGATAATGAGACAGAATGGAATTGGGGCCAAATCACACAAAGCTGGCTGGGAGGTGAGGGAATGAGTGGCTGAGGTCTCAAGTAAAGTTTGATGACCTTCCCTAAATCCTACTTCAGTGATACCCAGTATTGAAGGTCTCTTGCTAGCAAATCCAACCTCTTGTGATGGAGATGGCAATGGCTGCTCAGAGAAAGGGGCACTAACACAGTCACTTAAGGATATTGAAGTAAAAAGTTAGAGGGAGGGGCAAGGTTGATGTGAGTGAGTACCATCAAAGAACAGTAGATTTGTGATGAAAATACCATAAGGAAAGAAATTACTTCTTATAATTAATATGCATGAATAAAAATAAGAACACACATGACCTGTTTGTTTCTTTGAATGACCTTTAGCATTCTTGCTTATGAAATTTTCAATGATCAGAAAGGAGTCACCACTTCTTTCATCTTATTGTTTCTCCTATATTTCATTATCCTCTTAGGTAAAATCTCAAACAAAAAAACTAATTCTTGTTAACCGTGCCTCTGTTAGTACTAAATGCTGAGAGAAACTAGTGCTAGAGATTCATTTTTAGATTTGTACTCTAGTCAATGTTGAGGATGCAATATGGTCCTTGGTTACATCTTGACAAACGTCTGGTCTGAAAGTAACACATATCTGTTGGCTTTTCTTACTGTTATGATATGAAAAAGTTAAACAAAAGGAGGTTCATGTCCTGTTATGACTTCATCTTCTTTTAGAGCAGAAGTCAGTTGCTGCCACACTTCACAGGCTTAGTCAAATTTTAAACTATACTCAGTAACAGGTGAGCATTATATCACTGACTTCTTTTAAGGATATCGAGTTATTCTAGGTTAGTTCTATAGAATACTCCAACACCAGGTTTTCACCTGAATCAAAATCAAAGAAATAATATTATATTCTATATGGACTTTTCTACCATGATCATTCTTTCTTCCTGATGCTGCCTTCCTAAAAAAATCACAACTCAAAGCTTTATGAATCTAGTCCTAGTTCCCCCATCTAAGTTCAACTAGTTATTTGAGTTGGCTGGGTTTCTGAGGGAAGTGGCCCTGAGGACCTCTGCTATGACATCAAGGTCACTCTTAGAAGTCTGAAGTCTTAGAAGTCTATGATCCATATTAGGAGAGATGACAGCTTATAAGCTTTGATTAGACTCACCTGATAATATGCAATGGCTTTTCTTGAAGTTCAATTTACAGTTTAGGAGGAAAGAAAGAATAAGTCGCTAATAATTTCAGGTCTATGTGATAATAAGTATGATGGTTATATGATGTTATGATTACTGTGTAAAGCTATCTAGGGATGTCATAGTTGGTCCACTTTTTACCTGTAGGAATCCCAACATTGCCAAGGCTGAGATGATGTATTCACTTGAGGTCCCACACTTCTCTGATGTCCTCTACCTGCTCTTTTTTAGCCTAAGACACTCCACTCCAGACATAAGTGGCCCCTTGCTGCTCTTTAGAGAAGCCAGTTATCCTTCGCAGTCTGTTTTCTAGAAGGATTCTTTGCCTTGTAGGATTTCTCCCAAAGGTTTACTTAGCTATTTTATGAAAGTTTATAAATATCACCTGCTTTTAAATTAATCATTTAAGTATTTGTATATATTTATTTGTAAGCAGACAGAAAGAGAGAGAAAGAGTGGAAAGTAGGGGGAGAGAGAGACAAAGAGCAAACATCATGGCCTAGTACCACTTGCAAATGAACTTGATACATATGCCACTGTGTGCACCTGGATTTAAAATGGGTACTGGGAAGCTGAATCCAGGCTATCAGTCTTTGCAAACAAGTGTCTTTAAATGCTGAGCCATCTCTCTGGCCACTTAAATTCAATTTTAATTATCTCTAAGGGTGTGTTTAGTGTGTGTGTGTGTGTGTATGTACTCATGTGTATGAGTATAGACACAGGTGTGCTACAGGGAATGTGTGGAAGTCAGAGAACAGCCCCAAAGGTCTTTCTCACCTTGCTCCTTGTTTGAGACAGGGTTTCTTGTTATTCAGCACCGCCTATGATGCTCAGATGACACAGGAGCTTCAGTGTGTTTCTTCTCTGTCTTCACTTCCCATCGGTCCATGCAGAGGCTTGGATTACAGATCGTCAGTAGTCTCCAGCTTTATGTGGGTTCAGGAGATCTGAACTCAGGTAATTATGCCTGTGCGGCAAGCAGTTTTACCCACTGGGCCATCTTCCCAACTAAACCTACCATGTTATTTCAGTGAATGTCTGACTTATGCATGTCTATTGTTTCCTGGCTTCTCTGATTGATATTTGCCTTACCTGGGTAAAACTCACTAGGTTTATTTGTAATTATTTCAAATTTCTTTACAAGATATGGGCAGTTGCTGTTCTAACAAAACTTGGTTGGTCAGTTTAAGTATTGTTTGGACACATATCAGTTTTCTATAAGAACCAGTTCTTGTCCTGCTATTACTCTTGTTCTGTGTTAATACACGTGCGCATTTAATGCATGTGTAAAAATTTCCACAATCAAGTAATATCAGCTTCCATAAATCTTTGCCTAGGTTTGGAAATTTGTACTTTACAGAAAAAAAAATTGGATCATATTGATAAATATCCTAAAGGCTTAAATCAAATCAAGCCTGGAATGCTTCCATTGTTTTTCTTTTAGTCAAATATTGGTGGGAAAGCTGCAGATAATGTGGAGCCAGCAGTGAACATAGAAACACTTTGTAAAGACTCTTCGCAGAGGTGAATCTGCTGATTAAATTTCTATCATCACTTCATGTGTCGTTTATACTCTAGTAGCTCAGGCACTTAAAATTTCCCTTTATTGTCTTCATGCTTCATGTGCTTAGGAGATTATGCAAAATTATGTGACAAAAGGCACAGATTCTAAAAATAGAGTGTGTAACTGTCAAAGTGATTTTGCTTTCATAATTCAGGAAAGGTATTTGGAAGTTCAGTACGTAGCTTTTTACGTGGTAGATTGATAGGTTTATTTTCTTCCACCATTGAGAAGAATAGCATGGCTAAGCATTACTACTCTCCTTATCTTTGAGAAACATATAAAGTGTAAAAGACATGTCAGAAGAGGGAAATAAATGATTAATTCTCATACATTTTTTAAACAGCATGTAACCATCTTTTTCATGGTTTAAGACTTTGTGGAATTTATACATATGGCATAAAATTCCACTCTAGCAGAGAACAGAAAAAAGAGAAAGGCATAAATGAATATGTGGTATATTTTACATAAGAATTCAGTTAATAACTGCAAAATTAAAGGACATATTATGCTTCCTTGACTTAAAACATTTTAATTCATTACCTTGTTTTCTTGATAATGCTGCATTGAGGCATACATTTTATTAATCCATTTACATGAACATAATATACTCCATAAACAAAATACATTTTATATCAAAGGAAATATTTTAAAGAAAATGCTTTTGAATTTTTGCTGAGGATGTACTGTGTAATTGATTAAGCATTATTTACTTTTCTGACTCTAGAACACAATTATTCATTTACTTAATCATTTATATATTTATTCATTTATTATTGAGACAGGGTTTCATGTATCCCAGACTAGCCTCAAACTTGCTATGTTGTTAAGACTGACTAGGAACTCCTGGCCCTCCTGTCTACACCTCCCTAGTGGTAGAAGTTACACACCCCACCACCAATCCCTGATGTGCATTAATGTTTACTGTGAGAGAAGCTGACTTGTAGTGCTTCATTGCTATCATCCTATGTAAAGCCTTTATGGAAGAAAGAAAGATTGTGATATCCATTTTAAGGAAAAGGAGACATGTCTGCTTACAATTTTTAAAATAAATCTAGCATAACCATTTCAAAAAAAGTGTATGGCAGAGGCAAATAGACCAATAACCTCTTAATAGGTTAAAAACAAATGGTATAGTGTTGTGGGAGATGCAAATGTTTAGGGCATGGTTTAAAAATAAACTGGGGAAACAGCAGGTTCCATAGTTCATATTCACCTCTGTTTCCATGTAAAAGACATTTCACTCATCCTCATACTGGGGTGAGCTTCAGATGATAGAGAATCCAAGGTCCTCTTATGTCCATAGGGAGAAGAGTGTAAGATTGCTGGCACAAAGCCCTCTTTCAGCTGCTTTCACAGATACCAAGATGTTTCATTTGGAGGTAGCATGTCCTGAGTCTAATTATCATATAATATTATATATAATTATATACTTATGTAGCCAAATGACTGAAATTCAAACTCAATGTAGGAAGTGCTGAGAACGCTTAGAAATGACTAAAAGCTCAAGATTTAGAAAACAAAGGCATGGAGGACAATTTTATTTAAAGAAGGGTGTGTCTGCCTGGGACAGAAGAAGGAGAGGCAGTGAAGTCATGTCTAGCTCAAGAAGAGATTGCCTGCTTATAATAGGAGGAAGGGAGACAGTGAGGACATTTCTAGTCAGAGGCTGGAGTGCCTCCCTGGAACAGGATAATGAGAGGCAGCACAGTCCATGAGCCAGTCTGGAGATCAGAACTGGAATGTATCAGAGAGGAAACAGAAAGGAAGCAAGCCAAGCCTTACAAAATGGGCTTGATCTTTTAAAGACTGTCCTCGTTCTTGATTGCCAAGTACAGTTGGAAAGCAACAATTTGAATAGCACTTTCACGGAAAATAAATGGTTTCATTTTTGTTGATAGTATTGATGGCACAGCGATAATGGGAGAAATGTTACAAAACTATGCAACCATCCAAATAATGGTGAGGTAGTAAAAGGAAAGGAGATGAAAAAAGACAGAGGCTAGAAAGCAATTTGCAAGTGATAGGACAGCTGGCTGGATAGTCACTCAGGATGAGTTAAAGGAAGTATGGAAAAGGAGAGAGTACATTTATGACTGACAATGTGACCACTTTACGTTCTTCTAAACAGCTCAAGAAGGAACATTTTCAGACAGATAGTGAAGACAAAAAAAAATGTGAAAAAATGGTATTCAGATTCCTTAACAGCAATGAATAAGTGATTGTTAAGAAAAAATGAACAATGTAAGAAGTTGAAGGTATTAATCATAATAGAAAAGGAAATTATAAATTAAATTAGCAAGTGCATAATCTTAGTACTTGGCAAGAATGCTTCCTTCACATTGTGAAGAATGAAATTTGTCAAGACATAGTGGAGGGTGGTGACTGGACATGAACATTAAGAAGGTATGAGGGGAGAGGGAGAAAGCATAGCATGATATCTGGGGGAGAGACTATTGAAATATAGTTGTTTCCTGCTTTTTTTTTTTTTTTTTTTTTTTTTTTGCTTTCCTTCTTGTTTGTTTTTGCATGAGAAAAACTTGGAAGAAGGAAAAACTTGAAGAGAAGGGGAGGGAGAATGAAGGAGGAAGAAGTAAGGCATAAAGTCACACTTTGTTCAACAATGAAGGGATGTTAGGACAATATACCAACATACTCTGGAGAATTCAGGGTTAACTGCTGAATGAGGAAGAAACCCTGAAGTCCTAAAGTATTTCTTCTAGTCTATACAAAATAAAGATTGATAAATCATACTTGTGCTAACTTTTGCCCAAAAGATAGAATTTGATGGTTACCGAATTTCATATGCTTAAATCTTATACCACTCATCCAGAGCTTTATTTATTCTTAGATATTCAAATATTCAAAATTTCTGTCCATCCCTCCTCTATCATTCCGTGGAGAACTACTGTAATAATTCTACTTAACAATGAAGAACCTTGCCCCTCAACACACAGACTTGATAATTTGTCACTTAGTTTTCATGGAAAGTATGCAGCTAAAGGCTTGGACAGACTTGACCTTGGTTGTCACCAGGATCCCAGAAAGTGAGTTCTCAGGTAACTGGACTGGAGACAGTACTCATATTTCTGAGTGAAGTTATTTTAGGAAGTGAGTAGACAGAACACAACTGTGGGTCTTGCCTGTGTTGTCATTCGCTGCCAGGTAGCCTGGTACTAAATATGTCCCTAACCCAAACTCACACCTTAATTCTGTTTAATTCTTTAATATTGACAAGCAGACATAGCCAGATTATATGAAAATTGCTGAGAAATATCTGAGAATCTTAGTGAACACTTAACTCTAGGGCTAGGTTTTGCTAGTTGCTATAATTAGGCTACATGATAAACTTTGCTGAGATATCTTCTCCCTTTGTGTCACATGTTACATTGAAACAATGCCTGCTTAAATTATGTGGATTTCTATTATAGGTTCCCATTAAAATGCACATTTTCTAATTTTAAGATTGATATATGGTATCTTAAAACAATTTTTTTGACAGCTTTCTGTAGTATAGACAATAAAACCATGGTAATTACCTCCCTCCCCCTACCCTCCTTCTCAAATTCCTAGTCAAAATACATGGATCTATATAGGTTAATACCAATAATGATTTTTATTCTTTTATTTATTTATTTATTTATTTATTTTTGTTTTTATTTTTATTTGAGAGCAACAGACAGAGGGAGAAAGAGGCAGAGAGAGAGACAGAGAGAATGGGCACGCCAGGGCCTCCAGCCATTGCAAATGAACTCCAGATGTGTGCGCTACCTTGTGCATCTGGCTAAAATGGGTCTTGGGGAGTCAAGCCTTGAACCAAGTCCTTAGGCTTCATAGGCAAGTGCTTAACTGCCAAGCCATCTCTCCAGCTCATGTTTTTATTTTTTTTTAAATATATATTTTTATTAATTAGTTTTGTATTCAGCAAATACATTGAGTTTGGTAGCATTATTAGGCTCATCTGTGACCTAACCCCTCCCCATTGGCCCCTTCTTGTTGAGGTATATGGGTCGTGCATTGTAGAGTTAACCCACAGTTATGGGTAAGATAAATGTCTCTGCATATCATGATCCAACATGTGGCTCTGACATTCTTTCTGCCCCTCTCTTCCACAAAATTTCCCTGAGCCATGTTGGGTTCAGTTTTGATCTGCATCAGTGATGAGGTGTTGGGGGCCTCTGAAGCTCTGGCTCTCTGGTTTGGTAGGAGTTGATTTTTCTCTGTGTTGGTCTCCTTCCCCCTTGTTCTGGTATCCGGTTCATCTGGAATACAGCACCCTTGCTTGTTTCGCCAATTTTTCTTAGTTTCAGCCAGGGCCTTTTTGAGGTATGATGGGTTGGCTCTCTCCTTAGGATCTACATCTATCTGAAAAAGAGAAGCAGATTCTGCAACAGAGAGTAATTTAGCACCAGGACACATGAGATAATCCTTACTATTTTTATAGAGAATTTAATAGGTGTAGGCCCTCTTTTAGCCCATGATTGGTGGTAGCTTGATATTGGAGAGAGGGCTTATGTTTGGATATGGTTCTGACTTTTGTTTCCTAGCTCCAGGTATGGGTCCCATACCACTGAGGGGATCAGGTAGCCAAATCAATAGCAGCTGGTTCCCCACCTTGTCCGTATGCCACTATTGCACTTGTGTGGGCATCACCACAGGTTATTTGCTGCTAAGTAAGTTAGACCATGAGTTGCTTGGACAGATATTGGTCATTGTCCCCCAGTCACCCATGTAGCACCTTCTGGCACTAGACACGCTGACTTTCTGGGGACTGACTCTCTTCTAGCTTCCAGGCATACCATTCCATTTTAAGTGTCAACCTCATATGGTGCTTTCTTATATTCCATAGTTGATTCATTTATTTGACATGTTTCGAGGTTCTACTATTAATTTGTCAAATAATTCATATTGAATAATATAGGGGACATAAAGGAAAGATGTAGAACCATCAGGTGTAATAAAACCTTTATATTATTTTTCTTTCTATTTCATTTGTTTATTCTTTCTGTTACCAAGGTAAATCCTATAACATATAACTCAGTATTGCACAAGCAGATATAATGTATATTTTGGTTGCACGGACAGATATAAGTGTACAAACTCAGTGTGAATGTTCATTTTGTATTATGGGGTAGATCACATACTGAGCATGCATAAGGCCCTAGGATCAATCCTGAGTATCTGAAAAGAAAACAAAAACAAAAACCTACAGAAATATATTTATGCAAAGTTATGAAGGGTTACAAAAAATATACTATGGGATATTTTTTGCAGTTTATCTTTTTTATCTTAGTGTGTTTTTTATTATAAATATACATTTTATGTGTTCTGCAGTTTGAATTATTTTCTACATATGATCGTTCTGCCAACATGACTATTTTTATCAGAGCAATATAATTTCAATCTGGAAGAACATTGTCAGAAATAAAAAGAAGCAAGTCAGAGGTATGTGCTATTCTTGTAGTGGAGTTAGTCTTTTAGGTGTCACTGCTAATTATATATTCTCTTTCCCTCACAAAGAGACTTGGGTAATCACCAGGCCTGCCTCCTTGTAGATGCCTCATCTGACAACATCAACTCACCCATGATGATTTTCCCTATCTCTGAAATCCCATGGCTTGCTATGTTTATATCCCATATTGGATAATAATTCTATAGTTATTGTAGCCTCACTTTTTTATAAATCAGACAACTTTTTTCTGGAACATTTTTTGGATATTTTTCATGCAAGTAAAATACCATTTAAGGAACATGCAGTATGTTCTGGATACATCAGTATACACTTCAATAATTTACTCAGTCTAGTATCAATTAGTGTGATATGTGTACTTTGAGGAGGATAAAGACATTTTCCTTAGAGCTGAGCACACTAGTTCAGGCTAGAATGGTACTGAAAGTGATTTATTTTAAAATTTTATTGATTCATTCATTCATTTATTTATTTATTAGAAACAGAGAGAGAGGGAGAGGGAGAGAGAGAGGGAGAGAGACGGGGGGGCGGGGAGGGAGAACATGTGTGCCAGGGCCTGTAGCCACTGAAAACACATTCCAAACCCATGCGTGCGACCCTGTGCATCTGGCTTATGTGGTATGTGGAGAATCAAACCTGGATCTTTAGGCTTCATAGGTAAATACCTTAATGCCTAAACCATTTCTGCATCCCTCAAAGTAATTTGGAATCTGGTTAAATCATAACAGAGTTTCCCTAGGTCTCAGAGCAGATGAAATCAAACCTATTTGAAGATGATGGAGAAATAGCTACTGAGCCAAAGGGGACAGCTATAGACTGGTTACTTCTCATTATCTTTCATCTATGACTCCTTTCCAATTTCTTTACTTAATTTTCCCATTCAGACACCTTTGTTCTTCTTTTCTATCCACTCAACCTCACTGGTTGGGCACAGAGGCACTTTGTCTGAGCACTGTTCCTGTTACTCATTTTTACTTGGCTGCTGTATTTTTGTGGCCCATAACTTAGGGCAAGTGCTTTTCTTCTTTATTTTGATAATTATTTTATATTTCTGCTTAGTATATAGCCTTATCTTTCTTCCATCAAAATCAATAAATTAATTAATTTAAGCTAATTTTACTCTAAAATTTTGTGCCAAAAATTAGTTTTCTTCTATTCTATGAAGTTTTAGAAAAATTAAAAATCATAGAGTGGTAGGAGATTCCATAAAAATGAGCACAAATATGGTTTTCAAAGACTTACCAGTTATGACACTGACCTGAAAAGTCTAAGGACCCAGGTCCAATTCCTCAGTACCCTGGTAAGCTAGATGTACAAGGTGGCACATGTGTCTGGAGTTTGTTTGCAGTGCCTGGGTGTCCTGGTATGCCCATTTTCTCTCTCTTTCTCAATCTCTCACTCTCTTTCTCACCCTCTCACTCTCGTTCTGTGCTGTCCATTTGCAAATAATAAATGAAATATTAAAAATCACTCTGAGTTATAGCTATATTTACAAAACATTATTTATTTATTTATTTATTTATTTATGAGCAACAGACAGAGAGAGAAATTCAGACAGAGAGAGAGAGAGATAATGGGTGCGCCAGGGCCTCCAGCCACCGCAAATGAACTCCACATGTGTGTGCCCCCTTGTGTATCTGGCTATCATGGGACCTGGGGAATTGAGCCTCGAACTGGGATCCTTAGGCTTCACAGGCAAGCACCAAACCACTAAGCCATCTTTCCACCCCTATTTACAAAACATTTTAAAACTTTATAAAAGTGATTTAAATTCCATTTTCATTAATTTGTTTAAGACAGATTCATCTTACTGTATATGATTATCTAACCATATATAAGCTACCTTACTTTATATTTATCATAAGGAATGATTTGTTAAAAAATTCTAAGAATTATTTTGACTATAATTGTTTTCCAAATATATGTCTAATTGGCCCCTTCACATTTTTATTGTGTAGATAAATCTATGCATTTTAGTAGCTATGAGATTCTCACCTAAAGCCATCATAATTTGGGAAGACACCCTCTCAGACAGTAGTATGAGGGAAATGTTAAATGTCCTTTGCTTTCAATTTCATATGGACCCACCCACAGGGAAATTCAACAGCCTCTCTCAGGGATCAAGGGAAATTTTTTTCAGCTCTAATTGGATAATTACCTTGATAAAATAAAGTTTAACTTTTTGCATTGTCATAATGTGAGTACAATAACTTGCAGGTGGCTGTGAATGGTAACTACTTGGAGTCTGCAACCTTTCCAGGAAGCTTCAGATGTTTCCTTGCTGCTGCTCTGACATGCTGTAACTCTAGAAGCTCTGGTCCTGTTTCAGGACCAGAAAACAATGTCCTCTATAGCCAGCTGCTCACTCAAAACTCAGTATCTTAGTTATCTTTTTAATTTTTTAAAAAGTAAATGTATTCTTTCTATGTTTAATGATTTGTTTAGTATTTCAAGTCATTGACTAGATGGAAAAAGTAATTAGGAAAATGTTAGATATATGGACCACTTATTATATATAAATCTTCCTTATGATATTATTTATCTCATGATGACTAAATTTCAATTTTCACAGAGGCAAAAGAGAGGTCAGAGGAAGGTAGAATAATGAGCATTTTGTATTTTAAGAACATGAGTAAATAGATTTATTTTTTCTCCTTTTCACTAAACCATTGTCCAACACAAATGCTCAGAAATTAATTGTACCAGTTTTAGCAAGATGTGTCTCTCTTCTAAGAAAACTATCAGTTCTAAAAACTATCATAATTAGTTGAGTCACAGACACATTTCCTGTGCAAGGATAAGTCACAGGATTGCCTCAGCGTTGAAAGCTAAACAAGTATCCAAAGACTACACTGACATCCAATGTGAACTGATAATTAGTACTGTATTCAGGTTAAAAAAAAAAAAAAAACAGCTCTTTATCTGTAGTGTTTTACTTTTTAGTAACAAATACATCTTTACATTAAATGCACAATTGCTTTTTATTTTCATGTAAAATGATTGCAATCAAAATTAAAGCCGGTTATGGTGTTGCACACCTTTAATCTCAGCACTCACTCAGGAGGCAGGGGTAGGAGGATTGCCATGAGTTCAAGGCCACCCTGAGAGTACATAGTGAATTCCAGGTCAGCCTGAGCTAGAGTGAGAATGTAACTTAAAAAAAAAAAAAAAAAAAAACAACCACTGAGCTGAACTAATAGTTCTTTTCTTGAAATGAGAGTAAGGTGGTCCTCAAATTCACATTGTCCCCACATTTCTGTTTTCTTTCTTTGTCTCCCTAAATGAAATCTTTCTTTCCATTCATTCTGACATGGTTCTTGTTTATATCCATAACTTTAAGACATCAGATATTTTCCTATATTAATTTTGTTGCTTAAACATATGTGTATATCTGTGCAGTAAGTTCAAATGTAAATTCTGGACACATATGAGTATGTATGGCTGCCCCTCAGCTATGGCCTGGATGCTAACAGAGATATGCTATTGGCTTTTCTTCCAGAGGAAGATCCCCAAAACATGACAGGACATGTATGACTCACAAAGGCTTGCATCTTAAATACAGGCTCTGTATTTATTTTGATTACACTCTATCTTCCACTCTGAAAAAAGCCTTTGCTGGAGTTCAAGCAGGGGTCAAAGGCCTAGTTGCAGGAATCTCTATTTTAAAAGTAAATGTGACTTGACATCAGATCAACAAAAATTAGTTCCTACATTACAATGTGTTCTGACTATAACTTTCCATCAATGCCAATGTTGGATTACCTCCTTCAGGTAAAAATAAAAGCTAGAGACTGAAGAGATGGTTCAGCATTTGAGACACTTGCCTGCAATGACCAATGACTGATGTTCTACTCCCTATTACCTATGTAAAGCCAGATACAGAAAGTGGTGCATGCACATAGAGTTGTTTGCTGTCCCTAGAGGTCCTAACACGCCACACTGTACACACACACACACACACACTCCTCCTTGCAAATAAGGAAATATTTATAAGAATAATAAATAAAACTAATGATATCTAACCTTTACTTTTTTGTAACCCCATAGACTTCATTAATTTTATCTTTTCTTCTCAACAAATCCTTAAAAGGTATTAATTTGTTCCTTCATGCATTCATTAATTATTTGCTTCAAAAGGGTCTTTTATAGCCCAAGCTAGCTTTGTCCTCAGTATGTAGCTAAGGCTAGCTGGAACTACTGGTCCCCATGTGTCCACCTCCCAAGTACTGGGAGTACAGGCATGTACCATAATACCCACCTTGTATTCATCCTTTATTAGCACATACCCTTCACTTAATTGATAGCCTCCCTAGGTACCTTCAGATATAAAATCCTGGAATCTTGGAAGCTCAATAATATAAGATATTTCATGTATTATAATATACTTCTCTTATAAATACAGGGGTGTGTGTGTGTCAAGTTTTGATTCACAGCATGCCAGTCACAGCCTTATTGGCATCTCTGGCCTTTTGATGGTGAATCTGAGAAAGATGAATAAAAAATTAAAATACAATTCAAAAGAAGATAACATTTAATTTTTTAAGATAAGGAGAATAGACCCAAAGTATGACTTGTAAAATAATGAAGAAAAATAGCCTGTAATGTCATCAGATGTGTGTAGAAGGAATTTTATCATCATAGCAGCTCACTAAGGAGAAAGTTGAATGTCTGACAGTGATCGTGTATATAAACTAGTTTGTTTCTAGTAATTTGTTGACATTGCAAATTAGAAAGATGCTTTCAGAATCATGGTTTCCTGTCAAAATGAATTTTGAAGATAATAATGTTCAAATCTTACATTCTATAATTGACAAACCCAAGATCAGAGAAATTAGCTGTCTGCATTAGTGTGTTATATTTGTATGTATACAGTTAGTAAAACAAGTGCAATTAAAGCAGGTGTCAAAATTAGGTGACATTGAATAAAACCTGGCAAGCCCCATTAGCTGGTATTCAGAATTGCACAGGTTGACATTACATTGATTGGGTCTAGAAATTTGAGAAGTATTCCACTTGCGTCATCCCTTTACCTAACAGCACAAAAATTCATTCAAATACATTATGGTAAAGCAATAACTGACTAGTTAATAATGAGACATTATTGTAACCTCAACAGAAATTTTGTTGCAGACTGGTGTGTTTTCTTCTCACAGTAGAGTGAAACTGCATGCAGAATAATAAGGGGATTTGGTGCATAAATCAGGGCAGTTTGCACTGAAGAGCATGGTTAACTCTTTCTGAGTGTAGTCCAGGAAAACTTGAGAAACTAAATACCATAAGGCAGTTAAGGACTTTGCCAGAAGAATAAAGATGATTCTAGCCTGAAAGATACAACTTTAAAGCAAAGAGTCAGAAGTAAAGTCCCATATCTCTAATACATTGTGCTAAAGGATCTTAGAATTGCTGAGCAATGAGAAGGGTTAGAAGTGGCCAATTAAAGGGTTGGAAAGGTAGAAAGAGCCCAATCAGACCTTGAAAAATTCAGTCCAAAATATGACAATAATGTGCATTCAGGTAAAGAAATTGAGAAGGGACAGAGCAGTAGGAATTAAAAGTAGGAGACATTGGAAACCCAGAAGGTAAGAGCAGGTATATCATGACAAACCCTTGACTTTGGTTTCTCAAGAAAAGGAGAATATGACTGTCAAATAATACCCTCAAATTTATGATCAGGAGGTTTTCTAGCTTGGATAGATGTCCCTAATCACACCTCCTAGAAAGGAGTAGGCTATGGCAGGAAGGACAACCTGAGGCAAGTACAGAGCCATGTGGAAAGGCACAACATCAGTATTGATATGAGAGGTAAAATAACAATGTCCAACTGGTGGCACCATTTTACAACAGTGATGTAGTTTAGAGAAGAATGTCTCATTGGAAGGTTTAAAGGTATGTTCCAGATTGAAAACACAAGTAACAAGAAGTAATTAAGAAAGAATGGTAGTGCCAAGTAAAATTTTCGCCTTCTAGTCTGTTATGAGCCACTTACTATGTCCTATTCAATAGTGGAATGCCACTCATGTGCATTACACTTGAGTCCTCTGTCAAGGGTCAGAGCACAGAGAAGACAGAGGCTAAGTCAGATATCCAGGCAGATCAGCAAGGTTTGAAGGATGGAAGTGCTGTTTATGCTACAAGTTCTTTAGGTCTCTGTACTCAGTATAAGCTTAACTAGTGTTGTGTTGATGCTGGAGAGGGGAAAGGAAGCCATCAACACAATAACAACAAAACAAAAGCAGACAGGACAGTGCATCAAGGGTTAGTACTCAGGATTAGCAAAGGAAATATGGAAATAGAGCTTGTCACCATTTTCTAGTCTGTGGTCTCTCAATAATCAGATGGTAAAATCATCTCTAATTATCAACAATGAAATCAGGGGAGAAATAGGATTGGTGGGTATTAAAGTGGGACTTCCCATCCATGTGTTACCATTTCAAGTGTATTGAAGTCAGTGTTGCCCTAATACAGATTTATGTGGCTTTTCTTTTTCAGTACTGAGGATTGAACCTAGAACCTTGCTTATGTTAGGCAAGTACTCTACCTCTGACCCATACCTCCAGTCATTTGATTTTATTCACTTTTTTCTTTCTTCTTTCTTTCTTTCTTCCTTTTTTTAAAATAGGGTCCCACATAGCCCAGGCTCAGTTGGAACTCATTGTATATAGGAAGCTCTCCTTGAGCCTCTGATCTTCCTTGCTTCTATTTCCTCAGTGCTAGAATTAAAGGACTGTGTTATAGCACCCAGATTATTTTTATAACATAGTCTCTCGAAACAGCCTAAGTTAGTCTTAAACTCATTCTTTAGCCCAGACAGGTCTATCTTGAACTTACAATCTCATGTCCTCAACTTTCAGAGTAGCTGGAATTGCAGGTTTGTGTCCACATGAACAACAGGCATTCATTCATATGTTAGTCAGAACTATGCCCAGTAATGACATTGGAACATAGAACTATTTTTGGCAATAGCAGTTTTTAGGACAGTTGATTGCCTTGGTTAATGTACAGGACCATATGGCAAGTTCTAATTTTATTCCTTTTAATTTTATTTAGCTGAAGTTACACCATGAAAAGTGCAAGGGAAATGGATAGATGGAAGATTTCATTGTGCATAATAACAAATCTTCTGTGGCCAGTGTATCTAAGAATCCATACAACCTTGGCTTCTACCTAACATCTAACCTTTCCCTCTGAAAGGCAGGAGTGTGAACAGCAGATTCAAAAAAACAAAAGACAGAAAGAAAAGAAAAGAAAAGAAAAGAGAAAAGAAAAGAAAAAAAAAACAACAACATAAAAACATGAAACTCTGTCTCTCTCACAGAGAACCTGTTCACAATTGAAGAAAGGAAGCTGTTTTGTTTGTATGGATCAATTGAACCTATTTAATTTAAAAAAATGACTTCTAGAGCAATCCCTAATCTTCCTCAGTTTATAGTAGCCATCTAGTTTGTAAAAGAGTAACACCGACAACAGATCCAAGCCCTTACTGTAGTTAACTTGAAGGTCTATCATGAATGGGATCTTCTAGGTGATGTCTGGTCATGTTTGCTTTGCTATTTTAACTTCATTATATAGTCAGAACTGCCATCTGTTAATGACTGAGCATGTGTATACACACTGTCTTAAGTCTTTCATTCTTCTGTTGAATCCTAGTGAGGTAGGGATTAAAATACTTCTTTTACAGGTCCTGATCTAGGAAGTGTGGCAAGGTATGAAGCCACGCATCCTGCCATGTAAGTGAGTTCTCACAAACACATCACTGTGGCTTCTCTACACACACTGAATGTCACACATCACTAAGCTGTGGCTGCATTTTTAATTTGGCATATCTCCATGGGTCAGTTTAAGCAGATATTGATGCTGTTGGTACTTCCCGGCCCATTTTTCTGTCTTCGCTTATTTTAAAATGTTTTTCCTCTGCTTCTAGAGTTAATCAGTGCCTTTCAGCAAGTATCACATTTTATATTGTCATTTCCTGAAAACTGTACCACCTTGTAATTGTCACCTCTGTTACTATTTTTCTGAAATGATTACAGCATTCACTTCTCTGAGAAGTGGTGGCCATTTTATTGAGAAACCAATGGTGATAAGTATGTCTTTGTTAACTGTTATCAATCAGTGGCTCCTGTGTTTTATCCTTCAAAAGAATCCACCATAATCAGTTCTTGTGAAATTATAATCATTGAAAAGTTACAAATATAATGTATACGTATGGATTTTAAAAAATGAATTGAAATTACTCCAGTGAATATGAACCAGGTGACCTTACTTCCTTATAGCATTCTGAGAGATAATCTACATTTACTTTCAATTCCCTCTTTTATGCATCATGATAATTATCATCATGAGATTCATTATCAATTGAAACATGGTTAAGCAGCAGCCTCAATGGCTAGCCTAACTGACTTTTCTGAAAATACCTTAGGAATAATTTGTTTTCTGTGAACCCATAGAAGCTTGGCTATTCCTTTTCTATCCAGAGGAAACGTATGTGTAATTCTTATACTCCCAGCAGTTGGAGCAAAGCAGTGATAAGTTTGTTGATGAGTGAGGAAGAGTGAAGGTAGGAAGAGGAGGCAATAATGCTCACTGGCCTTTCTGTGGAAGTATCAATAATTTTGTCTAACTTACAGCCTGCTGGGTGCATTTTTTTCAGAATAGCTACTGATATGGCCCAACACATTTGCAGACAGGAACATTGTTTAACAGTGTCAAAATGTTGGACACATCTTCAACTTTGGAAAGAAAAAAATAGCACTTAATTGCTAGTATCTGAGCATAAGCTATTCATTCCTTAAATAATGATGTGACTCCATTTTAAAACAATGACCTAAATTTCATTCTTGAAAATCTACCTGGTTCTGTTTGAATTCCTCTCTGAGAAATGTTAAAGATGCTAAATATATGCTAATTTATATCACTTCTAATACATTGTATTTGTCACTTATTTTGATGTTCTGTATCATCATTATTTACTAGAATCACTTCACTAAATTTGATGTGTGAATGTTGATTCTTAGTCATGGTAAACGGGAACATTCTTAAAGGACTTTGTTTGGACACAGAAAGTACTTGCAAAAAAGTAGATATTGATACCTATTTAGTTGTACTCTGAGAATTTGACATTTACTTTTTATGAAAAATATTTGTTCTTATAGATATAGTTTTGCACTTCTAATTGGTTCATACTCATTACTAGAACTATATTATTTACATGAGGCACATCAATATAATTTTTTAACTAGGGCATTGTAGGCAGTTTAGTGGCTTTGCCCATGATGATAAAAAAACAGTTAATTACACAGCTGAATATAATAGTGTCTGCGTCCATCAAGAATGATTGCTTCCTCTTAGGATGTCATGAAAAGACATCCTTAGCTTAGCCTGGGGCATCAGAATGCAGCATGTGACTTCTCCACTGCTGTAGGCTCAGCTATCTCTGTGATCCCAGGTTGTACAGTTTCCTGATTGGCTCTGCAATGCCCTGTTCATCTGGTCCATACCCTGGCCTCAACACCCTCATTTGTTCAGTGACTTTCAATTTGTTTCTGCAATACTTTGTTCTGCACTGGAGAGTGTCTAAGTGGGTATATCAGGTGGGATGGAGCCACTGGGAGCGGTACGGGAATACCGTGGCGCCCACCCAAACCATCAGGAGCAGTGATTTTGACTGCAGGATGTGGCAAAGTTGTCCTCTTGAGCCACACTACAGAATATAAAGGTATGAAACATAAGAAGTTAGAGAAGAGGGGATACAAATAATGGCAAATCAGAACAGTAGTTCCTAGTAAGGTGATGTATCATCCAAGGAAAAACAGAACACACACACAAAGAAAGGATGAACATATAAAGTGAAAAATTCTATGAGAAGCAATCATGAAAAAGTAATTCTGAAGAAAAATAAAATGACAAATGTAATATGTGCATTAGAACTTCCCCACAATTTAAGATCATGGTAATTAATATCATCAGGAAGTTGCATTAAATGATTAAGAATGTATAGACCATTTTTTGCCTTGACAAAGCAAAGCTTTGGTTGCCCCTGCATATTAGTACCTCTCTGTTTCTCAGCATCAATTCTCAGAATAGTCCAATCCCTTGATCACTATTTTTGCCTTTATTGATGTTCTTTCTACATTACTATCTCCTTGACTTTTTCCTGTTATGTATACATGATTAAGAGGTGCTATCATATAATACTTTGTAAGCCTCTGTATTATTTTTCATGTTCAAGCATATATGGGAGTATTTGCTTGTATTGACTAGTAACTAACAAATATGTGCCACCATTATCCTCTGTGTTCTATGTGTCCATCTGTCTTTTGAATCCCACAAAGAGAGGCTTTAGGCTAGGCTGCCATAAACACCAGATGGGCCATCAATGAGAACCTTTTGCCATAGGCATGGATACCATGAGCTGATTTCATGTTCCCAAGTACAGTGTTTTGTACATAAACAATTTTATGTATTTATATTGAGAGCAGTACAGTATGCATCCTTTTGATAGTTATAAATGATTCCCTTAAGTAATTAGCAATTAATTAAAGATGAATTAATACATGGATATTAGGTAGCCATTTGTTATATTTTACCATGTAATCCAGGATCTTTTTCTTCAAGTTTGTGCTTTTAGCCTTGTGAACCCTGTGCTTCAACCTAATCAGTGTGCTCTCCACTAAGTTTTAGTTTCAATTCAGTATGTATTGGGTATGATTTTTTTTTTTTTTTCTGGAAAAGGTCCATATATTAGGAACTCATTCCTCAGTATGGCTATGTCAGAGAACCGAAGTGGAACCTTGATGAGATGCAGCAGGAGGCGCTGCACTCCAGGGTTTCAGGTAGTTCTAGTACAACCTTGAATAAATTCACATGGCTTCCTCTCTTTGAATATGCCATGTCCAAAACTGAGAAAAGTCCCTAGCTTCATATGTTTTCCTACAGTCATGGATCATAGGCTAACGTTGCATATTCTATTTCTCTGCCTTTGTATATACCATCTCTCTCTAAATAGCCATTCTCCTCTTATTCTTAATTTGTTTCATGGGCTGGAGTGATGGCTCCATGATTAAGGTGCTTTTCTTCAAAGCCTAAGGACCCAGGTTCCATTCCCCAAAACCCATATCAACAAGATATGCATGGTGGTACATGCATCTGAACTTTATCTGCAGTGGCTAGAGACCCTCATGCACCCTTTCTTTCTCTCTCTCTCTCTCTCTCTCTCTCTCTCTCTCTCTCTCTCTCTCTCATAAATGAATATATAAATGAAATAATTCTTTTGTTCCATTAAATCCAAAGCTTATAATATTTTCCTACTCAATCCCAGAAAAAATATACTCTCTATGAACTTAAACAGTTTCCTCCTTACTTTACCTTCCCACCAGCAGCTTTATTGTAGTCATGTTGACCCTTCCTTATTTGTAATAATTAGTCATTAAGAAATTTTGTGATATCTTCATCCTTTAGGTGAACTTTAGACTACTTTAAATCCATGAATTTTTGATAAATTATTGTGGCCTTCCATAATAACTTAGATTCCTGTTTAAAAAAATAAAAGTAACTTTGGGCTGAAAAGAGGGCTTAGTGGTTAAGGTGCTTGCCTGCAAAGCCAAAGGACCCAGGTTCAATTCCCCATAATCCATGTAGGCCATATGCACAAGTTGGTGAATGCATCTAGAGTTTGTTTGCAACAGCTAAACACCCTGGTGCTCTCATTCTCCCTCTCTAATAAATAAATAAAGTATTTTTAAAAGTTACTTTGGAATCAATTATATGAAAATGAGAAAGGGAAATGGAATACAAGAGGTAAATGGAATACAAGAGCTAAATGAAATCAGGAAATGTATCTTAAATTTCAAACTTCCCTACAAGGTAAGGAATAAACAAAAACAGAGAATTCTTAATGGTAGTACCTATTTGGAATTGTACTGAAAAATAAATTAGAGCTTGGGAGAAATTTGAATTTTATTAATTATTTTTACAACTTTTATAAAGCAACATGACAGTTTCATTAGTGTAATTTTTCTTTATGTTAAGTTTATTGGCTTTTACATACAAGGAATATGTAATAGGAATGATAATAATACAAGCCAGGAAAACAAGTGTGGATATGATTGGTATAAAATATTTGCCCAGTTCCAGGACTATGTATGTTAAAAAAAAAACATAATTTATATATAAAATTTTGAAGGATACACTTTGAGGCTGGTATATTGGAATACAATGAACGTAAGAGACAAAACTGCAGATGTCTTTCTGTTCTTTGCAAAATGATTGGCATAAATATTTTCTGTTTCAGGAGCATAGAGTAGATTTTTATTTTCTTCATGATCTAGAAACATGAATTACTTTTAACAATTTGTAAATATACACAGAGTTCAGTCCAGTGACTCAATAGAAAGGAAATTCACCAAAGAAAAAAATCAAGTTTTCCACATGATTGTAGGCTGTCAATTGTGTTAATTAGTATTTTGCTAAGTCCTCTGTAGTTGTTGGCGGGGTTGGAGGGGTGTGGGGGTGGCTGGAGACCAAAAATAAACTCTTTTGTTATACCCATGAAAACAATAAAGGAAGACAAATCACAGGAAATAATATCCAAACATTTTGTTAGGAATTAAACTGATAATATTGTGCATTCTAAACTCCCACATTTTGAAGGCTTGAAAGGAAGGCCAGCATGGCTTAGGGTTAAGATGATTAGTACTAGTTATGTGAAGTTGGGAAAGTTCAGAACTAGGGGTTGTGAGGATTGGGATAAGTAAGATACCATCACACTTTTTTTTTAGTTTTATTTTATTTTTTTTCTCAGTTTTTATTAACATTTTCCATGATTATAAAAAGTATATGCTGGTAATACCCTCCCCCCCCACTTTCCCCTTTGAAATTCCATTCTCCATCATATTGTAAAATATAAGTAGACAAACAGAGTAAAAAATAAAATAAAATTTAATATTCTTGGTATTTTCCCCTTTTATGGATGACCTTAGAAAAAATAGCAGATTTTGGGAAAACAAGCTATTTCAAACACCATGAATGCATCTATTTTTACTGGACTAGCCAGAAGATTAGACCAGACTAAGGAAGATTTTAAAGGTCAAGCTAAGCATTCAGTTTATTTGACAAGTTATTTCTATAACCTTGCATTCAAGTCTTTTGAGGAATAAAGAGATGAAGTGATATTAGGAAGATAAAGTTGGCAGGACTGTTTATACAAAGTCAAGATCAAGCAGGGATAAGAGCTTTGATCAAGGTGACAGTAATGGGCTAAGAGGTTAAGAAAAAGAGAATTAGCTATTATTGAATGACGTTTTTTAATAAGAAGCCCTGTGTGACTATTTACTAATGACAACTAATGACATCTCAAGAACTACAACGTTGATCCTGTTTTTCTACTTTGAAAGTAAAGAAATAGGTATGTAATGGTTATGTAAGTTACCAAGTAAATGTTTGGTAAACAGTTGGGCCAGAATGCAAAATAAGTTCCATTTAACTTTAGAATTCTCTAAGTATATTGATGTGCTGATCACAGTAGTTAGGAAATAAAACTGTCTAAATGCCCATCACCATATGAATAGGCATATACCCAATAATTTTTTGTACAGCTAAAAAGAAAATGCAATCACGACATTCACAGGTATATGGACTGAAAGGAAAATTATTATACTAAACAAATGTATCCCAGAATTAATATATTCCCCTCATATGCTGATCCTAACATTTTAATTTTATGTGTGCATTTCTGTAGGTAGGGGTGGGCATAGATCATGAAACTTGAAAAGGCATTGTGAGAGAGGGGAAAAGTTTGAAGGAAGGGTTGAGGAGGGAGAGGAGAAAATAGTGTAACACCTTGTATGTAACATGGAAGCAAAAGTGTAGGGCCCACTGTGTGGCATAAGGAGGAGGCAGGGGTATCAAGAATATGGCAGAAAGATCAAAACAGAGTATTATGAAAATTCCATTGAAACCTGTAAGTTCGTATGGCAGTTAAAGGGTGGCATAGGCTGAAGCAGGGGATAGAAGCATATAATCTTCTATATCTTATATAAAACATTTTTTAAAAGGTAACTACAAAATTAAAGATTGAAAACATAATGGAGAAAGAGTACTTAAAGGGCTGATAAGTGATTAGTTGTAAGAACATGGGTGAAAGAAAGTGGAGTTGGTGGAAGGTGACCTTGGTTAGAGGAGGGCTCACTTGGACAAGTAGTAGGTTTTATACTTAATCCATTTCATCATCTAATAATGTATTAGTTTGAACACAAATTTAGGATGTAAGAATATCTTTAAAATAGAAGACAGGAACAGACGTGATTATGTATTTTAAATTTCAAATGGCTTTTAGGAGTTTGAGGGATAAAAATGAAGAAAATCATAGAAATAAATCCATTCTGTTTTCCAGCACTCTTACCTTTTCCTTGCCTTTGCATATCAACTATAAATTGACCTGCCAATGAATCTAAAATCATGTTTCTGTTTAGTCTGAAAATGTTAGTGGATGCATTTATTGCTAACAAACATGTTTGACAAATGTTACAGTGTGAGTAGATATACATGAAATAATTTAACTCCACCATGAGTAGAAATAGGTACAAAAATATGAATCCTTTAAATATTGCATAGAGAATGCTAGGACTCCTGCCTAAGTTGATAGCTGGGATATTAATATCACATTTATTTATTTCTATAGCCCAGACTGACCAGGAACTCACTATAGCAAGCCTTGAACTCAAGGTGATTCTCTAGACTTAACTTCACAAAGCAGGTGTTGCCGTTAGGTTCACATTGCTGGCAGAAATCACCTTACCAAGAGCAGCTTGTGGGAAAAAGGGATTTTGGTTTACAAGCTCAAGGGGAAGCTCCCCAATGGCAGAGAAAAACGATGGCATGAGAGAGTGGACATCACCCCCTGACCGACATAAGGTAGACAATAGCAACAGTAGAATGTGTGAAACACTGGCAAGGGGAAACTGACTATAATACCCATAAGCTTACTCCAATAATACACTGGCTCCAGGAGGCTTTAATTTCCAATTGCCATCAACTGGAGAACCTAGCAGTCTGAACATCTAAGTTTATGGGGAGAGCTGAATCAAATCAACTCAGCTGGTGGTACAGATGTATGACAATATCGCACTATCTTATTGCTGGTTATGTGCACAATGCAATAAAAAGAAAAGTTGAGAAAAAAGTTCACAATATATAATCATTATCAGTGAGGTATGACTATACATAAGAACCAAGGCTTCCCAGAAAGTGATTTATTTAGTGATCAATTAGTTAACAATAGTCAATTCTGACATAGAGTAAGTTTAATGAACTGAGACTAACTAGGAACTAAAGAGACAGACTGCAACCATCTTACCTTTAGTATTACACTCAAGCTACAGTGCATCATAGTGCAAAAATACTGAGTATTGTAACACCAACTTTCAGGAAAAGTATGACATATCTGAACTGCACGTTGCCTTTAACCCTCAAATGTATTTGGAACAACCTGCAGAATTTGCCCACCTATATATTTGATATTTAGAACAAGTTTTAAAAATTTAAATCATAAAATTTCCTTCTATCTTTCCTTTTTCTGTCTTACCTCCCTGGCTCTCTTCTTTGCCCCCTCCTTTCCTTTCCTCCTTCCTTCCTTGTTCCCATCTTCCCCTTTTCACTCCCTTCCTCACTTCTTCCCTCCTTCCTGCCTTGGCCTTAAACTCGTTGTTTCTGCTTCCCCATCACTGGGGCAATTAGGAAGCATCATTGTGGCATGATTTTGAAGGTAAATTTCTTAACCAACCAAAAATTGGCTTATATTCAATACCTTTTGATCAAATGTGAGACCATAAAATGTTTCATACAATGGATATAACATTTAATTTTTTTAAAAAAATATTTTATTTATTATTTATTTGCAAGCAAAGAGATAGAGAAAGAAAAAGACAGGTGGAAGAGTAAAAAGTAAGTAATTAATTATGGGTGTATCAAGGCCTCATTCTACTGTAAGCTCCAGATGCTTGTACCACTTTGTATAGCTAGCTTTACATGGGTACCTGTGCCATCAAGCTTTTCAAGCAAGCACTTTTAACCACTGAGCAATCTCACCTGTCCTTACAATTAATTTTATAGTTTATATGTTATATAACATGGACACCTTTTTCCAGTTTTATTGAGATATCATTGAATATAATACAAGTCGCTCACTTGAAGTGTTCAGTATATATTTTTTAACATATTCACAAGATCATGTAGTTGTCAAAACAATCTAAGTTTAAAACCATCTCCCTACCAGCATCCACTCCAGAAAAGAAAGAGTAGTTTTTCAATACTAATAACACCATCCTGTTCTTATTGGCCCAACATCACTAACCTGCTGCTATTCTACTGACATCATGCTGGACTACATTTCATGTAAGTGCAGTTATATACAGTATCATTTTGGTGAGGAAACCCTTCACCTAGCAGCATATTTGAGGGCTCATTCCTATTACGGTTGATATTAGTAGTTTTCCTTTCTTTCTTTTTTTTCCTCTTTTTTTTTTTTTTTTTTTTTTTTTTTTTTTACTTTGCACTCCTCTTTACTACTACATAACATCCCATTACATGGCTATGATGGCTAGTCTTTTTTTTTTTTTAAATTTAATTTATTACTTTTTTTTTCAGCAAATACAGGCAGTTTGGTACCATTGTTTAAGCTCATCCATGATCTACCCCCTCCCATTGGACCCTCCTTGTTGATGTAAATGGGTCGTGCATTGTGGAGGTAGCCAACAGTTATTGGTATGATAAATGTCTATGAATTTCATGACCCAACATGTGACTCTGACGTTCTTTCCACCCCCTCTTCTGCCAAATTTCCCTGAGTCATGTTGCGTTCATTTTTGGTCTGCCCCAGTGCTGAGGTGTTGGGGTCCTCTGAGGCTCTGGCTCTCTGATTTGGTAGAAGTTGATTTTTCTGTGTGTTGGTCTCCTTCCCCTTTGTGCTGGTATCCGGTTCATCAGGAAAACATCACCCTTGCTTGTTTCGCCAATTGTCCTTAGTTTCAGCCGGGCCCCTTTTGAGGTATGTTGGGGCAGCTCCCTCCTTAGGATTTGCATCTATCTGATACAGAGAAGCAGATTCTCCAATGGAGAGTAAGTTAGCACCTGGAAAATTGAGATAACAATTACTTTTTTAATAGAGAGTTTGACAGGTGTAGGCCCTCTTGTAGCCCATGATTGATAGT
The DNA here is from genome assembly GCF_020740685.1 of Jaculus jaculus. Taxonomy (NCBI): domain Eukaryota; kingdom Metazoa; phylum Chordata; class Mammalia; order Rodentia; family Dipodidae; genus Jaculus; species Jaculus jaculus. The sequence goes on along the minus strand of NC_059108.1, from coordinate 101,416,122 downwards.
AGCTTGATATTGGAGAGTGGGCTTGTTTGGGTATGGTTCTGACTTGTTTCCCAGCTCCAGCTACGGGTCTCATACCACTGAGAGAATCAGTTAGCCAAATCAAGAGCAGTTGGTTCCCCACCATGGCTGTGTGCCACTATTGCACTTGTGTGGACATCACATCAGGTTATTTGTTGCTAATTAGGTTAGACAATGAGTTGCTTGGACAGATATTGGTCATTGTCCCCCAGTCACCCATGTAGCACCTTCTGGCACTAGACACGCTGACTGTCTGGGGACTGACTCTCTCATGGCTTCCAGCCATGCCATTCCATTTTTCGTGTTAGCTGCGTATGGAGTCTTCAGCAATTGGGTCTTACCACTGGCCTTTGGTGGGTCATCAAGTACTCTGACAGAAGTCTGTCATTGTCTTGGGAAACCTTGAAGGTTTCTCTGATCAAAACCTCATTGTGGATGGTAGGCCCAAGCTGGAAGTGGGGGTTACAGGTCAGTGCCACTAAGAAATTGAGGAAAAACATAACTAATATACAAGAGTTAGAGAGGAGAGAGATAGAGGGGGGAGAGGGGGAGAGGGAGGGAGGGAAGATGTAGAAGATTTAGGTTAGTCTTGATCCTACCCTCTCCAGTGTCTTGTGGTTCAGGTGTTTCCTGTAAGGGTCTAGTGAAGGTTCAGCCATTTGGTCTGTCTTTTAGTAAGTAAAATTTTATAATAAAGGCAATATACAAAGCTCCAAAGGCCCAAATAATACTTTATGGAGAGGGACTGGAGGACTTCCCCTTGAGATCAGGAACAAGACAGGGATGTCCTCTCTCACCTCTGCTTTCAATATAGTTCTGGAAGTCCTAGCTCAAGCAATAAGACAGGACAAGGAAGTAAAAGAGATACAATTTGGAAAGGAAGATGTTAAGTTAGCTCCATTCGCTGATGACATGATTGTATATGTAAGAGACCCAAGAGACTCCATCTCAAAACTCCTGAAGGTGATTAACTCCTATAGCAAAGTAGCAGGATACAAAATCAATACACAAAACTTGGTAGCATTTCTGTATGCAAATGACAAAGATACAAAAAAAGAAATAAAGACATACTCCCATTTTCAATAGCAAAAAAATAAAAGAAAAGAAAATACCTTGGAATAACGTTAACCAAGGAAGTAAAAGATCTATACAACAAAAATATAAAAACTCTCAAAAAAGAAATTGAGGACTTGAAAAGATGGAAAGACCTCCCATGCTCCTGGATAGGCAGAGTTAACATTGTGTAGATGACAATCCTACCAAAGGCAATATATAGATTTAATGCAATTCCAATTAAAATCCCTACAGTGTTCTTCACAGAGATAGAAAAAATGATCTCAAATTTCATATGGAAAATACAGAAGGCCTCGCATATCCAAACATATCCTCAGCAAAAGAAATACCTCTGGTGGCATCACCACACCTGATATAAAGCTATATTACAAAGCCATAGTAATAAAAACAGCATGGTACTGGCATAAAAACAGGAGTATAAACCAATGGAATAGACTTGAGGACCCGGATTTTGGGTCAATCATCTATAGCTACTTGATATTCGACAAAGGCCCAAACAATATAGACTGGAAAAAAGATAGCATCTTCAACAAATGGTGCTGAACAAACTGGATAACCACATGCAGGAAACTAAAACTTGATCCACACATTTCACCATGCACTACACTCAAACCCAAATGGATCAAAGAACTCAATATAAGACCAGAAACTTGAATACTACTTAAAGAAAATTTAGGAAGTACTTTCCATGATATAGGAATGGAAAAAGGCTTCCTGAACAAAACCCCAGTGGCGCAAGTTCTTAAACAGTCACTCAACCAATGGGATCATATGAAGCTAAAGAGTTTCTTTACAGACAAGCATATAATAAGCAAAGCCAATAGAATACCCACAGAATGGGAGAAAATATTTGCAGGTTATTCAACTGATAGAGGCCTAATCTCTAGAATCTACAAAGAACTCAAAAGTGCAAACAATAAGAAGACAAATACCCCACTCACAAAATGGGGCACAGAGTTGAAAAGGCAATTTACAGAGGAAGATATACAAATGTCAAACATCATCCCTAATCATCAGAGAAATGCAAACTAAAACAACAATGAGATTCCACCTTACCCCAATAAGGATAGCCAACATTAAAAAATCAAATGAAAATAAATGCTGGCGAGGATGTGGAGAAGCAGGAGCACTCATTCACTGTTGGTAGGAATGTAGGATGGTACAACCACTTTGGAAAGCAATATGGAGACTCCTGAAAAAGCTGACTCTAGAAATACCAACAGACCCAGTTATACCCTTACTGGGTATCTACCATAATACCTTCAAACAACAGGCCAGAGAGATTTGCTCAACCATGTTTGTAGCAGCTCAATTCGTAATAGCTAAAAGCTGGAATCAACCCAGATGTCCATCATTAGAAGAATGGAAAATAAAGATGTGGTATATCTACACAATGGAATCTATACAGCAGTAAGAAAAAAAGACACAAAGAAATTTGAGGAAAAATGGTTGAATCTGGAACAGATCATTCTCAGTGAACTTACCCAATCACAGAAAATAAATCAACACTTAGTCTCACTCTTCTAAAACACCTAACATGATCCCTAGTCTTAACCATTTATGAGTGGACAGGTATTTGATTGTTTATACCTTTTTGAAATAATTATGTCATCCTGTGAATGTTTGTCACTGAACATTTTTATGGGTCTGTGCTTTTCTTGCTCAGATTGATAACTAATACCAGATATTTTTTGTTCATTATTTATTTATTTATTTGAGAATGACAAACACAGGGAGAAAGACAGACAGAGAGAGAGAGAGAGAATGGGCGCACCAGGGCTTCCAGCCACTGCAAATGAACTCCAGATGCATGCACCCCCTTGTGCATCTGGCTAACGTGGGACCTGGAGAACCAAGCCTCAAACCCAGGTCCTTAGGCTTCACAGGCAACTGCTTAACCTCTAAGCCATCTCTCCAGCCCCCAGATATTTTTTGAATGGATATCTGGAGATGGATTCATTAACTCTTCTGATTTTTGAAATTCAGTTTTCTGAACAAGATTAAATTAATTTAATGTTGACATGTAAAACAAGAAATCAACATTTACTTCTTTATATAAGTTCCTTCAAATAATTCAAAGTTACTGCCTAATTCACATCATTGTATATGGTTCTTTCATGCTTGCAAACATAAAATATATGCAAATACAAAGTCTAATAAATACATTTCTACATACCTTGTATGAGTTCTCAAAATGAAATAATGATACTTGCAATTTTCTGTAGCAAAAACTGTTTTTCTCAAGTGAAAGCAACATATGTGTATCTTTCCAGACTCTGAAACATTTTTTAATGCAGAACAATTTACAAAATTATAATAGCAAAACATTTGTAAACAATTACCTCTTATTGGATATTTAAATTGAGTTATTTTCCATGTAGTAACCTTTGTACATATGTTCATTATAAATAAAACAATAATTTGTATGAGCTAGGTTCCCCAAAGCAAAATGAGTTGCTCAATAGTCTCCATTAATTTTAATATATATTGCTAAATTCATATTCAGAAAATAGCATAGCAATTCATATTTAAAAAGAGCAGCTTCAACAGCCTGTCGCCAGTACTGGATATAATAAATCTTTTTAAATTTGCCAATATTATATGTATTTCATTATTGATTTGATTTGCATTTCTCTGACTCCAAATGAGAGGGAACATCTTTTCATGTGTTCATTAGCAATTTAAATATCCTGTTCTGAGAAATGCTAATTCTTCTCCTTTGCCCTCTTTCAATCAAATCTCTTTATTTCTTCTTTTAATTCACAGGAGCACTTTCAACTTAAGTATATTAGCATTTGCTTAGCATTTGCATGGTAAATATTTTATCAATTTTTTTGTTTTTACTGTTTTTGTTGTCCTCTGCCATAGAATTATTTTTGGTCTACTGAAACATTGTCCTTCATTTTGCTTTTTAGTTATTGTCCTTTTCTTAGAAAAGTTTTCCTTGCCTGTTAGTAATAGAAACTTTTCATACTTAAAAAATGCTGAACACCATGAATATTAAAAGTAAGACAGTGCTGGAGAGATGGCTTAGCGGTTAAGCGCTTGCCTGTGAAGCCTAAGGACCCCGGTTCAAGGCTCGGTTCCCCAGGTCCCACGTTAGCCAGATGCACAAGGGGGCGCACGCGTCTGGAGTTCGTTTGCAGAGGCTTGAATGCCCTGGCGCGCCCATTCTGTCTCTCTCCCGCTATCTGTCTTTCTCTCTGTGTCTATCGCTCTCAAATAAATAAATAAAAAATTTAAAAAAAAAAGTAAGACATTTTTCTAATACTATAGAATTAAAATCATATTTAGGAAGTTTATATATATTTCAAAACATTTATAATCAAGATATAATTCTTAGGGATTAGAAGATGGTTTATCAGCTATGGCATTTGCCTGTAAAGCCCAATAGTCCAGATCCAAATGCCCAGTACCTACATAAAGCCATATGTACAAAGTGTTGCAAGCATTTGGAATCCGTTTGTAGTGGATGAAGGCCTTGGTACATCCATTCTCATGGTCTCTCTCTCTCTATTTTTTCTCTCTCTTTTTCTCTACTTGTGAATAAATAAATAAATAAATATATATATACATTTCAAAGAAAAATGCTGGACAGCTAATAGTCTAAGTTAAAAGACTTCATTAATGGGGAGGTAATATGATGGAGAATGGAATTTCAAATGGGAAGGTGTGGGGGTGAGGAGGGAGGGAATTACCATGGGATATATTTTATAATCATGGAAAATGTTAATAAAAATTTTTTAAAAAAATGAAAAAAAAACAACAAAAAAAAGACTTCATGTTACTTACATACTCAGTCATGCTCCCATTATTCAAGTGATGCCCAACTCATTTCACAGTTCTTTTTATAAATATTGTTTTATGACATATAAAATAGTTTATAAAAGTGTACCCATTTAATTTTCTCTACAATATCAAATGAACATTGTAAGTCATCTTATATAGTATGAATGTCCTAAAAACATAGACCACTTCACATGTTTTAGATTGTATATTGAAAAATAAGGGCAAGTGATATTACCATTAAAGAAAAGGAACTAGTGATTCACCTGATGCTATAACATAAACCATTTCAACTTGTAAAACTAGGAATTATTTGAGCATTTACTATTTTCTATAGCTGTCTCAGTTACAATAAATCCCATTATTTTTATAGGTAGAAAAGCATTGAGGTTGTGGAAAACTTGAAATGGGCATGACCCAGTGGAATATGACATTTTTAAAATTTTTACTTTATTTATTTATTTGAGACCAACAGACAGAGAGAGAAAGAGGGGGAAAGAGAAAGAGAGAAAGAGAGATAATGTACCTGCCAGGGCCTCCAGCCACTGCAAACTAAATCCAAATGCATGCGCCCCCTTGTGCATCTGGCTAACGTGGGTCCTGGGGAATTGAGCCTTGAACAAGGGTCCTTAGGCTTCACAGGCAAGCGCTTAACCACTAAACCATCTCTGCAGCCCTGAACATGACCTTTTTTTGGACAAGGGAATTACAAGGATATTACCAACCTAGAAACTACTTTTTTGCATTGCCATCTTCAAGCTATTTAACTGATTGTGTGCTTCCTTGGTTCTATTCAGAATATTAAAAAGTGCTCAAGGTTAAATGATTAATTACTTTTATATTAATATTTTATGAAGTGTATATTAAATCTTTTTGTCTTGAATAAAATTCATGGCTGACAAAAAGTGACTTAATTTAGATGACTAAAGGAGATTGTTACATCCAAATGAGTAACTTGGATAGTTTTGAAACTTTAAATAATGTATTTATATTTAATAATCTTAAATAAAAATTTCAGAATGTTTTCCTTGACTGCAGTGGAAAGATCAGTATTTCAAAATAGCAAATGGAGTAATTTTTTTATAATCATAATTGTTGCTATAATAGCTAAATAGCTTTAATAAAACTGCTTATATATTAATCCCATGTTCTAATGATGAATAAAATCCTATATATTTTTCCAAAAATGGATATACCATGTATGAGTTGATGATTCAAGGAAATAAAGAAAAAATGTGTGTGATTTGCATAATTTACTATTCTACAAAGGAGTAGTTTTCCCAAGGTGAAAGGTGTAGATGGTGTAATGTTGATTGAAATGGAGTTAAGCTATTTATTTGAGACTATAGTTTTGTAAAATTATTGACTTTTATTAATTTATCAACATGCTGAATATTTCTGTGATTTTCAGGAAATTGTGTTATATACAGTATAAACGTAAGATTTCAGTTAAGTAGATAATTCCTTATATTTTACAGATATTAATTAAATTAGGATATGGCTCATACATGAATTTCTTCAAAAATTCTCAACACCAAAATTCTAATATGGATACACACAGAGAGATGATAACTAAGACTATAAAATGTTCGTTCAGATACCAGTCTCTCTTTTCTTATGGTGGCCTTTTGTCTCCTGTTGTATCTCCCTTTTATCTACAAGTGCTTGCTTCTGACTATTCACTTATTCTGCTTTTTTTTTTTTTTTTCCTGGAAAACATTTGTAAACACCTGGCATTGTAATCTAGAATAATTATTTCCTCTTCATCTCTAAATGTAATTTCCTGGAGAGCAAAGGGTGTGTTTTACCAGTTAATCTGATCATGTGCCACAGCCCGAGCTCATGCTAAGAACATAACTGTTGAATATGTTATTGAATGTATTCCCTAAACAATGCTGAGAAAATAAGGTAAGTTACCATTGGGGAAAACAACTTAAAATGAAAAGAGTATGCCTCTTTCTTTATACTTCAAAAAAAAAAATGCCAGAATTATTAGAGTTTTTTTCTTTTTGCAAGACTATGGTCAGGAAAATGACATAAAGTACCACATTTCAGCTCGGAGCCAACAGGAAGACTCACAGAAGTCTAGTGGTTTCTACACACAAAATACTGGAAACACAATAAAAAGTAAATGCTTATCTAAAGGAAGCATGTACTACAGATACATAAAATGAGGTCTTACCAATCATGATGAAACATATTTGGCCTCATAAAATGATTAATTTAAAACTAAAGAAGTTTTAAAATACCTTAAATTTATAAATGACTCCTATATTTATTGATAAAGTATCATATCCAAGCTGGGGAGATTGTTCAGTCATTAAAGTCACCTTCCTTGCAAAATCTACTAGCCAAGGTTTGATTCCGCAGTACCCACATGAATTCCATGATACCAAGGGAGTGAAAATCAAATTTTATTTTAGCAGGATGTCTCAGATCTCATACACTATTGTGAGATATGAAAAATTACCATTTTTTAAGAATTCATTTCAGAAAAATAGTGTCAATCTTAAAACAACATTTTTACCTGTTGATCATGAGTTTTGATCTCAAAATCTATTAAGAAAATTTTTATGAATATTGTATATACAAACAACTTCATTTCATTAATTAAAAACAAATTGTCATTTTGTTAAAATGTTGAAGCTGGACATGGTGGCACACACTTGTGATCCCAGCTCTTAGAAACCAGAGGCAAGAAAATTGCTGGGAGTGTGAGAATAGCATGGGCTAAGTGGTGAAATTGTAGGCCAGGCTAAGCTGAAGAATGAGACCATCTTTCTAGAAAAGGAAAAATAAATCTTCAAAAGCATTATAAGAACTAAATAAAGAAAGAATCTAGAGGATAAAAACATTAGCTACATACAGTTTTTGTTAGAGATGTTTTAACTGTACTCAATCCTATAAATCTATCATGTTATAGATTTACCTATCCACCGATCTATGTCTTATATTTAGATATAAAACTATAAAGTGTATGTATACTCATGTTTATTTTTGCACATACAGGTAATATTGTTCTATAATTATGTTTAGATTTTTTTTCATTTTAATATTATAACATCCTACTTTTGGTACACATATCATGCTTCACATGAACAAAAAGAGTTAATAAGGTTAATTGAAAATTCATATTATATAGTTAAGAATGTGTATATGTCATAAAAGTGGTGGAAGTCAGTTGTAACTTATTGAGGTAAAAATTTAGCCTTAATTTTTAAGTTTGCAGGCCACGAAATAAGATTTTCAAGAAGTTTTTTTTTATGATCACAGGCTTCCTAACTATACATTATATGGTAAAATTGTAATTTTGACTTCAAAAGGCTACATTAAGACAGTTTAAAATATGAATATAAAATATTGTGATATTTTTCAGTATATAGATGGTGTCATTATAGCATATATACTGGTGTACTATGAAAATGAGTAAAATAAAATAACTAGAGTTATACACATCTTAGATCTAAATGGCAAGTGAATGCCACTCAGAAGCAATGATTTACAGTTCTTTATACAAGGATCACATTGAAAGCACAGTTCTAATGTAGAACTTATTTAAAGATTTTATTCTTGTTTTCTCTATGAATTTCCAAAAAAGAAATCACATTTTATCATGTTATATGATTATTCTCTCCTTACTTCTCTCCCTCTCTTTCTCTCTCTCTCTCTCTGTATGTGCGTGTTGTGTGTGTTTAAGTATGTGAGTGTGTGTGTGTTTGTGTGTAAAACTACCAAATCTAGAGAGCAGAAATATTCAAATTGTGAGAATGTCATGTAAAACTAAGTGTATACACAATCTACAGAAGTTCCAGTTTAATGTTACCTTGTTTTATTGTTACTTATTTTTGTGTGTGTTTGTGTGTTCATGTCCATATGTATGGATATGGTTGTACTCCTGTGGTCTGAGGACCACCTTCAAACATCTGTCCTTACCTTCCCCCTCCTTGGAGGAAGGATCTGTGGTTCACTACTGTGATTGTCCATGAGTTCCCAGGCAATTCTCCTGTCACCCCCTTCCAACTCTCAGTTGGTGTGTTGGAACTATAGCAGCCCACAGTGTCTCTGACTTTGAGTGGTGTCTGGGAATATTAACTCAGATGCCCAAGCTTGCACAGAGTGGGTTTTATCATTTGATCCTCTATCTACCTAGGCCCGTTTTTTTTTTTTTTTTTTTTTTTTTAAGGACTGTGGCTATCAGGTTCCTTTGGTTTGTTAGAAAAAAATACAAAATATTATATTTCAAACCACTATTCTTTTTTTAAATCTAGTCTTCTAATAAAGAGTTATAACAATGCCTTGATAATTGAGTCTTACTTAGAGTAATTTAAAATAAACCAGGGAGACAAAAAAAAAAAAAACAAAACACTAAATTTCTAAGTGACGCCACAGATCAGGAAACACACATTTCTTCCTGAGTTGATGCTCGTGGTCTGTTTCAACATCAACTGACAGGAAGACGAAGAATATCTATGTTTTTGGAATAGCTCCATCTTCATCACCCAGAAATCACTGGCCTCTTACATAGATTTATTTGGGAAAGGCATTATTCACAACTAAGAAAAGCTATCACATTTACTTATTTCCTGAAGAGTTCATTGTACAATAATCCTTTACAAACATTTTGGTTACATAACTCTCAACAAGCCTTACCTTTTTTATTAAAGAGCCACAGATAAACATCTCTAGACATATATACCTATTGTTATTTAGATGTTTTAGGAAATTCCAAGATCTTATTATATCTGAATCAAAGATGTTTGTGTACCACTAAAAGAGCAAAGGTAACTTCTTGTAATTACAGAAAAGAGTTAATCTCACTGTTCTTTAATTGTTTACTATAGAAAATATAACAATTAAGATGGTTTCATACCTCTCTTACTTTGCATATGTGGAACAAAATTGGCTAATAAACTCTGAGTTGCTACTCAGCCTTTTATTTGATGAAAAATGGCTTTACTATGTAACAACAAATTAATCTATAATTGTTCTAGTATATATATAGCTAGCTGAATTTAGAACATTCATACTTATATATATATATATATATATTCATTATATATATATTCATTCTTTTTATAAACATATTTATTTCTTATCTTCTGTTAGAAGTAAATCTAATAGGCCAAAGTCAAGCTGAAAATTATTTTTTTTATAAATTTTGTAAAGTTTGGTATCATACGTAGCCCTTTAAAAGTTCAGCTGTATAGTGGTTTGAGTCTTTATTTTTTCTGTCCCTTGGTGCTGGCATCAGAGGCCATGTTCGACACACATTGTCCTGTGCTCTCTGCTGAGTCATATTCACAGCATCTTATTGTACATGTTGTTTTATTCTAAAATAATAGTTCAACATACTCTGTCTAATAAGCAAAGGGATATGACACTAACAAAAATAATTTAAAACTCTACTCGATTTGAAGTTTTAACGTTGAGCCAGAAGGAAAAATAAATAAGTAATACCAGGATTACAAAGATCCCATATTTTTGTTTGATGAGGTTTTTCTCTCCATGTTTTAACTAAGTAGAGCACTTAATGTAATACAAATTAATGTTAAAACTAACCCAGTAAAAAATGAAGGAAAGGTTATTCCGATATTAGAGAACACTTACCAAAAAGAACAATAAAACAAAACAACTAGTATATCCTGGATAGATCTAGAAGGACTAAAAAATAATTTTCATCTCTTTAGGGAAATTATAGTACAGTTCTTTGTTGGTATATTTTGTATTTAATAAATATGAGCTAGCTGAATTTAGAACATTCATACTTAAAAACCTTTCTACTCTTGCAGAAATACATTGTTATACTGGTACTCAGACTCCCCCTATAATGTACTTTTCTAATAGTTTTACTGAATACCCTCCACTAGCTTTGTAGAAGGCCCTGTGAATATGCTTGTTTTGTGGGGCAAATAGACCTTGTGGTGAGAGCTGTACTTGGTGGAAGTGTGACTTATTACAGCGACTTGAAGCTGAATTTCTCCTCCTTTTATTTTTCCCTTTATGCATTGAGATTGTCTTTGTGATTGAGTTCTTGTCACCTCAGCTCTAAAAAAGATTTAGACAAATTAAAAGAGCTTCTGAGAAAAGCCACAAAAATGATGAAAGAGTTAGTTGTATTGATTTATGAGGAAAGATTAAACAAATGGCTATGCCTTGGCATGGCATCAAATTAGGATGTGGTGGCATCCTATGGCTATAAATATTTGTAAACAGTGGGAAAGGCAAATTGCTTTGCATTGGTCCAGTGAGGCAATGTGTTATTCAAGAAGGAGAAGGTTAGTACCAGATAGTAATGCCCTTTCTCTTGAATTTTCTTTCTAAATCTTCTGGCCATATTTCTCTTGGAAAAGGAATGCTTACCATTCAATATTTAGGTAAACTCACAGCACTATTCTGGTTGTCCCTAAAGGGAAAAAAGGAAAAATAAGAATGATGATTTTTTTTAAATTTTTTATTTATTTATTTGAGAGTGACAGACACAGAGAGAAAGACAGATAGAGGGAGAGAGAGAGAATGGGCGTGCCAGGGCTTCCAGCCTCTGCAAACGAACTCCAGATGCATGGGCCCCCTTGTGCATCTGGCTAACGTGGGACCTGGGGAACTGAGCCTCGAACCGGGGTCCTTAGGCTTCACAGGCAAGTGCTTAAGCGCTAAGCCATCTCTCCAGCCCAAGAATGATGATTTTTAATCTTTTTTTTTTTTTTTGGAAAAAGGGAGAGGTGGTATGGAGAGATGGCTTATCAGTTAAGGCATTTGCCTCCAAAGCCAAAGGATCTTGGTTCAATTCCCCAGGACCCATGTAAGTCAGATGCACAAGAGGGTGCATGTGTCTGGAGTTCATTTGCAGTGGATGGAGACCCTTGCATGCCAATTCTCCCTCTCTGCCTCCCTCCCTCCCTCCCTCTCTCCCTCTCTCTCTCTCTCTCTCTCTCTCTCTCTCTCTCATAAATAAATATAAATAAAGCAAAAGAAAAAAAATTGTGCAACTTCTCTGGGGTTCTGTCTACCAATGCTGGCCATGGACACTGAACTAATAATTGGCAAAGGAGTTAGATTCCAGGAGCAAAACTGTACTGAGTTCATCCCTCAGTGCACACACAGCTCTGTTTTCCACAGGTGAAGAATGCCACTCATTTACTATAGGCACAGTTGCTTCCACTATGAAAACTGTGCTCACTAATAGCCACTGTCACCATGGATAAAATTAGGCAATCACAAATTAGGAATTGGTACTATGATACACATTTTCTGCTATACTCATAAAAACTATGCCTGTCTTTTAATCCTGTAGGAGAGAAAGAAAAGCACTGAACCTCATCATAAGACTAATGGGGAAATAAATTTCTGTTTTAAAGCGGGTGTAAGTAAAGTCATTGGGTTCGATTTTATTTCTATAAAGCACTTAAGTAGACCTTTAGTTGGTTCCATTAAATAGTGTGGAAAACAACCTAGGAATTTCTTCCAAAAGAATTGCATTATATACAAATATATTTCCTTTAAATTGATTTAAGCTGTTTTTAGCTTTAATACATACTGTGTCATGAAGACAGAGTTTTATTTAGTGATCAGATATTGGATGAAATCATGGGATCCAATTTTAACTATAGAATGCTAATAATTCTATTTGACTCTATGAAGCAACTCTGTTCACATTGTTTTTATGAGGACATAAACATTAAGACCAAGCTTTAAGACTTAAAGCAATGGATGGATGAAATTTTTCCTGGAGATCCAATTCTCATGGTGAAGATTTGTGCTGTACAGATTAGTGTCAATCACTTGCAATTATCTTAAATCACTTTAAAGAAAATACCTCATTTGGCTGTCACTCAATAGGAGAACTATATTCTTTCAAGTTATATAATTTAGTATTACCTTATCAGTACTCCAATATTGAAGAATTGCATATATATATGCTCTATGTACCCTTTGCAAATGCTCATTTATACTCTTAAAATAACCATTAAAATAAAAAAAAAACCTCATAAAATAAAAAATATTTTTAATTTTTGTATTTATTTATTTATTAGTGAGAAGGAAAGAAAGAGAGAGAGAGAGAGAGGGCAATTCAGGGCCTCTAGCCATTGCAAATGAACTCCATATGCATGTTCCATCATGTTCATCTGAATGGGTTCTAGGTAAGTGAACCTGGTCCTTAGGCTTCACAGGCAAGAGCCTTATCCTCTAAGCATCTTTAAAGCCCTCATTCATACTCTTGAAGTAGAATTAATAAAACTAGAAAACATCACTAGATTATTTGAAATGAAGATGTGAAAATGAATACCTGAAGTGTCAAGATTCCATTTGATTTGTTCAGGTGGTTTTTTTTTTAATCTTTAAAATAAGTACCCTCAAACTTGTTTTTAATATATAACTGAAAATTTTAGGTTTAGCACTTAAATATAAGAGTTTCAAAATAACTTTGCTAGATATACATTAAATATGAATATGCCTTCTTTCTAAGATGAATTACATGCTTTCTAGAAATACTTCTTATAGCCATCTAGTTTGGCACACTATTTCTGTTTTTCTTTCTTTCTCTCACATCCTCCCTCCTTCTCTTAACTGCGCCTCTTACCCTTCTCTTATAAATTGTGAAGTATATTTTAGTCAGTATCTTAAAGGAATATGGTCCTGCCATTTTCTCATTGTACATAGATAGGAAAGACATTAAACAAAGTTCAATAAGTCAGATACAGGAAGTTTCAGGAGTGCAATCTTTCTCACAATTTCTTTATGCATTTATCAATTTATTAATGTGTTTTAATAGTTTTGGTATTTTGTGTAAAGTTACCATAAACATGAGTATAAGTAGATCTAGAAGAATATATCTATAAGATGTTAGTTTTATTTCCTATGTGTAAGGGGAATTGCTGAATTATAAGATAGATCTGATTTAGGGAAAATATTTATACCTCCCTTGTTGCCATTGGCACTCTAGGATTCTTGATGCACATATGTAGCATCACTAGGCTTTACATGGGCTCTAGGGGTCAAAACTCAGGTCCTCATGCTTGTGTGGCAAGTGGTTTATCCCCTCGTCCACCTCCCCAACCCTAAACTAATTGTTTTTTATCAAGTAAAAATTTGTATGGCCATATCATATGTTGATGCCATGATTTCTGTCTTCCCTACCCCCATAATTGCTCCACCAATTTGTATTCTTGCCAACAGTGTACCAAAGTTCACTGTTTTCCCAAACCATTGTCAAGGCTTGTTACATCTTATTATTTCTATCATAGCTATCCTTACTGATGTGAGGTGCCATCTCATTATGTATTTAGTTTTCATTTCTTTGAAATTAGAGATTTTTAGTACCTTTTATATATATTTTTGGCCACTTTGTTTCTCTTTCTTTAATGAAAGGCCTACTTGAGTCCCTTGTGCATGTTTCAATCAAGCTCATTGCTATTGAGTTATGTTCATATATTTTTGCATCCTAACTCACTATCAGGTATATGGCTTGTAAATGTATTCTACCAATCTGTGGACTACCTTTGAGTGGATTATTTCTTTTGCTAATCAGACAATGTCCCACTTGTTTACTTTTGCCTTTGTTGTCTGAGCTTTTCATGCAATATTCACAATTCAACACCAAAACTGAGGTCAAGGGTCTTTTCCATGTTTTCTAATCTTTTATTTTGGGTTGTATTCCATCTTGTGTTTATTTAGTGTGTGGTGTTGTTAAGTTAAGGAGACAGGTTCAATGTATACATATGCAGGTTTTCTAGCATCATTTATTAAAAAGACCATCTTTACTGCATTGTGTATTCTGTTTGTCCTTATTAAGATGCACACTGAAAATAATCAAAATGCACCAAAGCAGAAATCACAAAGCTGTTGAAAGATCAACACTAAAGTAGACTTAAAGCACACCCACCAAGGCTCAGGAAAATTTTCAGAAGTGGTGGAAACCATGTAAGAAGCACAGCATGGAAGGGATTATTCAGAAACATTGCTACCCCCCAACACACACACACACACACACACACAATGGCTAACTGCTGTTCTCACAACCCACAACTGACAACTCCGTGGTGAATACCAGCAATCCCACTAAGGAGAGCCCTCAGTGGAGTGGGGGCGGGGAGAAGGGAAATGATGGTAACAACACATGATGTGTTCATACAAGGTTTTTCACTTAATAAAAAAATAGTTCAGAGTTGGGTGAGGGGACAAAGCACTTGCTATACAAGCACAAGGACCTGATTTGGATTCCAAGAACCCATGTAAAGCCTGCTGAAGTAGCATGTTTGCATCTGTAATCCCAGATAGTCAATGGCAAGAAGGGAAGTGGAGACAGAAGAATATGAGAAGTTTTCAGGCTATTTAATCTGGAAAATTATGCAATGAACAAGAAACCCTAACTTAACTAAGTAGAAGGCAGGGACCACCAGCTGAATTGGTCTCTGTCTTCTTCACATGTATTCTATGGAATCTGTACATTCACCCTCACACACACGAACAGACACATACTAACACATACACACACCCAAAAAAAGAAAAAATGGCAACTCGTCTGCCATCGCAAAAAAAGTTACCGGAGTTGGAGAGATGGCTTAGCAGTTAAGCATTTGCCTGTGAAGTCTAAGGCCCCCAGTTTTAGGCTCGATTCCCCAGGACCCACATTATCCAAAGGGGACACATGCATCTGGAGTTTGTTTGCAGTGGCTGGAGGCCCTGGTGTGTCCATTCTCCCCCGCTCTCTCTCTCTCTCTCTCTCTCTCTCTCGTTCTCTGTCATTCTCAAATAAATAAATAAAAATGAACAAAAATATTTTTTAAAATGTTACCATATGTGCTTGAATTTTAATGGGCTCTTAATTCTATTGTATTGGTTTGTTTTTTGTCTTAAAGGCAGGACTATCCTAGTTTTAATTACAATATCTTATGATATAAGTTGAAATGTTGAAATCCATAAGTGTGACACATTTTTTTGCTTTCTCAATATTATTTTGGCTAATTTTTGTTGTTTATGTTTGCTTACGAATTTTGGAAGGACATTTTTCTTCCTCTGGGTAAATTGTCACTGGAATTTCAACAGGCACTCCTTCTAATCTGATTATTGTTTCTCTCAGTATAGCCATTTTAATATTAATTTTCCTAGCCTATAAAAAATATTTAATTTGTTTTTCACTTATCTTTATCCTGTTCAATTCTGTTTGTCAATGTCTTAGAGTTGTCAATATATAGATCTTTTGCTTCCTTTAATAAATTTATTTCTATTTTTTAAAATTTTACCATGAATGGAATTGCTATCTAGAGTTCTTTTTTTTTTTTAATTTTATTTATTTATTTATTTGAGAGCGACAGACACCGAGAGAAAGACAGATAGAGGGAGAGAGAGAGAATGGGCGCGCCAGGGCTTCCAGCCTCTGCAAACGAACTCCAGACGCGTGCGCCCCCTTGTGCATCTGGCTAACGTGGGACCTGGGGAACCGAGCCTTGAACCGGGGTCCTTAGGCTTCACAGGCAAGCGCTTAACCGCTAAGCCATCTCTCCAGCCCTAGAGTTCTTTTATATGTTGTATTCTCTAAAAATACACAGATAATTTTTTCACAGATTATAGAACTTGGTCCAGTGTATTTACTTTTTGTATTTATTAAGAATTTTCATATAAGAGCATTTTTTCATTTTGATTATAATCTCCTATATTTACCTGTATTTTTTCCTCGTCCCTCCCTACCCTCTTTCACTTAACCTGTTATTCTTACAATCTAGTCCCACTTTCATTTTGATGTCTTTCTTCCCACCTTCATAATATATGTCAAAATATTGATGGGCTCAATGATACAAATCTTGTATATATAACAACAGCCAACAGCTGCTATGAGGCCATGAATGTGACAATTAATTCATGTCTAGGGAAATACTGTCCTCACCCTCATCCTCTTGTTCTTATATTCTGACCCATGCTTCTTCATGTTCCCCAAACCTTTGAGGGAATGACATAAGTGTCCCATTTAGTGGTGAACACTCAGAAGCCATTTACTATCAGCATTTTGGTGGTTTTTGGGTTTCCCCAAGCAAGAAGTTTCTCCACCTGGGTGAGAGCAGCATTAATCTGTGAACATAAAGTAAAATGTTTAGGAGGCAATTTGATGAGCATATCATATGAATTTACCCAATCAACAGTAGCAATCCCTATCCTTGCCTGGTAGTCTGGGGTTATAATCTTCTCATTTATAGCCTTTTCCTGGGTTTTAAATACCAGGAACATAGGCCTAATCAAAAAGAAGTTTGGTGAGGCTAGAAAGATGGCTCAGCAATTAAAGCACTTAAAGGAAAGCCTGACTGCATTGGTTAAACTACTCAGTGCCCACATAAAGCTAGTTGCACAAGGTGGTGTACATGTATCTGGAATTCATTCATTTTCAGGGACAGGAAGCTCTGATGTGAGCATATTCACTCTGCCTCCTCATGGTTTCTTCCTGTTTTCCTATGTTTTGCTTCAATCTACCAAAACATCTTAGCAATTCAAAGTTAGATTCTTAATATGAGAGAAAACATATGTGTTTGTCTTTCTGAAACTGGGTCACCTGACAGTATATTTTCCAGATCTATACACTTTCCTGCAAAATTTCATAATTTCACTTTTATTTACAGTTCAATAATTCTCCATGTGCATGTGTACTACACCCATATTATCCATTCACAATTTGATGGGTGTCTGGGCAATAAGCATGGCTGAACATACCTATAGTAATATGTAGAGACCTTAAGGTATATGCCCAGGAGCAGTATAGCTGTGTCATATGGTAAATATGATTTTAGCTTTTTGAGAAAACTCTATAATAACTAATATAATTATGATGCGTTGAGCATGCTGTCCTTCATAGTGCCATGTCTTTTCAATGCTTGGTCCCCAGCTGGTAGTAAATTGGGAGGTGGAGTTTTGCTAGAGGAAGTGTTGCTCAGACCAGTCTTGGGAAGGGTAGTATAGCCAGCTTCCCCCATGCCAGAGCTCAGCTCACTCTTGCTACTTCCTGCCAGCAGCTGTGGCAAAACATGATTCCCAGTCTCGGGCCCTGCCATGCTTTTCCCTGCCTTGATGAAGCGTCCCCTTGGAACTATGAACTGAAATAAATCTTTCCTACCATCAGATGCATTCCTACTACTTAATATCCTGGAATTACTTAAGAAGGATTGGTAGTAATACATCTTTAATTGATTGGTAGGTGTTTTAAAGTTTTGTTGTTGTTTTTGTTGTTGGTGGTGCTTTTATTTGAGAGAGAAAGAGAGAGAGAGAGAGAAATAATGAGTGGGCCAGAGCCTCCACCCTCTGCAAATGATACCATGTGCCACCTTGTGCATCTGGCCTACATGGTTCTGGGGAATGTAATGTTGAGTCCTTTAGCTTTGCAGGCAAGTACCTTGACTGCTAATACATCTCTCCATCACTGATTGGTAGATTTAAGCCACAAAGTCATCTGATGCTAAAAATGAGTGTTTATTGTGAAATGTTTATTACTTCAATATCTTTGCTATGTCTTTGGCTTAGACTTTGTATTTTTTTCTCTGATAAAATCAATAGTCAGAGTAGATTAAGATTCACCCTGAAAGAATCATTTTAAATTAATTGACTTCTTAATTTTTACATTCAAATATAGTTACACTGTGAGGTACTGGGGATTGAGACTTCAACATATGACAACGGGGCTGGCACAGTTTAACACACAGCACAGAAAGAATCAGACTGTTCGCTGTTCCATTAAATATTTCCAAAAGAGCAATCTTCACATCCACTGTAAAGCAAACAAATAAAACTTCTACCACAAAATTGTTAAAATTGGGATGGAGGGATTGCTTAGTGTGAAGCCTAAGGACCCAGGTTCGATTTTCCTGGTCCCTCGAAGCCAGACGCACATAGTGGCACATGTGTCTGGAGTTCATTTACAGTGGCTAGAAGCCCTGATGCACCCATTGTCACTCTCTCTCACTAACAAATAAATAAATAAAATATTTTTAAAAAGTTAAAATACATAAAATAGTTACCTTTACTTAAAATGTTCTGTAACATACGATGATCTTTTTTATATAAATATTCTCTACTTTTTATATATTATGCTCCTATAAGAGAACTAAGTCACAGTAAATACAATCAAACTTGGGATGAGGATATAGTTCAGTTAGTAAAGTGTTTGCCTAGGATGCACAAAGTTTGTGGTTGAATCCTTAGCCCCACATAAAACTGGTATGTTAGCACATGTTTGTGGGATTCTGGAGAGAGGGGAATTCTAACTTCAAGGTCAACTTCAGCTATACCTTATATTTATATAAAACTAAGCAAGGATATGAAAAAAAATATTTTCTATCATAGGAACACTCATATGCTTTCTTCTTTAAAGTGTATATGACATATGTAATGCCTATAATGAACTGTTACAAATTATTCTCATCACTTGTATCTTCCAGTTGTTTGATCATGTTTTCCTAACATTTTTCATTTCTCTAAAGTAACCTATAAAACTGTTTCATCTTAAGTGAGCTGCCAATTAATAATTAAAAGGATGATTATCTTATTTTCTAGGTATTGACCTAAGACCAATTATGGAAAGACACAATTAATATAAGATTCTTCTTTGAGTAAAACAATCAGATAGCAGATATATAGGAAATTGATTGCAGGCTAAGAGTTAGGGAGTATGTATTTTAGATCCTGTTTCACATCTAAAAACTGTTTATTGTGAATTATTTTAAAAAGTTATGATTTTAAAGGCACCAAACCCTTGCCCTTGAGTTTACAGTATGCTGAGTAAGAAAAAATAAAAATACCAATCTGATACCAGTCAGGAAAATGAAACCAATACTTGGGGCTACGAAAGAAATTCACTTGCACAGTCAACCACTGGTCTTACCTGCTGCACACAAATCCCCTTGTCTTTTGCTGAAACTTTCATGTGAATCATGTTATGTTCCATAGATCTATTCATCAAAATCACTTAGATTAATGGGTGCTACTGAACTAGAAATTCATTAAAATGTCAAGGCTATGTATCTCTGCTTCAAAAATTCATTCTAGCAGTGGAGCTTCAGATATAAGAAATTCTCTCAAAAGTTTATTTTCAGGCTGGAGAGATGGCTTAGTGGTTAAGGCACTTGCCTGTGAAGCCTAAAGATTCATGCTCCACTCTCCAGGTCCCACATAAGCCAGATGCACAGTGATATAAGCATACAAGGCGGCACAGGGACACAAGGGGGCGCATGCGTCTGGAGTTTAATTGCAGTGGCTAGAGGACTTGGCACACCCATTCTCTCTCTCTCTCTCGTATAAAAAAGGCACTCTGTTGGGCTTGCCTCAAAAAGGAAAAATTTACTTTGGATTTTAGATATTCACAATGTTTTCTGTATATAGGTTCTCAAACATGTATGTTCTTTATTAAAGGGATCAACACATTATCATAAATAATTCATCTTATATATTTAAAATTTAATCTCTGTAATGCAAATGTAAATATATAATATACTGTACTTAAAATAGTATCTTGACATTTTGCTCCAACTTAGAATATTAATTCATTCGCTTATATTTCCAAATCTGGGTTGTGTTCCAGTCTAACTGGACAGTTTTGCTCCTTTAATGATGCCCAGAGCTCCCTTACCTTAATGTTATTCCTATCAGAAAGCACGGGCCAGTTTATGCAAATCTTGCTTTTGCATGATTTGGAGCTTAGAAATGTATTAATGCCCTGGGGTAGGCTTGTATAAAATACTTTTATAACATGATTTAAAAAGGAGCAGATAGCCAGGCGTAGTGGTGCACGCCTTTAATCTCAGCACTCAGGAGGCAGAGGTTGGAGGATCGCCATGAGTTCGAGGTCACCCTGAGATGATAGAGTTAAATCCAGGTCAGCCTGTAACAGAGTGAGACCTTACCTCGAAAAACCAAAAAAAAAAAAAAGGTGCAGATAACATAACATGTATTTATTTCAAAGAAGATAGATCAGAGTCACTTGTGAAGAACAATGAAATTAACAAAGAAATAACCAGAATATCAGCAGAACAGAGAGAGTTTGATTCCAAGCAAGTATATATTGACTTTAGGGTCCTAACGTTTAACTCCCCTTCCTGCAAGTAACTTTAAACCCAAGTCCTGACTTTGGTAAACTCTTGTATCTGACATAATATCAATGTAACAAGCTAACCAGGGGCGTGGTGGTGTGAATCCAGTTAGTACAAGAGATGTTTAAGGCACACCTTTTTTTTTTAAATTTTATTTATTTATTTATTTGAGAGCGACAGACACAGAGAGAAAGACAGATAGAGGGAGAGAGAGAGAATGGGCGCGCCAGGGCTTCCAGCCTCTGCAAACGAACTCCAGACGCGTGCGCCCCCTTGTGCATCTGGCTAACATGGGACCTGGTGAACCGAGCCTCGAACCGAAGGCACACCTTTTTAATTGATTAGGTTATGAAGAAATACATTGATGAAGTAAAATAGAAGTTTCTTCATGAGTATTTCATGAAGGATTCACTTTGGTCTTCATGATTTCAGAAATCAGGAATTCTTTTTATTATTTATTTATTTTGTAGCTAGAGAAATGGCTCGAGTTTAAGAGTCCTTTCTGCACTACTAGCGTGGCCTGAGAAGCCTGACATTATTAGAGTTGGAATATTCAGATAAACATAAGCAGCTGGGTGTGGCCATGCATACCAGTCAGCCTAGCCCCACAAAAGGGAGCAAAGAGACCACAGATTCACACAGGCTTGTGAGAGGAAAAAGAAAAAAAAAATAACACATCATTTTTTGGTATCAGTAAGTGATTACAAATCAAATAAGAGTGGGCAGAAGAGCAAGGGAGCAGTGCCCCGATGTCAATTCCAGCCAATACGACAAGCATCTCCCACAGGCAAGCATGTGAGGCATGGCCAGGAAACATGAATGCACATTCACCATCATCCCTGCCTCACCCCCACACACACAATTTATTTTCTCCTCACCTCAATGTTATATATCAGTGTTAAAGGTCAAGTGTAGCAATAAGAATTCTCAACATTATTGTCTATTTCTAATTAGCAGTTAAGAGGATATTCGAAAGAAAAAGCCTTCCATTTAAGGCCATTTTTAGATGTGATGTATATCATTGCTACTTATACACTACTGGGGAATACTGACTTTTTTTTTTTTTTAATTTATTTGAGAGCGACAGACACAGAGAGAGAGAGAGAGAATGGGCACGCCAGGGCTTCCAGCCTCTGCAAACGAACTCCAGATGCATGCGCACCCATGTGCATCTGGCTAACGTGGGACCTGGGGAACCGAGCCTCGTACCAGGGTCCTTAGGCTTCACAGGCAAGCGCTTAACCACTAAGCCATCTCTCCAGCCCGGAATACTGACTTTTATGACCACAGTTAATTTCAAGAAAGACTGGGAAATTTAGCCTTTCATAGTCTTTATTGAAAAAAGTGTTGTGACAGATTAAAAGCCTAAAATAAAACTCGATGACAAAATGATATCAAATATTGAGGCTACCTAGCAATTTGTCATAGAATTGAGAGGGAGATTTCCATCATCTAACAGAGATTATGAAGCAAAAAGGGAACTCTGAAAAAGGTTGGACTCAGGCTACGTCATCTAATTTACTGATCTATGTTCCTAATTTTTCTTATGTAAGCAAAGAATAGTTACAGATCTTGAAACATGCTCAGTTTGTAACCAGTGTTCCAATGTCTGTTAATTGTACTCTGTAGATTTTTGGAAGGGGAAAGTCAAGTCACTCACTTCTAAACTTTACCCTCAGATAGAAAATGGCAAGAAGTCACAAAGGAACTTTGAAGACAACTGTTTAAAAACCCTACAGGTGACAGTTTTGGAAAATATATCTTAATAAGTTGTTTTATTTTCCATGTCTCTTGATAGAATTTTCCATTATATTCTCCATTTTATTCACCACCACAGCAAAGATAAAATCTCTGCTATAAAATGGTTAACCTTTAATAAAGTCTGGTTAAAAGGTCAATATGTTTCACACAAGTCACAATAGGTCTCCAGATCAATGACATTGTTCATGTGTGTCATGTCTTAACAGTAGAAGAAATAGGCATTGATGAGTCTAGGCAAGGTTGATCCATCAAGCCAGGTTATAAAGAGGCCTTCTTCCATCATTCCATAAAGTGTTCCAAAACATAGGTAGGTGGGGGAGCTGCTGCAGGACTGGTGCTGAGCAGTACAAGTGGTTATTGTCACGGTATGAGTGTCATAGCTGTAGGAGGGACCACTCACAGGGTTTTTTAAAGGAGAAATACAAACAGCACCAGCCTTGTTTACTTTTTAGAGAGCATTTCCGGTAACTACACTGGGCTTGTTTCTCTTCCTACATCCCAGGTTCTCTCAGTACCTCTCTTTGGCTGAGGGCCTCATAGAAGCATGACCTTAAAAATCTGCCTCCTGAGGATAAAAGTGTGAGGAGAGGGGAGACTACATTTGAGAAGTTCAGCAGTCAGTTTGACACTCAGGGAGCATCACAAAGCACACTGTATTATTGATTTCTTGTCAGTGCTAAACACTTCAGAAGCTATCTTTAGACCTAGTACTTGAAAACATAATCACAGTGTCATTAGTCACAAAATCAAAAGCAATGATCAGATGTGCTTAATTGTCTCACTTTTTAAATGTGGTTGATTTGTTAGAACCAACTTTTTCATGCAGAGACCATATTTTGTGAGGCTGAAATTCCATTTGTCAGTTATGTCCTATTACGTTCTGTCTTCTACCTCATCTGTTTCCTGTTTCTCCCTCTTTTTTTTTCTCTTTGTACTTATAGAAGGACATTGCTATTTGTCTGTTAAAATTTTCCTGTACTTGATTTTACACTTATGTAGAATCTACAGGTTCATCTGAATTCTACATTTTTGTAAGCAGTTACTTTAATAAGCATGCAGAGATTTCAGTTCATTACTTGTCACAATACTTCACAGTGGGGCCTGTGTATTAGAGAGTCCACTAAACTATCTGATTAGGACTCAACTTTTACTAGTAACATCACCTATGCTGTCACTCCCTAAAGGGGGATGTATCTGGACAAGGTGACATTCTCAGATCTCCTCAAATTATGGCACTAAGTCACTTGCACTTTTATATGAATTCTGTATAGTACTGGACTATAAAAATGGTTGATGAAACTAAATTCTAAGTTGATATCATGTCAAGTGTCAAACTTGTATCTTCCCTAAGATTTAACTCACATTTGAATAGCAATATTAATTTTGCACATAAACCTTCATATTGATCATTTGTTCTTCACAATGAGCAGAGTAGGAGGTGAAGAGGTATTACTTTAAATCTAAATTATTTTAAACTACAGACCTCCCACTAGCATGAACCCATCTAAGGAGCGTGTGCAAACATAGCATTTATATTTTATGACTTTTTTTGAAATTAACTTTAAGTTTGGGGCTCTCCAAAATCTGTTGACTCTCCTGGCTATTGTATGTATGAATAATGTTGTTAAAACTGGTCTTGTATCATTGTTTTCTATGACTAAGATTCATTTATTTCTTATTCTACTTTAACATTTTCATAATAAGAGCAGTTTTATTTTTATAGTAATGGAGAATATTTTATTGTTTATTTAGGACATGTAAAAGAAAGCTTTTATCTACCTTAAGGCCTCCCAAGGCAAGAAAGAGTCTGTTAGTATGTTGATATGTTGCTGAAAGAACCAAGTTATATTCTGAGAATGAAACTAGTATTCCTCATCCACATAGCTGTTTTGCAGGAGAATTACCCTCCAACTTTGACTCTCTGGCCTCTGCCCCAGGCACTATGGTCACAAATAATTAGTTTCTCTTCTGGAGCTGTGTTTCCCTGAAATCAATGAAACATGCCAAGTGACATCTTTCCAAAATAGGGATTGGTTTTGTAATTGCTGGGATTACAATTTGGTCTGTAAACACCGTGCATGCACTGAATTTTTCCCCTACTCATCCTCTGATGTTGCCAAAGATAAAAATGAGGATTTTGTGCTTTTCTTTCTTTTGGAACATGGCTTTACAAGTTTAGATTTCTTGTTCCTTTGAAGACATTCACCCCATTCCCTGATTGCAGTCAATATATTTTATTCTGCTGTTCATTTTACTTTAAGTAATAAATAGTTTAAGGGAAATTTAGTATACAATGAGAGGATTAATATTCTTCTAAAGCCTTCTGTTTTGAAGCAATGTGATTTTATTTCCTTTGAGTACCTCATATAGTCATATTTGGAAATTGCCATATACTTGTGAGGAAGGAATCTTAATTCTGCAAAATTAATTGACATTTGGAGATATTCAGTATGTGTTTTCCACCAGTGTTCTTAACTAATTTTGATCTTATCAATAACATTCACAATGGTTACCAATGGCATATATTTGTTATATGACAAGCATAACCCTCAGTCTCTTTGTTACCAAAGTTCATTAGCCTTGTGCTAAGAAATTGCACGTCATCTTTGTTCATAATAAGCACCGAATTAGATAATTTTTGCCCAATGTTTTTGAAAAGTTAAGCCAATTTACATTATTGTGCATTCTTTAAGTTTGACTCAACCAATGTCAAAATAGGAAGTGAAAAGAGGGTTTTTGACTCCTGTGTCAATCAATGCTGTGTCTAAGACTTAACCTCACTGCCTGCATAGAGCCCTTGTATCTCCTATTCTACTATATACTCAAATTTCTTGTTTCGTAACCTAGGCTCTGGGAAATATGGTAAATACCAGTTCTATTTTGTCCCTCTATCAGTGTCTGATAATACTCTATGTCAAAACCACTGTTTTCTGATTCCATGAATTCTGTGTTGGATCAAAGAAAGACAAACAACCCAACTGATTGTTTTGAGTGTATGTTGTGTGTGTGCATGTCTGTGCACATGTACATGTGTGCATATGTGTGTGGTATGTACATCTGCACATGTTTATGCACATGACCTTGGATACTTGCATTCCTTGGCTCAAGTGTGGCTATCAGATGTCGGTTGCCATCTTCCATCTTGCTTTGAGGTAGGGTCTCTCATTGCTCATCTCTGTGTTTGCCAGGCTAGCTGTCCCAACGGAAATCCCCTAAACATGCTTCTATTTCCCCTGTAATCATGCTGGTATTACAAAATTCTATGATATAGAGTTTGGCTTTATGTGAGTCTAGAGATCAAATCTTAGGAACTAATGCTTGTACAGCACTTTATTCACTGAGATGTCTTCCCAAAATGTTAGCTTAATTCTGTGTGTGTGTGTTGTATGTATATGTGTTGTTGATGCAGTATTCCATGTGTTTGCCTGAGGAGGCCAGAGGAGAATGTCAAGCTACCCCTTCATTCATCTGCTTGATTTTACCTTGTAATGGAGTTGGATTCTGGTGATTGCCTTTGGTGTGTCCTAGCAATTATCCTAACTCCACTCACCTACTAGATTGGGGTTATAGATGTACATCAGTCTACCCAGATAGTTAAGTGTTTTCTGGAGATTCAAACTCAGTAGTCTATGAACTAAAACCCTCTTTAGGCCCTCAACTTATGCAGGAAGTATACTTAATCATTGAGCCAACTCTCCAGCCCTCAAATAAATTTCCTTTTTAAAAATTATTTGAAAGAGAATGGAAAGAAAGAGAGAGACCACTGTAAGGCCGCTGCCACTGCAAACATCAATTCTATATATATGCACCACTTTGTGCATCTGACTTTGCATGGATACTAGAGATTCAAACCCTGGTTTTCAGGCTTTGTAAGTGTCATTAATCACTGAGACATCTCTGTAGACTCTCAACTAGATCCTTAATACATAGGATTTTTTTTTAACTTGGCAGTAATTTTCAATTTCCTCTTAGGAGATATTTTTCATTGCTTACAACTTCCTTTTTACAGCAGTATATTCAACAGATGACATTCAAATGAATGGAAGAAATTGATGTAGAATTTTCTGAAGTTCTTGATACTATATCTACAAAAATGTTTGACTCTGCACTCATATTCCTCTCTCACACACACATATATACATATGCTCATGTAGAAATGAGCATAGTTCCTCTCAACGTGCATTTGTTACAAAATACTATGGATCTGTGGATTTTATTCCGCATTTTTAGGAAACACAGTAAGTAACTTTTTATACTCCTGTTTGCACAAGTCAACACACATCAACATTTAAAGACATCATAATTTTTCTTATGAGAGAAAAGAAAATAAAATTGCTTCCTTTGGTCACTGTAGTTAAGTTGCTTCCCAGCCAATTTATTGTGAAGTTATTTGTTTTCCTAAGTTATGTCAAGTCTGAGTCACACTATTCAATCCAATTTCACCTGTGTTCTCTGCCTAAAACTGACTCTTGCCTTCTTTTTTCAGACCTTTTTCAGTTGATTGTACTTGACCTTCTTCTCTTGTTATATCTTGTCCAGCATTTTCTCCTATTTTGGACTCTACACCACTGTTTTCTCTACAGTATATCTATGTACCTAATTCTTTCAGAGACTTGTTTTCTTAGACTCTATGTATTCTTCATTTATTGGTACCTCTCATACTGGTTTCTATAAGACTCTGTGCTCATTCTCCATATCTGCCCAATGAGCTTTCAAACTCAGTGATGAATCTCTACTATGTTGATGATTTTCAGATCTTTATCTGCAGCCATGATGCCTTCATCAAAGCATCCTGGACAAGGGTCAGCAGAATCTTAAACTAAAAATGTAGGACTTTGAGCACACAGTCTTCCAAAGCCTTTTCCTCTTGTCTTCTTGAGTACTATGATGATACCACAAACTTCTGTAAGTGTAAAACAGATGACTTGTCTATTTGACTCATAGTCAATTATTTCTTCCCATTTCCCTGTGAATCTTGCCACTTAGAAGCCATTGAAAATGCCCAGTTTTAAAATTCTACTGGTCAGACAGGATTCATTTATCATATTAAACATACATTAGTATCACTGTGAAAAGCATTTCAGTGTCTTAACTTTGCATTACTGTTTGCAGCTTCCTATGCATGGACATGTCTGTGATATGTTCTAAACCGGTCTCCTCCCACAAAGCTCACTGTCCCATTTTCAAGTTAGCCATCGAGTTTTACCCTCTGATTTCCTAAATCCCAACAAACTTCTGTACTGGATATACTTCACCAACTGCAGTCTTGCTGTTTCATAATTCCCTGGTATCTGTCTTTATCTTCTACTGATTATTCATGGATTAAAAGCTTTGTAAACACAGTAACCATTTCATGTTTGTCCATTATCACATCTCCTGCATCACAACTTGCAGAAGGAATGAATATTTAATAACTATTTATACTTGAATTGATAAAAATAAGAGCCATCTTAAAATTTAAACATAAAGGAGCATGTGCTGCAGATGTAGGGACTATGAATATCTAACATGTATTTTCATATAGATGACATTATGCACTCCTAGCAAAAACTCCTATGAAAGACTGCTGTTTTATACATAAAAAAACTAAAGCTTTAAGACATTTGGTCACATACTTTATGTAAAAAAATGAGTAGACTTCATAAAATACAGTTAGAAAAACCTAGACTTTTGGTTCAGTTTTGCTTCCACTGATTCACATAATTCTAAAGTACTAAAACTACAAAATTGGCATACCCCATCCCATTAGACAGTGATTTCCAACTGATACCAATCATCAGTAACTCAAAGGATTATAGCTTCTACTTATTAAATGCTACTGAATAGCTGTCCTCTAATTATTGTGAACTGACTATTGGAACAGAGCTACTTTACACTCAACTTGCTTACATACTATTCACAAGTATTGTGTCTATAATGAATAAAATGAACCAGCATGCACTATATATCTACAGAATATAAAATCTCTGGGGCTGAAGAAATGGGTTAGGAGTTACGGTGCTTGCCTGCCTATGAAGCCAAATAACCCAGGTTTGATTTCCCAGAACCTATATAAGCCAGTTGCACAAGGTGGTGCAAGTGTCTGGAGTTTGTTTGCAATGACTACAGGTCCTGACACACTCATTCTTTCTCTTTACCTCTCTCTAAAAATAAGTAAAATATTTCTTTTAAATCTGGTATTTGGGTTAGATCATTTATGACCATTATTTGTGCTTCTTTGAAATTCATCTTCAATCTTATAGTGGAAGATGCTTTATGCTGTGGGAATTGCCAGACCTCTGATGGTTTTATTGTTTAAGCAAGTATCTTGCTGTGAGATGTGTGAGTATGGGAATAGGGTGGGTTCAAAAGTCAGCTTGCAGAGACAGTAAATTGTTTAGACCCATCTTCTAAGAGCTAGAAGTCGTAATTCAAGAACATTTTTTAAAATTGCATCTTTAATTCTCTTGATGTTTTACTTACAATTATGAGAAGTTTCATTAGGACTGACATTTATTTGCACACAGAATATTGTAAAGTCTTTGAACTGTCATTATTTTATAAGAACAAGATTGCTGTTTTACCTCCAAATTATAACATGCATAAGAAAAATATACGTTAATTTAAAAAGGTACAATTTGAAGACCATCTTTGTTTCCTGTTGGGGTATTTCCAGACTGGATGAAATCTCAGGGGAGCCATCTGTTGAATGCTTGGTGTTCAGAACTCCAGAAATACTCCTTCTGTCTGGTTTTGTCATGTCCTAAATAAAATTAAGTATTGAATTGGAGTCTCTTTTCCAGTTGTTTTGAACTCTTCTACAATAGGCCATATATATATATATATATATTAAAAATAAAGCATAAATACCTACACTTCTTTATATCACATGAGTATGGCATCAGGTATTTCCCTCAATCACTTTCCATCTAATCTTCTGAGATACTAAAACTGGAGTTATATAATTATGTAGATGACCTGGCTGGGAACCTGTCTGACCAGCATTCTCTAGGAATCCACTGTCTTGAACTAGCCAGTGCCCAGATATACATACTATGTATATACGTACTACACCACAGTGCCCAGGTTTTATGTGGGTGCTGAGGATCTGTAATCTAGTCCTCAGGCTTGTACAGCAAGCAGTTCACATGCAGAACCATCTCCTCAAGCTCTCTTATGTGGTGTTAAGTAAGCTGTTATGAAGTAATGGTTATCAGTTCATTGATAGTGTATAAATTACAAAGTTTTTCAAGAGTCACATATATTTAAAATGTATTAATATATTAAAGGTCAATTTATAAAATTTAGATGCCCTTTGGGATTAAAAAAAAAAATATATATATACACATACACACACACATACCCTTTGGGATGTAAAATTATAAATACATATATATATATACATATATATATACATACATACATACATATGTATGTATATATATAAATATATACATTATATACATAATTATATATGTTTATGCATATATACATTATATACATAATTATATATATATATAATTTTACTAATGATTAAACACTACCCCAGAAGATCTGAAATTCATGAAATAATGAGATAAAATCTCATTAAACCATTTTAATACAGGTTAGTAAATATTAATTATTCCCTCTTCATGCAATAATCCATGTTTTAGAGAAATTGTAGATGTTACTTGTACATATGAAAGTCATAAATATTTGTGGTTGTTTTGTAAAAAGTTATTTATTTATTTTAGAGAAATAAAGAGACAGATATAGAGAATGGATGTTCCAAGGCCTCTAGCTACTGCAAACAAACTCCAGACACATATGCCACCTTGTGAATCTGGCTACCATGGGTACTGGGGAATAAAACCTGGGTCCTTAGGCTTCACAGGCAAACACCTTAACTGCGAAGCCCTCTCTCCAGCTTTGTAGCATTTTTCTGTTTCAGAATATGCTCAGACACCAGAGAGCTCAGCTTGTTATTATCACACACATTATAAAAAATATCTAATACTGAGTTTAGCCTTCCACATAGGTGAAGAGACTCACATTCTTTAATTGTTGTGGGACTACAAAATTGTATTTAAGGAGAGAATGAGCTGGGTTCCTAAATGGCTATGGTTTTGCCTAGCAAAATACTGCATAAAGGTGTTTGTATTATGGAAAGGAGGTTCTTCACACAAAAGAGTGTCAGTAGGCCCCACCTGGCCAATCTTTCACAATAGGGTGAGATGCAAAATATTTGTTCTCACAATATGGCTTTGTGAAAAATTCTTAGCTTATGCACATTCAAAAACTAAAAATGCAATCCTCTTTATGAAATAAAGAAATCTCTTATCCCACAGAAGAAATGTTTTTGGTAAGTGCCAGGATAAAGAAGGCAGAAGGAAATTGTAAAGAAAATGAGGGAAACAATTGTAGTTCATCATGATTGTGTGGTAAACACTGCTCAGCTGTTTGCTCTCAGAAGCCACACTGCCAGTTCAGTTAATTCCTTGATGAGAGGAGATACACCCTCCTGATTTCTCTAAGGGTTTAGGTAAATGAATGAGGGGCAAAGTGGTAAGCCCTACTGATGAACTGAATTGTATCTGACTACTGAGTTTTTAGGTACATATGACTATTTGATTCTGAAGTATTATATTTGGTCTTATGTAAGTTCCTTCTAATGCATTTCTAAGTGCATATAGGCCATTCAATTTTGGATGATCAGAAATGTACTAAAAGCATCAAAGACATGAAGTACTGGGGGAAGCTTTAACATATCAATTATCAGACCAATAGAGAATTATAGGAAATACCAACACAACATTTTTATTTTGTTTAATTTTTAAATTTTTATTAACATTTTCCATGATTATAAAAAAAAATCCCATGGTAATTCCATCCCTCCCAACCCCCACACTTTCCCCTTTGAAATTCCATTATCCATCATATCCCCTCCCCATTTCAATCATTGTACTTACATATATACAATATCAAACTATTAAGTATCCTCCTCTCTTCCTTTCTCTTCCCTTTATGTCTCCTTTTTGACTTACTGGCCTCTGCTACCAAGTATTCTCCTTCTCACGCAGAAGCCCAATCATCTGTAGCTAGGATCCACATATGAGAGAGAACATGTGGCACTTGGCTTTCTGGGCCTGGGTTACCTCACTTAGTATAATCCTTTCCAGATCCATCCATTTTCCTGCAAATTTCATAACTTCATTTTTCTTTACTGCTGAGTAGAACTCCATTGTACAAATGTGCCACATCTTCATTATCCACTCATCAGTTGAGGGCCATCTAGGCTGGTTCCATATCCCAGCTATTATAAATTGAGCAACAATAAACATGCTAGAGCACATACTTCAAAGGAAATGAGATGAGTCCTTTGGATATATGCCAAGGAGTGCTATAGCTGGGTCATATGGTAGATCAATCTTTAACTGTTTTAGGAACCTCCACACTGTTTTCCACAATGGCTGGACCAGATTGCATTCCCACCAACAGTGTAGAAGGGTTCCTCTTTTTCCACATCCCCACCAACATTTATGATCATTTGTTTCCATGATGGTGGCCAATCTGACAGGAGTGAGATGGAATCTCAATGTAGTTTTAATCTGCATTTCCCTGATGACTAGTAACATAGAACATTTTTTTAGATGCTTATATGCCATTCGTATTTCTTCCTTTGAGAACTCTCATTTAGCTCCTTAGCCCATTTTTTGATTGGCTTGTTTGATTCCTTATTATTTAGCTTTTTGAGTTCTTTGTATATTCTGGATATTAATCCTCTATCAGAAATATAACTGGCGTAGGTTGCCTCTTTGCTTTTTTTACTGTGTCCTTTGCAGTGCAAAATCTTTGTAATTTCATGAGGTCCCAGTGATTAATCTGTGGTTTTATTGCCTGAGCAATATGGGTTGTATTCAGAAAGTCTTTGCCAAGACCAATATGTTGAAGGGTTTCCCCTACTTTTTCCTCTAGCAGTTTCAGTGTTTCCGGTCTGATGTTAAGGTCTTTAATCCATTTGGACTTAATTCTTGTGCATGGCAAGAGAGAAGAATCTATTTTCATCCTTCTGCAGATATATATCCAGTTTTCAAAACACCATTTGCTGAAGAGGCTGTCTCTTCTCCAATGAGTATTTTTGGCATTTCTTATCGAATATCAGGTGGCTATAGCTACTTGGGCTTACATCTGGATCCTCCATTCTGTTCCA
This sequence comes from Jaculus jaculus, assembly GCF_020740685.1. Classification (NCBI taxonomy): domain Eukaryota; kingdom Metazoa; phylum Chordata; class Mammalia; order Rodentia; family Dipodidae; genus Jaculus; species Jaculus jaculus. The sequence goes on along the minus strand of NC_059108.1, from coordinate 101,383,251 downwards.
CTGATCCACATGTCTGTTTTTGTGCCAGTACCACACTGTTTTTGTTACTATGGCTCTGTAGTATAGGTTAAAATCAGGTATGGTGATACCACCAGCCTTATTTTTGTTGTTCAGCATTATTTTAGATATTCGAGGTTTTTTTGTGATTCCAAATGAATTTTTGGATTGTTTTTTCTATTTCCGTGAAAAAAGCCATTGGAATTTTGATAGGGATTGCATTAAATGTGTAGATTGCTTTAGGTAAGATTGCCATTTTCACAATATTGATTCTTCCAATCCAGGAACAAGGGATGTTTCTCCACTTTCTAGTGTCTTCTGCAATTTCTCACATGAGTGTTTTAAAGTTCTCATTGTAGAGATTCTTTACTTCCTTGGTTAGGTTTATTCCAAGGTACTTTATTTTTTTTGATGCAATTGTGAATGGGAGTGATTCTCTGATTTCATCCTCTGTGTGTTTGTTGTTAGCATATACGAAGGCAACTGATTTCTGTTTATTTATTTTGTATCCTGCTACATTGCTGTAGGTTTTGATCAGCTCTAAGAGTTTGCTAGTAGAGTCTTTAGGGTCCTTTATATATAGAATCATATCATCTGCAAATAATGATAACTTGATCTCTTCCTTTCCAATTTGTATTCCTTTTATGTGTGTCTCCTACCTTATTGCTATGGCTAAGACTTCCAAAACTATATTAAATAAAAGTGGGGACAGTGGACACCCCTGTCTTATTCCTGATTTTAGTGGAAAAGCTTCCAGTTTTTCCCCATTTAGTAATATGTTGGCTGTAGGCTGGTCATAAATAGCCTTTATTATATTGAAATATGTTCCTTCTATTCCCAGTCTCTGGAGGACTTTTATCATGAAGGGATGTTGGATTTTGTCAAATGCTTTCTCTGCATCTAATGAGATGATCATGTGATATTTGTCCTTCAACCCATTAAGTAATGTATTACATTTATAGATTTGCATATGTTGAACCATCCCTGCATCTCAGGGATAAAGCCTACTTGGTCAGGGTGAATGATCTTTTTGATATACTCTTGTATTCTGCTTGCCAATATTGTGTTGCGAATGTTTGCATCTATGTTCATGAGGGAGATTGGTCTGTAATTTTCTTTTTTTGTTATATCTTTGCCTGGTTTTGGTATCAGGGTGATGCTGGCCTCATTGAAGGAGTTTGGTAGAATTCCTTCTTTTTCTATTACATGGAAAAGCTTAAGAAGCAATGGTGTTAGCTCTTCCTTAAAGGTCTGGTAAAATTCAGCAGTGAGTCCATCCAGGGCTGGGCTTTTTTTAGTTGGTAGATTATTGATAACTGTTCGGATCTCCATGTTTGTTATAGGTCTATTTAAGTGATTAATCTCATTTTGATTTAATTTAGGTAGGTCATATAAATCAAGGAAATCATCCATTTCTTTCAGATTTTCATACTTTGTGGAGTATATGCTTTTATAGTATGTCCCTATGATTTTTTGAATTTCTCTGTAATCTGTTGTGATGTTACCTTGTTCATCTCTGATTTTATTAATTTAATTAATTTTATTAATTCTCTCTTTCTTTTGGTCAGATTTGCTAAGGGTTTATCAATCTTGTTTATCCTTTCAAAGAACCAACTCTTTGTTTCATTAATTCTTTGAATTTTTTTTTTTTTTTTTTGGTTTCTATTTCATTTATTTCTGCCCTAATCTTTATTATTTCTTCCTGTCTACTGATTTTTGGTTTGCCTTGTTCTTCTTTTTCCAAGGCTTTAAGGTGAAGCATTAGGTCGCTTACTTGCAACCTTTCTAATTTCTTAATATAGACACTTAAGGCTATAAATTTACCTCTTAGAACTGTCTTCATTGTGTCCCAGAGATTTTGGTATGTTGTGTTCTCATTATCATTTGACTCTATAAATTTTTTGATTTCCTTCTTGATTTCTTCATTGACCCATTCATCATTTAATAGTTTATTGTTTAGTTTCCATGATTTTTTGTATGCTCTATAGCCTTTCTTGCTACTGATTTGTAGTTTAATTCCATTGTGGTCAGATAGAATGTAAGGAATTATTTCAATTTTCCTGAATTTGTTAAGATTTGTTTTGTGTCCTAATATATGGTCTATTTTAGAGAATGTTCCATGTGCTGCTGAAAAGAATGTATATTCTGCAGCCTTTGGATGAAATGTCCTATATATATCTGTTAGGTCCATTCCTTCTATGACCTCATTTAGTCCAGATTCCTCTCTGTTTATTTTTTCCTGGGATGACCTGTCAATTGATGAAAGTGGGGTGTTAAAGTCACCCACCACCACTATGTTTGGTGTTATCTGTGACCTTAGTTCTAATAGTGTTTGTTTGACAAATTTGTGAGCCCCCATGTTAGGTGCATATATGTTTAGGATTGTAATGTCCTCCTGTTGGAGTGTGCCCTTAATCAATATAAAGTGACCTTCCTTATCTTTCTTGACTATCGTTGGACTGAATTCTACCTTGTCAGATATTAGGATAGCAGCCCCTCTTGTTTTCTAGGCCCATTTGCTTGAAACACCGTCTTCCAACCTTTCACCCTAAGATAATGTCTATTCTTTGTAGAAAGGTGAATGTCTTGGAGACAACAAATTGTAGGATCCTGCTTTTTAACCCAGTCTGCAAAACTATGTCTTTTTGTTGGGGCATTGAGGCCATTGATATTAAGAGATTATTGAAAGGTGTGTATTTATGTTTGCCAAAAGTAGTTATTATAACAACCAGATCCTCTACCAACAAAGAGGTTAAGATTTCTGGTCTGTTGAGGGATCCAAGTCAGCTTGCAACCAAGTGAGACCCTTCCCTGGTGCAATCCCACTTACCTTGGATGATTTTGGTCTCAGTCAAGTTGCTGCCATGGTTGTTGGGCTGCTGTTCTGATTTCTGGAGCTGGACACTGGCTTTTCCTGCAGGGCAAAATGAGCCTGACAAGTTTGGCCCTGCAGATCAGCACCCCTGCTGCTGGAACTGCTGCTGCTGAAGCTGCCACTGCTGGGTCTGTAGCTGCTGCTGCTGAAGCTGCTGCTGCTGGGCCCACCATTGCTGCTGCCTCCGCTGCTGCTGTAGCTGCCACTGCTGGAGCCACCACTGCTGCTGAAGCTGCTGCTGCTGTGTCCACTGCCGCTGCTGCCACTGAAGCTGCTGCTGCGGGATCTGCCGCTGCTGCCGCTCCTGGGTCTGCTGCTGCTGGGTCTGCTGCTGCTGCCACGACTGGAGCTGCTACTGCTGGCGCCACTGTTACTGGTGCTGAAGCCACTGATGTTGCTGCCGAACTCTGCTCCTCCTTGGGTCCTGCTGTTGGCTCAAGTTGGCGTGGCTGGTCCCAGGACCACTGCTCTGATCGCTGGAGCTGGGCTCAGGCATTGGGGGAGGGGAGGGTGCCGCAGCTGCTCTGGTTCTCTCACTGTTCCACGTGTTCTTCTAACTCATGGTCTGCTCCTCTGTTGCTCACTGCTGCTCTCCCTTCACGTTTCCTGAGCTGCGGAGAGTGCCGGTGTGAGTGGAAGCTCCCGCACCTGGCTTTTCCTGTGGCTGGAGCCGAGCCTAGCCGCTTTCTGTTGCGCTGCTGCCGCTGGGGTTGGCGGAGCTGCCGGAGCCACTTTTGCCCGCCTCTGCGGGCTCTGAATGTTCTAGATCTCTTCTACTTCTCCGCTGCCACTTCAATTTCCTATACACCTCACTTTTTAGTAAAAGTGTGTATTTTGCTGAGATTTTTTGGTCTTTTTTCCCCCCTAGGCTGCTTTGGTGTGGTACCTATGCTGCCATCTTTAACCGGAAGTCCCAACACAACATTTTTAATAAGGGGAGAATCAAGTTTGTTGTGTTTAAATGTCCGTATATTTAGATAATGCATGGAAATGACATCTTTGTTCCTTGGTGTCTGGCTTCATTATTCGATAAATTATTTTCTCTCTGTGACAGTTAATTATGCTGTATCTACTCAAGATAAAGCTCAAAAGAAACTATCATAGAACCCTTGGGAGGGAAATGACAAAAGGATTGGAAGAAAGGGAATGACAGTGAGTACATGATATTGATGAATAAAAATTTAATAATGTTGATACAAGGAACACAGACATGTATTTTAGTTGTGTCCTTGTTTGAGATGTGGGAGTAAACATCTCATTTCAGATTTACCCAATATCCTTGTTCATGAGCAATCAGGTCACATTGCCTACCTGGTACAATTCAGTGGTCAGAATTCATTGATCTGCCCTAAAAAATAAGACCCATCCCTTTTTGCAGTGGTCTGATGTTTTACCAAAAGAATTTCCAACAGTTGGACATCAAAGTTCTCTTACCACTTTCATTAAACCCTGTCGTGTGCTAAGCATTGGATATTACAAGGTTTGACCTTCCTGTCTAAGTGTGAATTCCTGAGACTCCATCTCCTGTGTCACAGTCATGCTGTCTGCTGACCTACACTGTGACAAGCTGTGTGCCTTTCCTAGCTCACTTTACTTACTTACCTAAAAAGAATATTGTTCCCACAAACCTATGGGCAAGTGTGAATATGATCATCTTTTTCTTCATATCTTTTAAGGAAATAGGCTTTAAAGAAACTTCTTTTATGGTTAATGGAAGTTGCACATGGAGAACATATTAATATTGTGATATCCACTTATCACAGAATCCTAATCCAGACTCCTTCCCATGAAGTCACATTCATGATGTTATTTATCCCACTCATAATGCCTCTTGTTTTCCTAGGTCTAGGATAGTTTATCTCCATAAGAATTTTCTGAACCAATTATCCAATTTCCAATCTGCTAGTCTACTTGAGAAACATTCTTGACTTTGCCCAGTGTTCCATTCTCAGAAGATTATATATATATATGTTTTCTACTAGGGAAATATATAATCTCATTCTCTACTGCCTTCATGAGAAACCCATTCTTAATGAATAGCACATGTGTATGAATATGATAATAGAACAGAATATATTTATCTTATTTTGCTATGGTTATTTATATTGATTGTCAAATTAACAGAATCATTTGAGAGGGATTATCTTGATGAGGGTAATTGAGGTAGGATGATACATATTAACTGTAGGCTACACCATTCCATGGACAGAGGTCCTGTAGTGAATAAAAGAAAGAGCTGAGTGAGCACCAGCATTCACTGCTCTCTGTTTCCCCACTGTGGGCTGAATGTGACCCACTCTGCTTCCAGCTCCTGCCACCATGCCTTCTCCCCCATGATGGACTATTACCTGGAACTGTAAATTGAACTAAATCCACCATCCTTTAAGCTTTTTTTTTTTTTTTTTTTTTAATCGGGTCTTTCATCCCACAATGAGGAGTTGACCAACACACCTACCAAGAAACATGCATTTCTCTCTTATACCTTATATCTATTTCTTATACCTTAAATGTGATTGATTTTACATTTCATTTTTATTAGTGTAGAAAAAAGAATTCAGGCTTAGTCAATTTATTTTATGACATCATTAATAGTGGTTTATCTTCCTATAAACTATTGTGTCAAAAACCAGAATCTGTGGGCTTTGTTAATGTAGATAGTATTAATTTTACTTGTGTGTCCTAAAAGTGAAGTTTTTTTTTTTTTAATAGTTTCCCTAGTCAAACAGCTATGTGAAATACAATTTTCTCTTGCATATCATTAAGTGCAATGTTCTTTAAAAGGGATATTTACAATTAGGCCTGTGGATAGGGAAGTCCAATATTATGGGATAGCAGATGGAACACTGTACAGTTAGTGTGTAGAGTACAATAAGCTGCTACCAAAAGTTGAGGATAAGGAATTCACTGAGTGGGACTGTAATCATTAAATAAGAAAAGATCAATTGTTAGTACAAACAAGCTGAGTATTTTTAATAGATGGGTCTTAAGTTTTACAAAAGAGAACATTATATCAAGGTGAATTTCACATATGAAATGTCTAAAAAGTAGCAATAACTCTGAGCCAGGAGTGGTGGTGCAAACCTTTAATCACAACACTCAGGAGGCAGAGGTAGGAGGTTGGCTATGAGTTCAAGGCCACCCTGAGACTATATAGTGAATGCCAGGTCAGCCTACCTTGAAACCTTACTTTGAAAACAAACAAACAAAAAAAAAATGATAATTCTGGGATGGCAATAGCAATTATAAACAACATGTAGCCAGTGATTCTCAAAGTTGAGAAAAAACTTAAAAGTCAGTCCACATTTTTTAAACAAATGTAAGGTATAGTTATTACCTGCTTTCGAATCAAATAAACTGCCAGTCCTCTTGTTCATTTTTTTTTCTTGTAGCATAAAATACACTCTTACAAAGATAAAAGGCTAGAAAAACTTCATTTATATATTTGTGATGCTGAAGACTAAATCCAAGACCAGGACTGCAAAGGCACTGGCCCACTGAACTGTATCCCTAACTCAAGCAAGAATTTTTAAAAGGAAAATTGAAATGAATTACTTTGGTGGCAAAAAATGATAGTGTCACCAATGTCAGAGAACTCCCAGGGAGGTTTATCTCTGAGATTGAAACATATTAACCACAATTGCATAACTGGATGGTCCTACCTATTTAATGTCCTCTTTATACTTCTTCTGGACCCTGAACTCAGAGATAAAATGAATACTTTGTACACATTTTACTTCCCATTTTGGTTCACAATTGGGAAAGACTACACTGATCAAATGTGTATAAGAATTTGGTTTGTTTGGCATTCATATTTCTCATTGTGAGTTAAATAGCAGGAAATGTATTTATAAACTGGATTATGAATTGGTGTCATGTGAGTTCCATTAGTCAAAATCATTGCATCTGAGAATGCCCTGTGATTTTTCTCTGATTTTGCTGATAAAATTAAATCATTACCTATCTAACTTGGGACCCAATGTACCACTTTTTGGAAACTTTCTGGGTGGCTAGCCAACATCCTGGTGATAGCTTTCCTATCTTTGTCTGATGCAGTCCTCAGTTAAAAAGCAATTTATTACCTGTATATGAAAGTTCAGGGTATACATATTTGAGGAAGTCTTGTATTTCTTGATATTATATACCTTAAGATTTTTTTTTTTTTTTTTTTTGAGATAGGGTCTCACTCTAGCTCAGGCTGACCTGGAATTCATTCTGCATTCTCAGGGTGGCCTTAAACTCATGGCACTCCTCCTACCTCTGCCTCCTGAGTGCTGGGATTAAAGGTGTGTGCCACCACGCCCAGCATGATATTAAAATTTTAATAATAAAATTATAAGGAAGTCATGTATTAATATAAATTTACAAAGGTGTTATGTATGCCTATGGTTAATTAAATGCAAATCTCCCACAAAATCATGCTTTCTCAATTTTAAATGTTTGCAGATAGCCTGTGAAGCATGCTAGTTTTAAATGACCATGGCATAAAAAATGTGAAATATTCTTTGATATTTGCAATTTTAAAAATTGCTAAAGCAAAAAGAAATCTATCTAAAACACATGGGCTTTTTTTCTGCCTAAATGCATAATGGGTCTATATCAGCTCTCACAATGAGAAGTTTTTTAGTGAAGATAATGACACATTGTTCTTTGGTGTTTAATTCAGAATTGTTATGACCCAGTTAGAATGCACTGCAAATCATAGCAACAGCAATTCATATGCTCAGTGTTGCTTAGTATCATGTTCCAAGAGGCAAAATATTATTGGGCTTCACATATTTGTAAATACTTCAGTTTTGAAGGGATGAATCATAGCTCCTCATAGATCTAAAAACACATCTGAATTATAATGTTTCATTGAAATATCCTCTTTTGTGTCTTTACATACTTTGTAAAAAAAAAAATGAAGTGTACCATGGGAAGAATTTTGAGAAACACATGAATTGGTCACTACATATATGTGTGTGTGTATATATATATATATGTATATATATATATATATATATATACACACATGCACACATATATAGATATATATACACATATACATACATATGTATTCCTGTGGCTATATATATATATATATATACATATATATATATATATATATACATACATATATATACATATATACATATATATACACATATATACATATGTATACATATATATATACATATGTATACATATATATGTGTGTATATACATATTGTATGTACAATATGTATATGTATATATATACTTATTTATATATATACATACATATATATGTATGTATTATTAAATACAGGATATATACTTATGTTCCTTTATTTTCAGTCTCCATCACCCTGAGAGTCCTCCTCAGTAGGGTCCTTGGTGTTCACTGGGGGGTAATTAGGGCCTTGGTTAGTTTCAGGGGGATTGTATCTCGGGATATTTCTACCTACTCTGTCGCTCTTACAGTCTTCACATCCCTTGTTCCACAATAGTCCCTAAGCCTTGGGTGTATTAGCAGATTGCTTATAGTGTTGAGTTCCATTTAGCCTCTGTAATTCTGTTATATGATTCAGTTCATCTCCACATTTGTTTCTATTTCCCTGGGGGTGGTTGTCAGCTAGCACTGGGAGCAGTACTAATGCTGCTTCCTCTGTGATTTCTCCTGGACTGCAGTAGATGTGGTAGAGGTTACTAAAATGGCTGTGTCACCAACTTGCTTGAAGTACTATTTTACACAAGTGATTATTATTTGTGCAGTACATAAGTACTACTTTGGGTTATGGCTGCAGATATCCAACTGGGTTAATAAGATACCTTTTTGAAGCTAGGAACTGGATCTTAGACAACAATATGTTTTAGCTAAGTAAACCAACTTACTAGAGCATCAGAATATGTTCGTAATACTCAGAGGACATATTCTTGTTCTATCCTTTGAGCAAAATCCCCTAAGTTCCTGAATAATAGCTAAAACTTGTCTGAGAGCCTGCAGATTTTCATAATTATTTATGATGTAATCACAATTTTTACAATTGCCTTTTAATGCCAAAATCCAATAAATATGTCAAATTCTTCTCTCATGTGGGACTTGAAAGCTTTACAAGCTATGAGGCACTTAACAAATTTTATGATTATTTAATTGAGCTATAAATTTGCATAGATCAGTGAAAATGTAATTATTCTTTATGCTTGGCATTAAGACTATTAAGGGCAAATATGAGCCGGGTGTGGTGGCGCACGCCTTTAATCCCAGCACTCGGAGGCAGAGGTAGGAGGATCTCTGTGAGTTCAATGCCACCCTGAGACTACATAGTGAATTCTAGGTCTGCCTGGGCTAAAGTGAGACCCTATCTCAAAAAAAAAAAAAAGAGCAAATATGCATACATTTCATGTATAATATGATGCAGTTATATTACAGTTTGCAAATGAATATGTAGTTTATCAAGACAGTGCCTATTTTTTAAGCATCATGCTGCCTATGGAACAAACACCATTAGTTTTTACTCAGAACATAGTTTTAATTCAGTGTAAAGACATCTAGCCACGCTATCTCTATCCCTAAGGAAGCTTTCCAGAATAAACCAAACTAGCTTTCCGAACAGTCAACTTCCTTTATACTTTATCAACTGCTGGCATAATTGGTCTTACCATAGGAGGCATACTTGTGATATGGAAGGTGTAGCTAGAGATATCAGTAGGAGGTGCACTTTGCTTATAGGGATACCAGGTATATATCAAAAACTCATAAAACCTAGGTTTCATTAGAAGTTAGACATCAAATAATAAATGACATTAAGTTCATATATTTAAATATAAAATTAAACATGAGCACTATTTACTTAATGCATGTGCTACACAGAGATTATTTCACTAGCCTTCTGAACAGGGTTAATTTTCTCCCTATTGTAGCTCAGAAAAGTAGTATTTAGGAAATTTCTGTAATTTGCCTATGATGGAAAAAGTAGCAAACACATATCTACACAAACTTCCTCTAGGACAATGAAGTTTACAGATTACACGATTGTAAAACAGACAATGCACTAAGGATGGAAACTTCTTACTAAAACGTGTTCATGCATGTGTTTATAATTTTGTCAACCCCCAAATCACAGAACCTATGGTTTGAAAACATGTCTGAAATACCTCAAATATAGGTAGATTTTTTTTCCTTCTCCCTTTCCCCAGTGTGTCTATGTTTCAAAAAGTAAGAAAGAAGAAGAAAGGAAGGAAGGAAGGAGGAAAAGAAAGAAAATAAAAGAAAGGAAAATAGAAAATAAAATAAAAGATGAAAAGCTAGGAAGCTTTCTGATATTTTGGAATGTGATTTTTAAGATTTCCAACAGTGTAGATATCACATGCTGACTACAATTCATCTTATGGTGAACTGTTTTTCCCCTAAATCCTTAGCAGTGACATTTGTCCTGGGATGTATTCCTCAACCATGACTTACAATATGTAGGGATCCCCACAGTTTTGTTTCATGTCACTGGCTACTGAGAAGCTATTTCAAATATAAACTATCATTACTAATATAAGCTGTATTTAATAACTACTGTGGGTATATTTTTATCTTTTATTTGTTGAAACCAAATAAAATTCAATATTAACATATATTACTGATTAAAATAAACAGAATCATTTAATCAATAAAGTTGTTTTCTTATGTTAAATAATGACTTTAATGTATGAAATTTCATTTCAAGGTAAAAACTAAAAGACTGGAGAGAGAAAATTTTGTTTGGCCTATTGACAGTAGAATTGCAATTTTTAACTACCAAGTTTTATTTCTATAGTTATTGTGTTACTAAAATCAAAAGTCACCATTGAAACAAAATAATTTGTTAATTTCTTCAAGATGTGATAGCTAAAATACTGACTTTTGACACTTGCCGTAATTTGAGATAAAAATATTGGTCATACACTATTCAAATTATCTACTGTCACTATATATTAGTATGTAACTACTTAAAGAATTTGAAAAATACGATACTATTTTAAGGTTTTTAATGAAGACTTTAATTGTAATTTGCAAACATAAAACATTTGTTATTTTTGAAAAGTATTTTGCCTTATTATTGAGTTGTTTTAATGTCTGGTTTCAATTTATTTTCTGCTTTGTTTGCATGTATGCTTACTTTTCCTGTCTGTCTGTCCTATGTGTTTATTGTAGTTACACTGGGGATTGAACAATAAATCTTTTCTCAAGCTAGCAAAGTGCTCTGCTACTAAGCTGCCTTCTCATCCCACACTCCTTTTTTGTTGTTGTTGTTTTGTTTTGTTTTGAGACAGGGTCTTATTAAGTTGCCTAAATTAAATTAGCCTTGACCTGTGATCCTCTTGCTTTATCCTCCTTAGAAGCTGGGATTACAGGCCTGTGATGCAAGGACTTGCTCAATCTCAGTGACTTTTAAAGATTCATTTACTCTTTGAACTCATTATAAAATACTCTACAGTATGTATTTTCTCTCTTAGCTTCATAGGCTACCTAGGCATCTTTCTTCTGGCAGGATTTCAGCTTCCTATATTAACTCAAGTAGATTATTTATATTATTTTTTGTTGCCATATTTAAATGTTGTTTTGATTGAACAGCATGTCTGAATTTTACTGCTGTTGAGATGACATGCTGTTTTCAAAAGTGACTGGAGCAAGGCCAGGGTCATTTGGCCAGTTTCTGAATGCAAACCAATTACTGATTAACAAAATCTGAGTACTCAGGAGACTTCAAAAATTACTCCCTTCCAGTTTTGCAGCTGGGAATACTGACACTTAGTGAATACGACCACCCTCTCACAGAGTTACACAGTAAGCTAAAGAAAGGTTTACATTAGACCCCAGGTTATGTGGGATGAACAAAATTATTCCTATGGTCAGACTCAATACTGTTACTTTACATTTTAAGAAGTGGTTCAATCATTTTGAATGGTTTTATTATGACTAAGCATGAGAAAAACAGTATTTTATATCCTCTTTTGTTACTGTCTTCTTAGCAAATGGTCTGACTGCTTTACATTGAGATATGTGTAGGTATTAAATGAGAATTGGTTGATTTTCTCTTAGAAACACATGTCCTTGGCCAGTTATTGCAAAGAATAAAGGTGAGCTTTTGCAATGCTTGAGATTCAGAAGTGAAAGTTAACTAATGAAAGTAATCACTAATCACAAAACACTATCTGATCTAGTTGAAATAATGAGCACTTTCAAAATAAAGCAACAGTCTTTATTAATTTTATTACCACATAGCATAATAACCTTCTCTCCCCTATAGTCCCAAAAGGCTAAGGTGGCAATGAAAATCAAGTTGTGTTAGATAGTTTTCTATGCATGTTTTAAAATAAGCTAGCTAAATATCACATGATTTGAGAAGAAAAAAAAAAGAAATTTATTTGTATGAAGTACCTGATATAAGTAGAAAAGTTTAAAGCTTGTGCAAAACATTTGCTATGAAAAGAGAACATATTTCACATGTCTAGATTTATAAGCTAAACTAAATACATATAGACTCTAATAGCCATCTATACCGTATAAATTTTATTTTAATGCCTTTAAATTTCTTGTCATAATTGCATGTATAGTCATTTTCCTATCTCTCCCCCCACCCCCATGCTTCACACAAATTGTTCAGGGCTAAATACAGACAATTGCGTTTTCCCTTCTAATCTCAGCATTTGAGTGAAGCACTGTCACTTTCAATCTTATAAGGAAAGCACTTTTTAAAAATGTTTCCCTGTAATATTGAAAGCTGCATTGCTTTTAAATATATATATATATGTATATATGTATATGTATATATATATATATATATATATATATGACTGAAGATTAACTATTATAACCTCATTGATCTTTAGTGAAATTTTTCATAGAGAGGTGCTGCATTTGACAGAATTTTCCTCATATAAAGCTTTCTAGATTACTAAGTGTACTCTGTACTAAGAATTGGATTTTTAAATACTTACAAAATTGGTCAACTCAACCTAAATTTCAATAATAGTAGGAACTGCATCCTGTTCAATACATTCCCCAAACAAGGTAGCAGTCCACAATGTATATTGTTTTCAAATAAATTGTTAAGGATTGCCTTTTGGATATGTGTAACTTTAGATAAACAAAGGATCTGGAAAACATTGTCCAAATAAACCATTTTAATTGTTCCATATTTCATTCATACATATTTTAATTGTTAAAACACAAATTTCCTTTGTAAAAAAAAAAAAAAACTTGAAAATGATCAACTGTGAACAATCAGAAAGAAGTTTCAGTTTTCCCATTAACCCATTTCTTCTCTTTCTTTTAGTACAACAACTTTTTCTCCTTCTAAATAAAGCAAATTTAAGAAAATACTCTTATTTTCCCATCTTCCTCATTTCTTTTTCATTCCTTTTAAGGCAGTTATTTTTTCTTCTGTTTGAAGAAGACATACTGAAGAAAACACTCTCCAGGAGCTTCTAATTAATCACTTTACAGAGTGATCTCTGCTGCCTGGTTTAGGTCATTTCTTTAACAGAATAAAGATGACAAGAAACAATGGTCATTGGTTCTATAGCAATGGTAGAAGCTTACCTTCCTTGCCATTGAATATTTGCAATAGATGAGTCAAGGCAGTTAAATTATTTGCCCATTCAGTGTGAAAACAGGCTCCAGGAATGTGTCACTGGATTACAAAACTCTAACCTAGAAAGTCATGGAAAAAAAAAAAAAATCAGAGGAAACAAAAATCACAAAGAAAAAGTGGAGCCTAGAAAAAATAGCTGCCAAAATAGAATGATGGCTTTTACATGTCATTGAGAACACAACTTGTAGCCTGTCAGCTGCCACCTACCTACTGATGTGTAGGATTTTACATACAGAACGTCCACAAGCATAATCTCAGACATTCTTGCATTATTTTCAATACTTAAAATTTGGACACAGACATTCTCCTCTCCCTTACTTATAGGAGCCATGAGTAAACAATGGCTCTTACCTGGCAGCTATCAGCTAGAGCAGAGTAATGGAGCCACCAGTATATACTTCACTGATCAAATCCTTTCTGTTTTTAGCAAAGCCCACCCTGTATCTGGTTTCTTATACCTGATCTGCTATAGATGATCCCTTCTGTGTCCCTGTACAAACAAGAACTTTTCTCCTTAATTTATAACATCATTTTTTAAAAGTATGATACATTTACATATTAAAAATGTGATGATTATTGGCGCAATTAAGATAAAAACTAAGAGAATAGTTAATACTTTTGTAGCATCTGCTCTGTTTGGCACATCAGCACAGTGACAGTAGGATGTTGCTATTATTCTCATTCACATGGGTTGGAGTTGCCACACATCCCTAACAAAGCATAGATGCTTCATAGTCCTTATTGGCTAGTTGAGCAGAAGGTCTTAAAATAAATCCACAACTGTATTTCAGAAGCACCTATTTTGCTTGCTTTCTTTTGTCTTCTATGTACAGTGAGAATTTACTCCAGTAAAGCAGTTTGTGTAAAGGTTTTTCTCTGAAGGTCATTTGTTACACTCACACTCAATATGATAAAAAGTGAAATCATGAATAAATAAATCAAAACATGAACCTATAGCACCTCTTGTCAAAGACACAACTCTTTCAGACAGATCTATGCATTCATACTTGCCAATTTGTTCCAAGAATGTAAGCCATGAGAATGTTCACTGTGAATGAAGTCTTTTTGGATAGTGCATGAAATGTGGACATGGGAAAAAATCAGGTTCATATCTTTCTAGTGCAGCATGGTCTTAAAACCAAGTATAATTCTATTTGCTGAAAAATCAATTTTCAGACATGCAGTTTTTTGTTTTTGTTTTTCTTATCACAGTCTTAGCAGTTACTAAAAGTTCTCTGAAGAAAACCTTTCTCTGTATGCTTCTTCAAAAATTTGTATCTAGATTCATATTGTCTAACAGATTGTGATTTAATTTATCTTCCTTGCCTACTATGGAATGTTCAGACTATAAAATTATACAGATGTCAAATGACGCTTAGATAATCACTTTAATCTTTTGGTCATGAAAGAAGTTCAAGAAAATTAGTTGAAAGGTACTCTAGGATAGGCAATATTTTCAATTTTGTTTTCCACAAAAAATCATTCTTCTGTGTCGCTCAGAAATTATAGGCAGTAAACCTTAAGAATCTAACTTAGGAGGTTCATAGAATTTTCACACGAGTTTGTTTTCTTTAATGTATGTTGCTCACTTAACCTGCTTGAGCTTTAGGGCTCCCCTGCATCAGTGACAATGACACAGCTGGCTTTTAAGAAATTACAACGCACTCTTCTTATATGAACTAAATGAAAGGGAGCCAAGTTTATTTAAAAATCTGTTAATAGGTGCAGGCACGCACACATATACACACAGAGTAATATGTAAGAGAATGAAAGAAACTCATAGTCCAGGAAGATGAGTGTGCTAACTTTCTTACTCTGATTTAGGATTTACTGGGTGTCTGTGAAAGTTTATACATCTCAAATCTCCACCTGTCAGATTCTTTTTTTATTTTTATTTTTTAAATTAGTTTTCTATTCAGCAATTACAGGCAGTTTGGTACCACTATTAGGCTCACCTGTGACCTACCCACTCCCTAATGGCCCCTCCTTGTTGATGTATATGGGTCGTGCATTGTGGAGTTAGCCCACAGTTATTGGTACAATAAATGTCTCTGCATATCATGACCCAACATATGGATCTGACATACTTTCCGCCCCCTCTTCCACAAAATTTCCCTAAGCCATGTTGGGTTCATTTTTAGTCTGCTTCAGTGATGAGGTGTGGGGGGCCTCTGAGGCTCTCGCTCTTTGATTTGGTAGGAGATGATTTTTCTCTGTGTTGGTATCCTTCCCCCTTGGGCTGATATCTGGTTCATCAGGAAAACAGTACCTTTGCTTGTTTTGGCAATTTTCCTTACTTTCAGTCAGGGCCTTTTTGAGGTATGATGGGGTGGCTCTCTGCTTAGTATCTGCATCTATCTGAAAAAGAGAAGGAGAATCTCCAAAGGGGAGTAAGTTAGACCAGGAAAAATGAGATAACCCTCATTTTTTAATACAGAGTTTAATAGGTGTAGGCCCTCATGTACCCCATGATTGATGGTAGCTTGATATTGGAGAGTGGGCTTATGTTTGGATATGGTTCTGACTTGTTTCCCAGCTCCAGCTATGGGTCCTGCAAAAATGCTTTCTGGGTATGTAAGGTATCTAGGGTAGATTCAGGTTAGGTGCTGTAGATGAGTGAGACTATGTGGCGATATTTTTTTTCTGTAATTGGGTAAGTTCACTGAGAATGATCTGTTCTAGGCTCAACCATTTTTCCTCAAATTTCTTGTGTCATTTTTTCTTACTGCTGTATAGAATTCCATTGTGTAGTTATACCACATCTTAGTTATCCATTCTTCTAGTGATGGACATCTGGATTGATTCCAGCTTTTAGCTATTATGTATTGTGCTGCTACAAACATGGTTGAGCAAATCTCTCTGGCCTGTGGTTTGAAGGTTTTAGGTTAGATGCCCAGTAAGGGAATAACTGGGTCTGTTGGTATCTCTATAGTCAGGAGTCTTTTTCAGGAGTCTCCATATTGCTTTCCAAAGTGGTTGTGCCATCCTACATTCACACCAACAGTGGATGAGTGTTCTTGCTTCTCCACATTCTTGCCAGCATTTATTTTCATTTGATTTTTTGATGTTTGCTGTCCTGATTGGGGTAAGGTGGAATCTCATAGTTGTTTTAATTTGCATTTCTCTGATGATTAGTGATAATGAACATTTTCTTAAGTGTTTGTTTGCCATGTGTGTTTCTTCCTCTGTGAATTGCCTGTTCAGCTCTTTGTCCCATTTGGTGAGTGGGTGTTTGAATTCTTACTGTTTAGATTTTTGAGTTCTTTGTAGATTCTAGAGATTAGGCCCCTATCAGTTGGATTACCCGCAAATATTTTCTCCCATTCTGTGGGTAATCTATTGGCTTTGCTTATTGTATGCTTGTCTGTAAAGAAACTATTCATGTGATCATATTGGTTGAGTGACTGTTTAAGATTGTGAGCTACTGGGATTTTGTTCAGGAAAATTTTTCAATTCCTATATCATGGAAAGTACTTCCTAAATTTTCTTCAAGTAGTGTTTGAGTTTATGGTCTTAAGTTGAGGTCTTTGATCCATTTGGATTTGAGGGTAGTATATGGGGAAATGTGTGGATCAAGTTTCAGTTTTCTGCATGTGGTTATCCAGTTTTTCCAGCACCATTTGTTGAAGATGCTGTCTTTTTTCCAGCCTATATTTTTCAGGCCTTTGTTGAATATCAAGTATCTATAGTTGCTTGACCCAAAGTCCGGGTCCTCAAGTCTATTCCATTGGTCTATCTCCTGTTTATATGCCAGTACCATGCCGTTTTTATTACTATGGCTTTGTAATATAGCTTTAGATCAGGTATTGTGATGCCATCAAAGGTATTTCTTTTGCTGAGGATATGTTTGGATATGTGAGGCCTTCTGCCTTTCCATATGAACTTTGAGATAACTTTTTCTATCTCTGTGAAGAACACTGTAGGGATTTTAATTGGAATTGTATTAAATCTATATATTGTCTTTGGTAGGATTGTCATCTTCACAATGTTAATTCTGCCTATCCAGGAGCATGGGAGGTCTTTCCATTTTCTCAAGTCCTCCTCAATTTCTTTTTTGAGTGTTTTTATGTTTTCATTGTATAGATTGTTCACTTCCTTGGTTAATGTTATTCCAAGGTATTTTATTTTATTTTTGTTGCTGTTGAAAATGGGACTATGTCCCTTATTTCTTTCTCTGTACCTTTGTCATTTGCATATAGAAATACTACCGATTTTTGTGCATTGATTTTATATCCTGCTACTTTGTATAGGAGTTAATCACCTTCAGGTATTTTGGGATGGAGTCTCTCATGTCTCTTACATATACAATCATGTCATCAGTGAATAGAGCTAACTTATCTTCTTCCTTTCCAAATTGTATCCCTTTTATTTCCTTTTTTCTGTCTTATTGTTTGAGCTAGGACTTCTAGTACTGTATTGAAAAGCAGAGGTGAGAGTGGACATCCCTGTCTTCCTCCTGATCTTAATGGGAATTCCTCCAGTATCTCTCCATTAAGTATTATTTAGGCCTCGGAGCTTTGTATATTGCCTTTATTATGTTAAGATATGTACCAATTATGCCAATTCTCTCCAATGGTTTGATCATGAAGTGGTGTTATATCTTGTCAAAGGCCTTTTCTGCATCTATCGAAATGATCATGTGGTTTTTATGTTTAAGCTTTTTATGTGGTGTATTACATTGACAGATTTCCATAAGTTGAACCTCCCTTGTTGTTCCTGTGATAAATTCCACTTGGTCAAGGTGGATAATGTTTTTGATGTATTGCTGGATTTGGTTTGCACGGATTTCGTTTAGGATCTTAGCATCTAAGTTCATTAGGGAAATAGGCCAGTAGTTTTCTTTTCTTTTGGCATCTCTCCCTGGTTTTGGGATTAGGGTAATATTAGCTTCATAAAAGGAGTTGGGAAGCTTTCCCTGTTCTTCAATTGTGTGGCCACATTTTAGGAAGATTGGTTTGAGTTCCTCCATGAAGGTTTGATAGAATTTGGCTGAGAAGCCATCTGGTCCTGGACTCTTCTTTTTGAGGAGGTTTTTTTTTTTTTTTTTTTTTTTTTGTTTTTTACTTTTTCAATCTCTGTGAGTGTGATGGGTTCATTGAGGTGATTAATCTGCTCTGAGTTTAGCTTTGATAGATGATATATGTCCAGGAATTTATCCATCTCCTCCACATTATCCAGTTTTCTGGAGTAGAGGTTCCTGAAATAAGTCCTGATGATTATCCCAATTTCACTTATGTCTGTTGTGATCTCTCCTTTTTCATTTTGAGTTTTGTTATTTTGGAGTTTCTCCCTTTTTTTGCTTGATCAAATTGGCCAGGGGTTTGTCAATCTTGTTTATTTTTTCAAAGAACCAGCTCTTTGTTTTGTCAATTGTCTTAATTGTTTCCCTGGTTTCCACTTCATTAATTTCTACTCTGATTTTAATTATTTCTCTCCTTCTGGAGCTCTTTGGGTTGGATTTTTCTTGTTTTCCCAGTGCCTTTAGGTAGATGGTTAGGCTATTGATTTGGGATCTTTCTGTCTTTTTTATGAAGGCATTGAGTGCTATGAATTTTCCCCTGAGGACAGCCTTCATTGTGTCCCATAAGTTTTGGTATGATGTGTTCTCATTGACATTCAATTCCAGGTATTTTACAATTTCATTTTTTATTTCATCCACTATCCATTTATTGTTTAATATTGTGCTGTTCAGTTTCCAGGTGCCGTTGGGATTCTTGGTGGGTCTTTTGTTGTTGATTTCTAGCAATATAGCATTGTGATCTGATATCATGCAGAGAATTATGTCAATTTTCCTAATTATGTGGAGGCAGTCTTTGTGTCCCAATATATGGTCTCTTTTGGAGAAAGTTCCATGGGCTGCCAAGAAGAAAGTGTAGTCTGTGGATTTTGGCTGGAAACTTCTGTAGATGTCCATTAGGTCTAAGTGCTCTATGTTTTTTTTTCAGCTCTGTTACCTCCCTTTTGAGTTTCTGCTTGGATGATCTATTACTGATAATGTTGTGTTGAAGTCCCCAGCTATGATTTTGTTAGTGGTTATTTCTGTTTTATTGTCAAGTAGGTTTTGTTTTATGAAGTGTGGTGCCCCTGTGTTTGGTGCATACAGATTTATGATTGTGATATCCTCTTGATGGATCGGTCCCTTGATAAGTAGGAAGTAGCCTTCTTTGTCTTTTTTGATTATTTTTGGTTTGAAGTCTATTTTATCTGATATTAATATAGCTACACCTGCTTGCTTCTTATTCCCATTTGCTTGGAATATTGTTTTCCACCCTTTTACCCTGATGAGGTGTCTGTCTTTAGTGGTAAGGTGTGTTTCTTGAAAGCAGCAGATTGAGGGGTCTAATTTTTTGATCCATCCTGTTAGCTTGTGTCTCTTAATGGGTGAACTAAGGCCATTAACATTTAGGGTAATGACTGTGAGATTTGATTTGATCCCTGCCATGTTGTTCCACCTGTCAGATTCTTGATCCTGTTGTTGCTGACAGAACTGTTCCAGCAATGAAGCAATGGGAAGCAATGCCTAGGAATCATTCCTATCACTAATATCAGATAAATGAGCTGGATATTCCCCACATATGCATCTATTGCCACTCTGCTGTTTTTTGTTTGCTTTACTCTTTGGCACACTGACCTCTGTGGGCCAATTTAACTGGGCTTTGTTTAGGACATTTGGTAAAAAGGAATAAAACTGGTATGTAGATGAATAGGCTGGGGAGTGTACTTCCCTCACCTTCTTTTGGAGAGGCTGCTGTTTGTTCATGACTGTTTCTCTGATCAAATAGTGAGTTCTTCTGTGGCTGAAGTCTAGCTAGATCCAAGCATATCTACCCAGAACCAGGTGGGGAAGGGCTCCATCTCTCACAACTCATAGGTTCTTTTCTAGGTCCCTTTGTCTTTCTTCATCATACTCTCTTTTACAAAACAGTCCCCTCATTAATATCCCCTCATTCACACACTTGGTGAGTGTCCTCTGATTCTTGGCCCAACTTTGAAAGAAAAAAAAAATATTAAGTGAAATAAAATTAATGATTTCTCTACAGAGAGGAAGAAATAATAGATTATTCAACTCCAGGGATCAATAGCACTTAACACTTTCTCTTTCTCTTTCTAAGACAAGACAAACTGTAATTTGTTTGAGTTCTTCTCTCTTCTCTCCCTCTCCTTCTCTGTCTCTGCCTCTGTTTAAGAATTTATAAAAATATTACTTCGGTGTGCATGTCTATACTATCTTTCTGGCCCCCAAAGAAAATGTTGCTATAACTTACATTTGAAAATAACTGTTAGGACCATATGTAGAACATAAGCTTGAGAAAGAAGAAAACTGAAGGTTAAAACATGCATTAGGAGAGCCAGCTGTGGTGTTGGAAGGCTTAGTACAAGTCCTTGTGAGCTGTGAGACAAGACAAAAAGATTATGGATTCAACATAGGGTAAATAGATAGTGTGAAAGGAAAACCTAGGCTACAGAGCAAGACTCTGTCTCCATTATTAGTAATTAAAGAAGAAAAGGATACCAAGCATATATCAGTGGCAGAAACCCTATATACCATACACAAGGCTCTAAATTCAATTCCTAGTAACTCAAAACAAACAAAAAAATTATTAAAGACTCTTGTATATTTTAAAATTTTATTATTTATTCATTCATTTATTTGCAAAGAGAGAGAGACAAAGACAAGACACAAACACACACACACACACACACACACACACACACACACACACACACAATGTGCTATATCCTCCAGCCTCTGCAAATGAACTCTAGACACATGCATAACAGTATACATCTGACTTTATATGGGTACTGGGAAATTGAACCAGGATGCTCAGGCTTTTCAGGCAAGCACCTAAATGCTGAGTCATCTCTCCTGTTGTATATATTAGCTAAGAGTTAGCATGCATACAACTTGATCAGTAGGAGGAAAGATGTACTGTGGGAAAAATGTGCAGTTACCTGAGTGCTATATAATTCAATGACTAGCTATACTCAGTGTCTTACCATCTTTGTTTTCCTGAGCAAATTAGTTTGAGTTTTTGAGGCAAAATTTCTTCATCTTATCAAAAGTGGGAGATTAATATGTATCTAGTAGAGTTGTTGAAAGGACAAATTTCCATGTGTCTATTATCATCTATCTATCAAATATGTCATCTACCTATCACAGTGAATAATTTCTTGCACATACTAACGATAATATACTTCAAGAGCATATGTCCTTTATTTAGAATTCTGAGCCCTCATTAGTTGAGCCAACCTATGGAAATCCTTTATTTCCTCACTGTTTTCTGTTATCATATATTCAAATATTATTGAAAATCTTGATTTTCCTCTTTAGACCCTTGCTATAGCTTACTATTTGTATTTGAAATATAATTTTTCTTCTCTCTATGTCCAGTAATATTCTAATCATTTACAAAACAAAACAGCAACAACAAAAAAAATAGCTTAACTTTGCAATGATCAGTTCAATCTGTTTATCAGATGCCATTTTTGGATTATCTTCTATAACCTTAAATTTTGTTTACTTATATCATGTTACATATTGTCTGTAACAACATTTTCAAAGTATTACTGTATTAGAAAAAATATCTCTAGATCTCATGGTAAATGTCACTAATGTAGCTGCTTGGGCTCTTGATCTAAGAGATTCTGATTCATTGATCAAGTCCTCAAGTGTTAATGTAGATGTCTATTGTCCAATGACAAGCAATCAAGCCTGGCCCTGTACATCCCCATCTCTCACATACTTCTTTTGATTTAAAGTCTTTGTTCCTCATTCTGGCTACATCACCCACGACATGAACAGAAGGATATAGTTTATCATGGTGACACTGATTCATGTGTTGAGTGCTGCCAAACTTTCAATTTCCATCTCAAAATAAAGAATACACTGAGATAACAACTATCTTTCTAACAAATGTCTTTCTCTCATATTCACATTATAGATATATATGGGGGAATAGACTATGAAACTAGAAAAGAATCATGAACTGGTGAGGAGATATATTAGGGTGAGAATATGGTAATAAAATGCTAAAAAATACACTATAGGGCAGAATTAGGGAACCAACAGGAGGTGAACAGAGAGAAAGAGCAGGGGACAAATAAGAACAGAGTATCTATCTATGAATGCCCTAATAAAACACATTACTTTAATAATTTTAAAGCTATTTCAAATGAAAGAACATGAAAATGTAATAAGTAATAAGTTACCATCACCCAACAGAACATGTATACCCAACCATGACATCCATTCTGAGCTGTACATGTGGCTACAATGTTTCTTCTATCTATCTTTGGTTATGCTTTCTGGGTTCTATCATGACAAAACTCCTATCCCCTGAACTTCCAGCTCTTCTGAAGGGAATAAAGTCATACAAAGCTTTCATTGCTATATCCACATCTCCATGTCAGGTATTCACTTCATAAAACTGTGTCTCTAAGCAGCATTTCTATTTTCTTGAAGAAGTCTTGAATATTAAGATAATCATAATAAGAAAATAAATTCCATCAAAAAATTACTTTACAGGCTATTGTTAGGGAATAGCCTCAGTTTTACATTTGGAGATTTACCAGGAAAATGCCTAGGAAGAAAGAGGATACATTCTTTGCCATGTAGAAGCCCTGTGATTTCACTTTTACAACTGGATATTCTACTGTCTATGGCAATTCCTGCTGGGTAAGTTTTAAAAACATATGCTCTGTAACATATGGTGTGTCTGTGAGAGTCTGTTTCCCCTGTGATAGGGAATCATTCCAAATAAACCACTATTAATAGAAAAGGTTCTTCATATGTAGTACTTTGGATCACTGTCACTTCCTTCACTCAGTTTGCTATTACATATGAACTTGAACATTGTAGTAAAATTAAAAGAGTCATTTGTAGCAGTTTAATTATAAATAATAAATAATTATAAATAATCTACCTATTTATAAATGCATATAGTAATAATAATCATAATTTTCAGAATGGAAATAGACTGTTAAATAAATTGTAAAAACAAGTATTAAGTAATTGTGATTTTTTAGTATGATTAGTAGTTTTCAGCATAAGAGAAGATGAAAGTATTGACATTAGCATTTTCCTCACAAAACAATTGGTAAAGTGGATTTGGTAATGCGTGGTGACTGCTTCTTTATTGAGGTCATCACATCCCTCATTTTGTTAGCAACTTTAACTCGCACAACTAAACAACTACAATGATGCTCTCTTGTTTTCCCTGGATCAGATAAAACCAGAGTAAGTTGAATACTACAAGGTAGTACATCAGCTCAAATAGTTTGCTATATCTGCTGGTAATACTGAAGAAGCCCCAGCAGAGCAGAAGGGAATCAGTCTTTGGCTGGAGACAATTGGCACAAAATTCTGACGTGCTTAGCAGGTAGCGATTGGGTTTCAATTACCAGCCTTTAAAGCAATCAATGTATGACGGCCAGAAATGGAATGTATCATTTAGTTCAAACATTTTGAGAATAAGGTCGGCGGGAGCTATTATATGTGAAGTTAATGGTAGTATATTGAATACCAGCTGTGTCAAAGAGCTAGTAATTCAAATGCAAAAATAAGAGCAAAGCTGTCCCTTACTGTGGTGACCTTGGTTAAACAGTGACACAAGAAGGAACCCCAAGAGAAAATATGTAGGATCCCCAAATTACAAAGTCACTTTCATGTATATGGCATTTCAATTCTTGGACTAAGTTAAAAAACAGCTGGAGCTAACCACTCAAGAACAATAATGTTCTCTATCTTCAGCAACCTTATATTCTATCCTTGGTATAATTTAAATCTATATTTTATATGTGTTTCTTAGGAAGGTTGTGTTACTTTACTATTCCAGAGAGCATTCTTTGGGCTCTTCTGTAGATAAAGTTCTTTCTCGTGATACTATTAACTATTAACTCTTAAAAGTTTACTTAAATATAATTTGGTTCGAGATATTTTACAGATAAATGGCAGAGATAGCTAGCACTTTTCTAAACCTGGCACATATATAGATATACATGGCTTTCTTGAATCTCTTTACTTCAGGCTCTTTCCCTCAAGGAAGAAATACGTGAATTATTATTATTATTGCTATTATTATTATTTGTTTGTTTTTTAGAGGTAGGGTCTCAATGTAGTCCAGGCTGACCTGGAATTCACTATGTAGTGGCCTCAAATTCATAGAAACCTTCCTACCTCTGCCACTTGAATGCCACCATGCCCAGGCTTTGTAGAAATTGCTGTCCTCAGTAGCTGGATCCTCTCAGCCATGGTGCTAAGGTTAAAAAAAAATCTTGAAAATTTATGCAGCTATTTTTATCACAGCATACAGTTTTACTTTAGTGCTTATTATCAGATGAGGCCAGTAGAAATAGATATGTGCATTTATTTCAGTGCTATTAAGGATGGCATTGTGATATTTGACTAGAGACAGTAATCTAAATTATTATGACATTCTTCCATCAATTTGCTGTCATAATTTGATATACTATTATAGGTCAGTGACAAAACACAACTTAAAAGTACTGCTAGCTAATAGGAACAGTGGTGTGAGAACCTGTCAAGCAGGTCTTTCATTGTAAATTAAGAAACTTTTGATATATGTCAGAATATCTCTAGAATTAGACCCTTAGGTGTCTTGATCTCAGCCCTTAAT
This sequence comes from Jaculus jaculus, assembly GCF_020740685.1. Lineage (NCBI taxonomy): Eukaryota > Metazoa > Chordata > Mammalia > Rodentia > Dipodidae > Jaculus > Jaculus jaculus. The sequence goes on along the minus strand of NC_059108.1, from coordinate 101,358,154 downwards.
TAAAATGGAGATTTCATCTGCATAATAATATTTTTGGTTTATGTCATTTCATGACATATTTAGGTTTTGAACCTTCATATGATTTTTCTTAAGAATTTTCTTCATGTTTGGCTCCTTTTCAGACTGTATTAAGGAAGCAAGTAAAAATTTTATAGCCTGAATATTGACATGATGTTTCTTAAAATGCTAGAGTTACTAAAAAGCTACAAGCATATCTGAAGTTCAACTTCTCTATAAACAAACTTGATATTTATTCACTGTTACTCATTTCTATTTGTTTAAAAGTAGTTAATGGACTGGAGAGATAGCTTAGCAGTTAAGGAACTTGGCTGTGAAGCTCAAGAATACAGGATTGATTCCCCAGTACCCACATAAATCAGAAGCACATGGTGACACAAGCATCTGAAGTTTGTTTGCAATGACTAGGGGTCCTGGCAACCTATATTCTCTCAATTTCTCTTTCTCCCTTTCTGTCTTTCTCTCTAAAGTATAAAATAAAAATAAAAGTGGTTAGTGACATGAAGTAAATGAAATAATATTTTCCTTAAGAACTTATTTCTGTATTTTTATAAATACTCATTTTCAATTGAAATTTTCAGAAATCATTTTTGTTTTATTTATTTGATTATCTCACAAAAGAAAACTTTAGATTTATTGACAAACTTGATCTTTTCCTGATATTAGTAATTTATATAAAGTTGGTGTCATTTTACATTTTTTTATTTCTAGCTTTTCTGTTTTGCATAAAAATTAAGATAAAATTGTAATCATTTTATCAACAAGTCATATAATTATTTCATATGTATATATATATATATATATATATACACACATATATATATATACACACACACACACACACACACACCATATATTGACAACAAAAATAAAATTGTGGCTACCCCTAGATATAAACCCTACACTATTATTATTAGGACATTATTCTTAGAAAGTCTGGTCATCCTGTTTCTATCAACAAGTAAAGCGAAACCGGTGTGGTAGCACACACCTCTAATCCCAACACTTGGGAGGGAGGCAGAGGTAGAAGGATTGCCAAGAGTTTGAGGCCAACTTGAGACTGCATAGTGAATTCCAGGTCAGCCTGAGCTAGAGTGAGACTCTACCTTGAAAAACCAAAAATAAATAAATAAATAAATAAATAAAGGAGATTATCTAAGATTACATACTAGTATTCCTAGTCATTCCTATCACAGGAAATCTAACTCCAAAATAAAAATATTAAATCATCAACAAAGTGAATATTTAATTCTTTTTGGAGAATTTTAATTGAATAAATACATGCAGGTACTCATTGAACTGATAGATTTCTGTTAATTATTTGTCAAACTCAGTAAACAGATGTGAAAGAAAATTCCTTGTAGAAGAAATATTCTCTTATAAGAATAGCTTCCCTGTTCCTCTGCTTTGAAATTCCAGTGCTTTATATAAAGCTTTTCTTTATGCTAATAATGTGAAGATACTGTGTTGCATTTTGCAAACAGATAGAAAAGAATAAAAAATGGGAAATAAACTGGCTGTGGCACAATGATGTCTGAATGCTGAGTCATTCATCATTCAGCAGAGGGCTGAGGGAATAAAGTGGAGCAGGCAACTTGAACCATAATGAGGTTGGTCATTCATTGTAATTTTAATTGAAATTAAATTTAATTGTACCCTATTTGCTATTAACATGTGTTGGAAGCATTAAAATAATGTTGAGAGAATGCCAGATAACATTAAGAGTTTACTAATGTACTTGGGAAAAGGCTCAAACAGTTTACATTTGCATCTTGGAAGATTACAGGAAATAGACATAACAGATTTTGAGTCTAACATCTGGGCCTCCATAATCTCTCTAATCAAGAGAATTGGTGATTTAGCAGAGATTTAGGACCTTTTAGAAATGTCCCGTCATCTTCTGGGGCATGCTTGACCTAAGAGCAAGTACCAAAATATAGTTTGCCCATTTTAGCTCTGGTGTCTCCAATTTGCTTTGGCTTCTATCTGTGGTTATTAAGCAGTCAGAAGGAGTTGCTCCATTCTTAAAAGTGTAAATTTATAAGTAAAAGCAAAGCATTGTAATAGTCCTAGAAATATTCTTACCATTGAATTCAAAACCACTTAAATTGTTTTGTTTAAAAAAGAAAAAAACTAAAGCAGAACAAAATCCTGAAATCTGTTTCAAGACAGTATGAGAAACATTCCCAACGTTAATTTGGTAGCCTTGGGGATTAAGAAAGTTTCTGTTGTCATTGCCTGGAGTTAGGCATACCTCAAACTCCTGACCCTTCTGCCTCTTTATCTCAGATGGTGGGATTAATGGTGTGGGCTACCACACCTGGCAGAATCCTGTGACTCTCAATAATCTAACTGCTTGGCAAAGTTGAGCCTTGAACTTTCAATCCTCCCTCTCTCTTTCAATAAATTGAGAAGCCTGTGGGTCTTTCCTATGCCTTTGGATAAGCTCTGGATGTTCCCAGAGATAGAAAAGGAGTTGCACATCAACAGTTATAACCATAAGCTTCAGTAGCGCACAAATCTGTTTGTCATACTGTAAAGATACATTTTACATAAGATAAATGACTACTTAGAGTAACAGTGAGTAAGAAATTGGAATATCTTCAAAGTTATAAACAGAAATGTTGGCTATGTCCCAGGAAAGGTTTTCAAGGGGTGGGGAGGAATGGGAGGGTGTTAAGAGTAATTATAAGATTATGATTCATTAACAAATAGCCTGAAATTAATGGTGAAAATATTCTAGATACTGATAAATAAGTCTGTTCTATGTCTATCCAGATCAAAGAACTAGGGCAGTTGTAAGTGAAAGTAGAGAAAACGTTACAGTGAGATAAAGCTTACTTTTAAAACTTGTCAATAAGCTACAAGACCACTTTATTAGTTTGGAAAAAAATACACTTGTTATGAAAGATAGAAATGCATAACCATAATAATAATAATACTTAAAAATCAGGAAATTAGCTGTCCAAAATTATTACCATTGTTAACTGTCGAGTAAACCTTCTTCAGACATATATTTAGGCACATAGTTCATAATCCTACATGAATGGGATCAAATTATACATATATCTTAGTCATATAGTATGGGTTTTGTTACTTGAATAATTTCCACCACTTCATAATGGTAGCATAGTAATAGATTTATGCATGTTTCACCAATTATTAACGTAGGATTTGGCTTTTATAGAATATTGTTCAGAGTTTCATTAATCATCACCCCAAAGACTAAGACATCCTTTGAGCTCTTATCACATCAAATAATTCTAGAAAACTATCATTTTCTAATCAGAAAATAAATAATAGATGTAGGGGCTGGTGAGATTGCTCAGTGGTTAAGGGACTTAGTTGCAGAGCCTAATGACCTAAATTTGATACACCAATATGCTTATAAAGCCAGATGCACAAAGTGGTGCATGTATCTGAAGTTCATTTGTAGTAGCTGAAAGCCCTTTGCATGCCTATTAGCCCCCTCTCTTTGCCAGGCATTATGGTATGCAGCTCTAATCCTAGCACTTGAGAGGCTAAGGTTGGATGATCAATGTGAATCTGAGGCCAGCCTGAGACTATATAGTGAATTCCAGATCAGTCTGGGCTAGAGCAAGACCCTACCTCAAGATAAATAAATACATAAATAAATAAATTCTTACTCCTTAGATCCCAAAAATATACTATCTAAACTTTAAAGTTACTTTGCATGCATCACAGTAAAATGGAAATAATATCCACATATATTTCCTAATAAAATATACATAATTTGCTTCTGGTAGAAGGCAAAAATAAAGATAAAACTAAACTTTGGCAAATAACTAATCTTACCTGGCAGTAATCATTCTTTTCAGTGTTGTAAAGAGAATGTGAGCTGTAAAGATGCTGTGTTGACAAGTGCCTGACATTTACTGAGCTTGCAATAAGCGACTCACTTGCTCTAATTACTCTTCTTCATGGCTCAGGTTTGGGTGCATGTCATCTCTACAGTGTTTCCTTTCTTATGGGGTCCAATGGTATTCCTGCAACATACTAAAGAACTTATCCTCCTTTGGGACTAGTCAGACAGTAGCTGCAATTTCTCAATGGAAAGAAGCATTGGAAAAGTTGGCAGACCAAATCCTCAAAATTCTAACTACTCTCATCCCTCTTAGACAACCAAATCAAAGTTTTTATTTTTGGCACCTTTTGTAGTAAATGTCATTTGTTTCTTGATGAGCTAGGCTGGAAGAATACTCAATTTGTGACTAAGCTATGAAAATAATGATGAGAGTAATTGAATTCTGGTTAGTAAATACTGAAGCTTTGTAGTCATTTCCAAGAAAGCTGAAAAGCTTTTAACTTTATAAGGTTATGGCATATCCAGGTATGCCTTTCTGTCCAGAGGGGTAAAAGATGATGCTATTATTACCTGTACTTTTAATTTTTTGGCATGGAGCGGTTTCAAGGTAGGATCTCACCCTAGCCTAGGCAAACATGAAATTCACTGTGTAGTCTCAGGGTGGCTTCAAACTCATGACAATCCTCCTACATCTGCCTCTTGAGTTTGGGATTAAAAGCATGTACTGCCATTCTAGGCACCTGTACTTTTGAGTTGTGATCTCTTAAGATCTGATGATAATTTATGAGAGGCAGAAATGGTTTAGTTCAGAAGACTTTGGTGGGTTCATTGACAACGTGATATATATGGCTTCCGACACTATTAAAGAGGAATTCATTTCATGTTTGATTTAGAAGGGGTGAGGACATTATCAAAGACTTAAGGATTACATTCTGGCCCTGCCCTGTTATGACAACCTCTGTCTTCTTCATTGTGCCCCACAAAAATGTTAAAAGGTATAAGGAATTCCATGAGAACAAGAAGACAACATGCTTTTATTTGCCTCACCTTTTTGCTATTTGTTTTGCTTTTTGTTTGATTGCCTGTTACCTGGTCTTCAAAATATCTGGAGTAGTTATTTTTTGCTTGTTTGTTTTATTTTTTTTAAATGTCTTGTTAGATGAAGTCCTAATCCAACCATAGATGAAGAAAATATAGGATATTCCACAAAATATAAAATAAAAGTAGGACCTTGATGCAGAATATTACATTTCTACCCAAGGAAGGAAAGCTCTGAATCCCACATTTTCCTTCCTATTGCAGTATTCCACTCAGTTCATGTAAGTCCCACTTCCTGATGCAGTACTCCATTCAGTTCATGCATGTCACATTTCCTGTTGCAGTACTCTCCTCAATTTGTACAAGTCACACTTCCTGTTGCAGCATTTCACTCAGTTCAAATGAGCCTCACTTCCTGTTGCAGTAGTTTACATAAGTCAAACTCCCTGTTGCAGTACTCAACTCACTTTACGTAAGTCCTACATGAACAAAACATTAAAATAGTGAAATTTCTGATGGACTTTCCAGTATTGCTAAAATATAATTTAATTTTTCATCCCAGAGATTACTGGGAAGAACTTGGTGAAGGGTTTGGAGGAAACATCCTTGTAGAGACAGGAATGATTAGCGTCTGGGCATGTGTGTAAGACTTGATTAGTCCATGTTTCTTCTCTGGTCTACATGGTAAAAGTTGTCAACTGCTGGATTTGAAAGGAATGCTGAAGCCTGAAATTACATGGAAATTTTGTTTTTCCTTTTATAAAAATAGAAGGGTAATTGAAGTGTTAGTTTGAGATATTAATGTGTAAAATAATGGATGAAAACAAAGGATGGCTATTCAAATGAAATGTGAAGTTTCAGCTACAGAAACCAGTAAATACATTTAAAAATGAAACTACAGAGCTTTGCTTTAAAAGGACATTTACTTCTTGTTGCAGTCAGGTTCTCACTGCTGGAAGAAATCATCTGACCAAGAGCAGCTTGTGGGAAAAAAGGTTTATTTTGGCTTACAGGCTGTAGGGGAAGCTCCGTGATGGCAGGGGGAAATGATGGCATGAGCAGAGGGTGGGCATCACCTCTTGGCTAGCAACAAAGTGAACAACAGGAACGGGAGAGTGTGCCAAACACTGGCAAAGGGAAATTGACTATAATACCTATAAGTCTGCTGCCAACAATACACTGCCTCCAGGAAGCATTAATTCCCAAATCTCCATTGGCTAGTATTCAGGACACCTAAGTTTATTGGGGACACCTAAATCACACCACCACACTTGTCATTACATGAAAAACAGTTCAGATTTTTTGGTTTTTAATTTTGAATTAAATTTTCTAGGAAGTTAGTAACTTGATTTTAGCATATTAAAAAGGGCATTACAGGCTAGCTTTTACACCAGACATTATTGCTCTTGTTTTAGCATTAATATGTAAATTGTATTTTGCTTAACATTAAATTGAATACACATAATTAATGAATGGTTTATTTTCCTTTTTTCCAATGTCTTCTTTTATTTATATACTTAGAGAATATGAGACAGAGAGAATATGTATGTGCCAGGTCCTTCTGCCATTGCAAACTTTATATGCATGTGCCACATTTGCTTCTGGCTTCATGTGGGTACCATGAAATCAGACCCAGGGTGATAGACTTTGTAAGCAAGCTCTTTTAACTATGGAGCCATCTCCCCAGCATGTGAATGTTTTCTTTTTAATAACAAACTTTCTTCTATTGTCTTCAATAACATCACATCTACACAGGACTTTTTCTTTAAGCTCACACATAACCCTAACTTTAAAAATCATGTTAACTTTGGCTGTATGGGGAACATTAATGACTTTCTGATAAAACCAGGTATTTTAATGTTTACTTTTTTTAACCTTTCTTTGAACTTTTTAGTCTTGGGAAGACAGCAGTAATTTATGCCAATATTAGACATGCTGAGGAAAGAATACAAAATATTCCAAACCTGTCACAATCAAAATTTGTCCCTCAAGTCATATAGAGTAGAAATGACCTTCACTTGATTAAATTAAAAGTAATTAATATGTTCTTGGTGCTTTCATTTTAGTGTTCATCAAATTAATAATTAAGAAATAGTTTCCTTTAGTTGAGAGGAATGAAGTTTAAAGACCTTGGAAGTGTGAGAAGAGCTCATAATGGAAGCCAGGTAATAGGCTGATTCTGAATTATAGCTAATTCAAGATAACCAAAGAAAGAGAATAAATTCCATAAGCTAAATATGGATCTAAAATGGACTTTATGTTTTTTGTATATCAGAATATTATCATTTGGGGGCTACTTATGTGACAATGCTGAAAAGATTCTAAACATTTTTTTTTAACTTTTTATTGACAGCTTCGATGTGTATAAACAATAAACCTAAATTTCTACCCCCTGATTGTACCAATTTTTAAGGAAGTTATTGAAGTGTATCAATATACAAATTAAAACTTTGCTTGTGGGCATGTTGGGATCTATGTTTATTTTTATAGATGTAGTGAGGATGTTTTGAAGTATCTCATTTCAAAAGGTCCATGCCAAAGAAGCAGAGTCAGGTAAACAAAGACTGAAGGACAGGGCAAAGAAGCAAAATAGTGGAAAAAAATGACAGCTTTCCAAAGTGGTATTTTGACTTGCCCTGTGACTTTTCAAATCTCAAATCACAAGGAGAAGGCAGACTGACCTCACATGCACATGCATTCCTAAGCATGTGCAGGGTTATTTGTAATCATTACACTTTTAAGCAAAACAAGAACAGGGCTGGTGATGAGAGGATGCTGTTGTTTTGTCATGTCTGCATTTTTAATCTGGAAGTGATGTTCTATCTTTATATACTATGGAGATGACCCCTGATTGGGTATTATTTTACAGAAGACATTAGAGAACTTGAAGAAAGTTCTTTATAAACAGAAAGAATTTACAATCATCAACCTTGCAAAAGAATTAACTAACAGTAAAAAGAAAAATCATAATGGGCTTAAAAAACATTTTAAAAGGATTATGAAAACCCTAAAAATTTTCACAGTTGAGCTTGGCCTGGCGGCCTATGTCTCTAATCCAAGCACTTTGGAGGCTGGGAATTGAGGACTGCCATGAGTTTGAGGCCAACCTGGGCCAGCCTGGCTAGAATAAGACTCTCTCAAATAAAAACCTTTATTGGCACACAGTTACAGGTATGTTGGAAATACAAGCATTGTATTTTGTCTCTTATAAAAAATTTAAATAATGAGTCCTTCATATCCTGAGATGATGATAGTTAAACTACTTTATTGTTTATGCACTAATCCTTTCTATATATTGGAAACCCACAATGACAGTTTTGCTCTGAGCTTAGTTTGACCTATTGAAATTTTCTCCCTTAACAGCACCTCACATCACTCCTCTTTTTTTTTTCTTTACTTATTATTTTTTAATTAATTGGTTTTGTACTCAGTGAATACAGTCAAGCTGGTACCATTATTCGTCTCTTCCCTGTCCTCCCCCCTCCCCCTGGCCACTGCTTGTTGAGGTATATGGGTCATGGATTGTGGAGTTAGCCCTCAGTTATGGGTAGGAGGAAATGTCTCTGTGTATAATGACACAACTTGTGGCTCGGACATTCTTTCCTCCCCCTCTCCGGCAAATTTCCCTGAGCTATATTGAGTTCATTTTAGGTCTGTTTCAGTGATGAGGTGTTGGGGGCCTCTGTGTCTCTGGATATCTGATTTGGTAGGAGTTGATTGTTCTCTGTGTTTATCGCCTTCACGCTTTTGCTGGTACCAGGTTCATTAAGAAAACAGCACCCTTGCTTATTTAGCCAATTATTCTTAGTTTCAGCTGGGGGCCTTTTGAGGTATACATCACTCCTCTATTTGTCCCTTTTTTGTAGCCATATGTCACTTAAAAATCCTCATTTCTATCTAAGTTCTCAAAGGCAGTAAACTTTTTTTCCCTGATCCCCTTAAGTTGCAACTTTTCTGAAGAATGCTTCCACCTCTCTTTAAATAACTTCAGAATAGCCTAATTTCCTTTGTTCTTCTTCAACCTCTCTGTCATTTCAAGTTTCTTTCCCTAGCTTTCTTGGTAAACAGTTCACATTGTGGAGGCTGGAGAGATGGTTTGTTGCTTAAGACATTTTGGCAAAGCATAATGACTGACCTGAATTTGATTCCCCTGTACCCACATAAAGCCAGATGCACAAAGTAGTGCATGCATCTTGTAACTGCAATTAGTTTGCAGTAGATGGAGGCCTTGGTGGACTCATTCTCATTTTCTCTCTCTCTCTCGAAGTAAATAATATTTTAAAAAGAACTCAGATTGTCAGTTTTGATCACTACCCTTTAAATTTCTTATTCTATCTAATCTGCTAGAAAAGCTCATTTGTCCTTTCAAACCACTTCCGTATAGCCATCAAAACTTATCAGCCATTACTGATCTCACTGTCAGCATCCAAAATTGAACTTTTCTTTTTAAAAAAATCTATTTGTCTATCATCTATCTATCTATTCAGCTACCTTCCTATTTATTTATGAGAGAGAGAGCGGGGGCAAATAAAGATAGAGAGAGAGGGAGAGAGAATGGGCATTCCAGGACCTTCAGCCTCTGTAAACAAACTCCAGACACATGTACCACTTTGTGAATCTGACTTATGTGGGTCCTGAGGAATCAAACTTGGGTCCTTTGACTTTGTAGGCAAGCACCTTAACTGCTTAGCCATCTCTCCAGCCCCCAAGTTGAAGTTCTTATTTATCCATAAAATTTCTAGTTTCCAACTCCATATCTGAATTTGGAGTAATGTAATATGTTTTATAATTATATATATATAATATAATCTTATGAAAAAGCAAAGATTTGGCAATGAAATTGTCAAAAATAATAGAAATAATTGTTGGCTAGGCCTACATACACAATGTTTAATTCAAAAACCAAATTTGGACATCATTGAAACAAAAAGATTGGGGAAGCATTATAAAATAAGTAACATAGGTGAGAAAGAGTGGAAATAAGGATAGAAGCCATATGTATTACAAACCTGTGCTATAAAGGGAGTTCAGCAATAGTTAAGCAGAACATATCAGTTATTATCAATGTTATTCAAATGAGTGTAAAAGGACAAGGAAAATGAGATACAAATTAAGAAAGAATATGGCAGCTTAAATCAATAGAGAAATAGAAGGAAATATGGAAATGCTTTCTGTTTACTGTGAGAAACAAAAGTGAATGACAGGCAAGAGAAAACATGATAAATAATGCATTCTCACTCTGCTGTCTGGCAATATGAGAATGGTTATCTCCTTACCTCTGTCCCTTATCTTTGATACTTTCCCTTTTCTTCCTTTTCCCTCCTCTTTCCTCTTACAACCCTCCTCTCCCTTTCCCTCAGTCTTGTTCCTTCTCCTACATTGTGTGAGGAGCCCTTATGCATGGTAGTTTGAAAGTCTCCACTTTGCTATTCCTAAGAGAAGGCCATTGAGTGTGCTTATCTCCAAGCTGTCTATCCCAGGAATGTATTACATGTATCAATAACTTATATTGCATTGCTTGGTGTGGAAGAGTGGCAACATTCCAGTGGAAATTTGAGTTCCCATAGAATGGGTGCATGAGGAATTTGAGAAATTTACTCAAGCTGAAAGCTCTTATTTGTGGCCCTTAAGAGGAGAGAAAACTAGTACAAAGCCATTGCTGCCTAATAACAACACAACCCTTGGCCAAAGTGTGACTGCTATGGGAAAAGGCATCTTTACAATATTTCTCATGAAATTCCTCACCTTAAAAAACCCTGCCATGGGTTGGGTGAGGGACCCTCATCTCAGGATTCGCCTGAGTCATGTGACCTCCATGGTAATCTAGAGGGTGTCTGCTATGAAGAATCCTCTTTCTCTCAGTAAGGCCAGGGATACACATCAGTATCATCTCACCTCTTCTCCTTCACATTTGTATTCAATGGATCATCAAGTCTTATTGAGCAAGACCCCTACCTGCATCCCCCTCAACTCGTGTCTAAGTGCAGACCTTAAAAATAAAAATCTCTACTGCATGGGGAGACAGATTGATAAATAGAGTAAGGCCAGTGTCCAAGTTTGAAGTGAAGACACATATGAATGTATAATTTTCAGCAGACCTTCTATTACAGATATGTCTTTAAACATATCTCTGGAATTTTTCTTCCCTTTCCTTCCCACAGTATCTTTCCCCACTTTGGTATAATTCCATTGAATTTGTGAAGCCTTTTAGATTTCTACACATGGACTTAATTCTCCTAAGCTTTGTTCTTATTTGGCTCTTTGCATTTTCAACTCTTACATTACCTATTCTGTTCACCTATGTTTTTATGGTTAATGACTTTGACAGATACAATAGACTATCAACCCTTTGAAGACACAGCTCATGACACTAATCTCCCTGTGTGTCCTCATGTCTGCTTTAGTAAAATAGGCTTGCAAGTCTGTATGTGACACAGAAAGATGAAAGTTCTCCTGGCCATTGCTATTGGTGAATAATTTGTGTGCTTTTTCCAAGGAAATGCAGAGAGACTTCAGCTTAACTTTTAAAAGAATATCCTAATAAGATAAAGAGTACCTCTCTTTTATCCTTTTAGACTGACCTCTTGCACCCAAAGGCAACTTGCTCAAATTAAGATATTTGATGTGATTAATGCTAGGAAAGTAATGAGATTTGGTTTACTCGAGAATATTGGGATGAATATAAGTCTTGTGCAACATTTTAACATTTTAATTCATTGCTGAACCTTTAAGGCAAAGAGGCTTATAACCTTTGCTCCAATTTCACTATAATGAATTGGGGCTTTTGCTACCAAAGCAGAAGATAACAAAATGTCTTGTTCCTGCTTGAACACAGCAAATTTCATTTAAAGTCGATAAATTTAGCACCATGTTACTTAGTATTTTACTAAAATCAGTTGATATTACTATACTTTTAGTTATACTCACTATAAATGTGAATAAATTAGGCTGAATAAAATCAAATTCATTATATGTGTATATGATGTTAAAAATGAAAAACCAAAATATTTTTAAATTACAGATTATTTAACATGGGCATACATAATTTATATTAAAAATAATTATACATTATTAGCTACTCTGTGCTCTAAATTATGTGATGTATAACAATCATCATATATGTTCATCCCCACACTGAAAGTACTTCATATCAAGTGGAAGGGTGGAAAATTGCAAGGAAATACTTATATCCTGGAAATTAGAGAAGAGGTCATTGGCCAATAATCATACATATATGAGGACCATAGGTTTGAATAACCATCTGGAAATCTAAAATGGGAGAACATTCTGATCAAATGTACCTCAACCTTCATCTTATCATACTTTTATCATACATAGACAGGTGTTAGAGGAACACTCTATATTGACAGTGGTAAGATGTCAGGAATTTGGCAAGATGGAGATGGGATGATGCTATATGATTTATATTCAAGCAATGACACCTATACATTGTTAATGTACTTATGTTGCTTTATTGCATGGATGATTTTGCAATCCTTTTTATCCAATTTGCTCTAGGACTACTGTGGGAGTCTTAAGGATCCTAATATAACTACTCCAGATATTGCTTTAATAGATGCTATGTGTAGGCTACAGTCATAAGACTGTGGCAAGGCACTTCATAACCTCAGGTTTAATTTTTTCCACTAATTTGGAAACTGACTATTAACACGGTTGAACACTAATACCCTCTCAGCTCTGTTTTCTGAAGACTGAAGTCACTGATGCCTCCAAAATGTTTACCTCATTATTGGATTAAAGTATAGAGCATATGGTATAATGTTTACTGAGAATGTGTATTTGGTAGACTATTCCTCGCTCCTATAAGATAGGTGGTAGGTTCCTAACAGTATAAAAGCAATTACCTTTTCCAAGAACATGTTAGAATATAGAAGAAAATGGCAGAAAATTAACCCTTCTAAATGTCACAATTTGCCTACTGTATAATTTAAATTGTTCAAATAAAGCTACTTATTTACATAATGATGCATTTGAAAGATATATCTTAAAATAACATTACACATTGAGTTGAAATAATTATAAAAATAACAAGTACAAATTAGTCTAGAAAGTATAGCATGTCACTATATAATTAGGCATATTAATAAGTATGGACTATAATTATGAAGCTAAATATAGCATGGGTATTTATTTCAGAATAAAGATTTTTTTCTGTTTCATTTTTTATTATTTTGCTTTGCAAGCATTTATTGATTATCAATGGCTTGTTAACTTCTATCATGTAGATATAATTATATTAGTCATATGTCTTAAGAGAAGTACTTTGCTAAGATTATTTATCTAAATTGAACTCTAAATTTGATCATTGAAATATTTGTGAGAAGCATTGTATGAGCCATTAGAATACTCCACAGTAACACTAAATATTAAAATCCTTAATGCCATGAAACCCAACAAACCATTTTCATTTCTAGACAGAGTCCAAAGCAATGATAAAAAGTGCTGGACAAATTAATTGCACAAACCAAACTATGTTTTTGCTTAAGAATATTTCATTTTTCAAAATAAATCTGTACAATATGAAGTTTAGTTACTTAAAAAAATTCAAAGAACAAGGACACCTTATCTCTTGGAGCTGTTTCATTTATTCAACAAATATTTATAAGACCTAGAGAAATCCTTCTAAAACTTGTCGACAAAGAAGTATCATTATAACCACATAGTGTTTGGTAAAATGCAGATTCCTGGAGTTTGCTGAAGGTTCATCAGTCTCTCTGTAAACCTGTGAAGTGTATTTATAACAAGCTCTTGGGGTGTGAATTGTGCACACTGAGTATATATAGTACCTTTTTTTAGATTTTTTTCTTATCCTAAGTTTGCATCTTTTTTGTTTGTTTATTTGTTTGTTTGTTTTTGTTTTCCAAGGTAGGGTCTCACTCTAGCCCAGGCTGACCTGAAATTCACTATGGAGTCTCAAGGTGGCCTTGAACTCATGGCAATCCTCCTACCTCTGCCTCCTGAGTGCTGGGATTAAAGGCGTGCACCACCACGCCCGGCCTAAATTTGCATATTTTTGATGATGGCTACTGGACAGCCAGCTCCTAGATTGTGAGACTGAAAAACAGACTGGATGTAGTTACATAGAAAGATATAGAGAGAAACAGGTTTACTTTGTGTGTGATGAATGGGGCTTTCAGTTCTTATTTCTGCCTAAAATTGAGAAAGATAACAAAATATTCCCTTTTAAAATATTCATCTCTGTGAATGGCCTGTGCATCTATGTTACATAAAGCAAATTATTACATATTAGAGATGATGTTTATTTCAAACACATTTCCCAAGAAGAAATTTTCTCATGATAGCCTTATAATGTTTTTCCTCTGTCATAGAACCACCAGACTAATTTTCATAAACTATTAGATTCATGGTCTTTTTAATGCAAAATAAGAAAATCTAGATATCCCAGTTTTAGGGCTTTTGTTTTGTTTTCTTTTTCCCCTTTTTTCTTTTTTCTTTTCTTGAAGGCAAGGATATCTTCTATTAAGAGTATGGCTGTTAGGCCTGGGAGGAAGATTTAGAGGCTAAAAGGACTTGTTTGTAAACCCACAACTACCCACTTAAAGCCAGATGGACATTTACTTGCAATGGCAAACACCTCTCATGTACCCACACACACAAAAGCGCCAAGAAATACATAAATAAGTAAATAAGTAAACAGATATTTTTAGAGTATGGATGGCTGCTTATATTGAATATTTTTGTTGGAAAATGTTTAAGACCACTGTCTTGTACCTGTATAGGAAGTCTTTTCATTTTCTTTTAATTAGATAAATTTCTATTCCACCTCCAAATATATTACAAATAAAAATGTTGACTGAATAAATGGGGATCATCTTCAACCTGTCACATATTGATGGCAAGCAGTGTATCTTACTAGCTTAGTATTTATCATCATCTGTGTCATTTTTGTGTGATGTTGGTTTCTGGTGATATGAAACACAATGAATGCTCATCTAATTTTATTGGTGCTTGGGCACAGAAACAGAGGAATCTAGGAACCTTGCGGCTTATTGAGAGTTGGGTCTCTGCTGAATTAAAACCTGTACTTAGTCATCAATGATTTACTGCCATCTTTATTTTTAAAATTTATTTATTTATTTATTTAACAGTGACAGACACAGAGAGAAAGAGGTAGATGATAGTAGATAGATAGATAGATAGATAGATAGATAGATAGATAGATAGATAGATAGATGATAGATAGATATATATAGAGAGAATGGGTGCACCAGGGCCTCCAGCCTCTGCAAACGAACTCCAGATGCGTGCGGCCCCTTGTGCATCTGGTTATCGTGGATCCTGGAGAATTGAGCCTTGAACCAGGGTCCTTAGGCTTCACAGGCAAGCGCTTAACCGCTAAGCCATCTCTCCAGCCTACTGCCATCTTTAATGTCTAATCAGTGACCGTCTTTCATATGCACCAGAGGAGGTGTTCTATAAAATGCAAACTGAATTGATATTTTGCTCTTTAAAATCATATCACTTTATTATTTACTTACAAGACAACTTTATAATTAGTGCATTAATTGTAAAGTTTTCAATTCCAAAAACCTTTCCCCCCTTCTTCTACCTACAGTGGTGGTGGTCATCTTCTTCCTCTACTTTCTCCTCTTCCTCCTACTCTCCTTCCCTTCTTTTCTTCTCACCACCTATTTCTGGTACAGCATAGCTTATGTTAAAATTTAAGTTATAGCATGGCATGATGGTGCATGCCTTTAATCCCAGCCCTCGGGAGGCAGAAGTGGGAGGATCATCCTGAGTTTGAGGCCACCCTGAGACTACATAATGAATTCCAGGAGTGCCTGAGTTAGAGTGAGACCTTACCTCGAAAAACTAAAAAATAAAAAAATAAAAAAATAAAATTTATATAAAGGAAAGCAATTTAAAAATCAAAGTTACCAAGTGGTCTTTAATAAGAGTGATTTCTAGAGCCCAGTGCTAGGCACCCCTCTACCATTCTCAAAGTGTTGTGGTGACCTTAAGTAAAGTAGAAACTTCCTATTAAAAAAAGTCTGTAATCTTTTGGGAAAGCAAAACATTATTCTGAGTGGTTCTAACTGTGGTCAAGAATAGTTAGCTTTGCTTTTGTGGTTAAGATGGCACACGGAAGATAATTGCTTAGCTTCTCCTGTCTTCTTTTCTGCCTGACCCCACAGCTCCGCCCACGGTTCGGATTGTGCACTCAGGCTTGGCCTGTAACATTGAAGAGGAACGCTACTCTGAACGGGTCTACACGATCCGGGAAGGAGAAACCCTAGAACTGACCTGCCTGGTAACAGGACATCCACGGCCACAGGTGAGTCCCCAGCTGTGACATTGGAGAACACTCTGTCTCTATGTGCCCTCTCTCAGAAGTCAACAAGTATGTACTTCAGATATAGCTAAGACTAGTGTGTGTATGTAAAGTGCAGAATAAGGGTAGTAATTTATGAAATATGAGCAAGTATACATGTACATAAGATGAAGTAAGAAATCTTTGGTTTTATATTGTTGAGAAGTTTGGAAGACATTTCCAGGGAAGCTGTTAAAACGACAAGTACAAAAATAATTCAGAAAGATAATGCATATGGCAATGAGTTTATTTTAGAATGTGGAACATGATTTCATGCTGACAAAATTCCAGCCAAGAAGACGTTTGTTTTAAAGAATATGATGCATGGGTCACATGCACCTGCCTTATCCCTAGTTATTATATTCATACAAAAATTAAAAAAAAAAGTTTACAGATATTCTATGCATAGGACTTCCAGAGTTTTCAGCTACAACTTGCTTAAGCCCTTTTAAAGCTAAGGGGGGAAAGAAAAAAAAAAAAAACAGTTAAAAGGTTTCAATTAATATTCCAGGAAAAATCTTAAAAGAGTCAAAGAGTCAAAATAAAGTGTTATGCATAAGGAATCTATGCAGAAATGTAGAATATATAGGATGTCTTTACTCTTCCACTGACAACACTTCTTTTCCTATATTTAATCTGACAACTTTAAAACCCATACCACTAATTTGCTAAGGCAGAAAATAAAATTGATTTATTACACAAACATATATATTTGAAGAAAAAATTCAAGCTAACATACCTATACTGGAGAAATGAATGAAAATGTGTTTTTTTTATTATTTCATCATTTTAACATTACTTTTTCCACTACTAAATTAATAATTAATGCTTTCTTGACTTTATCCTGATTTAATAAAAAGAGTAAACATGATGTTTTACAGAGTAGAATATTAGACAGATTGAAAGATGGTGGATAAATGATAGAACTATAACTGAAGGTGAAAGAAAAATGCTTTATAAAATTACTTTTGTTGGTAAAATCTAAAAAGTAAGGTAATCTAAAACAATTATTAAATTAATTGGAAAATAAAGGTAAAGTTACATTGCAGTATTTGCTATTAACTGAATGTAAATTAAAGAATAAAATTCCCTTAATAAAATGAAATTTCATAAAATTTGACAGGTTAAACTTGAAACAAAGTTTAACAATAATTTTAAGAGGAAACATGCAATGTTAGGAGTAATAATTTTAAAATTTGGCACAAGAAACTCATGTATTAAACATTGTATTTTGAAATACAGAAAATATTGAACTGAGTGAAAACACCTTTGTTTATTTATTTACTTACTTACTTACTTTTAAGGAGAAAGAGAAAAGAAAAATGGCCAATGTCTCTTGCTGCTGGTAACAAACTCAAATACCTGCAACACTTTTCCCATCTGGCATTATGTGGATACTGGGGAATCAAACCTGGGTTGTTAGGCTTTACAGGAAAGCACCTTAACCACTGAACAATCTCTCTAGCCCCCAGTGAAAATGCTTTTAAAATAAGTAGGAAATAATTTTTAAAAACTTGAATAGTAGTTCAAAGAAAATTTACTGGTGTTATGATTTGATTATATTTGAAATCTAAAGTCATGGAATGAAAGTTTTAGAGTCTAAAGTTGGATTCATAGCAGATGGATCCAAATGACAGAAGCCACATGGAGCTTGATGACAGGTAGTGCGTGGCCAGGAAGACCATGAGGGCGCCATGACTTTTACACAGGATATGCCAGCAAGTGCTCCTTCTGAATTCCAAGTTGGATTAAAATCAAACATTTCTCTGTATGTAGCGCCTCATGAATTGCTCTGCTTCCTCCATGTTGCCTTATTTTCTTTAATATTAGAAATCCCTGTGTTCTCTGTACAACTTCCCTTCAAAATTTAAAACCAGCACAATATTTGGTCTTCAAACAATCTGCATGAAGCTCTGAGACAAATAATTAGTGGATTACTCTTATTTTCTTAGCAATTCCATTTTGGAGTCATTTCACTATTCTCTGGTTATGAAAAAAAATGTGCTGTTTCAAAGCAAGCATCTTTTCTCTTCATTTGTAGAACTCTTGGATTTGTAAATCACCCAGTCTCAGCTTATGTTGCCTGTTTGGGAAAAGTTAACTAGGCCTCTTTGCTGACAGAGCAGCTGGGGCTTAGTATTCTGGCCAAAGACTCAAGTGCATGAAGTTGGCAGCTGTTCCTGAGGTTGATTTTCTAAATTAATAACACAAAGCTGGGATGGCTCCCTTACATATCTAGCATGAGCATGAAGATGGTTGTAAATGCAGCGGAAGAAAGAAGCTTTTCCTCCACTTATCATTGTATTTCTTAATCTGTTCCTTCAGCCTATAGCAATTAGAATCATAGATATTATCTATTGCACTAGTCAAAAGAAGCATTTTTGTAGGTTCCTTTTAAAAAAACACACAAACATGTTTTTTGGAGATGAGTAGTAAATGGCCTAAGGGTTTTATATATTCAATGAATATAGAGTAAGTGAAGAAGGGCTCAGTACAGTGACAGAGGTAAGACAGATAAGGACACAGCATCAAAACCAGAGAGCTTGTGTAATACATGGTTATGAGAGGACTGAGAGATGACTCTGCAAAAGTTTCTTAGTCTCTTTTTTTCTTTATCTCCATTTTTGTCTGTGCAACAGAAATCAAAATCATTATACCAATATTATAGACACATTTTGAGTATAATGTATAAATATACATATTTTATGCAAAAACAAATATAGTTATATACAGATAGTGTTGTATTATGTTTGAGAAAATAGAATAAAATATTAAATTTAAATTTACATTGTTTAACTCATAGTGAATTTCAACATTTTCCAAAACAATAACTTGCACATCATTGCTTATTGGTTGCTTGTATCTTCTATTTTCAGTTTAACTGTCACATACTATCTTAAATACTTGTGGAAAATTTTATATATGACATAAATAAATTTCATGGCTAACAAATGTGCTATAAATTTAAAACCACAGTGTATTACTTATCTATTAACATTGATCAAGTTAATTTTGTTACAGTTTAAGTTTTAAAAGATGAATGATTTTAATATTCTTTTAAAATTTTGGCTTCTGAATTTTACTTACTTTAGCAAAGTCTTCTTTATATAATATGAGATTTCTTATAGTAGAGGCTCATACCATATAGATAGATAGATCTGATCATCAGAAAATTATTTTGTTCATAGTATGAAGTATTAATCTACTTTACTCCTTTTCTGTTTTTAATTTCCCTTTTGATCTTATACAAACAAGGTAACCAGATTTAAAATAACATTTTTTGTTAATAAAATTGTATTATTCTTTCTATTTTTCCCGTTGGATCAATGTCACACTCACTATTTTACATTCTATAACAGTAATCTAATATGACTTATAAAAGGACTTCAATTTTTACAGACTCAGTATGATTTGGCTAAACTAAATACTTTTTTATTTTCCTTATGAATTATAAAATGAGCTTTTAATCTTCAACACTCAAATAACTATAATTTTAATTATATTGAGTTGTACCTTCAATGAAGTCATGTGACAGAAGGCATGACAGACTTTGAGAAGGTAGTTTTCAGTAGGATATTTTTAATATTTCAGATTTTCGGGCAGGGAGACTTTATTACAGCAACAATGGGTGTCTTTGAATTTGATCTAAGAATAATAATAATAAAACCCAAATATACATAATTGGAAAATTAGAGTATACTGATTTCTTTCATAGGTAAAAGAAAATGGGGCATCCACTGAAATTCTTTGTAAATTTTGTGTGTTACATGTTTGTATAAAATTGTATTTGTATAGTACTTGCCATCACTAAAGTATACTTGATGCCATTCTTTAAAGGTAATTATGTATATAGTCAAAGAACTAATATAAAAAATATTAAAAGTATTTACTAGTTTATTACAAGTTAACCTTAGAAAACGTTTGCTTTTCCATGGAAAAATAAGACAAGGCCATTTCAAACTTATAATTGGATCATATAGTCACTTGGTGGCTTTATAGATGTATTATTGACTATCTAGGCTATGCTAGAGTTATTGATGCTTTTGTACTTGTTAATCTTCTCTTCAGGTTCCAAATGATATTCTGATCATGATGAAAATCTTAGCCATGGCAGTGAAGATGATTCTGCAGTTAAATGCACTTGCTTGTAAAGTCTGCCTTATGTTCGATTCTCCAATATCCATGTAAAGGCAGACACACAAAATAGTGAGCATTCTTGGATTTGTTTGTAGTGCCAAGCAGCCCTGCACCATCCATTCTCTCTCTCTCTCCCTCTCTCTCTCTTTCTCCCCTCTCTTTTTCTCAAATAAATATAATAAAACATTTTTAAAAATTTCATCTTTGCAAACCTTTAACCAATTCTTCAATTTGAAATCATTAGTGCTGCTCAAATATAATTCTTCACACATAATTCATGTTCCTTGATTCTTTTTTCCATACAGTATTTCCAATTCAACCTAGTAAATTTCTATCAAAGTGAAAATCTGTGCACATAAAAATAGACTTACTAAATTGTTCCACTGATATGTAATTAATATGTGAAAAATTGGGTTCTTTTATCCCATAGAAGCCATCTAATATTCTTACCCTTCTCCATGGGTTAGAAAATTAAAATAATTTACTTCTTTCATCTGCAATATATCTATCTAAACGAGATTGATCTTCAGTATCATGTGAGAGAATTGCCAACTCAGTTATTTTATTTTTAAATAAATCTTTGGATGTGATATGAAAATGGTGTTGAAAAGACATTCAAACTTTTATTATGACATTGCCCCATCTATGCCTAATTTCATATGCATATGTATATATATATATATCATGCATACATATATATGTATATATATTCAGAGCTACTAAAAACTTTACACTTATGTGGGTTTAGATGAGGGAAATGTGTTTGGCTTTACTGATGGCTGATTTTACAGATTCATATAATTTTGTTTTCAGTGATTTCATATAGTACAAAGAAAGCTTGTGTGTATGTGAGTGTGTACACATGCACATGCCTGAACACACACACATGCTTGTGTGTGCATGCACATGAGCTTATGAAGATCAGTGGACAAATTCAAGTACTATTCTAGGACAGCCACTAAGCTCCTTTGAAAAATGGTTTCTTACTAGCCTAGATTTCTCCAAGTTGGCAAAACTTGTTGGTCACAGAGTCTCAGGCATCCTCCTTTTTTCATTTGCCTTGTGATGGGCTGGGATGATAAGCACATGCTACCACACCCTGAATTCTTGCATGGGTAACTGGGGTTTAAGCCCAAATCCTCTTTATGTCAAGACAAGTACATTACTGACTGAGCCATCATTTCAGCCCCATTAACCTTTTATATTTTTTCAAATCAATTCTTTTTGTTGTTGTTGTTTTGTTTTTTGAGGCAGAGTTTTGCTCTAGCCCAAGCTGATTTAGAACTCACAATGTAGTCTCAGGGTGGCCTCAAACTCAAGGCAGTCATCCTACCTCTGCTTTCCAAGTGATGGGATTAAAGATGTGTGCCACCACTCCTGGCCTGAAATCAGCAATTGTAATTGCATTAAAAAAAATAAATAAATAACAGCATAGGCTGGGGAGATGGCTTATAGCAGATAAGGCGCTTGCCTGCAAAGCCAAAGGACCCAGGTTTGACTTCCCAGGACCCACATAAGCCAGATGCACAAGGGGTCATGTGAATTTGGAGTTAGTTTGCAGTGACAGGTGGCCCTGGCACACTGATTCTTTCTCTCTCTGTCTCTCTGCTCTTTCTCTCAAAAATAAATGAATAAATAAATAAATAAACAAAAATGAAATAAAGTTTTAAAAAATAAAATAAAAAAGAAAAATTTAAAAAACAGCAAATACTTTGTACTCTCAGTACCTCATCAAGTAACATTAATTTAATTAAAACGCTCATAGTAACAGTAATTTTTGCTCTTTATATGACCTAAATTTATTTGGTATTTTTCTAGAATTCATTGTTTACTTGTATGGATAACCAGTGTGCATAGAAAAGTAGTTATTATGTATTCCAGAAACCTTATAAAAATAAAAATAACAAAACATAAGGCAATCTCCTTAATAAGACAATGCATTGAATGCATAGAGATCATTAAACAGTGTGTGTAGCATGATGTAAATGCATAGCCACTGCAAATGTGAACTTCAGACATATATACCACTTTGAGCATCTGGCTTTATGTGAGTACTGGGGAATTGAACCCAGGTTCTTAGGCTTTTTATTCAAGTGCCTTAGCCACTGAGCAATCTATTGAGTCCCTACAATATAAGTTTTAGGCTACTACTATCATTGATTGATAAATCATTTAACTTAATAGTCAGGACAGCTGTCCTACCTGCAGCATTGACATTAGTCTTGACTATATGCTCACTTGTGGAAAATAGAAACTGAGTTAGTTGTAAAATAGGTCTAGGCTTTGATGCTTTGGACTAGGAAAATTTCTAAAGTAAAAACATTCTTGCAGGACAGAAGAATACCTGGAACTAATTTAAATAAGAGTGGCCATCCTCTACAATAAATAAGTAAATAAATAAATAAATCAGTTGCAGTAGGTGATGTTGGCTTTGGAATGGGATCTCTAAAACAAACAGGATGATTGCATCCTAAATCATCTGACTTTGGGTACCAATACTTCACCAGAAATTTCAGTGTTGATATAAATAAGCAACAAGAGCACAGTAGCAGTCAGAGTGATTTCATCATCAGTAATTCATGATGATGGATAGCATATCACCTTTTACCTTAGCAGGTAAAATATGGAGTAGCTGGCTCCAGAGGTACTTGTATAACATAAATTCATAAAAGTGACACCTTGAAAATGTTGACATTTTCTGTTACAAGGAAAAACCATGATCATGCATCCAGTTTCCAAATCTTGACTAGCTCAAGCAGCCAATTCCTATTGGCTGAAGGGAACCCAGGTTTCCTTGATGAGAAGCCTAGAGTTATAATTGTTAGGTAACTAAAATATGAAAACCCCAGCTGAGCCCTTCTCCAAAGGAATTTATGACCCTTTATAATAGTCATTCAAGATGGAGAATAACAACCAATCTTAGGCCTCCTGAAATCTCTTAAAGGTAGGAGTTAGAGCTAGTATTGTACTCTGGACCTGAAATGTTAATGTGGTTAGTTTGGGAGCATATGGAAGACAGGTTGTAAACGGAGTCATGACCCATATGAGGAGCTCCATGATTATTCATCCAGAGTCTCAGGCATAATTAGTTTTGGCATACATATATCTAGGTAAATGCTTGCATTGATTATATGATCATGAAAGAGATCATAAACATTTGTAGTGAAAATTCCATCAAACTATGCCTCCTGAGCCAATATTTGAACTCCTTAGTAATCTTGCATCCTAGAAAAAATTCACCTGTTGTATGTTGACATTAACAACTAGACAGTGAATGAACAGTGGGCTCCAACAGCAGCAGGAGAATGTTCAGAACTCTAGCAAGGGGGAACTGGCTGAAACTCCACTAGCCCCACCCTCGCAACACAACACCTCCAGCAAGGCTCTACCTCCCAAACTGCCACCATCTGAGAGCCGAGCATTCAAAGTATATGAGTTTATGAGGGACATCTGATTCAAACCACCACAATTACCTGCTCATTTCATATCTAAGATATATGAAACATCAAATGGATTGTGATGTAGGAGGAAAAACACAGTGAGCCAAAAATACTGCACAGTTGCAGGCCCAAACGTGCTCTTTTCGCTGAACTAGTCCCTTCACCTCAGGCACTAGCTACCATGTCATTAGTAACTAACAAAGGCATGTGCCTTTGTATGATCACAAAGGAATTAAATTGAAATACTCATTTTTGTGTCAGATGGATACTAGCCCATAAATAATGCTCTGCACTAGAATAGAGTTGACTCTAATTCTCTGTATTACTATAGTGCACAATTTTATTGTCTTAGTAATATATAGACCATCATACTACTACACTCTTATTTACTGCAATGTAACATATTTTATTATACCACTGCCATTCTAGTGAGTGTTCTGAGTGCCATCGTAAGATACATGCAGGTCATAAAAGGATAAGAGTTCTTCCTCACTAACCCTACAGTTCAGAATCACATCCATCATCTTGTAGGCCTTTTTGAATCATAAAAGCTTTGTGTACCACATTGTAAAATGTTATTCCAAGTCACTTCATTAGTTACATGTGAAGACTGTTGATGTCCAGTAGGGCACAAACCAAGACAACACTGTGTTCCATGTTCAAATTTTAGTACAAACTGCTTTTCCTCCTTCTTCCTTCCCTATGTCACTGTTCTCGATCCCCTAGTCTCCTTCCCTGATATTTGTTCACAAGTGAAGTTATCTATTCTTAATTGCATGGCTAAGGCTGCCTTGTTTGAGACAATCCAGGAAGACAATACACATCTGTTATACTCAAAGCTAATGAGGAGCACATATGTATACATGACCTTAAGGTCTTCTCTGTTCCTTGTGATAATCTTGATGGAGAACTTGTTTAAAAAGTCTGTATGTTGGGCAGGGCACACCTTTAATCCCAGCACTCAGGAGGCAGAGGTAGGAGGATCACTGTGAGTTCTAGGCTATCTTGAGATTACATAGTGAATTCCAGGTCAGCCTGAGCTAGAGTGAGAGCCCACCTCAAAAAACCAAAAAACAAACAAACAAAAAAAAATCAGTATGTTGGGCTGGAGAGATGGCTTAGCAGTTAATTCATTTTCCTGAAAAGCCAAGGGACCTTGGTTTGATTCCCTAGGACCCATGGAATCCAAATACCAAGGTAGGGTATGCATCTGGAGTTTGTTTGCAGTGCTGGAGATCCTGGCATGCCTATTCTCATTTGCATTCTCATTTTCTCTCTCTCTATCTGCTCTGTCTCTCTCTCTCTCAAATTTAAAAAAAAAATACAGGTTTTTATTGAAGGCATGATATTCAAATTTTTAAATTAATTAATTTGTACATTATTATGCAGATGTATGTGTTCACCTGGGTTATTATAATATCACACAATAAAATGTTCAGTTTATAGTCACCAGAAGTATGTCTCACATTTATCGAAGCTAACAAGTCTGAGATCAAGGGCCTGTGTATTCCATGTCTGGTGTTTCTTCATGCTTTTGTAATTGTAACCTCACATCGAGGAAGGTAAATGTACTCTCTTGAATCTCTAACAAAAGCATCTTTCTGAAGGTCTCCACTCTAGTGTCATAGTCACCTCTCAAAGTCACCTACTCTAACATTGTCACCTCACTGAGGTAGGATTTCAACATATGAATTTGTAAAGGACACAAATGTTCTGAGAATACCATTGCAGTCTGTTATTTCCTAAAGTATTCTCCTCACCTCTTAAAAAATGTCTTTTGGGTTTGGGGAGATAGCACAGTAAGTAAAAGTGCTTGCCATGCATATGCAGGACTTGAGTTCATATCCCCAGGACCCACATAAATGCTGAATGTGGCAACACACCTGTAATCCCAGAACTTGGAAGGCAGAAACAGGAAGATTCTTAGAGCAAGCAGGCTGGTTAGAAGAAAATCAATGAGTTCTAGGTTTAGTAACAGACTTGTTTAGATAAAATAAACTAGAGGCAATAAGAAGGAGACACTCAGCAAGTGTGCGTGCATACACACATACACACACACACACACACACACACACACACACACACACACCTGTCTCCTGCTTAAATTAAGACTAAGCACTGAGAGTTTGCAGGTTCATGCATGAGGGATTTTGTGTGATGGATATCTATGGTTTAAATATAGAGTGGAGTAACAACTTTTCCCCTCACATTCTTTCATGATACAAACTAGATCATGAGAGAGGAGACAAAATGGATCTCAAAACACAGAATTAAAATAATCAGTTACATGATCACTTTATTTCTGCATGGAAACTGCAGAACTGCATGGAAACTTGAAATTAGAAATCTACAAAATTTCTCAAAATGTATTTAGGATTGATATGATCAGAATTATTTAATTTATTATAGTAGCATACATAAATAGTTGAATATCATCATAAACTTTGAAGAAGACAGAGGAAACTTACTATTTACTAATTATCAACCTATAATTGATACATTCTTTATTGTATTAGTTATATATGTCTTGCTTGCTAATTCCTTTACAATACACACCCTAAATAGCCATATATACATATAAATTGGATTATATAAGCACCCCAAATAGTCACATATTAATAAATTGAATTTTTTAGTTTTACTATTAAAAGAATACTCTTATTGAAATACAGTGAGGCATTATATAACTTGGGGATAACTTAAATATTAAATATTCCACCATATACTTTATTCACTGTTCTTAATCTTACTTTTTAGCAATATAGAAGGTGTTGAGTCAGAATATACTAACTTTAACATTACCTGAGGTGAATATTTACTTATGAAATGATAAAATCAAGTGGTTATTTTTATGATTTTTTCACCCATATGTGCATCAACTGAGTGTGCTTATATTTGCAAGTCCAGACATACTAGCCATTGAGTGCATTAATCATGCTATAAATGATTATTTTTAGTTATATTTAAGTGTACTGTGTTTTATAAGTAGCTTGAAAATGAATATAGTAATGTTGTACTTCCATAAAATTTATCCTTTCCACTTATGGTTGGGTCACTTGAGATGCCAATCAAAGCAATTGGATTTGCTTAAAATTTCGATTCTCTGATTCAGTAGGCCTCCTTAGTATGACTGCTAAATGAGAAAGTGAACAATTCAAATTTAATAATTTTATTGAAAATCATAGCAGATACTGCCTAATATGCTAAAGAACAGGTTGTAATGGTCATTAATAATTTATACCAATTCTGGTCACAAACATGACACATTTACTCTGCATTATGCTCAACACAGCCTTTTCCTGAAATGTTCAGATATGTTTCAAATAAAATCAATAAAGATTAAAAACATCTTCCTTTCATGTGAATAAGTGAACTTATGTTAAACAGGAAAGTGCGTGCAAAATGGGAGTATTGCCATGACTGAAAAATAAAAAATAAAATAAAATAAATTTTAAAAACCCTGTGATTAAGGATGCTTCCATGAATTCTTTTTTGGGAATTCTTAATCTTTTGATTTTTCTCTTATTGTCAGGATCTTAACAAAAAGTAAAAATAACATCTATTTCCTTTGACAGTTTTATCTTTTTCCATCATCAGACATTGATTTCTCTGTTTCTTGTGTTACGTGAGAAAGCATTATCCAGTGTAGCATGGCCCCTTTTTACTTACTTGCCTTTGGCACAAATCATTACATGATGCTGGACAGGCTTTAACAGAACAAACCTTACTTAATTAGCCCCTTTGCTGCTATGTGTCATAGAAATTTGGATTTTTTTTTTAAATTAACTTGTGAGCATCTAGTATTACAGTATGGTCATATATGTAGGAAATCTTTGCATTGGGATGTTGTATAATTTCAGCCACAGAACACTGGAATAACTGTGGTCTATATTCAATAATGACAAAAAAATCAAACTTACAGAGCACTTTGAAAACTGTTTCCAGGGGTACTACAAAGCATTTTATGAGATTTATAAATTCTGCTTCAGCTGAATTGCATGGTCATATACTGTGATAGTTTCCTAAGGCTATCTTAAGAAAGTCTCAGCAATGAACTGGTTTAGAACAATACACATTTACTCCCTTGGAGTTTGGAGGGACACAATTCCAAAATCAGAGGAACTACAGGACCATTTTCTCCTTCTGAGATTAGAGATAGTGTCCTTCTTGCCCCGTACCTGCTTTGGGAGACAGCCATCAATCCTTGGTGTTCCTGTGCTTCCAGCTGTGGCACTCCGGTTTCTGCCCCTGCCATCCTGTATGTGACTGCGTGTATGGCTGGCTTCCTATCACCTTTTCCTCTTCTCCTAAGATGCTGGTTGCAATGGATAATGGGTTTATCCTATTAAAAAAAATTCTCATCTTAACTAATTACATGGAAAACATCTTAAAAGTGTCTCATGTGTGGCCCTAGAATACCTGGCCATTTCTCTACCATAGCATTACAAACGATGATGCCTTAGGGAGTGATTGGTGTTTAACACAGTAGAATCAAACCTCACAGTTTCAGATTTCACTCTTGTCATTTTCTTGCCTTATTTATCCTTCTATTCATTTGTTTTCCTCATGTATAAAATGAGTATATAATAATTATGGATCACAGAGTAATATAAAATACTTAAATAAACACTTTGCATAGTAAGGGTAGTGCTACAATAATGAAATTATAGTACTCATTTTCAAATTTCTTGCTTCTTTTACATTCTTCTACCAAGAATGACTGGGTTTTATATTTCCATTTTTCATTACATTAATGCCCTTAGAAAGGTGACATGCCAAAGGTAGGCATTGTTTGTGTCTATTGTTTTCATACATTTTAAATATAGTCTTCTATCTTAAAAAAGTATCATGCTGCCGGGCGTGGTGGCACACGCCTTTAATCCCAGCACTGGGAGGCAGAGGAAGGAGGATCACTGTGAGTTTGAGGCCACCCTGAGACTACATAGTGAATTCCAGGTCAGCCTGGGCTAGAGTGAGACACTACCTCGAAAAACCAAAAAAAAAAAAAAAAAAAAAAAAAGTGTCCAGCTATCCTGCTATGAAGGACAAAATATACAGGAACCTAAGTGCAAAAGTTCCACAAATTTATTAAATGAATAATTGTCACAGACATTATTACTTTGGGTAATTGGTATTCTAATTCTATTGCTTTTTAAATTTTCTGAATTAGGGCTCAGGAGATGGCTCAGCAATTAAAGTTGCTTGTTTGCAAAGCCCGATTCCCCATGACCTAAATTCACAAAATAACATATTTGTCTGGAGTTTATTTTCAGTAGCAGGCCACTATGGCACGCCCATATTCTATCTCTCTTTGACAAACACACACATAAATAATAAATAAATAAAAATATTTAAAATTAAATTTCTAAATTATATCTACCTCTGCATATGTTGTTACCTCTAAGCATGGAGAATTTGAACAGAGCTTTGGATTATTGTGTCTGTGAGAGAATACATTAAATGTTCCTCTGGTGGCTGCCAAAACTTAAGGCATCTTCCTGTTTTTCACTGCTAAGAACTTGAAGATCCAAAGGAAACAAGATTCAAAAATGTGTAGTGATTAAAGTTCAATAATAAGTGAAAATCCACACTTTATACACTTCATGTTCTCTTGACAGGAGCACCCATTTTAAGTACAAATGCAACATTGAAAAGTTGGCATCTTGGGGTGAATGTAACTGGAGCACATTCACAAAGGATAAAACATATACCTAGGATTTCAGTGATAACAACAAACTACAAAGTCAATCTCTAACACACAGAAGGGTGTTTGGTTACAAAATGGGCTTAAAAATCATACATAATAAAACAGAATTAGAAAAAATGTATCCTAACACATGTTCAACTTCATCTCAATAACTAGCCATAGTTCATTTCACAAGTAAGAGATGTTTAGTCATGTGACACAAAACCAAACCTCCCAGGGTGGTCATTTCCCTCGTAGGTACAGAGAGTTTAGATGCTTGGGTGACCAATCCATTCTGTATTCTATGAAACATAAACTACTTCTCATATATCTCTTGATCTCCAGCCTTGACTTAGTAAATCTCTCAACAAATCTGCTAAATGTTCCAATATTGTAACAACTTCTGGTGTTTTTCAGTGTGATCATTCCTACAATCTTCTCCAGCTCCACAATAATTTGATAATTTTTGAGCTAAACAGATAATGGCATTTAACCTGTGTTTCAATGTACACACTAAGTCTACAATTCCTCTCACAACCTTTTGTCTATGTTTTAAAAGAAAAATATAATCGCTCTAATTATCAGTTTCCAATCACAGTAAGCCACATAATTGTACCATAACATGGCTGCCCAACCAAAACTTTATCAAAGAAAAACTTACCAAAAATTAAAAAATAAAAAATAAAGGAACAGACACAAATCAAAATGATATAATTTCATTATAAATGTGTCTATTTATATCATCATACATACTTCACAGTATTTGAAGAGCTAAGTAGCTGTGATTTTACTGTTAGTTTCAAATGTCATACAAGGAAAAGAGAAACCAATCTTATTTAAAATTCTGGGTTTAAAACTGATGGATACAGAGGAGATGTTTCTATTTCTCTCCCTCTTACTCTCTCTCTCTCTTTCCTGCAGATAAAGACAGTTGAGAAGAGAGACATTAAAAAAGTGAATTTGTAGGCTGGAGAGATGGCTTGCTGGTTAAGGCAATTCCCAGCAAAGTCTAAGGACTTGTTCAAGTCTCCAGAGGCCTCCAGAAGCACAAGGTGACACGAGCATGCAAGGTCGCACATGCGCACAAGGTGCCACACAATGCTGGAGTTCCACTACATCGGCAGGCCTCTCTCTGTCTGTGTCTCTCCCTGTCTCCCATAAAAAGTCAGTTGAGCTTGCCTCAACAACAAAGTAAATTTATATTCAAATTAGGCCACTCACCAGCAGGGCACCACCTGGGGAAGGCTGGCTTGTGTTTTCATGCAGCTACCCATAAAGAGACATTTTCCTAGGTAACAAAGACTATGCCAATATCTAATACTATTTATCCAGGTTCATAAACCTGATGTTGTTGCTATAATATGAGAAAATTAAGGATACATTGGAGTTTTCCAATTTTCACAAAGGTTATCTCCACACAAGCAATCTTGAAATCAGCTTTGGCGTCTATGAGAAATGAAATTCCAAATAGAGGAGTGTGTTCCACTTATCAGTCTGTGTGGACAAGGAACAAATTCAATTATAATCAAAACATGATTTTAAGACTTATGATGGTAAGTGGCTTGGGCATGGCTCTTTTGGGATTGTGCTCCTGTAAGCAAGCAAGCAGGGAGGC
The DNA here is from genome assembly GCF_020740685.1 of Jaculus jaculus. NCBI lineage: Eukaryota > Metazoa > Chordata > Mammalia > Rodentia > Dipodidae > Jaculus > Jaculus jaculus. The sequence goes on along the minus strand of NC_059108.1, from coordinate 101,327,041 downwards.
CAAACAGAAATGAGGGTGAAAGGCAAAGGCGTGAAGTCTTCCACTGTGGAGGAACCTATGAGATCTGAATCCAACAGTCAAGACTTTTCCTGTACACTTCCAAAATGTTCTACTTGACAATTTGTCCTACTAGAAGCCTGCTTTTCAGTTCTCAAGCCTGATCACTTCCTGTTTTGATGGACACATTCTTTCATAGGACATATCAATGCATTCATTCACATTATAGATAAATCCCAGAGATGAGTTAATAGGGTGGTTTCATTAAAGTAATTTTGTATATATGTATTATGAGTTTACTTATTTAATTTAACTACCCTCACCAGGATAATCCTATTTCCTATATTTCAAATTTCTTTGGAATCTGTGCATCTTATTACAAAAGCAAAATTCTAATGTTACTTTGAATATATCCTCTGGTTTCCTCTGTATTTTACAACGTTTTAGAGTAAGGCTTACAAAGAATGTTGAAGCCAAGGCCACCCAGACTTGGGAGGCTGAGACTAGATCATCAGATAGTACCAACATGGTACACTCATGGTCCTCACACCATATCTTTCTATATCTTCATATTCACATTATTCCTGTCTTCTTCTTTACATAATATTCATCCCTAGATACTGAAAATGACCAGTGATCCATCTGGAATATTTCTGTTCACTTGTTATTTCTTTACTGAAATGACTGTAGTAAAGGGAAACTGATTCTTAATTAAAATGTGAATCTTGATAAGACACATAATCATTTGTGCTTCTGTGTATGAATAAGATGTAACAATTGTTTTTTTTAATGTTTGCTTTATTTTACTTAAATTCTTCTTTCATTTCTGTCCATGTTGCCATGTATGACAGGATATCATTCTCTTTATGGCTGAACAATATTCACTTGTGTAGACATATTACATCTTATCCACCAATGGATGCCTCAAGTTATTCTATATCCTTAATATTGTTACTAGTAATGGGACAAACAAGAGCATGCAGGCAACTCTTCAAAACATTCCTTTTATTTACTTTGTCTATATTTCCAGGAGTGAAAATATTTGATCAAGTGGTTATGTTACGGGATTTCAGGAAGCAGAGAGATTTTTTTTTTCCCCCTTTGTCCCATGAATCCCAATTTTTAGATCCTTGTCCATTCCAATAAGGAATTGAAATGGATTCTGAAAGGGTTCATTTGGGGGAAAGTTGGTATCTTGGTAAAGTTGAATGGTCGAGGGATTTCCAGAGAAATTGAAAAATGGCTAAAATGTAAAGGCAGACACACACACACACACACACACACACACACACACACACACACACACGGGAAGTGGAGATAAAGAGTACAGAGTCCTCATAGCTTTAAAGAAAGTAATAAAATGACAAGGAAAAAAATCCACCCCTACCTTCCAGACAGGCTGCCTGGAAAGTCTTAACTAGAACAGGGACCCTGAGGTTCAGGAGAGAAGTGCCAACTTGGTAAGCATCCTTATGGCTTATTGGGTGGGCTTTAATATCAGGCTCAGGTGAGTATGTAGAGAGCTGGTTGGTTTGAACTCAAGGGATTGGCTTAAGAGGCTAGCATACCAAAACATGTCAGATTAGGGAAGAAGGGGGTGCTGTTGCTGAGGAAATGTTCATAAACATCATGCACGAGTCTAAGTCAGGCGCCAGATTTCAGATTTGCCAACACAATTGAGGTGACATTGTGTTCTCTGTATTTGGGACTTTGTCTCTGACTACATATTATACTGGCCCCTATTTCTCCCACAATAACCCTAGTTTTAATTTTCTGAGGGACCTCCATACTTATTTCTATAGAGGCTATGTCCATTTGCATTCCTTCCAAAAATGTGTGAGTTCAGTAGGGGCTAGGTACAAGCGACAAGGTGACAAACAGGCTGAATTGTGGAAACCACACTACACCCAGATTAGAAAGGAAAATTTCAGTATTAAATAGCACAGTCATGTGAATGTGAATTATAATAATTTATTATCTATCTTGAAATAACTAGAAAAATGCAGTTTGGACATTCCTCAACTAAGAAATGCCAATTATCTCTGCCTCTTCCTCTCTCAAATTAATTAATTAATTATTCAAAAAATAAATTTAGGGTTCAATGCATTACTGTTCTTTTACTTTGTGATTGCAATTGCAGTTCACATTGTTGCTTTTGTATTTTACATCAAAATTAGGAAATGATATTCATGTAATGTTTATTCCTAGAAACTTTAAAGAAGCACGGAGGAATATATGTAATGTTATGCTCTTAGTGTTACTGCAAAATAGATACACACGATGCAAGTTACCAGCAAATTATTACAATTTTTAAATGTATTAACTGGGAAAAAGAATTTGAGCCAAGTTTTACAGGATTTATCAGAATAATATATGAGTAGTAATACCAAAACTTTCTAACTCCCATTCTCTTTTGTTTTTTTAAATATTTATTTATTTATTTATTTATTTGAGAGAAAGAGAGGAGGGGGGAGAAAGAAAACAAGAAGCATATAGAAAGACAGAATGGGTTCACCAGGGCCTCCGGGTCCTGCAAATGAACTCCAGGTACAAATGCTACCTTGTGCATCTGGTTGACATGGGTACTAGGGAATTGACCCTGGTTCTTCAGGCTTTGCAGGTAAGTGTCTTGACTGCTATGCCATCTCTCCATCTCCACTTTCTTAAAAATAGAAGACTGGCTTAAATTCTACTCAGTCCTTACTGAGTTTTTCTATTACCTCCCAACTCATTACCTCCTTTCAGTTTCTTCTTTTTTAAAAAATTTTACTGGGCTGGAGAGATGGCTTAGCGGTTAAGCACTTGCCTGTGAAGCCTAAGGATCCCGGTTCAAGGCTCGATTCCCCAGCACCCACGTTAGCTAGATGCACAAGGGGGCCCACACGTCTGGAGTTTGTTTGCAGTGGCTGGAGACCCTGGCGTGCCCATTCTCTCTCTTCTTTCCCTATCTGCTTCTTTCTCTCTCTGTCACTATCAAATAAATAAATAAAAATAAACAAAAAAAATTTTTTAAATACTTTATTTATTTAATAGAGAGAAGGAGAGAGAATGAGGCAGATAAATATAATGGGCATGCCAGAACCTCTAGCCATGGCAAACGAACTTCAGATACATGCATTACCTTGTGCATCTGGCTTACATGGGTACTGCAGTATTGAATCTGTGTCATTTGGCTTTGCAAGTAAATGCCTTAACCACTAAGCCATCTCTGCAGGCCAATTTAGCATTCTTTATTTCATGTTTTTTTTTTGTGTGTGTGTTTATCTATTCTCCACATCCCTCTACTTCTAACTATTAATACAAACTATATATTCAAAAGCATTCCATAGGGGCTGGAGAGATATCTTAACAGTTAAGGCACTTGTCTGTGAAGCATAAGGACCCATGTTGGACTTGATTCACAAGATCCCACATAAGTCAGCAGCACAAGGTGATGCAGTTGCAAGGTTGCACATGCGCACAAGGTGGCACATGCATCTGGAGTTCAATTAGAGTGGCTGATGATCCTGGCATGCCAATTCTCTCTCTCTCTCTCTCTCTCTCTCTCTCTCTCTCCCTCTGTCTCTCTTATTGTTGCTCTTGCTCCGCCACAAAACAGGCTTGCCTCAAAAAAAGAAATCAATGGGTCCCAAGATTCACACCTATAAATAAAGAAACAAATATTTCTGACATACAGTATTTCAACAAAATATATTTTTCAATTTTACATTCAAACAATATGCATTATAACAAATTATCCTTTTTTTAATCCCCTCACACTTGATCCTGTTTCCTTTGGGCCCCCTCATTGGGGTTTGGGGATTCACTGTGGGGTCATGAAGACCTTAGTCAGCCCTATGTGATAGTGGGAGACCATGCCCCAGGGTGTTTCTATACATCCTGTGGCTCTTAAAATCTTTCCACTACCTCTTCCTCAATATCCCCTGAATCATGGTAGGCATGTTGGCAGTCTAATTTTGTGCTGAGTTCTATGTAGCCTCTGGATTTCTCTTTTGATAGCTTTTGAGTGGCCACCATGTCTGCCACCATCACCCTGGAGCTGGTTATCAGGCTAGCAGTAAGAGAAATATTTATGGCACTGCTCCTACTACAAGTTCTCCTGGGCCCTGGCAGATGTAGAAAAGGTGGCAACTCTCATGGTGGCAGTCAGTTATCTTCTTGTCTTATCGGTGGATCTTGATTCTCCTCCATTTTCTCTGCCATCTATAAAATAAAGCAGATTCTCCAAATAACAGTGAGACTAGTGTGAGTTAAAGGGAATATGCTAACTTGTTGGAGGGAATTTTTGTGAGCAAGCCCACTCTTCACCAGAGAGCAATGGGGGATTCTCTCTGAAGTTTGACCTTCCTGATTATGGGATTTTGACTTGGTTTCCAGTACCAAATAAGAGTTTCTCCCACTGAATGGGCCTCATGGCCAATCAGAGAACAGTAGGTTACCTGTAGAGGCCGCATGCCACTATTGCACAAGTGTGTACTTCATGTCTGGCTGGTTGATGTCATAGTCTGCAGGGTCCCCTGTTTATTCATGTTGTTAGTGTCCTTTTTCTTCCAGAAGATTCCATATGGCTTTCCAGCACTATGAGGCCTAGCCAGGAGGGAGATAGTTTCCTTTCCATTTCCAGCATGGTATTCTCATATCCTATGACCACATATTGTGGAGTCTTCAGCAATAGGTTCTTAACTTTTAACTCTAGCAGGTAATCAAATATTTTCACAATAGCATGCATTGTTTTAAGGACCTTATGGAACTACCTGGCCAAAGGAATGGTTGGGTATTTAGTTTCAGCTGTGAGAAAGTAACTTTGTTGTAGTATGAGACAGAATATAGAGTATATAATTAAGTTTCTGGAAACGTGTTTAAATAATTTTTTTTTGAGGCAGGGCCTCATGTAGCTCAAGTTCTTAAACTATCAAGGTGAGTATGAACTTGAAATTTTCAGTATGCCTTGACTTTCCATGCTGCAGTTACTGGCATATACGACCACACTTGATTGTCCAAGGGCATCAAACTAGAAACATATAATTCCTCAAGTCAATTTTTCCATTTCTTTCAGATTTTCATACTTTGTGAAGTATATGCTTTTATAGTATGTCCCTATGATTTCTTTGAATTTCTTGGGTATATGTTGTAATGTTGTCTTGTTCATCTCTAATTTTATTAATTTGTATCTCTTCTCTCTTTCTTTTGGTCAGATTTGCTAAGGGTTTATCAATATTGTTTATCCTTTCAAAGAACTAACTCTTTGTTTCATTGATTATTGGGATTGCTTTTTTTGTTTGTTTGTTTCTATTTCATTAGTTTCTGCCCTAACCTTTATTATTTCTTCCCATGTACTGATTTTTGGTTTGTCTTGTTCTTCTTTTTCCAAGGATTTAAGGTGAAGCATTAGGTCATTTACTTGCAGCTTTTGTAATTTCTTAATATAAGCACTTAAAACTATAAATTTACCTCTTAGGACTGCCTTCATTGTGTTCCAGAGATTTTCATATGTTATTTTCTCATTACCATTTGACTCTAAAAATTTTTGATTTCCTTCTTGATTTCTTCATTGACCCATTCATCATTTAGTAGTGTATTGTTTAGTTTCCATGATTCGTGTATGCTCTATAGCTTTTCTTGCTATTGATTTGTAGTTTGAATCCATTGTGGTCAGATAGAATGTAAGGAATTATTTCAATTTTCCTGTACTTGTTAAGATTTGCTTTGTGTCCTAATATATGGTCTATTTTAGAGAATGTTCCATGTATATTCTGAAGCATTTGGATGAAATATCCTGTATATATCTGTTTGGTCCATTCCTTCTATGACCTCATTTAGTCCAGATGCCTCTCTGTTTATTTTTTTCCTGGGATGACCTGTTAATTGATGAGGGTGGGGTGTTGAAGTCACCCACTACTGCTGTGTTTGGTGTTATCTGTGGCCTTAGTTCTAATAGAATTTTTTGATGAATTTGGGAGGCCCCTTATTAGGTGCATATATGTTTAGGATTGTAATGTCCTCCTGTTGGAGTGTGCCCTTAATCAATATAAAGTGACCTTCCTTATCTTTCTTGACTAATGTTGGACTGAAGTCTACTTGTCAGATATTAGGATAGCAACCCTGCTTATTTTCTAGGCCAATTTGCTTGAAACACCATTTTCCAACCTTTTGGCCTAAGATAATGTGCATCCTTTGTAGAAAGGTGAGTTTCTTTGAGACAACAAATTGTAGAATCCTGCTTTTTAACCCAGTCTTCCAACCTATGTCTCTTTGTTGGGGCATTGAGGCCATTGATATTAAGAGATATTATTAAAAAGGTGTGTATTTATGTTTGCCTTTTTTTGTAGTTTTACGGCTCCACTTTTGCTCTCTTGTGTTAACTAGTATTTGAGTATTGTTTGTTTTTCCCAGGTTCTTTATATGTGTGCTTTTCCTTCTCTTCGGCATGGAGGATTCTTTCAAGTATTTTCTGTAGAACTTGTTTTGTCTTCAAATACTCCTTTAGCCTGCTTTTTTCGTGGAATGTCCTTATTTCTCTGTTATTTTGAATGGATATCTTTGCAGGATAAAGTAACCTTGGTGACAATTATTATCTTTCAGAACTTGGAATACATCACTCCAAGCCCTTCTGGCTTTTAAAGTTTGTGTTGAGTAATCTGCTGTAATCCGGATGGACTTGCTTTTGTAGGTAACTTGATTTTTCTCTCTAACTGCTTTCAATATTTTTTCTTTGGATTGTGTGCTTGGTAGTTTGATTGCTATATGGCGAGGAGAGGTTCTTTCCAGGTTTTGTCTGGCTGGTGTTCTAAAGGCTTCTTGTATCTGCATTGGCACCTCTTTCCCAATTTGGGGGAAGTTTTCTTCTATGATTTTGTTGAAGATGCCTACTATGCCTTTGGAGTGAAATTCTTCTCCTTCTACTCTGCCCCCTTTTCATAGTGTCCCAAATAGCTTGAAATTCCCATTCATATTTATCTATTAGTTTGTCATTCTCTTTGTTGGGCTGTATTACATCTGCCATCTGGTATTCTAGCTTAGATATTCTGTCCTCTCCTTCATCCATTCTGCTGGTGAGATTTTCTACAGAGTTTTTTTTTTTTTTAATTTTTTATTTCATTCACTGTGTTCTTCATTGCTAATAATTCTGACTGTTTTTCTTTATCATTTCTATTTCCTTATTTATGTCTTGTATTGACTTCATTTCCTCTTTGATTCCTTTGATTTCTTCTTTGACTTCTTTGAACATATTTGCAATCATTCTTTTCAAATCTTTCTCAGGCATTTCCTCTAACTTGTTATCACTGGAGGTCATTTCTGATGCATTAATGCTTTTTGGTGGATTTATATTGTCTTGATTTTTTGTGTTCCTTGTGTTATAATGTATATATTTTTGTATCTAGGATTAAGTTAATTCTGAGATTTTCTAGTTAGCTTGGTATTCTTAGCTGTATCAATCGATCTGATGTTATATATCTCCAGGGTAGGAGCTAAAGGTGTTAGGTGTGGCTATTAAGACTCTCAGAGTACCAACAAAATTGTTCCTATGGGTTGGGTTTGCCTGCTATTAGAGTATTCAAGTAGGCTGTGTGGTACAAAATACAGATAGATTCTAAAATATAACTAAACAATGTACACATTCAATGAAAAACTGCACTGAGTATTTATGCAAGAGTAGGTATTATAACAACCAGGTTCTGTATCAACAAAGAGGTTAAGATTTCTGGTCTGTTGAGTGTTCCAAGTCAGCTTGTGACCAAGTGAGAAACTTCCCTGGTGCAATCCCAGTTACCTTTTTGGATGATTTTGGTCTCAGTTATGCTGCTGTCTGCTTGCATCCCTCTTTTGTGCCCTGTGGGTTCAAGTAGGCTCGCTGAGTCACTGGACTGCTGTTCTGTTTTCTGGAGCTGGCCACTGGCTTTTCCTGCAGGGCAAGCTGAGCCTGGCAGCTGTGGCCCCACAGACCTGTCACCTCTGCTGCTAGAGCTGCCACTGCTATTGCTGCTGGAGCTGCTTCTGCTGTGGGAGCTGCTTTGGCCTGCCTGTGTGGGCTCTGGATGCTCTGGATCTCTGCTACTTCTCTGCTGCCATTTTAATTTCTTATACACCTCACTTCTTAGTAAAAGTGTGTATTTTGCTGGGTTTTCTTTGACTTTTTCTCCCCTAGGTTGCTTTGGCTTGGTTCCTACGATGCCATCTTAACCACAGGTCCTCCCTCAGGTCAATTCTTTATAATGTGAAAATCATTTCTTGGTTCCTACGATGCCATCTTAACCACAGGTCCTCCCTCAGGTCAATTCTTTATAATGTGAAAATCATTTGGTCCTCCAGTAACAGCATTATTGTCATGATTATCATTATTTATGAGTATAGAACAGTGCTAGACCACCAAGGCTCTGGGGTTGCAGTTCAGTGGTAAAGGATGTATGAAGAATTTATGAAGCTCTGAATCGACCCTTTGTATTACCAAAGCAAACAAACAGAAACACCAGGACCACTTACATGGTAAAAATATATTGAAGAATTCCAAAACACATTTTTTTCTGAAATTTTTAAATTAATGAATTTATTTGTTCATTTATTTTGAGGTAAGCCCAACAGACTGGTCTTTTTTTTTCTTTTTTTTTTTTTTTCTTAATTGGTCTGGAGAGATAGTTACCAACCCCATTCTTTTAATGAGAGAGAGTGAGAACTAGAGAGAGATAATTGGTGCACCAGGTCCACAGCCACTGTAATTGATCTCTGGACATGTATGCCACCATTGTGCCCATGTGTGACCTTGCACATGCATCCCCTTGTCTGTCTGTCTTACATGGAATCTGGAAAATCCAACATGACTTTCTGAGCTTCTCAGGCACATGCCTTAATTGCTAAGACATTGATCCAGCCATGAATTTATTTTAAATAAGGTTTGTATGTGATTGTCTATGTGTGCACATACATTTGCATTTCACTGGAACAGATTTAAGGGAAAAACATTAAAGGTAGACACAAGTACTGAAGAATTTATATTTAAGAAATCTGAGTAGGGAAACCTTAAAAAAGGATGATATCCTGAAGCCAGAGTAAAAGACTGCTATCCTTGAATAAATTAAATACCAATAATTCAAATAAATATAGCACAAATCTAAGACAAATAAATAAAATAATTTTTTTTTTCTTTTTGTTATTAGTTTTCTATTCAACAAATACAGGCAATTTGGTACCATTATTAGGCTCATCCATGACCTACCTCTTCTCCACTATCCCCTCCTTGTTGAGGAACATGGGTCATACCTTGTGGAGTTAGCCCACAGTTATCAGTACAAGAAATGTCTCTGCATATATTGGCCCAACAGGTGGCTCTGACATTCTTTCTGGTCCCTCTTCTACAATATTTCCCTGAGCCATGTTGGGTTCATTTTTGGTCTGTGTCAGTGATGAGGTGTTGGGAGCCTCTGAGGCTCTGGCTCTCTGATTTGGTAGGAGTTGATTTTTCTCTGTGTTGGTCTCCTTCCCCCTTGTGTTGATATCTGGGTCATCAGGAAAATAGCATCCTGCTTATTTCACTAATTTTCCTTAGTTTCAGTCAGGGCCCTTTTGAGCTATGATGGGTTGGCTCTCTCCTTAAGATCTGCATCCATCTGAAAAAGAGAAGCAGATTCTCCAATGTAGAGTAAGTTCCAGGACAAATGAAATAACCCTTACTTTTTCTTTTTTTTATAGAGAGTTAAATAGGTGCAAGCCCTCTAGTAGCCCATGACTGATGGTAGCTTCATATTGGAGAGAAGGTTGACCTTTGGATATGATTCTGATTTGTTTCCTAGCTCCAGCTAGGGGTACCACTGAGGGGATCAGTTAGCCAAATCAAGAGCAGTTGGTTTCCCACCATGGCTGTGTGCCACTATTGCACTTGTGTGGGCATCATAACTGGTTATTTGTTGCTAAGTAGGTTAGAACATGAGTTGCTTGGAGAGATATTGGTTATTTTCCCCAGTCACTAATGTAGCACCTTCTGGCATTAGATGCACTTACTGTCTGGGGACTGACTCTCTCCTGGCTTACAGCCATGTCGTTCCATTTTATGTGTCACCTTCATATGGTGTCTTCAGCAATAGGGTCTTACCACTAACCTTTGGTGGGTCATCAAGTACTCTGACAGAAATCTGTCATTTTTTTAGAAAACCTTGTAGGTTTCTCTGATCAAAAGCTCATTGTGGATGATAGACCCATTCTGGTACTGGGAGTCACAGGTTAGTGCCCACTAAGAAAATGAGGAAGAATATAACTAATATACAAGAGTTAGGGAGGGGTGGGGGGGATAGGGAGGGAGAGAAGATGCAGAAGGTTTAGGTTAGATTGATCCTACCCTCTCAAGTGTCGTGTGGTTCAGGTGTTTCCTATAGGGGCCTGGTGAGGGTTCAACTATTTGGTCTGCCTTTTAGGAAGTAGAATTTTATGGTACCATTGACGTTTGAGTCTATATTAGTGTTTCCCGCCTCTTCTATGCCCTCCCCTCTGTCCCCATCCATCCTAGTGACTAGTCCATGAGATGCTTGCTGGGTATGTAAGGTATCTTGGGTAGATTCAGGTTAGGTGCTGTAGATGAGTAAAACTATGTGGTGATTTTTTTTTCTGTGATTGGGTAAGTTCACTGATAATGATCTGTTCCAGGTTCACCCATTTTTCCTCAAATTTCTTTGTGTCATTTTTTCTTACTGCTGTGTAAAAGTCCATTGTGTATATATACCACATCTTAGTTATCCATTCTTCTAGTGATGGACATCTGGATTGATTCCAGCACTTAGCTATTACAAATTGAGCCGCAACAAACATGGTTGAGCAAATCTCTCTGGCCTGTGGTTTTAAGGTTTTAAGGTAGATGCCCAGTAAGGGAATAACTGGGTCTGCTGGTAACTCTATAGTCAGCTTTTTCAGGAGTCTCCATATTGCTTTCCAAAGTGGTTGTACCATCCTACATTCCCACCAACAGTGGATGAGTGTTCCTACTCCTCCACATCCTTGCCAGCATTTATTTTCGTCTGATTTTTTGATGTTAGCTATCCTTATTGGGGTAAGGTGGAATCTCATAGTTGTTTTAATTTGCATTTCTCTGATATTTAGGGATGATGAGCATTTTCATAACTGTGTGTTTGCCATTTGTGTTTCTTCCTCCCTATAGTGTTCTTCACAGAGATAGAAAAAATGATCTCAAATTTCATAGGAAAGGCAGAAGGCCTCAGATATCCAAACATATCCTCAGCAAAAGAAATACCTCTGGTGGCATCACCATACCTGATCTAAAGCTATATTACAAAGCCATAGTAATAAAAAACGGTATGGTACTGGCATAAAAACAGGAGTCTAGACCAATGGAATAGACTTGAGGACCCAGGCTTTGGGTCAGGCAACTATAGATACTTGATATTTGACAAAGGCCCAAAAAATACAGGCTGGAAAAAAGACAGAATCTTCAACAAATGCTGCTGGACAAACTGGATAACCACATGCAGGAAACTGAAACTTGATCCACACATTTCACCATATACTACACTCAAATCCAAATGGATCAAAGAGCTCAATATAAGACCAGAAACTCAAATACTACTGGAAGAAAATTTAGGAAGTACTTTCCATGATTTAGGAATGGAAAAAGACTTCCTGAATGAAACCCCAGTAGCTCACGATCTTAAACAGTCACTCGACCAATGGGATCACATGAAGCTGAAGAGTTTCTTTACAGAGAAGCATACAATAAGCAAAGCCAATAGATTACCCACAGAATGGGAGAAAATATTTGTGGGATATCCAACTGATAGAGGCCTAATCTCTAAAATCTACAAAGAACTTAAAAATCTAAACAGTAAGAATTCAAACACCCCACTCACAAAATGGGGCAAAGAGCTGAACAGGCAATTCACAGAGGCCATATATATATATATTTTAAAGACAACTAAACACAGACCTCTCAGGCCAAAATTATAATGATGTAATATTTATTAGTAAGCAAGATGTAAACTGAAAAACTAAAACCCTTTTAAAAATCTCAATTTTATGATAATAAAGAAAAATTGATTTGGTATACTGATGGCAAGAACACTATTTGTGATATATTTTAATTTGGATATGCAAATTAAGAATAACATGTATATAGCCATTTTATTCCAGTGTATTCATCTGATGAATATATTCTTGCATGTGTTGCTGGGGTACATTGCAGAATATATGCATATAAAATGTTTCTATTATAACATTTTAATACTAGCAAAATATTCAAATAATTGAAGAGCTAAAATTAGAAGACTCAATAAGTAAGTTCATTAAAATGGAATATCATGCAATTAATTAAAATTAAGACTTCCTTATTATGGTCTCATTTTAAACTGCCATGAAGCTATTTGGGCAGAACAGTACTATCATTTCCTTGGAAATTCCTTCAATGCTCCAATACTATCAATAATTCTGTGATACTTTAGGCAAGAGAGATAGGATACAACAGGTGAATTTTAGTGAATGTATTTATTATTACTTCTGAAATAGGCAACACATGTCGTCCATATGTAGGCTCAACTAACCACAGAATATTTTTCCAGTCTAAAAGTATTTCGTCAGTACTGAACCTGTAGTTTGTGTGTGTGTGTGTGTGTGTGTGTGTGTGTGTTTTGTAGTTTCCAAATAATACATCTATTAGACTTACTAAAATATACTATTTATATTTATGTAATATATTTATATAATATATAATACATATATTTTTATTTACTTTTTAAATTTATGTACACAGTGTGTATACAAAAACATTGGTATCATTGTTAGCCTCCTCCCTGTCCTACCCCCCTGTCCTACCCCCTCTGCAGGGATCTCCCTCATCGGGGAATATGGGCTACGCATTGTGGGGTTAGTCATCAGTTATGGGTAATAGGCAATGTCTCTGTGCATAATGACCCATCTTCTGGCTAAAACAATCTCTCCACACCCTCTTCCACAAATTTCCTATGCCATATTGGATTTTAGGATAAATGCCCAGTAAGGAAATAACAAGGTCTTTTGGTAAATCCTATATTCAACCTTTTCAGGCATCTCCATAATGCTTTCCATAATGGTTGTACCACCTTACATTCCCATCAACAGTGACTGAGTGTTCCTATTTCTCCACATCCTCACCAGCATTTGTTTTCAATTGATTTTTTAACTTTTGCTATCCTTACTCAGGTATGGTGAAATCACATAGTTTTTTTTTTTTAATTTTATTTTATTTTTAAGTTTTATTAGCATTTTCCATGATTATAAAAAAAAAAAAATATCCCATGGTAATTCGCTCCCTCCTCCCCTCCAACACTTAGTTGTTTTTTTTTTTTTTTTTAAAGTTGCATTTCCCTGATGGTTAGGGATGATGAACATTTTCTCAAGTGTATGTTTGCCATTTGTATTTCTTCTTCTAAGAAATGCCTTTCCAGTTCTTTGCCCCACTTTGTGAGTGGATTGTTTGACTATTATTGTTTAGGTTTTTGAGTTCTTTGTGGATTTTAAAAATTAGGCCTCTGTCAGTTGGATAGCCAGCAAAATTTTTCTCCCATTCTGTGGGTAATCTATCACCTCTACTTATTGTATGTGTGTTTGTGAAGAAACTTTTCAGCTCCTTGAGATCCCAATTATTCAGTGAGTGTTTACATTCCTGAGCAACTGAGATTTTATTCAGGAAATCTTTTCCATTCCTATATCATGGAAAGTTCCTTGTATTTTTTCCTTCATTAGAAGCCCAGTTTCCCATCTTATATTGAGGTCTTTGTTCCATTTGGTCTTGATTTTTCTGCATGGTAAGATGTGTGTATCAAGTTTCAATTTCCTGAATATGGTTATCTAGTTTGTACAGCACCATTTGTTGAAGATGCTGTCTTTTTTCCACCCTACATTGTTAGGGCCTTTGTCAAATATGAAGTAGCTGTAGTTACGTGACCTAAAGTCTGGGTCCCTGATAGTGTTCCTTTGGTCTTTAATCCGTTTTTATGCCAGTACTATGCTGTTTTATTACTATGTCTTTGTAATATAACTTTATATCAGGTATGGTAATGCTTCCAGAGGTGTTTCTTTTGCTGAGGATATGCTTGGATACCAGAGGCCTTCTGCCATTCCATATGAATTTTGAGATTTTTTAAAAAATATTTCTGTAAAGAACAATGTTGAGATTTTATTGGTATTGCGTTAAATCTGTATATTGCCTTTGATAAGGTTGCCATTTTCACAATGTTAATTCTGCATATCCAGGAGCATGGGAGCTCTTTCTATTTTCATAAGTCCTCCTTAATTTCTTTTTTGAGTGTTTTTATGTTTTAATTGTGTAGGTCTTTTGCATACTTGGTTATTGTTATTTCAAGGTATTTGTTGTTGTTGCTATTGAAAATGGTGTGATGTCACTTACTTCTTTCTCTGTATAGAGCTTTTGTGGAGTTGGAGTCTTCATGCTTTTCCAGTGCCTTTAGGTGGATGGTTAGATTATGGATTTGGGATATCCCTGTGTTTGTTATGAAGGAATTTAGTGAAATTAATTTTCCCCTGAGGACTGCCTTCATTGTGTCCCATAACTTTTGGCATGATGTGTTCTTGTTTCCATTAATTTCTGGAAATTTTGCAATTTAATTTTTATTTTGCCAACTACTCATTTATTGTTTACTACTGTGTGGTTAAGTTGCTAGGAACTGATGGGGTTCCTGGTGCATCTTTTGTTGTTAGTTTCTAACAACACAGCATTGTGGTCTCTTATCATGCAAGAAATTGTGTTGATATTCTTAAATACGGAGAGGCAGGTTTTATGATGCAGTATATATCAGATTTTAGAGAAGGGTCCATGGGATGCTGAGAAAAATGTATAGTCTGTGGATTTTGGGTAAATGTACTGTAAATATCTGTTAGGTCTAATTGTTCTATGGATTTGTTGTGCTTTCTCACTTTCCTGTTAATTTTCTGTTTGGATGATCTATCTATTGCTGATAGTGGAGTATTGAAGTCCCCAACTATGATGGTGTTGCTGTTTATTTTTTTCTTTTCAAGTAGGTTTTGCTGTATCAACTGTGATGCACCTGGGTTTGGTGCATAAAGATTTATGATTGTGATATCCTCTTGTTGGATCATTCCCTTGATAAGTAGGAAGTGATCTTCTTTGTCTTTTTTGATTATTTTTGGCTTGAAGTCTATTTTATCTGATACTAGTATAGCTACACTTGCTTGTTTCTTTTTTCCATTTGCTTGGGATATCATTTTCCACCCATTGCCCTTGAGGAGTTGTCTGTCTTTAGTGGTGTGGTAGGTTTTTTGAAGACAACAGATTTAGAGTTTTAATTTTCTGATCCACCATGTTAGCTTATGTCTCTTGATGGGTAAATTGAGGCCATTAATATTGAGGTTAATGACTGTGAGGTTTGATATGATCCTTGCTATATCATGGTGGTTTTTGTGGTTTGGCATTTCCTTGGACTTTGTAGTTTTTTGTGACTTCTCTGAGTTTGGTTATTGTGATCTGTTTCTTGTAGGCAATTGAGGTTGATTATTTGATTCTTCTGTGTGGAGCTTTTCCTGAAGTACTCTCTGCAGGTTTGGCTTTGTGTTCATATAGTTTTAAAGCTAAATTTTATCATGAACCATATTATTTCACCATCTATTACGAGGAGTACTTTTGTTGGTCAGAGTAGTTTGGGTTGGAAGTCATAGGATCTTAAACTTTGCAGTGTTCCATTCCAGGCCCTTCTGGCTTTCAGAGTTTTCATTAAGAAGTCTGAAGTAATTCTGTTGGGGTTACCTTTATATGTAATATGTTGTTTTCCCTAGCTGCTTTTAGGACTTCCTCTTCGTTGTCAATGTTTAGAATCTTAATGATAATATGTCTTGGATAATTCCCCCTTTGTCCCAGTCTGTTTGAAGTTCTGTTAGCTTCTTGTAACTTAATGGGACTTTCTTTTGAGAGAGTGGTAATGTGTTCTTAGATAATCTTGTTGAATAAGTTCTCCATCCCTTTGATCTGAATTTCTTCCCCTTCTGGTATTCCTATGATTGAATATTGGGGTTTTTAAGGGTATCCCACAGTTATTTCATGTACTGTTCACAAGAATTTTTGAACTTATTAAACTTTTGGATTCACGAACTGTTTCTTCTGTTTTGTCTTCGAGTTCTGAGTTTCTATTTTCTACATAACTGACTCCACTCTTGAGAGCTTCTATAGCATTTTGGGCTTGTTCAATTTGGTTTGTATTTTCTACTACTTTTTAATGTATAGTTTCCATCCCTCTGTTGAGTTCCCTATGCATGCCATTTTCTGATTTTCTTAATGCCTCTAGGAATTCATTCTTTCATTTTTTTATGTCTTCATTGAGTTTAGCTAGCTGGTTTTTGAGGTTTGTTTTGTTTCAGCCTTCTTCAGAGCATTTAACTGTCTTTGAAACCCTTCTTGACTTTTATCTACTAAGTCTAAAAATCTAGTGAGGACAGCATTCATACAATTATCAACCCATTTTACTTTTCTGCAAGTTCTGCTATTTGCTTCATCAGAGTTGCACAGCTTGTATCTTCATTTTGGGGTTCTGATCATAATGTCTCTTCTATGTTTTGCTGAGAGACATCCATTGAGGACTGGGCAATCTTACTGGATTTACTTGCATTTGATTTTTCATATTATTCTTTTTGTGCTGTGGTCTGCCCTTCACAGTGTGGGAGACTTATTTAAATTAGGAGGATGCCATAGTCTACCTTTGAAGTGACTTCCATGATTATTTCGTATTTTGTTTGCTTCATTAGGCTTCTGATAGCAATGGGACCTGCCTGTTTAGAGTGAAGGGGCTGGTAAGGCTCTGGTGAGGGCCCAGGGACCTGCTGTAAGGGCTTTTAGTACAGGGATCTGGGATATGGGACAATGTGGTCAGGTGGCGTGGGGGTACAGAAGATGCGGAAATAGGAAAAAGCAGAATTGTGTTGCAACTGGACTGTGGAGAGGGGGAGGATGGGAATGCTCGTGGTTCTGCAATGCTGAACGTGAAGGGATAGCACAGTGGGTCCCTTGGGACCCTGTAGGAGGGAATGGATGTGACTGTTGGGTCCTGTGACAAGGATGAGTGGGGATATGAAACTGCTGTAGGTCAGTTGACATATGGGGGGGCATAGAGGTTCCCTGTTGTGGGAAAGCCTAGGGAGGGGACAACCCTAGGCTTCTGGCTTGGGTCCATGCTCAGAGGGGCAGCAGGGGGAGTGCCAGCCTGCAGACTTGGGTTCAGGTAGGGAGGTGGGGGATTTCAGGGAGTGGAAAAGTTTTTGGGTGTGGAGATATCCTGGGGAAATGCAAGCCTGCTGGCCTGGGTCAGCACACTGGTGGGAAGTGGCAGTGAGTGAGATGGTGCTCCTGGATGGAGGTCCCCTGGGGGAACACTAGCCTACTGGCCTTGTTCCACACACGGGGTGGTAAGGTAGTTGATTTTTCCTGTGAAGTTCTGTGGTGACAGGAATGCTTGGGGATGGGGACCCTAGCCTGTTGGCCTGGGTCTTATAGGTAATTGGGAAATTACTTAAGTCTTAATGGATGATATGTGTAGGTAATTTGCCATTTTATACAAGGGACTTGATAATTCATGGATTTTTGTATCTGTGAAGTTTCTGTGACCAATTATTTTCTGGTATTGAGGATAACAATATTAAGAATTCACAAAGTTAAAAATAGAATAGTATTCCCAAGGACTAAAAAATAATGAAAAGTCCTCACTCTAACTTGATTTTTTTTCAGGAAGTCTCAATATTCAATGCAATCCTTGCTACCACAGTACCACAATTTGGGATCTAATTTGCACTCTTCAGAGAGCCTGTGTCAGCAAATCAATGGTTCAGCCTCTGTCAGTTTTGTGGGGAAGCTGGTCCTACACAGACTACACCTCTAGGGGGCAATGGCTCCAATGGCATAGCCCAGCTTCACAGTCTGAGTTGTGCGCTCATTAAAATATTTTCAAGAACATTGAACTATTGATACTCCTATCTTACATATTAGATCTGAGCTCTGTTAAGGAAGCCGCTCCTCTGATTTATCCATATTCATTCTTTTAGCCACATAGACTTGGAACTGGAAGTGTTTCTTTCCCACACCACTACCCCTGCCATGCTCCTAGGCTGTTCTTAATACCTCCTTCAGTTTTCCCTCTGTTGGTCACTGCAAAGAAAATGGTGAATTGACCCCTTTACTCCATCTTGGGGCAGTGCTGGGCTGGACACCTTCTCTTCTTTCCCTTTATCAAATAACAGCACTATCAAAAAGGAATCAATTAGAACGAGGTTTAAAAAAAAAAAAAAGATGAAAAGTAAGTAAATAAAACAGGGGGTAGTAAGTAACACTAAGTCCTGTTACAAAGACCACCCATTATGGTACATGAACAATTTATCCCATTTATCCTTCCTGATTTTTAATTGTCTTCCTCCGCCTCCCAACATGTTTCTCAGAATACTGATTTGCCTTGGAAAAACACATCATATTTTGGCAAATAGATTTAAATGCCCTATATACTTTCTCCTGAAATGAAAATTTTAATTTATAATAAGAGATATTAATCTCATTTTCCATTTGTTTGTAGTCAAAATGTTTTTGTTTGTTATTTTTCTTTTGCTTTTTTAAAATCTTTTATTTATTTATTTATTTGAGAGCAACAGACACAGAGAGAAAGACTGATAGAGGGAGAGAGAGAGAATGGGCGCGCTAGGGCTTCCAGCCTCTGCAAACGAACTCCAGACATGTGCGCCCCCTTGTGCATCTGGCTAACGTGGGACCTGGGGAACCGAGCCTCGAACCGGGGTCCTTAGGCTTCACAGGCAAGCGCTTAACCGCTAAGCCATCTCTCCAGCCCTTTCTTTTGCTTTTTATGTTCCACTGAGTTCAGCAATGCTACATCCTGGGCATAGGACTTCGGCAGTGCATACATGTTTTAGAAATGTGTTGGCTAATTTGATAATTCCTAAATGTTTACCCAACATATATTCATGAAGCATCTGTTAGTATAAGTGGTTGTCAAAGAAAGTGATAAAATCATCTAAACAGAGAGCTGGAGCGATGGCTGAATAGCCAATGCACTTGCTTTGCTGGGAGGTCAGACCCACAGCTCATACGTGAATGTGTGAACACCAAGTGTGCGAGGCTGCCATTGAGAGGTAGAGACAGAGGATCACACCAGAAGCTGAATGGGCCTGCCTCAGGTTCACTTGAGAGACTGCCTCAGTGAATAAGAAGGAGAGCGACAGAGGGAGACACCTGACACTGACCTCCACACACATGTCTCCACATGCATATGTGCACACACATGTGTGAAATAAAAAAGAAGAATGTGCATTTCTATAAATTCATTTTGATCATTGTTTATGCTACTTCAATGTACTTTTCATTGTTTATCCTCTAAGAGTCACATCTGTCAGGATCGCACCACGCACTATGAGAAGTAAGTATTGATGTCAAGGAAGGGCTCACATGAAACTGCTAAAGGAATAGAGGAATGAGGATCCAGTGGGAAGATGCAAAAAGGGTGTGATTTCAGGCAGAGGATGGACAACAGAAGATGGCTTCAGAAAAGCTTTGAAGTATGTCTCAGAATTCCCCAAAGAGAATTCCCAGGCTGGCATGGCTAGGGTGTGTGTGTGTGTGTGTGTGTGTGTGTGTGTGTGTGTGTGTGTTGGATAAAGTAATGGAAAATAGGCCTGGTAGACAATACTAAGAAGTTTTTATTCTAGCCAAGAAAAGATAATGCATAGTGTGATGGAAAACTGTAAGACTACTAAACTGATTTTCTCTTGGTGTTCAGAAGAACAACAACAATGTGAGTATGTTGGGTCAAACTAACACATTGTCCACTTTTAGAGAAATAGATAGTTGGGACACAGAATTTTCACAAATTGAACAGTACATGTAATTTCTTCTTTTGCTAGTGTCTTTAAAACATGGCACTAACAAAAGAAGGAAGTTGGTTTTAAAGGAAATTGGTCTCATAAATTCAATTGATTTTTCCATTGCATAGATAAGTAGAATAGTAGTATGAGCTATTATTCCTTTTATCTTAGGATAATAAATATATTCCATTTCTATAAAGGTAGTATAATGTGTTAGCTAACTTACATTTATCTAAATTTGGTAACTTAGTACGTACTTTAGTAAGTTAATTTAGTATTACTTAGTACATATTTTATGCATATTAGATTTATGCATGGAATAATTTACAGTTATTAATTATCTTCTGATAAATAATCTAGGGAGATACAAGCCACAAGAAACATGCTTTTTTTAAATATATATTCTACTGTTACACATTTAAAAATACTCACACATGATAGGAAGATGATAGGATTAGTCTTATCAGATTAGTTTCTTTAATTGGTCACAATAAAGTAATAGAGTTGTTATCAATTTAATAATCATCACATAGATTTGGTTTCCTCATCCATCAACATATATTTTCATTCATTTTAGAAATATGATCAAACTCATGTTTTGAAAACAAGTAATATTGTCTTTTTTTAATGCCTCTTTTTTGCAATCTCTTTTTTTGTCCTTTTTTTATTATTTCTTTTTTTAATTTGAGAGTGACAGACAGAGAAAGCAGAGGAGAGAGAGAGAGAGAGTGAGAGAGAGAATGGGCCCATCAGGGCCTCCAGCTGCTGAAAATGAAGTTCAGATGCATGTGCCATTTTGTGCATCTGGCTTACGTGGGTCCTGGGGAACCAAGCCTTGTACTTAGGTCCTTAGGCTTCATAAGCAAGTGCTTAACTCCTAAGCCATCTCTCCAGTCCCTATTGTCTGTTTTTATATATAATGTCTGGTTATGTTTAAAAAAGAGACAAATGTCTGATGGGTACTTTTGAGAGGCTTACCTGTCGATTACAAGTCAAACAATGCAACAGAAAATCTGCTTGTCTGTCTACTTTGCCTTGTCTGAAGCATTTACTTCCTTTTTCACTTTTAGTTCCTGTTCAGACAGTTCATCCAAGAGCATCACAGTTGGAGAATGTATCTAGTCAAATCTAATCTTTCAAATGAGGCAGTGGTAGTGTGGTGAGGATAAAGCAGTGTGTCAGAGAACACAATGCAAGGAATAAGAAACTCTGTGTTGACTCTTAGACCTCAGCTTTGTACTACATGAACTGCTTTTATGTAAAAGGCATATTTTTCTGCTGAAAGATTAGACCATCAGGCCCTGGTATTTCAATTCAGGACATCAGACTTTAACAAAATTAACCAAGATTTTCACACTTAAAAATAATCCTTTAAGCGAAACTTTGTCTAAAGTGGAAGAAAATATAGTTCTATTATTAATAATAATGCTACAATGTTTTCTATTTAAGATTGAAGCTCAGATGCTTTGTAAATCTGACACAAAATGCACATGCAACAGTAGTTATAAGAGAAGTAGGGAAATCATACCACATACACATTAGAAATGTTTGTGCTCCTAATGAAATTAAGATGGAAGTAAGACAGAAACCTCTAAGAATGAGAAACAGCAATCATGAATTCATACATGGAGAGAAACTTTTATATAGACTACAGAAAGCACTCATGCAGTTTAATAATGAGTAAATGACACAATTTGGAAATGTGAAAAATATCTGAATAGATTTGCCCCAAATAAGATTTTCAAACATCCAATAAACACATTAAATAGATACTCAATATCATTAATCTCTACTAAAATCAGATAGATCTACAGAAATCAGAACAACCCAGAGATTGAGGTCTTCAAAGTCTTTCAAATAGCCATGAACAAAATTAAATATAATCACAGTAATAAATGTTGAGGCATATATGGAGGAGTTGAAACTCTTTCTATGTTGCCAGAAGGGGTCTAAAATCTTACTTCTCCCTTAGAAAATAGTTTGCTAATACCTCAAAAGTTTATACATTTTTTTTTAATGACCTAGTCATTTTACTTTAAGGCATAAACTGAAAAAATAGTTAACAAAAAACAATTAGTGTACACATATGTTCTCATGTTATACACAAAGCTTCAAAGGAAAAAATATATCAAATAGCCATCAACTAGCAAATGGATGAAAAAAATGGACTATATACAACAGAATGTTATTCAGCAATAGATATTAACTCAGTAATAATATGTGCTCTAGTGAGAATAGATTCTGACAGTACACTAAATAAAGAAGTCAGTACAGTGTGTGTGCCATCAGTCATGTAAATACCTAACAGATGAATACTGGAGACAGAAAGCAGATTACCTGGGCTGGTGTGGGGTACAGAAGAAATGATGAATGACAAATATGGCAACAGGGTGTTTTTCAGAGCCATCCTATAAAATATCCAAAGTATTAATTTCAATGACATTCGTACAAACATGCTGATGCAGAGTTTTGTGTCCAGGAAGGGATTTAATTCTGTAAAGATGTAGGAGATCCCAGACCTGTGTGAACCCTAACTTTTGGATTTATATCTGATTTAACAAATAATGCAATATATATATATATATATATATATATATATATATATATATATATATATGGCGTATATATATATTGTATATATATATATTGTGTATATATATGTATATATATATATATCTATATATATTGTATATATATATATATAATATATATATACAAAAAATACATACATATATATATATATATATATATATATATATATATATATATACAAATCAAACTTTGAGACAGTAAATTAGGAATTATGAGGTTTATTTTAGGAAGAATTAGGATCCAGGGGGAATATTAACTAAAAGTCAAACCAAAAGGGAATTCTCCCCCTTATGTAGCTGGAAAGGGGGAGGGGAGATGGAGACAATCTCCCCTTTCACAGAGAAATGCCCCAGGGAGGAGAAAGCCTTTGGAAGAGGAACCTGCACATAAATGGAAAGCAAAGCATGAGAGCCCAGGCCAAGATATCCCCTTCTCCCTCACACTCACACAGGGCATCATGAAAGACTAAGAAATAGGATAGTAAATAAATACCCAGGGCTTAAAGAAAGATCATACAGATATTAAGATATGAAAATACTGAGGAACTAAATACATGTAGGAAATGAGCAGGAAAATGCTCAGGCAAATAAGAAATCCATCTCTCACCACAGTTCCTAGTTTGGCTGAGAAGGAGTAGAGCTTACTAAAGCAAGGACCAGGAAAGTCAGGTGCCTGGAGAATGAATAGCCAAGAGACTTACACACATGTGTCACATTCATTTATGGATTAAACATACAATATAATGAGACTCTTTAACAGGTCCAATTGTGTAAGGAAGATATGTGATTAGTTAGTGGCTGCAAGGGACTGACCCAATGTGCTAAGCTAAGGAAGAAGCAGGAAGTTGCTACTTAGGATATTGGATAAGATAGGATCAGACTTGGGTTCTAGTCCTGCCAAGGTGGGCCAGGTGGCATCTTCTTGGGCATTTGTCCCTGTATGACTACCTATAAAAAACTATGTTGGGCTGGAGAAATGGCGTAGCTGTTAAGGTGCTTACCTGTGAAACCTAAGGACTCAGGTTCAATTCCCCTATACCCACATAAGCCAGATGCACAAGGTGGCACAGGCATCTGGAGGTTCATTTGCAGTGGCAGAAAGCACACCCAAATTCCTTCTCTTACTTTATTTCTCTGCTTTTTTCTTACTGTCTATGAAAGAAAAAGAAAGAAAGAATGACAAAGATAGAAAGGAAGGAAGGAAGGAAGGAAGAGGGGAGGGAAGGAAGAAAATATATTAAAAGAAACTATTTTGCTACTGTTCCTCCCTCAAAATAAATAAACTACACTAAACATTGAATTGTATACTCTAAATTTGTGGATCATATAGTTGTAAGTTATATTTCAACGATATCTGTATGAATCTTTTTAAGCCCTAAACATAAATATGTTGTCTATATAAATATGTTTGAAACTTCAGTTTTTACTAATTATCATTATCTGACTTCTGCTGTCTACATTTGTACTAACATTAAAATGCTGCATATGTCTGTCACTACCACTAAACTAAAAGTTCTCATGATCAGCTATGAGTTATTTATTTTTATTCTTTTGAGTTTAGTAAAGTTTCTTTTAGGACACATACAACTAGACTTCATTTTATTATCCTTCCTGTCAAATTGCCTTATAGTAGTATACCAAAATTTAAGAATATTGTAAATAATTATAGATAGGGAAAAAAAAGCCCTTCTTTAATGTGGAGAATTTCCAAGTGAAAGGTTTGTCTTTTCAATTAAGAATATATTTTCCTTTGAGCATGTGGGTGTAGAGGGTAAGTTATAAGGATGTGAGTCAAGGGCTGGAGAGATGGCTTAGTGGTTAAGCGCTTGCCTGTGAAGCCTAAGGACCCCGGTTCGAGGCTTGGTTCCCCAGGTCCCACGTTAGCCAGATGCACAAGGGGGTGCACACGTCTGGAGTTCGTTTGCAGAGGCTGGAAGCCCTGGAACGCCCATTCTCTCTCTCTCCCTCTATCTGTCTTTCTCTGTCTGTCGCTCTCAAATAAATAAATAAATAAATTTAAAAAAAATAAAAAAAAGAATGTGAGTCAATATTTCCATTCACAAATGGTCACATTCTTGAGCTATTAATATGATTTGATAAAGGACAAATCAGATCAGGCATCTCTTTGTTCTTGCTATAGATATTTTACACATTTTCTAGATGAGCCCTTATAATAATTTAAAGTACCATTGAGCCTTTCAGACATTGTTAATTCATTATGACTTTTCTTTACTTCTGTATATTTTAGTGAAAGGGTAGTATTTAATTATAAGACATTGTTAATCAAGTAATATATGTCCCCCCCCCCAAAGTATTTTCTATCATCCTGGTTTCATTATAATACCACCACATAAGGTGACAGGGATGTGATGTATCAAACTTTAAATAGCATTCCTAAATTGAGTTTATTTTCATTTCCTTTTGCAAATGAATGTGATGCATGAGCATGGGCATGCACATGGCCATGTGTGTGTGAGTGCATGTGTATGATCGCATGTACTTGTAAGTTGACATAAATGTAGAAGCCAAAGTATAATCTTGGGTGTTATCCTCAGGTACACTGTCTACCTGTCTTTGAGGTAGGATCTCACATTGGCCTGGACCTCACAAATCAGCTAGACAGACTGGCCAATGAGCTCCAGAGAGCTACCTGTCTTTGTCATGCCAACCCTGAGCTTACAGATGATGTATGCTACCCACTTGGCATTTAAGTGGGATACTGAATATCAAACTGTGGTCCTCAGGTTTGTGAGGCAAGCCCTCTAACAAGTGAGCACTGAAGAATTGATTTTATATTCAAAATTGTGCATGAAGCAAATAGAAAGTTTGTACCTATTGATTTGAAAGGTTTTTCCAAACTGTTTATCTCATCCCAAATCTTACTCAATCTTACTCAAAATCCAGTATATGAATCATGCAACAACAGAGTTGTTGTGCTTTTTAGGAATTAAGAGGAGTGGTAAAAAAACTAACCTCTAGCCACCTTACTTACCTCACTTCCCAAAGATTGTGCCTTAGAGTAGCAATCATGCTTTAGTTCTATAGAAAGTAGGTCTACACATCTCCCGACACCTAAGGAAATATTTTTATGGTAACCAATTATTTCAATTAGTAGTGTATTCTTAACTTATTAGCAAGCACCAACAATGTCTCATATTACATAAATATGTGTGTATATACATAAAATATATAAAAATTTAAAAATTCAATATCCATATATATATATATATATATATATATATATATATATATATATATATATATATGTATGTATGTGTGTGTGAATTCTTTTATACAGCATTTTGAATGGGACAACAGTAAAAATGAATAAACATGATGAAGGCAACTATTGAATGAGTTGCATGCATTTAACTATCTGTAATATTTAAAATGTCTACTTTTGTGATTAGGTTCCTTGAAAAATACAAGGTTTCTCCTATAGTGAAATTATTTTATTCTCTTTCTTTTTCTCTATTAAAGCCTAAGTTATGGTACTGGAGAAGATAGTAGGGTATCTGCTCAGGGGCTAAAGAATACCCCCGATTTGACTATGAGACTAGGGAAAAGATGAGGACCAACATTCCAGATAGGTGGATGAAAGTAAGCATTTCTTCTGCCTCCTTTGCCTCCTCCTCCTCCTTCTTTCTCCCTCTCCCCCACCCCTCTGCTTTGCTCCCTAACTTGGTTTCTGTTTACTTTCTTTGGTTTCATCTACTTGAGAACAAGATGTTGCCTGGCCATTCACTCATAAGGGGGCCTTCAATAAGCCTCTTGCTTTCCTTCCAGTTTCCTCATAGGTGCAATAAAGACTACCATGATTGCTCCTCAAAGGGACCCTGTGATGACTAGTTGAGAAGGGCTCTAGAAAGTACTTGCAGGCTGCAAGGTTGAAGTGAGAATCCCTAAAATAGCAACAAGTGACCTTTTTCAGTTATTTTTGTTGTTTCCCAGGTTTCTTTCTGTTTTGTAAATTTTCACTTTAATTTTTAATGTATTGCATCTTGCCTATATATGTGATAAGAAATGACAATCATGGGCTGGAGAGATGGCTTAGCAGTTAAGGCATTTGCCTACAAAGCCAGAGGATCTGGTTTTGACTCTCCAAGACCCACATAAGCCAGATGTACAAGGTGGTACATGCATCTGGAGTTCTTTTGCAGTGGTTGGAGGCCCTGGTGCACCCATTCTCTCCCTCTCCCCCACCCCCTTTCATATATATAGATATATATATGAAAAAGAAATGGCAATCACTTTGTTGATATTTTAAAGGCTTTAATTTCAATGTACTTTAATGAGATAAGAGCATGTAAAGGAAAAGAAAGTATTGCTAATGCTGGATATCTGAATATAAACACGGGAATACAAGCAATTGTAAATGGTGGATCTCTATGGTAGCAAAGAATTACAACTAAGAATATGCATGAATGAAGTTCTTTATTCAGCAAATTTTGTAAGAGCCAGTCACCCACAATTGAGAAAGGAAATCATAAAGGAAATAAATAACTTATATTTGACTCTAGGACAATTAGTTATGAACATTTCATGAGACGACATCCTGCTAAGCTGTATAAGCTGGCCTGGAACTTACTATTCTCCTGCCCTAGCTGCTTGAGTAGCTGGGAGTACAGACTTGTGCCACCAATCAGCTTAATAAGTACATTCATCTTTATAATTTGAAGCTATTGTAATACACACACACACACACACACACACACACACACACACACACACACGAGGTAGGGTCTCACTCTAGCCCAGGCTGATCTGGAATTCACTGTGGATTCTCAGGGTGGCCTCGAACTCAAGTCAATCCTCCTACCTCTGCCTCCCGAGTGCTGGGATTAAAGGTGTGTACCACCATGCCTGGTGCTATTAATATTTTTAAAGGTACTTTTGCATTGTTTTCTAACATTATTGGAGCTGTTTTGCCTTAAGAGAGACAATCATGATTTCCTTTGTTGAAGGGGTTTCAGTAGAACCCGCCACAGAAATTGGTTAGGAACTCTGATTTTTGTTATTCTTTATGTTTGAAGATTCTTTCAAGGGCAGCACTCTCAGGAAGTTTTCAAACACCAACTCTGAGTTTCTACAGGTTCTTCTTGAGCTCATTACTCATCCTGTGTCTCAGAGTAACCCTCTGCAAAAGGGGCCACTACCACATCTTAAGCTATTGTTATTTATTTATATTATTATCTTTCTTAAAAAGCCCATACACAGAATGAAATAGCTAGCTAACAAACTTGACCACACAATTTCTTGAACTTTATATGTATTTTCATTTTAAACTCCTTAAAAGCAGTAACAAGGTGGAGTCATATTAGTGTTTTTGTTAAATTCAAAGTGTTTAAATGCCCCAGAATAAAA
Source organism: Jaculus jaculus (assembly GCF_020740685.1). Classification (NCBI taxonomy): domain Eukaryota; kingdom Metazoa; phylum Chordata; class Mammalia; order Rodentia; family Dipodidae; genus Jaculus; species Jaculus jaculus. The sequence goes on along the minus strand of NC_059108.1, from coordinate 101,299,235 downwards.
GAAAGAAAGTCATAAGTAAAGCCATTGTTCATATTAGAGTAGTGTTTATTTCAAAGGGAGGCACAACTATGCTTTTAGGGGAAAAAAAACAAAAACAAAAACAAAAACAAACAATTAGAAAGTCCAGGGTAGACATAGTGAGATCTGGAAACATTTTTAAGTTCTTTTCTTGAATACTTTGGCTCTGAAAACTTTCACTTACATCAGAGTACATGACTTCCAAATAAAACTTTGGATTCTCACACAGGAAAGAAAAATGTTAAATAAGACAGAAGTAACTTCCTGTTTTTATTTTTATTTTTATATTTATATTTATATATAGCTTTTATTGTATTGAGGTATAAACACTCCATGCCTATTCATTCCAGTGTTTTGGTCATGAAGTAGTATTGTGCTTTGTCAAAGGCCTTCTCTGCATCAATTGAGATGATCATGTGGTTCTTATGGTTCAGTTTATTTATGTGGTGTATTTTTGACTGATTTTCATATGCTAAACCATCCCTGCATTCCTAGGATGAAGCCTACTTGATCAAGGTGGATAATGCTTTTGATGTGTTGTTGAATTTGGTTTGCAAAGATTTTGTTCAGGATCTTTTCATCTATGTTCATTAGGGATATAGCCCTATAATTTTCTTTCCATCCAGTCCTGGACTTTTCTTTGGGGGAGGTTTTTGATTACCTTTTCAATCTGCATGGATGGGATATGTTTGCTAAGGAGATTAATCTGCTCTGGGTTTAGTTTTGGTAGGTGGTTTGTGTCTAGGAATTCATCACTTTCTTCCAGATTATTTAGTTTTGTGGACTAGAGTTTTCGAATTATGCCCTGATGTTCTTCCAATTTCAATGATGTCTATAGTGTTCTCTCCTTTTTAATTTCTGATTTTGTTAATATGAGACTTTTTTTGTGTGCTTGATTACTTTGGCCAGGGGTTTGTCAATCTTGTTTATTTTTACAAAGAACCAGCTCTCCATTTCATTGATTTTTAAAATTGTTTTCATAGTTTCCAATTCATTAATTTCAGCTCTAATCTTAATTATTTCTTTCTGTCTGGTGCTCTTTAGGTTGGATATTTCTTGTTTTATAGCACCTTTAGGTGGACAGTCATGTTATGGATTTGTGTTCTCTGTGTCTTTATAATGAAGGCATTTAGGGCTATGAATTTTCCCCTTATGACTTACTTCATTGTGTCCCATAAGTTTTTGGTACGTTTTGTCTCCATTATCATTCAAATCTAGGAATTTTACAATTTCTTTTTTTTTATTTCTTCCACAACTCATTCATTGTTTAAAATGTGTTGTTTAGTCTCTAGGAATAGGTGGCATTCTTGATGTGTCTCTTGTTATTAACTTCTAGCATTGTAATCTGACATGGTGCAGTAAGTTACTCCAATTTCCCTGACTTTATGAAGTCTTTATTTATGGCCTAATATATCTTCAGTTTTGGAGAAGGTTCCATGAGCTGCTGAGAAGAATGTGTGTTCTATAGAGTTGGGTAGAATGTTCTATAGATATCCATTAGGTCTAGTTGATCAATGATGTGGTTGAGCTCTATTATTCCCTGTTGATTTTCTGCTTGGAAGATCTCTTTATTGATGATAGTGGAGTATTTAAGTCTCTGACTATGATGGTGTTGGTCTTTATTTTGGTTTTATTGTCAAGTAGATTTTGTTTTATAAACTGTGGTACCTCTGAGTTTGGGGCATATATATTTATGATTGTGATGTGCTCATGTTGGATCATTCCCTTGATGAGTAAGAAGTGGCCTTCTTTGTCCTTTTAGACTACTTTTGGTTTGAAGTCTATTTTACCAGATGTTCATATAGAAAAACACATTTGTTTTTATTTCCATTTTCTTGGAGTATCATTTTCCAACCTTTCACCCTAAAGGGGTGTCTATCTTTAATGGTGAGGTGGGTTTCGTGAAGACAGCAGATAGAAGGCTCCAGTTTTTTTGATCCTTCCTGACAGCCTGTGCCTTTTGGTAGATTAGTTAAGACCATTAATATTAATATTAATATTAATATTAGTATTAGTATTAATATTAATATTAATATTAATATTAATATTAATATTTAAGGATTTTACTGTGAGGTTTGAATTTATACCTGCAATGATGTGATGTTTTATGGGGTTAGGTGTCTACTTGAGTTATGTACTGTTTTGAGCCTGGTCTAATTTGTTTTTTTGTGATCTTTTCTTAATTCTTTTAATTTTTTTGTTAACAACTTCCATGATTATAAAAAATACCCCATAGTGATACCCTCCCTCCCCCCACTTACACTTTTAAACTACACTCTCCATCATACCCCCTCCCCATCTCAATCAGTCTGTCTTTTACTTTTGATGTCTTAATCTTTTCCTCCTCTTATGATGGTCTTACACAGGTAGTATCAGGCACTGTGAGGCCATGGATATCCAGGCCATTTTGTGTCTGGAGGGAGCATGTTGTATGGAGTCCTGCCCTTCCTTTGGCTCTTACATTCTTTCCGCCACCTCTTCCACATTAGACCCTGAGCCTTGGAAGGTGTGTTAGAGATATTGCAGTACTAAGCACTGCACTCATTTCTTTCCATCACCATGATACCTTCTGAGTTATCCCAATGTCACTGATATCTGAAAAGAGAAGATTATCAACAAAAAGTGAAAGTAGCATTAATATAAGGGTGTGAACATTAACAGAAGTGCTTACTGGGCAGTTTGATAAGCAAAGAATATACATTTGGCCAGACAACAGGAGACGTTACACCCCTTAGGGCTTATGACTACCCCTGTTTTAAGTTTTCAGTATCAGAGATCTATTCCCTTCCCATGGAGCAGGCCTCCAGTCCAATTAGAGGGCAGTTGGTTTGCCCCATAACAGACATGCCACTATTGCACCTGTTGGCTCACTTGGCCTGGCTGGCCAATTATAAGGCTTCCAGTGTCCACTGATGAGTATCTTCACTGGTGATTTCTCTTTCTCCCATTGAACTGCATGCAGAATGGCTTCTTCCAGCATTCTGTCAGCTGGTCTACATGGAGGAGGTTATCAGCTCAGTTCTAGCAAGATTTCTCAGTGGCCTTACAGCGAAAGTATATGGAGTCTTCAGCAATAGTGTCTTACCATCTAATCCTGGTGGGAAACCAAGGGCCTTGGCAATGGCCTATAATGTTTTGGGGGCATCAGGGATCTCCCTAGCCAACAACTCACTGGAAGATATCCCATCCCTGGCACTGAAAAAATTTTCTAGCAACAATCTACAGCTCCTGATTGTTCCATTGTCCAAAAAAGTAGGATTACATATGTTTTATTTATAGTCTCCTAGATTTTGATTAGCTGTCCCCCCACCTTTCCTTTACTCCATCTCTTCCCCAGACCTCATTTTGGGCCTTTTCACCCCCATTAATCTATTATTCTTCTTATATATATATAATACCATCCTATTAACTAGCCCCCTCCCTTCCTTTCACTTCCCTTTCTATCTCTTTTCTATCTTACTAGCCTCGGCTACTGAGGTTTTTCCTTCTGACACAGAAGCCCAGTCATCTGTAGCTAGGATCCACATATGAGAGAGAACATGTGGCGCTTGGCTTTCTGGGCCTGGGTTACCCCACTTAGTATAATCCTTTCCAGATCCATCCATTTTCCTGCAAATTTCATAACTTCAGTTTTCTTTACTGCTGAGTGGAACTCCATTGTATAAATGTGCCATATCTTCATTATCCATTCATCAGTTGAGGGACATCTAGGCTGGTTCCATTTCCCAGCTATTGTGAATTAAGCAGCAATAAACATGGTAGAGTATGTACTTCTAAGGAAATGAGATCAGTCCTTAGGAAACATGCCTAGGAGTGCTATAGCTGGGTCATATGGTAGGTCAATCTTTAGCTCTCTTAGGAACCTCCACATGAATTTCCACAATGGCTAGACCAGACTGCATTCCCACCAACAGTGTAGAAGGGTTCCTCTTTTTCCACATCCTCACCAGCATTTATGGTCATTTGTTTTGATGATGGTAGCCAATCTGATAGGAGTTAGATGGAATCTCAACATAGTTTTAATCTGCATTTCCCTGATGACTAGGGATGTAGAACATTTTTTTAGATGCTTATACACCATTTGTATTTCTTCTTTTGAGAACTTTCTATTTAATTCCATGGCCCATTTTTTTAATTGGCTTGTTTGATTTCTTATTATTTAAATTTTTGAGTTATTTGTATATCCTAGATATTAATCTTCTATCAGATGTATAGCTGGCAAAGAATTTTTTTTTTCCCAATCTATAGGTTCCCTCTTTGTTTTATTCAGTGTCCTTTACTGTACAAAAGCTGTGTAATTTCATGAGGTCCCAGCAGTCAATGTGTGGTTTTATTGCCTGAGCAATTGGGGTTATGTTCAGAAAGACTTTGCCAAGACCAATATGTTGAAGGGTTTCCCCTACTTTTTTCTCTATCAGTTTCAGAGTTTCAGGTCTGATGTTAAGGTCTTTAATCCATTTGGACTGAATTCTTGTGCATGGAAAGACAGAAGAATATATTTTCACCTTTCTACAGATAAATATCCAGTTTCCCCAACACCATTTGCTGAAGAGGCTGTCCTTTCTCCAATGTGTATTTTTGGCATTTTTATCAAATATAAGGTGGCTATAGCTACTTGGACTTGCATCTGGGTCCTCTGTTCTGTTCCATTGATCTACAAGTCTGCTTTTGTGCCAGTACCATGCTGTTTTTGTTACTATGGCTCTGTAGTATAGGTTAAAATCAGGTATAGTGATACCACCGTCCTAATTTTTGTTGCTCAGTATTATTTTAGATATTCAAAGTTTTTTGTGATTCCAAATGAATTCTTGGATTGGTTTTTCTATTTCCATGAAGATTGTCTTTGGAATTTTGATAGGGATTGAATTAAATGTGTAGATGCTTTTGGTAAGATTGCCATTTTCACAATATTGATTCTTCCAATCCAGGAACAAGGGATTTTTTTTTTCTCTATTTCCTAGTGTCCTCTGCAATTTCATGCTTGTGTGTTTTAAAGCTTTCATTGTAGAGATCCTTTACATCCTTGGTTAGGTTTATTCCAAGGTACTTTATTTTCTTTGATGTAATCGCGAATAGGAGTGATTCTCTGATTTCATTCTCTGTGTGTTTGTTGTTAGTATATAGGAAAGCTACTGATTTCTGTGTATTTATTTTGTATCCTGCTATGTGTCTGTAGGTGTTTATCAGCTCTAACAGTTTGCTGGTAGAGTCTTTAGGGTCCTTTATATATAGAATCATGTCATCTGCAAATAATGATAATTTGATCTCTTCCTTTCCAATTTGTACGCTTTTTATGTACTTCTCTTTCCTTGCTATGACTAAAACTTCCAGTACTATATTAAATAAAAGTGGACACCTTTGTCTTGTTCCTGATTTTAGTGGAAAAGCTTCCAGTTTTTCCCCATTTAGTAATATGTTGGCTGTAGCCTTGTCACAAATAGCCTTTATTATATTGAGATATGATCCTTCAATTCCTATTCTTTGTAGAACTTTTATCATAAAGGGATGTTGGACTTTGTCAAATGCTTTTTCTGCATCTAATGAGATGATCATAAGATTTTTGTCCTTCAGTCCATTTATATATTGTAATACGTTTATTGATTTGCATATGTTGAACCATCCCTGCATCTGTGTTATACTATACCCTGAATTCTTATCTTTGATCTTTTCGTAGTGTCCCGAATAGCTTGAAATTCCCATTCATACTTATCTACTAGTTTGTTTTTCTCTTTGTTGGTCTCTATTAGATCTACCACCTGGTCTTCTAGCTTAGATATTCTGTCCTCTCCTTCATCCATTCTACTGGTGAGATTTTCTGCAGAGTTTTTTTTATTTATTTCATTAACTGTGTTCTTCATTGCTAGTAATTGTGACTGGTTTTTCTTCATTATTTCTAATTCCTTATTTATGTCTTGTATTGCCTTCTTTGTTTCATGAAATTGGTGTCCTGTGTCTTCTTTGAATCTTTGATTCCTCTGATTTCTTCTTTGACTTCTTTGAACATATTTACAATCATTCTTTTGAAATGTTTCTCAGGCATTTCCTCTAACTCGTTCTTAGATCATTTCTGATACATTAATAGTTTTTGGTAGATTTATATTGTCTTGCTTTTTAGTGTTTCTTGTGTTATGATGCATATATTTTTGCATCTTGGATTAAGTTTATGCTTGGATTTTCTAGCTAGCTGGGTATTCTTAGCTATACCAAATGATCTGATGTTATATATCTTCAGGGTAGGAGCTTAAGGTTTTAGGTGTGGCTCTTAAGATTCTCAGAGTATCTACATGGGTATGCATAGGGGTTGGGTTTGCCTGCTATTAGAGTATTCAAGTAGGCTGAATGAAACAAAATCCAGATAGATTCTAAAACATAACTAAACATTATACACATTCAATGAAAAACAGCTGAGTATTTATTCAAGAGTATGCATTATAACAACCTGGTCCTCTATCAACAAAGAGGTTAAGATTTCTGGTCTGTTGAGTGTTCCAAGTCAGCTTGTGACCAAGTGAGACCCTTCCCTGGTGCAATTCCAGTTACCTTTTTGGATGACTTTGGTTTCAGTTTTGCATCTCTCTTTGGTGCCCTGTGGGTTCAAGACAGCTGGCTGGATCCCTGGACTGCTGTTCTGTTTTCTGGAGCTGGGTACTGGCTTTTCCTGTGGGGCAAGCTGAGCCTGGAAGCTGTGACCCCACAGACCTGGCACCACTGCTGCTGGGGCTGCCACTGCTGGAGTCCTGGCTGCCACTGCTGAAGCTGCTGCTGCTGGATCTGCTGCTGCTGGTGCTTCCACTGATGGATCTGCTGCTTCTGTAGTTGCCACTGCTGCTGCTGTAGACACCCCCACCACCACTGCTGCCGCTGCTGGAGTTCTTGCTGAAGCTGCTGCTACCACTGTTGGATCCACCACTGCGAGAGCAGCTGCTGCTGCTGCTGCCAGAGCCAGCACTGCCAATGCTGGAGCTGAAGCTGGAGCCAGAGCCGCTGCTTCCACGGCCACTGCTGGAGCAGCCACTGCCGGAGCTGAACCTGCCACAGCTGGGCTGCTTAGGCCTGCCTGTGTGGGCTCTAGATGCCCTGCATCTCTCCAACTTCTCTGCTGCCATTTTAATTTCCTATGCACCTCACTTTTTAGTAAAAGTGTATATTTTGCTGGGTATTCTTTGGCTTTTACTTCCCTAGGCTGCTTTGGTGTCGTGCCTAAGCTGCCATCTTAACTGGAAGTCATGTGATCTTATTCTTGTTGGTTCCTGTGATTGGTTATTTGACTTTTCTGTGTGGAGTATTCCCTCACGTATAATCCATAGGTTTGGCTTTGTGTTAATATAATTTTAGAGTTGACTCTTTTCATGGGAAGTTTTTCTTTCACCATCTATTGAGGGATACTTTTGCTGCATTAAGTACTTTGGGTTGGAGGCCATAGTTTTTTAATCTTTGACGTGTTTCATTCTAGGCTTTTCTGGCTTTTAGGGTTTGCCCTGAGAAATCTGAGGTTATTCTAATGGGATTGTCTTTATATGTTGTGAATTGTCTCTTTCTTGCTGCTTTTAACACTCTCTCTTTGTCTTCATTGTTAAGGATTTTAACATTACATGCCTTGGAGAGTTTCTTCTTTGTTCCTGCTGGTTGAGTGTTCTGTGGGCTTCTTATGTCTGGATGGGCCTCTCTTTTGCAAGATTTGGAAATTTCTCTTCAATAATTTTGTTGAGTATATATTCTATGGTTCTGGTCTGTCCATGACCTGGATGTTTGGTCATTTTAGAGTGTCCCACAGTTCCTTCGCATTCTGTTCACTTGAAATTTTGAATTCAGTGACGTTTTTGGCTTCTTGATCAATTTTTTCTGTCCTATCTTCCAAGTTATAGGTTCTGTCTTTCATATGAGTAACTCTGTTGGTTAGTGGTTCTAAAGCAGTTTTCTCAAATTCTATTTGATTTTTGTTTTCTGTCCTGTTGTTTTATAAAATGTCCATCTCTCTTATGAGGTATGATTTTTATTTGGATTATGATTTTCTTGATGCTTCTTATAGTTCATTCTTGCACTTGAAATCATGTTTTCATTAAGTTTAATCAAGCAGTTGTTGAGGTCTTCCATTTCTTGACTTACCTTCAATTTATTCATATCTCTTTAGAGGATTCTAACATTTTCTTCTATCAAGTTAAGCCTACTGTCAAAAGCTGAACACTCTAGGAGACAATTCTGTTCAATTTCATTGATACAATTTTTTGTTTGCTGAAGATGGCAAGCATGCCATTTACGGATCATGAATAATCAAGCACTGAAGACCTGCATGACACAGTTCCAGGCCAGCTGTCTCTTCCTTGAAGTGCCATCTCTATAGAAAATATCATTGGCTTTCTGTACTATAGATATCTATGGTTTTCTGTATAATGTTTGTCTTTTTCTGTCTTTCATTTGGTGCACCAATCCCTAAGTTTACTTTTCCAACAAAAATGGATGTTAGTGAAGTGTTGGTCAATGTATCTGAAAGAAACTCTGGCATAGAATTAGGAAAAGAAAATGGATCAGAAATAAATGTTTTCCTTAAGGCCTTAAAGAAGGTTAGGCATGAAACACTGACATGGGGAAACTGGCTATGATACCCATAAGTTCACCCCCCAACAATACACTTCCTCCTGAGGGCATTAATTCCCAAATCTTCATCAGCTGGGAACCTAGCATTATGAACACCTACATTTATGGGGGACACTTGAATCAAACTACCACAGAGAAGTACAGCTGGTACTGAGACCCGACCATGCCTCTCTTCCCACTCCATGCTACTGCTCTGTTTCCTCATTCACTGCACTTAGATATGGAAGGTGGAAGAGAAGTTTGTGATGCAATCATTTCTTTAAAAGACTTAAATGATAATGTCTTAATATAAAAATAACCTTAAAACCCATGCAAAAAAAAAAAAAAGAAGGTCAGGCATGGAGTACAGGACAATGAGGAGAAAATAATGGATCTCCTGGAACAATATAAGAATTGTTCCATGATGAGTTTATCTAAATCATAGCAATTGCAACAAACTATGACTCTTTATCAAGAATCCTTACAGGAAGAACAACCACGGTCAGAATGAGTTCAATTGGGGGGACCAAAATCTAAGTATTGGAGGAAAGGGGAATTCAAAAGAAATGGTTGGGCAATAAATGGGCTTATTGGACCAGTGGTCAATAGGGGAAACCCCCATTTTGTGGTTGTTCTGTATCTCACCTTTAATATAACAACTGAAATTAAGAGCTCATGAAATTTCAAGTGCTTGACCACATGTACATGGGGAAAGTGTAAAAATAGTTAATCATTATAGGTGCCTGACAGTTGTGCTTGAAGTAAATAATTATGGGATTGTTTGATGTTAGTAAATAGCAAAATGTTTCTATGAATTCTGTGGAAATGTACCTTTCTTGAAGTTTGATCTTGCATGACATGATCAGAAAATAAAAGACTGAGGTTAAAAGCTGTGGCAGGTGAGAGACAGAGAAGCTCAACTGCCTTCAGTATTAGCTTGTCAGCTTGCATCAGAACTTAACTTCAAGTCGTTATTGAGTTGCTCCCTTTCACACCTCTCTTTGGGGGCTCTCCTTCAAGCCAGATGTTAGACCCTGGCATTGGTTCTTTGATAGTTTGCTTCACATTCAGTGATATATTTTTAAAATCAAGGTTTCACTTGGTTGCTGTGTTTTCATCTTGGTCATGAATCTCTGTGATTTCTCTATAATTTCACTGGAGGCTTCCATAGTAGGACTAGGCATCCGTGGTGGAGATCTCTCAGTTTTCTGACTTTCACTAGCTTTTTTACATTGTTGTTTATCCATTTTAGGAAAACTATTTTTTTTTTATTTTTGTTTATTTATTTGAAAGTGACAGACCAGACAGGGAGAGAGAGAGAGAGAGAGAGGCAGATAGAGAGAGAGATAATGGGCGTGCCAGGGCCTCCAGCCACTGCAAATGAACTCCAGATGCATGTGCCCTCTTGTGCATCTGGCTATTGTGGGTCCTGGGGAATTGAGCCTTGAACCAGGGTCCTTAGGCTTCACAGGCAAGTGCTTAACTGCTAAGCCATCTCTCCAGCCCTAGGAAGACTATTTTATTGAGGAAGAACCAAGTTTGTGTGCTTTGGCCCATTCACCCCCTCACACAGGTGAACAGGCATTTTGGTACTTAGTGGCCAGTCAAGATACCAGAGCAAAAGGCCTGATTCCACAGCTCACACATGCACCAGGCCTCCCCAAGCAAGGCACAATGGGACTTACCAGGACTAGGGAACTAGGAGGAATAAGGGAACAGGGATCTTACACTACTTCATGCTGAGCCTTCCAGGACATGGAGCAGTGCAGGCAATTTAGACTGGGGAGGTGGGAGGAGCCCAGGTACAGGGCTCTGGTCTACCATTCCAGAGGGCTGTGGTCTCTCACACACCAACATGCAAGGAACTCAGATGTGGATGTTGGGTGGTGACCAGAAATGGGTCAGGCCTACTCACTCCAGACCACTGTGCCTGCCCACACACTGACTGCACAAGGAACTCAGACCGAGGCAGTAGGAGGGGACCAGAAATGGGTCAGGCCTACTCACCCCAGACCAATGTGCCTGCCCACACACTGACCACAAGGAGCTCAGACCTAGGAGGAAGTAGGAGGTGCTCAGAACTTTGTCTGGACTACTCAATCCAGACAGCCATGCCCACCCACAAACTGACAGTGCAAGGAACTCAGACCTGGGCAGTGGGGGTAACTTCCTTTTAACATGGAGAAAGCTAGCTTATTCATTCTACATTCCATTTTTAAAACAAGATTACCACAGTGGACATCACAGAAATGAAAAAAATACATTGTTTTGGAACTCAAATACAACTACTTTTATTAAGCTTTTCTTTTATTCTGAATGCATATTTCCCAATGAACAAATTCAGAACATGTTCACATTTATTGTCAATCTTTTTGTTTGTTTTGTTTTTGTTAAGTTGATGTGTGTGTGGGGGTGTGTGTCTGGTTTATGAACAGATATTTGCCTTTGTCGTGCCCATGCACTTGACAGTGGGCTGTGTTCACATATGGTGGCCAGAGTGAAACATCAGATGTCACATTCCATCATTCATTTGCCCATTCTTATTTAAAACATAGTGTTTTAATGATTTCTCATCCATTGTTTTTAATATGTAACATATTTTCATTTGAGCCATACATAATACAAGAATAGATATACAATGGTATGGTCGTTCTTTTGCTCCATTAACATCATATATATGTTGCAAATCTCCTTATTTTATATTTTCTGGTCTTGATAATTAAAATACTAAGCATTTTTTTTCCTCTGGTTTCCTTAGCAACATCTGTTGCCAACATGAACATTTATGCTTTTCTCCCCAGCTATGCCACTTAATATGACTCGCATTCTCTATGGAAACACTTTAGTATGTTGGGCAAAATCAGGATTGAAATTCCATGCAGTAGCATACTGTGGTACTCTGGAAAATGAGCAAAAAAACCTTACATTATCTTATTTTTAGAATACGATGAAGCTCAATAGAGTGTTTAAGTGTCTAACATTACTTAATGGACAAACCTGTGGTACAAACTAAATGAAATAATGATGTAGGTTATGGTATTCCTTCAAACAGCATCTTAAGTAGATACTTATGCACTCCTCAGTTCAACCCCTCAGCAGCCATGCAACCTCAGAGCTTGTTATGGACTTTCATATTCCTCTAATGGAAATGGCCCCATGCTGCGCTTTCACTTCTCCAACTGTGGCAATAATAGTTAGTAATCAAGTCATAATGTAATAATCACAAGCACAGGAATGCTGATGGAAAAGATTGGAAAGGAAAAACACATTGATACTTTTCCAAACTATTTCCTCAGTCTTTTTAGTGTATGTGGAAAGAATCTAACCTTGTAGGTGAAAGCAGACACTATATCGTGCCTGTTCAGATAGTACCACTACCACTTGGTCTTGTTCAGAATTTCTCATCTTGGTATTCACAGAGACCAGCCACAAATGCAGGAGTTTTAGACTGAAATTTGATCTGAGCAACCATCTCCCATTCAAGGCTCAATATATCCCTAATTTTAGACTCTCTCTTTCCCTTTCTCTCTCTTTTTCTTTCCTTCCCTCCCTCCTCATACTTCTCATACTTTTAGGTAACATTTTAAAGAAACAGTCATTAACAGAGTATATTTTTTATTCTAGAGCTTATAATTTTACAATTCCTTTTAATAGTTTATTTTATTTACTTTTACTTTTAATTAACAACATATTTTGTATGGATATATCATGTGTTGGCAACCTCTTTTCCCTCATACCTGCCTCCATTCCTCTGGGGACCTCCTCAGTGGAGGTTGCAGGTATGTCCCATGGGGTTGTGGGTTCTGTACTGTGGGAGTAGCAGACAGGTTTTTTTGGGGGATGCAATGCCTCTGGGCATAACATCTCAAATCTGTGGCTCTTAAAATCTTTCTGCCCCTTCTTCCACAAGTTTCCTGAGTCATGGTGGGTAAGTTTTAACTCTACATCAGTGATGAGCTTTTAGGAGCCTCTGGATCTCTGCTTTGGTAAGTGTTGATTATCCTCAGGGTCTGTCTCCTTCACACTGGCTCTGATTACCAGTTTCACCAGAGAAGCAGCACCCCTGTTTGTCTCCCCCATACCTCTGTGGTTTCAGTTGTGGCTTGACTAAAGTGAGAAGGGTAGTTTATCGCCTCTGGTTTCACTACCTTCTAAAAATGAAAAACAGATTCTTCAATGGAGAGTGAAATCAGCATAGTTAATGGGTTGGGGATTATTTAGGGAGAATTTAATGGATGTAGCCCCTCTTTTAGCCAGACTAGTGAAAGATTGACACTGGAGAGCCCAATCTTTATCTCCATGTTATTCTGGTCTGGTTCCCAATCCCAGATATGGGTTCCTTTACACTGAATTAATCTCTTAGCTAATCAGAAAGCTATTAGTTACCCATCAAGGCTGTGTGTCGCATTTCACTGGCATGTACATCCTACTAGGGTGTTTCCTTCTGTATAGCTTAGACCTCTATTTGCTCAGATCATTGTTGGTCACTTTCCTCCAATAGATAGAGTAACTGAGCACTGGCTCTCTTCCACATTCCAGCCAAGTCTTCCCATGCTCTATGTTGGCAGCATATAGTGTCTCAGTAAGTAGGGCCTTACCTTTTGCCTCAGGCAGTTAATCGAGTGCTTTGACAGAAGCCAGTCTTCTTTTTGGAACCTGGCAGGTCTCTCCATTTAACAGCTCATTGTGGGTAGCAACTGATTTCTGATACTGGGACAATTCCTTTTTAATATCAATAAGTTATATTGGTTTGAAATTTCATTTAACAAGTACTACTTGCTGCCTTGGATCATTTATCTTTATTGTTTCTTTTTTAAAAAATTACTTTATTTATTTGCAAAGCAAGAGAGACATAAAGAGAAAGAGAGAGAATGATAATGGGCATGCCAGGGCCTGTAGCCATTGCATATGAACTCCAGATGCATGCACCACTTTGTGTCCCTAGCTATATTTGTGTACTGGCTAATCGTACTTTGGACATTAAGCTTTGCAACCAAGTGCCTTAACTGTTGAGCCATCTCTCCAGCCCCATCACTTCTTTATTACTTTTATTAATTATGGTCCCTTAAATTGTCACAGTAAAAATCAAACTTCTCTAATTTAGAAATATATATTAGGCAATAATTCCATGAAAGATATCTGGGCAAGTCTCTTTATTTTATGGATAAGGAAACTTGGCTGGTCAAAAGGTGAATATAGCTAATGCTGACCATCAATCATTTGAAATCATGTGTATAGCTTCACTTTTATAGAATAAATATATAACATAGACTAGCTCAAGTAATGTATGTGCAAGGACCCGTCTACAGAATTAAATTATGAACTTAAGAATTATAGCATATTTTGCTAAACATGTCTTTCGCATTACCTTAATTATAAGAAGTCCCTTTAGATGCAGTTTTGATCTACAAGGATTTTTTCTTTCCTCAATTTTACCATATTTTTTGTACATAGGGACCAGTCTTTTGCTTCAAAACATGCTGGAAATTCTTTGTAATCTCAAAAGTAATAAGAATATTTTTAAACAAAATGCAAGATTTTATTTGCCATCACTGTTTCATGAGAAGCAGAAAGCTTTACAATTTCACCAGTACAAGGGGATGGGGAGAATAAAAAGAAAGGAAGAAACTGTAGAGTGTTGCTACAAAACCCACATTTGTGGAGTAAGGTGTAGTTTCATCTCAGAACACATTTGTTGGAATTAATTCTAGCATTCACCTGTCCAAATACTACACAGCTCTAGCTGACCTTTGGCATAAGAGTTAGGACAGACCAGTCTGATTCCACAATAATAACTGTATTCTGAAACTTTCCATTTTTTTTTTTTTTAGATACTTTAGAAAATATTAAAGACACCAGAGATCACCCTGCTGGCCTTGCTGCTGGCCATTCCTAGCCCACATCTTACTGACTGGATTCAATAATGCTGTTTCTCTATCTCTAAAAACATATTGTGGTGAGAATTGTAAGTTGTACAAAGTCATTAAGTCTTCCACTAGCTAAACCTTGCAGTGCATGGTGGGCAGGACACCTGGGGTTGGCTGTTCTACAGCTTCAGGTGAGGAATGGAGAAAATAATGGAGATGAGATCCTGGTTACTTTTTTAAAAAATTATTTATTTATTTGCAAGCAGAGAGAGAAAAGAGACACCGAGAAGGAATGGATGTGCCAGGGTCTCCAGTCACTGCAGATGAACTCCAGATATATGCACTACTGCATCTGGCTTTACATGGGTACTGCGGAATCAAACCAGGGTCGTTAAATTTTACAGGCAAGTGCATTAAGCACTGAGCCATCTCTTCAGCACAAAGAACACTTTTTAGCACTCCATTCTTTAGACAGCTCAGTCTGTTCCAAGTAAAGGCCCACAGCATGGAACACTGATAGGGAAAGCAAGAATGCTCTTATTAAGTGAGAATTTGTCAAGGGAATCACTGGCGAGCCTGAACATGCTGTGTCCTTATCATCTGGAAAACTTTTACAGTCATTGTGACCAGAAGTTGTCAACCAAGTTACCACAGAAAGTCAGTGATGGAAAAATGGTGTGGGCTGTGTCAGTTAGTCTCTGAGTAGCACTCAGCAGGCTTTTCATGGGTAGTGTGACTTCACTGTAATTCCTGCCCCACAGGTGTCAGTGTTTCCACAATGACCACACATATGGAAACCAAAGTGTGACCAGTGCCCTCACTGTGTCTCCATCTGCACAAGTTAGCTCTATTTCTCAGCAGAAAGAACATTTCTCCTAGAAACAAAATACTTTTCTCCTACAGTTAAAAAAACATTCAACAGCTGCTCCATGGCAGCTGTCCTGATTTCTGACCATAGTAGCAGATCTGAGAACCACAAAGAGCTTAGTCTGAACCCAGATTTCTGTCCAAGTGAAAGGCTGCTGCCTCTGGACTGAGTAGTCAAAGCCAACATATGGTTATTCTTCCACTCTTGTCTCAGCTGTGTCATTTAGATTTGAAGACGACTTTCTATCCTTTCAGTATCATTAAGGCTCTCAGCTACATCACACAGAAACATTTTCTCAGTGGCCATGGAGTGAATGATTATTCCCAGTCAAGGTAGATTCTCAGAGTATACCTCCTGGAAATTTTTCTCCCAGATATCCTGCAAGATGTCACTAGGCTTGTGTACAAATTTTACCTGCAAGTCAGCTATCATTCAGTCGGTAGAAGATGTAACTAAGACATCCAATAAGAGAAAGATACAGATAAGGAGAAGTATTAGCAGCTCACCTCCCTGCTTCAGCATCATTCTGAAGAAAACCTTTTCCCATGATCCACTCTCTTGATCATTACGAAGGCAGTAAGAATTAGCAAGGAAATTCCGTGACGAACTGTTTTGTCTCTTCACTGGAAGAACTCTTACTATTCCTGCTGATGAGTCCATGGCTGGCCTACCTGCCTCTGAGTGGTGGCAATCCACTAGTCTCTTTCCTACCCCCGACCCTCACTGCTAGACGTGCCGTTCCTCAGAGGCCTCTCCTGTGCTGAGCCAGCTGGGTCACAGCCATCTTGTCCTCTCTGCCTTTGTCACGTGATTTTGTTTTAGTAAAATGAAAGTTTATTATTTAAACCAGACTTTGTGTCTATGAATATTGTATGACAGATTCCTAAATACTGTTTTACACTAACCTTGCTCCTAGTTTACCTATGCCTAGCATCATTCTTCATAGGTGCTGAGGACATTTTGAGCATTGTTTAGAGTTATGACATCATTAGACAATCACAGAGCAGCCTGAATTGCATTCTTATTTCGAACAAATAAACAACTATACATTTTTTTAAAAAGATTTTTTTAAAATTGTACTTATTTATTTATTTGAGAGTGACACAGAGAGAAAGAGGCAAAGAGCGAGAGGGAGAGGGAGAGAGAGAGAGAATGGGCGCACCAGGACTTCCAGCCACTGCAAACAAACTCCAGACGTGTGGGCTCCCTTGTGCATCTGGCTAACATGGGTCCTGTGGAATTGAGCCTCGAACTGGGGTCCTTAGGCTTCACAGGCAAGTGCTTAACCACTAAGCCATCTCTCCAGCCCCAACTATACATTTTTGACATTAAAGAAATTAGAATTTTATCTACACTCTGGTAGTAGAATAGTTCATGTTTTAAGAAATGGAGGATTGAAAGCATTCACCACCTTGTTTTCTCAGTGTTTTTATTGCTGCCATTTAATATTTTCTATTTTAAGAATGATTAATAGATACTAGACATTTGCTCTTTGAGTTTCTTCTGTAACTAAAACTTCCAAACTTCCTTTTCTGATGAAATCACCTACGTACTACATGAAAATACAGTAT
Source organism: Jaculus jaculus (assembly GCF_020740685.1). NCBI lineage: Eukaryota > Metazoa > Chordata > Mammalia > Rodentia > Dipodidae > Jaculus > Jaculus jaculus. Next base: position 101,282,337 of record NC_059108.1, on the reverse strand, counting down.
ATCTGAAGGCACAAGAGTAAGCACAGCCTTAGCTGCCTACATAATTACTCAAGTCAAAGATGGAAAGAAGGTGGCACAACACTTAAAATCCTTGTTTATTAATGAAACTGCATTCTGACTCTTAAACTAAGAACCCCAAAAGCATAACTTTGACCTACTTGAGAATTTTAAATCATTTAAGGTGGTTTATTACACATAGTAAATACTACTAAAACAGCACATATTAAAGGTAACGATAGATTACACTGAATAATGTAAAATTTGAAAAAGAACAAAGCAAATGATATCATTTTCTGTTATAGAATAATTAGGCATGTTTCTATGTTTAAATAACATATAAAACTAGCATTGTAGTGATATGCATAAATATCACCTGTAGTAAATAATAAAAGTAAATCTACAGAGTTTCTAGTTGCCAAATTTGTTCTGGGTAGAGCTCAGTAAGCATAACAACCTAATAACAGTAAAAGAAAAAAATGTCAAAAATAAGTAAAACTGATATAGACAAAATCAAATGAAAGAATCAAGTCATTTAAAATAATAACAGTGATGAATATAAAGTAAAACATCTGGCAAAAATCAATGCTAATGGCATTTTAAATCATTTATTTTCTCTCAAGTAATTAAATTGTCTTTGTGTTCTTAATTTAAGGATGATATTTCTCACTTAAGATATACCCATATTGGTATAAGAAGCTCCTGTCTTGAGATGGAACTAGAAGACCCAACCTATTCCTGTGATCTGTCATTGCCATTGTTTTTTGGGGTTTATATTGCTTAGATTCTTTTTTGTTTGTTTGTTTTGTTTTGTTTTTAGATAGGATTTCACTCTAGCCCGGGCTGACCTGGAATTCACTATGTAGTCTCTGGTGGCCTCGAACTCATGATAATTCTCTTACCTCTGCCTCCCAAGTGCTGGGATTGAAGGCATGCACCACCACGCCTGGCCTTTGCTTAGATTTTTGAAGCATTCACTGTTACCAAGAATTTAGATCATTAACCATGTTTAATCCTTGGGAAAACTTATCAAACATTCAATAAATGATCATTGATTACCATTATTATTTAGGTGATTGTATTAAGGTTTTGACATATTGAAAAGCATGAGGAAATAGTTGAGTGGGTAAGAGTGCATGTCATGCAAACATGTTATGTAAATTCATGTAAACATGAGTACTTGAGTTTAATCCCCAACACCCACACTGTGACACCACCGCTGAAAGTGGTACAGGAGAGTGGGTGAGTTTCACTGGTCAACCAAGTTTAGTGTGAGACTCTCAGGAAATTAAGACAGCAAATCAATAGAGAGATCATCTTCCTCTGTCTCCTATATACATGTACACAGGGTGACCACATCTACTACTTTTGAGCATAGACTCCCTCTCTCTCTCCCTCCCTCTCTCTCTCTCTCTCTCTCTCTCTCATGTTTCTACTCATTATTCCATTTTTATTTGGTCTGGGATCCCATTCCATGTGAGTACGCCTCTATGTTCAGTTTGAGTCTTCTCCTCCTCATTGGAATCTCTCTGGTAACACTCTCCAAGATACACCCATTTTCTCGTTGTTTTTTTTTTTTTTTTTCCAAGAGATTCCAAATCTAGCTAAGTTAACAATGGAAATCAGTTTCTCTTTTAAAAAGCTATAGCAGAGAGCATTAATTTCCAAAATCCTGCTTTAAATAGCAATTTCAAACTTGTCACTGATATTTTCAGTCTATTAAAAAATAAGTATGGTAAAGGTGTGGCTTAATATAGCATATTAATATAATATAGCATATATATATATATAATTACTATATATATAACTATTTTGTGTATTACCTTTTAATAGTATCTATAATTACATGCTCATATGCTATAGTTAATGATTTAAGAACATAAAAACGGGTGAAGAATTTTCAATGATATAGGCATTTTTAGACAGTGTGCTATAGGTGGATTCCAGAAGTACTAATATAAGAGATGTTTCAGAAATAGCACCACTCTATTCCTTCAGAAAACAGAAGTTATTAGATTATTCTGTAGTAAAGGACTCCTTGACTTATGTAGCCTACTTCCTGATTTTTTTTTTCTCATGGATTCTAGAAATGTGGAAAAAATGCAGATTGAAAACTATCATTTTATTTAACTAAAAGCTTCCTGTGGCTTTGTCACAAGTTGGTCCATATTAGTGTGTTTGCACACAGTTTAATTGTTATTTTTCTTTATGAAGAGTAAAGGAGTTATTGTAACAATCTATGATAAATGGTTAAAATTAGAATAAAGTGAATAAATTAGTTTTCCATCTTAATATAAAAGTTGGCAACCAATGTTTACTTATAAGTGAATATTTGGAAAGGAAATCACCTTCAGAAAACTGGGAGGCAAATGTGATGAGGTGATGTTTGTGCTTTTAGGACACTATCACCACACTGGATAAAGCATGATAGATGAACAGAGGGTCTAAGATGGCTAAATTTGCATTTTCTAAATCCTTTGAATAGGTACCCATTTCAGTAACAGGATCATAAAATAAATATAATTTCATTAGTCACCCACCTTCTCACACACAGTCTCTCTCTCTCTCTCTCTCTCTCTCTCTCTCTCTCTCTCTCTCTCTCTCTCTCTCTCTCTCTCTCACACACACACACACACACACACGTAGAAGCACCAGCAGCAGTCTATCAAAGATCTTTCTATTTCAAATGTTGACTTCTCAGAAAATATATAAAAAATAAATCAATAAATGTAAACCACAGATAGCTGAGAGAAGATAGGGAAATGTCACTACCTTCTACTATTAAGTTGTATCCTGCATTCTTGTCTTTAGTGAACATTTCAGTACTATGATACAGTTTTAGGTAAAACTAGACAGACACAAGGACAATAGCAAAAAATTTCATTTGAATCTGCATACCTGAATATATCTGGATCCTTGAAATGGTATGACATGAAGACAGAGAAGAGAAATATCTTACTTATTTAATCAGCTTTCCAACACCTGTGGTTTTTCTTAAACTTAGAGAACTTGAAGCAATAGCTTCAGCCAGTCTGGATGTCACCTGATGATGCAGCCAGGCTGATAAGCAAAGGCCTAGCAAGGGAGAATGATGCTATTGAATTTGCTTTCCTACGGGCTTGAAACCTCAGCTTGGTAGGTGCTAAAACTCAAACTTTGCAGTGATCTCAAAAGGCCAACTAGTACCTACAAATCCTAAAGTAATTTTGAGTTATGTGAGAATGCTACATACCTGAAATAAAAATTTTAACTCTCAGGGAGGTAGTTTATTTCATGGAATGGGCCATTCTTGTCTTTCTGGAAGCAGTAAGGGAAGTTAAATTTTAATAAAGTAGGCATATAACTTAATACATAGAGTTATTAGTTATGAAATTTTTTATTTTTCTCATCTCTGTGAGAGTGAAGACCAAGGCATGAAGGGTTGTCAGTGAAACTTTAGGTATTTTTAGTCTAGAATTTATTTCCAAGTCTGGGTTTGAGCATGGGTGGCCATATTTGCCTCTTCACTTAAAACATTTTCTATTCATTTTTTTTTTTCCCTTTTGGCCTGGGGGGCAAAGTGCAGAAAACTTCATGAGCAAGGGAGGGAAGGTTTGAATTTAGAATTTTACTTATTCTCATCACCTTTTCAGTTTTATGTATTTTTACACTATAATTTAATGGCATCAGATAGTATAGGTCCAGCTTGTGTTCTACCCACTAAATCAAGGATTTAAAACAAAGTTCATATTGAGTTCTAAACAATCCAGATTAGTCATGTTAAATCATTTAGTGTGAGAACCAAGACTCAAACCTATTTTGCTTAAATTCTTGACTCTGTTCTTTCAAGCATGACACTGCCTCCTGTCCAGGTGCAATGCCTCTGGGTGTTTGCAGGAGAAGGAATGCACAGACATTAGTGAATATTATTTACTGGTAGGGCCATGTAGGCAAATCCATTGTCCCAACCTACACTGTTCTTTCTGATATGACAACATGTTTCACACATCTCCAGGTATTTGTGTTCCATTCTGGTCTGCTTGTAGGCCTCATTTAAGTTGAGCTGTCTGTGAGTAACCATAGCTTTCTCTCCCCCTTTTTTCACGCCCCCTCCATACTATGTGTCCATGAGCTGAAATTATTTTCCAATATCACATTTAATTTTAAGGTCACTTCAGCAACATTTAGTGTCAAAAGACTTAATGAGTGCCCTCTTTTCATATGAAATACAAAAGCCAGTGAATTCTCCAGTCTGCTTGCAAAAAGAACCCCCCTGCAAATGTATGCAGAACAGTGGATTTTGTTTATGGGCTTATTCTCATTACTTTCCCCTGCATAGCTGGGTACACAAGACAAGGAGGCCTCATTTCAGGAATGAGGTTCGTTTCTTTTATAAAAATGTGGCCAGCAACCAAATGCTTCAACACAAACACAGAGAAGAAAAAAAAAAATACGCAGAAAATAGCATCAAGTGGAAGGAGGAAAACCTTTTGAAAAGTGTGATTTCTTCCTAAAGGTATTTTTGCTGCTGTACTTAGCATCTTGTTAATAGAAAAGAAAAGAAAATTTCCTTCAGTTGTTTTAGTTCTAGTGCTCATGCTTGTGTGATGACTTGGTTTAACACCTTAACACCTCATTTTTTACTGCTTTTAACAAATAAATCCTTTTTTTGTTTATTTTTTTATATTTGTTTCAGAGTGACAGACAGAGAGAAAGAGGCAGACAGAGAAAGAGAGGAGAGTGGGCACACCAGGGCTTCTAGTCACTGCAAACAAACTCCAGACGCATGCGCCCTTGTGCATCTGGCTAACGTGGGTCCTGGGAAATCGAGCCTTGAACCAGGGTCCTTAGGCTTCACAGGCAAGCGCTTAACAGCTAAGCCATGTCTCCAGACCCAACAAATAAATCCTTTAAATGCCAGTTCCTAAAACTTGTTCCTTACTTTCTTATTGTATTATTTTGTTGTCTTGTTAAGATCCTAAGGCTAGCCCAGATCTGGTTGTACACCCTGCTCTTGATCATATACTTAAGGTAAAAAGGGCATAGTTAGTAAAACAACACCGTGTAATTGTAAAAGATTCCAAATAAAAATGAATTTTCCCATTCTGATGTAACCTAACATTCTTTTTTTTTTAAATCTCAAGTTTAGAGTTTTAAAAGCTTGAATAATATCATATTGAGGAAGTCCCTATAATGAGCTGCTATTCATAAATAAGGATATTTATAACATGCTGATTGATTTGTTCTTTTAGCTATGCTTTCTCAAGGCCCTGAAACCTCTTAAGCCTTTCTGGATCTCATTCTTATTATCATTTGATATGAAATTAGAGCAATTGGCTTCTTTTCAACTTCTATGTCATTCTTGTACATATTATCAACTCAGTGAGTTAGAAGGCTAACAACTTTAAATAACCCATTTGTTGTTATAGTAACTGATATTAAAGCTAAATATAATCTGTCTCTTGGATATCTCATTTAAATTATTGCTGGTATTTGCATTCTTTGTTAACATCCTTGGCTGACCATACGACTTTGTACAATAGGGCTGTGAAAAGTTGTATTTCTTTGAACTAATACTATGACATTTAGTATTAGTTAAAGTTGGGATCATTTCAAACTTAGTCCTGTTCCATCAAATGAATGTTCAAAGAATAACAAGGGGAAACCTTAGGTTAATATTAATATATGGTTTTGCATTTAAAATGTGTTTATTCTGTGTGGTTATTTATCATGTTTCTATTTAATTTCACTCATTTTTACTTACCTTTGCCATGCTTCTATATTTCTAACATTTTGAAAACTGTACTCCAGATTCTCAGAATAGAAAAAGCATATAATAGGAAGGTTTTTTAGAAAGATATTTTGTAGTCATTCCCTTATGCCTGCTGTGTTTTTGTGTGACAATTGCTTTTCTACATGTAGACTTGGTAAAGAGTCCAACTTCTGCTTAATTTCTGACTAGCTTTCACTTCTTTTAATTTTTTGTGAGCTACATTAAGCATTTACCACATCACTAAAGTGCTAAGAAATCTTGTAGAGAAACAAAGTATGTAACAAAAAAAAGTACATTTTAAAATCTTAATTCTTCATTTCACTCATTAAATAACTTGCATTACTTTTTACAATTCATTGCTGTCATCTGGACTGAGTAATCCTGTTCAGGTCAGTCCCCTTTCTGCACACCATTATATTTTGATCTATGCTATCCTTCCGCCCCCTCCCAAATTCACAATTTTCTATGTACAGTCAGTTCAAGGCTGACAGAATTTTCTTAGCTCCTTTGGTCCCTGGAGATGCAGTTACTTTCTGTTTTGGCCTCCCATCCACCCCCAGCTTCAAGAAGAAAGAACACTCTATTGTCAGCAGAAGCTTAACTGTTGAATATGTATGAAATATCCTGATTATTAGATCATCTTGTCAAAGACTCTTATATAATATATTGTTGATGGCACTGAGTCTTCTCTCTTCCCTGTTTCAGAGCTAGCCCTTTTACTATTCTGAATACTCAGCTTAACTTCTGGGTCCCTCTGCAATTTTCCACATTCTATAGTTTTAAAATTCCCTTACTATTACTTCAACAATATATCTCATCAAGCCATTTTCTTCTAAATTCTACATTATTTTCAAAGATCTTATTTCATTTAGGTACAACCGTTATAACATTGAATGAATTCTATAGGTTTTCAAATAATATAGCAAGAGAAAGAGTGTTCTGCTTTCAAATGATTTAGAAAACCTGAGTTAAACCAACCAAACAGGATTCTATACCAGAGAACACCAATGTTTTCATTATGTGCTGATGATGAGTAATGTGAGTCACTTGAAGGGAAACACAGGATCAGAATTTCCTGAATATGCCTATCATGTAACTGCTGTTAGACTTTTATTCACGGGATATGATGGTTTATTTCACTTTTTTTTTTTTTTTTTTTTTTTTTTTTACTATTTAAAGCAGTTACCTAAAACCAAGGGCATATGTAGAAAGATAGCCATGAGGGAATCAACCCTGGTCATCAACTTCCATGTCTACAAGTCGCTAAAAGTGATCTAGTTGAGAAAGAGGTGAACTTATTTCAGTGCTCTTGTTCTGCCCTTGATAATCATTCTCATTCCTTTTTATAATAGGACACAAGTCTTTGCATAGCAACCTTAGTCTGATTGTTGATACATTACTCCATGATGAAATAACTGTCAAAGCAACAAACTGAAATTGTTCTTCATAAAAAAATGAGTGAATTGTAGGTTTGAGCAACAAATACTTCAGCAACTAGAGTAATTTATGTTTTATTTGCTTTCAAAGAATTTCAAGCTGGACCTAGTATACTGGTTAGCCAACAGATTGTTGGAAATAGTTTTGACTTTGTGGTATTATAGGACGTCCTTCCAGTTCCTTGGAAAAAAAATTATGAATTAAAATCCCATATTTTTATACAGGTGTACAAGTATTTGGGCTTTTAATTAGAAAAATGGAAAACAAAACTCAGCATCTTTATGAACTCCCTGTATCACTAGTGATACAGATATTTGAATAGATGAGGAAAACACCTTTGTCTTTTATTAAGCCATATATTCCCAGTAAATACATTACAAATTATGCAATGTGTTTTTATTTGGTTCACTTAGTGATCATTCAAAAAATGAGGGTCAATCTCAAAATATGTTCATATTTCTTACCAAGAAAATATGAAAAATGGGCAAAAATGATATTTGAACATATAAACTATGTAGGTTTAAAAAAATTCTCCCAGGACATATATGAACAATGAATGCTTGAAAATAAAATTCCATCAAAACACACATGCTTAGGCTTGACATCTAAAATAATTGTCATTCGTTAGCCACCAACTAACTCTGACATGCATTAAAGAGAGAGCTCCCTTGTTTTTCTCTGGTGCATAGTTTCTTCCTGTTTCTTCTCTTGGTTTTGTGGCCCTTTACAAGTAGTGCCCTTGAACTATGAAAGAGCAATAATTAGCTAATCAAAATCTGTAGTAAGTTTAGATAACTTATAACTGACTTTTGAGGCTCATCCATTATTAAAGTTTTATTGGCAACGATGTGACATGGTTAATGGTGTTTGATAAATCATCAACCATCAAAACTACATAAATATGTTCTAACACATTTCTAATGATGTGGTAGTTAACAAATTTCAGCAGAACATGAAGAGTAGTTTGAATAAGTGTGCTTTAATGCAATGACACTATAATTCATTAAAATGCTTAGAACAAAAATATCCTTCACAAAGAATTGATAAGGTCTGAGTTTAGACTATAGGAATATGAAGAGGAAAACATTTCAATAATCTGTGGCAAAACATTCCCTGAAGAAGAAAGAGCAAGAAAAATGTCCTTGAAGTAATAGCATTGAGAAAATTGTCCCTTGGCCTTAACTAGCATGTTCTATGAGGTTGGAGGTACTAAGGCTTGACAGACAGTCAAGACAGCACAAAAAAAGACCAGGTCATCTATGGAAAACACTATGTTTTATTCTAAGCTAAAAGCTATTTGGAGTGTTTGGAACTGATGCTAGAATACCCCTCTGTCTACTTCTCTCTCATTTTATAACTCTCCCTATCTCCTGTTTTGTTTTTTTTTTTCCTTTTTTCATTCACATTGTATCTATATAATGTTTGTGATGCTTCTTTGGCATTTTCTATAGTAATTTGCTCCATTTCCTCAAAAATCAAACATCCAAATCAATTAATTTTTAGTAGAGAAAGAAAATATTGTGCTTACTGTTTAAACAGAGTAGAATCACCTCTCCTAGTGGATTATTAGACTATTCTTCCAGAGTAGGGCTGTTTTGTCTAAAATAATATCTTCTGTAAAGTAAGTACAGAGTACTCATGTACATGGTATGGTTGGACAAATCATGAAATGATAATTCAAATGGAGAAAGTTGCTGAAATTTGTAAGTAACGCATCACAGAGAAAAGCAGGAGAGTCAGGGAATAAGATGATGGAACATGTGTACTGATAGGAAAGACAGAGTGATCTGATTAGAGCTGAGTGAAAGTGGCTGAAAATTTTTGGGATTCATCATGAGCATTCAGTATTTTATTTCACAGTTGTTTGATTGTTAATTGAAATAATATCCTGTATTCCCCATTTACCCCATGTTATATACCTCCTACACCTGTCCCCTTTAATTTTTCTCTTGATAACAACTTACAGGGAATAAATTATATTGGTCTCTGTATGGCATTGAATAGAAAACGCTGACATTTATTTGACAGCATCTCATTCATGACTATAAGATATAAGAGACAACAGGCATTCTGAAATAAAAACAGATATGAAAATTAAGATACTCATATCAAAATAATACAAGTACTTAAGAATTTGTATGAATCTAGCTGTGGTCATCAGGCTTTCTACTAAGTGTAAACAATGGGAGATAGAAGTAAAGGGGTAGGAAAGATGTCACATGAATTGTTTTGTTTGCTTATTTTTAAATTATTATTATGTAGAAACTTTGTATGGGTACATCATGTGTTGGTACCATCACTTCCCTCCTCCTTGCCTTACTCGACTGAAGGCCTTCCTTAGTGGGATTGCTGGTATTCATCTTGCAGTTGTGGGTTATGAATCTTGAAAGCCGCAGTTATTGGGGAAAGCTGGTGCTTGGGGGCTACACCTCTGGATATTCTTACAATATTTCTAACCCCTGTTCTGCAAAATTTCCTGAGTTGTGGCAGGTGTGTTTTAAGTCTACTTTAGAATTGAGCTCTCAGCAGCTTTTGGATTTCTGCTTTGATACATTTTCAGTATCCTCAGTGTCTTTCTCCATCACCCTGGCTCAGGTAGTTAAGCTCCACTCTTGCTCATCTTGTCAATTCCTCTGTGGTTGTTTCACATGGACCCTCACTAATGTGTGAGGGGTGGTTTATTTCCTGCCAGGGAGTTAGTTATCTTGTCCTGTTGATAGACTTTGGTTGCCCTTGCTTCTCACTGCCTTCTGAAAAAAAAAAAAAAATGAAAAGAAAGAAAAAGGAAAGGAAAAGAAAAGAAAGAGGGCTGGAGAGATGGCTTAGCAGTTAAGACCTTTGCTTGCAAATCAAAGGATCCAGGTTTGATTCTCCAGGTCCCACAAAAGCCAGATGCACATGGTGGAACATATGCCTGGAATTCGTTTGCAGTGGCTCGAGGCCCTGCTGTGCCCATTTTCTCCCACCCCCCCCCCCCGTTTCTAGTAAATAAATAACTAAAATAAAAATAAAAAAAAAAACTTTAAAGTGAGACCCTATCTTGAAAAACAAAAACAAAACAAAACCATAAAAGAAAGAAAACACATTCTGAGATCAGCATTGGCTAAAGGGGATAAGCATTGTTAATTTAGAGAGCTTTTGAAGGGTGTAGCCTCACTTTTGGCCAAAAACTAATGGGAGCTTCTCCTTGGAGTTCATTATCTTGGTCTTCTTACTATTCTGACTCAGTTCCCTGTTCCAACTATGTGTTGCTTTCCACAATGGGATCTCCCAGCCAATCAGAAAGCCATTAATTACCCACCTAGGCTTGGTGCCACTGGTTTTTTTAATTAGTATTTTATTCAGCAAATACAGGCAGATTAATACCATTATTAGGTTCATCCATGACCTACTCCCTCCCCATTGGGCCCTCCTTGTTGAGGTATATGGGTCATGCCTTGTGGAGTTAGCCCACAGTTACTGGTATGATAAATATCTCTGCATATCCTAATCTAACATGTGGCTCTGACATTGTTTCTGCCCCTTCTTCTGCAAAACTTCCCTGACCCATGTTGGGTTCATTTATGGTCTGCTTCAGTGATGAGGTTTTGGGGCTGAGGCTCTGGCTCTCTGATTTGGTAGGAGTTGATTTTTCTCCGTGTTGGTCTCCTTCCCTCTTGTGCTGTTATCTGGTTCATCAGGAAAAGAGCACCCTTGCTTGTTTCACTAATTTTCCTTAGTTTCAGTCAGGGCCCTTTTGAGGTATGATGGGGTGGCTCCCTCCTTAGGATCTGCACCTATCTGAAAAAGAGCAGCAGATTCTCCAATGAAGAGTAAGTTAGTTCCAAGACAAATGAGATAAGCCTTACTTTTTTTAATAGAGAGTTTAGTAGGTGTAGGCCCTCTTATACCCCATGATTGATGGTAGCTTGATATTGGAGAGTGGGCTTACGTTTGGATATGATTCTGACTTGTTTCCCAGCTCCAGCTATGGATCCCATACCACTGAGGGGATCAGTTAGCCAAATCAAGAGCTGTTGGTTCCCCACCATGTCTGTGTGCCACTATAGCACTTGTGTGGGCATCACAACTGGTTATTTGTTGCTAAGTGGGTTAGAACATGAGTTGCTTGGAGAGATATTGGTTATTTCCCACAGTTGCCCATGGAGCACCTTCTGTCACTAGAGACACTGACTGTCTGGGTACTGACGCTCTCCTGGCTTCCAGCCATGCCGTTCCATTTTACGTGTCAGCTGCATATGGTGTCTTCAGCACTAGGGTCTTACCACTGATCTTTGGTGGGTCATCAAGTACTCTGACAGAAATCTGTCATTCTTTTTGGAAACCTTGTAGGTTTCTCTGATCAAAAGCTCATTGTGGATGATAGCCCCATGCTGGTACTGGAGTCACAGGTCAGTGCCCACTAAGAAAATGAGGAAGAATATAACTAATATGCAAGAGTTAGGGAGGAGAGAGAGAGGAGGGGAGAGGGAGAAGGAGGGAGGGAAGATGTAGGAGGTTTAGGTTAGATTGATCCTACCCTCTCCATTGTCTTGTGGGTCAGGTGTTTCCTATAAGGGCCTGGTGAGGTTTCAACCATTTGGTCTGCCTCTTAGGAAGTAGAATTTTATGGTACCATTGCTGTTTGGGTCTAGATTAGTGTTTTCCAGCCCTTCAATGCCCCCCCCCCCCCATCCATCCTAGTGTCTAGTCCATGAGATGCTTGCTGGGTATGTAAGGTATCTTGGGTAGATTCAGGTTAGGTGCTGTAGATGAGTGAGAATATGTGGCAATTTTTTTTTTTTTTTCTGTGATTGGCTAAGTTCACTGAGAATGATCTGTTCCAGATTCACCCATTTTTCCTCAAATTTCTTTGTGTCATTTTTTTTTACTGCTGTGTAAAAGTCCATTGTGTAGATATACCACATCTTAGTTATCCATTCTTCTAGTGATGGATATCTGGGTTGATTCCAGCTCTTAGCTATTACGAATTGTGCTGCTACAAACATGGTTGAGCAAATCTCTCTGGCCTGTGGTTTGAAGGTTTTAGGGTAGATGCAAAGTAAGGGTATAACTGGGTGTGTTGGTAACTCTATAGTCAACTTTTTCAGGAGTCTCCATATTGCTTTCCAAAGTGGTTGTACCATCCTACATCCCCACCAACAGTGGATGAGTGTTCCTATTCCTCCACATCCTTGTCAGCATTTATTTTCGTTTGATTTTTTGCTGTTTGCTATCCTTATTGGGGTAAGGTGGAATCTAATAGTTGTTATAATTTGCATTTCTCTGATGATTAGGGATGATGAACATTTTCTTAAGTGCGTGTTGGCCATTTGTATTTCTTCCTCTGTGAACTGCCTGTTCAGCTCTTTGCCCCATTTTGTGAGTGGGGTGTTTGACTCCTTACTGTTTAGATTTTTGAGTTCTTTGTAGATTCTAGAGATTAGGACTCCATCAGTTGGATAACTTGTAAATATTTTCTCCCATTGCGTGGCTAATCTATTGGCTTTGCTTATTGTATGTGTGTCTGTAAATAAACTCTTTAGCTTCAGGTGATCCCATTGGTTAAGTGACTGTTTAAGATTTTGAGCTACTGGGGTTTTGTTTTGGAAGTCTTTCTCCATTCCTGTATCATGGAAAATACTTCCTAAATTTTCATCCAGTAGTACTCGAGTTTCTGATCTTATATTGAGGTCTTTGATCCATTTGCATTTGAGTGTAGTGCATGGTGAAATGTATGCATCAAGTTTCAGTTTCTTGCATGTGGTTATCCAGGTTGTCCAGCACCATTTGTTGAAGATGCTTTTTTCCAACCTATAATTTCCAGGCCTTTGTTGAATATCAAGTATCTATAGTTGCTTGACACAAAGCCTGGACCCTCATGTCAATTCCATTGGTCTATACTGTTTTTATGCCAGTACCATACTGTTTTTATTACTGTGGCATTGTAATATAGCTTTAGATCAGGTATGGTGATGCCACCATAGGTATTTCTTTTGCTGATGATATGTTTGGATATGCGAGGCCTTCTGCCTTTTCATATGAAATTTGAGATCATTTTTTCTATCTCTGTGAAGAACACTGTAGGGATTTTAATTGGAATTGCATTAAATCTATATATTGCCTTTGGTAGGATTATCATCTTCACAATGTTAATTCTGCCTACCCAGGAGCATGGGAGGTCTTTCCATTTTCTCAAGTCCTCCTCAATTACTTTTTTGAGTGTTTTTATGTTTTCGTTGTATAGATCTTTCACTTTCTTGGTTAATGTTATTCCAAGGTATTTTTTTGTTGTTGTTGTTGCTATTGAAAATGGGACTATGTCCCTTATTTCTTTTTCTGTATCTTTGTCATTTGCATATAGAAATGCTGCTGATTTTTGTGCATTGATTTTGTATCCTGTTACTTTGCAATAAGAGTTAATCACCTTCAGGAGTTTCGGAATGGAGTCTCTCATGTCTCTTACATGTACAATCATGTCATCAGCAAATAGAGCTAACTTAACTTCTTCCTTTCCAAATTGTATCCCTTTTATCTCCTTCTCCTGTCTTATTGCTTGAGCTTGGACTTCCAGTACTATATTGAAAACCAGAGGTGAGAGAGGAAAACCCTATCTTGTTCCTGATCTTAATGTGAATTTCTCCAGTCTCTCTCCATTAAGTATTATTTGGGCCTTAGGAGCTTTGTATATTGCCTTTATTATGTTAATATATGAACCAAACGTGCCAATTCTCTCCAATGTTTTGATCATGAATTGATGTTGTATCTTTTCAAAGGCCTTTCTGCATCTATCAAAATGATCATGTGGTTTTTATGTTTAATCTTGTTTATGTGCTGTATTACACTGACAGAATTCCGTATGTTGAACCACCCTGGTGTTCTTGTGATAAATCACATTTGGTCAAGATGGATAATGCTTTTGATGTGTTGTTAGATTCAGTTTGCAAGTATTTTGTTCAGTATCTTTGCATCGAAGTTCATTAGGGAAATAAGCTGGTAGTTTTCTTTTCTTGTGTCCTTTCTTCCTGGTTTTGGAATTACGGTGATTCTAGCTTCATAAAAGTAGTTGGGTAGCTTTCCCTGTTCTTCAATTGTGTGGCACAGTTTTTAGCAAGATTGGTTTGAGTTCTTCCATGAAGATTTGACAGAATTCAGCTGAGAAGCCATCTGGTCCTGGACTCTTCTTTTGGGGAGGTTTTTTATTACTTTTTCAATCTTCATGAGTGTGATGGGTTCATTGAGGTGATTAATCTGCTCTGAGTTTACCTTTGATAAATGGTATGTGTCCAGGAATTTATCCATCTCCTCCACATTAACCAGTTTTGTGGAGTAGAGGTTTCTGAAATAAGTCCTGATGATTCTCCCAATTTCACTTATGTCTGTTGTGATCTCTCCTTTTTCATTTGAATTTTGTTAATTAGAAACTTCTGCCTTTTTTTTGCCTGATCAAATTGGCCAGGGGTTTGTCAATCTTATTTTTTCAAAGAACCAGCTCTTTGCTTTGTCAATTGTCTTAATTGTTTCCTTGGTGTCCAATTCATTAATTTCAGCTCTAACTTTAATTATTTCTTTCCTTCTGGAGCTCTTTTGGATGGATTTTTCTTGTTTTTCCAGTGCCTTTAGGTAGATGGTTAGGTTATTGATTTGGGATCTTTCTGTCTATTTTATGAAGACATTGAGTGCTATGAATTTTCCCCTGAGGACTGCCTTCATTGTGTCCCATAATTTTTGGTATGATGTGTTCTCATTGTCATTCAATTCCAGGAATTTTGCAATTTCCTTTTTTTATTTCATCCACTATCCATTTATTGTTTAAAAGTGTTTTTTTCAGTTTCCAGGTGCCATTGGGATTCTTGGTGGGTTTTTTGTTGTTGATTTCTAGCAATATAGCTTTTTGATCTGATATGCAGGGAATTATATCAATTTTCCTAAATATGTGGAGGCAGTCTTTGTGACCCAGTATATGGTCTATTTTAGAGAATGTTGTATGGGCTGCTGAGAAGAATGTGTAGTCTGTGGATTTTGGATGGAAAGTTCTGTAGATGTCTGTTAGGTCTAAGTGCTCTATGGTTTTGTTGAGCTCTCTTACTTCCCTGTTGAGTTTCTGTTTGGATGATCTGTCTATTACTGATAGTGGTGTATTGAAGTCCCCAGGTATGATGGTGTTGGTGGTTATTTCTGTTTTATTGTCAAGTAGGTTTTGTTTTATTAACTGTGGTGCCCCTGTGTTTGGTGCATACAAATTTATGAATGTAATATCCTCTTGATGGATTGTTCCCTTGATGAGTAGGAAGTAGCCTTCTTTGTCTTTTTGATTATATTTGGTTTGAAGTCTATTTTATCTGATATTAATATAGCTATACCTGTTTGTTTCTTATTCCCATTTGCTTGGAATATTGTCTTCCACCCCTTTTCCCTGAGTAGGTGATGTTTTTAGTGGTGAGGTGGGTTTATTGAAGGCAACAGATTGAGGGGTCTAATTTTTTGCTCCATCTTGTTAGCTTGTGTCTCTTGATGGGTGAATTGAGGCCATTAATATTTAGGGTAATTACTGTGAGATTTGATTTGATCCCTGCCATATTGTGGTGGTAGATGTGTGTTGTTGTTTTCATGGGCTTTGAATTTTTTTGCGCCTACTCTGGGTTTGGTTGTTTTGATCTGCTTCTTGTAGGCATTTGAGTTTGGTTATTTGTTTCTTCTTTGTGGATGATTTCCGGAAATACTCTCTGTAGTTTTGGTTTTGTGTTCATATAATTGTAAAGCTGAGTTTTGTCATGGAAAGTTTGTCTTTCACCATCTATTATGAGGGATACTTTTGCCAGGTAGAGAAGTTTGGGTTGAAATCCTTAGGTTCTTAGACTTTGGAGAGTTTCACTCCAGGCCCTTCTAGCTTTCAGGGTTTCCATTGAGAAGTCTCAGGTAATTCTGATGGGGTTACCTTTGAAAGTGGTGTGCTGTTTTTCCCTACCTGCTTTTAGGATTTTCTCTTTGGTGTCAATGTTTAGAGTCTTAATGATATTGTGTCTTGGAGAGTTTCTCCTTTGGTCCAGTCTCTTTGGAGTTCTGTTGGCTTCTTTTATCTTGATGGACCTTTCTTTTAAGAGACTGGAGAAGTTTTCTTTAATTATTTTGTTAAATAAGTTCTCCATGCCTTTGGTCTGAAATTCTTCCCCTTCTGGTATTCCAATGATTCTGATATTAGGATGTTTAAGTGTATCCCACAATTCCCTCATGTTCTGTTCGCAAGAACTTTTGAACTTACTGAAGTTTTTTAACTCTCAAACTGTTTCCTCCATCTTGTCTTCCAGATCAGCATTTCTATCCTCCACTTCGCTGACTCTGTTCTTGAGGGCCTCTAGAGAGTTTTGGGCTTGTTCAATTAAGTTTGCATTTTCTAATACTTTTCTATGTATCATTTCCATTGCTCTGTCAAGCTCCCTTTTCACATCATTTTCTGATTTTCTTGATGATTCTTGGAATTCATCCCTGCAATTCTTTATATCTTCATTTAGTATGGCCAGCTGATTTTTAAGGTCCTCCTTTTTTTCACTCTCCCTCAAAACTTTCAACTCTCTTTTAGTTCCTTCAAATCTCTTATTAAATTATTGTAGCTTAGTGATCATAGCTTCAACAGAATTATTGGTCCTTCGTTGACTTCCTGCAAGTTCTATCAGTAGGTTGGTCAGGGTTGCATTGCTCATAACTTCAATTTGATGTTCTGATCCTAATAATTCTTCTATGTTTTGGTTAGCTGCATTCATTGTATGACTGGGTGGTCTTACTGGGTTTTCTTGCATTTGATTTTTCATGTTATTCCTTTGCACTGGTTTCTGCCCATGACATTATATGGGCAGGTTAGTGGGTAGATCAGCCTGGGCTCTAGCATAATGGGAATCTGAAGCAGACAGAGGCAGTTGTCAGGCAGCCTGGGCTTTGGCTCCCACTTCCCAAAGCCACCTATCTACTGCCTGACAGGGGTACTAAAGTTGCCTGAATTCTGAAGCGGTAATGCGCCAAAGCTTCCTGCCTTGGAGCTTGGAAGGGGACTGAGGTACAAAGCCCTGAATCAGCCCAAACTCTGGCTGGGAACCCTGGGTCCCAGAAACAATCTGTGCTCCCTCACCACATGTAAATGTAGGATGGTGGGCCCAGCAGACAGGTAGGAGAGGGCACCTCAGCTGGCACAAGTGAGAGACACTCCGGGTTTGTGTGGCAATTGCTGTGGGACTGGGCTCGCTGAACAGTAGTGTGGGCAAGTGTGCAGAGTGGTTTAAGCTTCCACCCACAGGGATTGATCTGTGCACGCGATCTGGGCATGGAAGTGGTTGAGCAGTGGCAGGGTGCGGGACCGCGATGGCAGGTCAGGGGTCCATGGAGGTGGGTGCTGATCTCCAGTGGCGGGTGCAGAGCCACAGAGGGGCATCGTGGGGCTGTGGTGGCGGGTTGTGGTTCCCCAGAGGGGCATCACTAGGCATAAGGGCTATTTGGTGTTAGGTGTGGTCTACCCGCCCACAAGGGGATCCACGATTCACTGCCCCCCCCATGCCCTCCCACTAATAAGAAGTCCCCAAAACCCTTAATGTCTTGCCTTTCTTTCCCTGGGATTTGCAGGGCAGCTAGGCGGTCGCCATCTTGGCCAGAAGCTTGGTGCCACTGTTTTTGTACAGTTGGCTACATCTTGTCTGGCTGGTTCCTTTCACAGAGTTGTTTACAAGATCTATTTGATTTTAATTTTCTGTTACATTTTTCACTATCATATCCATCTGTTGCAGTCAGGTTAACATTACTGATAGAAAACACCAGACCAAGAGCAGCTTGCGGAGGAAAAAACAGAGGGTTATTTTAGCTTACAAGCTTGAGGAAAAACTTCATGATTGCAGGGGAAAACAATGGCATGAGCAGAGGATGGACATGACCTCCTGGCTAACATCAGATGGACAATAGCAACAGGGTAGTGTGCCTGAGGCAAGGAAACTGGCTGTAGCACCCATAAGCCCACCCCCAACAATACACTGCCTCCAGGAGGCATTAGTTCTCAAATTGCCATCAGCTTGGGACCTAGCATTCAACATTCAGATTACCTTAGTTTATGGAGAGCACCTGAATAAAACCACCACATTGTGCCCCTGGACTCTATAAACTGATATCTATACATGATGTAAAATGCAATACATTCAGTCCAACTTTAGAAGTCCCTATCAATCCCAATGATGTTCAAATATCCCCATAGTCCAAGAACTTTTAACTGAGCCATAATACAAAAAAAAAAAAAAAAAAAAAAAAAAAGGTGTTGGGCATAGCAAAGAAATATTCAACAATACAAGATTTAAAACAACCAGGGCAAACATCACACTCTCTAGCTCCAAGTCAAACAACTAGTTAGTGACAAGTCTCCAAGTCCAATAATTCTAACCAATAACAAGTCTCTGGAGTTGGAGTTCCAACTCCAGCCCTCCAGGTAGGATACTCACATTCCTGGAAAACTTCACCAGTATTGGCAGTTCTCCTAAACAGCCATCCTATAGTTCTGACATCTCCACTGGGTCTTCACTGCAACTCACAGTTCATCTTCATGGCTCCATCAGATCTCCATGCAGGTAATCCACAAGCCTGCTTCACACTGTCCATGGCCACTACCAAAATACAAAACTGTGTTGCAGTTTCAATAACCTCCTCTTTCCTGCATTTTTTATAATTCATAATGCCAACTGGGGTGCCCACATGTTAATCCATGGGGAATAAAGCTGACTTTGAAGGATGGCACACTGCTTCAGCACTCGGGCCCCTTCCAAAGAATCTGCATTCTTCCTGTTGTCCCAATGCAGGTCAGATAGCCCCAGTCTCAATGGTTGTATTCTCTCAAACAAATACAGCTGAATGGGCAGAAGTTTGGGCCCAAATATTTCATTTCTTTCTGTGCCATATCCTTCTGCTCACACAACTTCATTTATACATAATGCAATTCTGCACAAGTTCTCAGGACATGGGCATAATAGCGAGTCTCACACAAACTGCTTCTAGCCCAGTCCAAGCAAAGCTCTTTCTCACCCTCATAAGCCAAACCTCACAGCTCATATTTCTTACTGCATTCAGATCTTTTAACTCTGACCAGAATAGTCCATCAAGGTGTACTTCCAGCACTGGCATCTCTTAGCCTAAGGTTTCAAATCCTTCCACATTCCTCCTGCAAAGCAGTTCTAAAAGGCCAAAAGCCTTTTTAGTCAGGTTTCTAGCAGCAATGACACTACTTCTCAATACCAATTTTACTGTTGCATACAGGTTCAAATTTCTGGTAAAAAAAAAAAAAAAAAAAAAAAAAAAAAAAAAAAAAAAAAAACAACCCCAACCAAGTGCAGCCTGTGTGGGAAAAATAAAAGGTTAATTTGGCTTACAGACTTGAAGGGAAGCTCCATGATGATAGGAGAAAATGATGGCATGAGCAGAGGGTGGACATCACCTCCTGGACAACATCAGATGAACAGCAACAGGGGAGTGTGTCAAGCACTGGCAAGAGGAAACTGGCTATAACACCCATAAGCCTGCCCCCAACAATACACTGCCTCCAGAAGGTGTTAATTCCCAAATTTCCATTAGCTGGGAACATAGCATTCAGAATACCTAAGTTTAAGGGAGACAACTGAATCAAACCACCACAGCATCCATTTGTTGAGGTCCAATTTCAGGTTATGGTTTGATTTTCTTGATACATCCTGGAATTCATTCTCGCACTTAATCATGTCTTCATTAACCTTAATCAGCCAGTTATCAAGATTCTCTATTTGTTCACTCACCTTCAATTTATTTATCTCTCATTTTAAGTCTCTCTGGTTTTCCTCAGTTAAGGCTAGTGATGAAAGTGCTCTATGAGATGATTCTGTTACATTTCACTTATGCAATTGTTGTTTTTTGATGATTTGCTTCCAGTTCAGAAATTTACTTGATCAGGTTCACACAGCTTATTATGCTTTTTGGGGGGGGTGGGGGATTCTATTTCTGTTGTGTCCTGTGCCCAATTTGGAGACGGTATTGAAACCTCGCATGTTGGAGCCCACAAAACACCTGTAATCAGAAGTTCTAACCCACCCAGGACCAGGCCCCCCAAATGCTGACAATTATTCCTTGGCCTAAATTCACATACCCAACCAATCAACCACCTCACCTAGACCCTGTGCATAAGTCCCAATCTTACCTGTACCTCCCAGGCCCTGAACACGGAGGCTCAAAGCAAGCTGGCCCCTCACCTGCTCTGAGCTACAGGCCAAACAAACTCATATCCAAAACAAATCAGCACCTCTCCCTCCATGAAACACAGGCACTGCACATGCCCAAACACACCTGCACTTCACCCAGTTTGAGTGCACAGTCTCCAAGCATGCTGGCACCTCACCAGGTCTGAATGTACCTGCCCTAAACACTTGTAAAACATTTTTATTGTCTCAATTATTAGCTAGATAAGCAAGGTTTCAGACTAATACTGAGATATAGGTACATGTAATCTGCACAGAAGATACCTGTATATAAACATTACATTATAAGATATATCATGTGTCTTATTCTCTACAATTATTTTTTAAATTTGTTTTATTTTCAAGGAGAGATCATGAAAAGGCATGTCAGGGCCTCTTTCCACTGCAAAGTCCAGATGTATGTACCAGTTTGTGTATCTGGTTTTATGTGGGTACTGGTTTGATTCACCAGAACTGTCAGGCTTTGAAAGCAAGCATCATTAACCAAAGAGCCATCTCTCAAACCCTACCACAGTGCTTTACACCACACATCTTCCTATAAGATCAGTTATTCTCTAGTCAAACCCATTCTAGGCTCTTCTGGCATTCTTTTCTCATTCAAGCCATCATGTTTTACCTTGAATTTTACTTCCTTCTATCTCTTTTTCAGTCTTCATTATCTATATCTCTATTTCTAACCCCTTTAGAAGTTTGTGGTATTTTAATACTTTGAAAACTTCATGGTTCAATAATATAATAATTTAGTAGGATTATGTAATTGAGTTATGTGTTCACCCTCTAGTGGCTATATTCATGGAGCACCTCTGTACATATTCCTCAATTGGTCTAACTACACACCACCCCAGAAATTCAGTTGGGTTTCTTCTATTGTTATAATAATTAAATTAAAGTAATTACTTGACAGAGCAATGCTGAGAAACTAGTAATGACCCTGTGAATATTAGCTTTGTTAAGCTTATGTAAAATGTAATAGACCTTTCTCTAAAGATGATATAGACATGGCCAATAAGTGTAAGAACTAATGTTTCCTCTTAGTAAACATTCAAAGAAATGTAAACAAAAATCATGATTAGATATTATCTTATATTCAATGGAATGACTAATATTAAAAATACAGATAATATCATAAAAAGTATTGGTATGGATGTGCAAACATTGGAATCTTTACAGGAGCTATAAATGGTGCATTTTCCATGGAAAACAGGATGACAATTCTCCAAAAATTAAAAATACAACTATAATATGATCTAGTAATCTTACTTTTAACCCTAATTCCATGTTTGCAATTGAGAGTCTTGGGATGATATATATGCACACCCATGTAATAGCATGATTATTTACCATCAACAAGATATGAAGCATTAGTATCGTTTGAATATTTTATATAAACAATAGATGAATAGTCTTAAAATGAAGGAAATTTTGCTACATGCTAAACATAGATCAATGTGAGGGCATTGTATAAGTTAAATAAATCAAAGGAAAATGGATACAATTCCATTCATATGACTGACGAAAAGTAGATATAGTCATAGAGCCAGGAAGTAGTCTTTCTGTGGGGGGGTTCTGTGGGGAGAAGAAAGCAGGAAACTATTATTAATGAATATAGAGTTTGGGTTTTATTAGTTGAAAAAATTGGGGAGATACATCATTCACTAATGCCTACCTGCTTAATGCTACTGTATTGTGCATGTTTAATGGCTAAGGTGACTAGAGAAAAAATTCACTGAAAAAAATCATTACAAGCTCTATTTTGTTTTTATTCAGACCGACTTTCCTTGTCCCTTTCTAACCCATTTGCATATTCCTTCTCATCTCTAGTAGAAATTTTTGTAATAAAGTTGTATTGAAAATAATTGCTAACTGATCATCTTTTTCACAATAATATTCACTGTAGGCAGAATCTGAATCTTGTTCTCCTTTTCTTCTCTAATTACCTGACACATACAGCTGTATAATTAAGTCATTGGATAGAAAACAGAAAAATCAGCCATTGGTTATTTTAGTCATCAGTTTCAATGCATTTTCCACACTTAAGAAAACTAAGTGGAGGGGCTATAGATATGGATTATTGGTTAAGATGCTTACTGGCAAAGCCAAAGGACCCAAGTTTGATGCCCCCAATACCTATGTAAAGCCAGATGCACAAGGTAGTGCATGCATCTATAATTTGTGTGCAATGGCTGGAGGTCCTGGAACACATACACTCTCTCTCTTTCTCTCCATATATACATACATATGTATATATTTGGCCCTTTAAAAATACAAATATAAAACAAAGCACTATGCAATTAACTCACCTCGTATTACTTTATATCATATTCTTGGATAGCTGGGTCTTACAATGTCAAAATTAAAAATGCAGTATATAGGAGAGAATTTTTATTTTCATGAACATTACTTGTAGGTAAATCTGGTTGGATATAAATTATTTTATCAATTTTATAAAAGAAAAGAAAAATTGACAAAGAGTTATTGAGTATAATAGTGAGCTTATTACAGCCATATTATGAGATGTTCTGCTCTCTTGCAAAATTAAGATTAGTAACATTTTATTATCAATCTTTCTTTTTCTACTGTGTTCATATACATGGCAAGAAGCAACTTAAGGTTGGAAGGTTTTGTTTTGCCAGTCCACATTCTGGGAAAGTCTTGTTCCTTTTAAGACAAGGTGCATTATATAACTTTTCATTCCATTCCCAATTGGAGAAGTTGCTTATTAATTAGCTTCATGGACTTCTTCCACCCTTTAGCAATTTGCTGTAGGTATTCGTGTAGCACCTATTTTAATACATAATCCTTCAGGGTTATTTAAGGGCTTTTGGAAAACTGAGTCTTTTGTATTGTATCAGTTCCTAAAATCTTTGAAGTCTCTATTTTTCTATAAATCACATTCATGTTATCAATGATTCTGAAAAGATTGGGTAGAACTTTGACAAGTGATACATTCTGGGATAGTTATTAATGATAAAAAACCGACAACTGGACCCATAAGCTACTGAGTTCAGGCCATCAAACCATTCTCTGTGTATTATTGAAATTCATACTCTGTGCATAATTAGGTATTTATAAAATAAATGGTGAGGAAGTCTAAATTTTCAATAAGCATGAAGTTCAAGCTACCATTTGGAGAAAGCAGAATTGTTAAAAAGATTGAGGAGGGTTGGAGAGATGTTTCAGCCATTAAGGAACTTGCCTGCAAACCCTAATGACCTATATTCAATACCTCAGTACCCACATAAAGCCAGATGCATAATATGGTGCACATATCTGGACTTTATTTGCAATGGCTGCAGTCCCTAACTTGCCCATTCTTTCTCTCCCTCTTTGTCTTTTCTCTCTCAATAAACAAATAAAATATGTTATTTAAAAAATGAGCAGCATAGAATAGAGAAGGGTTGTTTGAGGAGACCTGGTCTCTAAGATTATGTGCCCTTCTCAAGTCCAGATCCACTGATCATTAGTGTTAAGAGACTTTGCCAAGAAATGTTATTGCTCCCTACTTCAGTTCCTCATCTGAAAATTAGTGGTAATAAGGATTATTGCTTAAAGTGTTGTAATTACTAAATTGGTTAATGTCTCTGAAACTGTTTAAGAAAGGTATGGAGTTACATGCCTGTAATCTTACCACTCAGGAGGAAAAGTGAGTTCAAGGTCAGAGTATGCAACAAAAGAAAAAAGATAGCTTCTTTGTATGGAGTTAGAGCCATTATTTTCTAGAGCAAATAAAGGATGAATATTAACAGTTATTGAACTATCTTAATACTTTGTGTATTTTATATTAGAAATTAAGTTTAGAATCTTATATTTGTACATGAAATGATACCATTGTGCATCTATATTTTTTAATTTCCTTTCTTTCCACCTGTGTATCATTGTTTATTACACTTCTTTGAAGGATTATAATTTCTCAAATTCCTTTTTAAAAATGTGCAGTCTATGTTACTAGAAAAGGTTTCATAATTAGTACCACCTTATTTTGTGGTGCTTTTGTTTAGAGCAAACAAACCCTACTCCCATGAAAGAAAATAACTCTTATTAGTAATACTCCTTGCTATTTTTGTGTTTAAAAAATGTAAACCTATTTAATTGCCTGAAATATTATATACAGAGCAGGGGAATAATTAAATGTAGAGCAATATGACCTTTTAAACCTTAGGTAAAAATGATAGCTTAGAAATAAGCATTAAAACCATTATGTTATAAGGTGGTAAAAGTGATGTCCACAATGGGGAAAGACATATTATATCAAAAGTATATCAATGAGAAATAAAGAGCAGAGTCAGCTGGAAAGAGGGGGTAATGTAGCTGAATACAAAGCTAGCATTGATACCACAAGGGAAAATATGATTTGTAGTGCAAAACCCATTCTTCTTTGAAATATTACAAATAGAGCAACAGAAATGGAGGGTGGCAATTATTACAGATTGAGGGAGAGGGTGGGGAGAAGGCTGACTAAAACCCTTGCTATGGAAATATGAGTACCCATGTTCAGATTTACAGAACACATGTAATTCAAAACCCTGTTGCAGGTAATCCCAGTATACCTGAAGCAGTGAAAAAAAAGGCAGAGAAATGAAAATCCCCAAAGTATGCGGACCAGATAGCCTGGTGAATGCATCAGTAAACAAGAGATCCTGCCTCAAGCATAGTGGAAGGCAAAGACTCATAGCCCATGTCATCCACTGACCTCCCCGTGCATGTGTGGCATGGCATGTGTGCATGTCCTCACACACACAAAAACACAGTAATTTTTTTTTTAAAGCACTTGGGGAATTGCTTTAAAGCAAGTGATCCAATTTTGATTTTCTCTGGACCACATTGGTTGAAGAATTATCATGAACTATACATTAATTTTTAAAGTCCATTTGAGAAAAAAAAAATAAATCTTCTCTCTAAGACTGTATTGTTCAGTAGGAACTTCTCCTGTATTCTTACAGTGGATCAAAACATATTTTCAACGGATAAACAAGATGGTGATGGTCTCTGTACATTTAATTGAATATGACACTTAGGCAGGGGAAGAAAGTGAGGATTCTTTGATATATTTGAGAAAAATTATCTGTGCCCTAATCTGCCAAATTACATACACCAGGCTATGAATATGAAATGAACTTTCCAGGAACAAAATGGAAGAAGCTTTTGCAGGGCATTTAAGGAAGAGGGAATTCTAAAAACCAACCAACCAAACAGCAACAACAACCAAAAAGAATCAGAGATCTCCAAGGAAATAGCCCGGACATCATCATGAAATGAAGATCACAGTTAACAAGTCCCATCTAGTACAGAATGCAAGCAGCCATTTACTGATCTACTCTTGATTATGGATTAATTGATATTTATACAATATATATATGATGAAAGGTGGATGTAAAAATTAATGATCAGAAAGCCATATGAGCTCTTAATAACACAAGGGCAAATAGTTATGAGGAAAATCTCAATAGGATATTTAGAAATTAAGAACAAGCTCTCAGAAATATGGGCAAATAGATAATCAAATATAAATTAGTTCAAAACAAAAAAAAAAAAAAAAAGAAAAGAAAAAGAAAGAAGCCATGCTAGAGGCCATGATTTAATAATATTAATTCCAAAAAATTATAGATTAAATAAAATGCTGTCAGGCATGGGGCACACACTTTTATTCCCAGTACTTGAGAGGCAGAGGTAGGAAGATTGTCATGAGTTCTAGGCCAACCCTGGAAATAAAGAGTTAGATCCAGATTGTCCTGGGCTATAGTGTGAGATTCTACCTCAAAAACAACAACATCAATAACAAAAACAGGTAAATTAAGAACTTTCTCAGAATGTAAAGAGAGCTGAGGAGAGAAGCAACCTGAAAGAATCTCTGTGAACCTGAGAAAAACTTTCTGAGAAGCAACTGATGAGTAATCAGGATAGACTAGAATGGTAGAATTTCTACTACAGACAGAAATTTCTTTAATAAGAGGAGATCAATGAAGTACTTATTCTATTTGTATAATTTTAGGCAGAAGTCAAGCCATGCTATGCATATTGTCACCATCATGATGTGGCTTCCAGATGACACAAGAAATTGTCATGGCAATATTTCATCAGGATATAGAATAATTGTATAATTATTAAAAGTTGGAACTTCAAGTATCTGTGAATTGTGATTATGGTCTATATTAACAGTCATTCTAAATGAAATGTCTGTTGTGGCAATGACACTAGATCTTAGAAGGATAAAAGACATGTTTTACTGAGTGGTAGAAAGCAGTGGAGATCCTAACATGAATGAAAAATATTACCTGTCTTCCTTTTCATTTACTGTTTCCCTTTTTCTTTGCAAAAGTCATATGCCTTGAGAATAATTATCTTCATTTTGTTTATAGGCCTTTGAGATTCTAGAACAATAACAACAAAAATGAGTAACTTCTCAGAACCACAAAGTATTTTAATGGTAGAAGAAAAGATCTAGTTACCAATGGGCACATATTGCCTGGCTGGGCAATTGTGTTGATCACAGGGTCCACTGTGAATGCTATTGATGGTTTTCTTCCATAGCAGCCTCATAACAATTTCCAGCAGTATGGCAGCTATCTGCAGGAAAGAGGCTTCCAGCTCAACACCAACTTGATTTCTCGGTGTTCAATGTACGTGATGTCTTCAGGAATGGTGGTTATGTCTTACTGATAATCAATCTTGGTGGTCAAATTGACTGTATTTAGAATCCATCCCCTAGGAGACATACATCTGGAGATGTCTGCCAAGGTGTTTTCAGAGAGGATTAACTGGAGGGAAGATGCTGTCTGAATGTGATTGTCACTGAAGGAACCCCAAGATGGGGACCCCACGCTCTGCCCGGATATGGTGACACCCCAAATCACTCACGAGAAGTGGTCTTGATGCAAACTGCAAGAGGATTTTATTCCAAGTGCACTGGGGCCCACAGTCGTACACCGCACAGGGGTAGAGGACTGCAGAGCCTCAAATGCAGAAATGGGACAGTTTTTATAGGGTTTCTAACAAAGCCTGTGCATTAGACCAATCATCTTTTTTTTAACATCAGGAGCCCGCGGGGTGCGAGCCAGTCAGTTTGTGCCACTCCATAGTTTCTAAGCCAATTAGTTTAATTTGTTCAAGCCCCTCATGGACCAATCAGTCTCTTATGACCTTGGTGGTCAGCATTTGCACAGGTCCTTGGGTGGGAGTAGCAGAGTGTGGTATCAGTCTCCTATGACCTTGGAGGTCAGCATTTGTGCAGGTCCTTGGGAGGGGGGTAGCAGAGTGCGGTATCAGTCTCCTATGACCTTGGTGGTCTGAGGCAGGCTGCTATGGCTTATGGTGCGGGCTACTAAGGCTTACGGTGTGGGCTATTAAGACTTATGGTGCAGGCTATTTACAGAAACTAAATAAGTGGTTCACTTCATTACTCATTTTCCATCCTTGAGGGCTATCTCATGCCCTTTTTACCTAGTTTTATATTAGGAGTGGGCTCTGATATAATGAGAAGAGGGATTCTTTACTTGCTTCCAACAGAGAGTAAAGCCTGGAGTTTGAGGTATGCAGGGGCCCGCTTAAGCTCCCTTTGGAGCGTGATAGTATTTCTGGGCTTCTGAATTCTTGGGCCTTTCATCACCATCCCAGCATTGAGGTCCTGGACTCAACTAGGAGAAAGTACACTGAGTAACAGTGTACTCTCTTTTATTACTGACTATGGACACAGTGTTACCAGTTACTTCATGCATTTGCTAGCCTGCCTTTCCTGCCAGATAGGCTGTACCCTGTCATATTATGTGTTAGGTCACAAAATGGAGTCACCAAGGGCAGCAGGAAGGTGACAGAGACTGAAGGAAGTGGGTCATCCACATTCCTCAGGGAACTGCCCAGCCATTATCTCTTCCTTGCCTAACAATGCCCAAGTCTAGGATTCCTGCCTGCTTATTTCCCACCTGGTCACTGTTCTGTTCTCACACCCTAGCTATTTCCCTTACTCTCCTTCCCCAACTGGAGAACTCTATAGAGCCCACTATCTGTATATCTCAAAGTTGACCGTGCTCTGCTCTTGATAGTCATTCCTGGCAGCTGGTGTTTTTCCTGAACAAAAGCTTCTATCTTTGCCTCAGAGTGGTCCCTGTGGCCTTGGTCACTGCTGAACCTTACACTATGGGCCAAAATAATCCCTTCCTCCATGTGGTGGTTTGAATAGAATAGAAGGCCCCAAATATATTCAGTTGTTTGTTTGTAGTTTGCATCTGCTGGCTATCTTGCTGGAGGCAATGTCACTAGGTGCATCTTAAATTGTGGTGATGGGTTTCCCATCTCAATCTAAAGATATGCAAAGTGTGCCTAGCTGGAGTTCCAGAAGTGTGCTGTGGCTTTTGGCTTTTGGCTTGTGTTTCTCTATCTCTGTTTGGACCTGTGAAGGCAGGCCAGCTTCTTCTGCCATTGTGGAACTTCCCCTGGATCTGTAAGCTTCAATAAATCCCTTCCTCCATAACTGTGCCTAGTCTGAAAGTTCATCTCAGTGAACCTGAAGCTGTCTGCTACACTCCATGACATTGATTCTTCAGGTATTTAGTTTCAACAATGAGAAAAATCACAAATACACTATAAATAAGTATACTATATAGTTCAGGGAGTAATGAAAAGAAAAAATAGTGCATATTCATTAGAAATGTGAATTTTTATTTAAAAGGCCACATTTCATGCACAGTTGCTTATATCTTTGGAAGTAATACTTACAGATAGATGACTGACCATATTTTAACTTATAAAACATCATTCATTTTCCTTTTTGCCTGTGAAGGGGTTGGCATTTTATTGAAGAAATAAGGCTTTTCTAGAGCTGGGTAGAATGCCTTGATGATAGCCACAGGCAGTGTGAGCATGTTTCTATGTTTATCTGAAAGGGAAATTGGGCCTTGAATGAAAGCCATAGTTTCATTATTTTGCCTATGATGAGTTCTAGCCTTCAAGCATAGACTTGGCTTGCATTTCACTGCCCCAGGCCATGGAAGGTGTCTAAGAGCTGAGTTGCAAACCTACTGAGGAACTGTTACAGTAGTGTTTTAAGTTATCTAATAAATCATAAAGCCTTCCTTCTGGAAGCACTGCTCAAGTTCATGTTAGTGAATTCTGAAAGACCAGAAAGATTTCAACATATTTAGGGCAGCTTTTCTCAAAATAAATGATTTTCTAAAATCATACACAGACACATATACAACTTTTCATATTGTCATACCTATGGTATTTAACTTCAGCTGACTCAGCTGAATATTTTGAAGAAATCATCTGAATAATCTGCCTATTTTTTTAAAGGAATAATTGAGGGGTGTCCCTTTCCTTGGTGGAGTTACTTTCCAGAGAATTCACTAAGAGCTCATTAGTTGCAAGATCAGAACAAAGCAGTAGCAAATTAACTCATTGTTTCTACTTCCTCTTTCATTTACCTAAAGCCTTCATTGAATATACTCTAAATCATGTATGACAACATAGAAACTACCAATAAACCATTTCTACACATGACTTTTGTGACTTTGTTCTATTTTTTTTCACCTTTGTACTCCACCATGTTCATTTTTGTTTCTGATTTTCATCTTCTCATCCATGGATATGCATCGGCACTTTTCATGGTCCTTCTTGGATGCTGACAAGAACAGAGCTTCTTGAAATTCTCTAATTATTTACACATAGTTATTATAGTTGCAAGTCTATTGAGTCTCCACTGACTTTACACACTCCTGTTAACCCAAGACAAGGCCCTGCACAATGACAGCACAACATTCCTCTTCTGGAAAATGCTTCCCTCCAAGTATAATGTCTATCCTCCCATGCTTTTTGATGAGATTACTTTGAGTTTTAACAGAACTTTGAGTGACAAGATTATAACACTGAATGTGCCCATGATGTTTAAAGATCTAAAATAGTGAGAGACAATGATTGCTTGCTACACTCCAGAAAAAAAGTACCTAAATATAATGTAAAACCCACTGTTTCAAAAAGTAATGATGCAATAAAAGTTATCTATGTAGAATAATAAAAATAAACAAAAACATTGACTCAGTCAAATGCTTATTAAACTAATAACTTTTGGGGCTTATAAGC
This sequence comes from Jaculus jaculus, assembly GCF_020740685.1. Lineage (NCBI taxonomy): Eukaryota > Metazoa > Chordata > Mammalia > Rodentia > Dipodidae > Jaculus > Jaculus jaculus. The sequence goes on along the minus strand of NC_059108.1, from coordinate 101,251,854 downwards.
AACTTAGACTGTTCTGATGTTAGGCATTGAAGATATACTTTTCCTTAAAAAGATACAAGGTAGTTTTATTGTAAAGGTAACCATAAGATAGCCATGTGACTTGAAGATTATTTTGGAATGGACTTCCTTAACATAGTAAAAAATGAGAAAAATTATCTTCCATTAATATTATATGCCTGGTGTCTTATGTGAAAGAAGCCTTTTATGTTCCACATCATGTAGATCAAAGTATATTGCTTTTTTTTTGTATGCCAACATCTTTGAAAAGGTTAATTTTCTCTTGCATTAGAAATTTATAAATCAAGCCAAGCATGTTGGTGCACACCTTTAATACCAGCACTTGGGAGGCAAAGGTTGGAGAATCACTGTGAGCTTGAGGCCAGCCTGAGACTAGATAGTAGATTCCAGGTCAGCCTTGGCTACAGTGAGACCCTATCTTGAAAAAAAAAAAGAAATTTATAAATCATTTCATACATTAATTTATATTAGTTTTATATTAGTCCTTTAAAGGTAAAATTATGTAATGATATAATTATTAAATTGATGATACATATATTTAATTCACTGGTATTAATGTGTGAAACTAAAGCTTCATGACAAATGTTCTTCACAATTTAACAAAAAGAGTTGTTTTCTCATAAGTTTGAAGATAGATAAAGTTTGAGGCCTTTGAAAAGTCACAAAATATGCCTTGTTTCTACCATGCTGATGTGGTCTCACATTAGGTTCTCAATGAAATGTTAAGTGTTAACCATTATAAAGCACTGAGATTTGTGGCAGATAATTCATATATGAAAATTATTCAGAGAAAACTGGAGATTAGTACCTAAACACTGGCAAAGAAGTCTTTAGTAAAACAAACAGATACCAGCACTTGGGATGTGGAGGCAGAAGAATCAGGGATTCAAGGTCTTTCTCTGCTTCATGTAGACAACAAGGCCATCTGATCTATAGGAAACCCTGTTTCAAAACATCAAAGTAAAGAAACCCCTAAGTGAATAAGAAAGGAGAAAAATCAAATAGTTGTCTAGTACATAGTAAAAATGTGGCTATCTCCTCTTAATTTGGTCTTTCTACATTTTCCCTCTTCTGTAAGTACTATTAATTTAAACACATTTTCTAAACTAAGGTGCATTTGGGAGAATTAAAGTGAGTAACATTTTACCAAAAATAGCATATATTTTGTTTTGTTTATGCTGAAGTTTATCTTGCATATATATATATATATATATATATATATATATATATATATATATATATATATATATAGTGATATATATATATATATCACTATGTCAAGAAGCTAGTGAATGGGTTTCCTTTCTGCTCCTAGCTTTTGTCTTCCTTCTTTTATAAAACCACTGAGGTTTTAAGTCTTTTCATAAAACCTCTTCTCTGAGTAAGATACCCTTTGGGGAATGCAGTGTTTTCACATTTATCTAGAGAAGTCTATTGAGTAACCTAAACCACAAACACTTTAATTAATGATGTTGATGTTTTCATTATCACTGAGAGACTAACCCATTTGTTAGCAGGAGTGAAATTGAGCTTCTTACAGTGCAGATTTACCTCAGAATTACATGTGGGCATTCATGAGGTCCTTTCTACTTTCTAATACTCACACAGGGAATTGTAGAGAAAGACAGCAGTATGCCAAAGTAAGGAGGTGAGTGTTAATCACTTGCTAAGAGGGAGTCACAGTGAGCAAGATTTATACTGTTTCTGACTACATAGACCTTTTTGATTTTGTTTGTTTTATATTAAGGGAGAAAAGAGGGCAATAAAATATTTTTTTATTTCTAATATTGATATGTCCTGAATATAATTATAATACATAAAATTGATTGAGAAAAAAACAGAAGCCATTAGTGTGTAAAGGGATTTCTAGGACTATTCCTCTTTTGAAATTTTAGCACATAGAGTTAAGAAGAAAGGGATATTTGAAAGTCCAGGTCCTTAAGCAGGCAGATGGTTGGTGTGTTTGAGGCACTCAATCTACCCGGAGTACAGTGACCAAGGTTGGAGTGACAGAACATTAAGAACATGAGCTTGGTGTAGAGGACTCAAGTTCCATTCTATAGGAAGTAGGAAGCCCAAGAATGAGTTTATGAAGGTATTATAACATGACTTGTATTTATACAGAAACTTTATGGCTATAACCTGGGATCTAGATTTGAGGGAAAAATAGAGGAGTCAGGATGTCATGTATTGGGAGTGATGATGGAGGCAAAGGAATGCATGTTTACAGACAGTGGGGAAAAGTAGATCTATTGTATTTGGAGGGATAGTTCTTCACTGAACAATTGGTTGTCAGAGGGCATCAGAGAAAACAGTCAAAGATGCTGCACATTTTTGGCCTACAAAATGTACTGATGGTAAATAACATACACACACACACACACACACACACACACACACACACACTCTCTCTCTCTCTCACACACACACACATACACACACACTCACACACAAAGAGAGAATTTTTTAAATTTATTTGAGAAAGTGTGTGTGTGAGAGAGAGGCATATAGAAAAAGAGGAAGAAGGCCAGAGGGATGGCTTATTGGTTAAGGTGTTTGCCTGCAAAGCCAAAGGACCCAGGTTTGATTTCCCAGGACCCATGTTATCCAGATGCACAAGGGGGTACACATGTCTGGACTTTGTTTGCAGAGGCTGGAGGCCCTGGCATGCCCATTCTCTCTCTTTCTCTGTCAAGTAAATATAAATAAAAGTTTTTTTTTTTTTTTAAGAAAAAGAGGGAGAATTGGCATACTAGAGCCTCCAGCCACTGCAGGAAATAAACTACAGATGCATGCACCACCTTGTGCCTCTGGCTTTACATGGGTACCATGGAATTTAACCCAGGTGGTTAGGCTTTGCAGATAAGTGTAGTGCCTTATCCACTGAGCAATCTCTCCAGCCCCACTTTTAAATTTAGTGGCAATTTTATACATGTTTATGAGAGATTTTGGTCATAATCACCTGCCATTTCCTATTCTTTTTCCTCCTCCTTCCTCTGAACCTCTTCTTTCCAACCAATTCCTATTCTAATTTGTTGCTGAGGGTGGTGGTGGTGTGGCAGGGAATGTGTGTGTTCTACTGAGTTAAAGTATGGGTGCTTGAATAAGAATGGGAGAGGATTAATTACCAGAGCACATATAATTTACCAATGGCCACACCACTGAAGAAAATGTCTCCCTAGTAAAAGTGACTATTAACTACCAATAATGCCTCTAGAGGTATAGGGGTCTCATGCCTACCTACACTATCCATGACAAAATGCTGAGGTATTGTACAGGTAAGGACAGCCACTATGAAGTCATGAATATAAGGCCATGTCATGTCTTGAAGATAGCCTTCCACATCACTTCTCCCCATCCTTTGGATCTTACATTCTTTCCAACCTCTCTTCCTTTATGTTCCCTGAGCTTTTGAGGAGGTTATGTATATGACTCTGATATATATGTCCCACTTAGTGAAGGGCACTGAACAGTGGCTTTATTCTTAGTACTTTAATTAATTTTGAGTCTTTCCATTAATCACCACGATCTGTAAAGAGAAGCTTCTCTGACCAAAGCTGGAAGTGGCACTACTCTGTGAGCATTAATATAAATATTTAGAGGATAACTTGATGAGTATAACATATCTGTTTAGCTGAACAACATTGGTAGCTTCCCTCTTTGGGCCAATGACTTTTGCAGACACATATATTTGACTGGATTTATAGTACTAGGCATTATGAAGTTTTTCCTGTGAAGTGGTCTTCAAATCCAGTAAGAGAGAAATTGGTTATCCCTATAATAATCTTGCCTTTATTGCACCAGTGGGCAAACTATGTCTGTCTGTTATGAAGCAGAAGGCCCAGAGCTTTCTAAGACTGTGGCTGATCCTTCTCCCCAGCAGTTGGCACGGCACCTGCTAACACTGTGGAAGCTATTCAGTACATAGGTGCTTTCGACCTTCATTCTAGCTTAATTTCTTGGTATCCTGCAACTGAAGCATTTTCTGTATTTCATAACAAGGTATTGTGGTGTAGTCTTGATGGGCAACAAATAGACTATTATTCTGAAAGCCTTGTTTTTCTCCCTGACCAGCTACTCATGGAGAAGTCCAACCCCTGATCCTGGAATTTTTCCATAATTATATATATAAACTTATGGCTTCTGGGAGCAACAGTAGTTTCCTGTACAGTGTATTCCTGTTTGAACTTAATCTCTCTGTCTCTATCTATATCTCTCTCTATCTATATCTATATCCATATCATCTATATCTATATCTATCCATTTATATCTATCTATCATCTATCTATCTATCTATCTATCTATCTATCTATCTATCTATCTATCTATGTATCTATCTTATCCTGGGATTTCACTTTTCAACTCAAAGTGATCTTCTTATCTTCCTAACTCATTCTTCCTCCAGGGTATTGGGATTAAGGACATGCACCACTACACCCAGCTCTAAAAATATTTTTAATTAGCTAACAAGTATGTTTCCTTATGACTTTTTCATATCGTTAACTTTGATTATTCCTTCTCCACGCTCTTTTTCTATCCATCTACCACATTCCTACTTATACCTTCCCAACCCCAATATTCTATATCACTACTTTCATATCACATGTGTTCTACCATTGCCTTGCCTTAAGTGCCTCCTTTCTCACCCCATGATCCATTTCTAGCTTCCTACATCTACTGACTCTCAGTCCAACTGATATACAAATCTAAAGCTTTAAATCTAGGGCCCTCATATGAGACAGAACATATAGCATTTGTCTTTCTGAGCCTGGGATGTCTTACTTAGCATATTGTTCAGTTCCATATTTTTTGCACAGTATGAAGTGTTTCACAAATGTTTTCCTTGCTCAGGGGTCATGTTATGCTCTGTACTGTTTCTATTTTAGTATATATTCTGACCAGCAGTACCAGAATTTTAATCTACTTATTTTTTATGCAGCCTTCTGTATGTATTATCAAAAGATACTTGTAAAACCTTAAGTTTTAGTATTTTTGTGCTACAGAGATGCTTTGACCATTCCATAAAGAATGTCATGATTCTTGTCTCTTTTTCACTCCATGATTGAGTGACTAAAAGCAATATTTCATTATTCCCCCCTGTACTATACTAAAAGCACTGACATCATTTAGAGTCATTTCACATCCACTGACTATATATATCTTCTTGCATTGAAGGAAAGACTAGAAAATGTAGGTGAAAAAATGTGGGTTGGAAGTATTGTGAATCATTTGGTTATATCAGTAATTAAGAGTTCTTCACAATGACTAAAATGATTTTAATTTCTTTAATTGGGAAATTAAGGTGTTTTAGCTTTAATAATTTGACCTTCTCAGATCAAGCCCAAGAAATGAGTGGCATTTTTCCTTGGCTTTCCTCTTTCTGACACTTTGAATTAATAATAAGTCTATCTAAATTAGACTTAGGTTGTGGGGAAAGGAAGATGATATGTTTGATGGGAGGCAATAGCTGCTTTGGCATGAACTTGGATAATTTAATTACTGCATTTTTGGGATACTGTATATTATAAGTATTACATATTTGGGATATTTGCACTAGCAGGATACTAGTAAGCAACTGTTTTTGTTAGTTTCTTTTTGCTGGGATAAGGAATCTGACTAAAAGCAGGTCATAGGAGGAAAGTTGTTTTTATTTAATTTAATTTTTTGGCTTATATCCTTTAGGGGTAGCTTCATGTGGCAGGAGAAAGCACAGCATGAGCAGAAACTGGGTGTCACCTCTGCCACAGCAAGTGGAAAATAGCTGCAGGACAGTGAGCTGAGCTTAAATGGGGAGTTGGCCATAATACCCCTAAACCTGCCCTAACAACACACCTCCTCCAGCAAGGCTCCACCTCCCAAGTTGCCATCATCTGGGCACTAAGCATTCAGAGCATACTTGTGTGGAACATGTGATTCAAACCACCTCAGTAACTTGATAACAAATTTCTCAGAACTGGGTTAGAGAAAGAAACTAAATTTGTGCCTTATAATGTTTCTCAACAGGAAATGTATCATTTTACAAATGGAGCTAAAATGTGCCTCTGCATGAAGACTCCCCTTTGTTCTTTATGACATAGGTCAAAGAGATTCTTAAAATATATTTTTAATTAGTGCTACTATGTAATATTCAATTTTAAATATTTTCAAATAACTTGATTATTGGATATTTTAATTTATTTAACTTTGCTAATGTGGGAAGGCAGCTCATCTGTTTCTATACCACCTGAAGGCATTTGAAGTGGTTATTTGTTCCATTTAATATCATTTATTGGCTGCTGAAAGGTGCCAATAATCATTGCATCATCAATCCTTATGCAGAAACTAAGAAATCATCTGTGGAAAATGTCATTACCAAATTGGTGTGTATATATGCTCTCTTGGTGTGTGTGTGTGTGTGTGTGCGTGTGTGTGTGATTCAACAAAACTTTAGGAGAAAGATTTAGTGCCCAGCTAACTCTCAATATTCCATAGGCATGCAACACTCCAACTCCTTCATTACCATTGGCCACTCATTACTTCTAATAGGTGTTTTAAATTTGTCCCCTGCAATTTAACTGTGTCCTCCAGTTTTGATATTCAGAAAATCTGTTGCCCCACACAAGGTCTTCTACTTTTACCCCATAGAATCTGACCACATCATTGCCCCTCTCCACTCTTGTGTTCTTGTGTTCTGGATTCTTGGATTCAGGCATTGGCAATGGTAATATCTTTGGTTTCCCATGAACATGTTTTTTTTTTGTTGTTGTTGTTGTTTGGTTTATCGAGGTAGGTTCCCACTCTAGCTCAGGCTGACCTGGAATTCCCTCTGTAGTCTCAGGTTGTCCTTGAACTCACAGCCATGAACAAGTTTGAGCTTCAAATCTGGATCCCTGGACAGCCACTGCAGGCTTAACGATGAAATTTAACATTCAGGAGAGTTAGTTCTTCTTGACATGCATTTAGATGAATAGGAAATAGGAAACAGAAGTGGGTAAGAACAGGTTAATTTCTTTGATTTTTCCTGTCAGAAAACTGCCATGAAAGTAGTTTTCCTCTTTTCATACCTTCCAGATGATTCTCCATGCAGAACCCAACATGACACAAGTAGCATATTGGTTCCCTGCATTGCCTACAAATTAAGCTCTCCTCCTTTCCCTCCCTCTTCATTTCCTGATCTTCAACTTCCCAAAGACGATGTTGAAACTCTCATCCTTGCCTCAGGCTCTGCTTTCCTTTTTATTTGAAGGATCTACTAAAATTGCCAGTATTATAAATCTATTCATTTAGCAAAATTGTGATGATCAATCTGCACTGTCCCAACTGCTATCAGGTATTTATGTGGTTCATTTTATGATGAGTTTCTAATAAAGACAAAAACAAAACCACAAATCCCCTTTCAAAGTACATGGACATCTTATTTCTTATGATCTTGTCAAGATGCTTTTTAAATTGCCTTCCAAAGCATAGGGGTCAACTCCATGTGGTAGCATATATCTGTACTCAGCACATGGGAGGCTGAGGGAAATGATAGGGAGTATAAGGATAGCCTAGGCTATATAGGAAGACCCTATTTCAATTTCCATCCCTAAAAAAATAAATTAATCTCTGCAAGTATTACAAGTACCATAAGTTTAAAATTGAATAAAGGAATATGTTGCTATAACTAGTAGGCATTTTGGTATACCACAATGTGCAGTAAGCCACACATTGTCATATGATCTGATATGAATAAGTAAAATTTATACTATTATTTCTTTCTCATAACTTAAGTTTGGAAGATAAGCAAGTTGAAAGGCAATATTCTAAGTGATGTTTTATTCTTTAAGGTCTTTACTAAATATGCTGTCTTAAAAATAGTTAAAATAATTATTTGGATCGTTTCTTGTAGTATACAAGTATGCTATTGGATGTTATAACTTCATGTTCCAATTATTATGTTCATGAACACTATTTCTTACCTAGAGACAATTATACAGACAATGTATGAATTCTATGGTAGGTTGTAGAGTCCTCTGGGCATATTCCCAGGAGTGGCATAGCTGAGTTATATGGTAGTTCAACTTCTAGATTTGTGAGAAACGTCCACACTGATATACGTAGTGGGTGCACCAGTTTACTCTTCTATTAATAGCGAAATAATGGAGTTAACTACCTAGATGTGCAACAACAAATGCCTGAATAATGAAAATATTGAAAATTTTGTATGGCTATAAATAAAAATAAAGTTACAAAATTAGCAGGAAAATAGATGAAATGGAAAAACTTATACTAACTGAGGTAATAGGCCCAGAAAGATAAAAATCACATCTTCTATTTCATATGTATTTGCATGTATGTGAATAAGAGGATTTGAGTGTTTGCATACCTATGAATGAAGATGAGAGCATGATATGGGAACATAGGAGGTTGCAAATTTTGGGGAGAGCAAAGAAAACATGTAACAGAAAAGCAGAAAAGAAGACATAAAGGCCAGTGATAAGGATGAATGAGTTGGAAGAAAATGGGTAAGCGAAAAAAAAAAAAAAAAAAAAAGCTGTTTTAAAAACATCATGATGATGGGCTGGAGGGATAACTAACTTAGCAGTTAAAGCATTTGCCTGCAAAGCCAAAGGACCCTGGTCAATTCCCCAGGACCCACATTAGCCAGATCCACAAGGGGGTGCATGCGTCTGGAGTTCATTTGCAGTGGCTGGAAGCCCTAGCATGCCCATTCTCTCTCTGTCCTTCTCTTTCTTTCCCTCTTTCTCTGTCAAATAAATAAATAAATAAAAATAAAATATTTTTAAAAGCATCATGATGATAGCTAATTATGTGTATGCTGTTAAAAAACACATATGCACGTGCATGTACACACACACACACACACACACACACACACATACACACACACAGTAATTGACTGAAGAGTCTAAATGAAGTAGGTACTTCCATCAAAGAACGTAGGGGGAAATGAAAATACACACATATAGTAATGTAATATACCTCTGTGTACATTATGGCATTTGTTTTTTGTAAGAATTTTGATGTGAATTGTATGACAAATCTGCCATATAAAACGGTAAATGTATAAATTTATCAAAAGAGGCCAAATTATTTTCCTCAGGTGTTATGGGAGCATCTTGGGACATATGTGCTTTTGTCTTGCCTTAAATTTAACATAGATCTCTCTCTTTTCAGCATTGTATGTTTAATATGGGCTTCTGTCAGGAAATACTATTTATTTTAAATGTGTTTAAATAATTTTGGTAACTTAACCCTAGCAGGTGTCTAAAAGACACCGATCACATAAGTTGTGTAGATAGGTGTGCATTATGAAGAATGACATCTTTACATCTGTATTATTTCTTTTACATAAAGAATACAGAAATGAAAACCAGTGATGATTAACTAAAAATTCAGATATGTTTAAAACTTAGTTGATTGTTTATAAATTATGATTATGTTTTACCTCCTGGAAATATCTTGAAACTTTTTTCTTTTCACTTTTAATTTTTCCATGCTCACAGTCCTTTGCTTAGCTAACAGGTTCAAGTTATTTTCCTTCTTGCATTATTTTTTTTTCTTTTACCAGTATTATTTACTCCCAACATCATAGATACCTCCAGGTAAGAAAACTTTGTATTTTATTATGTACCACCATTTCAATTAAGGAATATAAATGCATACAGAAAAAATTTTTTTAACAGATCAGTACAATTCAATCATGAATGTTCTTGGTTCCAAGTTAAAGCACAGCCTTCCATTTTCACTTGTTCTTAGAGAATGACTTGCATTCACTCAGAGGATCTGCACCTGTGAATATAAGAGGAAAACAGAGCAGAGCTCTGAATTTAGATGGCTTGAATCATACCTCTGCCATTTACTAGTTTGTGGGGATTTGAGAAAATTATGTTCTTACCTAAGGGATCCATTTTCTCATCATAAAATTATGTTCCTACCCAAGGCATCCATTTTCTCATTGTAAAATCAGAATATGGTACTAAGTCTTTCTGTGAGGATTAAATGTGGTTCACTGGTAACACATTTGCCAATGCAAGCCCTTCAAAAATATGTTTATGGTTTTGAGAAGAACCACTGCCATACAGTTTGCATCTTAGAATCCTGGAGAGCACTACTGGCTACCTGCTATTAGCAGGCCAGATAGCTTTCTGAATTTGTTTTGTCATTTTCAGCTGAAGCATAACAATTCTTCCTGCTGGAACTTATGTGAAGAAAATTATGCAGAAGTTGATAGTCCAGACCAGCAAAAAATTTCTTCCTGTTTTTTCCTCTTTCTTTGCTTTATACAAAATCAAAAAAAAAAAAAAATAACATGTTAAATATAAATTCAGGTAGTATTTATCCCTGACACTAATCTACTAAACTGAAATATTCCAAAAATTTCCATACACAGCCAACTGCTAATATCACATGGTTTATTAGTTCTGAGGTTGGGTGACTTAAATGAACATTTAAAGTTATCCTATGTCATGAATAATATTTCTTATGCATTTTTTTTATTTTGCTTATCTTGTTGATATATTTTAACCATCTGTATGCTGACAAGAATTTAACTTCTAAGCTGGTAATTAAATGTTTTAACTCCAAGGATTCCAATGCATCATAATATGCTCATCATTTTTCTTTTCTAAATTTTTAGAGGAACCTTAATATGTGTACATATTCCAAATTGGTCATATTTTCACTGGCTTACTTCTTATGTACCCTATTCCCACCCCTACTCCCTTCAGGGTCCACTTCTTTGGTTTTGGTTTTAGTTTTCTGTAAGCCTTTTTATTTTATTTTGTACCAAAATAGTATGTAAAGATTTTTCCATACATTGAAATTGTATATTAGAAGTGGTTGATGTTAAGTTTATATCTCTAGCTGCAAATACTACCAGGAAAGGTAATGGAATTTATATGACTTCATCTAAAATATTTCTTTGGCCAGTTCACTATAACTTTAGGAGAATATTTTAATTTTTAGAGAACATGAAATAGAATTTCATTCTTATTTTTTATAACATCACTAAATCTAAATGTGCTTGTTATGATGATGTTATATTGGTAAAAATATGTCAAGGGCATGTGCCTCAAACATATTTTGAGTTAGGCATGTATGCATGTGTGTTATGCATGCATATGTTTGACTGTTCACATGTGTAGGCTCATGTGTATATGTGGGTACACACTTGTGCGATAAGGAATAGGATATTGGCTCTGTGGGTAGTCCAGGAAAGTCCTTGAATGCCAGACCCTGAGCTTGTGTTGGTATTCAGCCAAAGAATTGGGTAAATCAAAATGAGAAGGATATTTATTAAATTATTACATTTATTAAGGAAATATGAAACTAAAGGAAGGAAAATTGATACACACACGTTGTCTGAGAGCATATATGGACCTGGAAGACACATGAGAAGAGAAGAGAAAATACAGAGAGCACCTGCCATGAGGAGTGCAAGAGGGATACGGAAGAGTCAAAGGGGTTATCCCCTCCTCTCAGTTAGGCTGGGTGTAGAGCAGGGGAGATTTACTTAACAGAACCTTCAGGTTCAGGAGTGATGAATGGGCAGTCTACAAAGGGGCTTATCCCCTATACACACCTATTTATAACCTTTTCCTGGTGAGTTTCACCTTCTGCTCAGGTGAACCAGAGAGACAGCTGATAGATCTGGGCTAGAAAAAGAGGCAAACCACGCTGGCAAGTGCTGGGGTCTACGCATGATCATCTACAATGTCACCGTTAGATCTTAATTCTAGAAAAGATCTCCCTCCCGGGTAGGAGGAACTCTGATGTGGGAAAACAGGTCTGGGGAACTCCTTTAGTAAGAGATAAGGAGAAGCCCAGTTTGTCTGTGATCTCTAGCAAAACTCAAAGATATTACTGCTTTTTACTTTCAGGGGCCTAGTTACCCTAACTGCCTAACAAAACTACCTTACTCCCTCTGATGTAGATGCCAGAGATTGATGTCGGTTGTTTTGTTCAATTGATTTCTGCCTAATTTTTGAGAAAGGGTGTCTTGCTGAACGCAGAACTCACTTATTTGGCTAGATTAACTAGCCATCAGGCCCTAGGGATCCTTTCACTTTCCCCTCCCCAACACTGGGATTACGGTCATATACCACCAGCCCTGCTTTTATGTGGATACTGATGATGCAAACGCAAGACCAAGTGCTTGCAAGGCAAGGCCTTTCACCACTGAGCCACGCGCTGTTTCTAGTTTCCTGTGAGTGCTAGTGTTGCTTTTGCCCTACCTTACAGGGAAGGAATTCATTTAGTCTCCTTTCAAATAAATGTAAATATGGCTTTAGTAGATTGCTGTCTGGGAATGAATGGAACAGAGCAATTTACATTTCATTACAAATACTCTGCAGTGTCTGCAATACTGTTAATTTAGATTATATTCTATTATAAAAGGCATTAAAGAAATTACTGCTTCACTTCCAACAAGATTGAGAATGATGTTGGAAAAACAGTCCCATAGGAAGCCTATAAGAAGAAAGTGGAAATGCTGTGCAATAACAATGTTGAAGAAATATCCTTGATTTCTAAATTCTGCAGAAAATCAATATTGATTAATACTTACATAAGCACTAAATTCTCATCAAGGAAACATTTAAAGTTCTGAAAGAAACTTTACAATAAAAGTACAATATTCTTCTCTATGTATTCATATTACCAAACTAAAAATGTGTTTGATATTTACTGAATTTCATTAAAAAATTTTGTCCTATATAAAATTGATATATTGGTGACTAATAGTACATTCTTTCTTTTCTGAAATGGTACTCAAATTATTTAGTTAGCTTAAACAGAGCATTTCCAAAACACACAATTTCCTTTATTTCTTTGGACACTTTTAGATGCTTCTTTCTCCAAATGTATTGCTTTCATTTTTTTTTTTTTAAATTTGTAGGACATAGCAGGCTGCTTATTTAAGGTGTCTTCTGACTTTATAAAAATACAATTCTTATATTCTGTTCAAAGTTTTGTGGTAAATTTTATTTGTTCAGTGATGACTGGATGTAGAGTAATAGTAGCTCTAGCAAAACAGGCATAGATTCTGACATGGAAAAGTCCAGTTGTAAATAACATTCAGGTTGTTTGCAATGTCATGGTGCCATAAGGAATATGTCCATAGCATGTGACCTCTACTTTGGAATTGGATCACACCTACATGGGTCATGGAACCCTGAGTTATCACATTTCTATTTCAGGCAGCAAAGGAGTAAAAGGAAACATAAATAGGTCAACTTGCTACTTTTTTTAAAAAAATTACTTGAGAATGTAATACTTCTTGTTATATGGTATGTAGTAAAATGTTACCTTATCAATTGTGTGACCACTATTCATAAAATTTTAGACTGAACTTTTTGTGGTATCTGGGAATTGTGAATTAGAAAACTTTCTATCATTTTTTAACTGATAAGAGGCTCCCTGTGTCTGAATCATTTTTAGTTAATGTAGTTTATGCTGAACGCTTGTTTTACTTTGGAAGACTGGAATTTTAACATATGCTAGGCAGAAGTTGAGCAGTGGTCAGTGAAAACAATGTAGAAACTGGGTATCTAATAAGTTTCCTTGGTACACTGCATTTTATATAAATTGTAATTCATACTGGGTGATGCTTGTGTCCTTTCTCCTTACCTGCCCTGTACATCATTTTCATTTTGCTAGTTTATCATGTATCTCATGTATTGTACCACAACTGACTTTACATACTTCCATGTATTTCTCTGAGTCCCTGAACCTGAGTGTGGACTGAGTCTCCTGACAAACCTTGAGATGAAATGAAGTTTGTTTCTACTACAAAAGTTATAAAACTTATGTTAAACTCTATCACAAGAACTGTGCATGATAGTGTGTGAATATAATCTCAGCACTCGGGAGGTGGAGGCCAGAAGATGAGAAATTCAAAATCAGACTGGGCTACATGGGACTCCTGTCTCAAAAAATACAATTAATGAATAAATTAAAAAGTCTAAGACATGTTTAGTTTTCTTTTGGTGGAGTCAAAAGTGTTAGAGTTTGAATACAGGGCTTTCTGCATCTTGACAATTGACATACCACTATACTATATCCTAAGTGCTACATTTTTTTAAAGCAAAGGTTAGTGATATGATTTAATATTTTATTTAAATTCTGTTTTCATCAAGATGACATGGAAACTGTTTGGTCTTAAAAACTGGAAAGATGGGTACTAGTACCTAGGATAGGAAAGGCTTGGAGAAATAGTCCGGAAGGTGGATCAAGAATTCATTTTTTATATGTTGTCCTCTAGATAGTGGACAATAGTTAATAGATACAAGTCTGATGTTCAAAGGAGAGAGCTGAGTTTAGTGATTTATTTTAGTTCCATCTAATACTTCTAGTTTATAATTAATTAACAATTTAAAAATTGATACTAGAAAGCTAACCTTTGATATTTCCACAATCTCAACCACTCCTATTCTAAATTTATAATCCCATTTCTATAGAGAGGGATGGAAGAGACCACCTAGGGAGATTAATAAGTTTATTAAAAATACAGAATTTAAACAAAAATTCCACTGTGTATATTCTAAGTTGTCAGCAGTAGAATCCATTTTCACTTAAAGATGTATTAAAAGATTAACATCTGAATTAACCAAAACTCATTGTATTGTGGATGCCTTGCATAGTAAAATTTTACTAATTTAGATGTGTATTTTAACACCATGAAGTCATCCAATCCATAAGAATTTTACCAATAACTACTATATCTGAAGCTTGATTCTTTGGAGTTATACCAGATCCAGAACAGTTCTTGCTATCCTAAGTTCACAGTTAATTAAGGCAAAAAAGAATATATTTTAGGACTGGTTCTTTCACAATAGAGTTGGATAGGGTTCATAAGTAAGGAATGTTATTAAATAGTTGATCTTGGGAGAAGGTGCTAATGCACAGGGAAACAAAGGAGGGAGGTGAGCAAGCCTGTGACTTCCAAGGTCAGCACGTTTTGCAGACTGCAAGTATCTAAAATAAGCTTTAGAACTTGTCCTGACCTGAGGGAGGAATCAGGGCTTTCATATCCCCCACCAAACATTAATTGGGAAAAGTTTCATAAGCTAAAAAGTAATTCCTGAGATTTTCAATATTTCATTTACCCTAAATAGGACAGTGATTCACACACCACACACTTCCTTTGAGAAACAAGGCACCCTAGACAGCAACATTGTGGAAGAACTAGGTTGTAAGGGCACCGGGAAAGCACACATCCCCTGCTGCATTTCTATAGCAAGAGAGATGGCACTGCCAGACATCATGCATCATCATGGGAGAGGGAAGGCTTTGTAATACAATTCTTTCTGAGGTTAACAAAAGGAAAACTTTTAAGGTCAAGAGGAACATGATATCCTAAACCCCAAAGTCACAAAGTCATAGAAAAATGGGAATTGTAAAGTAAGGAGAAAAAAAAGTGCTACTTCTTAAGCTTATGATACAATTCCAATAAGAAAAATGAGTCATTTTGTAAACTTTTCATAAAGCAAAATCATTTTACCAATGTTTGAGCCCACATGGTTTACTTCTCAGTTATGTACTAAAACAAAAGTGTTCCACCTGCAAATTACATGTACCACTAGTATTTTGTATTTTTAAGAATTTACAGGCTGGAGAGATTGCTTCGTGGTTAAGGTGCTTGCCTGTGAAACCTAAGCCCAGATTCAATTCCCCAATACCCATGTAAGCCATATGTGCAAGGTGACGCATGCAACTGGAGTTCATGTGTAGTGGCTAGTGGCCCTGGAGTGCCCATTCTCTCTCTCCCTCTCTCATAAAACAAATAAATAAAATTTTCAAAAATAATTTACACTAAGATGCATCCTCTTTGCTCTTCTCTGGTATGAAGTAACACTATCAGGCTGTCATAAGCTTCTATATGCATATAAATATTGTATCATGTCAATGATAAATGCTAAACGTATATGGTTTGCCTCACTGCTTATTTTATATAAGAGGTGAATGAATAACTTGTTTTACCTACAAAGACAAGGCATATGGAAGAATCACTACATATTTATTAGCAATGCATTTTCACCATATATATAGTTGCATGTATATTTTGTATGCACATACTTGTATGTATGTGAGCACATGTGGTATATATGTGGGCACATATGGTATGTATGTGGGAACATATGCACATGCATGTATGTGCTCATGGAGGCATTATTTTCTACCTTATTCTTTGAGAGAAGTCTCTTGTTGAACCTGGGGCTTACCCATTAGGTTATGCTTGCTAGCTAGTGAACCTTAGGGATTCCCTGTATTTCCCTCTTCAGTGCTGGGGTTAGAGGATCTGAACCCAAATCATTTCAGAAATGGATTACTGGTTATGGTGCTTGCCTGCAAAGCTGAAGGACCCAGGTTTGATTCTCCTGGATCCATGTAAGCCGGACACACAAAGCAGTTCATGCATCTGGAGTTCATTTGCAGCAGCTGGAGGCCCTGGTGTGCCCATTCTCTCTCTCTCTCTCTCTCCCAAATAAATAAATAATAATAATAAATTTTAAAAAGCAACATATTATTCTCTGCTTTATGGCCTAGAACTAGGAATACACATGTGTTCACTATGTTCCTTATATTTCCAACTCATGATGGTTCTGTCCCCTAAGTTTTTAGGTCCTGTCCCATTTGCAACTTCAGACTTCTTTCTTTTCATCATTGGCATGATATATATATTTTTTTTTTCAGGTAAAATACTTTATTGTTTAGAAAAGTTTCAAAACTGCATATTGGGCTGGAGAGATGGCTTAGTAGTTAAGCACTTGCCTGTGAAGCCTAAGGACCTTAGTTTGAGGCTCGATTCCCCAGAACCTACATTAGCCAGGTGCACAAAGGGGCGCACGCATCTGGAGCTCATCTGCAGTGGCTGGAAGCCCTGGTGTGCCCATTCTCTCTCTCCTCCTCTCTGTCTTTCACTCTCAAATAAATAAAAAATAAATAAACAATTTTTTTAACTGCATATTATCCATAATAGCAATGGAGACAGTCATGTAATCAATCTATAATCTAGGTAATTCAATAATTCAATTAACTAGGTATACTAGAAAAATCTAGGACTTTATGAAGTATAGAGATTTTTTTAGATTAAAATTGTATTACATTGTCAGAAAATTATGGTTCTTTCCATAAAGGCAGACTTAGCAGCAAGTGTCATATTACTATATTAGTATAATTTATTTCATACTGATACAATTTATTAAAAATTTAACCTGTATGATCTAGAGCCTTCTGCCATTAAGAATTCTATTTATTGGGCTAAGTAAGTCAGAGAGAACTAACTTCCTCTGTCATTTTCCCTGATATCAGGGCAGGAGATGAGGATGACCTTTATTTTCAAACATCTAATGAACACAGTCTGCTCATAATCACCAGCACACATATTCTGCTTGCTCTCTCAGGCTGATACTCTCTAAGTGGACTTTTAGGTTTAGCTCCTTGTGGCTCTGGTGTAGGATTATCCTGATAATTATATAGCAGATCAGATCATGCTTATCTTAACTTTCCTCTGGCCTTTTGCTGCTGAAAGATCTTCATTTAGGATGCAAGTAATGCTGAATACAAATAATGCTAGGATAAGCTCAGATTTGTCTCTAAAGACTGCCCAGAATATATTTGGATTCACTCATTGACAACCAATGGCTTTCATGAATGGCTTCTCAATGAGTGGACTTGAGGACAGCTCAGCAGTGTGAGATCTGGGTCCTGATTGTGTGCGGTAGCTGTATCATTGTACAATATAATTTTTAAATTCAGACAAGTCTGTCCTTTAATCTATGATTCATATTTTAAATATTTTCCTAAGACTATCTCAGTAAACATTAATTTTATTTAAGGCTATGTTTATAATACAAAGCAATACTGTTGAAATAGTATCATTATATCAAAAACAAAAAAGCAGACATACTGTGAAGAACTGGCTTTGTGAAGAACTGGCTTGCTTGTCCTGAACAAAGTGCTTATCTTTTGCAGTTGGAGCAGATACCTGTTTTTTTTTTTTTTGTTTTTTTTTTCCCAGAAAGAGTTAAAATTAAAAGTATTTTCTGGGCTGGAGAGATGGCTTAGCAGTTATGGCATTGCCTTGCAAAGCCAAAGGATCCAGATTTCATTCTCCAGGACCCATGAAAGCCAGATGCACATGGGGGTACATTCATCTGGAGTTCGTTTGCAGTGGCTGGAGGCCCTAGTGTACCCATTCTCTCTTCTTTCTCTCTCTCTTTCTCTCTCTCTCCTCTTTCATTCAAATAAATAAAATTTTAAAAAATAACAAAAAGTATGTTCTGAATTCTAGCACCTTTATTTGACTGTTAATGTTATTTATATAGAAATTATTGTTTGTTTGTAATGTCATTAAAACTTAATCACAAGCCTACTTCAGAAATCTTCATATCTTAAAATCATAAGCACTTTACTTTTATTATGGGACATTTAGTTGTCACAAACACCCACTCCTATTTTTTTAGTTATAGATCATTGAATTCTGGCAGGAATGTGCTGTTCAGAGAACAGAGATTTTTTTCCCAGCCTATTTTGTACACAAGAAAGGTGACACAATATGAACAAAGTGTTATAGAGCAGCTTCCCAGAACTTGTATAAAAAGCCACTAGCAATTGCTTTTTGTCCCTTCCTTTTACCTTCTTGGAATGAGAAACAAAGACTAGATTAGTAGTTGTTTTTGTGGGGCCTTGAACTCAAGCCACACCATGAAGGCAATGACCTGTAAAAAACCTGTGTCCCTCAGTACTTAGTGAAACAGAGCCATTAGGTCAACGCTGCCCCATTTTGCACTAGATGTACCATTTTCCATACCATAATCTTCCTATCCTCTGGGATATGTCACTGTTGGTGAGTGTATCTTCCTTACAGCTAACCTAGTCCTTAGCATTATATACCAGAAGCACTTGTGTTTCAACTCAAGTATCGTGTTTTCATTCAACTTGTGTAAATGATTTAAGTGTTAGGGATAAAGTGCTGAATTATCCATGATGTCCTTTTTCCTCCCTCCAAAGGCCATGATGCATATTTCTGGTTGTACAGCTTAGAAAAATTTGCAGAAGAAAACACTAAAAGCAAAGAAATAAAGATTTAACTTACTGCTAATTTCATATAGGTTAATGGTAGTTTAGAGTAGACCCTACCAAGGCCCATATCAGATTAAAGAGCACTGTTCATACATTTATTCATCCCATCAAATAGCTGGTCTTTAGGTGAGGTTTTGTGTTTCTTTCATGTGCTTATTCCACTGAAGTAATAGCTTTTTCCTGAAATAGATTTCCTGTTTTGACTTAGCAACTATGTGGCTAAAACATATCCTACCCTGTATTTCCATAATAATGGATAAAATAAAATTACTGCATTGTAATCCTATGTTACTAGGTACCACTTAGGGCCTAAGGCCCCTGATTTGATTCCCCAGTACCACATAAAGTCAGATGCATAAAGTGGTACATGTATCTGGAGTTCATTTGTTGCAGTGGCTAGTGGCCTTGGTGCACCCATTCTCCATCCGCCTCTTGTTTCTCTCTCTTTCAAATTAATTAAAAAAATACTTTTTTAAAAGAAGGAGCATTTGTATCTATCAAGTAATTTGTACAATTTGCTAAAAAGGAAGATGGAACTTATTTCTATTTTAGTATTTTTTTCATTATAGGATCTCATTCCAGCTCATGCTGATCTGGAATCCACTATGTACTCTCAGGCTGACTGAATTCACAGCAATCTTGGTCTCTACAGTGCTGGGATTAATCATTTTTAATTCTACAAATCTCCATAATGTTCTTGTTATTTCTGACTGATGAATGAACTTTATTTCCCCTTGTTTTTATACAGATATTTTAAAATTAAGGATGTTAAGAAATTTGTGTTTCTTTATTCTCCTTTGTCTTTTAATCTTATCATTCTTATTATTTTAGCACATTTTAACATGTTTGTGTATGTATATATGCATGTATATATGTTTGTGTGTCGATGTATACATTATATAGTAGAAAATGATACAGAAATTCTGATATTCTATCATTTTAAAAGTTGCATGAGAGACTTCCGATTAAGATGGCGGTGTAGGTACCACGCCAAAGCAGCCTAGGGGGGAAAAAAGACCAAAAAAAACTCAGCAAAATGCACACTTTTACTAAAAAGTGAGGTGTATAGGAAATTGAAGCAGCAGCAGAGAAGTAGAAGAGTCCCAGAGCAGCCAGAGCCTGCACAGGCGGGAAAAGCGGCTCCAGCAGCTGGGCCAACCGCCGCGGCCGTGGCACACCAGAAAGCCGCTAGGCTCGGCTCGAGCCGCAGGAAAAGCCAGGTGCCAGAGCTTTCCCTCACACCGCGCTCTCCAAAACTCAGGAAACGTGAGGGGAGAGCGGCAGTAAGCAACGGAGGAGCAGACCGCGAGGTAGAAGAACACGTGGAGCAGCGAGAGAACCAGAGCAGCTGCAGCTCCCTCCCCTCCCCCACCGCCTGAGCCCAGATCCGGCAAACAGAACATCAGCCCGGGACCCGGCCACACCAACAGCAGGACCCAAGCAGGAACAGAGTTCCGCAGCAACATCAGCAGCTCCAGCACCAGTAACAGCAGCCCCAGCAGCAGCAGACCCAGGAGTGGCAGCAGCAGCAGACTCGGCGGCAGCAGCTTCAGGGGGAGCAGCAGCAGTGGACACAGCAGCAGCAGCTTCAGCAGCAGTGGTGGCTCCAGCAGTGGCAGCTACAGCATCAGCAGAGGCAGCAGCAGTGGTGGGTCCAGCAGCAACACCCTCAGCAGCAGTGGCTACAGTCCCAGCAGGGGCAGCTTGAGCAGCAGCAGTTCCAGCAGCAGGGGTGCTGAACTGCAGGGCCACACTTGCCAGACTCAGTTTGCCCCGCAGGAAAAGCAAGTGCCCAGCTCCAGAAATCACAACAGCAGCCCGACGACCCAGGCAGCAACTTGACTGAGACCAAAATCATCCAAGGTAACTGGGATTGCACCAGGGAAGGGTCTCACTTGGTCGCAAGCTGACTTGGATCCTTCAACAGACCAGAAATCTTAACCTCTTTGTTGATAGAGGATCTGGTCGTTATAATAACTACTCTAGAATACATACTTGGGGCTGTTTTTGATTGAATGTGTACAGTGTTTAGTTAAATTTTAGAATCTACCTGTATTTTATTCCACTCAGCCTGCTTGAATACTCCTATAGTAGGGAAACTCAACCCCTAAGAACATCTTTGTAGATACTCTGAGAGTCTTAAGAGCCACACCTAACACCTTAAGGTCCTACCCTGAAAATATATTACATCAAATCATTTGATACAGCTAAGAATACACAGCTAGCTAGAAAATCCAAACATTAACTTAATCCAAGATGCAAAAATATATACATTATAACACAAGAAACACTAAAAAGTAAGACGATATAAACCCACCTAAAAGTATTAATGCATCAGAAATGTCCTCCAGTGAGAAAGAGTTAGAGGAAATGCCTAAGAAAGAGTTCAAAAGAATGATTGTAAATATGTTCAAAGAAGTCAGAGAACAAATCAAAGGAGTCAAAGAGGAACTTAAAGAGGAAATCAAAGGAATCAAAGAAGATGCAGGAAACCAATTTCATGAAATAAAGAAGGCAATACAAGAAATAAATAAGGAAATAGAAAAAATAAAGAAAAACCAGTCAGAATTACTACCAATGAAGAACACAGTTAATGAAATAAAAACTCTGTAGAAAATCTCACCAGTAGGATGGATGAGGGAGAGGACAGAATATCTAAGCTAGAAGACCAGGTGGCAGACCTAATGCAGTCCAACAAAGAGAAAGACAAACTTATAGAAAAGTATGAGTGGGAATTTCAAGATATTCGGGACACTATGAAAAGATCCAATATAAGAATTCAGGGCATAGTAGAAGGAGAAGAACTCCACTCTAGAGGCATAGTAGGCGTCTTCAACAAAATCATAGAAGAAAATTTCCCCCAAATTGGGAAAGAGGTGCCAATGCAGATACAGGAAGCTTTTAGAACCCCAGCCAGACAAAACCCAGAAAGAACCTCTCCACGCCACATTATAATCAAACTTCCAAACACACACACCAAAGAAAAAATATTGAAAGCAGTTAGAGAGAAAAATCAAGTTACCTACAAAAGCAAGCCCATCAGGATTACAGCAGATTATTCAACACAAACTTTTAAAGCCAGAAGGGCTTGGGGTGATATATTCCAAGTTCTGAAAGATAGCAACTGTCAACCAAGGTTACTTTATCCTGCAAAGTTATACATTCAAATAGATGGAGAAATAAAGACATTCCATGACAAAAGCAGGTTAAAGGAGTATTTGAAGACAAAACCAGCTCTACAGAAAATACTTGATAGAATCCTCCATGCTGAAGAAAAGGAAAAGCACACATATAAGGAACCTAGAAAAAACAAGCAATACTCAAATACTAGTTAACAGAAGAGAGCACAGGTAGAACCAGAAACACACACACACAAAAAAAAAATGGCAAACAAAAATACACACCTTTCAATAATATCTCTTAATATCAATGGCCTCAATGCCCCAATGAAAAGACATAGATTTGCAGACTGGGATAAAAAGCAGGATACTACAATTTGTTGTCTCCAAGAAACTCACCTTTCTACAAAGGATAGACATTATCTTAGGGTAAAAGGTTGGAAGATGGTGTTTCAAGTAAATGGGCCTAGAAAACAAGCAGGGGTTGCTATCCTAATATCAGACAGGGTAGACTTTAGTCCAACGTTAGTCAAGAAAGATAAGGAAGGTCACTTTATATTGATTAAGGGCACACTCCAACAGGAGGACATTACAATCCTAAACATATATGCACCTAACATGGGGGCTCCCAAATTCGTCAAACAAACACTATTAGAACTAAGGTCACAGATAACACGAAACACAGTGGTGGTGGGTGACTTTAACACCCCACTCTCATCAATTGACAGGTCATCCAGGGAAAGAATAAACAGAGAGGCATCTGGACTAAATGAGGTCATAGAAGGAATGGACCTAACAGATATATACAGGACATTTCATCCAAAGGCTGCAGAATATACATTCTTTTCAGCAGCACATGGAACATTCTCTAAAATAGACATTATAATAGGACACAAAGCAAATCTTAATAAATTCAGGAAAATTGAAATAATTCCTTGCATTCTATCTGACCACAATGGAATTAAACTACAAATCAGTAGCAAGAAAGGCTATAGAGCATACACAAAATCATGGAAACTAAACAATACACTACTAAATGATGAATGAGTCAATGAATAAATCAAAAAGGAAATCAAAAAATTTACAGAGTCAAATGATAATGAGAACACAACATACCAAAATCTCTGGGACACAATGAAGGCAGTTCTAAGCGGTAAATTTATAGCCTTGAGTGCCTATATTAAGAAATTACAAAGGTCGCAAGTAAATGACCTAATGCTTCGCCTTAAAGCCTTGGAAAAAGGAGAACAAGGCAAACCAAAAATCAGTAGATGGGAAGAAATAATAAAGATTAGGGCAGAAATTAATGAAATAGAAACAAAAAGAACAATCCAAAGAATTAATGAAACAAAGAGTTGGTTCTTTGAAAGGATAAACAAGATTGATAAACCCTTAGCAAATCTGACCAAAAGAAAGAGAGAAGAGACACAAATTAATAAAATCAGAGATGAACAAGTAACATCACAACAGATTCCAGAGAAATTCAAAAAATCATAGGGACATAGTATAAAAGCATATACTCCACAAAGTATGAAAATCTGAAAGAAATGGATGATTTCCTTGATCTATATGACCTACCTAAATTAAATCAAAATGAGATTAATCACTTAAATAGACCTATAACAAACATGGAGATCCGAACAGTTATCAATAATCTCCCAACTAAAAATAGCCCAGGCCCAGACGGATTCACTGCTGAATTTTACCAGACTTTTAAGGAAGAGCTAACACCATTGCTTCTTAAGCTTTCCCAGGAAATTGAAAAAGAAGGGATTCTACCAAACTCCTTCTATGAGGCCAGCATCACCCTGATACCAAAACCAGGCAAAGATAGAACAAAAAAAAGAAAATTACAGACCAATCTCCTTCATGAACATAGATGTAAAAATTCTCAACAAAATATTGGCAAACAGAATACAAGAATATATCAAAAAGATCATTCATCCTGACCAAGTAGGCTTTATCCCAGAGATGCAGGGATGGTTCAACATACGCAAATCTATAAATGTAATACATTACATAAACAGGTTGAAGGACAAAAATCACATGATCATCTCACTAGATGCAGAGAAAGCATTTGACAAAATCCAACATCCCTTCATGATAAAAGTCCTAAAGAGACTGGGAATAGAAGGAACATATCTCAATATAATAAAGGCTACTTATGATAAGCCTACAGCCAACATATTACTAAATGGGGAAAAACTGGAAGCTTTTCCACTAAAATCAGGAACAAGACAAGGGTGTCCACTGTCCCCACTTCTATTTAATATAGTTTTGGAAGTCTTAGCCATAGCAATAAGGCAAGAGACACACATAAAGGGATACAAATTGGAAAGGAAGAAATCAAGTTATCATTATTTGCAGATGACATGATTCTATACATAAAGGACCCTAAAGACTCTACTAGCAAGCTGTTAGAGCTGATCAAAACCTACAGCAATGTAGCAGGATACAAAATAAATACAGAGAAATCAGTAGCCTTCATATATGCTAACAACAAACACACAGAGGATGAAATCAGAAAATCATTCCCATTCACAATTGCATCAACAAAAATAAAGTACCTTGGAATAAACCTAACCAAGGAAGTAAAGAACCTCTACAATGAGAACTTTAAAACACTCAGGCGAGAAATTGCAGAAGACACTAGAAAGTGGAGAAACATCCCTTGTTCCTGGATTGGAAGAATCAATATTTTGAAAATGGCAATCTTACCTAAAGCAATCTACACATTTAATGCAATCCCTATCAAAATTCCAAAGGCCTTCTTCATGGAAATAGAAAAAACAATCCAAAAATTCATTTGGAATCACAAAAAACCTCAAATATCTAAAATAATACTGAGGAACAAAAAGAGGCTGGTGGTATCACCATACCTGATTTTAACCTATACTACAGAGCCATAGTAACAAAAACAGCATGGTACTGGCACAAAAACAGATATGTAGATCAGTGGAACAGAATAGAGGACCCAGATGTAAGCCCAAGTAGCTATAGCCACCTGATATTCGATAAAAATGCCAAAAACACTCATTGGAGAAGAGACAGCCTCTTCAGCAAATGGTGTTTTGAAAACTGGATATATATCTGCAGAAGGATGACAATAGATTCTTCTCTCTCACCATGCACAAAAATTAAGTCCAAATGGATTAAAGACCTTAACATCAGACCGGAAACTCTGAAACTGCTAGAGGAAAAAGTAGGGGAAACCCTTCAACATATTGGTCTTGGCAAAGACTTTCTGAATACAACCCTAATTGTTCAGGCAATAAAACCACAGATTATCCACTGGGACCTAATGAAATTACAAAGATTTTGCACCACAAAGGACACAGTGAAAAAAGCAAAGAGGCAACCTACAGAATGGGAAAAAATCTTCGCCAGCTATATATCTGATAAAGGATTAATATCTAGGATATACAAAGAACTCAAAAAGTTAAATAATAAGGAATCAAACAAGCCAATCAAAAAATGGACTATGGAGCTAAATAGAGAGTTCTCAAAGGAAGAAATACGAATGGCATATAAAAAACTGTTCTATGTCACTAGTCATCAGGGAAATGCAGATTAAAACTACATTGAGATTCCATCTCACTCCTGTCAGATTGGCCACCATCATGAAAACAAATGATCATAAATGTTGGCGGGGATGTGGAAAAAAAGGAACCCTTCTGCACTGCTGGTGGGAATGCAATCTGGTCCAGCCATTGTGGAAAACAGTGTGGAGGTTCCTAAAACAGCTAGAGATTGATCTACCATATGACCCAGCTATAGCACTCCTAGGCATATATCCAAAGACTCATCACATTTCCTTAGAAGTGCGTGCTCAACCATGTTTATTGCTGCTCAATTTATAATAGCTGGAAATGGAACCAGCCTAGATGTCCCTCAACAGATGAGTGGATAATGAAGATGTGGCACATTTATACAATGGAGTTCTACTCAGCAGTAAAGAAAAATGAAGTTATGAAATTTGCAGAAAAATGGATGGACCTGGAAAGTATTATACTAAGTGAGATAACCCAGACCCAGAAAGCCAAGCGCCACATGTTCTCTCTCATGTGTGGATCCTAGCTACAGATGACTGGGCTTCTGTGTGAGAATGAAAATACTTAGTAGCAGAGGCCAGTAAGTTAGAAAGGAGACATAAAGGGTAGAGAAAGGAAGAGGGGAGGATACTTAATAGGTTGATATTGTATATATGTAATTATAATGATTGTAATGGGGAAGTAATATGATGGAGAATGGAATTACAAATGGGAAAGTGTGGGGGTGGGGAGGGCGGGAATTACCATGGGATATATTTTATAATCATGGAAAATGTTAATAAAAATTTTAAAAAAATAAATAAATAAATAAATAAATAAAAAGTTGCATGATTGGAAATGGTTTGCAAGTTCACAGAACTACTCTCTTGAGGTTTGGTGGCTTTATATTAGAAGTTCTGATAACAAAAATGAATCCAACATTGCTCAGGGAAATTTTGCAGAAGAGGGGGTGGAAGAAATGTCAGAGCCACATGTTGGGTAATTATATGCAGAGACATTTATGTTACCCATAGCTGTGGGCTAACTCCACAATGCACGACACATATACCTCAACAAGGAGGGGCCAATGGGGAGGGGGTAGGTCACGGATAAGCCTAATTATGGTACCAAGCTGCCAGTACTTGCAGAATAGAAAACTAATAAAAAAATTAAAAAAAAAACAAAGAAAGGCCAAGCATATTTCCATAGCTTATAAAAATATACATGATCTAGCCTTAAGTATAGAGCAGAATTTCTAAAGTTGACACCACTAATATTTGGAAAACATATTTCTTCGTTGTAGCCATTATCCTGTACATAGATGATATAGATGTATAGATAGATAGATAGATACATAGAAAGATAGATAGTAGATAGAGAGACAGATAGATATGTTATGATACATGCACAAAGCTACACAGATATATAGATACATAAACATAGGTAGATGGGTAGCAGCATGGATGGATGAATTGATGGCAGATGATATATGACAGATTAAATTCCTCTGCTAAAGATGAAAAGTTAAACTGTCCAAAGCCTAAAACCGAATGGCTAGTATTATGTCATTAGACTATTAACACTGTCAGTGTGAGGAAAAAAAAAAAAGACTCTGAAGAGTGCAGTGTGGCATTATTTTACTCTGGAGAAGTTTTCCATGTTCATATGCCAAAGATAATCACCATGCTCCTGATTACTAATTAAGCTGGCACAGGTTTTAATTTGTCTACAGATGACAAATGATAGTTAATTTTTAACAAAATTTAAAATTTTGTATGTTTAAATATAAATATTTAGAGCCAAGAGATCATCTGTTACTATTTTCACTACAATAATGTACCCAGCTCAGCCTTGGGAATACGGAAGACCAAGGTTGGTTTCCAAGCTACATGTAACAATTTATCAGATTCTGGAATGGTTACCAAAAGAAAAACTTATATTTCTCCATCTGAGAATTATTTGAACCTTTGTACTTGAATAAAAACAGACTTGTACTTTAAAAAAAAAAAAAAAAAGTCCTGATAACAGCAGCACTGCAAAAAAAAAAAAAAAAAGTTCCATTCAATCACTTTTCCACATGTATGTCTACATTGTGTCTGGAATTTGTTTTGGTGTAAAAACCAACTTGCTATAGAATCAGTCTTTTTCTTCTTTACAAATACACATTCAGTTGCCTCAAACCCTTTTGTAAACAATCCTCTCTTCCCCCTTTATTTAAATTCTGCCTGTATGATATCATAAGCCACATGTAAATGTACATGTGACTGGTTCTGTGCTCATAATGATAAGTGGCCCTTAAAAGAAGTCCGGGAATCTCCAGGTGCATCTGTGGGATCCTTGCAGTGATCATGGGGAAATTGTTACATTTTTACTGGGTTATTTTTGCAAAGGTGTAAAGCAATTTGGGATTGAACAAGTGTCAACTAGCAAAAACCAAAGCAATGCATCAATTTCATAGTAACCTTCTTCTCCACCATGCACTTACCATTTAAAAAAAAATCAATGGTTTTAAGTATGTCTCTGATAAATCCATAAAAAAATCTTGAAGCTTCAATAACTTTAATACTCTGTGTGATAAAAGAGAAAATACAAAGAATGTCTACATCTTACATAAATTGTAAAGCAAAAGGCTTGTATATGGTTGCATTTTGTGATGGACTTAGCCTCTTACTTTTCATAAAGAACCATTTTTACTTAAAAGGGTGATTTCTATGCAAAATGTAGTTATTTGGACTTGTGGATTTGAGAAGCAGTTTCTCAAAAATAAGTGAAATGAATTTGCCGAATTCCCCGAAGCACCTTAACTGGATGTTTTAGTAATGATGGAGTCTATGTCTTCAAGAGAAAAAGTAACATTTTAGAAAATCCATCATAATGGTTTTCACACATTTAAAGGCTCTAATGAAGAGACTGGTTGTTAAATTAATAAATGCCCTTCTCATTGTATTTTGTAATGACAACACTCTTTAGACCTCTGCAATCCTATATTTTACAAATGACTAATGTATAATGTTACACAATGATGCAGAATAAACGGTCTATTTGAAGAACAGAATAGACTAATGGGTTTAATGTAACGGAACAGGGAAGGTCGTTGGTGTGGTTTTAAATGATACTTTGCATAACGATTTTGAGGAGCTACCAGTTGTGGAGTTTTGTGTAGTTTCCAAAACACAAACAAAAAAATAGTGTACAAATACCTGAAAAGGCTATTGAAATCCTCCTGTCTTTCTGACTAAGCATCAGTTTAAATTCACATTTTCTTTATTTCAATACAAAGTAACATCTTATAGTAATTCAAATTTAGAAGCTAGTAAGGAAATCCAGCTGACTGTTCCCCTGAAACTAATGTTAAACAGATTAGGAATTAGCAATGGGATTATTTTATTTTTGAAAGCCTAACTTTTTTTTTTTTCTTTTTTGAGAGAGAAGCAGAGAGAGGGAGAAAGAGGCAGAGAGAGGATGGGCTTGCCATGGCCTTTCAGCTGCTGTGAAAAACTCTGGACGCATGTGCTGCATTGCATTCTTGTGTCACTGTTGTGTTTGGCTACAAGGGGGACCTGGATATTGGAACAAGTGTTCTTAGGCTTCCCAGGCTTGTACCTTAACTGCTAAGCCATCTCTCCAGCCCCCCAAACCTAACTTTCTCATTAAAAACCTTACTTGTATTAACATGGTGTAAATTTCTTAGCATAACCTATAATGGATAGTTTAATATTTTATGTTTCTAATTCTACTTCAATAACTATGAATAAATATATAAATAAACAAAATCATATTATGCTTTCAAATTATTGTATATGAACAACATATTTTCACAAATTTAAAATGACTAGGCCATTTCTATAACTTTTTATCCTGGACTTACTTTTATATTCTGAAATATTCATTTTTCCAATTAACTTCAGTAGTATCTTACACAATTCAAAGCAAACACTAATTTAACAGTAATTTAGTTACATTTGGGGTCCAGTCACCTTAAACTATTTCAATGTCAGATTATCTTCTAGATCAATGTATATAATTTTAAACAGAATTATATTATCTCTTCATGAAAAAAGGCACTTATTTAAATGTTCCTCTCTTTTTTATTTGTAGATTTTAAGATAAGTGAACATAGAAGCCTACATTTTCCTATAGAAATATTACTAAAATTAGGGGCTGAAGAGGTGGCTTAGCAGTTAAGTACTTGCTTGTGAAGCCTAAGGACCCCGGTTCAAGGCTCAATTCCCCAGGACCCAGGTAAACCAGATGCACAAGGTGGCGCATGCCTCTGGAGTTCGTTTGCAGTGGCTCGAGGCACTGATGCACCCATTCTCTCCCTCTCTCCCTCTTTCTCTCTCTCTGTCTCTCTGTTGCTCTCAAGTAAATAAAAATAAGCAAAAATTTTTATGAAAGAAATATTACTAAAATTAAAATATCACAACTGGTAAAGCTTTTTCTCTTGTAGATAGTTAAGTAATAATTTTATAGACTGCTAAGTTACGAACCATATTTTTTAAATTTTGCTTGAACAGGCAAAATATAAATAAATATTTGGTATTTCTTTTTGTTTATTAATTTCAAACATTGTCATTGCTTTGACAATGAGAAGTAAATGTGATTATATTCAGAATGCTATTTTATGCAGTAACTTTTAAATGTAGCTTAATACCATCATGCCATAAATTTAATGCAAGCTTATGAGACATGTCCAATGATAGTATTATAAGGTTTAAGCTTTGAACACTCATGATTCAACTTCTTTCTCATGTTTCATCATGTGTGTGTGTATACATGTGTATGCACACACGTGTGTGCAGAAGATTTGTATAAGTTTTTACCTAGTCTTAAAATGTAAACAAGAACAAAAAATATAGTAGAGACAAAATGAATATGAAACTAAAGAGCTTTTACTTTCTATTTTGTTATCACACAGTATCAGCATGTGGCTTCTGATATATTAAAATACACCAATTTCTTTTTTAATGTTATTTTTATTTATTTATTTGGGAGCAACAGACAGAAAAAGAGGTAGATAGAGAGAATGGACACACCAGGACCTCTAGCCATTGCA
Organism: Jaculus jaculus; assembly: GCF_020740685.1. Classification (NCBI taxonomy): domain Eukaryota; kingdom Metazoa; phylum Chordata; class Mammalia; order Rodentia; family Dipodidae; genus Jaculus; species Jaculus jaculus. The sequence goes on along the minus strand of NC_059108.1, from coordinate 101,221,066 downwards.
AACAAACTCCAGACATGTGCACCCCTTTGTGCATCTGGCTAATGTGTATCCTGGGAAATCAAGCCTTGAACCAGGGTCCTTAGGCTTCACAGGCAAGCACTTAACCACTAAACTATCTCTCCAGCCCTATACACCAAACTTAAGTTGAATGCTAATCATTATTGCTAGTAAAAGCAAAATTTGCTGCACACAGCTGTGTTTAAAAGAATAGTTTTGCTTATGATAAACTGTTATAACTATTCAAAGTGTTTTGCAGTTTAATAGAAATGTTCTTAAAGACTATATACTTTTGAAAGTAATTATTGATGTAAAGTGAGTTCTAATTTTCAAAGTAGCAAATTGTTTGTGGGCTTTTTAAAGCAAATCGATTAAATAAAAGGAAAACTCTTTTAACAGCCAGGTGTATAAAATTATACATAATGTCAATAAGCCATTATGGTAATATGCCTAAATTATCTAAATCAAATAGGAGATTTAAAATAAAATAATTAATAGTATCCAAAAAGATGAGTTAAAAGTATCTTACAAAGTTTGGAGCACATAAAAGGAAAATATAGCTAGTTGACAGAAAGAAAAATAATCCACATATCTCATGTATTCCTTGTGCTTGCTTTTTTTTTTTATAACATATTGACTCCAACCAATGAGACTATAATTTCTGTGACAATGAAATTGCTTTCATTCTACAGTGATGTTTTTACACTTTCAATGATGTGATTATTATATGTTAAGTTTCCAATTATTAGATAGGAAAGGTAATACAGCAGATCTGAAGGCCAACTCGTCAGATGGGTAGTTGCTCTTTGATGGTTCTGTGGGAAAACCAACCTAAGGTAACAATCTTTGTTGATGCTTGCTCAGATCAGGTGGACCAAAACAGCAGGAAGTGCCTCTGACCGATTCCAAGACTCCAGTGTCTTCAACGAGACTTTGAGGATTACAAATATTCAGCGACACCAGGGAGGCCGGTACTACTGTAAAGCAGAGAATGGTCTGGGGTCCCCAGCGATAAAGTCAATCCGAGTGGATGTGTACTGTAAGTAAAGTTCTCACAAAGTGCAGTTCAGAATCATGAGTGGTGCTGCTGTCCTACAACTATGTTTTCTCAAAAATAAAATAATACAGATGCAGGCTGGATTAGTTTAGAATGAAAAGTTAGTAAGAGCAATAAATGTAATACATTTCACTACAGCTTTTCATAATTTTATGAAAATACATATTCAGTAGAGAATATACAGTATCACATGAATAAAATAGTCTTCTTACTACCACCAAGCACTTACTGTTTCATGTATCTGTTTATGCATATATATATTAGAAAAAGTCATGCCAAAATGTAGTCTAATGTTTGTTTGCTTATTTGGCCTAAATGGAAATGCAAGCATCCTTATTCTTTGATGCACATTATGCATGCCTTGGAGTTAACTGTGTTGGTTTGGGAATGACTACAGATCTTTGTGTAGATGCCATTTTTGATCCAACCGGGTTGCAGGTAATCTATGCCAATGCTGAGCAATGTTGTTGCCTCATGAAAAGTTGTGACTAATGTGTTTTGTTCTCGTTCATATTTTCCTACATTTGATCTCTGACAGTTATATTTAAGGCCTTCTAATCCCCTCACTTCTTTCCCTGACAAGAATCCCAGTGCCTGTATTCAGTTTGGTCTTTCACACAGGTTCATCTGTTGTTTCTCTCTCTCTCTCTCTCTCTCTCCTCTCTCTCTCTTTCTCAAAAAAAGGCCTTTATTTTTAAATTCTAATATTATAATGTGTTTTTCTCTCCTTAAAGTAATTCAGACATAATAAGTGAGGAGTTCCTGTTATTGTCCCTTTTACTTTTCTGGTCCTTTCCTTTGCTTTCATTATACAGGTGTTACAAGTTTAGGAAGAGGTAGAAATTATATACAGGCTATTCATAGAGCACCGTTACCTCATTTATTTACTGGGACAATGAGGAGGTTGGGGAGAGGAGTATTTGTGAGTCAACTTTCGCAATTAATGATTTGTTATCATTCTGGGTAGGACAGGAACCTATGTTCCATTCTGTTCAGTATCTGCTATCTCCTGAGACATCAGCTCACATAATGTGAGCATGCTCAACCCATGTGCCATGTATTATCTTATAGGTACCCAGATTAGACATGCCTGCATACTTCCCAGAGTTAGCTCAGCTCCCTGCCCCTGAGTATTTCTCTCAATTTCTTGGAATGTAATTGTAAAGTAACATAAATTTTATTTCTGTATATTAAAATTTTTCTCATGTTACTTTTTTAAAGAACATGTTGTTTTGTTATCATAAAGTGTAAAATGTCCATCTCTAGAATCTTAAATCCAATACAGAAATGTGAAAAGTTCTAAAAATGAATAGATTGTTCTTTGTTTGGTAATATTTTTTTTCAGTATAATCTTATATCAGCCTTGTTGCTAGAAAAGTATGACCTGAAACTAATTGAACAGAAAAATGTAAAGATACTGTATTATTTCACTTACCTTACATGTAGAAAATGTTTGCAGAGGATAGTTTCCTTGGTGTGTTGCATAATGCATGCTATATGTTTTGTATTTTCTTCATAAAATATGGAATAGTTCTGGAACACACTTGCTGCTGATTTTGAATAAGGGCTTATGACCTACATTGTGATCAAAATTGGTTTGATGACAATAAAAAGTTTGTGTTGCTGAGTTAAAATGCCACATACAAATTAAAGGGAATCCTATTTTTAGAGACATGAAAAACAATCTATCTTTTTACAACCCACAATTTTTCAGTACTAACCTGTTCTATGTCTACTTCTTTCTTTAGTCCTATCACTCTTCACCCTAGGTTATGATTAATATTTCAAGAACCATTGGAATGACAGCACTCTTACCTACATTTTCCAAGCCGTATTAAAGTCCAAACCCTCAAACCACCCTCTGTTTCCTTCTTTCCTTTGATTTCCTGTTATCCTTCAAATATATTGTAGACTTGACAACCATCTCCTATGTTACTTAAGTAAATGTCACTGTGATGCACGCCATGTTGAAGAACTATTTTCTGTGCTTTTATGCTAGCTAAACTTTATTAGAGAGTTACCTAAAACTTGAGAAAATAGTATTATTTCTGGATATAGAAAATCTATTATCTTTTACATAATTATGCCTATTTATGAAATTTTGGATAACTATATTCCAATACACTATAAATTTAATCACAATTTGAGTGATAAAAACTTTAAATTGAAAAAAAAAATACTATGCTGCTTGAGAAATCTGTGCTTTGAATATAACATTCAATAAACACCAGAGTATTTATGTTTGTATATGTTTTCTCTATTTGAAATTTTATAAATTGTAATACTTTAATTATTAATAACCTGAGTAAGATATCTATGCTGTGTTTAAATATGGCAACTTTGGTGTCTATATTTGGGCAATAATATACAAGGATTTGATTTGATTTTGGATATTTGAATGAATAGATTTTCATTCACAAACTCTAAATGAGTGAGAGAAGCTTTGTTTAAGATACTTTTCTTAATAATTTGAGAAATACTATATGAGGTTTTTATGCTTGTAGCTATGTTCTCATAATCACCATCTATGGGTTTTGAATTCTTCAAAGGTAGTTCTACATGACACGTCCATCAACATCAATGTACTTGGAACATAAAGTGGGCACAGAATACTAAATACAAAAGAAAACAAGTACTTTGCCATAACGTCTATAATTTTAACACCAAAATCCGGCAGATGATGATGCATGTTTAACAAAAATGACAAGTGATGTTCAAATTCATCTTTGAATCTCTGGGACTATGTTATTTCTAAAAACTTTAACTTGATATTGATATTATTCCTAGTGTATCCAGGTAATACCACCTGTATAGCTGCAGAGTTATTATACTCCTAAAAATGAACAGTTTGAAGTCAGTTAAGTTCTGAACATAGATTTCTAGAATTTAGAGCTAAAAGCTACTTAAAACTAAACGTAGTGGAAAACACTCATTATTTTGATTAGGAATTAGGATTTCAGCAAAGAAGTTGAGTACAATGGTAACTAATACAAATCAAAGTATCTTTGCTAAATATTTTGAATTATTTCTAACCTATCTTAAAGTTTAATCACTGGGAAATTCTATAAAACTGTATTAGCAATTCACCTACCTAATTTTCTAAAAAGGCTCATAAAGTAGAAGAAATGGGCTATATAAATTTTATAAAGGGATTGCCAAATACATATGTCTCTCTCATTGAATGAGAATTTTACAAAAAATCAAAAAGCTCTTAGAATATTACACATAACAGCAATCAAATCAATGGTAACAATAGAGAGGAAATTAAAAAATATGATGGAAAGTAAAAATCAATATAACAAGAGAATACTGCATAAGAAAGAAAACATAAGAAAATTGGAAAACTTGTCTAACATTTGAATCATGAGAATTATAAACAAGAGTGTGAGAATTATAAAATTATTTCAGGATTTTTCATAAAATATAATATCAGTGTTCTTTAGAAAACAGAACTAAGAGAATAAATAGTTATTACAATGGGATTTTTTTTAGATTGGCTTACATAACATGAGTTGGTGGTCCATAGATGGCAATCTATACCTGCAGAGGCTGGGAACCTGTTAGCTGAAGTCCTCAAGACTGGATGCCTCAGCAGATCCAATCAGGTATTGAAAGCCAGGGGGGTTCTTGAGAACCACTGGGCTTTTGTCCGTGTTGGAAGGAGAAAGAAGCTAGGTTCTGATATCAGTGCTGAATAGCAGCAGCAAGGGAGATGGACTCACCAGCAAGGGGCAAAAATGGGCAGGAAAAGTGGTGCTTTTCATTGGGACTTCTTGATACATCAGCTGCTGCCTAAAAGAATGACCACTCTAATGATCAATCTTATCCCCTCCCTCAGTTAGTCCCTGAAAATAGCCTTACATATCTGCCCAGGATATATGTCTCTTGTCAGCGCTTGAGATGGTACAGTTAAAAATAAAGGTTATCACAATTTCTTAATAAAAAAATATGTCTAGCCTGGTATTATTCAAGCCACATAGTGATTTTTAAAACTGTGATAAAATTCTTTATATGAGTATATAACCTAATATAATACTTTCTTATGGTACAAAATAGCTTCTGGTAGACTAAAGTTTATATGACATATTTAAGAGAAATATGCAGTTATTCTTACCATACTGTTTTAAACACATGCATTCATCATTCCTCCTCCCTGAAAACATACTAACAAGAACAGCATAAAACAGACAACTGTGTCAGAAACACACATTGATAAGGACAGAGAATGGGAAAGTAAAAGACAGAAAACAATTTTGAAGGAAAAGAATTAGATTCAGGAGTAGTCACTGTTTACTCTTCAAAAAAAAAAAAAAAAAGCTTAAATCAAGCTTTTCAGTAGGAAAGACAGAGAATTAGGCATACTCATGTTCTCAAATGGCTTAAAAACCAGTAATTAAAATCATCAGAGTTCTCTCTTAGGTTGAAGACATAGTTGAGTCTGTAAGCCTCATTAGTCAAACTATGAATAATATGTCTTACACAGCAACATTGCCTTTACATTTCACACAACGCAGTGCTTAACCCCTCCAACCTCAACTAACTTCTTTGTTTAAACCACTATAAATTTATTTTTGATGAGTAAGAGAAACTTTTAGCTAAATGAACAAGAAGTCATGTAAAGAAGAGGCAACATAATGTATTTAAATCAAGGTCATAAAGTGATACACACCAGAATAACAACATGAAATTTTAAATTTCACAAAATTAAAACATTAGCAATAAAATGAAGATCTAACAAATTTCCAGATAACTTTTCTCAATATGATTATATATAAAAGAGTAAACTGGGTATGGTGGTGGACACCTTTAATCCTAGCACTTGGGAGGCAGAGGAAGGAGGATCACTTTGAGTTAGAGGTCACCCTAAGGCTACATAGTGAAATCCAGGTCAGCCTGGGCTAGAGTGAAACCCTACCTCAAACAAACAAACAAACAAACAAACAAAAAGAATACATATCAATATAGTACACATTTCTCAGCAGGAATGTGGGGTCTAGAAAATAATTGACTTAAGCTTTTAAAATTATGAAAGTGTGCTATTTCTAAACTAGATTTTTCTATATTCTCTGTTTCTTTTAAATACTAACAAAAAGGCCGGGCGTGGTGGTGCACGCCTTTAATCCCAGCACTCGGAAGGGAGGCAGAGGTAGGAGAGTTCAAAGCCACCCTGAGGCTACATAGTGAAGTCCAGGTCAGCCAGATTAGTGTGAGACCCTACCTCAAAAAACAAACAAACAAACAAACAAAAACACTAACAAAAGATTATCTGTTTTGAACATATAAGGTTTCCAATAAATCCCCATGTATTCTGTCTCAGAAAACAAATTATATGTAGTCTATGAAAAGGTGGAAGTAAAACAGAAGAGCAAGAGTTACTCTTTTTAATAAAGCAGATTTTATATGTGGGAGAATCTCAGGAAGATTAGCAGAGCTACATGTTTCTAAAATGACCAGAACAGCTTAAAAGGGAAGAACAAAATGTCTTCAGAAAAAACAATGGATTATTAGTATCCCAGCTTTCCATCACTGTGACAAAATACCAGACATAAACAATTTTGAGGAAAGATTTATTTTGATTTAAGGCCTCAGAGGTTTCAGGACAGAGTCTAAATGCCTCTGGTGGTTGGGCAGAAAAATCCAGTATATATTTTACCTCATGACAACCAGGAAGCAGGGACTGAGAGAGAAGGAATCAGGGACAAGATACTCCAGGACCCAGTCCCAGTGACCTACTCCCTCCAGCTGGGCCCTGTCTCCTAATGTTTCCAGGTCTTCAAAACAGAGCAGCTTGCTGGAAGCTAAGCCTTCAGTGAATGAGTATTTGGGGTGTCTACTTCATATTTAAGCCAAACTTTATCAGAATATCTTGTGCCAACTCTATAACTTAAAAGAGATCTGTATTCACATTTTAATTAAGTCTAAGAATTGATACTATTAATATTTGACAAGAGAAATATTAACTGTAAGAACATCCCCTAAATAAAAAATTGAAAAAAGAAAAATAAATAAGCAAAACCATAGGTAATGCTGTTACCACATTCTGATAATTAAAAATGTTCCTTAATTTTTAAGATAAAACTCTTTCAGATTCAAATTTTCCACTGTCATTTGTGTACACACACACACACATATTTAAGATGAAGTATTTTTGAGATAATGTTTATCTTCATTTACCAAATATTAAATTGTACATTCATTGAGTTTAAAGTACCTAAACATACAAAATTAAGTATATGATTTATTTATATGAAGTCAGTCTTTAAGTAATTATGGTCATAACAATCAACAGACACGACATTAAATAATGTGCCAGTGGTACAGAAAACATAATGTGAAGGATAAATTGTTCCGCTAGATTCTTAGCATGAAATAAGTTAGATTTGCTGTAGCATGGATATTGTTGTTCTTTTTTGTTGCTTTTGACCTTGCTATTGTTTTATTTTATTTACTTATTTGAGAGAAAGAGAGAGAATGAGAATGGGTCCTCCAGGGCCTCTAGTCATTGCAAACAAACCCCATGCTCATGAGCCACTTTGTGCATCACAGGTACTGGGAAATCCTTAAGGTTTGCAGGCAAGCACCTTAACCACTGAGCAATCTCTCCATCCCCTGAAGGATATGTTATCTTAAGTTGCATTGCTTCCTGCCATTTCATGTCTCAGGACAATTTACATGCTAAACTCCCCTCTTCAAATGTGCTTATGTATCAAACAGCCTTGGGCAATATAATAACCTACCTTCATGGAAGAGGGTTTGCCTTCCTAAGCAGAATAATGAAGTAATGTTTCCCCAAAGGAAAAAGACTAAGTGTGTTTCAATCAAGGTTTCCGTAAGACAAGAAATTTTCAAAACCCAGTGTTCCTTAGCTGTGTTAGAAAACCTCTATATGAGGTTTTCATAGTGCCCTCTTAAAAACTGAGGGAAAAGTGAGTGTGTGAAGTAATAAAACTCATATTTCCATCTGAGATTGTAAGGGTCTGAGACGCACTGAAGAAAGACCCCAGACTCAAATACTATGTAAAAGCAAAGAGTGTTTATTCTGCAGAATCAACCAGCCTGTGGGGGTCGACCATTCATACAAAATGGCAACCCACCAGAGTAGCTCTCAGGCTCATTTAAGCATAACTAAGGAAGGTTTTGGTGGGCAATTAGTTCTACAGTTTGATTTGTTAATTTGAACAAGGGTTGCATTTGATTGGTTTACAATTACGTCTATATATCCTTGATTGGTTGGGGCCGAAATTAATGGCCCTTTGTTCTAATTTATGCCTAGCCTGAGAGGTGTTTTGCTGAAGCCTATCATGGCATCTGCTTAGTTCTTTCAAGACCAGGTACCTCATTAATAAAACCTTTGACCTCTGTCCCAGGAAACCCCTAGCTATCATTTTCCAAGAAACTGTGATAGGCTACTATTGATCAATAAATGAGGAAAATCTTAGATCCCTCCTGGTTTTTGGCTAGTATGATTTAAATTAGTAGGAGAAGGTCACAGGTATTCTTCAATCAATGAAAATTTTGAATAAAGGCACAAAATTAAGAATTTAAGAATGTTGTTTAGAAGAATAGCAATTAAAATAGTGGATTTAAGTGGATAGAGAGCTTAATTGGAATTATTAGCTATTAAATTATGTTAGCTATAACTTAACAAGGTCTCTGGACCTTACACATGATGATTGACCATTGATGGAAGCTGTAGAATGAGTAAATTATAGTTTTGTAACTACAGAAGAGCCAGTGAAAAATCAGCATTCGTTCAACATCCACATATTTTGTTTCCTATAAGAAGTAATTCCAATCCATCTAGAGCACCAAGGTCCATTTGATGAAAGAGACAATGTACTCTATGTCAGAAAAAATGATTCTGGATATGAAATTATAATCTCCAGATATATTTGTTGTACTAATAGCTGTGGTATTTAAACAGTTTTCTTAAAATGTGTTCACCTAATTCTTCCACTTATTCTCATCCATGACTATGTTGCTCACAGGGTAATAGAGGTCATGAAATATTAAAGGTTAAGGTTTCATTAAAACTTAGTCTTAATTCAAAAAGAAATGGGATGTGGAAGCATTAGTTTAATAAGTTTTTGTGTGTGCAGACACTGTTCACACATGAGGCAAACCTTTTCAATATTTTCCAAGAGCGTTCTTATTTCTGAAATAGCTCCTACACTTTAATTTCACTGAGGTAGAATGCTGTATTTCATTATACTTTTTAAAGCCATAATTCTCTTTTGGTCTTTGTCTGTTACATTTAATTATTATATTTATACCCAAGAAATTAAGGGGAGACTCAGACGACATGTTATTAATTCACTCCATAAAAATATCTGTGATAAAATTATAACATGAACAATTAGAAATGACAATGAATTTTTGGTTCCCTTTTTAAAATTTATTTATTTATTTTTTTAAGGTAGGTTCTCATTCTAGCCAAGGATGACAGAACTTTCTCTGTAGTCCCTAGATGCTGCTGAACTCAGAAAAATCCTCCTACCTCAGCCTCCCTAGTGCTGGGATTGAAATCATTACAGTATTTATCAATTATTTTAGGGTAGAAACTTTTAAGAAAGAGGCTAGAATAACTGATAAGTATGAAAATCTCTGGAGGAACATGGATGCCCCAAGTCATTCCCACTAAGCATCACGTTTATCACCTACCACACATCTTCCCAAAACATCAACCCTGGATTTAGAAAGTATCAGTGATGTTTGATGTGGTTAATTGTAGTGCTTATGAAAATAAGAGGTTCTACTGGTAATTACCTCATTAACAACATTTACAACAGCATCTTGCCATTATATGAATGCAACAATTTAAAAAAAATCAGAACTTGCTGTGTGAATGTTCTTTAGTAGAGGGCCACACCCTGATCTAGATGTGATTTCTAGATAGCATTGGAATTCTTCATCAAAGATCAAAGAGTTTAAAAATGATCAGCTAGTGCATGCCATTTTCACCGCTTCTTGTACAAAATACAGGAGGGAAGAGGTATTCAAAAGATATTTCTGTTCTCTGTTCAGTGAAGGTGATTATTATGATTCACTATTTGCTGGTAAAATGTAGGCTTTTAAGAGGTATTCACAACGCCACACACAGCCTTACCAGCATTCCACAGATACCCAGTCAGAAAGGCAAGCAGCTTTCCCTCACTTGTTTATATCCAATCTTGTTGCCTTCAATGAAAACCCCATTCATAGTTTGAACCTTGCTGACTGAAGGCAATGGAAGACAACTTCCAATTAGAGTCTGTCAGTTTGCAATGCTATTGAGGACCAATGATATGCAAAATACTTTACTAGAAGCCCTGAGAAGAGATTTTAAAAAAAAATAAAATTGCTGTCTTTGCCCTAAAGGAAGTTTGTAATGAGTTGATTACTTGAAAAATATAGATATCAAAATAAACAGTTAAAAATTAGGCTACTCAATCTAAAATTAGGTTGCATATTAAAAGTACTAATGAAAATAATAAAAATTAAAATTCTCTATAAAATATATTAAAAGTACAAGAAATGAATTAAGTTATTACATTTAAATGGCATTAAATATGTATGCTATTACCTTGGTAAAAACTATTAAATCCTGAATGAAAACCATAAGTTAGAAGTTATGATAATTTCCACAAAAGTTGAAGGTTATTTTAATACATATCTATGTTTATATTTTGTTCTATTATGAACAGAAAACAATCACATGTAATTTCATTACTTGTGCCCACTCTGATTTATTTTTTAACTTATTTTTAATAATTATGGACATATTTGGTATGTAAACACCACATGTTGGTACTATCCTTTCCCTCATCCCTGCCCCTTTTCCAAAGGGGCTCTCCTCCTTGATGATGCAGGTCATCTCCATGGGGATTATGGGTCATGAATTTTGGGAGCAGCAATCAGTTATGGGTGAGAGGCAATGTCTCTGTGCATAATATCCCAACTTGTAACTCTAAGAATCTTTCTACCCCTCTTCCACATAATTCCCTGAGTCATGTTTCGTGCATTTTAAGTCTACTTCAGTAATGGGCTCTTAGGAGCCTCTGGATCTCTGGTTTGGTAGGTATTAAGTGTCCTCAGTGTCCATCTCCTTCACCCTTGTGCTGATATCAGATTCACTAAGAATCTGCTCATTTCCCCAATTCTTCTGTGGTTTCAGCTAGGGCCAGGCTGAATTGCAATGGGTCCTTTATCTCCTCAGGTCTGGCTCTAATCTGAAAAAGATGAGAAGATTCTCCAATAGAGAGTGAAGTCAACGTAGCTTAAATGGGATAACCATTATTAATGTAGAGACAATTTAAAGAGTGTAGACCCTCTTATAGCCCAAGATTAGTGGGATTGGTATTGGAAAGCAAAGTCATTATCTGGATATGATTATGACTTGTTTCCCAGTTCCAAGTATGGTTTTCTTTCTACTGAGCATATCAGTTAGCCAGTCCAAGATAGCTGGTTACTCACCATGGTTGTGTGATGCTATTGCACTTGTGTGAGCATTACATCAGGTTACTTGCTTCTGAATAGCTTAGACTTCAAGTTGCTCGAACAGATGTGGGCAACTTTCCTTCGATAGCTTATGTAGCACATTCCAGCACTAGACTGGCTAACTGTCTGCTCTCTTCCTAATTCCAGTGAGGTCTCTCCATGTTCTGTGCTAACAGAGTATGGTGTCTTCAGCAGCGGGGTCTTACCATTAACCTCTGTTAGGTAATCAAGAGGTTTGACATAAGTCTGTCACATTTTGGGAGACCTTGTAGGTATTCCTGATCAACAGGTCATTGTGGGTGTTAACTGCATCCTGGTACAGGGAGTTATAGACCAGCACCATAGGAAAAGAGACAAGAAAAAGAAATAAAGAAAAAAAAAAGAAAGAAAGAAAGAAAGAAAGAAAGAAAGAAAGAAAGAAAGAAAGAAAGAGGAGAAATTTAGGGTTAGGCATCATATCACTCTGCGCAGAGCCCTACATTTCAGGTGCTTCCCCTAAAGTCCTGTTAAGGGTTCAACATTTTAGTCTATCTTCCAGGATATTGGTTTCTATGATACCAGTGCAATTTAGGTTCAGTTTTGTGTACCTCCCACACAATCCCTCCCCACAAACCCTACCTATTTTTCAGGTATTGAGATGCCAATCAAGTATGTCAGCAACTTGGGCTGATCCAGGTTAGGAACCGCAGATGAGTGAGACCATGCAACAATTGCCTTTCTGTGGTTGTGTGAGTCCACTGAGTATGATCTGTTCCAAGTTTCATTGCGTCTTTTTTTCTGTCTGGAGTAGAATTTCATTCTGTAGATATACCACATCTTGGTTATCCATTCACCCAATGATGGGCACCTTGGTTGATACCAATACCAGTTATTAGCTATTATGAATTGAGCAGCTATGAACATGGCTGAGCAAGTATCTCTGAACTGAGGTGTGGAGGTTTTAGGGTAAATGCCCAGTAAGGGAATAACAAGGTCTGTTGGTAACTCTATATTCATCCTTTTCAGGAATCTCCACATTGATTTCCATAGTGGCTATACAAGATTACGTTCCCACCAGCAGAAAATAAGGGTTGGTTTTTCTCCACATGCTCACCAACATTTGTTTTCATTTGATGTTTTTTGTTTGTTTGTTTGTTTTTGATTTTGTTTTGTTTTGTTTTTTCAAGGCAGGGTCTCACTGTAGCCCAGGCTGACCTGAAATTCATTCTGTAGTCTCAGGGTAGCCTCGAACTCATGGCAATCCTTCTGCCTCTGCCTTCCAAGTGCTGGGATTAAAGGCATGCACCAACGTGCCCAGCCTTCATTTGATTTTTTAATGTTTTTTGTATTTTTTTTTTATCCTTACTGGGATAAGGTTGGATCTCATAGTTGTTTTAATTTGCATTTCCCTAATAGTTAGGGATTTTTTGAACATTTTCTTAAGTGGGTGTTAGCCATTTGTAATTCTTCCTCTAAGAACAGGCTATTCACTTTTCTGCCCCACTTTTCTTTTTTTTTTCCTTTTTTTTTAAATATAATTTATTAGTTTTCTTTTCAGTAAATACAGGCAGTTTGGTACCATTATTTAGGCTCATCTGTGATCTACCCCCTCCCATTAGACCCTCCTTGTTAATGAAAATGAGTTGTGCATTGTAGAGTTAGCCCACAGTTATTGGTATGATAAATGTCTCTGCAAATCATGACCCAACATGTGACTCTGACTTTCTTTCCGCCCCCTATTCCACAAAATTTCCCTGAGCCATGTTAGGTTCATTTTGGTCTGTTTCAGTGCTGAGGTGTTGGGGGCATCTGAGGCTCTGGCTCTCTGATTTGGTAGGAGTTGATTTTTCTCTGCGTTGATCTCCTTCCACTTTATGCTGGTATCCGGTTCACAGGAAAACATCAACCTTGCTTATTTCGCCAGTTGTCCTTAGTTTCAGTTGGGCCCCTTTTGAGGTATGTTGGGGCAGCTCTCTTCTTAGGATCTGCATCTATCTGGAAAAGATAAGCAGATTCTCCAACAGAGAGTAAGTTAGCACCCAGAAAATTGAGATAACACTTTTTTGATAGACAGTTTGATAGGTGTAGGCTCTCTTGTACCACATGATTGATGGTAGCTTGATATTGTAGAGTGGGCTTGTGTTTGGGTATGGTTCTGACTTGTTTCCCAGCTCCAGCTATGGGTCTAGTACCACTGAGTGGATCAGTTAGCCAAATCAAGAGCAATTGATTCCTCACCATGGCTGTGTACCACTATTGCACTTGTGTGGGCATCACTTCCGGTTATTTGTTGCTAATTAGGTTAAACAATGTGTTGCTTGGACAGATCTTGGTCATTTCCCCCAATTGCCTATGTAGTGCCTTCTGGCACTAGACACGCTGACTGTCTGGGGACTGACTCTCTCCTGGCTTCCAGCCATGTCATTCCATTTTACGCGTCAGCTGCGTATGGAGTCTTCAGCAATAGGGTCTTAAAACTGGCCTTTGGTGGGTCATCAAGTACTCTGACAGAAGTCTGTCATTGTTTTGGGAAACCTTGTAGGTTTCTCTGATCAAAAGCTCATTGTGGATGGTAGGCCCAAGTTGGAAGTGGGGGTTACAGGTCAGTGTCCACTAAGAAATTGAGGAAAAACATAACTAATATACAAGAGTTAGAGAGGGGAGAGGGGGAAAAGGAGGGAGGGAAGATGTAGGAGATTTAGGTCAGTTTTGATCCTACCCTCTCCAGTGTCTTGTGGTTCAGGTGTTTCCTGTAAGGGTCTAGTGAAGGTTCAGTCATTTGGTCTGTCTTTTAGGAAGTAGAATTTTATGGTACCATTGCTGTTTGGGTCTGGATTACTGTTTTCCACCCTTGGATTCCCTCCCTGCCCTCCCATCCATCTTATGGTCTAGTCCATGAGGTGCTTGCTGGGTATGTAAGGCATCTTGGGCAGATTCAGGTAAGGTGTTACAAATGAGTGAGACTATGTGTCAATTTTTTTTCCTGTGATTGGGTAAGTTCACTGAGAATGATCTGTTCCGGGTTCAACCATTTTTCCTCAAATTTCTTTATGTCGTTTTTTCTTACTGCTGTATAGAATTCCATTGTGTAGATATACCACATCTTTGTTATCCATTCTTCTAATGATGGACATCTGGGTCGATTCCAGCTATTAGCTATTAAGAATTGAGCTACTACAAACATGGTTGAGCAAATCTCTCTGGCTTTTGGTTTGAAGGTTTTAGGGTAGATGCCCAGTAATGGTATAACTGGGTCTGTTGGTATTTCTATAGCCAGCTTTTTCAGGAGTCTTCATATTGCTTTCCAAAGTGGTTGTACCATCCCACATTCCCACCAACAGTGAATGAGTGTCCCTGCTTCTCCACATCCTCGCCAGCATTTATTTTCATTTGACCTTTTGATGTTGGCTATCCTTATTGGGGTAAGGTGGAATCTCATTGTTGTTTTAATTTGCATTTCTCTGATAATTAGGGATGATGAACATTTTCTTAGGTGTGTGATTGCCATTTGTGTCTCTTCCTCTGTTCATTGCCTGTTTATTGTTTAGACTTTTGAGTTCTTTGTAAATTCTAGAGATAAGGCCTGTATTCATTTGGATAACCTGCAAATATTTTCTCCCATTCTGTGGGTATTCTATTGGCTTTGCTTATTATATGCTTGTCTGTAAAGAAACTCTTCAGCTTCATATAATCCCAATGGTTGAGTGACTGTTTAAGAACTTGCGCCACTGGGGTTTTATTCAGGAAGTCTTTTTCCATTCCTATATCATGGAAAGTACTTCCTAAATTTTCTTCCAGTAGTTTTCAAATTTCTGGTCTTATGTTGAGGTCTTTGATCCATTTGGATTTGAGTGTTGTGCATGGTGAAATGTGTGGATCAAGTTTTAGTTTCCTGCATGTGGTTATCCAGTTTGTCCAGCACCATTTGTTGAAGATGCTATCTTTTTTCCAGTCTATATTGTTTGGGCCTTTGTCAAATATCAAGTAGCTATAGTTGCTTGGCCCCACATCTGGGTCCTCAAGTCTATTCCATTGGTCTATACTCCTGTTTTTATGCCAGTACCATGCTGTTTTTATTACTATGGCTTTGTAATATAGCTTTATATCGGGTATGGTGATGCCACCAGAGGTATTTCTGTTGTTGAGGATATGTTTGGATATGCGAGGCCTTCTGCCTTTCCATATGAAATTTGAGATCATTTTTTCTATCTCTGTGAAGAACACTGTAGGGATTTTAATTGGAATTGCATTAAATCTATATATTGCCTTTGGTAGGATTGTCATCTTCACAATGTTAATTCTGCCTACCCAGGAGCATGGGAGGTCTTTCCATCTTTTCAAGTCCTCCTCAATTTCTTTTTTGAGAGTTTTTATATTTTCGTTGTATAGATCTTTTACTTCCTTGGTTAACGTTATTCTAAGGTATTTTATTTTTCTTGTTGCTATTGAAAATGGGACTATGTCCTTTATTTCTTTTTCTGTGTCTTTGTCATTTGCATACAGAAATGCTACCGATTTTTGTGCATTGATTTTGTATCCTGCTACTTTGCTATAGGAGTTAATCACCTTCAGGAGTTTTGGGATGGAGTCTCTCGGGTCTCTTACATAAACAATCATATCATCAGCAAATAGAGCTAACTTAACTTCTTCCTTTCCAAATTGTATCCCTTTTTATTTCCTTCTCCTGCCTTATTGCTTGGGCTAGGACTTCCAGAACTATATTGAAAAGCAGAGGTGAAAGAGGACATTCCTGTCTTGTTCCTGATCTCAATGGGAATTCCTCCAGTCTCTCTCCTTTAAGTATTATTTGGGCCTTTGGAGCTTTGTATATTGCCTTTATTATGGTATGATGTGAACCGGCCATGCCGATTCTCTCCAATGTTTTTATCATAAAGTGATGTTGTATCTTGTCAAAGGCCTTTTCTGCATCTATCGAAATGATCATTTGATTTTTATGTTTAAGCTTGTTTATGTGGTGTATTACATTGACAGATTTTCGTATGTTGAACCACCCTTGTGTTCCTGGGATAAATCCCACTTGGTCAAGGTGGATAACGCTTTTGATGTGTTGTTGGATTCAGTTTGCGAGTATTTTGTTGAGGATCTTTGCATCTATGTTCATTAGGGAAATAGGCCGATAGTTTTCTTTTCTTGTGGCATCTCTGCCTAGTTTTGGGATTACGGTGATACTAGCTTCATAGAAGGAGTTGGGTAGCTTTCCCTGTTCTTCAATTCTGTGGCACAGTTTTAGGATGATTGGTTTGAGTTCTTCCATGAAGGTTTGATAAAATTCGGCTGGGAATCCATCTGGTCCTGGACTCTTCTTTTTTGGGATGTTTTTAATTACTTTTTCAATCTCCATGAGTGTGATGGGTTCATTGAGGTGGTTGATCTGCTCTGAGTTTAGCTTTGGTAGATGATATGCATCCAGGAATTTATCCATCTCCTCCACATTTTCCAGTTTTGTGGAGTAGAGGTTTTTGAAATAAGTCCTGATGATTCTGCCTATTTCACTGATGTCTGTTGTGATCTCTCCTTTTTCATTTTGAATTTTGTTAATTTGGAGTCTCTCCTTTTTTTGCTTGATCAAATTGGCCAGAGGTTTGTCAATATTGTATATTTTTTCAAAAAACCAGCTCTTTGTTTTGTCAATTGCCTTAATTGTTTCCTTGGTTTCCAATTCATTAATTTTTGCTCTGATTTTAATTATTTCTCTCCTTCTGGAGCTCTTTGGGTTGGATTTTTCTTGTTTTTCCAGTGCCTTTAGGTGGATGGTTAGGTTATTGATTTGGGATCTTTCTGTCTTTTTTATGAAGGCATTGAGTGCTATGAATTTTCCCCTGAGGACGGCCTTCATTGTGTTCCATAAGTTTTGGTATGATGTGTTCTCATTGTCATTCAATGCCAGGAATTTTGCAATTTCATTTTTTATTTCATCCACTATCCATTTATTGTTTAAGAGTGTGCTATTCAGTTTCCAGTTGCCGTTAGGGTTCTTGTTGTTTTTTTTGTTGTTGATTTCTAGGAATTTAGCATTATGATCTGATATCATGCAGGGAATTAAGTCGATTTTCCTAAATATGTGGAGGCTATCTTTGTGACCCAGTATATGGTCTATTTTAGAGAATGTTCCATGGGCTGCTGAGAAGAATGTGTAGTCTGTGCATTTGGGATGGAAAGTTCTGTAGATGTCTGTTAGGTCTAAGTGCTCTATGGTTTTGTTGAGCTCTCTTACTTCCCTGTTGAGCTTCTGTTTGGATGATCTGTCTATTACTGATAATGGTATGTTGAAGTCCCCAGCTATGATGGTGTTGGTGGTTATTTCTGTTTTATTGTCAAGTAGGTTTTGTTTTATGAACTGTGGCGCCCCTGTGTTTGGTGCATACAGATTTATGATTGTAATATCCTCTTGATGGATTGTTCCCTTTATAAGTAGGAAGTAGCCTTCTTTGTCTTTTTTGATTGTTTTTGGTTTGAAGTCAACTTTATCTGATATTAATATAGCTACACCTGCTTGTTTCTTATTCCCATTTGCCTGGAATATTGTTTTCCACCCTTTCACCCTGAGGAGGTTTCTGTCTTTAGTGGTAAGGTGGGTTTCTTGAAGGCAGAAGATTGAGGGGTCTAATTTTTTGATCCACCCTGTTAGCCTGTGTCTCTTGATGGGTGAATTAAGGCCATTAATGTTTAGGGTGATGACTGTGAGATTTGATTTGATCCCTGTCATGTTGTGGTGGTACAGGTGTGTTGGCATTTCCATGGAATTTAATTTTTTTTTTTTCTATCTACTCTGGGTTTGGTTGCTGTGATCTACTTCTTGTAGGCATTTGTGTTTGGTTATTTGTTTCTTCTCTGTGGAGAATTTCCTGGAGTACTTTCTGTAGGTTTGGTTTTGTGTTCATGTAATTGTAAAGCTGAGTTTTGTCATGGAAAGTTTTCCTTTCACCATCTATTATAAGGGAGACTTTTGCTGGGTTGAGTAGTTTGGGATGGAAGCCATAGTTTCTTAGAGTTTGGAGAGTTTCACTCCAGGCCCTTATAGCTTTCAGGGTTTCCATTGAGAAGTCTGAAGTAATTCTGATGGGGTTTCCTTTGAAAGTGGTGTGCTGTTTTTCCCTAGCTGCTTTTAGGATTTTTTCCTTGGTGTCAATGTTTAGAGTCTTAATGATAATATGTCTTGGGGAGTTTCTCCTTTGTCTAGTCGGTTAGGAGTTCTGTTTGCTTCTTGAATCTTGATGGGCCTTTCTTTTAAGAGACAGGGGAAGTTTTCTTCAATTATTGTGTTAAATAAATTCTCCATGCCTTTGGTCTGAAATTCTTCTCCTTCTGGTATTCCTATGATTCTGATATTAGGACGTTTAAGTGTATCCCACAATTCTCTCATGTTCTGTTCACAGGAACTTTTGAACTTACTGAAATTTTTGGACTCTTGAACTGTTTCTTCCATCCTGTCTTCCAGACCAGAATTTCTATCTTCCACTTCGCTGACTCTAATCTTGAGAGCCTCTAGTGAGTTTTGGACTTGTTCAATTAAGTTTGCATTTTCTACTACTTTCCTATGTATCACTTCCATCGCTTTGTCCAGCTCCCTTTTTGTCTCATGTTCTGATTTTCTTGATGATTCTTGGAAATGATCCTTGCATTTCTTTATATTTTAATTTAGTGTGGCCAGCTGATTTTTAAGGTCCTCTTTTTTTTCACTCTCCCTCAACTCTCTTAGCTCTCTTTGAATTCCTTCCAGTGTCTTATCATATTGCTCTAGCTTAGTGATGGTAGCATCCATACGATTATCTATCCTTTGTAGCTTTCCTGTCAGTTCTAGCAGTAGTTTGGTCAGAGTTGCATTGTTCATTGCTTCCACTTGATGTTCTGATCCTAAACACTCTTCTATGTTTTGGTTAGTTGTGATCCTTGTTGGACTGGGTGATCTGTCTGCATTTTCTTCCATTTTATTTTTCGTGTTATTTCTTTTGCGCTGTGGTCTGCCCATGTCAGTTTATGGGCAGGTAGGTGGGTGGAGCAGCCTGGGATCTTGCTTAATGTGAATCCAAGGCAGCCTGGGGAAGTTGCAAGCAGCCTGAGTTTTTGCTCTCTCTTGCCAAAGCTGCCTATCTATTGCCTGACAGGTCTGCCCCTCTTTTATTGTTTAGCTTTTTGAGTTCTGTGTAGCTTCTAGATATTAGACTTCATTGCTACAGCTTGCAGAGATTTTCTCCCATTCCGTGCATAGTCTATTGACTCTTCTTATGGTGTGTTTCTCTGTGCTAAAGCTTTTTAGCTTCATGACATCCCATTGGTTGAGTGCTTGTTTAATACCCTGGGATACTGGAGTTTTGTTCAGGAAGTCTTTCCCTACTCAGTATATCATGGACAATGCCTCCTTTTTAATTTTTTTTTTTTTTTTCCAACGGGAGAAGTGGTTTAGGTCTTACATCATGGTCTTTAATCCATTTGGACCTGATTTTTGTGTAGAGAGAGATGAGTAGGTCTAGTTTCATTTTTCTACATATGATCATCCAATTTGTCCCACACCATTTGTTGAAGACACTATCTTTTCTCCACTCTTCTCCAATATACACTATTGGCACCTTTGTCTAAAATCAAGTACTGGTAGTCTTTCACATCCTTGGTTAGTGTTATTTCAAGGTATTTAATTTTTTGTTGTTGTTGTTGTTGCTATTGAAAATGAGCAGCCTCACTGATTCTTTCTCTGTATATTTGTCCTTTACCTATAGAAAGCCTACTGATTTTATGCATTGATTTTATATCCAACCACTTGACTGAAGGAAGTAATCACCTTTAGAAGTTTCGAGATGGAGATTTTTGGGTCATTTATACACAGGATCATGTCATCTACAAATAGGAATAACTTGACTTCTTTCTTTCCAGTTTGAATCCTTTTTATTTCTTTCCCTTGTCTTATTGCTGGGCTAGTATAGCTAGTATTATGCTGAAGAGAAATGGTCAGAATGGACACCCATGTCTTGTTCTTGATCTCAGTGGTAACTCTTTGAGTCTTTCCCCATTACGTATTATTTGGACTTTGGGTGCTTTGTATATAGTCTTTATTGTGTTGAGATATAAACCCTCCATGCCTTTTCTTTCCAGAGTTTTGATCATGAAGTGGTGTTGTGGTTTGTCAGAGGCCTTCTCTGCATCAATTGAGATGATCATGTGGTTCTTATGGTTAAGTTTACTTATGTGGTGTATTACATTGTCTGATTTCCATGTGTTTAGCCATCCCTACATCTGGGATGAAGCCTACTTGATCAAGGCAGATAATGCTTTTTTATGTTTATTATTATTAACAAGATGTTTAATATGGATACATAATGTGTGGGTACCTTCCTTTCCCTGTCCCTGCCCCCATTCTTCAGTGGCATTGGAGGTATTCCCCATGGGGTTGTACTTTATTCATTGTGGGAGTAGCAGTCACTTATTTTGGTGGGGGGAGGAAGTAAATGGAGAAGCCTCTGGGCATGATGTCTCAACCTGTGACTCATACACTTATTCTATCCCCTCTTCTCCAAAATTCCCAGAGCCATAGAAGATGAGTTTTAAATCTACTTCAGTGATGAGCTCTTAGGAGCCTCTGAATCTCTGCTTTTGTAGTTGTTGATTATCCTCAAGGTCTTTCTCCTACACACTGGTGCTGATTATCAGGAATAGCATAGAAACAGCACTTTTGATTGTTTCCCTAATTCCTCTATGTATTCAACTGTGGCTTGGCTGAAGTGTGAGGAGTAGTTTGTCGCCTTGGGTCTCACTACCTTCTGAAAGAGAAGAAGAGATTCTCCAACAGAGAGTAAAGTCATCATAGTTTAAATGGGATAAGCATTATTAATTTAGTGCAATTTGATGTATGTAACCCCTCTTTAGTGAAAGACTGATGAGAGCTTGACACTGGAGAACATAACCTTTGTCTCCATAGGATTTTCATATGGTTTCCCATTCTGGATATGGGTTCCTTTACACTGAGTGGATCTCTTAGCCAAACAGAAAGCTATTGGTTACCCATGAGGCTGTGTAACACTATTACACTGGAGTTTAGATGGTGTCAAGGTGTGAACTTTTGAGTAGGTTAGACCCCTTTTTGCTCAGACTGTCATTAATCAATTTTCCCCAGTACCTCATGTAGTTCTCTCTAGCACTAGACAGACTAACTGTGTGGGGTCTGGCTTTCTTCTGAATTCCAGCCAGGTCTCTCCATGCTCTTTGTCAGTAGCATATAGTGTCTTCAGAAATAAGGTCTTAGCTTTTGCCTCAGTCAGGTAATCAAGTGTTTTGACAGAATGCTGTCTTGATTTGGGACCCTTGTAGGTCTTTCCTATTAACAGCTCAATGCAGGTAGCAACCAATTTCTGGTCCTGAGAGTTACAAGTCATAGAGAGGTTTTTTTTTTTTTTTTTTTTTTTTTTTCTTTTAAGCTTAGGTTTCATCCTTCACTCACCAGAGCCCTACTTTGCAGGTGCCCCCTCTTACTCATTTTGAAGGTTATATATTTTAGGATATCTCCAACAATAAAGGTTTCAGTGGTACCAGTTCATTTTGCATTTAAATTTGTGTTTGTTTTCCCCCCCTTCCCCCTCCCCTCCCCTTCCCTCAAACTATTCCATCCATATTGCCTGGGCCTTGAGTTGCCTATCAGGTATGACAGCAACTCCAGCAGGTCTACATTAAAAAGCACAGATAAGTGACACCATATGGCATTTGTCTTCTGTGATGGTGTGAGTTTACTGAGTATGATCTGTTCCATGTCTGTCCCTTTTTCTATAAATTTCACTGTATTTTTTTTTTCTTACTGTTGAGTAGAATTCCACTGTGTAAATGTAACACAACGTCAGTATCCCTTCATCAAATGATGGGCATCTGGGTTGATTCCAGTTCTTAGCTATCATGAATTGAGCAGTTATAAACGTGGTTGAGCAAATGTCTCTGTATTGATGCATGGAGCATTTAGGATAAATGTCCAGTAAGGGCATAATTGGGAAGGTTGGAAGCTCTATCCATTCAGTAGTCTCCAAATTGATTTCCATAGTGGTTGTACAAGTTTACATTCCAACCAAGAGTGGATGCAGGTTCTTCTTTCCCCACATCCTCACCAACATTTGTGGTTCTTAGATTTATTTTTAATGGTTTCCATTCATACTGGAGTAATGTGCAATCTCATAGTTGTTTTAATTTGCATTTTCCTAATGGTTAGGGATGTTGAACATTTTCTTAATAGGGTGTTATCCATTTGTAATTCTTCCTCTGACAATGCCCTATTCAATTCTGTGCCCCACTTTTGGAGAGGGTTGTTTGATTTTTTTTATTGCATAGTTTTTCTGAGTTCTTTGTAGATTCCAGATATTAGGATTCTATCATTGGTAAAGCTGACAAAGATTTTCTTCCATTTAGTGGGTATGCTACTGGCTCAACTTATGCTGTGTTTGTCTGTGACAAAGCTTTTTAGCTTCATGAGAACCCATTGGTTGAGTGTTTGTTTAATCTCTTGGACTACTGTAGTTTTTCTCAGAAAGTCCTTGCCCACTCATATATTATGGAGAGTGCCTCTTATTTTTTCTTCCAGTAGGAGAAGTATTTCAGGTCTAATATTGAGGTCTTTAATTTATTTGGACTTGATTTTCGTGTATGTAGATATGAGTAAGTCTAGTTTCATTTTTCTACATATGGTCATCCAATTTGTCTAACATTAATTTTTTTAAAAAATTTTTATTAACATTTTCCATGTTTATAAAATATATCCCATGTTAATTCCCTCCCTCCCCAAACCCACACTTTCCCATTTGAAATTCCATTCTCCATCATATTACCTCCCCATTACAATCATTATAATTACATATATACAATATCAACCTATTAAGTATCCTCCTCCCTTCCTTTCTCTACCCTTTATGTCTCCTTTTTAACTTACTGGCCTCTGCAAATAAGTATTTTCATTCTCACGCAGAAGCCCAGTCATCTGTAGCTAGGATCCACATATGAGAGAGAACATGTGGCGCTTGGCTTTCTGGGTCTGGATTACCTCACTTAGTGTAATACTTTCCAGGTCCATCTATTTTTCTGCAAATTTCATAACTTCATTTTTCTTTACTGCTGAGTAGAACTCCATTGTATAAATGTGCCACATCTTCATTATCCACTCATCTGTTGAGGGACATCTAGGCTGGTTCCATTTCCCAGCTATTATAAATTGAGCAGCAATAAACATGGTGGAACACGTACTTCTAAGGAAATGAGATGAGTCCTTTGGATATATGCCTAGGAGTGCTATAGCTGGGTCATATGGTAGATCAATCTCTAGCTGTTTTAGGAACCTCCACACTGTTTTCCACAATGGCTGGACCAGATTGCATTCCCACCAGCAGTGCAGAAGGGTTCCTTTTTTCCCACATCCCTGCCAACATTTATGATCATTTGTTTTCATGATGGTGGCCAATCTGACAGGAGTGATATGGAATCTCATGTAGTTTTAATCTGCATTTCCCTGATGACTAGTGACATAGAACATTTTTTTAGATGCTTATATGCCATTCGTATTTCTTCCTTTGAGAACTCTCTATTTAGCTCCATAGTCCATTTTTTGATTGGCTTGTTTGATTCCTTATTGTTTAACTTTTTGAGTTCTTTGTATATCCTAGATATTAATCCTTTATCAGATATATAGCTGGCAAAGATTTTTTCCCATTCTGTAGGTTGCTCTTTGCTTTTATCACTGTGTCCTTTGCAGTGCAAAATCTTTGTAATTTCATTAGGTCCCAGTGGTTAATCTGTGGTTTTATTGCCTGAGCAATTGGGGTTGTATTCAAAAAGTCTTTGCCAAGACCAACATGTTGAAGGGTTTCCCCTACTTTTTCCTCTAGCAGTTTCGAGCGTTTCCGGTCTGATGTTAAGGTCTTTAACCCATTTGGACTTAATTCTTGTGCATGGCGAGAGAGAAGAATCTATTTTCATCCTTCTGCAGATATATATCCAGTTTTCAAAACACCATTTGCTGAAGAGGCTCTCTCTTCTCCTATGAGTATTTTTTGGCATTTTTATCAAATATCAGGTGGCTATAGCTACTTGGGCTTACATCTGGGTCCTCTATTCTGTTCCACTGATCTACATGTCTGTTTTTGTGCCAGTACCATGCTGTTTTTGTTACTATAGCTCTGTAGTATAGGTTAAAATCAGGTATGGTGATACCACCAGCCTCTTTTTTGTTGCTCAGTATTATTTTAGATATTCGAGGTTTTTTGTGATTCCAAATGAATTTTTGGATTGTTTTTTCTATTTACATGAAGAAAGCCTTCAGAATTTTGATAGGGATTGCATTAAATGTGTAGATTGCTTTAGGTAAGATTGCCATTTTCACAATATTGATTCTTCCAATCCAGGAACAAGGGATGTTTCTCCACTTTCTAGTGTCTTTTGCAATTTCTCGCTTGAGTGTTTTAAAGTTCTCATTGTATAGGTTCTTTACTCCCTTGGTTAGGTTTATTCCAAGGTACTTTATTTTTTTTGATGCAATTGTGAATGGGAGTGATTCTCTGATTTCATCCTCTGTGTGTTTGTTGTTAGCATATATGAAGGCTACTGATTTCTCTGTATTTATTTTGTATCCTGCTACATTGCTGTAGGTTTTGATCAGCTCTAACAGCTTGCTAGTAGAGTCTTTAGGGTCCTTTATGTATAGAATCATGTCATCTGCAAATCATGATAACTTGATTTCTTCCTTTCCAATTTGTATCCCTTTTATGTTTGTCTCTTGCCTTATTGCTATGGCTAAGACTTCCAAAACTATATTAAATAAAAGTGGGGACAGTGGACACCCTTGTCTTGTTCCTGATTTTAGTGGAAAAGCTTCCAGTTTTTCCCCATTTAGTAATATGTTGGCTGTAGGCTTGTCATAAATAGCCTTTATTATATTGAGATATGTTCCTTCTATTCCCAGTCTCTGTAGGACTTTTATCATGAAGGGATGTTGGATTTTGTCAAATGCTTTTTCTGCGTCTAATGAGATGATCATGTGATTTTTGTCCTTCAACCCGTTTATGTAATGTATTACATTTATAGATTTGCGTATGTTGAACCATCCCTGCCTCTCTGGGATAAAGCCTACTTGGTCAGGGTGAATGATCTTTTGATATACTCTTGTATTCTGTTTGCCAATATTGTGTTGAGAATTTTTGCATCTATGTTCATGAGGGAGATTGGTCTGTAATTTTCTTTTTTTGTTCTATCTTTGCCTGGTTTTGGTATCAGGGTGATGCTGGCCTCATAGAAGGAGTTTGGTACAATTCCTTCTTTTTCTATTTCCTGGAAAAGCTTAAGAAGCAATGGTGTTAGCTCTTCCTTAAAAGTCTGGTAAAATTCAGCAGTGAATCCATCTGGGTCTGGGCTTTTTTTAGTTGGGAAATTATTGATAACTGTTCGGATCTCCATTCTAACATTAATTTTTGAAGATGCTGTCTTTCACCAGTGTATATTATTGGCACCTTTGTCAAACATCAAGTAGATATAGTTACTTGACCTAAGGTCTAACTCTTCAATTCTGTTCCATTGGGTATTTTTCTGTTCTTATGCCAGTACCACACTGTTTTTGTTAGTATGGCTTTGTAATACATCTTTAGATAGGGTATGTGATACCTCCACAGGTCTTTTTGTTTGTTTTTTTTTTTTTTTTTTTTTTGCTTTTTTGGTGCTAAAGTTATGGTTGAATATGCAAGGCCTGCCGCTATTCCATATGAAGTTTGATATAATTTTTCTCAATCTCTGTGAAGAATTATTCTGGTATTTCTATTGTTATTGCATTAAATCTGTATATTGCTTTTGGTAGAATTGCTGTTTTCACAATATTTAATTCTACCTAGTCAGGATTATGGGTGGTCTTTACATTATCTCAAGTCCTCCTTGATTTCTTCCTTGAGACTTTTTATGTTTTGATTATATAGGTCTTTCTCATCCTTGGTTAGTGTTATTTCAAGGTATTTGTTTTTGTTGCTATTGAAAATGGGACAGACTCACTGATTACCTTCTCTATATGTTTGTCCTTTGCATATAGAAAGACTACTGACTTTTGTGCATTGATTTGGTATCCCACCACATTACTGAAGGAATTAATCACCTTTAGATATTTTGAGATGGAGTCTTTTGGGTCATTTGTGTACAGGATCATGTCATCTACACATAGGGCTAACTTGACTTCTCCCTTTCCAATTTGAACCCCTATTATTTTTCTCCTGTCTTATTGCTTAGGCTGGGAGATCTAGCACTATGTTTAAAATCAGGCACCCTTGTCTTATTCTTAATTTATATGGGAACTCCTTGAGTCTTTCCCTATTAATTTGGGCTTTGGGTGCTTTATATATAGTCTTTATTGTGTTGAGATATAAATCACCCATGTCTATTCTTTCCAACATTTTGATCATGAAATGGTGTATTTTGTCAAAGGTCTTCTCTGTGTCAATTGAGATGATCATGTGGTTCTTATGATTAAGTTTATTTATGAGGTGTATTCAATTGACTGATTTCCAAATGTTGACTCATCCCTGCATCCCTGGGATGAAGCCTACTTCATCAAGGTGGATAATGCCTTTAGTATGTTGTTGAATTTGGTTTGTAAGGACTTTGTTCAGAATCTTGGCATCTAACTTCATAATGGATATGGACCTATAGTTTTATTTTATTCTTGCACCTCAGTCCAGTTTTGGTAATAGGGTGATGCTACTTTCATAAAAGGAGCTGGGGAGGATTACCTGATCTTCGATTATGTGAAACAGTTTGAGATAAACTGGTTTCAGTTCTTTAATGGAGGTTTGAGTGAATTCTGCTGAGAAGTCATCCTGGAGTTTTCTCTTGGGGGAGGTTTTTAATTATGTTTTCAATTTCCATGGATGTGATAGTTTTGTTTAGGACATTAATCTGTTCTGATCTTAGTTTTTGTATGTGGTATGTATCTATAAGTTCATCCATTTCTTTCAGATTATCCAATTTTGTGGAATAGAGATTTAGGAAGTATGCCCTTATGATTCTTCCAACTTCATTGATGTCTGTGTGGCCTCTCCTTTTTCATTTCTGATTTCATTAATTTGCAAATTATCTCTCTCTCTGTTACTTGATCAAATTGGCCAGGGTTTTATCTTGTTTATTTTTTCAAAGGCCCAGCTCTTTGTTTCATCCATTCTTTAAATTGTTTTCTTAGTTTCCAATTCATTAATTTGATTATTATTTTTCCCTTCTGGAACTCTTAGTGTTGGATGATTCTTGTTTTTCCAGTTCCTTTACATGGATAGTTAGCTTATTAATTTGGGCTCTGTCTTTGTTATGAATGTTATGAAGGCATTTAATGATATGAATTTTCCCCTTAGCACTACCTTTCTTGTGTCTCATAAGTTTTGGTCAGTTGTATTATCATTATCATTCAATTCTAGGAATTTTACAATTTCTTTTTTGATTTCTTCCACAACCCATTCATTGTTTAAAAGTGTGTGGTTTATTCTTCAGGAGCTGGTGGAGTTCTTGATGAGTCTCTTGTTGATTTTTAGCTTTAAATCATTGTGAACTGATGCAGGAAGTTACTTCAATTTTCCTAAATTTATGGAGGCATGCTTTATGGCATATATATGGTCTATTTTAGAGAAGGTTCTATTGGATGCTGAAAATAATGTATATTCTGTAGAGTTGGAGTGGAAAGTTCTGTAGTTGTCCATTAGATCTACCATGTTGTTGAGCTCTATTATTTCCCTGTTGATTTTCTGCTTGGATGATCTATTAATGATAATGGAGTTTTGAGTTTCTAGACTATGGTGCTCTTGGTGTATATTTCTGTTTTGTTGTCAAGTAGGGTTTGTTTTATAAACTGTGATGCACCTGTGTTTGGTGCATTTAGATTTATGATTGTGATTTTCTCATGTTTGATCATTCCCTTGATAGGTAAGAAGTAACCTTCTTTGTTCTTCTTGATTATATTTAGTTTGAAATCTTCTATCAAATACTAATAGAGCAATGCCTGCTTTTTTATTTCCATTTGCTTGGAATATAATTTTTCATCTTTCGCTCCTGAGGAGATGTCTATCTTTCCTGGTGAGGTGGGTTGCTTGAAGACAACAGATGCAAGGGTCAATTTTTTTTTTTTTTTTTTTTTTTTTTTTTGGTTTTTTGAGGTAGGGTCTCACTCTGGTCCAGGCTGACCTGGAATTAACTCTGTAGTCTCAGGGTGGCCTCGAACTCATGGCGATCCTCCTACCTCTGCCTCCCGAGTGCTGGGATTAAAGGCGTGCACCACCACGCCCGGCTTTTTTTTTTTTTTTTTTTTTTTTTATCTACCTTGATAACTTGTGTTTTCTGATGGGTGAGTTAAGACCATTAATATTTAAGTTTATAACTGTGAAGTTCAACTTAATCCCTGCCATAACAGGGTGATTTACAGTGTTTGGTATTTTCTTATGTTTTGCACATTTTTGAGCCTGATCTAGTTTTTGTTATTGCTGTATTCTTGTTGCCTCTTGAGATTAATTGTTTGAGTCTTCTGTGTGGAATATTCCCTGAAGTTTTCTCTGTAGGTTTGCCTTCATATTCATATAATTATAGAATTGACTATTTTCATGGAAAGTTTTCCTTTATTCATCTATTATGAGGGATACTTTGCTGAGTAGAATAGCTTGGATTGGAAGCCAAAGTTTTTTAGACTTTGGGGTGTTCCATTCCAGGCCCTTCTGGTTTTCAGGTTTTCCATTAAGGAAGTTGAAATAATTCTGATTGGATTGCCTTTGTAAGTAGTGAGTTGCTTCTCTCTTGCTGTTTTTAGCACTCTTGGTTTTCATTGTTAAGAGTTTTAACTGTATTGTGCCTTGGAGAGTTTTTTCTTTGGTCTTGTGTGTTTGGTGTTTTATGGGTATCTTGTATCTGGATGGGCCTCTCTTTTGAAAAATTGGGAAAAATTTTTTGAATATGTTCTCTATGTCTCTGGCTTGATTTTTCTCTCTTTCTTATATACCTATGATCCAGATATTAAGTCATTTTAGGGTGTCCCACAGTTCCCTCATATTCTCCTCACTTGATTTTTTGAATTTAGCAAAGTTTTGGCCCTACCAATAATTTTTTTCTGTCGTGTTTTATAGGTCAGAGGTTCTGTCTTTGACATGAGTATCTTTCTTAGTGAAGGGTTTTAGAGAATTTTTATAAGCTATATTTGATTTTTGTTTTTTGTTTTGTTATTTTGCATCATGTCCATCTCTTTTTTGAGGTACAATTTCAGTTCAAGTTCTGATTTTCTTGATGCTTCCTGTAATTCATTCTTACATTTTACCTAGACTTCATTAAGCTTAATTGATTGGTTATAGAGATCTTCTATTTCTTTACTGAACTTCACTTTCTTCATATGTCTTTTGAGGGTTCTAATGTTTTCTTCATTGAAGTTTAGCCTACTGTCAAAAGCTGAACACTCTAAGAGATGATTCTATTCTATTTCACAGATAACTTTGTTGGTTTTTTGATGGTTTACTTCCAGTTCAGCAATTCTTTTGATCAGGTCTCATTGGTTGTTGTGTTTTCATTTGGAATTGAATTACTGTTGATTTCTCTATGATTTCATGGGAGGCTTCCATTGTGGGACTTGGCATCCTTGGTGGAGATGTCTCAGTTTTCTGACTTTTGTTGGGTTTGGTGCTTTATGGTCTACCTATCTTGGGGTGTCACTTTATTCTATTGAGGTGGAAGCAAGCTTTATTCCTTGTAGTACCATCAGAGGGTATTCTATTGTAAATGTGAACCAGATTGGTATATTGTTGCAAAATGGGGCCCTAACCAGAGATTCACAGATTGTGGAGATTGCAGGTATCTCAAAGTTACTTGGGTAACTGGGAGTTCTGGCCTACTCACTCCACTTGCAGGTACTCTTCAGCACAGGGGAATCACAGATTGGGGAAATCAGGCACTAGGAAGCTGGAGAGCCATAAGCAAGTGGCCTGCTTATACAGTGGCCTGTGCACCTCTGACTCAGTGGAATGGGGACATTGGTACCCTACTACCTACTATCTAGTCAGGATAGTAGAGCAAAAGACTTATTTCCACAGTTTCCCTCCCACACACACACAGGGTGCAGGCCTCCCCAAGCCAGCGCAAGGGACTTACTGAGAACAGGGAACTGGGGAGAGCTGGGGAATAGGGATCTGGCCTACTGACTCCATGACATGCAAGCACACCTTCTGGCATAGGGTATTGGGACCAAGAAACTGGGAGGATCTGGGGAACACAGATCTGGCCTAATCACTCTACCTAATTTTTAAAACATACTTTAGTGGTCATTTTAAACAGTCACCAAAGTTCCTTAGGGGTTGTGTGGGATTCTGTAGCTAAATGTTAAGTTTCCGGTTGATACTCCTAACTCCTGCTTCAGGCAGAAAACCAAGACAGGCATCCGGGTGGCTGCTCTGCAGTCAGTCCAGGAGCATCTGAAGGTACCTTTCTCCTGAGAGCAAAGTCTTCTCTTGTCATTTCCACATTACATAAACATTTCATTTAAGAAAAAGAAAAAAAGAGGGCATTTTGAGTTACAAGAACTATGTTTTGTACAAATAAAATACAATAGTAATATTACTTAAGTCTAAAAGCAACCAAAGTGATGTCTACTTCCAACTATAAGGTATGAGTTTTATTTCTTATTGATATGTGAGGACAGGAACACTTGCAGAAAGGATATTTGATCTTGCCTTGATATGTCATACTTCCAAAGCTATATATTTTAACTCATGAAACATAGAGGAAAGAGTGAATATGAAATACTCGAGTATATTAAAATTACACTATTCTCAATCTCTCAAACTATGAATGGAGTAAAATATCCACATCCTACTAGACGACTTTTCAGGGTTTTTTATTCATGGTCACTTGAGTATGTCACCAGGCTCAGAATATAAATATCCACATGCCAGGCAGCAGCTCTGAGGCAGATATACAATCAAAGCATCCAGATGGCTGTGAATGAAGTAAATGAATGGATTTGTTTAATTTCAAACATTTTCAGGTGTCCATTACTTTGAATTATATGTAGCAGTAAACATGAAATAAAAGGCTTTTAGAAATATCTTCCAATTTTCAAAATGAGCTGAGATAGATATTCTATTTTCTAATGCCACCCCTCATGTCCTACCTCATTCCTTCATCATTACACACCTGGTTCTGCATGGAAACTTCCCAGCAGACCTGTTCTCCAAGAGCACATTTCCTGGACTTACTGTACATGTCACTAGCAAATCAATGTCTCAAATTCAGTATTCATTATATTACTTGAAATCATAATTTCTATATTTGTCATTAATGTACTTATTTAGGAAGGAGAGAGGGAGAGAGAGAGCAAGAGAATGAATGAATATGGATATGTTATAGCCTTTTGCTACTGCAAACATACTACAGGCATAAGCATCATTCTTCATTTTTCATTCCTTGATTGTGTTACTACATGTAATACACAGAAGTGTATGCTTGGATTTAGCATATATAAATATATAAATGAAGATATTTACATATAGAAAGAGATTTACTTAGATAGATCTGATTTCTGTTTTCTTCTTTTCACTTTTCCTATTACTAGCTTTCTTCTCTTTTGTCTAGTCACCTCATATACTTGCACCTTTTCTTTTGATTCATTTTACTTTATCTACATTTTTTTCTAGGCTTTGGTATTATACATTTTATACTTTTTACTGAACTAAGGACTGTTTTGGCTATTAGGAAGCCAAAAACTACAGTGAAATGTTTATTTGTTATACATTATGCTGTCTAAACTTTATGAATAACAAATTCACATTTATATTCTTTGAAAACAGATCAGAGTATTATTATGCAGTGGAGAACAACAGTGTCCATATTTATCTTCTTTACTTACTCAACAGACACTCTCATGCTTATTAAGTTCTGGCACTCTGAGTCACTGTCTTCTCTCAGTCTGTCAGTATCCTTGTAGTGCCCTCCTGACAATCAAGAAGGTGGACTCATCCTGCTGTGCATGAGATCAGATGTACAGTTATTGTAAGATGAGGACCTTGGAAGGCATGGTTTCCTAGGTTCAACCTATCACTGGCATTCTACTGCTGGTACTCACTGCTGAGAAAAATGGATATAGGTTCAAATATCATATAAGTTAACAACAGTTTTAGAATAAAGTGAAGTTGTACAGATTTGTTCCTTTCAAACAATCTTAACTTTGTCATGATGATTGTGAAAAGAACTGTGCTATATCATAGTGCTCTTAGGACAAATAGTCAAAATTACTGGAATGTTAAATTAAAAGGTGAAAAATACCTAGATTAGATTTTCTTTTTATTAAAGCATAATTTAAATTTATAATGTTTTCAAATATATGTATGTATGAATATGAGTAGAGAGAGAGTAAGCAGTGTTTGAAGACAGACCAAGAGGCTTGAAGTTCTGATTATATGTGACACGGCAATCTTGGACAGGTTGCTCTGAGCAGCACCTTGAAAACTTGGGCACAGATTCTATGTTGGAATCCCAAGAATTCCTTCTTCTTCTGAAAAGCTTTTTTTTTTTTTCCTCTGAAAATTTTCACAGTTTACCTGATTAGATGAAGATCATCCCCACTATGGGTGACAATATGTTTCTCTCAGAGTGTATTAAGTACTAATCACATCCAAAACTGATTTATAAGCTCTGTTTGGCCAAATAAATGGACATCATCATCAAGCCACATGTATTTACTTATTTTAGGCTGAAAATGATCTTGAATTATAATCAACTAATCATTTTGCTCTATGAATTAATGTTCTATTCTGATAATTATTTTTGTTTGCTTGTTTGGTTTTTTGTATTTTCATAATGTGGCAGAATTGACTCCAACCAGCAGCAGCCCCTCTTACAGGCACTGTTTGATTCTTACCCTGTTTGTAAACAAACTAACAACAGTTCCATAAGACTTTTTTTTTTTTTTCTTTTCTTATCATTTGCTTTCTTGATATTGTCTTTGCAAAAATCTCAACAAACTACTTCAGGGAATTGTCCAGCAAAATCCTACTTATGTGGGAAAATACTAACTTGTCTTCAAATTCAAAACAAAATAAAAACCCTGATAATAATATGTTGTACTCTAAATTCAGGTAGCATGAGATAAAAATCAGTTTTTGAAAGGCAATGGGCAGGTAGGGCAGACTATCATAGGATGGTGGTGGCTTAATCAACAAACATTCATTTCTGACTGTTCTAGAGTCTGGCAAGTTTAATATGAATGTTCTGTAGATGTGTTTTCTGATGAAGGCTCATTTTCTGGTTTGATACTGATGGCCTTCTTGCTTTGTCTTCTAAGTAAGAAGGGAAATATTATAATGAGATAGCAAGCAAGCTCTCAGGTTTCTTATATAGCCAATAAATCAATTCATGAAGGCTCAACCTTTATGACCCAGTTATCTCTCAAAATCCACACCTTCAAATACTGTCACTGAATAAATTTTTGTGCAAATTTTGATTGATTGCAGTCTGTAGCAGCAATTAACCCTTATCACTATCTATTATTAAAATTCTATAATTAGAGATTATGATATATGAATTTTAAATTGAGAGTATTATTTTCTGTGTGTATATAGCCAGTGTAAGGCATATGTGTATATGGTGCATGCAGAGGCCAGAGGAGGACATTGGGGTCTTCCAATATGGCTTTTCCACCTAAATCCTTGAGACAGAGCTTGCACACTTTTTCAGTTAGACTGGTTAGTGAACCCCAGAAAACCTCCCCATTTGATGCTAGCATTACAAGTATGCATTATCAGACTTAGACTTCATTTAAGTTCTGGGGATCCAATGCAAGTCCACATGCTTGAGCACCAAGTGCTCTGACCCATAGAACCATCTCCCTATCCCCAAATTGTGAGTGTTAAGTAAAGAAATGCAAATCCACTCTTGACCAGTACATATGAAAATGAGAATTGACCATTCATGATTCTTTTTGGGCTAAAGACATTAAAATACAAATACTAATATTACTATTTGTACTCTCACTATTATGATAATATTAGCACAACTATCTGTTAAATCTCTAATATACTTAATAAGTAATAAATATTTCACACAATGTGATTGGTATGTTTTAAATATTTTTATATATTTATTTGTAAGGACGCAGAGAGAGAGAAACAAACAGTGAGAATAGTCATGCCAGGGATTAGTGCTGCTGTAAATGAACTCCAGATACATGCACCATCTTATGCATCTGGCTTTACGTTAGAAGAAAAGTTAGACCATCATGTATTTTAAGCAAGTGCTTTTAACCACTGAGCCATCTCCCCAACTCTGTGATTAGTATTCTTAATACATTTCTCAAGTAAAGACAAAATTTAATCTATTTTAAGGTATTCAGCTAAACTTTTACTCATAAGGGGTAACTAAAATTTAAAAATACATTTTCCTGGCTGAAGAAATTGTTCCATGGTTAAAAGCCCTTGTTTGCAAAGCTTGACAACCCAAAGTTAATTCTGAAGTGCTCATATGAAGCCAGATGCACATAGTGGTGCATGGCTATGGAGATTGTTTACAGTGGCAAGAGACCTTAGGATGCCCATTTTCTTTCTTGCTCTCAGCTTGCCAATAAAATTACATTAAATAAAAATACTTCAAAAATTAAAAAAATACATTTCTTTTTTATAAGTGCAACTTTGTAAATAATATAGCTTATTAAATTATGAAATGAAGATACTTTATTTTGAAACTTTTCCTTATGAACCTGTACTGAGATATATATATTCATACATATAAACACACACACATATGTAGGACTGAATGTCAAAACAGAATATATTAGAAAATTTCATTAAACCTAGTTTCAAATGGTCAAAAAAAAAAGTTACTACATTTCCTTTGGTGTATATAGTTACTGTGTGTGTGTGTGTGTGTGTGTGTGTGTGTATGTGCTTGCTAGGAAGTAAACATAGGACTCATACAATGCTAAGCATACTCTCTACTGCTAAGCTCTACTGCCAGTACCCTAATGCAGTTTTTGACTTGTTATTTTCTATTACTTGACTTAGGCATGGTTTCCTGATGTTTCTCTATAACAATATGCAGGACTCTGTCACTTAAAATGTAATCCACAGATGGAAAGGAATATGTAATCTACTTACAAGTTCCTGAGATGCCTTTCTGACTTCTGAGGGATGTTTTAAATCCTGTATTTTACCATTTCAAATTCCTATTCAAGATATGAAGCAAAATCTGATAAACTGTTAGACTTTTTCATAATTTTTAGGTTTTTTTCAGATATTCAGTTTATTTCCTGATCAGAATATCAAAGACATCCAAACTTGAGGGAAATTAAATTCTGTACATGTTCATCTGTATTATTTCCCTTTATCATTTTAACATAGCCCAATGAAACCAACTCATGAAATAGTGTTCATTAATCCCTGCAGTGAGATATATTCACCACATGAAGGGTCACTGTCTTTCTGTTCCAACACAAGGTGCTTCCTGGCAATTAAATTTTTAACTTAAGTTTTAAAACTAGGGATTTATCAATATTTGATCTACTTCCTATTTGAATTTCAATGCTATTATCTCATTTGATTGAAAAGAAGTTGCTTTTCATGGTAATTCCAATGAATATTTAAACTATTGTCAACACAGATGGAAACTCAGAGTGGAAATATAACCATTAGAACCTGAAATATAAGTCAAGTGCCATGAAAGGCATATAATTTGAAGTTGCATGAGCGAAAACTTTCACCCAGTTGGTTTTAAATACAATGTATACTTTTTTAACCAATATAGTTATGCTGAAATTCGGAACTTGTACTTTAGGGAAGTTGTGCGGAAACTCTGGAGCCCGTGTCTCATATCAAGCACATTCATGTTACAGTCTTCGCAAAACATGTCACGTAAGATAGTCACGTACTGTGAAGCCTTTAATGGTTAAAAAGCTTCTGAGAAAGTCATGAAGTAACTGCAACCCAGATTTTTATTGTTAAAATCAGAATAAAAGTAATAACCTGCCAATGTTGTAGTTGATAGATCCATCTCATTCTTCTACTGCAGTCCTAGGATACTTAGAACATCTACACCAGTGTATAGTCTGAACCCCTTTCACACTAGAGTTTTATTGTTGTTTTCAGGTTTATTACGACCTCCTCCTTGCTTTACTTCATCAAACCTTAGAATAGTTCTTCTAAACGGGACTAAATGGGTCCAGTTCAGTCAGCCTCATTAAATGCAACTCTTCAGGACTCTCTCTTACAGAAAAGAAGCATCTCATAAATTTTTTAAAAAATATTTTTATTTATTTACTTGCAAGCAGAAAGAGATAGGTGAGAGAGAGAGAGAGAGAGTGCAAGAGAGCATGGCATAGCACATCAAGGCCTCCAGACACCACATACGAATTCCAGATACATGGCTTTTTTGGAAATCAAAATGGGTTGTTAGGCTTTGCAGACAAGCTCCTTAACTGCTGAGTCATTTCTTCAGTCCCCCACCCCACACCTTTTAAAATCCAATGACTTTCAAGCCTGAATGCTGTTTAAATGGAAAGAGAGAGAGAAAAAAAAAAGAAAGGAAATACTAATCAAATTAGGTGAATTAGCTGAAACTTCTCATCAAAAAGTTACTGATGATTAAAGTCATTTATCGAGTTAGAAAAATCCTTTTGCTACTGGCACTAGCTAATGAACCACATTTTTGTGGATCAGCTTGAATATGAGATGCTTAAGGCTACTATAATCTTTATTAAATCAGACTTTTATTTTTAAATAATTAAAGCATTATTTCTGTTCCTAGAAATTCCTTCAGCTCACCTTCCCAGAATGTAATGTAGCTATCCAGGATCTGGAATAACAAAAAGAAATTAGAAATGTGAGATACACTGTGTGTGGTTACACATACCTTTAATCCTGGAACTTAATTCCGGGAGGCAGATGTAGGAGGATTCAGGGAAGGGGAAGGGGGAGGGGAAGGGAAAGGGAAGGGAAGGGATGGGAGGAAGGGAAGAAAGAAAGAAAGGAAAGAAAGAAAGAAAGAAAGAAAGAAAGAAAGAAAGAAAGAAAGAAAGAAAGAAAGAAAGAAAGAAAGAAAAAGATATGTGATGTTGGCCAAATGACAGGTGAGTTACTTACCTTAGTGAGACTTCAAGGAGTTTGTTCTGCCATTTAATTTAGTGGCTAAAGAGCAAACCATTGCCACCAGCTATGCCTGTATGTTGACCCTGTAACAAGTTAACAGGTATGCTTGAATTAATTAATTTGAATAAATTGAAGATACTTTTAAAAAAAAAAAAAAAAAAAAAAAAAAACGGTCTTGTTCTTGATATCTTTTACTATTATAGCATATGGAAAACAATTGTTTAGTACATGAAAAGTGGCAAATAATGTATTCAGGAGTTATCTAAATGTGCCATTAAAAAATATCCAGATAAATGAGTATACTCTTATCCTTCTGTGAGTTCTTTTACGTGTGTTGCCAATCCAAATTGGACACATAAGTTTTTTTTCTGTCATTTATAGGTTCTTCAGAGGCCAGTATGTTAAGCCCTTTATACTCACCACCCCATCAATGCTAATGTTCTCCTGTGAAGATGATGCAGGGTAACCTCCACTTTAAATCATTTGTAGGATTTTGACTAAGACCAAATGTCTAAGCCCCAACTCTCTGTTTCTGCCCCATGTACTAAGAGATCAAAGATAAAGGGGAGGACATATCTTATACCACAAAAGTTAACAGAACACTGCAATTAATTCACAATTGGTGGGGAATGATATTTATAGGATATGTAATGACAATGTATATGTGGTCATGCGTTTAAAATCTCTGGCTCTAGGATTCATGTGTCCAATATTTAATTGCACTATAACTAGCTTTGAGATACAACTTAAGTATCCAAATATTACTTAGATGATATGTATCATGCAGTATGGTTAAAAATACTAGATAAGCTGGTATGGTGGTGTACACCTTCAATCCCAGCACTTGGGAGGCAGAGATAGGAGAATTACCATGAGTTCAAGACCACCCTGAGGTCAGCCTGGGTTAAAGCAAAACCCTACCTCGAAAAAAAAAAAAAAAAAAAAAACAAACAACAACAACAACAAAAAACTTAGATTCTAGATGAATTAATACAATGTGTAATGTGCAACAGGCTATGTTAAATACAAACCTTCTTTCTGTAATTGTTACTGTTATAAGGGCCCTGTCATCACTCTAGTTATTACAGTGAGAAAAAAAAAAAAACAAACTTATATTTGATTTTTGAAACTTAGTATCAGACAGGACTGGATAGACTTCTTCTAGTCTTTTTATGGAGGGGTCATGTGCAAAAGGTATCTATAGAACTGTCTTTGAACCTGGAAATAGTGTTTACCAATTACAGTGACCACCATTCTGTTTCAGTAGATGGCTTATTAGAGGCACTACTGTTACAGTTAATAAGAATACACAATTAGCCTCTATACCTGACACATTTTTATGATCATGTTTGTCTTGTTTTATTCTGTTTATTTATTTATTTTGATAGAAATTTTCACTCCTTAGCCCAGCCTGGCTTGGAACTCACTGTGTAGTCCAAGGAGACATCAAATTTCAGCTGCCAAGTGCTAGGATTACAGTTATGCATTACCATCCCTTGTTACTAACTAGGCATTTAATAGATGCTGAGAATCTCTGTACATGATCTACAAAATAATAATTATATACAACTTTTTGTCACAGATAAATTAATCATAGTATTTTACAACAGACTCCATACAATATATTCTAGAGGGCTATGATTATTAATATCTAATCATTTTCACAAAGAAATGGAAAGGCAATTAGCTATCTTCTGATCAGAAACAAATTTCGCTTAGTCCCTGTCATGCTTAGGTGCCCTAGCATTGTCATTACCTACCCTTATTACCTATTAATTTCCTATAGTTCTCAACACCTGAATTTGTACACAGTTCAGATGTTTTATGCAGAGGTTTCATTAATCACATAAGGTACTTGTTTTCCCCAATATGTTGTGTCAGACACAAACAGTCCATGGCTCATTATCTGGGATTGTGTCCCTCATTTACCTAACTTGAGCTTACTACACTTTGATTAGCATTTGTATTTTTTTGCCTTGGTAGTCGTTTGTTATGTGCTCATCACAGGTGGGTTTTTCTTCCTCTGTTATTAGTTGGAAAGGGAAAGTTTACATACAGTTGTTTTTTTTTTTTTCTCTAAGTTTTATTTATTCATTTGAGAGCCACATACAGACAGAGAGAGAAAGAGTCAGAGAGAAAGAATGGGCATGCCAGGCCCTCCAGCCACTGCAAACGAACTCCAAATGCATGTGCCACCCTATGCATCTGGCTTACTTGGATCCTGGGGATTTGAGCCTCAAACCAGGGTCCTTAGGCTTCACAGGCAAGTGCTTAACCGCTGAGCCATCTCTCCAGCCCCTACATGCACTTTTATTACTACATCTCTCTGTCTCTCATACATCTAGATATTTACTCGGATTATGGTCTGCCTATGAATCACAAAGGTTAACTAGCTGAAGCAAAGCCAGGTTGACAAGTTGCAATCTATCAATAAGCATTTTTAAGATTCCTTGGATCTCTCTCTGTCTCTCAGCATCTCTCCTCTGCTTTCAAATAAATAAACAAATAATATATTTTTTAAAAATGGAATTGGAGAGATTGTTCAGTGGTTAAGGTGCTTGCCTGCAAAACCTAATTGATTGCCCAGTACCCATGTAAAGGCAGATATTCCAAGTGGCACATTCATCTGAAGTTCATTTGCAGTGGCCGCTCATTCTCTCTCTGTTTCTCTGTGCTTGAAAATAAATAGATAATAGATTTTAAAAAAATATATTCTTTGGATACCTTATTTTCTAGAATATGGGATAATTTTTACAAACGTTTCATTCCCTTCTTTAAGCTGCTTCTGGTCAAGCATTTGCTTAGACTAAGGAGAATATAAATAATACATGGGCATTCAAACCTTTTAAAATTTGTAAAAATATACTATATTGAAGATAAGGTTTCATGGAGCCCACGTTGACCTCAAATTTTTTACCTCATTAAGGTTGGCCTTGAACTCCTGATCCTCCTGT
Source organism: Jaculus jaculus (assembly GCF_020740685.1). Classification (NCBI taxonomy): domain Eukaryota; kingdom Metazoa; phylum Chordata; class Mammalia; order Rodentia; family Dipodidae; genus Jaculus; species Jaculus jaculus. The sequence goes on along the minus strand of NC_059108.1, from coordinate 101,180,504 downwards.
ATTAATTTCCAAAGAGATGAGATTATAGACTTGGAACACTACATCTGGCTTAGAAATATTATTACCACTTATAACTCTATCAAATATTAGAAAAAGCTATTTAACATAATATATATACTTTTGTAGATTGAAATTGTCTCATATATATAGTATGACATCTTCATTGGATAACATGTATAATACAATTTTTTATATTTCATTTTTATTTATTTATTTGAGAAAGAGAGATACAGAAATAGGCAGTTAAAGAGAGAGAGAGAGAGAGAGAATGAGAATGGGCATTTCACGGCCTCCAGCTACTGCAAATGAACTCCAGATGCATGTGCTATCTTATGTATCTGGCGTATATGGGTCTTGGGGATTTGAACCTAGGTTCTTTGGCTTTGCAGGCAAGTGCATTAACCACAAAGCCATCTCTCCAGCCCTACTAATAAAATTTTTACCCAAATATTTCTTGTAAAAATTATCCCATATTCCAAATGGCTGAGGAACAAATGTTACATGAGCCTATGGGGGCATTTCACATTCAAACCACACCAACATGTCTGCATAAGTTAGGATTCAGAAGTTGATCTAGAAAGCAATTTTGGGTACCGTCAAATGAAAATTATTGGTTGGATCCTATAGTTTTGTTCAGTAAGGAATACAAATGAAGGGCTGGAGGGATTGTTTAGTGGTTAAGGCATTTGTATCTGGAGTTTATTTGCAGTGGCTAGAAGTTCTGGTGTGCCTGTTCTCTCTGTATGTCCCTCCTCTCTCTATTTCTCTCTGCAAATAAGTTTTTTAAGAAAGAAGTACTGTAAAGAATACAAATGTATAAAATAAGTATATATACATAAACACAGTATGTTTTTAGGAGTTTCAAATTGTTAGTGAATATTTGACATGCTTAATATACATGAAATTCTGGTTCTAAAGGAGAAAATATCACATACAAAATTTTATATACTGTGTGAGTGCACATGTGTGTGAATGCATTCATGTATGTGTGCATATCATGGAAACTAAATTCAGGTGCTACAAATCTTTTTAAATTGCAAATGCCTATTTCCTTAACATTCAGTTGAAAAGTTAACCTCCTTCCCTAAATAACTGGATGAAGGCCCTGACAAACTGAGCTTATGCAGAGGGAATCCCTGCAATGTCTTCTCTAAGCTGTCTCATACAACCGTGTAGCAACACTGAAATCTACAGTGCACATACATATCTCCAGCACTGGATTTTTCCACTGTATTACAAGAGTCAGTCATAACAATATTCCACTGTGGATTTGAGAAGAAAATGATTTAGTTATTTCCCACCAAAGATTCTTGTTGATGAAATTCCTTGTTTGAAGGGAAAGGTAACAAAGATACTGAATAATTTGTATGAAATCTCACATTTGGAACAAGATTAGACTAGCTGATACATAATGTGATTCAGATATGGCAATCTTACAAAGATAGACTTTTTTTTTTTACCTAGTCAAAGCAATATTTTAATGATTGTGTCATCATAAGGACTTTGGTCTTCCATTCTAGTCAATGTGTAAAGTACTTTATTGAATTCACAGATGTTTGCATATTTTTACTGATTATGAGAAAAACTGCCAAAGACACTTGCTTGGAGAGCAGAGTGCAGGTTGACACAGGACATGTTCTGCCTGTCACAGTTCTTTTGACACACATGCTCAATTTCTACTTGACTTTCCATTCTGAGAAGTTGTGTGCATTAATGTGGGTTCCAACTCACAGATTTCAAAGTGGTCATTTCAAACATTACATGGAGAGAGGAAGAAGAAACTGCAAGTTTCAAATGCATGGGGGATCAACTCTGACTTCATGTGGGTGCCATGGCAAGCCATACTGGCCTGAAGTTATCACGATCTGCTATTTATTTATTCCCTTTTCAGCTGCTGGGGCTTAAATTCAGAACCTCATCTCATGCGTGTGTGGCAAATGCTCTACCTCTGAGGTATAACTTCAGTGTCTGTTTACTTTTATTTTGAGACAATGTCTCATTAAGTTGCCAAATCTTGCCTTGAACTTACTGTATAGCCCTCATAGATCTTAACACCTCTGATCCTTCTTCCCCAGCCTCCCTGCCAGCTGTGATTGCAGGCCTGTGTTTTCAGAACTAGCTGGTTTTTGTTTGTTTTATTCTTTTGGTAAATACCAAAACCAGAAACCTAATTGCTGCTATAAGTTGTTGTCACTCCGGTATCACCAAAGCAATAGATAATTAGAAAAATGATGGGACTTAGCAGCAAGTGATATTCCATAGATGCCACAAAAAAGTGACATTTTACTAAAATGTCAGAAAATGGCCTTCTTATTCCTTTTTATTGTTACATGGATATACATTTCGAATGTTAATTATCACCATATGTGTGAGACCGACCACCAAATATATATATATATATTTCAGAGATGCCAAGAAGGAATGGTTAAGGCACTTGCCTGTGAAGCCTAAGGACCCAGGTTCAACTCTTGAGATCCCACAGATGCACAAAGGTGAGGCAAGTGTAAGGTCGCTTATGCCCACTAGGTGGCACAAGAATCTGGAGTTGAATTAAAATGGCTGAGGCCCTAGCAGGACAATTCTCTCTCCCTCTCTCTTTCTCTCTCTAAAAATAAGTAAATAAATAAGATTTCAGGCATGTTAAATCCATTTCTTTACAGGCGCAATGTTTGAATGCTTCTAGTGATCCACACTTATCCACATCTATGTATCCAAGTTCTTTATCCCATCAGTGGTTTAAATATAAATTGAAACCAAATTGCTGTTGATATGACTAAGGAGACAATTCTGGGGTTAAATTACATGATATGTTTTGCTTCATGGCATAGGCTGTTTCTCTCTCTTTTTTAAACCAGCAAATAAGCAGTAGCCATTTCTTGTAATGGGTGATGGAAAGGAGGAAACAGATGATAGAAAGGAGGCTGGAAACTGACCATCACATTCCATATAATAAATACTAATAATATATAATAAATAAATACAGCTGACTCAGTAGCAGAGGCTGTAGTTAGTAGAAGTCAGAGTTTTATTGTGATATTTCTTTCTTGTCATTCTGGTAAGCCTTGAAGGTAGGTTGTTCAACAAAATGCACTCCTTGGCTCTGGAGCAGTCCTTGGTACATCTCTTTGCAAAGTCACTGTGATAAGCTCCTTAGGTGAGCCACATGGTGACTCTCCTTGTACTTGAGGGATTATAGTAGCAACACTGGCATTGTTTAGACAATTTAATGGATTTGTGAGCTGGTATGTGCACAGGCATAATAGAAGGGGTGGAGAAGGAAGAGAGGGAGGAGGAGACAATGAAATAAAGGTTACAAACTCTGGATCCTAGAGATGTTGGCCCTCCTGTGTTTAACTAAAAACACCTCAAATGAAATGAACTGTCCCCAACAAACATAGCTAAACTTGTTTCCAAGACCTACTTAGGCTACTATATAGACATTGTTGTGAGGGCTAGGAGAAACCACCAAGATAAATGTTAGAGTCATGGTCCTCTTACTTGAAGTTCAGTCATTTTTATCAATAAATATTTGCCAGTTTTATGTACAACTAAACTCAATTTATAGATTTCTGGAATATTTACTGAGTTTTGGCAAAAATAGTGATGATTCTGATCTCATTGCTCTGACATGCTTGAAATGAACCTCCTCTAATCATTTGCTGGGAGATATCAAGAATCTTTACATGGATACTGGGTAATCAAACCTAGATAATCAGTTTTTTTTTTTAAACAAAATTATACATTCTCATATTATTCTCATTACTATTCATTTTAACTTTACTACTAAATTGGTTTATATTTCATAGAAGAATTTCCATTCAGTTTTTAAGGGGAAGTGTTTGGCTTAAATAACAGACATCTGTTATCTCAGAATATTTGTGTATAAGTAATTCTGTAAGACCCCCAGAATGAGGACCCCATGCTCTGCCCGGAAATGGCGACACCCCAAATCACTCACGAGAAACAGTCTTGATGCAAACAGCAAGAGGATTTTTATTGCAAGTGCACTGGGGCCCACAGTCATACACCACGCAGGGGTAGAGGACTGCAGAGCCCCAAATGCAGGAATGGGACAACTTTTATATGATTTCTAACAAAGCCTGTGCATTAAAACCAATCATATCTTAGCATCAGGAGCCTGCACAGTGCGGGCCAGTCAGTTTATGCCACTCCATAGTTTCTAAACCAATCATTTTAAATTACTCAAGCCCATGCTCCATGGACCAATCAGTTTCCTATAACCTCAGTGGTCAGCATTTGTGCAGGCCCTTGGATGGGGTGACAAAGTGTAGTTAAGACAGGCTATTAGGGTTTATAGTGAGAGCAGTTTACAGAAGCCAGATAAGCGGTTTAATCAGTTACTCACTTCCCATCCTCAAGGGCCTGTCTTACGCCCTTTTACCTAGTTTTATATTGAGGGCGGGCTCTAACACAATAAGAGTGACTTTTTACTTACTTTCTAACAGAGAATAGGGCTTGGAATTTGAAGTATGCAGGGCCCCACTAAAGCTCCTTTTGGAGAGTGATAGTATTTCTAGGCTCCTGGCTTCTTGGGCCTTTCAATTCGATTATGGCTTTGCTAGGTCTTTGGATTCAAGAACTCATGGTGTGCTATTAAGGTGTGGGCTAGACCAGCAGTTGTTTCAAAGCCTGACTGGAAGGGAGTCACTCCCAAGCTTACACCTGTTGGCATGCACTGCCTTCTCATTGGCTCTTTTCCAGAAAAGATCCTTCTCACATAAAGGTGGAGGCTAATACCACAGCAACAAGCTTCCTTGGAAGTCAGCACACATGCATAAGAGGAGGAATGAGCACCCGAGGAGAAAGTCACAGTGATGAACACTTTGGGTTGAAATGCCGTCAGTCATGATGTATTTATTATGACTATCAAAACTATGGTAGGTCCAGCCATATTCAAAAGAACATTATACAAGGATGTGGATGACAGAATAATGGCATCATTAGAAGTCATGTTAGAAACTTAACAACACATGGTAGTATATAACCCATGGCTTTTCCAAAATAAAAAGAAAGGAAGGAAAGAGAGAGAGAGGAAGAGGAGGAGGGAGGAAGGAAAGGGAAAGAGAGAGAGAAAACCAATTCTTGAGCCACTATTACAAAATCAACCAGAAACATCATGCTTACCTTTGAATTATTATTTTTTGTCATATGGTCACACGCAGATGAACCAACTTCTTATACTTAATGAAACATGTGGAAGGATTGTCACATAGTCATATAGACATCCACATCAAACTTTAGTGAAAAAATGTGGTCAATATAGTCAAATTTCCTTGTCTCCTTTCTTCCTAAGGTTTCTTGTCCATATATTCATTGATAATTTTACTATACACACACACACCCTATATATCCATTATCTTCTGTTTGTTTTAAAATCAATGGGGTTTTCATATTATATGTTCACAAGTTTATGTTAAAGATTGTTAGAGTGCCAAAAATTAAAAATTAAAAAATAGGAATATATTCATTAATTCAGTATTTATATATAAATTATGGTCTGTTCATAAATTTAATATTTTAGGGCTGGATAAATGGCTTAGTGGTTACCTGTGAAGCCTAAAGACCTCAGTTCAAGGTTTGATTACCCAGGACCCATGTAAGCCTAATGCAAAGGGTAGTGCATGTGTCTGGAGTTCGTTTGCAGTGGTTGGAAGCCCTGGTATGCCCATTTTTTCTCCTCTATCTGCCTCTTTCTCACTCTGTTTGTCACTCTCAAATAAATAATTTTTTAAATTAATATTTTACACAATAAGAGTAAATGAATTTGTATTTAATATTAAGAGGAATTCACATCACATGACTTAAATATATTTTAGTAGGATCCATTTTCACTTAATATTTTGAAGTGATTCAAGACAAAAGAAAAGGAGAGACTATGTTTATACAAGTTTAATATGTATCTGTGATAACTTCAATAGATGGCCCCCAAAATATTAGGTTACTGAAGCTGCTATTGTCAACACATTAGCAAGCTTAAGGAAGATGATCCAGCTGTTTTACATTAAAACATTGAAATGAATGCCTGAGGAAAAACTATGATAGAAATGCAAATTCTATCATAAGGAAAAGGAACCTGCTTTTCAAGGTTACAATGTATTTCATCTCTGAGTTAAGAATACTGCTGTGTCCTGCACACCTGGTATTAGTTTTGGAAGCATGAAAAGTGCATGGAGTGGGTCAAGAAGTGCACACCTGGTTCTAGGAGTCACTGCTGAGATGTGGAATAAGGCAGGGCATGATGACCCTGATAGGCTGGCAAAGCCATTTGAAGATGGACCATGGTTTGCATGGAGACCAGAAGATGTTTTGGATATACTAGAACTGTGCAAGGACTATCATGGGGGCTGCTGGCTAAGGATCACACTTTTCCCTGGCTACGCAGCCCAGCTGGAATGGCAGCATTGGAAAATCTGAAGACTGCTAATCACTGGACTTGAACTGCAAAAGTTTGATGTTTGCTTCATGGTGGTGGAGTTTGCATTTCTTCTAGTCGCTCCTTGCTATGCCTTATACCAATTGAAAATATTTATTCTGTGCCTTTATATGTTGAAAGTATTTAACTTGTTTTATTTTACAGGACTCACAGCTAAGAGTAAAGCTTAAATCTCAGAGGAGACTAGGGAATTCAGACATATCTAAATTGGTCAAGACTGTGGGAACCTTTGAAACTGGACTGAATACAACTTACAATGTGTGACAGTTTTGAATCTATTGGGGAGGAGTGAATGTGGTAGTTTGAATGGATGGTTCCCATTATATTCAGTGCTTTATTAGTCTATAGTTTTGGTCTGCAGCCACTTGCCCAGAGGAGGTGTCTCTGTGGATCTTTAGGTATGGTGGTGGGTTTGAAATTCCAATGTAAGCATATGCAAAGTGCCTTAGTTCCACCTGGAGTTCCTGAAGCCTGCTGTGTGGCTTGAAGCTTTTGAACTTGTGACCTCTCTCTCTCTCTCCTTCTCTCTCTCTGTCTCTCTCTCTCTCCTTGGTCCTATAAGAAGAGGCCAGCTTTTTTGGCCATTATTGAACTTTCTCTGGATCTGTAAGCTTTAATAAATATCCCTTCCTCCATAACTCCATAACTGTGACTGGTTTGGAAGTTCATCTCAGCAAACCTGAAGCTGCCCACTACAGCAATTGGAGCACAAAGTTACTTAGAATAGTAACAGATTTATATCAGTACCAAGTTATGAAATTTGTCATTGTATGAGTTGATTTCTAATGAACTACAAGGTCAAAAATGTTATAAAATATCCCAATAGTGGCTCAATTTGCAGCTGTTTGACTGTTTGCCCTACTTTATCTACAAAGCAGTTTTGCAGGAATAAAGACTTCTTGATGAGCTTTCAAAGAGGTATTGACCACTAATACATTTTCATTAGAAAAATATTGAATCAGCAAAATGTAAGCCAGCAAGGCATACAACATTAAATCAGGGTTAAGTTTTCAATACTAAGTAATTATAAAACTTATAAATAAAGGTTTCTTTCCCAACTCCATGTGCAACATACATATACATCTAATTAAAATATAATTTACTATATAAGATGCATGTAAAATGAATATACTGTAAGTATTCAGTTTCTTTTTTTTTCTGAGCTCATATAGAAAGAAGTTTTAAACAGCATTGTAAGAGGAACCTATGGAAGGCTTATTTGTGAAACTGCTGTATAGAATGAAAATTAATAACTAAGAGTTAGGAATGCTAGAAATAATGTGAACATTTCCAGAGTGAGCAAAACCTGTGAGGCCCAGAGGCAGGTAAATGCATCAAGTCAGCCACCTATCTTCTGATGTCAGGAAGATCTGAGTCTGAATTCTGGAAGTTCACTATATATAGAAGGGATTTCATTTTAAAGAATTATGTAGTCAAACTGTTTTGGAGCCTGCTATCTCAGATGCAGGAACTGACTCAGGGCCCTGGGCAGCCTCCCAGGCCACATTGCAGGGTTGCTGTTGCTTAATAGCCCTTTGTTCATAGTTTTCCCAGAAATCTTGCCTGCCTCTCCAGGAAACTGCAACTTAGGCCTACCTGTAAACTAGAGCAAATTTGATCCTCTCATTCCCCCCTTGAGGTAGGTTCCATCTCAAATCATTGAGAGAGGTCTAGGGGTTGATATTGGGACTTTAATACCATAAGCTGAACAGTAGATATGAGTTCTTTGACAAACCTTATGAGAGTGTTAAGGATATAGGGCCCACAGATGAGACCAAGTAACAGCAGTAGCAGGGGTCCTGCCACTGCTGAAAGGAGGATAGTGAGCCAATTAAAAAAAGGATTCAGGACTTCCAGTTAAGATGGCGTCGTAGGTACCACGCCAAAGCAGCCTAGGGGGGAAAAAGAGCAAAAAAACTCAGCAAAATACACACTGTTACTAAAAAGTGAGGTGTATAGGAAATTGAAGCAGCAGCAGAGAAGTAGAAGAGATCCAGAGCATCCAGAGCCAGCACAGGCAGGAAAAGTGGCTCTGGCAGCTCGGCCAACCGCCGCAGCCACGGCGCACCAGAAAGCCGCCAGACTTGGCTCCAGCCGCAGGAAAAGCCAGGTGCCGGAGCTTCCCCCCACACCGTGCTCTCCGAAACTCGGGAAACGTGAGGGGAGAGCGGCAGCGAGCAGCGGAGGAGCAGACCGCGAGGTAGAAGAACACGTGGAGCAGCGAGACAACCAGAGCAGCCGCGGCTCCCTCCCCTCCCCCACCACCTGAGCCCAGCTCCGGCGAGCAGAGCAGCGGCCCAGGACCCGGCCATGCCAACTTGGGCCCCAAGCAGGAGCAGAGTTCGGCAGCAACATCAGCGGCTCCAGCACCGGTAACAGCGGCCGCAGCAGCAGCAGACCCAGGAGTGGCAGCAGCGGCAGACTCAGCAGCAGCAGCTAAAGGGGGAGCAGCGGCAGTGGACACAGCAGCAGCAGTTTAAGCAGCAGTGGTGGCTCCAGCAGTGGCAGCTATAGCAGCAGCAGAGGAAGCAGCAGCGGCTCGGTCAGGCCCTCAGGAAAAGCAAGTGCCCAGCTCCAGAAATCAGAACAGCAGCCCAATGACACAGGCAGCAACTTGACTGAGACCAAAATGATCCAAGGTAACTGGGATTGCACCAGGGAAGGGTCTCACTTGGTCGCAAGCTGACTTCCCTTGGATCAATCAACAGACCAGAAATCTTAACCTCTTTGTTGATAGAGGATCTGGTCGTTATAATAACTACTCTTGCATGGATACTTGGGGCTGTTTTTGATTGAATGTGTACAGTGTTTAGTTTAATTTTAGAATATACCTGTACTTTATTCTACTCAGCCTGCTTGAATACTCCTATAGCAGGGAAACTCAACCCCTAAGAACATCTTTGTAGATACTCTGAGCGTCTAAAGAGCCACACCTAACACCTTAAGGTACTACCCTGAAAATATATTACATCAAATCAATTGATACAGCTAAGAATACACAGCTAGCTAGAAAATTCAAGCATTAACTTAACCGAAGATGCAAAAATATATACATTATAACACAAGAAACACTGAAAAGCAAGACAATATAAATCCACCTAAAAGTATTAATACATCAGAAACGTCCTCCAGTGAGAACGAGTTAGAGGAAATGCCTGAGAAAGAGTTCAAAAGAATGATTATAAATATGTTCAAAGAGGTCAAAGAACAAATCAAAACAATCAAAGAAGAAATGAAAGAGGAAATCAAAGGAATCAAAGAAGATGCAGGACACCAATTTAATGAAATAAAGAAGGCAATACAAGACATAAATAAGGAAATAGAAATAATAAAGAAAAACCTGTCAGAATTACTAGCAATGAAGAATACAGTTAATGAAATAAAAAACTCTGTAGAAAATATCACCAGTAGGATGGATGAGGGAGAGGACAGAATATCTAATCTAGAAGACCAGGTGGCAGACCTAATGCAGTCCAACAAAGAGAAAGACAAACTTATAGAAAAGTATGAGTGGGAATTTCAAGATATTCGGGACACTATGAAAAGATCCAATATAAGAATTCAGGGCATAGTAGAAGGAGAAGAACTCCACTCTAGAGGCATAGTAGGCGTCTTCAACAAAATCATAGAAGAAAATTTCCCCCAAATTGGGAAAGAGGTGCCAATGCAGATACAGGAAGCTTTTAGAACCCCAGCCAGACAAAACCCAGAAAGAACCTCTCCACGCCATATTATAATCAAACTTCCAAACACACACACCAAAGAAAAAGTATTGAAAGCAGTTAGAGAGAAAAATCAAGTTACCTACAAAAGCAAGCCCATCAGGATTACAGCAGATTATTCAACACAAACTTTTAAAGCCAGAAGGGCTTGGGGTGATATATTCCAAGTTCTGAAAGATAGCAACTGTCAACCAAGGTTACTTTATCCTGCAAAGTTATCCATTCAAATAGATGGAGAAATAAAGACATTCCATGACAAAAGCAGGTTAAAGGAGTATTTGAAGACAAAACCAGCTCTACAGAAAATACTTGATAGAATCCTCCATGCTGAAGAAAAGGAAAAGCACACATATAAGGAACCTAGAAAAAACAAGCAATACTCAAATACTAGTTAACAGAAGAGAGCACAGGTAGAACCAGAAACACACACACACACAAAAAAAAAATGGCAAACAAAAATACACACCTTTCAATAATATCTCTTAATATCAATGGCCTCAATGCCCCAATGAAAAGACATAGATTTGCAGACTGGGATAAAAAGCAGGATACTACAATTTGTTGTCTCCAAGAAACTCACCTTTCTACAAAGGATAGACATTATCTTAGGGTAAAAGGTTGGAAGATGGTGTTTCAAGTAAATGGGCCTAGAAAACAAGCAGGGGTTGCTATCCTAATATCAGACAGGGTAGACTTTAGTCCAACGTTAGTCAAGAAAGATAAGGAAGGTCACTTTATATTGATTAAGGGCACACTCCAACAGGAGGACATTACAATCCTAAACATATATGCACCTAACATGGGGGCTCCCAAATTCGTCAAACAAACACTATTAGAACTAAGGTCACAGATAACACGAAACACAGTGGTGGTGGGTGACTTTAACACCCCACTCTCATCAATTGACAGGTCATCCAGGGAAAGAATAAACAGAGAGGCATCTGGACTAAATGAGGTCATAGAAGGAATGGACTTTACAGATATATACAGGACATTTCATCCAAAGGCTGCAGAATATACATTCTTTTCAGCAGCACATGGAACATTCTCTAAAATAGACATTATAATAGGACACAAAGCAAATCTTAATAAATTCAGGAAAATTGAAATAATTCCTTGCATTCTATCTGACCACAATGGAATTAAACTACAAATCAGTAGCAAGAAAGGCTATAGAGCATACACAAAATCATGGAAACTAAACAATACACTACTAAATGATGAATGAGTCAATGAATAAATCAAAAAGGAAATCAAAAAATTTACAGAGTCAAATGATAATGAGAACACAACATACCAAAATCTCTGGGACACAATGAAGGCAGTTCTAAGAGGTAAATTTATAGCCTTGAGTGCCTATATTAAGAAATTACAAAGGTCGCAAGTAAACGACCTAATGCTTCGCCTTAAAGCCTTGGAAAAAGGAGAACAAGGCAAACCAAAAATCAGTAGACGGGAAGAAATAATAATGATTAGGGCAGAAATTAATGAAATAGAAACAAAAAGAACAGTCCAAAGAATTAATGAAAAAAGAGTTGGTTCTTTGAAAGGATAAACAAGATTGATAAACCCTTAGCAAATCTGACCAAAAGAAAGAGAGTAGAGACACAAACTAATAAATCAGAGATGAACAAGGTTACATCACAACAGATTCCAGAGAAATTCAAAAAATCATAGGGACCTAGTATAAAAGCATATACTCCACAAAGTATGAAAATCTGAAAGAAATGAATGATTTCCTTGATCTATATGACCTACCTAAATTAAATCAAAATGAGATTAATCACTTAAATAGACCTATAACAAACATGGAGATCCGAACAGTTACCAATAATCTCCCAACTAAAAAAAGCCCAGCCCTGGATGGATTCACTGCTGAATTTTACCAGACCTTTAAGGAAGAGCTAACACCATTGCTTCTTAAGCTTTTCCAGGAAATAGAAAAAGAAGGGATTCTACCAAATTCCTTCTATGAGGCCAGCATCACCCTGATACCAAAACCAGGCAAAGATAGAACAAAAAAAGAAAATTCAGACCAATCTCCCTCATGAACATAGATGCAAAAATTCTCAACACAATATTGGCAAACAGAATACAAGAGTATATCAAAAAGATCATTCACCCTGACCAAGTAGGCTTTATCCCAGAGAGGCAGGGATGGTTCAACATACGCAAATCTATAAATGTAATACATTACATAAACGGGTTGAAGGACAAAAATCACATGATCATCTCATTAGACGCAGAGAAAGCATTTGACAAAATCCAACATCCCTTCATGATAAAAGTCCTACAGAGACTGGGAATAGAAGGAACATATCTCAATATAATAACGGCTATTTATGACAAGCCTACAGCCAACATATTACTAAATGGGGAAAAACTGGAAGCTTTTCCACTAATATCAGGAACAAGAGAAGGGTGTCCACTGTCCCCACTTTTATTTAATATAGGTTTGGAAGTCTTAGCCATAGCAATAAGGCAAGAGACAAACATAAAAGGGATACAAATTGGAAAGGAAGAAATCAAGTTATCATTATTTGCAGATGACATGATTCTATACATAAAGGACCCCAAAGACTCTACTAGAAAGCTATTAGAGCTGATCAAAACCTACAGCAATGTAGCAGGATACAAAATAAATACAGAGAAATCAGTAGCCTTCATATATGCTAACAACAAACACACAGAGGATGAAATCAGAGAATCACTCCCATTCACAATTGCATCAAAAAAAAAAATAAAATACCTTGGAATAAACCTAACCAAAGAAGTAAAGAATCTATACAATGAGAACTTTAAAACACTCAGCCGAGAAATTGCAGAAGACACTAGAAAGTGGAGAAACATCCCTTGTTCCTGGATTGGAAGAATCAATATTGTGAAAATGGCAATCTTACCTAAAGCAATCTACACATTTAATGCAATCCCTATCAAAATTCTGAAGGCTTTCTTCATGTAAATAGAAAAAACAATCCAAAAATTCATTTGGAATCACAAAAAACCTCGAATATCTAAAATAATACTGAGCAACAAAAAAGAGGCTGGTGGTATCACCATACCTGATTTTAACCTATACTACAGAGCCATAGTAACAAAAACAGCATGGTACTGGCACAAAAACAGACATGTAGATCAGTGGAACAGAATAGAGGACCCAGATGTAAGCCCAAGTAGCTATAGCCACCTGATATTTGATAAAAATGCCAAAAAATACTCATAGGAGAAGAGAGAGCCTCTTCAGCAAATGGTGTTTTGAAAACTGGATATATATCTGCAGAAGGATGAAAATAGATTCTTCTCTCTCGCCATGCACAAGAATTAAGTCCAAATGGATTAAAGACCTGAACATCAGACCGGAAACTCTGAAACTGCTAGAGGAAAAAGTAGGGGAAACCCTTCAACATATTGGTCTTTTCAAAGACTTTCTGAATACAACCCTAATTGTTCAGGCAATAAAACCACAGATTAACCACTGGGACCTAATGAAATTACAAAGATTTTGCACTGTAAAGGACACTGTGAAAAAGCAAAGAGGCAACCTACAGAATGAGAAAAAATCTTTGCCAGCTATATATCTGATAAAGGATTACTATCTGGGATATACAAATAACTCAAAAAGTTAAATAATAACGAATCAAACAAGCCAATCAAAAAATGGGCTACGGAGCTAAATAGAGAGTTCTCAAAGGAAGAAATACGAATGGCATATAAGCATCTAAAAAAATGTTCTATGTCACTAGTCATCAGGGAAATGCAGATTAAAACTACATTGAGATTCCATCTCACTCCTTTCAGATTGGCCACCATCATGAAAACAAATGATCATAAATGTTGGCGGGGATGTGGGAAAAAAGGAACCCTTCTGCACTGCTGGTGGGAATGCAATCTGGTCCAGCCATTGTGGAAAACAGTGTGGAGGTTCCTAAAACAGCTAGAGATTGATCTACCATATGACCCAGCTATAGCGCTACTAGGCATATATCCAAAGGACTCATCTCATTTCCTTAGAAGTACGTGCTCAACCATGTTTATTGCTGCTCAATTTATAATAGCTGGGAAATGGAACCAGCCTAGATGTCCCTCAACAGATGAGTGGATAATGAAGATGTGGCACATTTATACAATGGAGTTCTACTCAGCGGTAAAGAAAAATGAAGTTATGAAATTTGCAGAAAAATGGATGGACCTGGAAAGTATTATACTAAGTGAGGTAACCCAGGCCCAGAAAGCCAAGCGCCACATGTTCTCTCTCATATGTGGATCCTAGCTACAGATGACTGGGCTTCTGCGTGAGAATGAAAAGTCTTATTTGCAGAGGCCAGTAAGTTAAAAAGGAGACATAAAGGGTAGAGAAAGGAAGGGAGGAGGATACTTAATAGGTTGATATTGTATATATGTAATTACAATTATTGTAATGGGGAGGTAATATGATGGAGAATGGAATTTCAAATGGGAAAGTGTGGGGGTGGTGAGGGAGAGAATTACCATGGGATATATTTTATAATCATGGAAAATGTTAATAAAAATTAAAAAAAATAAATAAAAAAAATAAAAATGAAAAAAAAACGATTCATAACAACTTTCAGATTTTTACCTCTCATTTTCTGTCTTGCAATATTTTCTATATTAGAAACATTGATTCTCTGATGATTCCATCATGGTTAGTGTTGCAGTCAGGTTCACATTGCTGGTAGAACTCACCCAACCAATAGCATCTTCAGGGGAAAAGAGGTTTATTTTGGCTTATAAGCTCAAGGGAAAGTTTCATGATGATAGAGGAAAACGAAGGCATGAGTTAAGGGTGGGCGTCACCCCCTGGCCAACATAAGGTGGACCACAGCAACATGAGAGTGGGCCAAACACTGGCATAGGGAAACTGGCTATAGTACCCATAAGCCCGCCCCCAACAATACACTTCCTCTAGGAGGCATTAATTCCCAAACCTCCATCAGCTGGGAGCCTAGCATTCAGAACATTTAAGTTTATGGGGGACACCACAATCAAACCACCACAGTTAGCATAAACAGAGCATTGTTCTCCTAGGGCTAAACATAGTCTACTATGTTGGAGAAATATGTTGGAGGTCTAGTCCTCACCTGTTCTGAGGGGAACTTTGGCCTTCCATTAGGCACAGCTTCCTGCTCCTGTGGTGACATTTTAATGGTAGGCAGGACCAGGTCATGGCCTAATGGTAGTTCGGGCCTGAATTTTATCTTTTGACTTAGGAGCTGAATAGTAAATAATATCCCAAAATCACTATTTGGTTTATAGGGTGATAGTCCCCATGTGTTTCCTGCTCCACAGTTGATGGCTTTTTTACCTTTTGGGATAAACTTAATAGTGATTGGATTACAGGTACTAGAAGCACATGGTCCACTGAGACCAGTTGAGTAGAGTTTGGGCTGTAGTCCATATGCCCATCCTAGTGAGTCTGACCTTGGGCTTTGTTTAAATACCATGAGGTCATCCTTAACTGGGGGGTTCCCAAGAGATGGTTCCTGGTGACGTACAACCCAAGCTTGCACAAAAGAACTATTCTGAGTCACTCTACATTTGGTTTTCTGAGACTTGGGTCTCCTGCCCCCAGGGCAGAAATAGAAAGTGGTGTGTCACACTATGTTGTGCCTGCCTGGTTGGTCACAGTTTTGGAGTTCAGTATAGATACCCCAATTCCCTTCAGTGAATGTGAACAAATCAAATGTTATGTCAGGGAACCAAGTTCCAAAAGGGGCTGAGTGGGACATGGTATTAACAATCGTCCCTGTAAATATGTTAGTAATGACCCATGTGAGACTATATGGCTCATGAGATCAGAGCAAAGATCACGATCAGGATTTGTAAAGTCTTAGCTTTATAGGGTCCAGTGGGTGGGGCTGAATTTACCATCCTTCTGGAGTTGAGTCATCAGGAGTCTTCCCCAGTTGGTGTTGAAGCTGTTGAGTGGTCTCTCATCTCTCAAGTTTGATGTATGAGTGATGTATCCAGGTTCTGACTCCATTAACTTTCACAGCTGTGGGTGTGGTCAAGATTACCATATAAGGGCCTTTCCAGCATGGCTCAACAGTTTTATGACTGTGACTCTCAATCCAGACTTCATCACCTGGTTCAAAACAATGGGGGTTAGGAGTGGAAGCTGACCCAAAGATTTGGCATATATCTGGTCAAATCTGTTTTGGGACCTTATAGAGAGCTTGCAGGGTTTCCAGGAAATTTTGATGGTCAAATTCTGCTAGGATCTCAGGTTGAAGATTAGGCAGGAGAGGGGACCACCCATATAGTATCTCAAAAGGAGTTAAGCCTAGGGTATAGGGGGTGTTTCTAGCCATATACAGGGATAAGGAAGGAGGGCTACCCAGTCACCACCAGTTTCTAGGTTTAATTCAGTTAAAGTCTCCTTTAAGGTCTGATTCATTCTCTCCATCTGGCCTGAACTCTGGAGATGGTAGGCACCATGAAGTTTCCATTTGGTCCCCACAACCTTAACAAGCAACTGTGTTACCTGAGATATGAAGGCAGGTCCGTTATCAGATCCCAACAATGAAGACAGTCCATACCTAAGGATAATTTCTTCTAGCAGCTTCTTAGCCATGAAGGGGTGGTCTCTTTCTTGGTGGAAAACACCTCAACCCAGCTTATAACAGTGTCTACAGGAACTAAAAGTTACTTGTATCCATATAAACCTGGTTTGACATCAGTGTAATCTATTTCCTATTTTGTGCCTGGTCTGTCTGCTAGCTGGTTCCTTGGGGCCATTTGTCCTACAGTCAAGGGATTCACTGCCTTAAAGATAAGGCAGTGGGAAATGATCTCATTCAGTAAGGGTCCTACATGGAAAACTTTGTAGTTAGCATTTCTTAGCAGCACCTTAAGTTTTCTAAGAATCAGATGGGTAATTTGATGAATCTGCTGAATGAGTTGTTTAGCAAATTCTGAAGGGAGGATTATCTGGCCTTCAGCTATATGGAGACATCTTTCTGTTTAAGAGTCCTTGGCATTTGGTTAGGCCCTCCTTATCCTTAGTGCTGTAATGGGGGTTGGGGGATGGTTGGAGGGAACTCTGATGGAACCATAGCCACCAAGACCTTGGCTGAGGAGTCTAGTGCAGCCTCTTTTGCAGTCTTATTGGCCTCTCTGTTTCCCTTTGCTCTTTTATTTTCCTCCTTTTGATGGCCCAGGCAATGGATGATTGCTATCTTTAGGGCAGCCATATCACCTTTAATAGGGCTAGGATCTCATCTTTAATTATTTTTTTGTACTCCCAGAATTCATTTATTAATTTACTTAAAATATATATATTATTGACAACTTCTGTACTTATAGACAACAAACCATGGTATTTCCCTCTCCTCCCCCACTTTCCCCTTCATAACTCTGCTCACCTTCATATACCCTTCTTCTCTCCATTAGTATCTCCTTTAATTTGATGCCATGATTTTTTCTCCCAATATGAGGGGTTCTTATATGAGTATTTCTAGGCGCTGCAGGGTCCTGGATATCAAGGCCAAATTCTGTCCAGATAATTGTATGTAAGGAGTCCTATCCTTCCTTTGGCTCTTCCATTCTTTCTGCCACCTCCTCTACAATTGACCCTGAGCCTTGGAGGGTATGAGATGTTTCAGTGCTGCTGAACACTCCTCTGCCCCTTCTTCTCAGCAATATGTTGCCTTTTGGGTCATCCCAGTGGTCATCACCATCTGAAAAGAGAAGGTTCTCCAAACTGAAGTGAGAGTAGCATTAATATAGGAGTATGAACATGAAGTGTAGTGCTTTGGGGGTAATTTGGTGAATGTAATATATGTATTTATCCAGATAAGTGCAAGCTTTATACTCCTGAGGTTCATGACTTCCCCACCATAGGATTTTGATTAGGTTTTCCGTACCAGGTACATATTCCCTCCCAGAGAGTGGGCCTTCAGTCCAAATAGAGATCAGCTGGATTTTCCCAGAGCAGACATGCCACTATTGCACTCATTCAGTCATTTGGCCTGTCTGGCCAAACTTGAGGTTTCCAGTGTCCACTGATTTCACCACTGATGACTTCTGTCTCCCATAAGACTACATACAGTGCAGCTTTTTCCAGCTTTCAGTTGGCTGGGCTACAGGGAAAAGGTTTTCTGCTCTGTACCATCTTGATTTCTCAGTGATGTTGCCACTTAGACATGTGATGTCTTCAGCAATAGGGTATCAGCATCTCTTTTTCATGGGAAACCAAGGGCCTTGGCAATAGCCTGTAATGTTTTAGAGGCAACATAGACCTCTCTAGCTCACAACTCACTGGAAGGTATCCCATCTCCGGCACTGGACATTTTCTAGTAACAATTTATGGCTTCTGAGTGTGCCATTATTTGAGAAAATAGATTTATATATGTCTTATTCAGAATATATTGAATTTTGATTTACCCTGCCCCATCTTTAATACTATCTCTTCTCCTTACCTTGCTTAGGCCTTCACCCTCCCCATAATATGTTCTTCTATTTACATATATACAATACTATCCCCTTAAGACCTTCCCTCTCCTCCTACCTTTATAGCCATTTTCTAGCTTATGGGACTCTGCTACTGATTTTTGGTTCCAGATGACACATAAGTCTATACATTTGTAGCTGGGATCCACATATGAAAGAGAACCTGTGGCATTTGGGTTACTGGGACTGGGTTACCTCACTTAGTATAATCCTTTTCAGATCCACCCATTTCCCTGCAAATTTCATAATTTAATTTTTCTTTACCACTGAATAGAACTCTATTGTGTAGATGGACCACATCTTTATTATGTATTCATCTGTGGATGGACATCCAGGCTGGTTCCATTTCCTAGCTATTGTGAATAGAGCAGCAATAAACATGATTGTGCAAGTGTCTTTAAGGTAGTGAGAAGAGTCATTAGGATACATGCCTAGGAGTGCTATAGCTGGATCATATGGAAAATATATTTTTAGCTATCTCAAGAACCTCCACAATGTCTGTACCAGATTACAGTCCTACCAACAGTGCAGAAGGGTGCCCCTTTTACCACATCCTCACCAACATTTATTGTCATTTGTTTTCTTGATGGTAGCCATTCTGACAGGAGAGAGATGGAAGCTCACGGTAGATTTAATTTGACTTTCTCTGATGGCTAAGGATGTATAACACTTTTTTAGTGTTTATATGCCATCAATATTTCTTCTGAGGAGAACTCTCTATTTAGTTCCAGATCCCATTTTTTGATTGGGTTATTTGATTTCTTATTGTTCTGTTTTTTGAGTTCTTTGTATATTCTGGATATTAATCCTCTGTCAGATAGGTAGCTGACAAAGACTTTCTCCCCATTCTGTAGGTGGTCTCTTTGTTCTATTCAAAGTGTCTTTTGCTGTGCAATAGCTTTTTATGTTCACGAGATCCCAGTAGTTGATTAGTGGTTTTATTTTCTGAGCAATTGGGGTTATAATCAGAAAGTCATTACCTATGCCAATATGTTGAGGGGCTTACCCTACCCTTTCCTCTAACAATTTAAGAGTTTCAGGTCTGATATTAAAGTCCCTGATCCAGATGGATTTGATTCTTGTGCATGGAGAAAGATAAGGATCTATTTTCATCTTTCTACATATAGCTACCCAGTTTTCCCAGCACCACTTGTTGAAGAGGCAGTCTTTTCTCCAATGAATATTTTTGTAAAATATCAGATGGCTGTAGTTTCCTGAATTAACATCTGGGTCATTTATTCTGTTCCATTGACATGTCTGTCTTTGTACCAATACCATGCTGTTTTTGTTACTATGGCTTTGTAATACAGCTTAAAATCAGGAATGGTGATACCACCAGCCTTATTTTTGTTGCTCAAAATCATTTTTGCTATTGGAGGTGTTTTGTGCTTCCAAATGAATTTTAGGATTTCTTTTTTCTAATCCTGTGAAGAATGCCATTGAATTTCAATGGGTAGCTCATTAAATGTGTGGATTTGTAGATTGCTTTTCATAAGATTGACATTTTCACAATATTTATTCTCATTCAAGAACATGGGATATATTTCCATTTCCTTGTGTCTTCTGCAATTCCTTGCTTGAGTATTTTAAACTTCTCGTAGTAGAGAATCTTCACTTCCTTAGTTAAGTTTATTCTGAGAGGTTGTTTTTTTTTTTTCTTTTCTTTTCTTTTTTTTTTTTTTTTTTTTTGAGGCAATTGTGAATGGGAGAAATTCCCTGATTTTATTCTCTGCACGTTTATTATTTATATAGGAAAGCTACTGATTTCTGTGTATTTATTTTGTATTCTGCTACATTGCTAAAAGCACTTATCATCTCTAACAGTTGGCTGGTAGAGTTTTAGGGTCTTTAATATATAGAATCATATCATCTGCAAATAGTGATAATTTGATCTTTCCTTCCCAATTTTAATCCCTTTTAGGAGTGTCTCTTGTCTTATTCTAAGGCTAAGACTTCCAGGACTGTATTAAACAAAAGTGGGGACTGTGGAAACCTTTGTTTTGTTCCCAAATTTAATGAAAAGGCTTTGTGTTTTTCACCATTCAGTATTATGTTAGCTGTAGGTTTGTCATAAATATTTTTATTATGTTGAGATATGGTCCTTCTAGTCCCAGTTCCTGTAATACTTTTACCAAGAAATGATGTTGGATTTTGTCAAATGCCTTTTCTGTATCTATTGAGATGATCATGTGATTCTTGTCCTTCAGACCATTTATATAATGCATTGCATTTATTGATTTATGTATGTTGAACCATCCCTGTTCCCTGGAATATAGCCAACTTGGTCAGGGTGAATAATGTTTTTGATATGTTATTGTACTATGTTTGCCAATATTTTGTTCAGAATTTTTCATCCATGTTCATGAGGTAGACTGCTCTGTAATTTTCATTTTTTTGTTATGTCTTTGCCTGGTTTTGGTATGATGCTGGCTTCATAGAAGGAGTTTGGTACAATTCCTTCCTTTCTATTATATGGAAAAGTTTGAGAAACATTGGTGTTAGTTCTTCCATGAAGGTCTGGTAAAATTCACCAGTAAACCCATCTGGAAATGGACTTTTTTTAGTTGGGAGACTTTTATAACTGCTTGGATCTCTGTACTTGTTGTAGGTCTATTTAAATAATTTATCTCACATTGATTTAACTTTGGTAGGTCACATGAAACAAGGAAATCATCCATTTTTTTAGATTTTCAAACTTAGAAGCATATATATTCTTAAAGTATGTCCTTATAATTGTCTGAATTTCTTTGGTATCCTTTATAATGGCACATTTTTTATCTCTAATTTTATTTTTTGTCTCTTCTCTCTTTCTTCTGGTCAAATTTGCTAAGGGTTTATCAATATTGTTTATTCTTTCAAAGAACCAATTCTTTGTTGATTCTTTGGATTGTTTTTCTGGTTTCTGTTTCATTAATTTCTGCCCTAACCTATGATTTCTTTTTGTCTACTGCTTTTTGGTTTGCCTTGTTCTTCTCTTTCTAAGACCTCAAGGTGAAGCATTAAAATTGTTATTTTTGTACTCTCTAATTTCTTTTTTTTTTTCTTAATTAGTTTTGTATTCAACAAATATAGGCAGTTTGGTACCATTATTAGGCTCATCCGTGGCCTACCCCCTCCCCATTGGCCCCTCCTTGTTGAGGTATATGGGTCGTGCATTGTGGGGTTAGCCCACAGTTATTGGTACAATAAATGTCTCTGCATATCATGACCCAACATATGGTGCTGATATTCATTCTAATGTTGGTGTTAAGCCTATCCTGTCAGATATTAGGATAACAACCCCTGCTTGTATCCTAGGCCTGATTGCTTGAAATATTATTTTCCATCATTTCACCCTGTTGTCTATCTTTTATTGAGAGATGAGTTTCCTGGAGGCAACAAATGGCAGGATCCTGCCTTTTAATCCACTCTGCAAGCCTGTGCTTTTTGGATGGTGCATTGAGGCCATTGATATTAAGAGATTCTCACAATTATTTTTATTTTGTAGTGTTTCCTGTTTTCCCTTCAAGGCCACCCTGAGATGACAGAGTTAATTCCAGGTC
Organism: Jaculus jaculus; assembly: GCF_020740685.1. NCBI lineage: Eukaryota > Metazoa > Chordata > Mammalia > Rodentia > Dipodidae > Jaculus > Jaculus jaculus. The sequence goes on along the minus strand of NC_059108.1, from coordinate 101,158,317 downwards.
AGCCTGGACCAGAGTGAGACCCTACCTCGAACCCCCCCCCCCAAAAAAAAAAAGGAAAAAAATAATTCCTTCAAGTATTTTCTGTAGAGCTGGTTTAGTTGTCATAAATTCCTTTACCCTGTTTTTTTTTTTTTTTGTTGTTGTGGAATGTCCTTATTTCTCCATCAATTTGCATACATAGCTTTGAAGGATAAAGTAATCTTGGTTGACAGCTGTTATCCTACAGAACTTGGAATACATCATTCCAAATCCTTCTGGCTTTTAAAGTTTGTGTTGAGCAGTATGCAGTTATTCTGATGGGCTTGCCTTTGTAGGTGAATTGCTTTTTCTCTCTAACTGCTTTCAATATATTTTCTTTGGTTTGTGTTTAGTAGTTTAATTATAACATAGCAAGGAGAGGTTCTTTCCAGATTTTGTTTGTTTGGTGTTCTTAAAGATTCTTGTATCTGCATTGGCATTTCTTTCCCAATTTGGGGAAATTTTTCTTCTATGATTTTGTTGAACACAGCTACTAAGCCTCTGGATTGACACATTTCTCCTTCTGTCATTCCCTGAATTCTTATGTTTGATCTTTTCATAGTGTCCCAGATATCTTGAAATTCCCATTAGTACCTTCCTATTAGGTTGTCTTTCTCTTTGTTGGAGAGTACACAAATAAAAATTTTAATGCTTCACCTTGAGGTCTTAGAAAGAGAGCAAGGCAAACCAAAAAGCAGTAGGCAGAAAGAAATCATAGGTTAGGGAAGAAATTAATGAAATAGACCCCCCCACACACACACACAAAAAGCAATCTAAAGAATCAACAAAGAATTGGTTCTTTGAAAGGATATTTGAAAAGACTGTATTAGATCAGCCACCTGGTCTTCTAGTTTAGAAGGCTGTTCTCTCCTTCATCCATCCTACTGATGAGACTTTCCACAGAGTTTTTTTTTTTTTTAATTTCATTGACTGTATTCTTCATAAACCAGATTTCAGCCTGTTTTTTATTCAGTATTTCTACTTCCTTACTCATGTCTTGTAATGACCTCCTTATTCCATTAAGCTAATTTCCTGTGGTCTTTTTCAGAAGTTTGTTTTCTTCTTCAATTCCTTTGTTTTCTTCTTTGATTCCCTTCATTTATTCTCTGATTTCTTTGAGCATAAAATCATCATTTCTTGACATCTTTGTCAAGCATTTCATCTAAAACAGTCTCATTGGTGATCATTTCTGATGGGCTTATAGTTTTTGGTGGGACTCTATTGTCTTAATTCTTTGAATTTCTTGTATTATATTGTAGTGACTTTTACAACCTGAATTGAGTTGATGCTTGGGTTTCTACTTATATGCAGTGCTCCAGACATGAAATCTGCCACTATATATTCTCATGATATGATTTTAAGGTTCCTGGTGATTGTCCCTCAAATCAGGCCACAGAAGTAATCCTAGGCTTTGAGTTTGCTTGTTAAGGAATTATTCTAGTGGACTGGGTGGAATAACTTACTGGCAAACTTCAACCGAGTAACATACACAATCAATAAAAACCAGCACAAACTATGAAATTGTGGGGATTAAAACAAACTCATAGTCATATAAAGCCAAAAAAGTGTGTTGATCTACACACTTAATCTTGTCAGATGGGAGGTAGAGATTTCTGTTCTGATTGGGTTCCAGATAAACCTGGATCTGGATCAGACCCTGCCCCCAATAATGACAGAAGCAATAAACAAAGGCCCTATGTATATATGAACACATTAACAGCAAAAATATTCAACTCCTCAATACTGGTTACTTGAACCAAGTATATGTACTCCATAACCTGCCCTGACAAAGAAAGAAAGATTAGCTCTTGCAGTGCAGGTCTGTGTACCTCATGTTTTGTTTTGTTTTGTTTTGTTTTTTTTTTTTTTGTCAGTCTGCCTCATTACCTTTTGGGGTGGCTTCCAATCTCACAAATGCTGAGTGTCTGCCTTGATCCCTCCATGTGGTGCTGTGAAGCTGTACTTCTGTTCATCTCTGCTGTCTGCCCTGCCACTGGGGGCTAAATGCTGGAGGTTCACAGTTCTAACTGTGGGGGGCACAGGAGAATTCAGACTTCTAGAGTTGCTTGCACTTTCAGTAGATCTTTAGTTTACTCAGCTGTCTTTCCTTCAGATTTCTTAATTTTGCAAGAAGGCTTATGAAGTCAAAAAATATGTTGCTTGGTCTCTGATGATGCTGCCACCTGGTGCGCCTGGCAGGGTGGCATGCCTGGCAGGTGTGGAGCAAGGATTGTGGGCTGTGAGCACCTCAGTGGAACTCTAGCCTTTTTCCTCCTTTCTGGTGGATCTTGGTCTCTCCAACTTTTCTGCTGTGTCTATGAATAACCTATACTCCTTCACTTTTCAGAAGAAGAGTGTATTTTGCTGGGGTTTTGCTTAAATCTCTCCCTAGGCTGGTTTGGCATAACTCTTATGCCTCCATCTTACCTGGAAGTCTCATCTTTATTTTTGATGGTCTTCCTTTTTGCCATGAGCAGCCCCCTTTCCTTACAGGTGATCCCATGGACCTGAGCCATGGCAAAGGTATATCGGCTGTCTGTGAAGTTGTTTGCAATTTTGTCTTTGGACATTTTAAGGGCCTGAATCAGGGCAATTAGTTTGGCCTTCTGGGCCAAAGTCCCAGGTGGTAGGGCACAGGCCCATACTACAGAGTCAAGAGTTACTACCACAGCATCCACATACCTTACTCCATTTTGCATGTAGCTGCTCTCATCTGTGAAGTAGTCTACCTCTGCATTCAGCCAGAGGATGACTGTCAGGTCCAGCCTCACATTTTGGACTTGGTTCAACACTATTAAGCAGTCATTTGTAATGTCCTGGTCTGGGTCCAGCAGTAATGTGGCTGGATTGAGAGCTGAGCTAGGGTGGTATCAGTTGTGGGGCAGGTTCAGAAGCAGAGACTAGTAATGCACCAGTCAGTTATTAGAGATCCATTGATCTGGGGGATTCTTGAGAATCCCTTCAATGGTATGTGGGGCAATTATGATCAATTCTTGTCCCATAGTAATCTTATCTGCATCCTTAACCAGCAATGCGGTGACTCCCATACTACACATGCAGGCTGGCTATCCTTGTGCAACTGGGTCCAGCTTTTTAGACAGATAGGCTACTGGTCTTTTCTAAGGGCCTAGAGTTTGAGTCAGCACCCCCTTAGCTATGCCTTTGTTTTCATCCACATATAGGCAGAAAGGCTTGTAGATGTCTGGCAGGGCCAGTGCTGGGGCCTTAAGGAGTGCCTCCTTGAGCTGATGGAATGCTCTGTTCATCTCTGGAGTCCAGTGCAAGGCATTCTCCTGCCCCCATGTGGCCTCATAGAGAGACTTAGCAATTTCCATGAATCCTGACACCCAGAGTCTACAGAATCCCGCCAAGCCCAAGAATTTATGAACTTGTCATTGAGTTTTGGGAGGGGGGATGCTGAGGATCATCTATTTTGGGGCTTGAGACAGCAGATGTTCCCCCCCCCCTTGAGCATGTACCCTAAGTATGTTACCTCCCTTTGGCAGAAATGTGCCTTTTCTACAGACATTCAATATATCTGGTCCAATTCTCTGAGCAAAGTGCCAGTCACCAAACAATAGGTTTCTTCATCTGGGGCAGCTATAATGAGGTCATCTACATACTGTAGAAGGGTTATTTGGGGGTGTGCTTGCCAGTACTCACACAGGTCTTTATGGAGTGCTTCTTCAAAGATGGTGGGTGAGTTCTTTAACCCTTGTGGTAGCCTAGTCCATGTCAGCTGTCCATTGAAGCCACACTCTAGGCTGTTCCATTCAAAGGTGAACAAGGGTTGACTAGCTAGAGCCAGGGGCAGGCTGAAGAATGTGTCTTTAAGATCCAACAACATATAGGCATCCTGCTCAGGCAGTAAGGTGCTCAGCAGGGTGTATGGATTGGGCACTATGGGGTTAATGTCTTCTACTCTTTTATTTACTCCCCTTGAGTCCTGCACAGGTCAATAGTCATTGGAACGGACTTTTCTTAATGGCAGCAGGGGGGTGTTCTAGGCAGACTGGCAAGGAACTAATATCCCTTGTTCCCAGGTCAGTTTATGTAAGGGGTTACCCCCACTTTTACTTCCTGAAACATGGAGTACTAATGGACTTGGGCTGGACTTCTTGTGCCAAAATTGGGACCCAATGTTTAGCTAGCCCCATCTGATTTCTGTCTACCCACACTCCTGGAATTTCCTCCTATCATTTTTCCAAGTATGGTTCCTTGTTGGCTGTTGGAGGGGGCAGGGCATTGAGTTTGTATACTTCTTCTAGAAACACAGTTAGAACATGTATGGGGCCATTTTCATTAAACACCTGTACTCCATCCGGGCTAAAATGAGTTTGTGCCCCAATCCAGGCAGACTGCCAAGGAACTAATATCCCTTGTTCCTAGAGTCACTTTATGGGAGATGTTACCTTGACTTTTGCATCCCGAGACATGGAGTACTGACAGACTCTGGCCAGATGAGCATCAGCTTTTAGTTGTATCAAAATTGGGACTGGGGGCTGGATAAATGGCTTAGTTGTTAAACACTTGCCTGTGAAGCCTAAGGACCATGGTTCAAGGCTCAATTTCCCAGAACCCACGTTAGCCAGATTCACAAGAGGGCACATGCATCTGGAGTTCATTTGCAGTGGCTGGAGGCCCTGGTGTGCCATTTTCTCTCTCTATTTGCCTCTTTCTCTCTCTGTCTGTCCTCAAATTAATAAATAAAACAAAATAAAATTGGGACTGGATTTTTAGCTAGTCCCATCTGATTTCTTTTGCCCACTCTCTTGGAATTTCCTCCCATAATTTTTCCAAGTATGATTCCTAGTTGGCAGTCAAAGGGGGTGGAGCATAGCATTTGTACTGTTCTTACAGAGGCATAGTCAGATTGTGTATGGGGTCATTTTCATTAAAGACCTGTAATCCATTGGGGCTAAAATGGCTTTGTGCCCCCATCTTGGTCAGGAGGTCTCATCCCAGGAGTAGGTATGGGCACCCGGGATGACCATAAATAAATGGGTTACCTGTCCCAATCCCAAGTTCACCTTTCTTTGGGTCATCCATAGATATTGGTTAGTTCCAGTGGCCCCCTGGACCCATGTTTTCTTGTTAGACAGGGTTCTGATAGGTTGTTTTATGATGGAGTGTTGTGCCCCTGGGTCGTCTAGAATTCCCCTCCACCTTTAGGGTCACCCAGTGCTCATGGAAGGGATATGAGCCCTGACACCCTCAGTTACCTAGTTGTTCTATCTCCAGAACTTTTGGTCCTTTCTCCCTTTGCTTTTTGGGGCAGTCATTATTCCAGTGTCCTATTTCTTTGCAGTAAATGTGTTAGTCTTTTTGTAGATTGGTCATCCCTCCTTTTTTTGGAGGGGTTTGTTTGTTTGTTTTCCCCTTCCATAGGCTATATCTTTTAATTCTTGTGAATCAGATCTTTGTCTCCCTGTAATGGCCAGTAGTACTCTGGTGAGTCCTTTTGTTTGCCTATCTTCTGGAGTATCCCTATTGCTGTAGACCTTGTCTGCTACAGCTTTGAGCTCTGCCATTTGCTTACCTGTGAATCCATTGAGTCGTTGGAGCTTTCTGCAGATGTCTGTCACTGCCTAGTTGACAAAAGCTATGTTCACAGCAGACTGATTTTCCTTCACTTCAGGGTCAAGGGGTGTGTAAGTCTGGTAGGCCTCCAACAGTTGCTTTAGGAAGGGCCCTGAGATTTCTTCTTTACCTTGTATGAACTGGCCTACCTTAGACAAATTTGTAGGTGTTTCAGCAGCCTCCTGGAGACCACCCATTAGAATCTGGCTGTAGACCTTCAGCCTCTCCTTACCTGCAGGGTCGTTAGATTCCCAGTTTGGCTGAATCAAGGAAAAAGTCAATGTCAGTCTGGACTGCCATGGGTTGGCTGTTTGGCCCTGGGACTGACGTTCAGGCTGTGGCTAGCACCTGCTCTCTTTCCTCATTTGTGGAGAGCAGCTGCAAAAGCTGTTGGCAATTGTCCCACGTGGGTTGGTGGGTAATCATTACAGAGTTTAATAGGTGTAGCAGTGCAGAGGGTTTATCTGAGAACTTGAGATTTTGCATTTTCCCGTTATATAGGTCACTAGTGGCCAAGGGATGTGGGCCATATATTGTTGGCCCTCCTGAACAGGGGGTCAGTTGCTCATGAAGGCAGTGCTATTGTATTGAAGTCTGCCTGTCTTGTATTCTAGGCCCGTGTATAGGGGGTCTTATCATATTCCCTCTCTCTTCCCCTGGGTCTGGATTGGCAGTGACCACCTGTGGTATGGATTCCAGCATGGGGTCAGGTACATAGGGAGGTGGGTAGAGGTCCTCCTTGGGAACAAAGGAGGATAGGACTGCTGGCTTGTGGTCCTTCAGTGTTCCTGACTCCCTAACCAACAGGATCACTGGAGTTGGTGGCAGAGAGGGTCTTAGCCAATATATATTTTTTTAATTGAGGGGTTGTAGAGATGGCTCAGCAGCTAAAGGCACTTGCTTGCAAAGCCTGATGGCCCAGGTTCAATTCCATTCCTCAGTACCATAAATCCAGATGCATGAAGTAGTGCATGCAGCTGGAATTAATGTACAGTCGCAGGAGGCTCTGGAGCACCCATAATCACTCACTTTCTTGCTGTCTGCCTCTTTCTCTTTGTCTTGTTCTCTCAAATAAATTAAAACATTTAAAGCTGGGTGTGGTGGCTCATGCCTTTAATCCCAGCACTCCAGAGGCAGAGGTAGGAGGATCACCATGAGTTTGAGGCCACCCTGAGAAAACAGAGCGAATTCAACCTAGGCTAGAGTAAGACCCTACCTTGAAAAACCAAATAAATAAAAACAAAGGAATTGAGCTGAAATGAATGTCATCCTACTTTGAGGTCTAATCCAATATTTTTACTATCCTCAACTTTGTTAATTCATAGATCATAAAATATGTTAAGTATAATCAACTAAAACATTAGCTTGCCTTAAAATACATAAAAGATTATTGGAGCTGGGCATGGTGCCTCACACCTTTAATCCCAACACTTGGGAGGCAGAAGTAGGAGGTTTGCCATCAGTTTGAGGCCACCTGAGACTATATAGTGAATTCCAGGACAGCCTGGACTACAGAAAGACACTACCTCAAAAATAAGCATGCCTTTGCATACAAATTTGCCTTAAGGCTTGCAGATGTTCTTCAGTGGTAAGGGCATTTGTCTAGAAATTAGACTCACTCTTTCATTAAGCTTAAATTAAGGTTCCCTTATTTGTTTTAGGAAAGCATAAAAGGTTTGTACATTTTTTGTGCAAGTAATAGATAACCTGAAAAAGCTTTTTCATTCCTTTATTATGCATTATAACACTGAAAATCAGATTTTCGTTAACACCTGCACTATAAATTATAATGATAACATTCTAATTTCATTTATTCAGTTTTGATACCTAACTAACTTTCTATAGCTTACATATTTAATATATCTACTTCTAATAAATGGGCTATCATGGAAATATTTCCTTACTCAAATAAAATAGTTATTCACAAATTTCCAAGGAGGAAGCAAGCCCTATTGACACAATGAGTATTGAAAGAAAACATCAAAATTAGTAAGTCCTTTGGTCCATTTTGGACAAAGAACAAACACACATTCATTTATTCATTTATTTAAAAAGTGTTGAGTACTATTATATACAAGGCAAACGCTAGTATTAACAATGTCTATTAGAGTAAATGATGATTCTAAACAGGACCAGTCCATGTGTCTTTCATAGCTTTCTGGGGAGAGATTTTGAATGCTGGATCCAAACAGAGTCACACAGAAGCAAACTGAGGTGTATAAAATGAAGCTGGGCTTGGACTTTAGGCTGCCACTGTAGCTTCGTCACATGGCTGTCCAACTGGGATATTCTTGCCCAAAGTCTCATCATTTTATAGAAATTACTATATATGCCTTGCTTAATTAGGAGTTAACCAAAAGGTTTTTGTTTTTCCTTTTTTATCTGCAAAATTTTGTAAGAGGGAAAGCATATTTAAAAGGGAGATATAGATTCCCCAACAGTCAGGCCAGTTACAGATACACAGGCCTTAACAAATGTTCAAAATGTTGAGAATGGTCACATGAAAATGAAGAAGTAACAGAGATATTTATTAGTAAACACTGTACAACTGGCTTAAGAGAATAGAGCTGTTCATTCACATTCACAGTAAAGAAGATGCCAGTGTGATAGAAATGTAAGATATATGCTTGAGACATTATACACAGGCAGCTATCACTCCTACCAATTCCTGAGTTCTGTGAAATCCCTGAAATACCATATATTTGTGTGTGTGTGTGTATATATATATATATATATATATATATATATATATATATATATATGCTTACATACATACATGTGTATACTCACATCCCACATGTGCAAATCACACACACATGTGTGTATATGTATATATATACATATACACACACACACACACACATATATATATATATATATATATATATATATATATATATATATATATACACACACCTACATAATAGACATACACTTAACACACATATGCCTTCTCTCCTTACATAGGAATTCTAGAGCACATTCTTGGCTATAACAGTATTTCTAGGAAGTCTAAGGAGTTTACTTGTACATTTAATGGGAATTTAGGCCCTTTGATCTGCTATCCAAGGAGAATAGCTCTATCAGAGCATTGGCTGCAGTTAGGCATGTCTTGATTTTTCTCCCTCCTGCACCTGTTGACCTCTGCTACTTCTCTTATACTGTGAGGAGAATTCTCACAGCCTCCAAATTTCTTCTGATTAATCTTATTGCCAAGAATTGAGGAAGAATTTGGAAATAAGCAAATAGCTCAGAGATCTTCCTGCAGCTGAACCTTTATAAGGAAATTCCATGTGTACAGAGAGAGGTTAAACACCTTGCCTCAAATTGCAAGACTAGTAAAGAGGACAGCTGAGACTCATAATGATTCAGTTCTTCTAAGCAGTAGATTAAACCGCTGCATATTCATGTATAAGAAGAAATTGTTTAATTCAGTTACTTTTAAAAGGAGTTACTAACATCAGTGAAAAATAACAAAAGGCTGAATCTGTATTGGAAAGGATACCTTAAAGACTCTGAGTTATTCTCAGAATAGGGTCATCATGCCAGTGCTGATTGGCCAGGGTGGACATTTGGGAGTTTTGCTAATTATCTTGTTTTCTGACCCCTAAATCCAGACCCTTAAGGCAGTTGAGAAGAACATTGTAAGTACTAGCTGAATGGTCTGATATAGCATCTTGCTGTTTGTGTGGAGCCCTGTTGATTGGTTTTTCAATTAATAATTAGAATGAGGAGTATTTGGTAATTAGTGGGATATACAATGTTCATTTTACTTCTTTTAGCACAAGCAAGCTAGTGCAGAGCTCTCTCTCTCTCTCTCTCTCTCTGTGTGTGTGTGTGTGTGTGTGTGTGCGCGCACGCATGAAGGTGAGGTTTTACTTTTTGTGGTGGTACTTCATGTCTGTGGTTTTTAGTTATTATTTTAGTAGTCATGTGTGTTGAGTTCTGTTCCTTCAAACTGTGCAGTCTAAAACTAGAGATAAGTACTTTGGGGTTGGACCTTAATTTGAGATCTGTGCTAAGGATTGATTCTTATTAAACATATTACTAAGGTAATGTTGCCTAAAGAGGATTGATGATAGGGTAGGTATAAAACAAATTATGTTAAAAAAGGAAATAAAAGTTGAATTTTCTCTGAGAAAGAAGGAAAAGAAACAGTAAAAAATATCTACAATATATATTTTATGCTAATAGAATAAATAATATACATGCTATTACTGAACTTTCAAAAGTTTCTCAGGATAAACTGAAGGTTAAAATAGTCATAAAGTTGCTGATAAAAATTTAATATACCAAAATGTAATACAGATAATACATGTGAACTTAGAATAAGAGGAATTATTGGCTATTTTACCAGAAGTTATTCTTAGGGATACAAGTCAAAATAGACTTCTTGTTCTGCAAACAATGTGATTCCATTTCTCCCTGCTGCACCTCTTTTAGTTATCTCTATAATTCCAAAGGAACTATAACTATTTAGAGTAGAAGAAAGGAGTTAAAGAATAAAATAAGTTTTAAAAAGTGGTAAATAATACATGCCCCTGCTGCACTTGCCCTCTCAGACTCAGCATATCAAGCCTAAACTAGTACTCGGCTATAGGAAATAGAGAGTCTAATTTACTGAGTTCACAAGTTTTTCTTTTTTAATTATTGAGGTGAACATTTTAATTACAAAAATGACATTGTTCACACTATAGCAACTTGAAAACTGTGTAATGTGTCTAAAATTTCATCCAATTGTAGCTTACAAGAAAATAATATCACCTAAAGCTTACAGGCCAGTGGGACACGGAATATAAGTGGCTTATAGCTTCTTCAAGCTGAACAGTGTTAATTCCATAAACCATTGTATAAAAGTGCCATATATCAAATCTGACTGTCCTAGTGCATTAATTTCATTACCATTTCTAATTTGTTTACTGAATTTGGTTATAAAATTATGATTTTAGTCCCAGTATATGTCAACAGGTGCAAATACAGGGAAGGACATCCAGACATCACACAGATCTACATTTCTGTTTGTTTTTAATTTCTGCTTCTGTGGGTGTTCATTTACTAATTTTTTTTTCTTTTTACAAGAGGACACATTTGGGGCATGATATTGCTGATCAGTCCAAGTTTAAGCAATTTCAAAAATGTAGGAATACTGAGGCTTCCTGTCCATGAGTCACTGGAGGACAAGAAGAAAAGACACTTTCTGAGAAAAGCTACCTATAAACTTTGTTATTCTAAACTGTAACTTTCAGCCTAAGGAACAGAGAATGCTAACCGTAACTTACTTTGCCATGAATATGTCTGTGTGTTTGTGTGTGTGTGTTCGCTGCAAGGACATGACAGACACTTGCACCATTTTTTTTTCTTTGGCTTATGTGGGTTACTTGAGGTTTGAACCTGTGTCCACAGACCTAGCAAACAAGTGCCTTTAACCACTTAGCCATCTTTCTGGCCCTGGCACTTAGTTTTTGATAGAAAATAAAGGAAGAAAAGAAAATGATATTGAGAGAAAGACCAGTTATAATTTTGCTCTTGTGAGATTTATATTCTACTAAAATGGACAAAAATTCAATAGATAACATTTTATTTAATATGCATCTTGTTGACAGTGATGACTATCTGAAATGGTATGAGAGAGGACTAATATGCTGTGATAATGAAGAAAGCCATGTAAATGACACATTCTCTGAGGAAGAGTGTGCATGAAGATGGATTTTTTTTTGGGGGGGGGGGTTAGGGCGTTAAGGAAGAATTTCAGGCAAGGTAGAAGCCTGCAGAGTTGTTGGAATGTGCAGAAGCTCTGTGGATTCCATGAACTAAACCAAAAGCAGTGTGTGGAATGAAAGACAAGGGAAAGGAGAGGAAACAGGGTGAAGCTTATAAGGCAGAAGGACCCGGCAGAAGGAGGACTTTGCACAGTTTGCCCATGTTAATAAATAAGAATCCAAATATCATAAAACAAAAAACCGTGAGCTCCAGAAAAGAGATCTAAAATTAATCAAAGCAAAATCTAGGAGATGAGCTTGAAGTTAGGGAAAAGGGGAAATGAAATGTATTTTAAATTCTCCAGTCAGGAGGTAAAGAGCACACCCTAGAATTAGAAATTGCCATCAGGAGGTAAAGAGCACACCCTGGAATTAGAAATTGCCATCATGTTCATTTAAAATTTTTGAAATGACAGGAAAAGGAACAAATGTCATTTTGGAAAAGAAAAAATTAAATATTATTGAGTATATTCAAACTATTTTCTTATTTTGGTTTAAACTTTAAATTCTAACGAGCACAGATTTGTAGAAATTCTAAACATAAGTTTGTTCCTACTGAACACTTTCCCACTTAAATGCCTTTAGTGTTGAAAGGAATTAGAAACCATCTAGAAAAGAATTAAGCAAATCATTCATCATAGGGCTATACACATTCCCAACACTGGACTTAACTGAAAATGTGCAGTAGCTTTTGTTACTAAACAAACAAAACCTACTACATACGTAAATGCTTTCTAATAGAATAAAAATGAGTGAGATAGGGCTGGAGAGTTGTCTTAGCACTCACTTCAGGTGCTTGCATGAGAAACCTAAAGACCCAGACAACTGAGAATGTACGTAAGCCAGAGGTACATAGTGGTGAGCACATATCGAGATTGCTTGTAGTCACTGGAGGCCCTGGCATACCATTCTCGCTCTCCCCCTTTCTCCTCTGGCAAATAAATAAAAATAAAAAATAAATAAAGATAAATGAATGAAGTAAATTACAAAGATCCAATCATTAAATGAAAGACTGAAAATAGCAGACCAGCAAACAAAAATAAGTAGAAAGTGTCAAAACGTATTAAAAGGACAAATGAAAGAGAAAGGAAGCTAACATTTACTAGATCGGTAGAGAAGAAAGAAATATAACCAAAAATCAAGTTCTGATTTTTGGAAATCATAAGATTGGCAGATAATTCAGGCAGCTCTTACATAAATGGCTAAGTAAAACTTAAATTATAAAATGTTGCCTGATAACAGTGATTAATGAAAAAATACTTATTTAATTAACATTAGATATGTGACTACCCTTTTTATGAACACAATACAATCCCAGGGAGTAATTACAACAGATTTGTTTGTGTATGTGTGCAAGCTTTTTAATTTGAATAAAATAAAATAATCTAGACATTAACTCCATGACAGAAGTCTGAGAATAACCAACACTGTGTGAAATTGAACAGCAGCAAGGCATTGGGACGGGAGAAGCTGTCTTAATAGAACTTGTAAGCTAATAATTTCCTGTATGACATTAATGTAGTTCTGTGTAGAAGACAGAATCATATACCAGGGGACAAGCCCAAGAGAGCACCCAGTGGAGGGGAGATATTCTGATATGATAAAGTTGGCATTCAGTTCATTGTTATGGAATGGAATGCTAAGTCATACTGCTACTACTGTTCACATATAAGAAAGACTGAAAATATGATTTGAATGATATAGCATTGAAAATTTAATTCCAAGTAAAGGTTTAATATGCAATTTATGGAGAAACTGGCCCAATTTTATAATTTTTCCAACCAAGCCTATAAAAGAAGTGTCTGTTTTTTCTATATAAATATGAACTGATTTTGTTGATGAAATATATATTAAATTAAAATTAAATAAGCAGTTAAAATTATTAAGATTTCAGTCTGCAATGTGATAATAATTTTGAATTTTTTAATAGAAAAAAATGTATCTTACCAAAATGTAAAAGAAAAGAGGTACATTAATAAGTTAGGGTACAAAAGTATATAGAAAGCTATTTATGAAATAAAAGATATTCAAGTTTACCAGTAAGCAGAGAAATGTAATCTAAAATAGCAATGAACTGTCACTTTACATAACCAGGTGCACAGAAATTCAAAACAGGAAAAAAATTGTTATGGCCAAGCTGCAAGAAGAATGATACTCATCTGCTAGTTGAGGTGTGGGTTCCTTTGGAAAAGCTACCAGTCATAATCAGTCACAATGATTTATACATGAGTTTCCTGACCATAAAAATGTTTAATCAGTTTGTTCATTGAGAGACAATTTATGTAGTACTGCTTGCCTAAGCAAAAAAAAAAAAAATCCATTGTCCATAATACAGAAATAAATGAGTATATTATTATGCACATATGACCGGGAATATATCACAACAATTGTTTAACTATTTTTACTTGCTTATTTGCAAAGAGGGAGAGAGGGAGGGAGGGAGAGAGAGAGAGAGAATGAATGAGAGAGAAAGAGAGAGAGAATGGGCATGCCAGGGCCTGTAGCCACTGCAGATGAACTACAGATGCAGCCACTTTGTGCATCCAGCTTTACATGGGTACTGGTGAATCACACCTAGGTCCCTTTGGCTTTGCAGGGAACTGTCTCAAGTAATGAGCCATCTCTCCAGCCCCTCACAACCATTTTTATATAAGAAAATGGAAGAATATATTTCCATGAGATATTTCATGTAAGAAAAGCAAAAGTATATTGTATTTAAAAAGAAACAAGGCCATTTAGATAAACACTTATGTGAAGTCTTCACTTACAAGAATGAGGAGTCCAGCATATACATGTGGACTATTTGAGGAGATTGAAATTTCAGAGAAGAAAGGGTAATGGATGGAAAGTATTTAGAAGAAAATACTTAATGAAATAATGTTTGCATATCATTAATAATTAAGTATGTTTTTACATATGTTAGTTTGTCTCTTTCCATCTATTCACTGAGCATATATACATATGCTGAAAATTTTATTTCATTTATTATCCACATTTTTAGAAAATTCTCAGAAAAGAAGTGAAGATAAAAAATGTACTAAGTGACTTCCAGTTAAGATGGCAGCGTAGGTACCACGCCAAAGCAGCCTAGGCGGGAAAAAGACCAAAAAAACTCAGCAAAATGCAAACTTTTACTAAAAGTGAGGTGTATAGGAAATTGAAGCGGCAGTGGAGAAGTAGGAGAGATCCAGAGCATCCAGAGCCCGCACAGGCCGGCAAAAGTGGCTCCAGCAGCTCGGCCAACCGCTGTGGCAGCGGCGCACCAGAAAGCCACAGGCTCGGCTTCAGCGACAGGAAAAGGCAGGTGCGGGAGCTTCCCCTCACACCGCGCTCTCCACAACTCAGGAAATGTGAAGGGAGAGCAGCAGTGAGCAACGGAAGAGCAGACTGCGAGGTAGAAGAACATGTGTGTATTAGTCAGGGTTCTCTAGAGGAACAGAATTACCAGAATGAATTATTTTAAAAAGGGAATTTATTGGATTAGCTTACAGTAGTCCAATAGCAGTTGCAGGCCCGAGAACCACTGAACCTGGTAGCTGCTAGTCCACATGGCTGGATGCCTCAGCAGTCCTGACCCGGCACTGCAGATGGTGCCAGAAAGCCTGGAGGCTTACTGAGGAGCCGCTGGGTTTCGATCCACGTGCGTCTTCAGTTGAAGTTGGTCTTTAGTCCGTATTGGTCTTCAATCCATGCTAGAAGGTAGGGGGCAGCTCCGGCAGCCAAGTGGAAGGAAGGAAGGAAAAAAGGGAACTCTTCTACTCAGAGCTTCCTTATATCAAGTCCCTCTCTGAGCGGGGCCATCCACTCTGGGGGAAGGGCTCACCCTGGGAGAAAGATCTCCTCCTTTAGTTGATCCTTCCTAGAAGCAGCCTGTGGATTACTAAACAGATCAAGTTGACAACACCTTAATTATCACAAGTCCACCCCTTGTCAACTTGGCATCAAATCATGTCTTCTTACATCATACTTAATTTCCAAATGAAAACAGTAACAAGCTCATAATTCCACCTAACATCGCATAACTATCCCACGTACAACCGGAACCACAAAATCTTCCCCCCAACACAAGCTTAGTCTTTAATACAATGGGTCCAATATAAATTCAACAGTTTAGCTAATGATACAATCTTAATATTGGCGTAGATACAAACACTCTGTTATCAAGGCGGGACAGAAACATTGCAATCACAGTCCTCGTTTCTGTAACTGATCACGTGGCCTTAGCTGATATTTGTAACTGCCTTCTTCTACTACCCATTCTGTATTCCCTCCACCTTCAGCAAGCACCTCGGCAGGTCTTGGTTCTTTACCTGGAGGGGTAACCCATGCCTTCATTCCCGAAGGATCTGGGCCATTTATCACACTACTTCTATTGGGTTGTTGCAGTCGTCCATTGACTTTGACAACAGGACATGGTAACACTAACAGACGCCCTAAAGGATCTCCTGCACTCCAGGCATACTCTTCCTTACTGCCATTGTGGAGGAGCAGCACAATTTCCCCCTGGAAATCTGGATCAATCACCCCTGCAATCACTGTAACTCCTTTCTCAGCCTGTTCACTCAAGGACATTAGGAGCCCAAAGTGACCAGGGGGAAGTCTTAGCTTCCAGTTCAATAGAATGTTCTTTGTGTCTCCTGGCAAAAGCACTCCCCCCTCTGGGACCAAGACTTGTAGTCCAGCAGAGCATAAGGTTGCGGGAACAGGAAGCAAAAATCTAGCTAACGGGTCACTTGGGGTGATGGCAAGTGGGACCATTCCCATTTCCACCCCTTGATTCCTGGACCCGTGAATCTAGGCTATAGGAGAAACAGTACCATATATAGGACACTGATTCAGAGCATATACAGCCTGCTTGAGGACACTCCCCCAGCCCTCCAAGCTGTTGCCACGTAGTTGGCGCTGTAGCTGTTTCTTCAAAAGGCCATTCCACCATTCTATCAAGCCAGCTGCTTCAGGATGGTGGGGCACATGGTAAGACCAGTGAATTCCATGATCATGAGCCCACTGCCGTACTTCCTTGGTGGTGAAGTGAGTTCCTTGGTCAGAAGCAATGCTGTGTGGAATGCCATGACTGTGGATAAGGCATTCTGTAAGCCCACGGATGGTAGTTTTGGCGGAAGCGCTATGTGCAGGAAAGGCAAATGCATACCCAGAATAAGTGTCTATTACAGTAAGGACAAAACGCTGTCCTTTCCATGATGGAAGAGGTCCAATGTAGTCAACCTGCCACCAGGTTGCTGGCTTGTCACCCCAAGGAATACTACCATATCTGGGTCTCAGAGTTGGCCTCTGCTGTTGGCAAATTTGGCACTCAGCAGTAGGCATAGCCAGGTCATCCTTAGTTAGTGGAAGTCCATGTTGTTGGGCCCATGCATAGCCTGCATCTCTGCCACCATGGCCACTTTGTTCATGGGCCCATTGGGCAATGACAAGGGTGGCTGAGGAAGGAGGTTGACCACTATCCACAGAACGGGTCAGCTTATCTACTTGATTATTAAAGTCATCCTCCAGTGAGGTCACCTTCTGATGAGCACTGACATGGGACACAAGCATCCTTATATCCTTTGCCCATTCAGAGAGGTCTATCCACATACACCTTCCACTAATGTCCTTTTCACCAATTTTCCAATTGTGCTCCTCCTAAGTCCCAGACCATCCAGCCAAACCATTGGCCACAGCCCATGAGTCAGTGTATAACTGCACATCTGGCCATTTTTTCTTCCAAGCAAAATGCACAACCATATGCACTGCCCAAAGTTCTGCCCATTGTGAAGACTTCCCTTCACCACAGTCCTTCAGAGTTGTCCCAGAAAGGGGCTGTAATGCTGTAGCTGTCCACTTCTGGGCAGTGCCGGCATAACATGCTGAACCATCTGTAAACCATGCCCTAGATCTCTCCTCCTCAGTCAGTTGATCATAGGGCACACCCCATGATGCCATAAGTGCATGCTTGGGGACAGAAGGTATTGCAACAGGAGTAGCAACCATAGGCATTTGGGCAACTTCCTCATGTAACTTACTCGTACCTTCAGGGCCTGCTCGAGCCCGATCACGTATATACCACTTCCACTTGATGATGGACTGCTGCTGTACACATCCAACTTTATGGCCTGGTGGGTCAGACAACACCCAGCTCATAATGGGCAGCTCGGGTCACATAGTAACTTGATGGCCCATTTGTCAAATGTTCAGTTTCCACTAAGGCCCAATAGCAAGCCAAGAGCTGTCTCTCAAAGGGAGAATAATTGTCTTCAGATGATGGCAGGGCCTTGCTCCAAAATCCCAAGGGCTTCTGCTGTGATTCACCTATGGGGGCCTGCCAAAGGCTCCAAACAGTGTCCCTGTCTGCCACTGAAACCTCAAGTACCATCAGATCTGCTGGATCATACAGCCCAAGGGGTAGAGCAGCCTGCACAGCAGCCTGCACCTGTTGAAGAGCCTCTTCTTGTTCTGGGCCCCAATGGAAACTAGCAGCTTTCCGAGTCACTTGGTATATGGGACGGAGTAAGACACCCAAGTGAGGAATGTGCTGTCTCCAAAATCCAAATAGGCCCACTAGACGTTGTGCTTCTTTCTTAGTGGTAGGAGGGGCCAAATTCAACAACTTGTCCTTCACCTTAGAAGGAATATCCCTGCATGCCCCACACCACTGAACTCCTAGAAATTTCACTGAGGTGGAAGGTCCTTGAATTTTGGATGGACTTATTTCCCATCCCCTGATGCGCATATGCTGTACCAGCAACTCCAGAGTGGCTGCCACCTCCTGCTCATTTGATCCAATTAGCATTATGTCACCAATATAATGGACCAACGTGACACCCTGTGGAAGGGACAGGCGATCAAGGTCCCTGCAAACTATGCTATGACACAGAGTGGGAGAGTTAATATAACCTTGAGGAAAAACAGTAAATGTGTACTGCTGACCTTGCCAGCTGAAGGCAAATTGCTTCTGGTGGTCCCTATGGACAGATATAGAGAAGAAAGCATTTGCAAGATCAATAGCTGCATACCAGGTACCAGGAGACGTGTTAATCTGCTCAAGTAAAGAAACCACATCTGGTACAGCAGCTACAATTGGAGTCACCACCTGATTAAGTTTCCAATAATCCACTATCATTCTCCAGAATCCATATGTCTTCTGAACAGGCCAAATAGGAGAGTTAAAGGGAGATGTGGTGGGAACCACCACCCGTGCAGCCTTCAAGTCCTTTATAGTGGCATTAATTTCTGAAATCCCTCCAGGGATGCGATATTGTTTTTGATATACTATTTTCCCTGGTGGTGGGAGCCTCAATGGCTTCCATTTGGCCTTTCCAACAATAATAGCCCTTACTCCACAAGTCAGGGAACCAATGTGGGGGTTATGCCAACTGCTAAGTATATCTATCCCAATTATGCATTCTGGGGCTGGGGAAATAACCACAGGATGCATTTGGGGACCCAGTGGATTAAAAAGAAACAAGGCCACTTAGATAAACACTTATGTGAAGTCTTCACTTACAAGAATGAGGAGTCCAGCATATACATGTGGACTATTTGAGGAGATTGAAATTTCAGAGAAGAAAGGGTAATGGATGGAAAGTATTTAGAAGAAAATACTTAATGAAATAATGTTTGCATATCATTAATAATTAAGTATGTTTTTACATATGTTAGTTTGTCTCTTTCCATCTATTCACTGAGCATATATACATATGCTGAAAATTTTATTTCATTTATTATCCACATTTTTAGAAAATTCTCAGAAAAGAAGTGAAGATAAAAAATGTACTAAGTGACTTCCAGTTAAGATGGCAGCGTAGGTACCACGCCAAAGCAGCCTAGGCAGGAAAAAGACCAAAAAAACTCAGCAAAATGCAAACTTTTACTAAAAGTGAGGTGTATAGGAAATTGAAGTGGCACCGGAGAAGTAGAATAGATCCAGAGCATCCAGAGCCCGCACAGGCTGGCAAAAGTGGCTCCGGCAGCTCGGCCAACTGCTGTGGCGGCGGCACACCAGAAAGCCACAGGCTTGGCTTCAGCGACAGGAAAAGGCAGGTGTGGGAGCTTCCCCTCACACCAGTGCTCTCCACAACTCAGGACACGTGAAGGAAGAGCAGCAGTGAGCAATGGAGGAGCAGACCACAAGGTAGAAGAACACGTGGAACAGCGAGAGAACCAGAGCAGCTGCGGATCCCTGCCCTCCCCCACTTCCTGAGCCCAGCTCCAGTGAACAGAGCAGTGTCCCGGGACCCGGCCATGCAAACTTGAGCCAACAGTGGGACCCAAGCAGGAGAGAGTTCGGCAGCAACATCAGTGGCTCTGGCACCAGTAACAGCGGCCCCAGCAGTAGCAGCTCCAGTCGAGCACCAGCGGCAGACCCAGCAGCAGCAGACCCAGGAGTGGCAGCAGCAGCAGACCCAGCAGCAGCAGCTTCAGTGGCAGCAGCGGCAGTGGACACAGCAGCAGCAGCTTCAGCAGCAGTGGTGGCTCCAGCAGTGGCAGCTACAGCATCAGCAGAGGTGGGTCCAGCAGCAGAACCTTCAGCAGCAGCAGCTACAGACCCAGCAGCGGCAGCTTCAGCAGCAGCAGTTCCAGCAGCAGGGGTCCTGATCTGCAGGGCCACACTTGCCAGGCTTGGTTTGCTCTGCAGGAAAAGCCAGTGCCCAGCTCCAGAAATCAGAACAGCAGCCTGATGACCCAGGCAGCAACTTGACTAAGACCAAAATCATCCAAGGTAACTAGGATTGCACCAGGAAAGGGTCTCACATGGTCGCAAACTGACTTGTATCCTTCAACAGACCAGCAATCTTAACCTCTTTGTTGATAGAGGATCTGGTCATTATAATAACTACTCTTGCATGAATACTCAGGATTGTTTTTGATTGAATGTGTACAGTGTTTAGTTAAATTTTAGAATCTACCTGTATTTTATTCCACTCAGCCTGCTTGAATACTCCTATAGCAGGGAAACTCAACCCCTAAGAACATCTAAGTAGATACTCTGAGAGTCTTAAGAGCCACACCTAACACCTTAAACTCCTAAGCTGAAAATATATTACATCAAATCAATTGATACAGCTAAGAATACCCAGCTTGCTAGAAAATCCAAGCATTAACTTAACCGAAGATGCAAAAATATATACATTATAACACAAGAAACACTGAAAAGCAAGACGATATAAATCCACCTAAAAGTATTAATGCATCAGAAACGTCCTCCAGTGAGAACGAGTTAGAGGAAATGCCTGAGAAAGAGTTCAAAAGAATGATTATAAATATGTTCAAAGAGGTCAAAGAACAAATTAAAACAATCAAAGAAGAAATGAAAGAGGAAATCAAAGGAATCAAAGAAGATGCAGGACACCAATTTAATGAAATAAAGAAGGCAATGCAAGACATAAATAAGGAAATAGAAATAATAAAGAAAAACCTGTCAGAATTACTAGCAATGAAGAACACAGTTAATGAAATAAAAAACTCTGTAGAAAATATCACCAGTAGAATGGATGAGGGAGAGGACAGAATATCTAATCTAGAAGACCAGGTGGCAGACCTAATGCAGTCCAACAAAGAGAAAGACAAACTTATAGAAAAGTATGAGTGGGAATTTCAAGATATTCGGGACACTATGAAAAGATCCAATATAAGAATTCAGGGCATAGTAGAAGGAGAAGAACTTCACTCCAGAGGCATAGTAGGCGTCTTCAACAAAATCATAGAAGAAAATTTCCCCCAAATTGGGAAAGAGGTGCCAATGCAGATACAGGAAGCCTTTAGAACCCCAGCCAGACAAAACCCAGAAAGAACCTCTCCTCGCCATATTATAATCAAACTTCCAAACACACACACCAAAGAAAAATTATTGAAAGCAGTTAGAGAGAAAAATCAAGTTACCTACAAAAGCAAGCCCATCAGGATTACAGCAGATTATTCAACACAAACTTTTAAAGCCAGAAGGGCTTGGAGTGATATATTTCAAGTTCTGAAAGATAGCAACTGTCAACCAAGGTTACTTTGTTCTGCAAAGTTATCCATTCAAATAGATGGAGAAATAAAGACATTCCATGCCCAAAGCAGGTTAAAGGTGTATTTGAAGACAAAACCAGCTCTACAGAAAATACTTGATAGAATCCTCCATGCTGAAGAAAAGGAAAATCACACATATAAGGAACCTAGAAAAAACAAGCAATACTCACATACTAGTTAACAGAAGAGAACACAGTTAGAACCGGAACCACACACACACACACACAAAAAATGGCAAACAAAAATACACACCTTTCAATAATATCTCTTAATATCAATGGCCTCAATTCCCCAACGAAAAGACATAGGTTTACAGATTGGGTAAAAAAGCAGGATCCTACAATTTGTTGTCTCCAAAAAACTCACCTTTCTACAAGGATAGACATTATCTTAGGGTGAAAGGTTAGAAGATGGTGTTTCAAGAAAATGGGCCTAGAAAACAAGCAGGATTTGCTATCCTAATATCGGACAAGGTAGACTTTAGTCCAACGTTAGTCAAGAAACCTAAGGAAGGTCACTTTATATTGATTAAGGGCACACTCAACAGGAGGACATTACAATCCTAAACATATATGCACTTAACATGGAGGCTCCCAAATTCATCAAACAAAAACTATTAGAACTAAGGTCACAGATAACACGAAACACAGTGGTGGTGGGTGACTTTATCACCCCACTCTCATCAAATGACAGGTCATCCCAGGAAAAAATAAGCAGAGAGGCATCTGGACTAAATGAGGTCATAGAAGGAATGGACCTAACAGATATATACAGGACATTTCATCCAAAGGCTGCAGAATATACATTCTTTTCAGCAGCACATGGAACATTCTCTAAAATAGACCATATATTAGGACACAAAGCAAATCTTAACAATTTCAAGAAAATTTATATAATTCCTTGCATTCTATCTGACCACAATGGAATTAAACTACAAATCAGTAGGCTATAGAGCATATACAAAATCATGGAAACTAAACAATACACTACTAAATGATGAATGGGTCAATGAAGAAATCAAGAAGGAAATCAAAAAATTACAGACTAAAATGATAATGAGAACACAACATACCAAAATCTCTGGGACACAATGAAGGCAGTTCTAAGATGTAAATTTATAGCCTTGAGTGCCTATATTAAGAAATTAGAAAGGTCGCAAGTAAACGACCTAATACTTCACTTTAAAGCCTTGGAAAAAGAAGAACAAGGCAAACCAAATATCAGTAGATGGGAAGAAATAATAAAGATTAGGGCAGAAATTAATGAAATAGAAACAAAAAGAACAATCCAAAGAATTAATGAAACAAAGAGTTGGTTCTTTGAAAGGATAAACAAGATTGATAAACCCTTAGCAAATCTGACCAAAAGAAAGAGAGAAGAGACACAAATTAATTAAATCAGAGATGAACAAGGTAACATCACAACAGATTCCGAAAAATTCAAAAAATCATAGGGACATACTATAAAAGCATATACTCCACAAAGTATGAAAGTCTGAAAGAAATGGATGATTTCCTTGATCTACATGACCTACCTAAATTAAATCAAAATGAGATTGATCACTTAAATAGACCTCTAACAAACTTGGAGATCGGAACAGTTATCAATAATCTCCCAACAAAAAAAATCCCAGGCCCGGATGGATTCACTGCTGAATTTTACTAGACTTTTAAAGAAGAGCTAACACCATTGCTTCTTAAGCTTTTCCAGGAAATAGAAAAAGAAGGAATTCTACCAAACTCCTTGTATGAGGCCAGCATCACCCTGACACCAAAACCAGGCAAAGATAGGACAAAAAAAGAAAATTACAGACCAATCTCCCTCATGAACATAGATGCAACAATTCTCAACACAATATTGGCAAACAGAATACAAGAGTATATCAAAAAGATCATTCACCCTGACCAAGTAGTCTTTATTCCAGAGATGCAGGGATGGTTCAACATATGCAAATCTATAAATGTAGTACATTACATAAATGGGTTGAAGGACAAAAATCACATGATCATCTCATTAGATGCAGAGAAAGCATTTGACAAAATCCAACATCCCTTCATGATAAAAGTCTTTCAGAGACTGGCAATAGAAGGAACATATGTCAATATAATAAAGGCTATTTATGACAAGCCTACAGCCAACATATTACTAAATGGGGAAATACTGGAAGCTTTTCCACTAAAATCAGGAACAAGACAAGGGTGTCCACTGTCCCCACTTTTATTTAATATAGTTTTGGAAGTCTTAGCCATAGCAATAAGGCAAGAGACACACATAAAAGGGATACAAATTGGAAAGGAAGAAATCAAGTTATCATTATTTGCAGATGACATGATTCTATACATAAAGGACCCCAAAGACTCTACTAGCAAGCTGTTAGAGCTGATCAAAACCTACAGCAATATAGCAGGATACAAAATAAATACAGAGAAATCAGTAGCCTTCATATATGCTAACAACAAACACACAGAGGATGAAATCAGAGAATCACTCCCATTAACAATTGCATAAAAAAAAAAATACCTTGGAATAAACCTAACCAAGGAAATAAAGAATCTATACAATGAGAACTTTAAAACACTCAAGCGAGAAATTGCAGAAGACACTAGAAAGTGGAGAAACATCCCCTGTTACTGGATTGGAAGAATCAATATTGTGAAAATGGCAATCTTACCTAAAGCAATCTACACATTTAATGCAATCCCTATCAAAATTCCAAAGCATTCTTCTTGGAAATAGAAAAATCAATCCAAAAATTCATTTGGAATCACAAAAAACCTACAATATCTAAAATAATACTGAGCAACAAAAGTAAGGCTGCTGGTATCACCATCCCTGATTTTAACCTAAACTACAGAGCCATAATAACAAAAACAGTGTGGTACTGGCACAAAAACAGACATGTAGATCATTGGAACACAATAGAGGACCCAGATGTAAGCCCAAGTAGCTATAGCCACCTGATATTCGATAAAAATGCCAAAAACACTCATTGGAGAAGAGACAGCCTCTTCAGCAAATGGTGTTTTGAAAACTGGATATATATCTGTAGAAGGATGAAAATAGATTCTTCTCTCTCTCCATGCACAAGAATTAAGTCCAAATGGATTAAAGACCTTAACATCAGACCTGAAACTCTGAAACTGCTAGAGGAAAAAGTAGGGGAAACCCTTCAATATATTGGTCTTGGCAAAGACTTTCTGAGTATAACACCAATTGCTTAGGCAATAAAACCACAGATTAATCACTGGGACCTCATGAAATTACAAAGATTTTTCACCGCAAAGAATGTCAGAGTTACATGTTGGGTCATGATTTTCAGAGACATTTATCATACTAATAACTGGGGGCTAACTCCACAATGCACGACCCATTTTCAATAACAAGGAGGGTCTAATGGGAGGGGGTAGATCACAGATGAGCCTAAATAATGGTACCAAACTGCCTGTATTTACTGAAAAGAAAACTAATAAATTAAATTAAAAAAAAAAAAAAGAATGTAAGAGCCAAAGGAAGGGTAGGACTCCTTACAGCGTGCTCCCGCCAGACATAAAATGGCCTAGGTATCCATGACCTCATGGTGCCTGACACTACCTACACAAGATCATCATAAGAGGAGGAAAAGATCATGACATCAACATAAAAGAGAGACTGATTGAGATGGGGAGGGGGTATGATGGAGAGTGGAGTTTCAAAGGGGAAAGTGGGGGGAGGGAGGGTATTACCATGGGATATTTTTTATAATCATGGAAAATATTAATAAAAATTGAGAAATAAGTAAAAAACAAAATAAAAAGTAAAGGTGTGTGCCACCACGCTAAAAAAAAAAAAAAAAAGAGAGACAAGAAGTTCTTGGCTAGGATCAGGACCTTAAAGGAATATTCACATTATGTTTAAGTTTTTTTCCCAATACTAAGAATAATTTTCCAAGAAGTATGATCATTAGGGCCTGGGACTGATTCAATGTCCAGGAAAAGATAGTGGAAACCATTCTCCAATATCAAACAATTGTCCTTAAGTTTCCCAATTTCCACATTGAATTGTACCAAATAAAGCTACTACCTTATCATGAAAAAAAAAAAAAAAAAAAGGACACAGTGAAAAAAGCAAAGAGGCAACCTACAGAATGGGAAAAAAATCTTCGCCAGCTATATATATCTGATAGAGGATTAATATCTAGGATATACAAAGAACTCAAAAAGTTAAATAATAAGGAATCAAACAAGCCAATCAAAAAATGGGCTATGGTGCTAAATAGAGCATTCTCCAAGGAAGAAATATGAATGGCATATAAGCATCTAAAAAAATGTTCTACGTCACTAGTTATCAAGGAAATGCAGATTAAAACTACATTGAGATTCCATCTCACTCCTGTCAGATTGGCCACCATCATGAAAACAAATGATCATAAATGTTGGCGGGGATGTGGGAAAAAAGGAACCCTTCTGCATTGCTGGTGGGAATGCAATCTGGTCCAGCCATTGTGGAAAACAGTGTGGAGGTTCCTAAAACAGCTAAAGAGTGATCTACCATATGACCCAGCTATAGCACTCCTAGGCATATATCCAAAGGACTCATCTCATTTTCTTAGAAGTATGTGCTCAACCATGTTTATTGCTGCTCAATTTATAATAGCTGGGAAATGGATCCAGCCTAGATGTCCCTCAACTGATGAGTGGATAATGGAGATGTGGCACATTTATACAATGGAGTTCTACTCAGCGGTAAAGAAAAATGAAGTTATGAAATTTGTAGAAAAATGGATGGACTTGGAAAGGATTATACTAAGTGAGGTAACCCAGGCCCAGAAGCCAAGCGCCACATGTTCTCTCTCATATGTGGATCCTAGCTACAGATGATTGGGCTTCTGCATGAGAATGACAATACTTAGTAGCAGAGGCCAGTAAGTTAAAAAGGAGACATAAAGGGAAGAGAATAGAAGGGAGGAGGATACTTAATAGGTTGATATTGTATATATGTAATTACAATGATTATAATGGGGAGGTAATATGATGGAGAATGGAATTTCAAATGGGAAAGTGTGGGGGTGGGGAGGGAGGGAATTACCATGGGATATATTTTATAATCATGGAAAATGTTAATAAGAATTAAAAAATAAAAAAAATTTAAAAAATGTACTAAGATTATTATTCAAGGACATATGACAGTTGAGTGTCTTTCCCCAGAATGATATGCAGGAAACTATTTCCTAGTAGCTTTAGAACATATAGATACACACACTTGTAAAGTCTTATAGACAGGCAATGGATTATAACTTTTGTGAGTATATGACCAACAGCAAAATTTCACACAAGAATGAGTCTAGATTTTATGGGTAGCCTCACTGTTATAAATGTCTTGCTTTGAGAAATAATGTCTTGCTTGGAGAACTTGGCTGTTAAGTACTCATTTTGCCTATTTTCTTTTATGAGTTAACAGATAAAATTATCCATTGTTCAGAAATCATTCTGCAGGAAAAGATATAAAACATTTCTTATCAACATGTATAGATAATTTCCCATTGATTTATTGTAGAAAATAATGCTTGTGAACTAGGATCTACAGAAAGTGCTACAAATAATTGATGTTGATTCTTCGTTATTAATCAAATGTTTAGTTCTTAAATTCTGACAGTCTGAGAAAGATTTAATTAGTTTCTCTCTTGAAGGCCTTCAGAGTAACAATTTTATTTAAGTTGTGGCAATTGACAGACACATGTGTATAGTTTAGCATTATATATTGTTATATGCATCCCTCCTATGATGATACAATACTTAACCATAAATTGAGAAAATAATACACTCCACTACTTTAGTGCCTCAAGTATATTAAGTAGCTAAAGTAGCTATTTTCCTTAAGAAAACATATTTGCATATTTTCTTTATAGAATTACTAAGATTTCTGGAACTTCCCAGAGGGAAAGATGGCATCCAATACAGTATTTAGTTTGTCTGTGCCATCTGGGTTTTCAGATTCATTTGGTTTAATTCAAAGATTAAAGACAGAAAAATTGGACCAAATGGTAGAATAAGCCCCTGTGGAAAACATGCTTCTGCTGTGATTATTTTTGAGATTAATTGATTCTTTAACTTATAACTACATCCCATAACTTCAGTTGAAGTTAATAAGTGATTAATTATAATAGATCGGTTAATTTTGCCAGTGCATGCTGGGAGTCTGTTAACTCTTTCAGGGCACTAGAAAGCCATCAGTTATTGTGATTAGCAAGCTAAACAAGCATGTCTAGTGTTTACTAAATGAAATGCAAAGCAATTGAGTGTGAAATAACTAAATTTGGCAAAATTTTAACTAAATTTTAATTTAAAAAGGGCATCTATACCTTGATATCAAGAGGGGGCAATCTAGAAGACAGAGAACTTTTATGAAGACCTCCTGAAAAACAAAAGACACTACTGATGTTCACTTTGTGAAACATAGGGCAGTTACTTAGTGCCATCAAACCACAATACAGCAGGCAAAGGCCATCGGTGATCCATCTCCAGGCAAATGTGAATTCACCTCCCAGTTCTGTTCTGGCCTTGACTTCTTTATGTCATTATTTCTGCGTTCCAACTTCTCCATGATTGGGAAAGTACTATTTAAATTTGTTTTATTACCACTGACTCATTCTGGCTGTGTCTTTCCTATACCTTTGCCTCAGTCTCATTCAATATTTTCTCCTCCTGAGTGCTTGTAGCGCTGCCTACATCTCTGTGTGTGTTCCTTTTCTTTATTGTTTTCAACTCATTGAGCAGTTACTTTTGTACACAGCATACTGATAAATCCCAAATCCATATCTGTGGCCCAGACTTCTCATTATGCCTCCAGGTCATATATCTTGCATCTTCAGGAAGGTAGGTGGCTGACCTTCAGCATGATGCGCACAGAACTCATCAATGCCCTGCAACCAACAGCTGCCATAGCCTCCCAGCCAATGATCAGACAGAGCTCTCATTTTACACTTACATTTCAGGAAGTACCCTATCTACCATAGTGAGAAAGCTGAATCCTAAGTGTCTTTCTTAACTCAATCCATCTCCTCAGTCCTCTGTCTAGTCACCCAGCTCACATCCCTTCTACATTCTCTCCCAGTTGGTTGACACAGTCTTATATTAACTCCTTTGTTAGTGTTCATATCAATTACCATTGTCTCTTTCTTTTTATCTCCTTGCTATTACTTTTGCCACTTTCAACTCTCTTACCAGGAAAAAAGGCTATTATAGCATTCGTAAAAAGAAAGCATGATTAGCTACAAAATAATATGAGTGATTTCTTATACAACCCATGGCCTTCTAATGCTTTATCCCATTTTGTGTCTCTCAAGAGGCTATCATATTATCACTTTCTATTCCTCCACCCCACCTCCTCACCCAAAGAAAATTTCTTGTTTTCAATACTGGATATATAACATCAAAATGTTTTGGGGGGACTGGAGAGATGGCTTAGTGGTTAAGGCATTTGCCTGCAAAGCCAAAGTTCCCAGATTTGATTCCCCATTAGCCAGATGCAGAAGGGGGTGCACACATCTGGAGTTCATTTGCAGTGGCTGGAGACCCTGGCATACCCATTCTCTCTCTCTCTCTATCTCTCTCTTTCTCTCTCTCTCTCTCTTCCCCTCCCTCTTTCTCTGTCAAATAAACAAATAAAAATAAAATAAATATTTTCTTTGAGAATTCAGGACTTTATAATGCAAATTTCTTCTCTTCATATGGTTTATTCTCATTCATGATTCAGAATTTACCTCATATGCCATCTTATTAGAAAGAATTTAAAATTCTTTTATGCAAGGATGCAATTTTTAATCTGTGTTTTTTTGTATCTTTACAAAATCAGTACCTAACCATGTGTTATTATTTCATCTTACTCACTCTGACTGATAAATTAAAAATTATAGTCAACTTGTAAACCAAGTGGTTTATGTAATTGTGAGAATATTTCAGACATATGAAATTATGAATCAAAATATTGGGCACAAAATTTATACATGTTGAAAAACATGGTTGTAATATTGGCCTATATATATGTATGTATATAAAATACATATGTGTATATATATTTGACATATTGACAGATCATTTAATCCCCCTGAAACTCAGTATCACTGGAGATTAAAAGAGACAAAGATTTATAATAAAAATTTGTTGACATAAATTGTTTCTTTCAAGATAGCTTGGTTCAAATATATGTACACAAAATGCTTGGTCCATTACCATTACTTTGGGATATGTATACAGTGCCATAAACACCTATGTGTTGTGGTCTCATAGAAGCTCAGAAAATGCCAAAAATTAAACTAGACAAATAGATCATTCTTCTAAATGTACAAAGTAAAACTGTGAAAATTTTAGATTGTCTTGAAAAATTCAACTATTTCACAAAAATACATGTCAAATATTTGGTACTAAAAGTTCTTTTCATAGAATTTTTCTAGATTATTAAGGTACTATATAATTGTTAATTTTTTTTCTAAATATTATTTTAATCCATAAATCTCAGACATATTTAATCAGGCAAAAAAAGGTTCAAGGAAATTACTTCAGTTATAAATGATATCTCCAAACATAAAAGTGAAAATGAATATTCTTAGATAA
Organism: Jaculus jaculus; assembly: GCF_020740685.1. Taxonomy (NCBI): domain Eukaryota; kingdom Metazoa; phylum Chordata; class Mammalia; order Rodentia; family Dipodidae; genus Jaculus; species Jaculus jaculus. The sequence continues at coordinate 101,128,361 of NC_059108.1, read as the reverse complement.
TTATTATGGTATGTATGGGTAGCTTTGCTGAAAACTTATCATCATCCTATTGGTAACAAACTTGTCTTTAGTTTAGTAGATGAGTATTATTTATGTTTTCTAGAAATGCAAATTTAATATATGTTTTTTTATACAGAGATATATTTGATAGAAAAATCACATAAGTGGACTAGAACAATGGCTTATGTGGTTAAGGCACTTGCCTTTGAAGCCTAAGGACCGAGGTATGATTCCCTAGTATCCACATAAGCCAAGATGCACATGGTAGTGCATGCATCTGAAGTTTGTTCACAGTGTCTGGAGGCACTGGTATCTGGTGTCTCCCTCTCCCTCTATTGCTCTCTAATAAATAAATAAAATTTAGAAATTATATAAGCTATGTAATTTAAAAGTGCTAGACACAAATATTCATAATTCAAATAATGTGTTTTGACTTATGCAATTTGATAAATATGGAAAATTTCTTACTGCTAAATACATTTTAAAAGCACATGCTTTTAATTTGAAGCATATTTTCCTGTGTTGTTGATGAATATATTTTTAAGATGCTTGAGTTGTTTATATCTACAATATAAAATTTGAATATTATTATTATTATTACTATTGAGGCAGGGTCTGTCACTGAACATGGAACTCACTGATTTGGCTGGACAAACTGGCCAGTAAGTCCTGGGGGCCATCTAATTCCATACTGTCTAGATGGGATTATGAGCATGCACTGCCATGCCTGGCTTGTACATAGGTGCTGGGGATTCAAATTCAGGTCCTCATGCTGGCATCGCAAGCTCATTACTAACTGGGAAATCCTCCCTGTCCTAGAATAAATATATTTTAACAAAGAAATAAATCCTTGGAGTGTCAGAAAATAGGCAATATCAAGTAAGACTTTCTTAGGAAGTGTCCTCGACCAGAAAGGACCACCTAGCCCAGGACCAAGCTTCCTCACCAGAATTCCCAATTGGATGGCTTAAAGTTTCCATTGTCAATACATAACGGGGCACTTGCAAGGGTCCTCAGTTCAAAATACCCATCCAGGTCACTAAATCATGTCCAGTGATACCTCATAACTTGTCTAATCTTGCTTTTCTTCCTTTTGCATTCAATCATAAATCTATCCTTAGGGAATATTGATTACATTTCTCCCTACAAATCATGTTAGACAAGCAATCTTCCACGGAACTGTATCTCCCACCCACTTAAGGCACTCCTTAATACATTTTTATATGGGCATGTCTTCCTCAAAGCATCAGGAATTTACATCTATAAAGGACTTTAAGGATGCATGATGCATCACTCTTCAGCCAGCTTACTGGCTGGATGCCACAGGGTCAGTTGCTAACCATGGGTGGAGCATAGATAACTTATGATGTTGTCACGGTGGTTGTAAAAACCTTCACCTATGCTGACCTAGGAGGGACACTGGAATACAATTCACTATGAATTAAGTATATCTAGCTTTTGAAGATGTCAGAGGAAAGTAATAATGATATGAATAATGGAATCACTTTCTTCAGAGTTTTCTTCATACAGTGGGCAAAAAAGAAATGAAGAAAGAAATGAAAATACAGCTATTAGTCACTACTTGAGGGGAATATGTGAGAATAGATGACCTCATTAGCAAAATATAGAGATATTCTTATTTGAAAATATCACAGAGCTTCAGGAAGCTAGATCTGCAGTTAAACCATGTTATGTGAAGTCTAAATGAGGAAAGTAGAATCTTCACTTGGGAAATAGGTTATATCAGGGTTTATTAATTAAAAAATCCTTGAGACTCTAGATCTCCTTAAATCTCCAGGTCTATAGAAGTATCCTGTCCTTATTAGAGGATATTCCATCCACCTTTCTTGGAATGATACTGAAACTTCTTGCCTTTGAGGAAAGAAATACCCCTCAGGATATATTTTTTACTTTCATTTCCGGCCATTAGATCAATACCTAAGAGTCAATAGATAAAACTACTTTGGCCTGGAGAGACTGGGCACCCCTGTAATCCTAGCACTTAAAGGCTAAAGCAGAAGGATTGCTGTAAATTCCCAGACAGCCTGATCTACAGGACAAGTTCCAGGACATCCAAGGCCACACAGCAAGACTGTCTCAACCAAACCAAACAAACCAAAGAAACAACATAACTTTGCAATGGAAGTGTATGGCCTTCACAGGAAGAAAAAGTCCACCACAGATGGCCTGTAGATTCTGGGCAATAGTTCAGAGTAGGAGCCAGGATAGTTTGTATGGAAGTAGATGCTAAGACTACTGGGTTTTATGAGGTGGAGAATAAAACTGGATGAATTTGTGAGTAACAAAGGAGGTTAGGTAAAGATGGGAAGTAAACATTTATTGATATGAATTACATCGTTGTGAGTGGTTTAGCAAGTTTGGTTCTTGGAATCTTGGAAAATGTAGTGGTTCCCATACTTGGCAGAAATGCTGTGAAGATTGCTTTCTAAAGAAAAAAAATCAAAACAGACTTGTGTGCTTACTAAAATGTATATCAGCTCATATTACATCCAGTAATCACATCAGCTAACGCTCTTCTAGGTAGAGGCTTTGAGTATATCTCATTAACAAAGACATTAAGAATGTACTGGTAAGTGGAGACCTAACATCATTTAGGAGTTGGCTGTGACTGTACATTTTAGAAAAATGTTGAGCCAGGCATGGGGCCACATACCTTTAATCCCAGCACTCAAGAGTCAGAGGTAGGAGGATCGCCATGAGTGCAAGGCAACCCTGAGACCACATATTGAAATCCAGGTCAGCCTGGGCTAGAGTGAGACCCTGCCTCAAAAAAAAAAAAAAAAAAAAATTAAATTAAATAGAAAAATGTTGATAGACCAGAAGATACTATTATAGAAGTGAACTCTGTGAGAACAGTGAGTATGACAGGATCTCAAGTTCACAGAGGCTGGGTAACAGTGCTTATCTAGGATAAAAAAGATCTCTAGCCATCCTTGGTAGAATATGTCATCCCTGTGGAAAAAAAAAAAAAAAAAAACCAAACAAGAGTGTACAACCAATCACTCAGTATTCCACAGTACACACAATAAAAACAAATTGAAGATTCATGGAGGAAGAGGCTGAATACAGACATCTAAGAAAAAAAAAATCAACTGGTCCTTGTCCTTTTTGAGCCTGAGACAATTTTCAGAACTTGTGGTTATTGGCTGCTGGTGCATCTAAATCACACGGCAGTATCACTTTCAGCATGCATGGTAAAGATTCAACAAAATGTTTCTGCAAAGAGCATGCATTCATTTACTTGCTTACCAGAGTAAAGGACTCCTGAAACATTTTCAGAACTGTAATATTCAACTGTGTTGAGCCAGAAAAATAGAACTTTTCAGTGGGCATATTGCATAGGATTACTATGTAATCTAAAAATAATAGCTTAAGAAATGATAGGATGGACTATTGAAAAGTCAACATAATCTTAAAATGATAATATGTAAGGAGAAGAAGGAGCATTCCTCTGGGTGCAGTGAAATTCTAAATCATTTACCATAATTACATGAGGATATATTTTTTGGTAGAATTCATGGGTCTAAGAAGCAGGGAGTAACCTCACTGCAATCATATCCAATAATCAAGTGGAGAATCTATATGTCTTTTCCCACAACTCTGGAGTATGCCAGGTTTGAGGTCTCCATTACCAGAATGGGAGCCAGCTTTCATTAAGTATCAGGAAGACAAAACCCATTATTCTTTAATCTGAAGCTGTTAATTATGTAGGGCTCCTTTATCAGGAAGTGTAAGATAAGAACTCACTGTCCTCATAGGAGTCACTAGCCTATCCATTCTGCTAGAGATAGGAATACTGTTACATACCAAGGCATTAAAAATATGTTGAAAGCCAGGCTTGATGGTTCACACCTTTAATGCCACTCTGAGACTACATGTTAAATTCCAGGTCACCCTGGGCCTGAGCAAGACCCTACCTTGAAGAACACAAAACAAAAACAACAACAAAATAATACTGGATACCCAATTATCCAATGAGCCTTTTATTTTTCTGTATTCTTTTTTCCACATTTGGTGATAAACATATTAGTCATTAGTGTGTCATCCATGATCTGAGAGGGTCATGGCGACTAAGATCTCCACTTTCTCAACAAAGAACAACCAATAATCCCACTAGCAAACCTTTCTACACCTCAATATACACAAGTAGGCAGTGTGAGGAATCTAGAATGGTAGTAGTAGAAAGAGATGGTGGTTCTCACAACAGTTCTTTATGAAAGTTTTCCCAGAAAAGACTAGCCAGCATCCTGGATTAGCACTTCCTGCAAGGCACCCTCACACCTCAGGAGTGGATGTGAGTGGGTGGTCTCTGTAGCATGCTCCTTGGGACTGACATAAGCAATCCTCAGGCTGGTGGGAGCATTAGCATTGATGACTCCAAATAGTTCCTTTACTACAGGCCAAGCATAGTTTCTCCTTACAAGCTCCTACTTCTAATGGAAATAGAAAAAGGTAAAGGACTGGTTGATGAGCAAGGGATAAGTTACTGAGGAACAGCCCTGTTGTCTCAGGTCAGAGCACCTCTGAAGAAGCTTCACAGTTTCCAGGACTGTGGAAAGTTTTCTTGTAACCACAGTGTAGTTTGACCCTTCCCTTTCTGTTTCTCCCTTCCTTTCACTTTTTCCAATCCTTCTTCCTTCCTCTCTCACAAAGTTGGCCTAAAAGAAAAGTTGCTACTGACTATACTTTCTGCACACACATCTATTTGGCTTTATTTTCTCAGAAATCTGACTTAAGACAAATATATATGATCAGTATATATTTAGAAATGTATAAAGCATAGAACATATACATATATAAGAATATAATCTATATATGAATATGTAATATATGTACATATATATACACTAATATATATTCCTAGTAGTACATGTGTGTTACTTAAGTTATATTGCAGGTATGCTCTCTTTCTCTCTCTCTCTCCATACATATATAAACATATACACAGAGATGTGTGTAATTGTCCTTCATAAAGAATATCACTTAAGGCTGTTGTAAACTATAAATTCTTATACAAGAGTGAATCTAACAGAAAACTCAAGCCACACATTGTTCAAGAAGTTATTGTCACAAGATTAGATGCCCAATAACATAAATATAATCAGAACCATGGAAAAGAGTTTTTATAAACTATGACTCATGTCTCATCTATTCCCAACTTAATCTGTTCATACCATTTCTTAAAAAGGAAATAAAAAACAAACTAAGGGTAAGTCAATAAATAATGATGGTGGGAACTGAAGAGATGGCTTACCACTTATGGTACTTGCCTTCAAAGCCACAGGACCCAGGTCTGAGTGCTCAGGACCCACGTAAGTTAGATGCACAAGGTGCTGCATATGTCTAGATATTGCTTGTAGTGGCTAGAGGCCCTGGTACACCCATTCTCTCTCTCTCTGCCTCTGCCTGTCTTTCTTTCTCTCTCAAATAAATAAATAAAAACAAATATTAAAAATAAGTATGTAAATGAATAAGAAATGCATTTATAACCCAAGGAATCACCACCATTGTTACATCTTCATCTATTTAATAGCCAGTTCTGTTTCATCCCTAAGCTTTGGGTCTTATGAATCTTTTTTTAAATTTTTTTTTGTTAATTTTTATTTATTTATTTGAGAGCGACAGAGAAAGAAAGGAGGGAGAGAGAGAGAGAGAGAGAGAGAGAGAGAGAGAGAGAGAGAGAGAGAGAGAATGGGCATGCCAGAGCCTCCAGCCATTGCAGAAGATCTCCAGATGCATGCGCCCCCTTGTGCATCTGGCTAATGTGGGTCCTGGGGAAATTAAACCTGGGTCCTTTGGCTTTGCAGGCAAATGCCTTAACAGCTAAGCCATCTCTCCAGCCCATTAGGAATCTTTTTCTTGCCACAAAATACAGCTTAATTCTTCTAAAACATAAACAAATGAAAGGACTCAGTAAAGAAAATCATATTTTTTAAAAGTTATGTTTTAATAAGAAATAAAAGTTTCTACAAACAAAATATTTCTTTATCCAAATCATTGAGGTGAAATTCAGCTAACAATGTACCTATTGAATTTGATATCACAACAAATTTGACAGCTTTGAAAAACTTGCAAATATTGAATGAAAATAATTGTAAAATCCTAAATATTTCTTACATTCCTGCACAGCCACCAGAGTGAAGTTTTTAAATATTTTGTTTGTATTTATTTATTTACTTGACAGAGAAAGAAGGGGAGAGAGAATGGTAGTGCCAGGGCCTCCACCCACTGCAAATGAACACATGTGCCCCTTGTGCATCTGGCTAACGTGAGTCCCGAGGAATCAAACCTGGGTCCTTTGGCTTTTCAGGCAAATGTCTTAGCTGCTAAGCCATCCCTCCAGCCCCAGAGTGAATTTAAGTTTAATATTTCCCAAAAGGCAGTGTACTGTAATTTGCACTTCTAAACTTAGAGACCTTGGAGATAGAGTGACCAGATTCTAATGCTACCAGAATAAAATATTTCAGGATGTTGCAAAAACAGAAATCAAAGTAGAACAGTCAAATAATTCACATAAATAAATAATAATAATAATAGCAACATAAATAATAAAATATTATAATATATAAAATATACTATATAAATAATACAATATTAATTTGCAGATAATGAAGTGGAAGATTAAAAAGGTAAGCAATCTTTCCTGGTTATGTACTAAAGGTGGCATATTTCTGTGAGAAAATGACAACTGTGGGTATCACATGTAATAGGTCTAGTCATACTGCATGGTAGAACATGGGACTAAAAGCTTATTCTTTTTTTTTTATTTTTTATTTGAGAGCAAGAGAGAGAGAGAGAGAAAAAAAAATGAGCATGCCAGGGCCTCCAGCCACTGCAGAAGATCTCCAGATACATGCGCCCCCTTGTGCATCTGGTTAACGTGGGTCCTGGGGGAATCGAATCTGGGTCCTTTGGCTTTGCAGGCAAATGCCTTAACCATAAGCAATCCTTCCATCCCTAAAAACTTATTCTCTATGACACAAGTGAAATGTTGCATGAAGGGTTGGTGAATAATGGCCCATAAGCCAATTTCCATGATAGTAGCAGGATAACATGAAAGCACCACACTATACTATCCGTATCACTCATTCTTCCTCATTGATCCACTGATTTGGCTGCTTCCATGCCCCAGTTTTGAAGATGAGTGGTGGGGACAATAAAAGCCACAAAACTAAGTATTTTCAAGCTGCCTTCTCAGAGAATGCTAAACACTGAGATGTACAGTCCCCTTGTATACATGTAAAAATGGTAAACATTTTTTTCAGTATTCTACAGTAAAAATATTAATGCCTGTTACAAGTGCCTTCTGTTAGTACATTTCAAATTACAAATACATATTCTTGATCATCAAAACTAAAAAGGTTACATATAAGCCATGTGGAAACCTACTTCTTTGTTATCTAATGAAAACCATGTAAGTTTGGACAATTTCTCTCTCTCTCCCTCCCTCCAACTCTCCATGTTCATCTTCCTCGTTATCCCCTCTAAAATAAATAAATAAAACAGATATTTAAAATGATTAAAAAATGCATATGTAGGACTGAAGAGATGGTTCAATGATTAAAGTTATTTACTTTCAAAGCCTGATGGACTGGGTTAAATCACTCATGTAAAGCTGAATGCCAAAGTGGTTAATGCAACTGGAGTTTGTTTGCAATGATTAGAGGGACTGGCATTCCCATACTCCTCTCTCTCTCTTTCTCTCTCTCTCTCTCTCTCTTTCTTCTCTCTCAAATAAATAAAATATTTAAAAAATAAAATATGCATACAAGGTAAAAGATATTTTATTTCAGGCAGAAGTACCCTCAGGAGTTATAAGTGTTATGCCCAGAAGTCACAGATTGATAGAGAAAAAAATCAGTGCCAGGGTTGGGTTACCTCCCAGTGAGGTGTTGGTCAGCAAGGCCTCTGAGGTGCCCAAAACATAGATTGTTACCAATGATCTAGGTTGCCCACAAGAACTACATGGTAAGATTCTGTTTCTGAAAACACCACATAATTCAGTTGCAGTACACTGAGAACTCAACCTGGAATTGACCTGGAAGGATCCTCCCTGCTAGCTAGCTGTCATAGTGCTGGGAAGTGCTAGCAGCTTGTTGGGAGAGAGATGTCATCAGAAACGTTAATCAGCAGTGGACCCTGTATGTTGCACAACTGGCCACCCAGAAAAACCATTCCTACTAGTACATTAGTGATATTTTTGTTCTGGGGGTAATTGTTCTCTACTTGGATCTGAGGCTTGCTCCAATGTAGGGAATTCATGCCTGATACTGAGAACCTAATGAAAAGCATATGGGTGAGAGACTTACAAATCCTAGGGGTACATTACTACCTCTGTATGGCTAAAGTGATATGTTATATATAAAAAAATTATCCTCTAAGTATGTAAGTTAGGCATATGCTGCTCTTTGTGTTAGAGAAATCTCTTTTCAGATGGTGAAGACTGACATGAGACATCTCTATCTTACCCTTCAAATACTCATGGACTATAGTGGAAGAGGTGACAGAGAGAATGAAAGAGCCAAAGAGTAGATAGGAATGCTTTGGAGCATGTTATCTTCCAGATATAAACTGTACATTGAACTCATGACCTCACAACAGCTGTTATTATCTGCACAATACTTGCCTAACTTGGCCAACCAACAGATTATCATTGATGATGCAGGAAGGCAAAGAAAAAAGAAAGACATTAATATACAAAAGGGAATCATAGAAAACAAATGGAGATTGATTGGAGGGGGCACAAAGGAAGTTGGAGGAAGAGGATTATGTAAAATTTTAATCAAAATTATTTTTAAATAAACTATTGGAAAAAAGAAAAGCAACCAAGTTAGCAAATATAATTTGGGGTACAAAATCTAAAAAAATGAAGGTAATTTTTTACATAACTCTATATCATATGTATATTATAAAATTATAATAATTTGTACACAGTTTGATTTTTTTTTTAAAGAAAATTGTTTTTTGTTACTAGTAAAGTGTGTCTTAGGAGAAAAGTTTCATGGGACTACATGATGCTTGATTTCTGCAATGTAGGTTTCTTTGACTTGTTGTGTAAGCTTAAATGTTAGAATTCTGTAGTGTGATCTTTCTCAAAGAACTTTTTTTAGTTTTTCGAGGTAGGGTCTCACTGTAGCCCAGGCTGACCTGGAATTCACTATGGAGTCTCAGGGTGGCCTCGAACTCATGGAAATCCTCCCACCTCTGCCTCCCGAGTGCTGGCATTAAAGGCGTGAGCCACCACGCCCGGCTCAAAGAAATTTTTTACATGTGACTTTTGTCAAGGAAGTCAAAATGTGCAAGGTTTGGTGTACTGCTTCAACAAACAGTGATCCTAAGACATGTAACTACTGAACTTCTTCTCATCCCTTGGCTACTTCTATTGTAGATGATTTCAATAAACTCAATGAAGCAAATGGAACTGCTACAGTCACTTGAAAGTCTTTGTTTCAGCTGTATGAGTGCAATACTTTAGAAACCTTGTCATGTACTTGTTTTCATTTTTCTAGATTTGGATGATCCAGTGGTAACTGTTCATCAGAGTATAGGAGAAGCGAAAGAACAGTTCTACTATGAGAGAACAGTCTTCCTCCGATGCGTTGCCAATTCCAATCCACCTGTTCGGTACAGCTGGAGACGTGGACAAGAGGTGTTACTACAAGGATCTGATAAAGGAGTGGAGATTTATGAACCCTTCTTTACCCAGGTAGGAGTTGAGGAATAGTATGTCTATTAGGGTATTTTCCTGATTAGAAAACATGTACTAGTAGGGCTATTTGGAAAGATATTTTCTCCAAATATAGGTTTTCAAAACCAATTTGTGTTTGGCTAAAGATTAGAAGGCTGAGACATGAAAAGCAACTTTCTTTATATGTGATAGTTATATTTGAAGTTATAATTCTTGAAATTAGGCAAGGTCTCATTCTAGTCTATGCTGACCTAGAATTCTTTCTGCATCCCCATAGTTATCCACCTACCTCAACCTTCTGATTGTTGGCATTAATGGGGTATAATCCCTCACTCTGTTCTTGAAATAATTTTGAATTTAGTATATCCTGACACATTTCTTTCTTCATTGATTTACCTAGTTTCCATTCTAATGAAGATAATTGTATACTTCTCTATTGGGTTTGGCTTATAGATCAATATTTTTAAGGTTATATTTTAATTTTCCAATTTTCAATGGCAAATAACTTACAATAATGAAGGAATCTATTTGTAACTTAATTTCTTTTTGTTTTAGAAAAAAAATGCCTTCGGCTTCTTTGTTCATTTAGCTTTTGACTTAGTCTAAAATGTAGAGCCTTGGGCTGGGGATATGTCTCAGTAAAGCACTGATTATGGAAGTATGACTACCCAAGCTCAGATCCTCAGAATCCCTGTAAAAAGCCCTACTCTGTGGCAAGTATCTGTACTCCTGGCATGCCTAAAGGGACAAGGGAAGAAGAGAAAAGAGTATTTCTTCATGCTTATGGCATATCTAGCCTGGAAAATTAAAACAAGAAGAAAAGCATGGACCAACTTGGGTCATTAGGCTATTCAAGCAACTACCTTAACCACTGAGTCATCTCTCCAGCCTTCATCATTGTACCTTGATAATGAGTCTTCAAATCAGGAAGAATATGATTTCTCCCATTCTGATCATCTTCTACAAAATCATCTTGGATGGTCTGGTTCCTTTTAATTCCCATTTAAATTTTAGAATCATTTTGCCATTCTCCTCAGAAAGGGTGCTACGACATTGAACATGGCTGGGTTGAATAAATGGAGCATTTTAAGGAGATTGATATTGAGGCTATTGATCGGAAGGTGACTGATACTGGCAATCTACCATAATCAAGCAATAAAATCTGCATACGATTCATTCTAAGTAAACTTATTTGTCAGGAATATGGTTCTATTGACAATTTCAGAACATACACATTTTCCAATCCAATTTTTATGTAGGGCTATCAGATTTTGGAATATAGATTTGAGTCTCTGTGTGCATGTGAATTTATCATAAAATATAGAAATTTGCTCATTTTCTTTAGAAATTCTGGACAGGTTCTTATAAAGAAATTATCCTTCATGAGCAACATCAAAAGTCAAACAAAGCCTCCAGCAAGAACAATGGGTTTTGTTTCAACTGGGCCACATTGTTTTAACTTCAATGTAAACATCACAAAAGCAAGTGCCTATTGAATCTAACATGTTAATTTTCTAGAAAGAATGATATAAGTACTGATGAGGCCAGCAGGTAAGTGAGTTGTGCAGTAGACAGTGCCTGTCTCTTCTTTAGAAAACAGCACAGCATTTTCTATTTTGACCCCTGTGATGCCATGATCCAACTATCTATGAGCCCAGATCTTCTTTAGGATTGGAATACTGCGATGCAGTACAGTTTTCTATGATTCACAATGGGATGTTATAGACCAATCTCAGTTTCTCTAAAATTTTTGTATTAATTGAAGGATTAATTGGATCAAGTACTAAGACAGAATATTTTTAACTACAAGTCTACTTGATAACAACTAAAGTTCTTATTTTTTCCTGGTAATTGCCTAAGAAACTTAGAAGTGCTGCAAAGTTATAATTGACAGACAGTGGAAAGCACTGCTACTCTTTATAGTGCTAAATCTTGTTATGCTACAATTTACAAAGTTAGCTTCTTTTTCTCTCCCTTCAAAGATAAAGTCATATACTCTGATTTCATTGATGAGTTAAAGGATCAATTGTTTGCTCTCTACATATACTTTGGTTAACATATAAAATTAATTTTATGCATTATTCCTAAAATATTTCCAAATTGTCTTAATAAAGTGACTTTGCTATTTGTAATGAAATAAGTTTTCTTCTCTCATAAAGTGCTACTCTCTTTACTGCTCATGCATATATCTTTGAACATAATCAATTTCTTCAGTTACTTCATTTCATTGACCTCCATGAATATTTATAATACACAATCATAAATAATTGTACTGAAAAACCCTTAGTCATTTGTATTAGATCATGTCTTAGTCCATATCCTACTCCCATAATCAGAAACTATGTAATTTCTAAAGAAAAGTTATTTATCCTAACTTTGAAATCTAGAATATACAGTATTAACCTGTCACCACCAAATGAGGAACTTCTAGATATATAACATGGTGAGGAAAAACAAAAGAAGACAGACTTTATTAACAAAATTACTGCTATGGTCAACCTACCCACTTCCAAAATAAAGGAATCCATTTATTCATGAAGGCAGAGTACTTTGACCTAGCCATTCCATAAAGGTTCCAATTTGTCCCAATACTGACAAAGTAACTAATGGGTTTCATACATTCAAAACCGGGCAGAGTACTTTTAATCTATAGTCTATGACCTCTAGTTTTATAATATAAATGAAATTCAGTTAAACCAACAGATCTAGCATGAGCAAGATATAGATGAATCTTTGCTAAAGATATAGATGTAAGTAGGCAAGGCCCCTCCCTTCCTAACTTCATTGATACACACGGGACAAGTTAAGGTATATGTTATGCATATGTATGAAAATTGTCAATAAAAAGTTATTTAAAGTATTGTAGAGAGAAATGTTCATAAGTAAGACAGAAGGCTGACAATGTCTATAAGGATCTCTTATATTTGTGGCACAACTGGACAATAATTCAGTGTGTGGGAACAGTGAAATATGAGATAGGGATTGCATTCTGGGACAATAAGATAATAGATCATATAACCCTTATCTTTTAATATTAGGAAATCAAATTTCTGTGAAAATATTAGATTTTCAATATTAATGCTATTCGATTAGGATGTAATTTTTAATAAAAAATAATATCTAAGGCAATGAGGTATCTCTGTCTTGCATGCCTACTTCTACTAGGTTAATAACATCAATTTGAAGTTAATATTTATTTTATAGTCTTATTGAGTAACAAATTGTTATTTTAGCTTTTTCCAAGTGATGTCCTGAAATTAAACTGACTTGTGTTCCTGAGGCTGATATGAAATCATGGGCATATAAGTTTAAGAGAAATAATTAGCCAAATGTGGTAGAACACTCCTTTAATCCCAGAATTTGGGAGGCAGAGGTAGGAGGATCACCATAAGTGCAAGTCCACCCTGAGAGTACACAGTAAATTCCAGGCCAACCGGGGCAAGAGCAGGATCCTACCTCAAAAAATAATTTTAAAAAAGAGAAATAATTATTCTCTACTCAATATGGAAAGACAGAGGGATGCATGTATTTCAAACTATGAATAAGTTAGTAATAAGATAGAGAGGCAAAAATTAATACAAATTGGAAGGCTTTATGTTTTTACCAATATTTTAGGATAATAATGCATAACTAAAATAAATATTATTAAAAGTTCCTGTCTATTATCAAAGTAACATAAAAATACTGCTTGAAGTTATAGACAATTTGGCTAAAGCATGTCAACATTGGAACAGCCATTGAATGATGTATAATCACTTTTGATTATTTCAACCTTTAAACGTTTTTCTTGATTGATTGATAATTGTCAAAAAATGTACTTAAGTTTAAAACTGCACATCTACTTTCCATGTTACTAGAATTTTTGTAAAAATATTTATGAAATCTTGTGTATTATAATTATACTGACAAATTATAATACTGATATATTTACATCACTTGCATAATTAGTTATAATTAGGCTAATTAAATTAAATAGACAATTAGATAATAATCAACTCAAAATTCCTTTTGGCAAAGAGTGGCAATAAAATCAATAGTACTTGATAAAACATCTAAAAGGTAATACCTAAGTCATATATAGTAAGCATTTATATACACAGGCTAGTTGATAATGTATATTTATATATACACCCATTGATATTCTCATATATATTATATGTATTTTTATGAAATTATTCCTCAAAAGTTTCTGAATGTGGTGAATTAAATAGATAAGGTACAGCTATTCTCATAATTCTGCCTAATTGCTTATATCCATTAAACAAATTAATATATCTATCACCCTTATCTTTCACATGTATGAAAATTAACATTGTATGTTAACTTAGAGGACTACTTTATGTGTCAGCTATAGTTCCTACCCTTTAATATCTCAGTTCCAACTTTATGAAGTAACCACCTAATCTTATCTAGAACAATCCTATAAAAGCACAGTAGTTAATTTAGTAGGAAATCACTGGGTCTAGAAATTCTTTTTTCATTATCTTTGTAATAAGCCCATTTGGCTAACCTATTGTAAATAAAAATTAATAAGAATATGCATTTAAAATCTTGTACTAATTGGGCCATATATATTGGTAGAGAATAAATTGTTTCAAAGATTAGTATTCTCTGTTTAAAAGATTAATAATTAGATACATTATCCAAGGTGTGTATGTGGACCTTATGTGAAGAGTCAAGAAATCACTAAAATTTCTCTTTGTGGGGCTGAAGAGGTGGCTTAGTGGTTAATGCATTTGCCTGTGAAGCCTAAGGACTCAAGTACCCATGTAAGCCAAATGTACAAGGTGGCACATACATCTGGAATTTGTTTGCAGTGGCTGGAAGCACCAGTGTGCCCATTCTGTCTCTTTCTCTCTATCTGCCTCTCCCTCTCAGATAAATAAATAAATAAATAAATTTAGAAAACATTTATCTTTGTAAAGTTTTAAAATACTAATATTTCAGTTGAAATTATATTATATTACTTTCGAGTAATATCAATGCCAACAGCATTTCTGAAAGGAAAAAAAAAAAAAAAGACTACTTTCAGGATTGCCTCTGTGTGGTGATTTGATGCAGGTGTCCCCTTAAACTTAGATATTTTACACATTAGGTTCCCCAGCTGATATAAATTGGAAATTAAACCCTCCTGGAGGCAGTGTATTGTTGGGGATGGGCCTATGGGTGTTATAGCCAGTTTCCCCATGCCAGTGTTTGGCACACTCTTCTGTTGCTATTGTCCACCTTATGTTGGCCAGGGGGTGATGTCCACCTTTTGCTTATGCCATCATTTCTCCCTGCCATTGTGAAGCTTCCCCTTGATCCCATAAGCCAAAATAAACCCTTTTCCCCACAAGCTGCTCTTGGTTGGATGATTTCTACCACCAATATGAACCTGACTAAAACAATAAGGGGTGCCAGGAGTGGGGTTGTGGCTAGACACCTGACTGTGTGACTTTGGCCTTTTGGAGTTGATTTTCAAGCAAGATGTGGAAGGAATTGAAACCTTGGCCTAGGAGACTCCTGGCAGTACTATAAGTACATCTTGATGGACTATTCTGGTCAGAGTTGAAAGGCCTGACTACAGTAAGAACTATGGACTTTGAGGGTTGGTTTATGAGGGTGAGAAAGAGCTTTGCCTGGACTGGGCTAGCAGTTTGCATGGGAAGCTTGCTGTTATGCCTGAGTTCTGAGAAGTTGTGCAGGGTTGCTTTGTGTAGAAATGAACTGGTATAACAAAGAAAGATAAATCTTTGGGTGAACTGCTGCCTGGTCAGCTGCAATTGAGAAATTACAATCTTTGAGATTGGACCATCTGACCTGCATTGGGACAAAAGGAAGAATGTAGACTCTTGATGGAGCCTGAGAGCTCAAAGAGTACTATTGTTCAAAGTCTTCTTTATTCCCCCATGGATTAACAAATTGGAACCCTACCTGGTATTATAAAGTATAATGCAAGAAAAAAAATGCAGGAAAGAGAGGTCATTAAGTTTACAACATGGTCTTTTGGTGTTTTGGAAATGGCATTTGGGCAGTGTGAGGCATTGTTGGACTTGGAGCTACAGAGTTTGGTGTTTGCTCTGTTTAAATCATGTATTTCTTGTGTATTACTTTGTTATGCCCAATGCCATCTTTTGCAGTGTGAATGTTTTTCTGTATCATTATGAGCTTTTTGTGGTTATTTTTTGGTATTATGGCACAGTTAAAAGACCTTGGATTACAAGGATGTATGAACATCATTGGGATTGATATGGGAACTTTTAAAGTTGGACTGAGTGCATTGCATTTTACATCATGGATGGTTATCAGTTAGTGGGGGCCAGGGGTGGAATGTGGTGGTTTGATTCAGGTGTCCCCCGTAAACTATGGTGATCTGAATGCTAGTTTCCTAGCTGATGGATATTTGGGAATTAATGCCTCCTAGAGGGAGTATATTGTTCGGGGTGGGCTTATGGGTGGTATAGCCAGTTTCCCCTTGCCAGTGTTTGGTATACTTCCCTGTTGCTATTGTCCACCTTATATTGACCAGGGGGTGATGTCTACCCTCTCATTATGCTATAGTTTTCCCCTGCCATCTTGGAGCTTCCCCTCAAACCTATAAGCTAAAATAAACCTCTTTTTCCACAAGCTGCTTTTGGTTGGGTGAGTTCTACCAGCAATGTGAACCTGACTGCAACACGCTGTTATAAAATTATCCTCTGAATTTCAATGTCCAAAGCTGCATAGATATTGGCTGTGGTTTATTTATTTATTTATTTATTTTACATATTTCCCTTGAGGATCATCTCCTCTTTGTATTCTCCATCCTGTAATCTATTTTGATATTATTTTATTATTCCTAATTCTCTTATTATACTACAGTGGCTCAAAAATGTTTATGCAAGAGTTATGTACCAAGGCAAGAACTTGACTAAATTTTCTAGTAAATGATTGGCAACATGGAAAAAAGGAGACCCAATACATGTATATTGTTTAAATAAAACTGAAAATCCTATATAAATGAAATACAAATATCAAGAAAAGTAGACAAAAGATATTAAGCTATGTAACATTTTTAAAGATTGGCACAGAGATGGGCTTCATGTTGCAAACACTTGACATAATAGCTATCAAATAATATTCAAAATAAATGAATGCAAGACAGATATGGTGGTACAGACCTGTAGTTTCATGTCTTGGGAGGCTAAATCAGAAAGATCACAAGTTTAAGATTAGCCTGGGCTACATAATGGAGATTCTATGTCAAAAATTTAAACCCCAAACCAAAAAATAAACAAGCCTGAGGGGTGTTTCATAAAGAAGGAACAAAGGAATGAAGAAGGAGGGGAGAGAAGGAGGAAGGGAGGGAGGGAGGGAGAGAGTGTGAAAGGAAAAGAGGTAGTAAAGGAAGGAAGAAATGAGGGCGAAAGGGAAGAAGAGAAAAGGAAGGGAAGAGTAGACAGAGGGAAGGAGGATGATGGACAGATGGGTAGTGTTTTGGTGGAGTTCAATGTTATAATTAATAGAATGGTAACATTAATGTTTAAAATATTTTATGTGCCTGGCATGGTAATGTGTGCTTTTCATTTTAGAACTAAGCAGTCTGAAGTAGGGTTGCCATGAGTTTGAGGCCAGCCTGGCGCTACAGAGTAAGTTCTAGGACAGCCAGGGCTAGAATGAGACCTTTCTTCAAATAAACAAATAAATAACAAATTCCAATAGGAAAAGCCAGACTTTAGGGCAGACTTTGCTGAAAACAAGATAGTTGAACTTTGCAGTCTTAAACATAACATGTCATTTTAGAAACACACACACAAACATGAGTGTGCATCTTTGCTCACAAGCAACTTATCTAGAATGTTTCCATCTTTGAAGCTTTTATTCAGCCTACACGATACAGTTCCTCACTCTAGTCCTATGATTTTTCAATCTAGCATTGCATCATGCTAAACTTTCTGATATGTCAGGGTCTCTGTAGTCTCAGTACCCTTAGTCACATTATTGCTAGTTCTCATTCATATATGGTCTTTCTTGATATTTTTGGAGTTCCTCAGAAAGTCTCCTTTACATAGCTTTTCACATTCCAATTTATTTATTTGTTTGACTCATTTCAATACTAAAAAATTATTTTTATTTGTTATTTGCAAATTTCATATCCATTTCTATATCTCTTTCTATATAATATTTTTTATCATTTTCACTTTCCATTACCTTTCCTTATCTCCTTCCCACTCTTACTGGACCCTGTCTTCCCAAAAAGTCCCTCACATTTTCATGTGCACTTTTTGAGACACACTGAATTTAATTAGAGATGCTTACATGAGCTTTGGTAGAGGGGAGAGGTGAGCTATTTGCTGGTGTATGGAACACTGCCTGGTGCCACACCATTGCAGATGACACTCTTTCCCCTTGTAGCCATTATCTGCAGTGACTCCTCTAGGAGTGGGGTGGGGTCTCCAATACCCTCCCCATCCAAGCTGGAATGTTGAAAGACCCATTCTTGTTGTAGGTCTTGTGCAGGAAACCAAATCTGCTATAATTTTGTGTATGGTGGACTTATCATGTCCAGAAGACAGCTCTAATCCCTGTTCTCCAGATCTTATACTCTTCATCTCCTCTTTGATGATGTTATTTCATCCTTTCATAGATGTCCAGTATAGGTCTAAGCACTCAGCAGTCACTTATTCTCAGTATATTGACCGATTATGAGTCTCTGCATTAATTATCACAGGCAAAAAAAAAAAAATGTGCTTTTCTGAACAAGGCTGTGAGCATCACTAATCAGTGAGTATATACACAAATATTTAGACTGCAGTTTGGTAATACATTTATTTAGCAAAACAACAGTAGTATGATCCTCGCCCCTAGGTCTATTTATTTATTTATTTTTTCTGAGGCATGGGCTTTTTATTTTTAATCAGGTTTAGAGTCCTACCCATGAATTTTATTGTGTGGAGAGGGAGAGAGCCACAAATAAAATCAGAAAGTAGTTTTTTATCCCCATAACAAGTATGCCTCTTTTGTACTAGTTGATAGTCACACCTTGTCTAGTAGTTCAGTATTGTAGCACACAGGGTCCATAGCTGGGTGAGACCATTAATGAGTTTTTTCCCCCAGAAATGGGCAAAGCACCTACTATCACAAACTACCAAGGAGGGAGGAAGCTTCCAGGTAAGTTTTAGTTTGATTTTTCTCTATATCTTGCAACCAAAGTGTGTTGTTTCTTCAGCAATAATCTCTGACCATTCCAACCAAGAACAATGACAATAATGACAATAGCATATATTTTTTTGGGGGGAGCTTTGGGACTGCCCTGACCAAAAGCCCTACAGAAGTAACCCACACATGACACCCAGTTTTTCTTTTAATAACCAACTATTGCTTGGAGCAGCACTAACTGTCCATGCAGGATACTTCCATTCATTCTGTTGGTGAATAAAATTGTATTTATAGTTAACTGACATTGCCATAAAGATCTTTCATATCTCCTAAGTTTTGGTTACATCCCAATTTATGTCTGCCCCCCATCCTTGCTTAACTCTTCCCAACTCTAAGATTACCTTCCCACTACATTCATATCACTTGTGCTTTACTGTTCCACCCTAAGACTTCATGGCCTTTTTGTAGCTTCCCATACTCTACAGATTCTTCAAGTTATACACAAACCTAAAAGTTTGAAGCTAGGATCTACATATAAGAGAGAACTTTCTGGGCCTCACATGATCTATTTTCTAGTTCTATCCATTTTCTTGCAAATTTCATTTTTCTTTATAGCTGAATAAAATTTCATTATATATATGTACCAAATATTCAATATTCTTTTATCAGTTGATGGATATCTGGGGTAATTATAATCCCAAGCTATTGTGAATAGAGTAGCAATGAAAATGGATATGCAAGTATTTCTATTGTAGGGTATAGACTACTTTGGGTCAGGAGTGGTACAAGTAGATCATATGGTAGATCTAATTTTAGCTTTGGGAGGAACTTCCATGCTGATCTCCATGGCAATGATAACAGGTTACATTGCCATCAGCAGTGAATTATGGATAGCCTTTTCTACATCCTCATCAGCATTTTTTGTCATTTGTTTCCTTGATCACAGTCATTCTGATTAAAGTGACATGGAATCTCAAAGTAGGTTTAATTCATATTTTCATGAGAGGCATGGGTAATATTTCAACATTTTTTTGTTTATTTTTATTTCTTTATTTAAGCGTGACAAACAGAAAGAGAAAGAGGCAGAGAGACAGAGAGAAAAAGTGGATGCACCAGGGCCTCTAGCCACTACAAACAAACTCCACATGCATAAGCATCTGGCTTATGTGGGAAGCTAAGCCATCTCTCCAGTCCCAGCCATGTATACTTTTTAATTTGTATTTCTTCTTTTTATTACTCTGCTTAATATCATAGCTTATTTTTGTTTGGTTGTTTACTTTCTTCATTTTTAGTTTTATGAGTTATTTGTTTATTCTATATGCTCATTCTTCCCCATATGATGTATAACTGGACACAGTTTTTTTTTTCCCCCATTCTGTGTGCTACACTTCATTTGAAGGGAAAATTTTCATTGCTTTGCTAAAAAAAAAAAAAAAAAAAAAAGCTTAATTTCATGAGTCCCATTGGTCAGTTCCTGGCTTTAATTCACAAGTAACCAGAATCCTATTCAGAGAAGCCTTATATATGCTTTTATCTTGAGATGTACTTTTGGAATGTTTTATATGTTTTATGAATGCTGAAATGGTGAAACAAGTTATCTAGTTTCATTATACTACATGTAGAGATTCAATTTTCTATCAGCATTTATCTTTCCACCAATGTGTACTTTCAGCATGTTTCTCAAGACACACATAATTATTTAGTACTTTTCATAACCTTTTAATATTTTTAAATTGATTATTATTAATTGGTTATAAATTGTTAGTACTATTTAAAATGTTCCATTGTTGTTTGTTTAGCTATTATTACTTTGGACATAAATGTTCTCATAACTTTCCAAATATTGTGTTACTAGTATTATTTAGAAATAACTTGGCATAGAGCAAGTGTTAAATGATCCTTTGGTCAATGAACTGAGACTATAGTTAATTTTGCATGAACATATTTTATTAAAATATAATAGGCTTATAGAGAAATACATGATGTTTGATAAGATTTTAAAGACATCATGAAACTCTTAGCATAAAGCTCAAAAACCATATTTTTAGAGCAGCACAGTTAATTTTATTAAGCAGCAGATGACTTCTTGAAATTCAACAACAAATGTGGCATAGCCAGCATAACAATTAAATAATTAACTTTCATTGTAATAACTTGGATCTTCACAAGGAAAGGGAAGACATGGTCATGCAACCCCTCTACTTGTCCAATGGAGATATTGAAATGCAGATGTGTTGAGAACCAGAGGTTTTCCAATCTAATACTAGTGTGACAATACATATAGATAGGACAACAAAAGAAAACTATTGATTACAATGTATGAAATATAGCAAATATGAGCAAAGGATAGAGTGCTTAATGGGAGGTATGAAAAAATCCAAATTTTATACATCTTAGATGATTTGGTACTTATTAATTGACATAAACTTATATGTTCTTATTTGTACTATGTGATGTTCTGACATGAATATGTGGTTCAGTGTTCAAATCAGGATAAGTATAACTATGCAAATATTTGCCATTTGTGATGAAAACATTAACAGCTCTTTCTAAAAGCTTTCTTTTTAAATTACAGTGTAATTATATATTGCTAAATAAGGAATCAAATTATTTTACTTCACTCTAACTTAGTACTCATTGAGCCACATTTCCTATTGCCCTTATTCTTTCTAGCTTCTAATTAACCTCTGTTCAACGTTACTGAAATTCTCTTGTATTAACTTTCTTAGATTCCAAATATAAATCAAGAGAGTATCTCCCAGTGTACAAAAGTGAAGGGCTAAGTGGTGCTGCTGCTTGTTTCTAATACACATTTAAAGAAGTAATACTAGTTCTTCTCAAATTATTCCAGAAAAATAAAGACAGGCAATTCTTTCTTATTCACCCTATGAAGGCAAGATTACCCAGATAGTAAAAGCAGACAAGTACACAACCAAAAACAAGCACATCAAGCTGTTAACTTTGATAAACATGTATGCAGAAATTCTCAAAGTATATGAGCAGACTTAACCCAGTAGCATTGTAGTCATGGTAATCAAGTGGAATCCAGGTATACAAGGATGGGTGAACACATACAAATGACTAAACAACATACAGAACTAGAGGTCATATGATTATTTCAATAGATGCATAAGAATTTTATAAACTCCATATACCTTCATGATAAAAATTATGGAAAAATTAGGTATAGAGGCAATATAATTCAACACAATAAAAGTCATATATAACAAGCCCACACGTAATATCATAATAAATAGAGAAAAACAATGAAGATTTTCTAAGATCAGGAGTAAGACAAGAAAGACCACTTGCACTGATTTTATTCAATAGGTTACTGGAAATCCCAGCCAGTGCAATCAGACAAGAGGATAAACAAGGGACATATAAATTGGAAAGGATGTAGTCAGATTGTCACTGCTTGAATTTTTTTAGAAAACCTCAAAGATACTTTCCCCCCAAAAAGGAATGTAAAGGAATATATAAAATTTACAAGGTTGCAAGATGCAAGGTAAACCTACATAGTTAGAAGCACGTTGTATACTCATAGCATTATACCAGTAACCAATATTTAAAACAATCCCATTTCTAACAGGTTGTAAGTACATATACTTAAGAAAAAAATTAACAAAAGTGGCAAAAAATGTCTACATTGGGCTGGAGAGATGGCTTAGCGGTTAAGCGCTTGCCTGTGAAGCCCAAGGACCCCGGTTTGAGGCTCGGTTCCCCAGGTCCCACGTTAGCCAGATGCACAAGGGGGCACACACGTCTGGAGTTCATTTGCAGAAGCTGGAAGCCCTGGCACACCCATTCTCTCTCTCTCCCTCTATCTGTCTTTCTCTCTGTGTCTGTCACTCTTAAATAAATAAATAAAATTAAAAAAAAAATCTCTACATTGATAACTGTGTGACAATGACAAAAGAATTTAAGAGAACACACAAAAAATGGAAATACATTTCACATTCAGGGGTTAGAAGAATCACTGGTTAGGTGACTAATATCCAAAGTGATTTGCAGAATAAATGCAGTCCTTCTCAAAGAACCAGTGACAGGCCTTACAGAAGTTTATCTGCCAATGAAGACTACAGGAACAAGAATATTTTTGTCATACATGTGATCACATAAACTAAACTCTGAATAATAAAAAAATAATCTTAGGCACAAAAACAATAAAACAGAAGCCATCCTATTAATTGACCTCAAAGCATACTGCAAATCCATAGTTTGATATGAACATAAAAACCAACACATAGACCATAGGACATGCTATAAAGAATGGACAATCTTTTATGACTCTTACTTGAAAAATTGGATAAATTTTATATATTTTGCTTTTAAAATGTATTATTATTTTTTTGTTTATTTTTATTTATTGATTTGAGAGCAACAGGGAGAGAAAAAGGCAGAGAGAGAGAATGGGTGTACCAGGGCCTCCAGCCACAGCAAAAAAACTCCAGACTCTTGTGCATCCAGCTAACTTGGGTCCTGGGGAATTGAGCCTCCAATCAGGATCCTTAGGCTTCTTAGGCAAGCGCTTAACTACTAAACCATCTCTCCAGCCCTAAAATGTATTATTTTTATAATTATATTTAGTACAAGTAATATTTTGGATTGGGGTAGCAAAATTTTAAACCATTACACAATGGATATGAAAGGATCCCAGCATACAGTGGGAATTGCAGAACAATTTGAATTAAAAATGACATATCATGAAGACATAACTAATATGTACTAATGGACTACAATTAATTTTATGTTTAATGAAAATTCATCACTACTTATATATTAAAATGATAGTATTCTTCCTTTGTTTATATATAAGAACTATTATCACAAAACAATTGCTTTTAGAATTAGCTATATATAAAAAAATTCAGAAAAATAGAGTCTTTTGTTTGAGAAATAGAAGAAATAATTGTATATAATTACACATATTTAATTCTATATATTTTATTATTATTTCATTATATAATTACATATTGCATATGCCACTTGTATTTCTGATTTACATTTATTTCCTGTGGTAAGTTACAAATTTCACCAAATTCTATGTTTTTGTCTTCTGTGCAATCTTTTGTTCAACGATAAAACTCTAATCTACATACATTATTGCTAATGGAATGTTACATTTTTCTCTTTTACTACATACATAAATATTTACTGATTGTGTGTAATGCAGTGAGGACCTTTTTTTTTTTTTTAACCTAAGTATGTTTAATCTCTGACTGGTGTTTCATTTATTTAAGATCCATTGAATTCACACCAGACACCAACTTGGTAGCAAATGTTGCAGAAATAGCTCAATATTAAGCAAAGATAAGGGTGGTGAAAGATATTTGATGCTATCAATTTGAGTTCTAAATAAATGCTAATTTTAAAAGTGTCTTACTCTATGCTAAATCTGTAATTCATGCTTTGAGTTCAATGAGAGAGAAACTCAGAATCCCTATTCATAAGTTCTTACTGGCAAAGGGAGAAGTCTGGCAAAGATAAATCCATTGTATAATTAAATTTAAATAAGAAATATGAAACTGTTAAAAGATACAGAAATATACATCACTAACAGAGGTTCTTTCTATTCCAGAAAATACAGGTAAACTTACTTGTGTAGACTTGGGAGTGTTGGTTTCTAAGAAGTGGATGGAATTAATTAGCATAGACATAAGTAGAAAATGAAAAGAGGACCTCAGATTTGTGTTGGGATATGAGAGAATGGTCTGAAGTCTTTTCTGAGGTAGTGTCTCCTTCTGGCCCAGGCTGACATGAAATTTACTATGTAGTCTCAGGATGCCCTGAAATTCATGACAATCCTCCTATCTCCAACTCCCAAGTACAGGAATTAAAGGTATGTGCCATCATGCCCAGCTCAGATTTAAATTTTTAAATAGTGAAAAGACCAGTATTGTGGTATGTAATCTGAGCATTTGGATTTTGAAGAAGCAAGAGTGTACACAACCCAGGCAATCCTGGGACATATAGCTAGAACTTTTCTAAAATTCAATTAACTAATGAAAATTTAAAAACTAAAAAATGGCAACTATATGATGTCATACATATGCAGTTAGATTGATTTGGTCAATTATTTTACAATGTAAAAGTTTATGAAAACATCAATTTGTTCTTCTTAAATATATGTAATTGTCATGCATCAATAATGCTGACAGGAAATCTAGTTATGGCATAGTCTCTTGTGCCTGTGTATATCCTGAAACTACACTAAGTACCATTCAGAGTTGATCCATTGAATGGGGGAAGGGGGTTCATAGTAATACAACTAAAACTAAATAAGGGCTGGAGAGATTTCATAGTAGTAGGAGCTTGCCTGCAAAGCCAAAAGACCCTGGTTCAATTCCCCAGGACCCACATAAACCAGATGCAAAAGGTGGCACATGCATCTGGAGTTCATTTGTGACAGCTGAAGGCCCTGAAGTGTCCATTCTCTCTTCTTTTTTATCTGCCTTTCTTGTCTTTCTCAAATAAATAAAAATAAAATAATTATTTAAAAATAAATATGAAATTGAATATGTTTAAAGGTCAGCAAAAAAGTCTCACAGAGATGGAAGTTTTTCATATGCATTTATATTTGAATTGAAGATTCATATTACTAAAGAAGGAAGCATAGGCTTAAAGCAATACATTTGTGGCTCAAATTAGGATATGTTAAGTTTTAGGTGTTTGTGAGGCATCAAAAAGACATGCTGAGGCAGAAATTTGGACAGTAGAAGACAAATATCTAATGTAAGTTTAAGGACGATTCTGAAAAACAAGGATACAGACTTCACAGACAGAAAATAGAGCTAGTTGTAAACAATCTTCAGCAAGCATAACTTGTCACCTAGGGAAATTTTCTAAAATAAGGTTAACTGTGGAACAAATAGAATTCCAGGTAATACTAATGATATGCTGAGAAGAAATATAAAGACATCCTAGTAGAAGTATCAGAGAGGAAAGTAAGACAGGATCCATTTCATAGTTAAGTGTGTCAGCTAATACCACTGTATCTCTTTCAACAAATTTAAGCACATTTCCTATGCATCCCTGCAATAGTTAATACATGATAACTCTTTGAAAGCATGCATAGCACTATTCTAAAAAATACAAATTTACATATATACTTGTGTAGGGTGCATTTATACTTGTATCCAAAAAAATGTCAGGTCTTTCCAGAACCAAATAATTCATGTGATTTAGTAGGAAGATTGTATAATGCAGATTTTTAAAAAGGAGGAAAAAATAATTATGTTAGGTGATGGTATGTTAGTTCTTAATTGTTGTGACTACTTCACAATATGAAATACAAAAATAGATTAATGCACATTCATGTGAAGAAAATGCTAAATATATGAATGATTTATAAATTAGTGTTGAGGCTGGAGAGATGGCTTAGTAGTTACAAGTGCTTGCTCGCAAAACCCTGTGGTCCAGGTTCAATTCCCTGGTATCCATGTGCATGTACATCCAGATGCGCAAAGTACTGCATGGATCTGAGTTTGGATGCAGCAGCTAGAAGTCCTAGTATGCCCATTCTCCCCCTCTGTATGTGTGCACATGTTCGTGTGTGTGTTTATCTGTCTCTCCCAAATACTTTTTCTCAAGTAAAGAAAGAAAAATATTTTTTAAAGTGAATGTTGATGGTGAATAGAAAATATGTTATACTATGGCTGTGATGCTGTGTGCCCTGGAGAGATTCATCTGACCCACATACCGATTTCTGGCCAAGGGATGTTTTAAAAAATTGTTTGTTTTTATTTTATTCCCAAAATAGTGGCATATTTATGTGTCATTAATTATTCCAATCTTTCTCAATAGTATGTTGTACACTAATTTTCAGGACTTGAGTAATCTTATTTAAAGAAAGTTAAAAAAACACAGGGTCCACACAAATGTTTTCTAGGAAAATTAATGTATGGAAAAAATTTTCAAACCTGAAGTCACTGGGACACTGTTCTGCTATGATAATAAGGAAGTTACTGGTGAGAGAATCTTGATTGATAAAAACGAAAGACTATCAAAAGACTAGTTCTGGTTTTTGTTGTTGTTGTTGTTTTTTAGAAACAAGCATTTGTGTTTATTAACCAGTGGAGGAAAGTCTGAGCCACACACCTGACCAGTCCTTCCTATAGTCTACCCAGCTAGGCTAGCTGCCAAGAACCAGGAAGAGCAGTAGGCAGGACCCCTCCTCCCAACTTCCTCCCCAGGCTGAGTTGCTGAGTTCCAGGGAAGCCAAGACCCACTGAGTCAGGAAGAGGAAAATAGCAAAGGAGGGCAGAGAAGGAAAGAAGGATTTCATATTGATGTATTGAGCAGAAATGTTTTTGTTTTTTATTTGTTTGTTCTTCTTAACCTTTGAAAGAGTTCAATCTAATGTCCCTGCATTCCAGGCATAGTAGGAGTTATAAGGTATTTCAGTCCACTTATCTGCTTTGGGACCCTTTACAACTTCACAGATTTACCTGCAGATGCATTCTTGCATTCTTGCACCTCAAGCAGCTAGGGCAATAATCATATAGAAACGTTGGTAAATACTCCTTTCTTTCAATGTGACATCGCTCATCTGTCATTGCTCCAACTACACCAAATATTTATGCATATAAATTTAATTATCAGTCATTAGAATTTCTTTACTCATTTGTTGTAAAAACAGTATTTCATTTGTTGGCTCCTCTTCAGAATTTTCTTCATAATGTTTCATGTTGAAGTCTGCATAGACTGCAGTGTTTGTTGAATAAACTCTATTATTAAGTGTACTGTTCTGATCTTTGCATAATAATTTGCATAACTACCACCAGAAATAGATGTTTCTCCCCTAGGAAGCAAGTTTGCAAAGAATCATTATGAATTTTCATTGTGGTCTGTTAGTTTTTACCTCTAGGCATGTTACAGTATTATTTTAAAATGCAGTGTTTCATTTTTAATTTAGGATCTATTCCTTAAAATAATAAGTCATTCTGCCACATTCTACTAATAATATGATTTCATAAAATATACTGATATGCTTTGTTCCTTCATTCTAGTTAACTGGCTTTTTCTTTTTGGTTTTTCGAGGTAGGGTTTCACTCTGGCCGAGGCTGACCTGGAATTTACTATGTAGTCTCAGGGTGGCCTCGAACTCATGGTGATCCTCCTACCTCTGCTTCCTAAGTGCTGAGATTAAAGGTGTGTGCCGCCACACCCAGCTAACTGGATTTTTTTTTAAAAGGCTTTTTTCTACATTTTCAGGGTGAAACAAAGATCTTAAAACTAAAGAACCTTCGCCCTCAGGACTATGCCAATTATAGCTGCATTGCTTCAGTGAGGAGCGTCTGTAATATTCCTGATAAAATGGTGTCCTTCAGACTCTCCAACAAGACAGGTATGGACTTTTACCATGTGTTTTTGTCTAGTTTCTATAACTGCTTTAAAAAATAACTCAGTTGTTATAAATATTCAGAATTACTTACCTTTCAATCTTTTAAATATTTTCATGCTATACGATCTGTGTATGTATGTGTGTATGACATACATGTGCCACTTTACATCTGACTTCAGGTGAATGCTGGAGAGTTAAACCTGGGTCCTCAGGCTTTGTAAGCGAACACTTTTAACCACTGAGTCATCTCCTCAGCCCCAGTGTTCAGCTTTTTTATTCCTCAGAAATATTTAGCATAGCTGAAAGACTCTTGACAAATCAACAGTATATATTTGTATTACAGCATAGTACATAATGCTTTTATATACATACAAAATTGTGATTTTTTAAAAATAAGATAGTTATAAATGCCACAAATAAGCCTATATCACTTTCACAGAGATTTTTCATAAAAAATGTTCTCTCCTAAGCTACTTAAGTGTTTAGTTGATGCAAAATCAGGAAAGAACTTTTCTTAAACTCGTTGAAATCAAGAAAGAAAATTAAGCAAAGCCAACAAAAAAAGTGCGTAAATGATCTCTTTTATGATTTTACTTCAAGAATCACCAGAATAAACTAATATTTGAGTTGGTTTTAATAAATACTAATGTCTAGTGGCATTGATATGTTTTTAATTTAGATAACTATCAAAGTCAAAATTTTAAAGACTTTTTCTCATGGACATTGTTTTATTTAGATCCAATTCCTTATTTTGCCCCTTATTAGCTGGATCTTATTGAGTGAGTCAATTCACTGTTTGCCTCATTTGCTCATAAACTCATAAAGCCATGGGGAAGAATGAATGAGATGAAAGGTTGAAAATATGGAGAGTTCATGGTATCCCTTCATTGAGCAAAGAGATGGTCCAAAAATTCCAAACACTCATTTGGTTAAAAGATGGAAGTTAGGATTTTATTGGATAATAATATTTAATTTATATTTTTTAACAGATTGTTCTGTTTTATTGCCTCTCTCCTGTCCCTGTTACCCTGGGGCCCTCCTCAGTAGGGTTATGGAATTTACTGTGGGGTCATGAAGGCCTCAGTCAATGCCAATGGGATAGTGGGAAGAAACGTGCCTTGGAATATTCCCATCCACTCTGTGGATCTTACAATCTTTCTGCCCCCTCTTCTGCAATAATCCCTGGGCCATGGCAGGTCTATTGGAGTCTGATTTAGTGTTAAGTTCTCTGTATTCTCTGGATTTCTGCTTTGATAGGTTGTGACTTAATGCATTAATTCATCAACATATGTTCTATTAAATTGCTGATTTATTGAAATGTCTATTGCTTCATAATTCACTCCCTTACTCATCAGCAATTTTGTGAGCTCCTATTATGAGTCAGAATTTCAGGTGAAGGGATGTTGGCCAGGATGTAAATTGCATTCTAATACAGGCTGCTATACTAAGTACCAGGGGAAAATAATTAGAAGCAAGTCCAAGAACTATGAGGGAGCGGAAGTCAACTTTATCAAAAGAGATGGGAAACATACTGTAGAAAAATGCAATAAAATTGTATGTCTTTTTTGTCTTTCCTAAGATTTCACAGCCTAGGGAAAAGAAGAATTATCTTAAATAGGACTGGCCACCATATTAGTTTCAAAATGAAGCTAGGCTGTTTTATTGGGAATAAATAACCTCTTCCTTTAATGTTCAGTCAATTGTATTAGCATGCAAGATGATAGAATTCCTAAAGTGCCTTAAATCAACTGGGTCACTTTTGTTGCCAGGATTATTTTTAACAAGAAAACAGAGTCATTTCCACCTTTCTTATAGAGGGCACAGTTGTTATATATATAAATACTTTGTTTAGCCTTTCAGCCTTCTGTTCCTTTATTTTTGAAGCTAACGTATAGGCTCAGAAATCATTGAAACAAATAATCTTGTTCTCCTTTATTATCTCACTAAAGTTGAGATTGGTATTCATTACAAAGTACTAGAATTGTAGGAAATAATTGTACTTAACATAGAAGGCAATACCTGTGTACTGTTCCAACAGAGGCACCCAGGGTTCTTGCTTGCATAACCCTTTACATAATCAAACCTGGTTTCCTTCACAATTGTCCCATCTGTGTGCTTGGAATTGGAAGAATTGGTGCATTTCAAATATATGAAATCATTCAGATAGCTCTCAAGGTGCACTGGGAGTAAACTCAGCTTGGACAAATTAGTTATGTGAATGAACAAGTAAGTTAATACAAGCCATTTTACTGTGCAAAGGACAAGGAAGGGGAGCACAGGTCATAGTCAATTTGGGATCATGTGTTCTATAGAATTCTCTGCTGTGACATGGATGAAAGGACCTTACAATAAACTTTTGTTTTGCAAAATATAAAGAAAAGCGTATACATTATTTAGAGGGAGAAAATTAGTTATACATGAGGTAATAACGCTGGTTAACCTCTTCCTTAAACAATATGTTTATTGAAATGCCACATTTGGAAAGAATTTTCTTAATGGAGGTCAAATATTGACAAATTTAATTTTGGAATGAACATATTTTCATTACAGCCTCTACATATAGTCACACAATTTTTTTTTCATTAGTTCTTTATTGTGGTGGTTGGTATGTATGTCCCACAAGCAAGAACAAAACAGCCAGGATACCAGGCAGAGCTCATGCACTAAACTTTTTAATTACTATCATTGTATAGAACTGTTTACACAATGTACAAATAATACAGCAAGTAAAATACAAACAGTATCTGCTATGACTAACTTGTTTTCAGTTTTGATGGCAGAATGGTTTCACTATAAGTAGATTCCTGATTCATTCAATACCTGCTAAATGAGGCAGGATTTTTCTTGTAACTGTGGAACCTGGGAATAGACCCATTAGAAAAAGGTTGAATAACTGGAAAATAAAATTAACAACAGACTATTTTTATGTGCTCATTTTATTTTGTGAATATGGATTTTCATTAATAGAAACACATTCATATATATATATATATATATATTTAAAACAATATATATGTGTAGTTTCATATATATATATATATATAAAATTTATTTATTTGACAGGAAGAAAGAGGGAGATGGAGGGAGGGAGAGAGAGAGAGAGAATAGGCATGCCAGGGCCTCTAGATACTGCAAACGAATTCCAGATGCATGTGCCGCCTTGTACATCTGGCTTACATGGGTCCTGGGGGATTTAACCTGGGTCCTTTGGCTTTGCAGGCAAGTGCTTTAACTGCAGGCCATCTCTCCAGCCCATCATTAATAGAAACACATTTTCTAATGTTACTTAGAAGAGCAATATCCTGGTGGCATTTAAAAGTCTTTGCCATCTATAGATTAACAGTGATTTTTATTTTTTAGAGGTAGGGTCTCACTGTAGCCCAGGCTGACCTGGAATTTACTATGTAGTCTCAGGGTGGCTTTGAACTCTCAGTGATCCTCCTACCTCTGCCTTCTGAGGGCTGGGATTAAAGACTTGTGCCACCACACCCAGTCACAATAATTTGTTTTAACTTCCTTACTATGAGTTGGCATTATAGCTCATTCCTTCATGTCAAGCCAAAGAAAGTGTATTATAATATGTTGGCTTCAATGATTGTTTGACCAATTATGAAAATGTTTCCTGTCACAGAAGTGTCACTATATATCACACCTAATCTAGTAAACTGAAACCTTATCATGACCATTCATAGTATGTTATATAAAAAGATATAGTACCACATGTATTTATTTCCTGTCATGTATATGGGCCATGTGCCATAGTGCTGTGACAGAAATTAGAACTTACTGATAGTTCTAACTATACTCATTTTGGAGAAAAAATATTACATTAGCTTGCTTGCTTATTTTCTTTCTTTCTTTCCTTATTTCTTTCTTTTGTTCTTTCTTTCTTTCTTTCTTTCTTTCTTTCTTTCTTTCTTGATATGTTATTAGTATAGCTTTAGTTATTATGTTTATTTAAATAACATGTTAAGATTTGTAAATATAGACTCTTAATAAACATGTGTATTTTTGAATGATAATAATTATGGTTAGTATATATTATCTTAAATTGCTCAGATTATGTACATTTACAATGTAAGGACACATATGACATATGATAAAAATTTTGTTTATCTTAATTTATTTTGAGAAGTTATATGCTGATGGTTCATGATTTTAAAGGCAAATAAGAAATAAGTAGGTTACCTATATTGGGAGGTATTTATGATAATGAATTCTATAAAGAAACAGGACAGGTAGACCTAATTTTACTTAATTATATATGTCCCTTGATTTAGTCTACTCAAACTTAACTTAGTGTTTATAAATATTATCTTATTAATATGTCTTCCTTTAATGTATAGTACATCTAGAAAGTAACTTATTTGAAAAGTATTATAGATTTTAGTGGAAGCCTATACCTACTCATCTCTTTTCTTTTTATTTTATCTCCCTCCTTCTCTTTTCCTACCATTGTTCCTTCCTTCCAGTGTTTTCACTTTTCTTGGACTCTCTCCCTCGGGCTCTATAATCCTTCAGTGTGCCTTAGTGAATCGTTACAACAGGAGACAGATTTAGGTAGCCAGCATATGCTGTTCCTCTTCTACATGCTTCATGCAGACTTTCTAGAAGTGGCCAACCACTGTCGTGAATTTTGGCATAAAACTTTTGCACATAGTAATACATTCATGGCAGTCTTCTATGTTTTGAGGAATGCAGGTTAATTATTATAAAGACAAAATACTATTTTAGGTATATGGATTTTAATATCTCAAGTTATGAACTAAGATATGTCAACACTTCCTCTAATGATGTGTGCTTATCATAGATAGCCTATTTGAATGCAGGAGGAAGTTCATGGACATAAGCCACTTTTCTTAGTCATATAGATTTATTTCACTTTTATTTTTTGTTTGAAAGACAGTGAGAAAGGGCCAGGCTCCTCCCCGGTGGGTAGGTAGTCCTGAAGGAAGGACCAGGCTCACTGGTTCCTCCCAAGGGGTTGAGGAGAAGGAATGAGCGTCAGATGACTCAAAAACCTCTTCTAGTCACCGGAGAAAAAACACACTGAGTCAGGAGTCTTGTGAAAGCAAGACCTCACAGGAACTCGCTTTATTGTTATAAACAGTTGCCTATATAATGTTGGGGACAAAAGCAGGGATTTTAGGATGGGGGAAGAGGTAAGGGCCAATAGTAAACTGTGACTATTGAAATGATAATTCCAACTCCTGTGCAGAAGTGGAAGGCAGGAAGCCATTAGGCCTTTTGCTGAGTCTGAGGCAGATAACCAAACTTTAACTAGGCTCAGAAAGTTCCACTATGCCTCACGCCCAGGCCTGTCAAGGCCCAATATCTCCCCCTTTTGTTTTTGTAAGAGCATTAGTCACCATGCCCCTGCCTTAGGTTGAAGATCTTACCCATCACTGGGTACCAGGTGTTTAGCTCACTGAGAACCCACTCCATTGCCTGTCTTATGTTGTCTCAGTCAGTCTGAGATTTTACCCATCATTGGTCACATGGAGTGCAGAGGAGGTGGCAGTGGGTCATCTGAGGAACTTAATTCCTGAGTTGCCAGCCTGTGGTAATATATCTCAACCTGATGGAGTTTTATTGTCTCTAGCTGCTGGTGAATGAATTGTGTAATTTTGTTAATTACATAAAGCCCAACAGTGAGGATAAGGAGGAGGGGAAGGAGGGGCCTAAGATAAGGGAGGAGGTAGGGTAAGAAGCCATGTAAGCTCGTCCACATTGTGCTGTCCTGGGGGTCCCGTCGTCTCCTCTCCAAGTCTTTCTGGAGCTTCTTAATCTTGTCTTGGATGATTCTTGATTTATTGGCGTAAAAGCAGTATTTTTTTTCTGTAAAAACAAGCATATGCCTCCCTTTCTGGCCGTTAATAGGTCTAGTCCCCTCCTGTTTTGTAGGACTACCTCAGTCAGGAAATCTAGCTTCCAGGAATGATATCTATATCTGGGATTAAGGTGGCTGGGGCCAAAGGCCCATCCAATTGGTGGGCAGAAAGTTATAGGCCATCCCACCTCCACAAACATAAACCATTCCAGAAGGCAGGCAGCACTGAGCACTGGGCTCAGTTGTGTTAAAAGTACATAAGGAAGTTATGAATGTACCCCACATCTATACTGAAATTATTAGGGAAGGTGGGGCCCAAATGCAAGCTCCAGAGGAAACATTGGGAAAAGCTGGACAGGAATAGGGAAGGTGGCTGAGCAATTGTATTGCAAGCAGATGGGGAGCCCCAGATATTTTAGGTCTCTCACTGGTACCCAAATGGGTCTCTTTCTTTTTACAAAGTTTTCCCATGGACAAAAATTTTATGGGCTTCACATAAGTTTGTTTTTTTTTTTTTAAACTCCTTTGTGTTACAGAGTTTTTGTACTTTAATCACTTCTTAGTACAAAAGATTATCCCATGGTTGGGAAACAAACAAATCCTTTGATCTCAGCAATACAAACATAAATCTTAAGGAATGGCCAGCTCTTAGCAGTAACACTAAATGTGTATAATCTTGCTTACATGTAGGTGCTAAAGTCTTGCTGTCAAATGGCCAGAGCTATGGATACAAGGCCAGCCAAATGGCTCCAGACAATTCCTTCTCTCTTTTTTATTTTTTCTTTATTTTATTATGAACCAGGACCTTCTGGGCCTTGGTGCAGAAAGACTGAGTCTGTCTTAGGTTGTCCTCTACGATATTTAGGCCTTACTTGTTATTGGTACATTATTTCCATCATTCATGCCCTATCTTATGTTGACCTAACTCAAGAGATTCTTACCTGTCTTTGACTATCAGCCTCTACAGGGGCTTTAAGATAATGTCTCAGGAAGCTGGGATCGGTCCCTAGCTGTATCCCATGTACTTCTGCATGGATATCCATAATGGATCTCAAAAGGCATTTAACGAGTATGGGCAGAAGTCACAGAATGAGCAAAAGACAAACACCTGTAGCAGTAAAGCTTCCTGTCCAAGAAGTGAGAGAATTTCATTCACGCAAGGAAGACTTAAAAGCAGATATTAAGTCATCAGCTATATCAAAAGTAAGATGATTATTTTGTAAACACAAAATCTCTGAATGTAACTGAATCAGCTCTAAGGAAATATTATCATTATGTCAAATATCTCTTAAATGTATTTTCCCAATGCTGTTGACTATTATTATATTTTTTAGAAGTAACACAAATCCATTGAAAATCTATATGACACTCCAAACGAGTTCTAACTTTCAACCTTAGTATATAGAGCAGCTAACAGGTGAAACTGTATCTAGGGTAAGGATCAATCCCAAATCTTAAAGGGAGGCATAGTTTAACTTTCTCAGGAGCTACTTTAAAGCTGTGAGTATGAAGGATAGTTAGACATTAAAAGTATAAGCCTAAAGCCAAAAGCCACAGCACACTTCAGGAACTACTTCTAGGCACACTTGGTATATCTTTAGATTGAAATCTGAAACCCACCATCACACCCTAAGATCCACATAATGGCACTGACTCCAGCCAGGTGGCTGTAGAATGTAGACTACAAGCAAATAAACAATTGAATATATTGGGGGCCATTTATTTAAATTACCACATTCTGCCTCTGGAGCCCATCACACACAAAAGCTGCCGGTGAACCAAAAGTGAAAGGAAAGAGAAAGGGAATGAAGAGATGTTGACAAACAAGTACACATTATAGAAGAAAAGTTTAGCACATTAAATATAAAGACTGTCTCATAACACATGAGGGTACACTCACACACACATGTACACCGATCACCTCCTCAACACATGCCTCTCATGGGGCACTAGTCATCTGGTTTCCTGGAGCCCCATGTTAGGTGCTGAGGAGGAAGATGAGCGTCAAACAACTCAAAAACCTCTCCTAGTCACCGGAATAAAACCACACTGAGTCGGGAGTCTTGTGGAAGCAGGAACTCACAGGAAGTCACTTTATTGTTATAAGCAGTTGCCTATATAATGGTGGGGACAAAGATGGGGAATTTAGGATGTGGGAAGTGGTAAGGGCCAATAGTAAACTGTGACTATTGACATGATAATTCCAGTTCCTGTGTGGAAGTGGCAGGCAAGAATCCATTAGGCGTCTTGCTGAGTCTGAGGCATATCACCAAACTTTAACTAGGCTCAGGAAGTTCCACTAGGCCTCATGCCTGGGCCTCTCAAGGCCCAACAAGAAAGAGCGAGAGAGAGAGAGAGAGCTAAGAAAAGGAGAGAGAAAATGGGTGTACAAAGGCCTCTTGCTACTGCAAATAAACTCCAATAGCATGTACCATTTGTGAATCTGGCTTTACATGAATGCTGGATATGGAGGTTTGACTCAGATGTTGCCCATAAACTCATATGTTTTGAATGCATGGTCACCAGTTGGTTGCAGTTTGAGAGGTGCAGCCTTGCTGGTATGAGTGTGTTGCTATGGGTGGAATTTGTGATGTAATATCCAGCTCCAGAGGTCACCTCACTCTCTTTTTGCTATTTGTTACCAGTTGTATCAAGAGCATAATGTTCTTCATGGCATGCTTCCCCTTGCTTTCATGAAGCACCACCTTGAGACTTTAAGCCAGAATAAACTCTTTCCTCCCATCAGCTGATCTTGGTTGTGAGTTTTGTCTCAGCAACATGGAAAGTAACTAGAACACTGGATAATACCCAGGCCAGCAGGATTTTCAAGACAGTACCTTTAGCCACAGAGCCATCTCCCCAACCTGATCCAGTGGATTTAGAATCTAGGTGATCATTATCATTGATTCTAATATAAGCATATAATTTCACCAATAACTACATTTCACAAGGAAGACTAGTTTGTCGCAACATGTGTAGAACACTGTTCCTATAGTAGCTGTTGAAACAGCCACTGCAGAATGTTCAACCAGTAGGCAGAAACCACAAAAGCTTACATTCTTATAATCCTAGAGGCTACAAGTATGAGATCAAAGTGGCATCTAGGTTGGTTTCTAGTGAGAGCTGTCTGTGTCCCTGGCTGTTCATGACTGCTTTCTTATCAGGTGGTCCTGTGCCCTTTCCTCTGTAGTGGATGGAGTAAAAGATGAAAATTTCTGTGCTTGCTCTTATTCATGTACGGACATTCTCACTCTGTATCTGTGCCACATTCTTTAATAACTTCATTTGCAAGAGAAGAGAGTATGGGCATACCTGGGCTTCTTGCAACTGCAAATGAGCTCCAGTCCCATGCTCTAGTTTGTGTGTCTGGCTTTAGGTAGGTAATGAAGAATCTGATCCCAGCAGGTAAAGTAAGTGCCTTTAGCCATCTCTTCAGCCCAGTGTCACATTCTTAAGACATTATTCAACCTTAATGACTTTCCTAATGGCCTATCTCAAAATTCCCTCATCTCCTAATAGGACCCCATTTGGTGGTAGAGATTCAACATGTAAATTCAAGAATGAGATTTAATCAAGTCAGTAAGACAAGTAATTGGCTGTGTCTCTAAATTTAAGACATATTTCCTTTTAAAATTTCAGATATGTTTATATTATGTTGAATCAAAGCAAGATAATTAGTCATATATTGGGGGAAAAATAATCTATTCACCTTTGGGAAATTAACATTCTTAGAAGTAGAAATTCCATTGAAATTATTTAAATTCCTATATTCTCTGCTTTGGTTAAAAAAAAAAAAGAGATGGCAACTCTAAAGGAAAAAATTAAGGTCAAGCTTTAAAAGGGACAGACATTAATTGTGCAGTATTACTCTTGTGTTTGTGTGTGTATGTGTGTGTGTGTGTGTGTGTGTGTGTGTGTATGTATGGGT
Organism: Jaculus jaculus; assembly: GCF_020740685.1. Lineage (NCBI taxonomy): Eukaryota > Metazoa > Chordata > Mammalia > Rodentia > Dipodidae > Jaculus > Jaculus jaculus. The sequence continues at coordinate 101,090,428 of NC_059108.1, read as the reverse complement.
GTGTGTGTATGATCCTGTATGAAAGCAAGTGCAAGTGTGCCATTGCATATGCGTAGAAGTCAGAGGAGAACTTGAGGGGCCAGTCCTTACTACTCACCTTGTTTAGGACAGGGCCTTTCAGTCTCCACCACTGCATTTGGAAGACTCACTGACAAACTTTCAAGAAAGTTTCCTATCTCACCTCCCTTTTCCCATCAGGCAGGTTGGAATTACAGAAATCCATCACAGCATCCAGCTTTTTATATGGGTTTTGAGGAATCCAAACCCAGGTCCTCATGGTATCACAGTAAGCATTTTAAACACCGAGGCATTTTCCGAACCACCATAACTAAATTTGAGAGCATGGTAACCAATAAAAAGCGGTCACATGAATTATGTGACCATAAGCCTAAACATTTTTCTCTGATTACCTTTTTATAGTGCTGAAGATAGTATATGAAAAGCTAGGAAAAAATAATTGATTCTTTTTTTACATTTTGAACCCCCAAACTATTAGAAATACAACTGCTCTTCTTTGTGTATGTGTATGTGCATGTTTGTGTGTTCATTGTTGTGTAAGTATGCATGTATAGGCATTTTCCAGGGGCCTGTGGAGGCCAAAGGGAAACCTCAAGTGTTATGCTTAAGAAACACAGTCCACCTTTCTATTTTTAGACGTGGTTTCTAACTAGTATGAGGCTCTCCACTTCGGGTAGATGGACTGGCCAGCAAGCCTCAGGGGGCATCCTGTCTTTGTTTTCCTAGTGTTAGGATTGTAAACTCAAGGTATCTGACATTTTGACATGAGTTCAGGCGTGTGTATTGAAGTCCTCATGCTTGCAAGGCAAGCATTTTACTAACTAAGCTATCCTAGTCCAAAAATTCAATTCTTAAAAAAGATTATTTTGCGTATGTACCTGTGTGGCCTCCCTTTCCCTCCCTCTCTCCCTCTCAGTCCTTCTCTCTCTTCCCCCCCTCTCTTTCTATCTCTCTCTCTGCCTATGTAGGCAAGAGTTCAAAATCAGATGCCTTACTGAAAAACTCCTCACTGTATATCCTGAGACAGAGCCTGTCACAGAACTTGGGCTCACCAACTGGGCTAGGAAAGCTGGCCAGCAAGCTCTAGGGACCCCCTCCCCCCAGTTTCTGCCTTCTAGAAACGAGGATTGCAGTCATGCACAACTATGCCCAGCTTTTATGTGAGTATTTAGAATCTGCACTCAGATCCTCAGGCTTGCAAAGTAAGCACTTTACCCACTAAACCATTTTCCTAAGAACAATAATATTTTTATTTAAAGTTTTTATGTCATAGGGAAAATAGTATTTATTAGTAAAGAAGCCAATGAAAAATAACAAATGTTAGAATATAGTAGGAGAATAAGATGTTTATGTGGTCAGTTGTCTCAAACCTGCAATCCCTTCACTTGGTAAGGTGAGGCAGTAGGATTTTTCAAGTTTCAGAACATTCTGGGGTACATAGTGGATACAAAACATAAAGATCTATGTAGCAAGACTGTCTTATACCCCTCAAAAAATCTTATCTATAATTTTTAATGAGTGTTTAAATTGAAATGTTTAAAGAGCAAATTCTGTCTTGATAATTTTAGGGCTTTTAATTAACTTCTATAAGCATATTTACATTTCTTTAAAATAGGGATAACAAGAAAAAGACTTACATTGTTTGGTTTGGCAAGCAGTAAATTCTAAAATTATAAGCTAGAAAAGTATTGAGCACATAGACAACACTCATTAAATAGTAGCTAATATCGGGCTTTTAACTTAGATAAAAAAGAAAAGATAAGGATAGTGTCATCAACAATCATGTTGAGATAATAAGGAAAATCTTAAAGTTTCCTAGGAAATGACATTCAATCATTGATTAATATTGAAAAAAAAAACATTCAAAATTATGAATTAAATTCAATACTAATGGATTTTTCTTATAATTACATGAGATAATAATACCAGAAATATCTATGGAAATTAATTTCTATTCTGGGTATATATGTATATAACCTATTTTTGCAGAAAATTTTAATATACATAGGAAATATGACTGTGAAATAGATAAAAGTTTATAAAGAAAATTGAAGCAACTTGCAATGTGGTAGATATGCAAAAGATTATTCATCTAAGCACTTTTATAATTTCCTAAGTTAATCAAAATTAAATGTGTCTTAGTCTCAATAATGTATCTTCAAAGCAGGGAAAATATAGATGATGATTAGGCTGTGAATTAGCGACAAAAGCAATAGTCATAATGGGATTTCAACTTTGGTCTTTCTGAGTCAGTTTCCACAGCAAAGAGATGACCCAGATATTTCAAAAATCTATTACCGTATTAACAAAGTTTGCATGTTACTGATATAGCTTATACCTGTGCATTTGTAGACATAGCAATGATTTTTCACATTGTTTGGTATTTTAGTTTATTTTGAGACTACTAGTTCTTACATAAAGCAGTCTCCATAATTCTCCCAAAAAGATGAGCTCAGAAAAATGAACAACTAAAAATCAAAGATAAATACACTTTTTTAGTCAAATAAAAATCAGTATTCCTATAATTATTGAAAAATATAAAAGTATAAAAATATTGAAAAATATAAAAGTTATTGAACTATTAATTCATAAATCAGCAAAAATAAAAAGGAGTATATCAACTAGTCTTGATTTCATTTTTTATGTTTATTTATGTGCAAGCAGAAAGGAAGAGAAAGAAAATGAGTATTCCAGTGCTCATACCACTGGAAATGAATTTCAGATGCATATACCACTTTGTGCATCTGGCTTTACACGGGGAGGGGAAATCAAACCCAGACTAGCAAGAGTTATCACCTTTGACTTGAGAGAGAGAGAAAGAGAGAAAGAGAGGGAGGGAGGGAGGGAGGGAAAGATAGAGGAAGAAACATAGAAAGACACGTGTGCCACCTTGTGCATCTGGCTTATGTAGGTACTGGGGAATCAAACCTGAGTTTTTAGGCTTTGCAGGCAAGTGCCTTAACCACTAAGCCATTTATCCAGCCCTTACTTTTAATTTTAAACCAATTTTTAGACTACATCTTTTTTTTGTTGTTGTTGTTCTTTTTTATTTATTTATTTGAGAGAGACAGACACAGAGAGGAAGACAGATAGAGGGAGAGAGAGAATGGGCGCGCCAGGGCTTCCAGCCTCTGCAAACGAATTCCAGACGTGTGCACCCCCTTGTGCATCTGGCTAACGTGGGACCTGGGGAACCGAGCCTCAAACTGGGGTCTTTAGGCTTCACAGGCGAGCGCTTAACCGCTAAGCCACCTCTCCAGTCCTAGACTACATCTTGATTCTTTCTAAAGATTTATTATTCTGATGAAACTACTGAGAGTCATTTTATTGTAGTCAGTAACTCAATTCTAGAAATGTAGTAAACAGTTTTGTAGCAGACAGTTTCAAGTTTGCTGAGATGAAATACCAGGCCAGGCACAGTTATAGAGAAAAGGATATTTACTGAAGCTTACAGATTCAGGGGAAGTTCCATTATGTCAGAAGAAACTGGCCTGCTCTTACAGCAACAGACAGAGAGAGAAAGAAGCAACAAGTCCAAAAAGCCAAAAGCCACAATCACACAGCACACTTCAGGAACTTCAGGTAGCACTAGGCACATTGCATATCTTTAGATTGGAATTTGATACCCACCACTACACCATAAGATCTACCCAGGGACACATCCCCCAGGGAGGTGGCTGTAGATCCACACTACAAACTATTAAAACACTGAATATTTTGGGGACCATCTATTCAAACTATCACATTTAACCCCTGACTCCTAATAGATTCAAAATCATCTTAAATTGTCAATTGTACTCAGTCTAATTTCAAAGGTCCCCACAGGCTTTACCAACTTAAGGTAGTTTCAAAGTCCCAAGTCTCCTCTGAGAATTAAGATTGCCCCTTAAGTGTGAGTCCTTGTAAAATCAAACAAGGTATATACTGTCAACATATAAAGGCGCAGAGTAAACATTTTCAACTGGTATAAGGCATAGCAAGAAAGGACTAGAACAGTGCAAACTCAACCACTGTCAAGCAAACATCAAACTTCTGCACTTCAAATCCAATATAACAGTAACTGACAGTCTCTGGATTTTTCAATTCTGCCCTTCCATCTGGACAGATTAGCCAGGGAATATTTTCATTCCAGCCTAATAGTGTGTTCCATGGTAGCCATTGCATAGTCCTGGTATAACTTCAGGTCTCCATGCAAACCATAGTCCATCTTTGAAAGGCTCTTCCATCCTATTCATGAGGGTCATAATACCCTGCCTATGTGCCACCTCTTGGCAGTGGCTCCAGAAACCATGTGCATTTTATGACCACTCTACACATTTTTCATGTTTCTGAAATTAATACCAGGTGTGCAGGACACATCCATATTCTTAATTCAGAAACAAAATAAATAATGACCTTGAAAAGCAGGTTCCTCTCCAGTCAACTCTTTCTGAGAAAGGGTTTGCATTTCTATCATAGTCTTTCTTAAGGAATCCTCTCCATTGTGTTAGTGAAAATCAGTTGGGCCATCTTCCTTAAGATTGCTTAAGATTGTGTTTGACAACAATAGCTTCAGTATCCTAAAATCAGTCTCAGTGCCTATAATTTTAACTTGACTGAGGTTTTCCAACTTACAGTCTGAAGTATCTCAGTCCAATACCTTTATCCAAGCACACCAGTCTATTACAAATTTAACCTTGATCAAACTCTCTGGACTTGGGCAGCAGAGCACAGTAAGCACTTATGCCAATAGCCCAGTTCCAACAAAGTCCTCTGCAGTCTTTCCTTTCCCTTAGAAAGTTCACAGGCCAAAGCTAGAAGTTCAATATTGTCTGCACTTAGCATTCTCAAACTCTCAACAGAATGGTCCATAATATTTAGCTTACCACTCCAGAAGGCATCTTCAGTTGCAAACACCAAGTCCATGTCTGTTACTACAAAACTAAAGTTCCAATATTATCAAAACCCATGTGGTCAGGTTCATTCACCCCACTTCTGGTACCAATTTCTATAGCAGACAGCTTCAGGTTCTGAACTTCCAGACCAGGCATACATATAGAGTAAGGGATATTTATTACAGCTTATAGATCCAGGGGAAGTTCCATATGGCAGGAGAAGGTGGCCTAATGTTCTTACAGGACCAGGCAGAGAGAGGCCACAAACTCAAAAATCCAAAAGCCACAACAACACAGCACACTTCCAGAACTCCAGGTTGAATAGGCACATTGCATATCTTTAGTTTGGAATTTGAAACCTACCACCACACCTTAATATCTGTCCAGTGACACCTCCTGCAGTAAGGTGGCTTCAGATCCACACTACAAACTAATAAAACACTGTATATTTTGGAGGCCATCTATCCAAACTTCTACAAGTTTCCTAACAGTTCTTGGTTTTATCATACATGCCTTATGGTTTGGAGTATAGTCTTGATCATTCACTGACATACTAATTTTAAAGATTACTGACTCTGATGATGAAGATGCAAAAATTTCCATAGGTATACATACCTAGTCATGATGTTTTCTTTATCTGAAATCCTACTGCACATTATGTAAATATCCCTTGGACTCAGATAAATTCTCAGATTCTTGGGGATCTCATAATTCTGGGCAACCAAAATATATTTGCCACTCAGTGATCTGTCAAACACTCAGGTTTCCTACTTATAAGATACTAGTCATTTGATTTATATTTGCTTCATTTATTCACATTCTATGTGTTTTGTAAATCATTGTTTGAATGATAAATAGAAGAGATATTTGTCTAGTATACTTGGACAGTGCATAGATCAATGGTGCAGGATAATTTCTGCAAATCAGGTAGCTGTAGTTACATGGTAGACATGGATCTTCTTTCCCACTGAAACAAACATCTGTTTTAATGCCAATATTATGGTATTTTTTAATGCTGTGGCTCTGTAGCATAATTTGAATTCTGGTACCGTGATGATTTTAGCATTATATTTTTACTAAGGATAATTTTTCCTATTTGGGTCCTTTTGTGCTTCCTCCTGAATTGTAATGTTTTTTTTTTTTTTTTTTTTTTTTCCTATTTTAATGAAGAATGGTGCTTGAATTTTGATTGGTAATTCATTGAATTTAAATATTGTTTTGGTAGAATAGCCATTTTCATGATATGAATACTTTCAATCCATAATCATGGGAGGTCTTTCTATCTTCTGGTGTGTTCCTTGTTTCTTTTCATCAGTGTTTTAAATTTTTCATTGGAGAGATATTTTACTTCATTAGTTAGAAATATTCTTAATATTAGGCTGGAGAGATGGCTTAGCTATTGAATTACTTGCCTGCAAAGCTAAAGGACACAGGCTCCATTCCCCAGTACCCACATAAGCCAGATGTGTAAGGTGCACATATGTCTGAAGTTGGTTTGCAGTGTCAGAAGTCCCTGGTGTGCCTATTTCTCTCTCTCTCTCTCTCTCAAATAAATAAATTGAAATAAATGAATTTTGGAAATATTCTGAATATTAATATTCTGCCTATTATAATGTAACTCTTTCCCTGATTTTCTTCTACATATGTTGTCATTGGTATACAAGAAGCATGCAGATATTTATATGTTAATTTTGTATGCTGCCACTTTGCTGAAAGTGTTTATCAGCTTTAGGCATTGTCTTGTAGAGCCTTTAAGGTCTCATAAATAGATCATATCATTGTCAAATTAGGATAGTTTGACTTCTTCCTTTAAAATTACATCTCTTTTATTTATTTCTTTTGTCTCATGGCTCTAGCTAAGATTTCATTAATTACATTAAATAGCAGTGGAGAGAGTGGGTATCCTTATTGTGGTACAGATATTATTTCTTATAACACTTTGGCTATTTCTCCATTTAGTATGATGTTGACTGCAGGTTTGTTAAGGTTAGCCTTTATTATACTGAAGTATATGTTCCCCTCATCCCTCAACTTCTCAATATTTTTATCATGAGGGAATGTTTAATTCTTCAAATGCCTTTTTTTTTTTATTCTATTGACATCATCATATGATTCTAACCTTAAGTATGTTTATGTGGTATATTTCCTTTATTGCTTTATGGAGGTTGAACCATCTCTTGAATAACGCCTAACTGATCAAGTGAGTGATCTTTTTGAGATGTTCTTGAAATTGTGTTGCAAGTATTTTATTAACATTTTTCATCTATGTTCATTAGGGAGATTGGTCTATAGTTTTCTTTTTATTATATCTTTATACTGGGTTGCTAATAGTATGCTTCTGGCTTTGTAGAAGTAGCTAGGAAGAATGATCTCCTTTTCTATTTTGCATAATAATTTGAAAAGCAATGGTCTCATAGAATTCTATAGTGAACACATCTAGACCTTGATCCTTTTTGATTGAAAGATTTGTTTTACTTGAAAATATTTTATTTATTTATTGGAGGGGGGGGGATGCAGATAGAGAGAATGGATATGCCAGGGCCTCTAGCCTCTGTTAATAAACTCCAGATGCATGCACCACCTTGTGCATCTGGTTTATATGCATCCTGGGAAATTGAACCTGGGTCATTAGGCTTAGCAGGCAAGCACCTTAACTGCTAAGTCATTTCTCCAGCCCTGGATTGAGAGATTTTTAATTATTGTTTTAATCTCATTGCCTGCTTAAAATGTTTAAATTTTTTTTCTGATTTTATATTAAGTTTGATAGGTCATACTCATTAAGAAATTCATCTATTTATTTGTATTCTCTAATTTGGTGGAATTATAGGTTTTTGAAGTATGCCCTTGAGATTCAACTTTTCTTGTAATGTATCCTTTTGCATCTCTAATATTTTTTTATTGGGGTCTTTTCTCTCTTTTGATTAATTTACCTAATGGTATGTCAATATTGTTTATCCCTTTATAGAATTATTTGTTTTAATTCTTTCAGTTCCTTTTTTTCTTTGAATTTCTATTCCATTGATACATGCTTTGACGTTTATCACTTCTTTTCATCTGGTACTTTGGAATTTGATTTGTTTTTGTTTATCCAAGGCCTTCAGATACATCACTAAACAGAGCTTTCTTTCTGTAATTTAGTCACTTAGAGGTACAAACATCCCTCTAAGGAATGCCTTTGTTTCCTATTTGTTTGAAAATGTTGTTTTGACTTCAATTAAGTTCTAGGAATGCCTTGATTTCTCTCTTTCTTTTTTTAATTTTTTGTTTATTTTTTGAGGTAGGTCTCACTCTAGTCCAGACTGACTTAGAACTCACTATATAGTCTTAGGGTGGCCTCCAACTCATAGCAATCAGCCTCCCAACTATTGGGCATTGCAGATAAGGAAGAAGCATTGAATAACTTAGTCAAAACCATGTGTCTCCCAAGTGCTGGGATTACAGGTGTGCACCACCATGACTGGCTTGGATTTTTTTTCTTGATATATTTGATGGCTTATTAATTTTTAAATAGTATATTGTTCCATCTCCAGAATTTGTATATTTTCTATACTTTTTTCTTGTTGAATTTCATCCACATTTCATTCTGATTTGATAAAATACAAGGAGTTATTTCAATTTTCTTAAATTTGTTGAGTCATTCTTTGTGTCCTAATGTGTGAGCTATTTTAGAGAAAGTTGCATGGTCTGTTAGAAGGAATGTGTATTCCTAATGTGTGGAAGGAATTAATGTTTTGTAAATATCTGTTAGATACATTTGATCTATGGTGTCATTTAATTCCATTATTTCTCTGTTTTTTTGTCTAGATGATTTGTGCATTGGTGGTATTGGGATATTGAAGTCACCACCTATTATTTTATGTTTATCTCTAACTATTTGTGCAGTAGATTTCGTTTTACAAAATTTGACATATTTGTGTTTGGTATATTGATATTTGAAAATGTAAAGTTCTTTTGGGCAATTGTTTTCTCAGTTAGTATGAAGCTATCTTTATCTCTTCTGTTTAATTTTCATTTGACTATTTTGTCAGATATTAGAATAACAAGTTTTTCCCACTGCTGGTTTCTTTTGCTTAAAATATCACTGTTCCTCCTTAAACCCTGAGGTAATGCCTGTCTTTGGCAGTTAGGCATGTTTCTTGAAGACAGCAAACAGATGGATCCTGTTTTCTGACCCAGCCTGTTAGTCTGTCTCTTGATTGGGTTATTGAGGCCATTAATATTTAGTTATTATTGAAAAGTATATGCTGATCCTTGTGATGTTGATGATATTGTGAAGTTTGGTGTTTTCTTGGTCTCTGTTTAGCAAATATTTCTGCATGGGTGATTCTTTTCTCTTTCTGTAGCCTCTTGAATAGATTTGTTTTTCTCCTTGATGTGAAAACCATCCAGTATCCTCTGTAGGGTTACCATAGTGCTCATAAAGATTTTAAGCCTGTTTTTATCATAGAAAGTTTCTTTCTACTTCTATTCTGAGAGATTATTTTCCTGAGCATATTATTTTTGGTTTGCAACCATAGACTTTCAATATATAAAATACATCCTTCTAAGCTCTTTTGGCTTTTAGAGATTCCATTGAGAAATCAGTTGTTACTCTAATAGGCCTTCCTTAATATGTGAAATGTTTCTGTCTTGCAGCAGTAAGTACCCTTTTTTGTGTGTGTTTGTTTTGTGTTTTTAGTGTTTTGACTAACACGTAATGTGTGCAGTTTCTTTTCTAGTCCTTTGTACTCGGTGCTTATGGGCTTCTTATACTTATATAGTCATCTCTTTCCCTAGCTTTGATAAGCTTTCTTTTATAATTTTAGCAAAAATATTTTCTATGCCATTGACCTGATGTTCTCCTTGTTCTATGCCCATAATTCTAATACTTAGTCTTTTCAAGGTGTACCACACTTCTCTAATATTCTTTTCACATGGTTTTGACTAATTTATTCAATGATTCTTCCTTATCTGCAATGCCCAATAGTTGATCTTCCATTTTCCATGGAGCTTTTTGTTTGAAATAGTATATTTTTCATTTCTAGCTTTACTTCAGTTTGTTTTTTTTTATTTGGGATTTTGTCTCTTTATTGAGTTCCATATCTATATCCTGGTTTGACTACATTATTTAATTTAGCTGTTTTCATTCTCTTGAAATTCATTTAGGTATTTATTTGGGCTGTCTTTAAATTTATTGAAGATTTAATTTATGTTGTTACCCTTGAGTTTTTATACATATTTATAATCATTCTTCAGTTCTTTTCCTATAGCCCCTCTAGGAGCTCCATTGGGTTTGTATTTCTTCAGGAATAAATATTAGTTTGGTTTTTCATAGTATGTGAGGACTTACCCATTTGCAATTAGCCTGTTGTCCAATTTTTCTGGCACACTTTTATTAAGCGAATACTTTGAATGTTTGCTGTTTCTTTGCACTTACTTATCTTAGTTCTGCTTTGTGGTGCTGGCATTTTAGTTTTGGATGTACATGGTGCTGTTTCCAGGATGGGGTAGGTGAGGTGGTCTTAATCTGGTTGTAATCTTGTCTGAACATACACTTGAGGTCAGGCCAGATGGTAGATCACCAGAGCCCCAATGATGAAGAGAGGAAGATTTTTAAAGGGAGTCTAAGAGCTGAAACTCAGCACAAGCCCTAGCCCCAAGTTTCCCAATGAGGCTTTCCTTGTTATTACTTATGATTACTTTCCCTATTATTACTATGCGGATGAGGTGGGATTATACTCTTAGTGATGAAGATTAGTTGATGAATTAGGGAAAAGAAAGCAATCTCCTCTGGCCAGTGGAGTTCTTTTTTATGTATTGTTCGTTTACATGGGGGCTAGGATTATCACTCAGGTCTTCAAACTAGTGAAGCAAGGATTTTGCCAAATGTCCTACATCTTAATTACTTTCTTCTTGCTCTTTTCAAGAGATTTGTGCAATTTGAACATAATAAAAATTATCAGACAAATAGGTATTGAATTTTGGAGTACATAAACTGATAGTTACATGAAATTCCCGTTTTGAGTTTTCAGTTTAAAAATAATATGAATAAAATGTTTTGGTTAAATGAAGGAAAGTGTCCTATATTGTTTAGGAAAAAAAAAAAAAAACTATCATATGCATTCAGTCCAAAGTTAAAGAATATTTAAGGAGCTGGAGAGATTTTTAGTAGTTAAGTATACTTCCTGTGGAGACACAAGGATCTGAGGGGCATGAAACTAATGATGTTAGAATTTTCAGAACCCATATAAACTGCTGGCCGTGGAACTGCACACCTGTAGCTCCAGCCCTTGTGGAGCAGAGACTGAAGAGTTACTGAGGCTCACAAACAAACAACAGGCTGCAGAATCAATAAAAGATTCCCTAGCAATGAAAACCCATGGGTGAATTACAGAGGGAGACATTCAACATTCTTTTCCAATCACCACAGGTCAACCAACAGGGCACCACAGCTAGCACAGAAGGTGCTGCATCATCGATCCATGTGCGTATTCCCCCCACACACCACCCCACTTACACTATTTTTAATATATATTTTTATTTATTTATTTGAGAGAGACACAGAGAGAGAGAGATCAAATGTGAGCTCCAGGGCCTCCAGCCACTACAAACTCCAGATGCATGTGGCACCTTGTGAATCTGGCTTACGTGGTTCCTGGACAATCGAATGGGATCCTTTGGCTTTGCAGACAAACACCTTAACTGCTAATCTCTCCAGCCCCCTACTTATACTATTTAATACACATTTAATTTGCAAATTGCTACTGAGATGACAATGCAAATAAATTCACATGAATATTTCAAAGTTGAAAAAAATCTTCATTAAAAACATGGTAAATATCTGCTTTGTAAAGATATTTCAATAGTTGGGATTTTTAGTTTTACAAAAAATTGATACAAAATTTACTTGAACTAGAATATGAAAGCTATATATTCAGAATGTGACATATAAAATGGTCACAGAATGTTGTGCTCATCCATTTCTTCTGGATAGAGAGGAGGTGAATTAAGAAGTGCTTTAATGTTCTGTATTTCATTTTAAAATAGTACTGAAATTGTTTTATTGCTGTTTACTTTTTCTGAAGTAGTATTCTTTTCTGTGAAGCTTGTGTATTTTTATAAATGTACATTACTGCATCATATATTTAAAAAAAAACTAAATGCTTGTCATTCTATAGCACCATTGTCCTAGTGCATGGCCACATTATATTTAAGAATTCTGCCTGAAACCCAGACAGGAAACATAGCTATTTAAATGAAGACACATGAATTGATTCTTATAGTGGTTAGTACTCTGCGTTGTGAATAATGTCTATAGTAATATTAGGAGAAGTTAGTATTCACACTAAGTCAACATGATAATTTAGTGAAATATACTATATGGTGTATGAGTTAACATTATCACTTTCTCTAGTGGAAAGCACAACTTTATAGTTTTCTAATTCAGTGAATTAAAATGACTATGTCTGGACACACAACTTGGAATCAAATCCCCATTTGGTACTTATTTTTTCTAAATATTACCTTGAAATGTACTTATTTTTAATTTTTTGTAGTGAGACATTGTTATGACATCTTAAAAGTACAGCATACATTAGTACAATATTATCCCACAGATCTGTAGAAGTTATTGATCCTGATTGGCTGACACACTTTACACCCATTGATTAGTAATTCCCATTTTATTCTCCCTCAAGCTCTAGTAGCCACAATTCCACACCTTGAGTATTTATTATTTCATTATGTTATATACTGCTAAAAGTGAAATCATGCCATGCATTTCCTACTAGTAGATTATTTCACCCTTTCTTAATGTCTTCAAAGTTTATCCATGTTTTTATACTTATAGAATTTCCTTATTGTTAAAGCTAAATCACTCTGTTTATCCTGCATTTGCCATAGCCATTCCTCTCTTCATGTAACCTGTCAACTATGGTGCTTCTGTGAATAGTAGAGTCAGTATTTTGGGGGTCTTGATTTAATAATTATGGGTAAATATGTGACAACAGAAGTAGAGCTGTAGGTCATCTAATAAACAATTTTGTAATCAGACTAGTAGAGTATTTTTTTTTATTAGTTGGTGAATTATAGTTGTTCGTTATAAGTTTTAGTGATTAACTGCTCATTGGATGTATGATTCTCAATTATGTTTTTTCCATCCTATGGGTTTCCTTTTCACTCTGGTGATTGTTTTCTTTGCTATACAAAATATTGAGTTTTATATGATCTCAGTTGTTTATATTTTGTGCTTGCCCCTTTTTGTGCTCTTAAATTTATAGGAATATATTAATGCAATACTATCCTATAGATCTGTAGAAGCTGTGCCCCTTGCTTTGCATATAAAACTAATGCATTAATATCGTAAAGCTTTTCTGGAAAATGTCACAGAGACAGTAAGAGTTCTAGTTTGTTTCCATTTCCTTACAAACCCTAGGTGAAATTTTTCATTTATTCTGTCTTGATATTTCCTAGAACAAACTTTAACATGCAGTTGATATTTAATAAATACATGTTGAATTGTAATTTTTCCCTTAAAACAAAATATAAATAGCAAGCACTAACAAGTGGAACTGTATTCATTTTTATAGCTTCTACACAGTAAAAGAAACAACTAACATACTGAACAGACAGCCACCAGAAGGGTGGCTGAAATCCCTGCTGGATGTTCATCCCACAACATGGCCTAATAGATAAGATTGTTGCCACACAAGCAGGAGGAGGTCCTGAGTTTAATCCCCAGCACCTATGTAAAAGTGGGGTATAGCCAAAAATGCCTATAACCTAATTGCTGTGTCAGAAAGGACAGCAGGATTGCTCACCTGACTAAAAAATGTCAAGCTGTGTCAGTGAGAGAATCCTTCTGAGGGAAATATAATGGAAAAATGATAGAGGAGGACACACAATGTCCTCCTGGCATCAGCTGCTCACAGGGCATGTGCTTCTGCATGCTACACACACGTATACACTCACACACCAGGCATTCTATGCACACACACACATACACAATATTCATACAACATATCAACAGATAAATATCTAAATATAAAAAAATTCAAAAATTAAATTATAGAAGAGGTATAACACAATCAATCAAAGGACAATGGAAATGGACAGTCATTTTTCAAGCAAGTAAAATGGCCAATAAATGAAGAAAAAATGTTCCAACACCTCCACCTATCAAAGAAATGCAACTTAAAACCACAATGAGAATTCCTTACCCCAGTTAGGATGACTAACATCGAGAAATATAGCAAAAACTGTGTTTGGTGGCAAACAACTCTAATCTAGGCACTAGAGGTGAAGACAGGAGGATTACAAGTCTAAGGCAATCCTCAGTTACATAGCAAGTTGAGACCAACCTCTGCTACATGAAGCCATGTCACACAGATGAAGGACATGTGACGCAAAAGCAGAAAGAAATAGTAGAGGGACAGTGACAAGTAGAGAGACAAAGAAAGAAAAAGGATAGCAGAGGCTAGGATAAAAGTAGAGTTACTTATATGTACTAAACATGAATTATAAAGGTATTAAAATCTGAAAGAATGAAAACGTATATAATGCCTTTTGTAGGAAAATGGAAGGAACCTGAGATCATTTGTTAAGTGAAATAAAACCACTCAAAAATATCACAAGTTGGGCTGGCAGGATGGCTCAGCAGTTAAGGCATTTGCCTGCAAAGCCAAAGGACCCAGGTTCGATTCCCCTGGGCCCACATAAGTCAGATACACAAGGGAGCACATGTCTCTGGAGTTCATTTACAGTGGCTAGAGGCCCTGGTGTGCCCATTCTCTCTCTCTCTCTTTCCCACTTTTTCTTTCTCTTTCTTTCTCTCTCTTTCTCCTTTTTCTCTATCAAATGAATAAATAAATAAAAATAAAATATTAAAAATATATTAAAAAATCACAATTTGCCAGGCATGATGTCACACACCTTTAATTCCAACACTTGGGAATTCATAGTAGTAGGAGTGATGTGAGTATGAGGCCAGCTGGATACTACATAATAAATTCCAAGTGGGTCTGAAAAATAATTCACATGTTTAGTTTCAGGTATGAAAGCTAGTAGGAGAAACAAGAGAAACATTAATTGATAGGGGTAACACTAGAGTGTAAAAGAGGAATAGAAAAAAAGGAACATGACAATAAAGATAGGATAAAATACAAGGGTTGAATGCAATGGAAATAGACACATAGATAATATATAATATATACATAAAGATATATAAAAACAAATAAAAATTCCCTTCATAAAGTTAAGTTATATACTTAAGAATAATTCAAAATATAACACTGAATAAAGGTTTCCAGGATGGGTGATAAAAAGCAAAAGTGAATTTTATAAAATAAATCTTGAAACTAAGGAGAATACTTTTTTAAGTTTCTTTTTTTTTTAATTTAATTTTAGGTATTTGAGAAAAATACACATGGATAGAATGGGCATGTCAAGGCTTCTAGCCAGTACAAATGAATTCCAGACACATGTGCCCACTCATGAATCTGGCTTTACATGGGTACTGAGGAATTGAACTTGAGTCATTTGGATTTGCAGGCAAGGGCCTTAATCTCTGAGCAATCTGTCCAGCCCAAGAATAGTTTTTCATATAGTACATGTATCAGTTACTTTCTAGTTATTGGGACCCATGCAGAAGCAGGTTAGAGAAGGAAAGGATGTGCTTTGGCTTCATATATACATAATTTCAAGAGTAAGTTTCATCATGGCAGGGAAGACATGGCAGGACAGAGCAGAAGGTCACACCTCACTAGAGTCAGAAAAGTCTTTATTACTAGTTTTTATTTTTTTATTTTTTTAAATTTGAGAGCAACAGACATAGAGAGAAAGACAGATAGAGGGAGAGAGAGAGAATGGGCGCGCCAGGGCTTCCAGCCTCTGCAAACGAACTCCAGACAAGTGCGCCCCCTTGTGCATCTGGCTAACGTGGGACCTGGGGAACCGAGCCTCGAACCGGGATCCTTAGGCTTCACAGGCAAGCGCTTAACCGCTAAGCCATCTCTCCAGCCCTGCTTCATCCTTTTTTATGAGAAATGATGATTCGAAGATTCTATCACAAAACAATTACTCTCATTTCTTATCATGGGGTACCTATATATGAAAACAGGGTGAAAAGGGTGCTGCTTATTTTTTTGTACATCTGTCACTGAGGAATGGATATGACACAGATGTGGGTGCTTAATATCTACCTGTCTTTCTCTCTGTGTCTGTCGCTCTTAAATAAATAAATAAATAAATAAATAAATAAATAAATAAATAAATAAAAAAGGATGAAGCAAAACCTGGGAAAAGGTATAAATTTGGGTGAAGAACTGGTATTGATATTTGGTGATTCATTGTTAAATAAAAATAAACTGTTGGAAGTGAATAGTAGATAAAAAATGATATATTCCTACTCTGTTCACATAGTGAATGTATCTTTTTAAAAAATTCATTATTTATTCATTTATTTGAGAGATAGGTAGATAGAGAGAGGCAGATATATAGAAGAGAGAGAGAGAGAGGGAGAGAGAGAGAGAGAATAGGCACATGAAGGCCTCTAGCAGCTGCAAACAAACTCCAGACACATGTACTGTCTTATGCATCTGGCTTAGGAGGGTCCTGGGGAATTGAACCTGGGTCCTTTGGCTGTGCTGGAAATTGCCTTAACTGCTAAGGCATCTTTTCAGCTCTGGATGTATCTTTGTAATTTCTTTCTGCTCTACATATTCCTGTATCTCCCATGCAGGACAAAACAATGTCCTGAATCAGCAGCTCCTTTGTGGGATATAGTTGACTTGGATTGGATTGTCTTTCAGTGTGCTAACTGGTTATCTAGGATTCTAAAGCAGGTTGGTCTCTGATAAATGAAACCAAGTCAGTCCATACTAGACCTTCTGAAAAGAACACTAATACATTCTCCACAACAGAGGGAAATTTGTGCAGTGTTGTTTGTCATCACATCACCTTCCCCATGCTTACGAAGGCCATTGTGTGCTCATATTGGCATAATTTATTAACTGTGACAATCTTTATTCTTCATTAAGTTTTGTTCTTCAAGGATAAGACTTAGATATGTGACACTAGTAAAAGGTTATGATAACTCATTTCACTGAAAGGTATTTTGTTTGACAGTTTTCTTCAATATGTATGTTCTGATGATATGAGCCTCCTGGTCAAGAGTCACAAACATGCATGCTTTGAGAATACAAGCTGATAATACAAATATTTGAGGTCACTGAAGACACTAGATTGCTAGATTGTAAGCATCAGGTTTGTTTTAACTGACACATACCAGACACCTATTACTGGACCTCGTGCTTATATTAAATATAAATATTTATTCAATAATTGAGCAGCTAGTATGACTCAATGGCAGTTCATGAAGGTATTCAATCAGTAATAATAACAGTAATTATAACAATGGATATTGTGAATCTACTGCTCCCATAAAACAATATAAGGCATTTATGGTTTAATATGTGTGGTATTATAAACTCCATCTCTATCTGGATATTTTAATGTACTTTTCCTTAAAGAAATGTATGCTATTTACATAATCTTTTCTAGAAAATTTTGTCCTATGAAAGTTCAAATAATGAAAAAGGCATGTTTGCCTTGATATTTATAGCAAAGGTCTACTCCTACATTAAACACTATTCATGAATACTCTTTCAAATTCTACAGTATCTTAGAACATAATTTTAAATAGAATTTTCAAGCATGATGCCATTCTTGGACTTCATGAGAACCAATCAATATGTGAATGGTAATATTTGAACAACGTCCTCACATAAGTGGATATATTATTTCAAGTTTTCAAATCAAATTCTAATAAATTCTCACATATTACTCTTTGAAATGTTCGCTGTTACACAAGTAGAATGAAATAAACATCAAAACTGGAATTTCAAAGAAACTAATGAAAATACAGTGAGGCATTTACCTCAGTGAAATGGTAGTTCTTCTGAGGGACACTTTCTGTTCTTTGAAACTGTAAGCACAGTTTCCAAGCATTCCTCTGCACAAACAAGCTGGCCTTTTAAACAATGTAGGGTCATAGAACAAAAAACAGAAAGTTAATTGCCTATTTTTATCTCTGTTCTCTAATTCATGCTGCACCTCCATCCATTTCATCTGCCCTTAATTCTTGATTAATAAAGGCTACTCCCTCCTTGTTCTTGCTTTATCCTTTTCACATTATCTCCATGTAGTCAGTAATTGATTTTGAATTTACATGGAAACAATGTCATAAGGACACCCTGAATGGCATGTCTTGATTCATGTCCTGAAGATTATTGTAGTTTCTATAGAAAGGTTTCAAATTTGCACTCCTGGAAGATGACTTTACCTGGAAGCAGGCAGAGCCTGAGGATAGAAGACCCACTGAGGCAAAGGTAAGGGCGAAACTCCCCTCATTTAGCCTGCCTCTCAGAGAAAGAGTTCCAAGGTCCATCCTATTTTTCCTCTCACAGGGCTCCCAGAGATAGGCTCCCCACTAGACAGCAAAGACATTGATTTTTACTAAAATATTCTGCTCTTCTGCACTGAAGGTATCTAATTCACCTAAAGCTCAATCTTTGTTTCATACACCATAAGGAACTTATGAAAAATAGGGCTACTAAAAGCTGTAGTGGACATAAATATCAGCCTCTGAATTCAGATTTGAGGGCTGGAGAGATCAATTAGCAGTTAAGGTGCTTGCTTGCAAAGTCTAAGAACATAGGTTCAATTCCCCAGAACCCATGTAAGCCAGATGAACATGGTAACACATGCATCTGGAGTTCATTTGCAGTGACTAAAAGCCCTAATGCACCCATTCTTTCCTGTCCTTCCTCTCTTTCCCTCATAAATAAATAAAGAAATAAAATATTAAACAAACACAAATTCAGGTTCAAAAGAAATACCTTTATTATTCAAAATTCACCTTGTCCTTTCAGCTATGTATCCTTCCATAATTTTAGAAACTTTATCACAATTTCAGTCAATTTATTATAACCTAGAAGTCTTTGAACCTTTTTATATAGCTGTTTCTTTTCCCCTTTTCCATCACTGGTTATTGAACTCAGGTCTTGATGCAGGCTAGGCCAAACTTTATCACTGAGTCACACTTATAGACCAACTTGAAACAGTATAGCATGCTTACTGAGGCCATCTTCATTCCTATGGTCTCGACCATTGAGTTTAGCTGAACTCCTGATCCTCTCAATGGTTTTGCAGCTATGTGTTTTCCCCCTTGGCCATGGGAGAGTATTCTTTCCTTGTCTGTCTAGCTGATACAGCAATTCTCAGTTTCCTCTGTCAATGTACCAATATATACCAATGCACTGATTATTTTGGGGTGTTCCCAGATTCTCATCCTGTGAATTTCAAGATGAAATCCACAGACCAGAGGATAATGCTCAGAAAGATTTTATTATAGCTTAAAGTTTTAGGAGGGAAAAGAGAAGGTGGGCTTAAACCCAGAAGCAAGATGAAACTCTTGTCCAGGGAGCTAAAAGGGCAGTGTGAAGTCCCTTACTTCATGGGAGGAAGTATGGCAGAGCTCTTGCCCAGGGAGGAAAGAGTGGGAGGGGCTTGAGAAGGCCACCTCCTTACTTGAGCTGGGAATTTTTATGTTCCATGAATGGGCAGCTCCTTTACCAGTAAGACTTGACATCAAATGTCTAGGGGTCATATTCTCTGGAAAAGGGCAATATTCCCAAGAATCTTAATTCTCTAGAAAGCGTCTTCCCAGAAGGGAGTGGAAGAAATCCCTACAGGGACAGAGATAAGGAAAGACCAGATCTTTCTGATGTTTCTGACCTGCAATAAAGTGAAATGACCTTGATTTTTTTTCCCTACAATCTCAAACACAATTCCCATGTTTAGCCAAGTGAAAGCTATCCACTTTGGGGGTCCTGTCACCCTAAGTCACCTAGGTAATGTTTATCTCCTACAGAGTCAGCAACACTCAGTAAACTCACAAAAAGTAAGGACACAATTCACTCTGCTGTGCAATACCCAATCTTCTAGGATCTTGTATGCACATCAGGAGGCCAACCATCCCTCTCTTACACCCATTCTATCTCCTGTTTACTCCATGGAAAGATTTATTATTATCCAAGGAAAAAATTACTGAGGGAACATAGGAAGAATCCCTTTCTCAGTTATAGTTCTGAAAATATTCATGTTATATTTTAGTATTGAAGCTAGACTAAGAGTTTAAAATTTTGGCTGGGCATAGTGACTATCCTATCACTGGAGTGGTGGAAGAAATATGATCAGGAGTTCATGGCTAGCTTGGGCAATATAGAAAGTTAATGGCTAGCCTGGACTATACAAGAATATGGCTTAAAAATCAAATAATAATTAGTAATAATAATAGTGATGATGACAAGAGAGTTTAAGATCTTCCCAACAAAAATGTGGCCTCTTTGCCCTCCTATGTCCTCTCTACATGTCTCCCTTTCCTAATCTTTCTTGACATTCTGTCTCTCCCAAGATTGAACAATCTATCATCTATCTATCATCAATCTGTCAGCCTTATAGCTAGTTAGTTATACTTTCATCTCTATAGCAGGTACTTGAGTAAAACAACCCAAGGAAAGAATGGTTTAGTTTAACTCACAGTTTCCAAGGTTTCTGTCTATCATGGAGGGGATGACATAGCATAGCAGAGCAATGCACATCATGGCAGCCAGAAGACAGGAAGAAAGACAGGGCACAAGAGAAACAGAGGGAGTAACTAGTGATAAGGTAGAGCCTCTAAAGAGCCTCTCAAGTGACTGAATTCTCCAATGAGCAACTCCCTCTAGCTAGGCCCAAGTCCTAAACTTTCCAGAAAGTCATCAAAATGCATGAAGAGCTGAGGATCAAGTGTGCAATGTAGGGAGCATTTCCTATTTAACCCATAACACAATCTCTCTTCCTCATCCTCATCTTCCTCTTCCTCCTTTCTTTCTTCTTGTACTCTTCCCTTTCTTCTTGTGCTTATCCCTGCTTCTCTTCATCTCTTTTTAACCATTATCTCATCTATCTACCTATTATCTATCTCTCATCTATGTATCTATCTATCCATTCATCATGTGTTTAGCAATCTTCTCACGGAGCACATCATAAATGCAAGACTTCTAGTCTGTTGATCTTGAAGAAGAGCCTAATTTCTATGACTCTGGTGGCTCTGACTCCATCATTAAGTGCTGGAAGATTATTAGCCTAAAATTTTGATTGGCACCATAGTCAGATGCAAGTACTCTGTACATAGAGAATGTTTATATGTGATGGTATCTCTGTAATGATATTATGTGTTTTGATCAGTCTTTAGTAATACCTACAAAACATGTTTGTTATAATTTTTTTTTACTATAAATGTTTTATGAATTTGAATAATTCCCTTTATGTATTTTGTCTTCTTGTCTTTCTCTTGTCTACTTCATTTAAAATAAAATATTAGAGAGCCGGGCGTGGTGGCACACACCTTTAATCCCAGCACTCGGGAGGCAGAGGTAGGAGGATCACTGTGAGTTCGAGGCCACCCTGAGACTATGCAGTTAAATCCAGGTCAGCCTGAGACAGTGAGACCCTACCTCAAAAAACAAAAAACAAAAAAAAAATATTAATGCATATTTATGGGAAATGGTGTGCTCTTTCTTTATCATATATAATGTGTAATGATTAAATCAGACTAATTAGAATTCCTACACAGGGAACTTAAAGCTTCTCTGGTCAATTTCCTCATTAAATTTATAATAAATTGCTGTTAATTAATTATATGTGCTATTACCCTACTGTGATATAAAATACTAGAACTGGGCTGGAGAGATGGCTTAGCGGTTAAGCACTTGCCTGTGAAGCCTAAGAACCCAGTTCAAGGCTCGGTTTCCCAGGTCCCACATTAGCCAGATGCACAAGGGGGCACACGCGTCTGGAGTTCGTTTGCAGAGGCTGGAAGCCTTGGCACGCCCATTCTCTCTCTCTCCCTCTCTCTGTCTTTCTCTCTGTGTCTGTCGCTCTCAAATAAATAAATAATTAATAAATAAATAAATAAATAAATAAATAAATAAATAAATAAAATACTAGAACTGATTTTCCTGCAGCTTAGTATTCAATCTCCTTCTTCACTCCTTCTAGCTGTTTTGGACCACTAGTCTACTCTCTGCGTCTGTAAAATCCACTCTCAGCTTCCACACAAAGATGAGGATGAGAATATGCCTTATATCTTTCTGACTTCTCTCACTTTTCAGAAAGCCTAAGCTTCAGTTGAGTCTGTCAAGTAATAATGGATGTGGTCTATTTAGTGTTTCTCTTATTTTAGCTTTTGGATTTACTACTATTAAATGAGCTTGAAGTGATAATCAGTCTTACATGTTACTAAGAGGAAGGAATGAAAATCTAGATCAAGCAACTATTTTAGAAATATGAATATTTTCATATTAATGATAAAATTCATTATTCCATGACTTTCTATGTTTGCTATTATAGCAACGGGGTTAGTTGCCCAATATATACTCTGAGCTAGATGCCTGAGTTAGTATGATGAGTTTAATCTGTTTTCATTTCCTAAATACTCACATAAACACAGGAATAAATGAAAGCTTGAAATTCATGGTCTCAAGGTGGTTGAACAATTTTAGAACATTTGGAAAAATATAGCATTTGCCTGCAAGGCAAGTAACAAATATCCATGAGCCTTTAAAGGCTCTTATTAAGATGAATATTAAAACAATAATTTTGTTATGTAAATAATATTAATAAATGTTCATGCTTCTTCAAATTTATATATCAAAATATTTGCATGATATAGTCTAGGATCTTCAAAAAGTCAAAAGTTTCTTAAAATAACTCCATCATGCAAGATAAAAATAATAACATTCTGTAGTCAATTTGCTATCCTTGAACCCATGGTGGACCAAGGAATGGACAAGAGAGGGTGGTAAGAAAAAAAATAACGATGACAGGAAATACTGTTTAGTGCATATTTTGTAGTAGGCACTTGTTTCAGTCATATTTGCATTGCTGGCAGAAATCACTGGACCAAGAGCAGCTTGTGGGAAGAAAAAGTTTATTTGGGTTTAGAGACCCCAGAGGAAGCTCCATGAAGGCAGGGGATAATGATGGCATGAGCAGAGGGTGGACATCACCTCCTCACCAACAGGTGGACAATATGAATAGGAGAGTCTGCCAAACACTGGCAAGGGGAAACTGGCTATAATATCCATAAGCCCACCCCTACAGTATACTGCCTCCAGGAGGCATTAATTCCCAAATCTTCATCAGCTGGGAACCTAGCATTCCAAACACCTAACTTATTGGGGACACTTGAATGAAACCACCACATTCCACCCATGGCTCACATAAAATGATGACTACCCACGATATAAAATGCAATGTATTTAATGCATCTTTAAAAACTCCCACCATTTTTTTTTTTTTTTTTTTTTTTTTGGTTAATCAATCCCAAATCTTCATCAGCTGGAAACCTAGCATTCCAAACACCTAAGTTATTGGGGACACATGAATGAAACCACCACATTCTACCCATGGCTCACATAAAATGATGACTATCCATGATGTAAAATGCAATGTATTTAGTCCATCTTTAAGAATTTCCACAGTTTTTATCAATCCTAATGATGCTTAAACATTCCCATTGTCTGAGATCTTTCAACTGACTCAATACCAAAAAATTCCCCCAAACTCAAAATAGCACAGAATAAACTGTCACACTGCAAAAGATGGTACTGGGCATAGGAAAGAAATATTCAAGAAATAGAAGATTTAAATAAAGCAAACACCAAACTCTTGCTCCAAATCTAATAACCCTAGTCAGTGACAAGTCTCCATGTCAGATAATTCTAACCAGCAGCAAGTCTCTGGAGTTCCAATTCTGCCCCTCCAGCTAGGCTACTCACAGTCCAAAAAGCTTCATCAGAGCCAGAAGCTCTCCTTAGCATTTTGTAGTCCCAGGATCTCCACCAAGTCTCCACTGCAACCCACCATTCATCCTCATGGAACCATTGGGTCTCCATGCAGGTATCCAGCAAACCAGCTTCATACTGTCCATGCCAGTTGCCAAAACACAAAACTGTTGCAAATTCAATGACCCTCTCTTTCCTGCATTTCTTATGCTCCATAACACTAGGAAGGAATTTGCTAATCCAGGAGAGAATAAAGCAGACTTTGAAAAACAGGACACTCCTTCAACATTCAGACCCCTTCAAAAGACTGCATTCTTTCTGTTGTCCCAGTGAAATTCACTGGCCTAGTCTCAATGTTTGTAATCTCTCATACAGTTGCATCTGAATGGGCAGCAGTGTTGGCCCAAAGATTTCATTTCTGTGCCATATCCCTCTGTTCACATATGCCCATTTCTACGTGATGCAACCCTGCACAACTTCTCAGGACACAGGTATAATGGCAAGCCTCTCACACAAATTGCTTCTAGCCAAGTCCAGGCAAAGCTCTTTCTTATTCTCATAAGCCAAACCTCACAGCCCATACTTCTTAGGTGATGCAGTCCAGTTGGCATTGCTGGTAGAAATCACCCAACCAAGAACAGCTTCTGGGAAAAAGAGGTTTATTTTGGCTCACAGGCTTGAGGGGAAGCTCCACAATGGCAGGGGAAAATGATGGCATGAGCACAGGGTGGACATCACCCCCTGGCCAACATAAGGTGGACAAACCAACAGGAGAGAATGCAAACACTGACAAGGGGAAACTGGCTTTAACACCCATAAGCCCTCCCCCAACAATACACTTTCTCCAGGAGGCGTTAATTCCCAAATCTCCATCAGCTGGGAACCTAGCATTCAGAACACATAAGTTTATGGGGGACACCTGAATCAAACTGCCACATTCCGCTCCTGGCCCTCATAAACTGATAACCATAAACGTTGTAAAATACAATGCATTCATCGAACTTTAAAAGTCCCATAGTTTTTATCAATTCCAATGATGTTCATACATCCCCATAGTCCAAGATCTTTTAACTGAGCCATAATACCAAAAAATAACTCCCCCAAACCCATGATGACAAAGAATACATATTCACACTGCAAAAGATGGCACTGGGCATACAAATAAACAGTCAACCAACACAAGATTTAAAATAACCAGGAAAATCATCAAACTGTTGCTTCAAGTCGAACATATCTAGCCAGTGACAAATTTCCATGTCCAATAATTCTAACCAGCAACAAGTCTCTGGCATTCCAATTCCACCCCTCCAGCTCTGCTACTCACAGTTCTGGGAAACTTCATCAGGGCGGCAGCTCTCCTTGGCAGCCATCTTGTGGTCCCGGCATCTCCACTGGGTCTCTTCTGCAAGCCACAGTTCATCCTCATGGGTCCGTGGGGTCTCCATGCAGGCATCCAGCAAACCTGTTTCATAATGCCCATGGCCATTTCAAAAACACAAGACAGTGTTGCAAACTCAATGACCCTCTCTTTCCTGCATTTCTTGCACTCCACAATACCAGGTAGGGTGCCAATTTGTTAATCCAGTGGGGGAATAAAGCAAACTTTGAAGAACAGGACACTCCTTGAGCACTCAGGCCCCTTCAAAAGAGTCAATATTCTTCCTGTTCCCCCTCGCAGGTCAGCTAGCCCAGTCTGAAAGGTTGTAATCTCTCAGTTGCAATTGAATGGGCAACAGTTCACCCAATGATTTTTCTTTCTGTGAAATATCTCTCTGCTCACATCAGTTCATTTCTACCCAAAGCAACCCTGCACAACTTCTCAGGACATGGGCATAAGAGCAAGCTTCTCACACAAACTGCTAGGCCAGTCCAAGCAAAGCTCTTTCTCACCCTCATAAGCCAAACCTCACAGTCCATAGTTCTTACTGCATTCAGGTCTTGCAGCTCAGACCAGAATAGTCCATCAAGCTGTACTTACAGCACTGCAAGGCATCTCTTTGGCCAAGGTTTCAAATCCTCTCAAATTCCTCTTGAAAATCAGCTCCAAAAGGCCACAGCCACACAGTCAGGGGTCTAGAAGCAACCCCACTCCTGGTACCACTTTACTGTTGCAGTCTGGTTCACATTGCTGGTAGAAATCACCCAACTAAGAGCAGCTTCTGGGAAAAAGAGATTTATTTTGGCTTACAGGCTCAAGGAGAAGCTCCACAATGGCAGGGAAAAACGATGACATGAGCAGAGGGTGGACATCACCCCTTGACCCACATAAGGTGAACCATAGCAACAGGAGTGTGTACCAAACACTGGCATGGGGAAACTGGCTTTGACACCCATAAGCCCACCCCCAACAATGCACTTCCTCCAGGAGGTGTTAATTCCCAAATCTCTATCAGCTGGGAACCTAGCATTCAGAACACCTAAGTTTATAGGGGACAACTGAATCAAACCACCACATCAGTGCACTCAGGTCTTTCAACTCTGGCCAGAACAGACCATAAAGTTATACTTACTGCAATGCAAGGAATCTCTTAGGCCAAGGTTTCAAATTCATACATATTCCTCTGGAAAATCTGGTCCAAAAGGCCAAAGCCACACAGTCAGGTTTCAAGCAGCAATGACACCACCCTCAGTACCAACTTTACTCTTGCAGTCAAGTTCATATTGCTGGCTGAAATCACCCAATCAAGGGTAGCTTGTGGAAAAAAGCAAACAGTTTGTTTTGGCTTACAGACTTGAGGGGAAGCTTCATGATAATAGGAGAAAATGATGGCATGAGCAGAAGTAGACATCATCTCACAAATATCAGATGGACAATAGCAACAGGAGAGTGTGCCAAACACTGGCAAGGAGAAATTAGTTTTAATACTCATAAACTCCCAACAACACACTTCCTCCAGGAGGCATTAACTCCCAAATCTCTATCATCTGGGAACCTGGCCTTTAGATAGATCACCTAAGTTTATGGGGGACGCCTGAATCAAACCACCACAGCATTCTTGTAACTACTTGACAGACATGGCATCTTGTGAATATGATAGTTTCGATTACTTTCTTTTATTGGTACAGTTGTTTTTTTTAAAACTGAGTTTATGAAAGAAAGGGTATTTACAAACACACATGACAAATATGTCATCTTTTTTCTTCTTGAGATTAAAAAAGTAGAAAATTTAGATACAAGAAATATGTCTAAATATTATTTAAGCTTTGAAATTTTTAACCAATTTTATAGGCCGCTTGAGCTAGTTTTAGTTAGGGAAAAATCAGAAAATAAATACCATTGTCTATAAAGCTAGCATAGATAACTCAGATTTGGAAAGAACATTAAGAGGTTATGAATGTATTCATACATGGTTTGTAGTTAAGACTGAACTTCTTGCTATGTATAAATATAAATACAGCTATCCATTATATATAATATGTACTATATATTGAACTTTGATATTCTTTTCAACTTTTTATTTTACATAATGTAATTACTGGGGCAAATACTCGTTCAGTTAATGTAATCCTTATGTACTTCTCTATTTCAAATATATGTTAATAATCTTTGATTTTATGCCTTTAACTTAATTAAATGGGATATAAAAACAAATTAAGCTTTCTTAATGTAAGTACTAAGAATGCTATAAGTATATTTTAACTAAATATTTTATGAATTATGCTATTTCACTCATGATGTTTCCTATACTTCTTTAAGTTGATATATTAATAACTAAGTATAATATATATCATTAAAATGTTTAAGTAGTAACATCTTCTATCAGTTTAATAACATTCCTGAAAACTCTGATATGCTTTATTTTCTATCAAATTATGGTTGTTTTCCACATCATCTTTATATTCAGCATATTTTAATGACAAATCTTTATAATTTCATGTAAAAAACAGCAGAAGGGCAAATATTGTGGTATTTGGAAAATTTTCATATGATTTAATCTGATATTAGAAGAGCCAGCATGCCACAGTGGTGCTTCAAAAGGCCAGGAAGACTCTTCATGTCTCTTTCCTAAACCTGTAATGTGGAGTGATTGGCCTCTTCTGTTCTTTCTCCCTTTTTCAAAGATGACAGACTGTCAAAGCACATATGCTGTTGAGCTTTTATTCTGAATTACAACTCTATGCTGAGGTTAATATCTTAAAAACCAAGCAGCTCTCTTGAGTAGTCTAAATATTTCTAATGCATATTGATTTCATACAAGACAGATCCTTCTTTAACATAAAATATTTCTGAATGTATGAACTAAAATTTCCCACCTCCACTTTTATTTATGCATGTACTTTTGGCTGCACACCAAAATGTGCCTTGTATTAACATAGTTTTGTTTCTTTTCTGAAGCATCTATTTAGAGTACTTGATGAAACAGCTGTAACAGCAGAGTTTTTCAATTGAATGATTGCTTACCATTGTCTTCTTTAGCTTGAAGATTCTAAAGACTTATTTTACAGGGGAATTTACAACTGGAACATCAGAGAAGGGACAGGTTTGGTGTCAGTGCTCTCAGGTGTTTTACCTAAGTTTTAAAGCTATGTTTATGAGAACCCACTCCCTAAGCCATCCTGACTTAAGAAGTGGAAGAAAATGTAATAAGAAGTAGCATTAACATTAGATGATTTTATTAAAATGTTTGAGAACAACATCTTGTGCTTAGTGAATGGCAAATGACAGTGATTATTTATGCTATTTTTAAAAGTTAGTTTTGTTCAGCTTTATAGAATTTGTCATGCAAAAGCTAACTAATTGTCCATCTTCATCATGAAAATACAAGGATGAAACAGCTATGATAGATGTACTGAGAATAAACCAATCAAAAGGACCTTAAAGAGAAAAAGCACTTAAAGACAAAGAGATTGTGTTTGAAAACATTGATCACTCTTACAGATCCAGTCTAAGAATAATAACCTTTCTTCTGGGGAAATGAGAACAGACACCTGTTTACCCAAGACTGTGTCCCAGTGACAGACCAAAGAGATAAATAAACCAAGTCTAGCTTAGAGTATCAAGGACTTTATGAGTTTTACTTTCAGAAGCATGGGTGATGGTCTTCTGACGGGAGTGTGGCTGAGACAAAGGCAGTTACATCACCAAGATGCCCGCTTCAACATGGTTAATGACCAGACATGCCGCATCCCTGGAGCATTCTGAACAACTTCCATGCAGCTGTGTCAGTCTTGGCAGAAACTGATGCTTATAAGATGTCAGGAGGAGACTTGTGAATCTTGAGAGGCTCCCTGAGTCTGAAATAGTGGGTTAACTTCCTGAGTTTTATGTTTCAATTTAAAGGAAATAACCACATGATACCTCTCCAGATATAAAATTCTTAGTGTAGCTTTATAATGTTTTGCACTTAATTAAATTTATGTTATGTATTACATCATACTACTGTTTTAGCAGTGCCATTGATTTGTGGAAAGGAAGACAATAATTTATTTAAATTTTTGGAATGAATGTAAACCCTGCTGTTGGTTTCTTCTTATAGCAAATCTGAGTAAATGTATATCCTTTGCTTATGTCTTTTAGCATCTCCGTCAATTAAGCTCTTGGTGGATGACCCTATAGTTGTGAATCCTGGGGAGGCCATTACATTGGTGTGTGTTACAACAGGAGGAGAGCCTACACCCTTTCTCACCTGGGTCAGGTCCTTTGGAACTCTGCCTGAAAAGATTGTTTTGAATGGAGGGACATTGACCATACCTGCCATCACCTCAGATGATGCTGGTACTTACAGCTGCATTGCCAATAATAATGTGGGGAACCCTGCAAAGAAGTCCACCAACATCATTGTGCGAGGTAAGTTTGCCTTAAGAACTGTAGAACCTAGATTTCTGAGTATGCCAGATAATCAAAAAGAAAACAGAGAAAATACAGTATGTTTGTTATAAAATTATGTCCTGAAATATTGCATTTATATGTAAATTATAGAGAAAATGTTTATGACCAGATGCCATGTAGTTATATAATCTGAACTTAAAAGAAAATCCTAATGTTTTAAAATAAAATTTTAACAATATTTATGGTGAATGGGACAATTTTCACAACACGCATAATGATACTTTGACTAATTTTTTTATAATATGCTCTTAGTAAGCCATTAAACATAAAATGTAGCTTAGAATATAAAATAAAATATCATTACACATATTGTTTATAAGAATAGTCAATAAGTTTATGAATTTGGTATTTAACATTTACTGAAGAAAATATAAAGATCTATATGTGGCCCTACACTTTACATGTGTACCACCATGCACTGAAAGTAAACCAGGTCCATAGTTAAACTGTATAATGTGCTATTTAACAAGCATAAAAGAAGGATAGACTTTTGTTAAAGAATATCTAGTCATTTGGGCTATGACTATTATTGAATATCTAAGGATATGTGCACTAGATTGAATAAGGTTTTGACAGACTGAAATTGGACAAAGACAAGAAAAAGTCAGATAATTAAAGTAAAACGTGGGTCACCAAACTCGCAGTAGCATTGATGTATTTGTGGCTGCCATAAAATAGGGTGTTGATGTGGTACATGAAAGAGTTTATCACTCTCTTGGAGGATGTAGAGGAGTTGCAAGGAGGACCTGCAAAAAGACCATGTTTTTCTGTGTCAGTCTTCCCTTGCCATCATGTTGGGTTGTGGTTAGAGATGGACAATGATGTCTCTCAAGGTAAAAGAGACATCTATATACCCAAGAAGAATCCTCACGCATTGTGATAAAACTTAGTTATGATGATGGATTATAATGTAAGTGAAATATAATTGAGTGTTTTGAACTAACATGTGGTTTTATGAATATACAATGTGGAAATTTTAGTGACCATGTTATTAGTCATCATCAAAATTATTAGAAATATAATAGTTGACCAGAATATACTCTTCAAAATACTTAAACAGGTTATAGTGTAAAAAGCTATCCCTAGTACAGTCTCAGTCACAAAATTGTATTCTGTGGAATACTCAGAAACTGAAAGGGTTATCTCCACTTTATGTATTATGACAAAATGAAACTTAGTGCTAATCCAGTTACTACAGTGTTTTCATATGAGATAAAAACATAGATTTACAAATCAAAATACTCAACCTTCTTGTTCTGGATATTAGCACTACTGAAATTTTTAAGACTTGTTTCATTCAGCAACTACAATTTAGCCTCCTTCTCCAAACTTATAAAAAGGAAAGAACGTAAAAAAAATTGTACAGGGGCTGGAGAGATGGCTTAGCGGTTAAGCGCTTGCCTGTGAAGCCTAAGAACCCCGGTTCGAGGCTCGGTTCCCCAGGTCCCACGTTAGCCAGATGCACAAGGGGGCGCACGTGTCTGGAGTTCGTTTGCAGTGGTTGGAAGCCCTGGCGCGCCCATTCTCTCCCTCTCCCTCTATCTGTCTTTCTCTCTGTGTCTGTTGCTCTCAAATAAATAAATAAATAATGAACAAAAATATATTAAAAAAAATTGTAGTCATCAGCATTTTCTCTTCTTTTTTGTTTGCTTTTAAAATACTTTATCAAGGCTCCATGAAATCATCTGTCCAATCCTGTTGTGAGAATTGTGAGATTAAAACAGTGGTAAATTGTGTCTTCTATTATGTTATCAGAAGAAACAGATGGAGTTAATCTATATTGCAGCACATGATCATTAGTAATATGGAATCCGTGTAGCTCTGATAAAAGATGCACCCAAGAAAGTCCATCCTGCCCAGGAGCCCTCCATAAAGGACTGATTCAACATTCAGCATTATGCAAGCTCTCTCCCTACTTCCAGTTTTCATCTATGTCCATCCAAAAGATACTACCCAACTTTGACATGAAAAACCTGAATTAAATAAAGGTCTAAATAATTAGTTTCTATGACCTATAACTTCTTTTTTATAGATTTGATTTGTCTGAAGTGAACATTTTCATAATCATATTAACAATAGGACTTCACAATAATAACATCCAAAATAATTCACCAAATTGAGTCTGTTCAATCTTGCTAAATATAATGATGATTGTAGTTAATAGGTGGCAGATTAAATTAGGCAGAAGAAAGTTTCTATAATGACATTTTCTGTCAATGAGGATAAGAGAGTCAGTTCAGAGAAAAACGGTGTATTTATGTTTGTGTATGCATCTTTGTGTGTGTGTAGGAGCATACTTGTGATAGGTTACCTGTGCACATGTATGCACATGCATATGGAAGCCAGAGGACAACCTTGGATTGTCTTTAATATGCTGTCTCTTTCATTTAGAAACAAGGTTTCTCATGTGTAGAGATCACCAATTAGGCTAGATTGACTGACTCAGGAGCCCCAGGGAGCCACCTGCCTTCACCTCCCAATTATCAGATTACAGATCTTCACTAGCACAACTGGTTTCTGTTATATAGGTACTGTGATTTGAACTCAGGTCCTCAAGCTTGCCAGGCAAACACTTGACTAAATGACAATGAAATCTCCCCAGTTCCTCTTCTTATTTTTTCTTTTAACAAAGAAATTATCCTCAGGTTTCTTGAATGATTTCTTAGAATGCCATATCATGGGTACAGTACAAACAATTCTAGGATTGAAAGGAAACTTTCATTCTTCTCTGTAATTTAACTAGAATCCATGGAGTGGGTTTCTGAGCAAGCACAAGGATATTTATTTGAGGTATGGATTTACCCTTTCTATTTGTGGATACAAGCCAGGCTTGTTGGCTCATACCCACACCTTTAATTCAACACTCTGAAATGTGAGTTCAGATTTCACTGTGAGTTCAAGGCTAGCCTGGGCTACAGAATGTGTTACAGACAGTCTAGATGAGAATAAGATCCTTCCTCAAAAACAAAACATCAATTTGTGAATGTATACATACAAAAGAAAGTGTAGGGTTCAGGAACAAATAAAACTCTGGAAACATTTTTAAGCTCTGCATTTAATCTTTATTTTTTAAAGACAAATCTCAGCCTCAACTACTTTAATTATTTTATATTTGATTTATTTGTTTAAGAGAGAGAGAGAGAGAGAGAGACAGAGAATGAGAATATGGGAGAATGGGTGTGCCAGGGCCTCCTGCCACTGCAAATGAGCTCCAAATATATGTGCTACTTGGTATATCTAGCTTTATGTGAGTAATGAGAGATTAAACCAGGGCTGGAAGGCGTTGCAAGCAAGTGTCTTTAACTGTTAAGCCATATCCCAACCTCTTAATCTTTATTTCAATTAAAAAAAAAAACTTTTAAGTATGTGTATATTTTTATATCTGTAATATATTTTGTTATATTATGTCTCACTCCATAAATATAAGAAGCTCAAGCACAGTATAAATATCCTATGATTTACAACTTTAGTATAACATTTCTGACTAAAGTGGCAATGCCTTTTCTTCTGACCCTTTATCTAATGATTGAGGCATACCTTTCTGTCAAGAGAGAAGCTATTACCTAATATGTATGAAAATTATGTTTATGTTTAGTCACATTTTGGAAGGGTGAGCTCAAAGTTTCCATACTATCAAATGGCATGCTGTTTCGATATTTCAATTTGCAATTCTCTGCTGCCATGATTCACTGTGCTTGGAAATGACCACATAATTTAGACTACTATTTAACAAGCATGGCTAATAAGATGACCAAAGCCTATAGTACATTCAAGTCACAAATACATTTAATTCAATGTCCAAATGGTCCAAAATAAAAGAAAATAAAATAAATCTCTAAATTTGATGTAGTAGGCCCAGCTCAGGTACATTTTAGTATGGAAATTTGTGGTGAGAAAGGAAGATGATGCATGCCTAGTTTCTTGTTCTTTGTCTGTCAGTTTACCACCTTCCTCTCTACCTCATCTATCCCTGGACGGGCAGGTGAGTTCTGACAACTTTGGCTTAGGGTGGGATATGAGATCATATGTACATATAGCACTCTTTTCTTATATATAGATATGATGTCATATCTACATATAGCACTCTTATGCAGCACATTCAATAGACCCATCAAGTTCTTCCTAGGAGATATGCAAGTCTTACATGTGATCAAGAAGGATCTAGAGCATTAGTAATATAGATAGGGGAAAGGAAATGGAGGGAGAAGAGATAATAAAGAGTAAGAAAATGAAGAAATATGATCAAAGTACATTATATACAGACATAGAAATGTCGTGATGAAATGACTTACTTTATATAATTAACATATACTAATCAGAAATCAAAGAAAGCTTAGTGTGGTCATTCTTTCCTTTAATTCCAGCACTGGGGAGGCAGAGGTAGGAGGACTGTAGTGAGCTCGAGGCTACCCTGAGGCTACATAGTGAATTCCAGATCAGCTTGGACTAGAGTGATACCCTACTTCAAAATAAAGGGAAAAATATAAACAAACAAAACAACAAATAATTAAATAAAATCAATGAAAACAGTGTTCATTGATGGCGGTCTTTTAAAAGTCCATTGATATGCCACCTTTCTGAGCACCTATCTTTTTGCAGAGTCTTTCTATCCTGCAGACAGGCAAGTAAACAGAGAACAAGGTAAATTCATATTATGGAAGAGTCACATATGTATAGTGCAAACACTTACCAATAAATTATGTAATAAGACACAAATGTTTTCAGTGGAATATACTAGCTGATTCTGATGAGGTTCCCAAGAAAAACAATATTCAGTGATCCCAACATGGGAATGGGGATTCTTTTCAAAATATAAGAAAGGCAATCTTTTTACACATTTGGAAACATATCTCTTTTGAGGGTTCTAAGATTTTCTTTGGTCAAGTTCAGTCTACTGTCAAAAGCTGAATATGATGGCTGACCCCACTATGTACAACTCACATTCCCCAAGGAGGAGGGTCCCTGTGGAGTGTGGAGAACAGGGAGGAGGCAAACGATGGTACCAAGATGGCTGAATACACACTGTGTATGTAACTAATACAAAAAGGATAGATGAAATAGAAATAAAATTTAAAGAAAAAAGAACCTGAACACTCTAAAAGATAATTAAGTTCAATTTCATTGATATGATTGTTGGTTTGCTTCCAATTCAGCAATTCTTTTGATCAGGGAGTCATTTGGGTTTTATTTTGGGAATGAATTTATTTTGAATTGTTTATGATTTAATTGGACACTTCCATTGTGGGACAACGCATCCTTGAAGGAAATCACTCAGTATTCCCACTTTTGTTGGAGTT
Organism: Jaculus jaculus; assembly: GCF_020740685.1. Lineage (NCBI taxonomy): Eukaryota > Metazoa > Chordata > Mammalia > Rodentia > Dipodidae > Jaculus > Jaculus jaculus. The sequence goes on along the minus strand of NC_059108.1, from coordinate 101,055,543 downwards.
TTTTACCTTATGGTCTGCCCATCTTGGGGAGATGCTTTATTCTATTGAGGAGGAAGCAAGTTTTTAACCTCCTAGAATCTTCAGAGGGAGTTCTGTTTGAAATGTAAACCAGATTGGTGTTTGATGAGATTATATCCATAGATGCATAGATTGTGGAGACTGCCAGTACGTCAAAGGTACCCGACTGGAAGCTATGACCTATTCCCTCCTCTTGAACATACTCTTTGGCATACGGGCATCATGGGTTCTAGAACCACGAACCAGGAAGCTGGAGAGCCAAAGGCAAGAGGCCAACTCCTACAGTGGCACATGCCCCTCTCACTCAGAGGAATAAGAATGTCAGTTTACAGGAGACAGTCAGGATACCAGAGCAAAAGTCTGGTTCCAAAGCCCCCACACAGGGACCAGGGCTCCCTGAGCCAGGTGCAGGGGGAACTACAGGGGGACCAGGAACCTGGAAGGAGCCATGAAGCAGGAACCTGGGCCTGCTTACTCCGTGCCACGTGTACCTTTCAGCACAGGGGAACTGGAATCGGGGACCCTAGTGCACTTCAATCCAGAAGGTGGAGCAAAGGGCCGCCTTCCACAGCAAGCTCTCAGGGGCCCAGCAGCCCCAAGCCAGCTTCAAGTGGATGTACCAGTTCACCTGGTCACATTGCTCCTATGAATTTCATCTCACCCAGAACAGAACTTAAATTCTTCCTCATGACACCCCTTTCCGCCTTACTAACTGAATGCACACTCATTTTTACCATTTTCTATTACCTAAGACTTACATATCTGCCATTCCTTCTACCCGGAGTGCTAATTTTCCAATACTATATTCTGGAAAATACCTTCTGTAGCTGCACTACAGACATCTCTTTTTCTAATATTATGATTTATTACTTGTCATACAACTACCTGGAACTGTTTCATGCATATTTCTTCATTTATTTCAGTCTCTCTCCTGTGGCTGCTGTGGCAAAGAAATTGACTATTAGTTACATGCTATGTTGTAGTCCCAGAGCATAAAACAGCAGTTTTCCAGCATATAGATAGTGTATCACAAATACATGTTGAATGCATGAATCTTTTAAAAGTTCACTAGTTAACTTTAAATATTTCTTCAAGATATCAGTGATGTCAGTCTAACGTAGGAACATCAGTGCCCCACTGTCATCATAAATTGACTACCTTGTTGGAAAGGACACATTGTTATGATTTTAAATGCTGGATAATATGTACCACCAAATATTAGCTGGTTATAATAGCATCACGTACTTTTACTCACAGATCCAAAGATTGAGATGTTCAGTTGAAAACAAAAATTCAGGGTCTCACAAATAATTGCAATCAGAAAACAACTGGAACCAGGATCATTTTCAGTATTTACTTAAAAATTTGGTGCTAGGTCACATGGAAGTTGGCAGTTTTAAGATAACAAGGCTTGTATAAAGCTTCAAGATTGAATGTTCATCAGAGCTGCATGGGGTCTTCTAACACAGCTCCAGTTATCATTATGCCTATAACTATTACATTCTGTTCTTTAAGGCACTGGTAAGTTTGGTCTTGCTCCAGGAAGGATAAGAGTTCACTTTTAGATGGGTGTATGCATTGTGTGCCATAAACTGTATTCTTCAGAACATCACTCTCTGAGAATGCCTTGCTTCTGGTTTGGTGGCTTTGCATTTTCAAATCTTAGTAATCTTTTATTTTATCACACTTTTTCTGAACCTCTGCAAAGTAACATTTTTGCTTTTAGTTTGAGAATTATCTCAACATATTTTTTTGTTGCTTGTGATCTTAGATTCCTATTATGGAGATATAATAAAATAATTTCAATTTTGAGATAGAGTTAACTTTTATGGAAGAAGTCAATATGTATTCAGTGGGGCATGAATTTATAATTTCCTGGCTGCACAGAAATATAATGTAACCCCCTGGAACATCATAAGCCCCTGTTTTGAAAACAGGTGATTTACCAAATTCCAGTTTAAATTAAAAAAAAAATGTTTATTTTTACTTATTTGAGAGCGACAGAGAGAGAGATTGAGAGAGAGAGAGAGAGAGAGAGAGAGAGAGAGAGAGAGAGAGAAAGAGGTAGATAAAGAGAGAGAATGGGTGTGCCAGGGCCTCCAGCCACTGCAAACTGAACTCCAGACACAGGCACCCCCTTGTGCATCTGGCTAATGTGGGTCCTGGAGAATCGAGCCTCGAACCGGGGTCCTTGGGCTTCACAGGCAAGTGCTTAACCACTAAGCCATCTCTCCAGCCCCAAAATTCCAGTTTAAACAATTGAAATGACTGTATTTAAAAAAAAATCTGAATTTTAATTTTGTACATATTTGTTCTGAAAAGATATCACTGAATGGTGAAAACACTTCAGAGTGATAATCTTTATTATTATTCTAAAAATTCATAATTTTAATATTCTATGGTAAGATTTGATTCTCTGATTAAACCACTTCTCTTTGGTAATGATAATAGCTAGCATCAATTGAACACCAACTATGCCACATAGGACATAGACACACTGGAGACATTGACATTAAAATTGTTTCAAAATACTTATGAGGTAGAAATATTATGTAATTTTTAAAAGAAAAGTAAAAATGCCCTCTCCTCCTTCCCCACCCATCCTATTGTCTAGTCCACGAGATGCTTGCTGGGTGTGTAAGGTGAAAATGAAGAGAGATGCATTATGCAGTCCTCAAGAGCAAAAGAGCTGAGATTCAGAATGTATTAAACAGATTCAGGTTCACTGAGATGAACTTCCAGACCAGACACAGTTATGGAGGAAGGGATATTTATTGAATCTTACAGATCCAGGGAAAGTTCCATATCTTATCCAAAGAAGCTGATCTGCCTTCATAGGACCAAGCAGGGAGAGAAGAGAAGAGCACATGCCAAAAGGTCAAAAGCCACACAGCACACTTCAGGAACTCCTGCTAGGCACACTTTGCATATCTTTAGATTGAAATCTGAAACCCACCACCACACCTAAAGATCCATCCAGTGACATTGCCTCCATCCAGGAAGCCAGTAGATGCAAACTACAAACAAATAAACAACTGAATATATTGGGGGCCATCTATTCTATTGAAACTACCACACAGAAAATGTGACATAGGGCTTCAGGGTCCTTGGCATAGTCAATTTGTCTTAAAATTTTTTTTATTAACAACATATTTTGTATGAGAACATCATGTGTTGGTTCCCTCCTTTCCTTTGTCCCTGCCCCCATTTCTCTGGGGACCCTCCTCAGTGGGGCTACAGGTTTTTCCTATGGTGTTGAGTCATACATTGTGGGAGCAAAGATTTTTTTTTTTTTGTGGGGGAGGGGATGCCTCTGGTTGTGATGCTTCACCCTGTGGATCTTACAATCTTCCCGTTCCTCTTCCATAAAATGACCTTAGCCACATTGGGTGAGTTTTAAGCCTACTTCAGTGATGAGCTCATAGGAGCCTCAGGATCTCTACTTTGGTGAGTGTTGAGTATCTGCCTGGTCTGTCTCCTTCACTCTGGTGCTAGTTTTCAGGCTCACCATGGAAGCAACATTCTTGCTTGTCTACCCAATTCCTCTGTGGCTTCATCCTTGGTTTGGATGAAGTGTGACGGGTAGTTTATGTCCTTGGGTCTTGCTATTTTCTGTAAAAGAAGAACAGATTCTCCAACAGAGAGTGAGTCAGCATAGTTTAAATGGCATAAGCACTGTTAATTTAGGGAGAATTTGATGTATGTAACACCACTCTTAGCCAAAGACTAATGACAGCTTGACACTGGAGAACATAACCTTTGTTCCCATAGAAATCTGATCTAGTTTCCAATCCCAAATATAGGTTTCCTTACACTGAGCAGATCACTTAGCCAATCAGAAAGCTATTACTTATTCATTGAGGCTGTGTGCCACTGTTCTACTGGTGACTACATCCTGTCAGGGTGTTTGCTCCCAAGGAGCTTAATGCTCTGATTGCTCAGACCATTGTTGGCCATCCCCCAGTAGCTCATATAGCACTTTCCAGCACTAGACAGGCTACCTGGGTACTGGCTGTCTTCTAGATTCCAGCCAGGTCTCTCCATGCTCTGTGTTGGCAGCATATAGTGTTTTTAGCAATCAGATCTTACCCTTTGCCTTAGGCAAGTAACCAGGTGCTTTTACAGAAACCTGTCTTGTTTTCTTGTTTTGGGGACCTCATAGGTCTGTCCTATCAACAGCTCAATGTGGATTGCAACTGATTTCTGGTACTGTGAAGTTACAGACCAGGTACAAAAAAAGAGAAAAAAAAAAGTTTAGGCTTCATCCAACCCTCTTCAGGGTCCTTTTTTCAGGGGTTCCTCCATTACTCCTGTTCAGGGTTATATAGTTTAGTCTATATCCAAGGATAAAGGTTTCTAGAGTATCAGTTCATTTTAGATTCAGTTTTGTATTTGTTTTCCCTCATGCTTCCCTTCCTCTCTCCCAAAAATCTTCCATCCCACTTGTTAAATTTATACACATGTTTAAATACCTTCCAAATACTTGCAGGTATTCAAAACTTAATATTTTTCTTTGTTCAATACCATATTTTTAACATAAAACTTTTAAGTTTACATAATTCTTTTTGTAGTTTCCTTCTCCCCTCCATGAAACCTTCTCTATCCTACTCTTCATTTTGTCTGATATTTTTTTTTTCTTCTTTTTTGCTCTCTTCTACCATTCATGGCAATCTGTTAATGAGCCCAATATGATGCAAGTCTTATATAGGTAATGACAGGCACTGTGAGGTCATGAATACAACAACCACTTTTGGTCTGAAGACAGCATTCTCAAGCACTCCTTCCCATCCTTTGGTTCTTACTTTTTTTTTTTTTTTTTTTTTTTTCCTATCTCAACTGATATAGTCCTTGAGCCATTGGAGGGCATAACAGTGATGTCTTATTTACTGTTGAGGACTCAACTGTCGCATATTCATAGCACTTTGATGAGTTTTGAGTTTCCCCAGATGTGACCACTATTTGCAAAACTTCCAACTCTCTGACCAAAAGTGAGAACACCACTAACCTACAGGCACAAAAAATGCACACTTAAAGAGCACTTTGATTGAAACAACATATACTTTTAGTCTATTAACAGTAGTGGGGATTATGACCTTCCAAGCCATATGCTTTTAACAAGGTTTTCTGTACCAAGCATAAAATGCCTCCTGTGGAGTGGGCCTCAAATCTCTTTAGAGAGCAGTTAATTACTCCCATAACAGTCTTGCTACTATTGTAATCATGGGAGCATCTATCTGCTGGGCAGTTGTTCAGCTCACAGGATTCATTTCTATTTAAGACCACTGATGACTCACATTTTTTTTTTTCTCCAGAAGGCAGCATAGTACTTTCTAGAAATATGATCAATAGTCAGCAGGGAGAAAGCTTCTACCTAATTTCTAGATTGATTTTTCATTATCCTACAATCAAAGTATGTAGTCTTTTCAGTAATGAGGTCTTAACTTCTAGCTGTAGACTTTCCAAAATATGTGAACTGACCAAAGTCATCAGTTAGTATTTCTTTCTCTCTTGCTGGCTGTTTCTCACTTTTTCTCCATTTGTGGTGGTTTACTTTAGGTGACTGTCATAAACTTACATATTCTCAATGCTAGATTTTCAGCTGGTAGCAATTTGGGAATTGGAGATGCATGGAGGCAGTATATTGTTGGGGCAGAGCTTATGGGTGGTTTAGCCATCTTCCCCTTGCCAGTGTTTTGCACACTTTCCTTGCTACTTTTGTCAAGCTGATGTTGGCCGGGACTTGATGCCAACCCTCTGCTCATGTCATCATTTTCTTCTGCCATCATGGAGCTTCCCTTTGAGTCTGTAAGCCAAAATAAACTATTTCCTCCCACAAGCTGCTCTTGGTTTGGTGTTTTCTGCCAGGAACATGAAGCTGATTGCAACACCATTGAATCCAGAAATTTGTTGAAAATCATTAAGTTATATCCCAACCAACCTTTCCAAAAATCTTTTTCTATTTCTTCTATCTTTGCAGAGGAAATAGTCCTATGAGTCTTAATAGGGACACTTTCACCATTGAGAATGTATTTTCTTTATTCATTAAAAATAAACCTGTATAATATTGATTCCCAAGATACAGTTTAGTAATTTGATTGTTTTCTTCCTGAATATACAACCTCTTCAAATTGGAGGAAAAAAATGCCTTATTGTTATTGTTTCATGATTATGTTATTAACATTTTTCCAACAATCACAGAAATACTTTTATTTTATATCAAGGTCTTACTTGCATGGTGTATGTTGTTTATTATTTTCTAAATTATAGTAAACCTTATGATGTTCTGGTGGTTTGATTTAGGTGTCCCCCATGAACATCACTGGAATTGATAAAAACTATGGGGACTTTTAAAGTTAGATGAATTCATTGAATTTTATATCATGTATGGTTATCAGTTTATGGGGGCCAGGGTCCAAAAGTGGTGGTTTGATTCAGGTGTCCTCCATAAACTTAGGTGTTCTGAATGCTAGGTTCTCATCTGATGGAGATTTGGGAATTAATGCCTCCTGGAGGGAGTGTATTGTTGGAGGTGGGCTTATGGATGTTATAGCCAGTTTCCCCATGCCAGTGTTGGCACACTTTCCTGTTGCTGTGGTCCAACTTATGTTGGCCAGGGGGTGATGTCCACTCTCTGCCATTGTGGAGCTTCCTCCTAGAGCCTGTACACCCAAATCAGCCTCTTTTTCCCAGAAGCTGCTCTTGGTTGGGTGATTTCTACGAGCAATGAGAACCTGACTGCAACAGATGTACTCTTAGTCTGACTTTAACTGGATGTTTTTGAAATTATTGTACAAAAAATCAAAATAGGGCTGGAGAAATGGCTTAGCGTTAAGTGCTTGCCTGTGAAGCCTAAGAACCCTGGTTCCAGGCTCGATTCCCCAGGACCCACCTTGACCAGATGCACAAGGAGGTGCACACATCTGGCATTCATTTGCAGTGGCTAGATGACCTGGCACACCCATTCTCTCTCTGTCTGTCTTTCTGCCTCTTTTTCTATCTGCCTCTTTATCTGTCTGTTGCTCTCAAATAAATAAATAAATAAGAATAAATGAAAAAATCAAAATAACTTCTAGTTATTAATGGAATCACAAAACATCTGCACAATTAACACATTAAATGTAACCAGAAATGCATAGCTAGCTATTATGACTACATATGCATATGTATATATACTTTTAGAAAGTATATATATTTAATCTTTTGGTCAAAAAGTCAATCAACTTTAAGTGGAAATTTTTCATAAAGAATTGGTCAGATTTAGCCTCAGTGCATTCCTAAACCCCCTCCCCTTTTCTATTCCCTTTATATCTCCTAAATATAAATTGTGAATTTTCAATTATAGAGGCAATGGAATCCTTCACAAGCCTGGAGAGTTATCAAATTTAGTTTTCAGTAAGCACAGCCTTGTTCCATAATCTTTCATTAATAAAAAACTACAACAATACTAGCTAAAATGGTAGAAACCACAGCTTTCACATTCCCCAAAGCAACATCGTCTGCTCAATGCAGGTGTCCCAATTATCCATGCAGATTAAATGCTGTATTTCTCTTTTCCCAATTTAATATTCTATAGTAATTACACTTTCCCAAAACACTAGGGAGAATTGTATTATATTGTTCTATCATTCTAGAATGTTTCCAATATTCTCTTTTTGAAGATTAATCAGAGCTATAAACTAAAAATGATCAAATTCACACATTGTCTTATGAATATAGATGGCTTGGGTTTTTTTGTTCTAAACAATGTAATTTTACTTTGCTCATTCAAATAATATATGAAAAACTTCATAAAATACATTCTCTAGTGAAACATATTTACGCTGCATACCCTTACAGTTGCTTTTTCTTTTATGATAGATAAACAGGTTGGTGACACATGCTTATTTTATTAGAACTTGTGGGGTTCAGGAGATATCTCAACTGATAAAATGTATGCCATGCAAGCACCTCAGTTTGGATTCTTGACCTGGTGTGACAGCATGTATTTGCAACCTCTGTACTGTGGAGGCATACACAGGAAGATCCTGGGGGCTTGTTGGCCAGTTACTTATGTTTCTTGGACATCTGAAAGGAATAAATATGCCTTCGTGTCAATTTGCTCGTATAGGCTGATGGAGGTCTTTAGCATTCTTGTTGACTTGCTAGTTAATTGCCCTATCTAAGAAAGATGTAAACTTCTCCAACCGTAATTGTGGCTTTCTGTTCTTCCACTCAGTTCTGTTGGATTTTGCTTCATTACTGCTATGGAGCTTTGCTGTTAAACTTGATGGGTGTGTGTGTGTGTGTACACATTTAGAATTACTATGAGATTTAAGTAGTATATCATTTGTTGATATTTACATATATATATGTATATATATATACATATCATATATGTATATGTCATATATGATACAGTATATCATTTGTGCATCTTTCTTAATCTGCAATTATCTTTAGGTTAAGCCTGCTTTACTGATATAATCTATCTTACTATTGATATTTTTATGATATTATTTTATTTGTTAATCCACAGGTACTTTTATGTAAGATGAGTTTCTAGTAACCAATGCTTGAGTAACGTTTCATTTGTCCACTTTGTTCATCTGAATTTGATAGTATATTTAGACTGTTGTATAGTTTAAGCAACTTAATTCTGCCCCATAGTTGTTTTTATTTGTTTGTTTGTTTGTTTCTATTTGTCATCTCTTCTTTTTTTTTTTTTTTCCTGAGTCTTTTGTTCTGTCTTTAGGTGAATTACCTGCCTTAGGAAAACTTCTCTTTCCAGGAATATAGAATAGATAACACCTTTGCTTCTTTCTTCCCCCAAACATAGCTAACTTGGGGTTGAAATATGACTTACATACATTGATTGTGAATGCATTTTCTTATGCAGTGTTTTCCTGATGATTTGCCCATGTTTGGTATTGCACATTTCACTACCTTCAGTAGTATCTACTTGGATGTAGTTTCTCTGTGTTGCCTGAATTTGTCTGACAATTTTGTCTTTAGGATGCAATTTTTAGGTAAATTTTGGAAATTGTAGGCAGATACATCACTTTTTATACTCCTTTCCTCCTTTTCTTCTATCCTCCATTTTTCTCACTTACACATATGTCAGGCTTTTCATCAAGTTTCATGTTTCATTACTTTTCTTTTTTTAAATAACTTCACTTTGTTCCCTGTCTGTTCATTGGTCTACGCATTTTGTATTGCTCCATCTTCTAACTTATGTCTCTGGTGTTTTGTTGTTTCTAATTTACTTATCAACATGTTTATTGAAGCCTGGCATGGCAGTGCACGATTTAATCCTAGTACCAGGGAGGCAGAGATAGGAGGATTGCCATTAGTTCAAAGGACACCCTGAGACTGTATAGTGAATTCCAGGTTAGTCTGGGCTAGCATGAGACACTACTTTGAAAAATAAAAAAATAAAGAGTTTATTGAAATCCTTATTTCACTTTCATTTATCCATTGTAAAATTTACATTTCATTTAGATTTATAAATTCTACTTGTGGAACAAAGCTTTCTATCTTTTTGTTTTGTATTGCCTACATTTTATCTTATTTCCTTATGCATTTCAAGCATAAATGATTTAACAGTGTGTGCATGCATGTGTGAGCATGTGCATGTATGTGTACATGTGTGTGTACATGTGTGCATGTGTATATGTGTGTACATGTGTGTGTACATGTATGGGTGTGTGTACATGTGTGTGTGTGTGTGTGTGTGTGTGTGTGTGTGTCTGCAGGTGAACATGTAGAAGTCAGAGTACAAATGTGGGCTTCAGTTCTTGTCTTCCACCTTGTTTGTGGTAGGGTCTCTTGTTCACCACTGTATAAACAGAATAGCTGGCCCAAGAGCTTCTGGGAGATTCCCTATCTCTACTTCCCATCTGTGAAAGGATAAAAAACATATGCCACCACATCTGGCTTTACATGAGTTCTGTGGATCAGAACTAATATCGTAATGTATGTGTGTCAAGTGCTTTACCTGCTGAGCAATCTCCCTAGCTTCTGTTTCAGTATTTTTATTCAGTAAGTCTAAAAACATGGTCACCTGTGGTTTATTGTTATTTTTCTTTTTAAAGAAAAATGTAGTGAGCTAGGGAGACATCTCTGTGGGTAAAATTCTTACATTAGAGCCCTGCTCTACATCCCAAGCACCTACATGAACTACTGGGTGTGATAACATACACTTCTAATCTCATTCCTATGAGGTGGAGACAGACAATTGCTGGGGCTAAGAAACTAGCCAGTTTAGACTAATTGAGAACTCAAGGTCAATGAGAAACCCCATATCAGAAAAAGATAGAGGATAATCCTGAATATAACAAAAAATGTTGTCCTCTGCCCTGCAAGGACATGCACACACACATACACCACACACATTCAAAAAGAAAAATAAATAAAAGATAAAACATCATAATTTTTCTAATTGAATGTTCTTTTTGTTTGTTTTCTTTATTGACAACTTCTATACTTACAGAAAATAGACCATAATAATTGCCCCCACACTTTGCCCTTCACAACTCCACTCTCCATTATACACCCTCCCTCTTCTGTTAGTCTCTCTTACTTTGATGTCATCACCTTTTTCTCCTATTATGAGGGTCTTATGAAGGTATTGCTAGGCATTGTGAGGTCATGGATATCAAGGCCAATTTCTGTCTGGACAGTTTCATTGTAAAGAATGGTACACTTGGAGGCTAGAGAGATGGCTAAGCAGTTAAGATGCTTGTCTGCAAAGCCAAAGGACCTCAGATCAATTCCCTTGGGCCCACATAAGCCAGATGCACAAGGTGGCACATGCATCAGGAGCTCATTTGTAGAATAGCTGGAAGCCCTGACATGACCATTTCCCCCAGTCTCAGATAAAGAAATAAAAATAAGATTTTTTTTTAAAGAAAGGATGGTACACTTTCTTTGGCTTTTACTTTTTTTCTGCCACCTGTCCTGCAATGGACCCTGAGCCTTGGAGGGTGTAATACAGATGAACACTCCTCTGCCCCTTCTTCTCAGCACTATGTTGCTGTTGGGCCATCCTGCCCTGGCCAGTGGGGAGTCGAACAAGGACTCGAGGAAAAGCTAACCTGGGTGAAAGAAGGCAAACAGACACAAGAAGGAGGCCATGCTAGATGTTTGTCATGGCTTCGAGAATTTATTCTTACATGTAGGTTTATATAGGGTGGTAGGGGGAAGGGGACGTGGTCAGGGCAAGGAGTTGTAGGGGGAAGGGGACATAGTTAGAGCAAAGATCACAGAGTTACTGGTTAAACCGCAATGTCTTTGTTTCTTCATCAGCTGCAGGCAGGATGGGGGAGTGTTTAGCCAGGTGTACGATCCCATTGTTTCTGGTAGTTGAATATTAGGTGAGGAAGTAAAAAGTTAACTTGCTATATGGCAGTCTTTGTTTCTGGTAGTTGAATATTAGGTGAGGAAGTAAAAACTTAACTTGCTATATGGCAGTCTCTGTTAACATGGCCAAGGTTTGGTTCATAGCTCCCAACATCTCCTCCCTTCTTTTATACAAAAAAGAGGGGAAGGCATGCTTTGCAGCGGTGGGCATTAACCAACTGGGGGAGTAGGGACCTGACTCTTCCCATGGGATGTCTTTTTCCCACAATCTTTGGCCCTTGGTACCTTTTGGGGAGGGGAGGCAGGGCCTATGTGGCCGGAGAGCGAGGCACGGCCTTAGTGATAACAGTTATGGTACCAACCTCTATGCAAGCCAGGTATACCTCTCAGGGAATCCAGAAGCGGTCAGATAAGGACCTTCCCCTGCAGTGCTTTGCCCCGCACCCACGTTGGTGTCCATATCACACTCACTTCATTGTGAGCCGACATGCATAGGTCTGGATCCTCATGCAATTCCTGTAGGAGGGGTAGCTATTTGGCCATGACAGGTAGACCGCAGTGATAGCAGAGTTGTAGAGGACCGCAGTATAGTAAATGAGTACAGAATGTAAGATCAAGGGAGAGTGACAGCTGCAGGTGGTAGGTCTTCAGTGGCAACGCCTTGATCTGCCAGCTCCAGTCTGTGATAATGGACCTGTAAAGGCTGCATCTTAATGGCTTCAATCTGTTGACATATAAAAGACATGATTTTAATTATAATAACGGGTCTGATTGTGAGTAAGAGGATTAAGATAAGTAGAGGTCCTTCCAGCTTTGTCCTAATAGGGAAAAAAGGGAGATTCTCTCAGGGAAGTGTTTCTTCCCTGGATATGTGAGATGTCACTGGAGGATCATCAGCTTGTTTTACAAGTCTCTCTGGTAGCCATCTCGTAGCATTTTCTTTGGTGTCAGACAAGCATACTGATCCTCGGCCCCAAATGAGTACTGGGTCTGGGCCATTCCATTTTAAAGTTAAAGGATCTTTCCATATGGCTTTGGCAAAGGTATTTTTTTTGTATTTGTGTGCCAAAAGTGATCAGCAGCTGAATTTCCTGAGTATCAAGGGTTAAAAAGTTTAGGACAAACAAGGCATGATGAAGGATATTTCTTGGAGAGCCTTTTATGGGATATAAATCCCCCGTTTTTAACTTTTGGAGGGTAAATGGACCCAGAAGAGGGGCCGCTCCTGCCAGAACACTCTGGGGGATATAAAGTTAGTGGCACAAATGACCAGGAGAAGAGGCTTTTTATAAGAGATAAAAGTAACCCTTTGGCTCAGAATTGTAGCCTCCACTATCTTTAGGGCCTCTAAAATTTACCACAGGTAAACTAAATGTAAAATGCTGACAATTCTCAGGGTATAAGGGAAAAAGTAATCTTTTAGGTCAATAATGATTTTACAATATCCTGCAGGAATTGCTACTGGAGTGGGGAGGCCTGGTTGTAGGGCTCCCATAGGTACCATGGCCTTATTAATTTTTCTAAGGTCCTGGAGCAATCTCCATTTTAAGGGCATTCCAGAAACACTTCACTGTGGGGGCCTCTGGCCTCTGACCACCGGTTTAGATAAACATTATTTTCAAAGTCTTAAAGTACTATTGTTTGCTTAGCCCATCCCAATGGAGATTACCTTATCCTCAGTGCTTTTTGACCCAGCAGGTTTCTCTGTTTTAGATTCTCCTTCTCCTTTCTTATCTGTCTCTGGCCATCAGCTGGACAAAATTCAGGGAGAACTAGGATAAAGTCTGAGTGTGTCAAGGTCTTGTCCTATAGTGTATAGCTTGGACCTCTGTGTGAACATTTATAAAAGACTTCATTAAACACTTGAAGAAAAAAGGCAATAGGCATAAGAGAAGCAGAAGGCAAACTCCCACAGCTGTAAAGCTGCCTATCCAGGAACTTTGAGAGTCCCAACCAGGCAACACAGACTTAATTGTAGTAAATAAATCATTAGCAGCCTTAGTAGCATCAAAATCAAGATGACTGTTCTGTATAGTTAGAATTTTTGAATGTAAGTTAACCAAATCTAAGGAAATGTTATCATGGTGCCAAAATTGAGATAGTTACTTTACATACAATAGAGTAGAATTTGGTCTTTTTTGAGCCAAAACAGCTAGGTAAATATTAATATAACCCTTGATAAAGTTTTTGAAAGAAAAATATTATTTGACAACCAATGATTTTGGGTTAAACTTGATAGCTATTGATTTTATGTACCATAGAAATTTTTATTAACATAAAACAATTTTATGTTTTACCCATGTCTTAAATTTGGTAAGGTTTAAGTAAGCTATCCCAACAAATCCCAGGAAGATGAAAGTTATTATTGCTGAAATTGAATCACTTAAACCTAAGTGATTAAACCTAGTTATGACCATTCAATAAAATTAGCATAAATAAGACAGAAGCTATCTGTAAAGTCACAATGTCTTTAGGTATGAGTACTTCACATTTGGAAATTAACCATTTCTATGTGAGCCTTTATCTTTAGAATAGTTAAAACCTTGATGAAAAGAGAAACCTAATTTACTTTACTGAGAGACTCTTAAAGCCAGTTTTATAACCCTTAAATCATAATAAATTAGCATCAGTGACCTGTTAATGAGTGAGGTCTTATCATAAGACTCAGTTTATCTATTTAAGATTTTGTCTGGTGAGAGAATTTATCTAACAGATGTGACTTTAGGTGTTCATAAGAGATGAACTAAAGAGAACCACAGGTATATGTTGTATTCCTTTTTCCTTGTCCGAGACAATTGGCCATTTTTGTCTCTAGTCAGAGTCTGGGGGACACATGGCTTAAAGTTGCATGGGGTTTGAGGTAAAGAGGGTTCCATCTGTTTTTTTTTTTCAGGGTCCAGCTTTCCATGAATTTAAGTAGCATATGTTGGAAAGCAAGAGCAAAATGAAATTACAGAGCAGAGATATAAGCATCCTGACATTTCTTTCCTATTCCAAAGTTGTTTGTTTTTACATAGCAAATTTACCCATTTGCAAAACACAAGGTGATAGACTCTTGTCTATGTTTAACCTGGTTAAACCTCCAATTACATCTCTACTTATGACTTTGTGACCCACCTAACATAGGCATTACCTGTGTCTAATGTAAGATGAATTTAGATTAAGAGTATGTCCCTATATAAAACTTTTAGAGTATCCTGAAGAGTCTGTAAACAGTTGAATAATCTCTAACTTTAGCCATGGCATTTAGGTTTAGCCTGAAAATTCTTTCCTACATACACACATCTTTATCCACATACTTTAACATTCTCAGTACCACTCAAAAAGCATTTTTAATGAGCATTTTATGTCCCAACATTGAAAAATTCTTTCCCAGTTCCTTTAATTAATATATCTCTTCCCATTATTAGCCACCTTTCTTACAAGGCTATTATGAGAAACTACACCAAATTAATCCTATTACTCACTAACAAGTGAGTAGTGTAGCACAATTTTATGTCATTAATAACAGTAAGACACTAAACTAAGGCAAATATTGTTGCTATCTTGAGGCAGGCTGGCCTAGAAGTCAGGTCAGTTACCTCCTCCTTTTAAGTAACAGGACATTACAATCTTTTTTTTTTAAAATATCTGACAAATTATAAGTTACCTCTTTAGAAGAAGTTTTGTTGTTTTTAATAATCCTCTATGTAAGGTGAAGTTGACCTAGAATAAATATCTGGAAAATTTACCCCTGCAAAAGACATTTAACTTTTCCTTTTTAATTTTTATGCTTAGGTCTTTGATTTCCTTGAAATGGTTCTCTAGAAGAGAAAGGAATGTCACCTGCGTCCGTCTCATCTCTTTAGTTACAAACAGTCACAAACATGACACGACTAGCAAGCACAATGAGCACACATAAACACATAAACACATATACACACACATAAAAAGAACAAATCCTCCAGATAAAATCAAAAAGAACTTGAAGCAATCTCAATTCCTTGTGTTTTTAAAATATCTTTTACTATGGCAATTAGCTCCTTTTTACACTTTGTTAACTTTCTTTTTTTTTTTAACCCATGTTCCTTGTGCCTTGAGAGAAATTTTAAGCCTTTTAACAATTTAGGCTTACTTAGGGTCTGTCCCCTGATAGAAAAGGAAAGAGGAGAAATGGCAAGACCAGAGGGCAACATTCCCAGTCAGAGAACTGGCACGGCGGGGGTGGGGGGGCCCCCAATGGGCCTGACCAGAACCTGACTGCAAATTTAAGAACTGGCAGCCACTCTAAGAGCATTTACTGGCTGTTGCATACCCAGTTTTGTTGATAGGAAGAGAGGCTAGATAGGAGGTCTTTGCCCATGCCCAAACAGGCTGTCAGGATTCGCACAGAGAGCTAGGGGCCTTCAGCCAATGCCAGAGGGTAGCCCTGGCCAAGAGGCTTCAGTGGCTATGTTGCAATTCCATGCGATGGCACCAACCAAAAGTAAAAGGAGGAGAAGAAGTGCAAAAAGGAAGTCCCACAGTTCTTGTGCCTTGAAAAGAAAATTGACTCAATAGTCTTTACTTTAATTGCCTAAAATTCATTGCTTACCTCAAATGGATCAGTTTCACAAGTGGGCTTTTATGCATCAATTGCGGTGCAGGTCTGTATTACAGGTGAATTGACTGTAGTGACCGCTATGCAGACCTTCACTCATCCCTCCGGTGGGGAGGCGGTGTAATGGCTGGGACAGCCGTCCACTCAAGTGACACCCAGGTCACACTTCGTACCTTGGGCCCCATGCTCTTGAGCGCCACTTGCCCTGGCCAGTGGGGAGCCAAACAAGGACTCGAGGAAAAGCTAACCTGGGTGAAGGAAGGCAAACAGACACAAGAAGGAGACTATGCTAGATGTTTGCCATGGCCTTGAGAGTTTATTCTTACATGTAGGTTTATATAGGGTGGTAGGGGGAAGGGGACGTGGTCAGGGCAAGGAGTTGTAGGGGGAAGGGGACATAGTTAGGGCAAAGATCACAGAGTTACTGGTTAAAGCACAATGTCTTTGTTTCTTCATCAGCTACCAGCAGGATGGGGGAGTGTTTAGCCAGGTGTATGATCCCATTGTTTATGGTAGTTGAATATTAGGTGAGGAAGTAGAAAGTTAACTTGCTATATGGCAGTCTTTGTTTCTGGTAGTTGAGTATTAGGTGAGGAAGTAAAAACTTAACTTTCTATATGGCAGTCTCTGTTTACATGGCCAAGGTTTGGTTCATAGCTCCCAACACCAACCCAGTGATCACCATCATCTGAAAAGAGAAGCTCCTCTAACTAAAAGTGAGAATAGCATTAACAAATGAATATGAATATTAAGTGTACTACTTTCAGGGCAGTTTGGTGAGAATAATAAATGTATTTATCCAAACCAGAGCAGGCTTTATACCACTAAGGCTCATGACCTCCCCTGCCATAAGCTTTTGATTAGGTTTTCAGTACCAGGCATGTATTCCCTCCCATAGAGCATGCCTCCAGTCCAATTACAGAGCAGTTGGTTTCCCCCAGAGCAAACATGCCAATATTGCACCCATTCAGCCATTTGGCCTGTTTGGCCAAACTTGAGGCTTCTGGTATCCACAGTTTTCACTGCTGATGACCTCTGCCTCCCATAGGGCTGCATGCAGTGTAGCTTTTTCCAGCTTTCACTTAGCTAGTATACAGGGAGAAAGTTTTCAACTCAGCATAAGGACATTCAATTATGATTAATGTTTTTTTATCTTTTTTTTGCATATGTGTGGTTTATGTGTGTATATGCCTGCACTTGCAGAGCAGAGTACCTGTTGTGTTATATTCAGGAATATTATCTACCTTTTTTGACATGGGGTTTGATTTCTCAGTGACCTTGCCATCCAGACACTTGAAGTGTACAGCAATAGGGTCTTGCCATCTGTTACTCATGGGAAGCTAAGGGCCTTGGCAATAGCTTGTAATGTTTTGCAGGCATCAGAGACCTCCCTGGCCAGCAACTCACTTGAAGGTATCCCAGCTCTGGAACTGAATTTCTTTTCTAGTAACAATATATGGTTTTGGATGTGCCATTATCCAAAAAAGTAGGCTTTCATATGTCTTATTCAGAATATCTTGAATTTTGATTGACCCTCCTCCCACCATTCTTTTACTCAGTCTCTTCCACTGGCCACACTTAGGCCATTCCAGTCCTTGTAATTTGTTCCTCTACTTACATATATTCAATACCATCCCCTGAAGTCCTTCCCTCTCCTCCCTCACTCACATCCTTGTTCTAGCTTATTGTACTCTGCTACTAATTTTTGGTTCCAGCGCGCACACACAAGTCTAAACATGTGTAGCTAGGATACACATATGAGGGAGAACATGAGATAGTGGGCTTTATGGGCCTGGGTTACATCACTTAGTATAATCCTTTCAGGATCCATCCATTTCCATACAAATTTCAAAATTTCATTTTTGTCTTTACTACTGAATAGAACTCAATTGTGTAAAGGTATCACATCTTTAACATCCATTAATCTGTTGAGAGACATCTATACTGGTTCTGTTTCTTAGCTACTATGAATAGAGCAGCAATAGACATGGATGTGCAAGTATCACTAAGGTACTGAGAAGAGTCATTAGGATATATGCCTAAGGATGCTATTGCTAGATCATATGACAAATCTATTTTTAGCTGTCTCAAGAACCTAAGCCAGGCATTGTGGCACACGCCTTTAACCCCAGCACTCGGGAGGCAGAGGTAAGAGGATCGCCGTGAGTTCAAGGCCACCCTGAGACTACAGAGTTAATTCCAGGTCAGCCTGGACCAGAGTGAGACCCTACCCTGAAAAACAAAACAAAAAAAAAAAAAAAAAAAGCAAAACAAAACAAAACGAAAACAAAAACAAAAAAACAAACAAACAAACAAAAGAACCTCCACATTGCTTTCCACAATGGCTATACCAGATTATATTCCTACCAAGAATGTAGAAAGGTTTTCTGCATCCTTGCTAACATTTATTATTATCTGTTTTCTTATAGTAGCCATTCTGACAGGCTTGAGATGAAATCCCAAAGTAATTTCAATTTGCTTTTCCCTAATGGCTAATGATGTACAACACTCTTTTATTTATTTATTTTTTTAATTTTTTTTTTTTTTTTTTTTTTTTTTAGTTTTCTATTCAGCAAATACAGGCAGTTTGGTACCATTATTAGGCTCATCCATGATTTACACCCTCCCCATAGCCCCTCCTTGTTGAGGTATATGTGTCATGCATTTTGGAGTTAGCCCACAGTTATTCGTATGATAAATGTCTTTGCATATCATGACCCAACATGTGGCTCTGACATTCTTTCTGCCCCCTCTTCCACAAAATTTCCCTGAGCCAAGTTGGGTTCATTTTTGGTCTGCTTCAGTGATGAGGTGTTGGGGCCTCTGAGACTCTGGCTCTCTGATTTGGTAGGAGTTAAATTTTCTCAGTGTTGATCACCTTCCTCCTTGTGCTGGCATTCGGTTCACCAGGAAAATAGCACCCTTGCTTGTTTCACCAATTTTTCTTAGTTTCAGCTGGGGCCCTTTTGAGGTTTGATGGGGTGACTCTCTCCTTAGGATCTACATCTATCTGAAAAAGAGAAGCAGATTCTCCAATGGAGAGTATCTCATTTGCACCAGGGCAAATGAGATAACCCTTACTTTTTTTTAATAGAGAATTTAATAAGTGTAGGCCCACTTGTAGCCTATGATTGATGGTACTTTGATATTGGAGAGAGGGCTTATGTTTGGATGTGGTTCTGACTTGTTTCCCAGCTCCAGCTATGGGTCCTGTACCACTGAGGGGATCAGATAGCCAAATCAACAGCAGTTGATTCCCCACCATGGCTTTGTGCCATGTGGTGGTTTGAATAGAATAAGTGGCCCCAATATATTCAGTTGTTTGTTGTATTTTGCATCTGTAGCCACCTGCTGGAGGCAAGGTCACTGGGGGATCTTAAGGTGTAGTGGTGGGTTTCCAGTTTCAATCTAAAGATATGCAAAGTGTGCCTAACTGTAGTACCTGAAGTGTGCTATGTGGCTTTTGACCTTTAGGCTTGTACTTCTCTCTCTCTCTGCTCGGTCCTGTAAAGGCGGGCCAGCTTCTTCTGCCATTTATGGAACTTCCCCTGGATCTGTAAGCTTCAATAAATATCCCTCTCTCCATAACTGTTCATCTCAGTGAACCTGACGCTGTCTGTTACATGCCACTATTGCACTTGTGTGGGCATCACATCAGGTTATTTGTTTCTAAGTAGGTTAGACCATGAGTTTCTTGGACAGATATTGGTCATTTCCCCCAGTCGCCCATGTAGCACCTTCTGACACTAGACAGCTGACTGTCTGGGGACTGACTCCCTCCTGGCTTCCAGCCATGCCATTCTATTTTACATGTCAGCTGCATATGGTGTCTTCAGCAATATGGTCTTACCACTAACCTTTAGTGGGTCATCAAGTACTCAGACAGAAATCTGTCAGTGTATGGGCAGGTACGTGGGTGGATCAGCCTGGGCTCTAGCGTAATGGGAATCTGAGGCAGCCTGGGGCAGTTGCCAAGCAGCCTGGGCTTTAGCTTCCACTTGCCAAAGCTGCCTATCTACTGCCTAAGAGGGGCTCAAATTTGCCTGAATTCTCAAGCAATAATGCACCAAAGCTGCCTACGTTAGAGCTTGGAGGGGAACTGAGGTGCCAGGCCCTGAAGTAGCCCAAACTCTGGCTGGGAACACTGGGACCCGAAAACAGTCTGCACTCCCCTGCCACAGGAGAATGTAGGATGGTGAGCGTGGCAGACAGGTAGGGGAGGGCACCTGAGCAGCGCAAGTGAGAGACACAGTCTTGGCTTGTGTGGCAGTTGCTGTGGGACTGGGCTCACTCAACAAACAGTAATGTGGGCAAGTGTGCAGAGCAGTTGAAGCTTCTGCAAGCAGGGATCGATCAGCATGCATGATCAGAGAGCGGAGGCGGGTGCTGCGGCAGCAGGGCGTGGGGCTGTGGTGGCGGGGCGTGACAGCTATTTGGTGTTAGGGGTGGTCTACCCACCTGCAGGGGTATCCACGATTCCCTCTTGCCCCCCCCCACCCCATGTCCTCCCACTGATAAGAAGACCCGAAAAACCCTTAATATCTTGCCTTTCTTTCCCTGGGTTTAGCAGCGCAGCTAGGCTCTTGCCATCTTGTCCAGAAGTCTCACTCTTTTAGATGTTTATATGCCTTCTGTAATTCTTCCTTTGATAACTGGCTATTTACATCCATAACCCATTTTTTAAAGGGATTATTTGATTTCTTACTGTTTTGCTTTTTGTGTTCTTTGTATATTCTAGATATTAATCCACTGTCAGATGTATAGCTGGAAAATATTTTTCTCCCATTCTGTAGGTTGCCTCTTTGCTCTACTCACAGAGTCCTTTGCTATACAAAGACTTTGTAATTTCAATAGATTCCAGTGGTTGATTAGTGGATTTATTTCCTGAGCAGTTGAGGTTATATTTAGGAAGCCATTGCCTATGCCAATATGTGGAAGGGTTTCACATAACTTTTCCTCTGGCAATTTCAGTTTCAGGTCTGAAATTAACATCTCTGATCCATTTGGACTTGATTATTGTGCATGGAGAAAAACTAATATCTATTTCCATCATTCTACTTATAGATATCCAATTTTCCAAGGACCACATGTTGAAGAGGCTGTTTTTTTCTCTGATGAATTTTTTTTTTCCCATTTTTGTCTGAAATCAGATGGTTATAGCTGTGTCGATTAAAGTCTGGGTCCTCTCTTCTGTTCCATTGATCTACATGTCTGTCTTTGTGCCACTACCATGCTGTTTTTGTTACTATGGCTTTGTAATAGAGCTTAAAATCAGGTATAGTGATATCACCATTCTTATTTTGTTGTTCAAAATTGTTTTGACAATTCAAGGTATTTTTGTGCTTTCAAGTGAATTTTAGGATTGTTTTTTTTTTATATTTCTGTGAAGAATGCCATTGGAATATTAATGGGATTCTATTAAATGTGTAGATTGCTTTTGGTAAGATTAACATTTTCACAATATTTATTTTTTCAATTCAAGAACATGGAATGTCTTTCCTTTTCCTAGTGTCTTCTGCAATTTCTTCCTTGAGTGTTTTAAAGTTTTCATTGTAGAAATCCTTCACTTCCTTGTCTAAGTTTATCTGAAGGTACTTTATTTGTTTCTTGAGGCAATTATGAATAGGTGAGATTCCCTGATTTCATCTTCTGCATGGCTGTTGTTAGTATATAGGGAAGCTACTTATTTCCATGCTTTTATTTTGTGTCGTGCTGTGTTGCTAAAAGTGTTTATCACCTCTAACAGTTTGCTCTACCAGACTCTTTTTTTTTAGACTCTACCAGAGTCTTTAGAGTCCTTTATGTATACAACCGTATCATCTGCAAATAACGATAACTTGATCTCTTCTTTTCCAATTTGTATCCCTTTTATGAGTGCCTCTTGCCTTGCTGCTGTAGCTAAGACTTCCAGAACTATATTAAACAAAAGTGGGGACAGTGGACATCCTTGTCTTGTTCCTGAATTTAATGTAAAAGCTTCACGTTTTTGCCCATTTAGTCTTATATTGGCTGTAGGTTTGTTGAAAATGGCTTTTATTATATTGAGATATGTTTCTTCTATTCCCAGTTTCTCTAGGACTTTTACCATGAAGGGATGTTGGATTTTGTCGAATGCCTTTCTGCATATTTTGAGATGATCATGTGATTTTGGAACTTCAGTCTATCTATATAGTACAATACATTTATTGATTTGCATATGTTGAACCATTCCTGCATCTCTGGAATAAAGCCTACTTGGTTAGGGTGAATAACCTTTCTGATATATTCTTGTATTTTTTTGCCAATATTTTTGAGAATTTTTGAATTATGTTAATGAGGGAGATTGGTCTGTAATTTTCTTTTTTTGTTCTGTGTTTGTCTGATTTTGGTAACAAGGTGATGTTGGCTTAACAGAAGGATTAGGTAAGAATTCCTTCATTTTCTAAATAATGTAAAAGTTTGAGAAGCAGTAATGTTATTTCTTCCATGAAGGTCTGGTAAAATTCACCAGTGAACCCATCTAGGCCTGGACATTTTTTAATTGGGAGACTTTTTATAACTGCTTGGATCTCTGTACTTGTTATAGGTCTATTTAAATAGTTTATCTCATCTTGATTTAATTTTTTTAGGTAATATGAATCAAGGAAATCATCCACTCTGTTTCTTTTAGAATTTTAAACTTAGAGGCTTATATATTTTGAAAGCATGTTCTTATGAATTTTCTGAATGTCTTTGTTATCTGTTGTAATAGTGCCTTTTTTGTCTCTAATTTTATTAACTTTTGTCTCTTCTCTCTTTCTTTTGGTCAGATTTGCTAGGGATTATCAATCTTTTTAATCCTTTCAAGGAACCATCTCCTTATTTCATTGATTCTTTGAATTGTTTTTTTTTTCTTTTTTTCTTTTTTTTCATTTCTATTTCATTAATTTATAGCCTAATCTTTATTATTTCTTCCTGTCTACTGATTTTTGGTTTTCTTTGTTCTTCTTTCTCCAAGGCTTTAAGGTGAAGCACTAAACATTTGTGAACTCTAATTTCTCAATATAGGCACTTAGAACTATACATTTCCCTGTTAGTACTATTTTTATTGTGTCTCAAAGATTTTGGTATGTTGTATTCTCATCATCATTTGATTCTATGTGTTTATTGATTTCCTATTAGATTTCTTCAATGATCCATTCACCATTTAATATTGCATTGTTTAGTTTCCATGAATTTGTGTATGGTCTGTAGGTTTTTTTCTTGCTGATTTGTAGTTTAATACCATTGTTGTCAGATAGAAAACAAGGGACTAGTTCCATTTTCCTGCGTTTGTCAAGGTTTGCTTTGTGTCTTAAGATATGGTCTATTTTGGAGAATGCCCCATATGCTGCTGAGAAAAAATGTATATTCTGAAACATTTGGATGGAATGTTCTGCAGATATCTTTTAGGTCCATTTATTCCATGACATCATTTAATCCAGATGTCCCTCTGTTTATTTTTTGCCGAGATAACCTGTCAATTAATGAGAGTAGAATATTAAAGTCACCCACTACTATTGCTTGTGGTATAATCTATGACCTTAAGGCCAATAGTATTTGTTTGATGAAACTGGGAAACCTCCATGTTAGATGCATATACATTTAGAATTGTGATATCCTCCTGTTGGAGTGTACCTGTACTCAGTTAAAGTGACCTTCTTTTTTTTTTCACTAATGTTGGCTTGAAATCTATCTCACCAGATATTATCATAATAATCTTTCCTTGTTTCCTAGGCCTGTTTGCCTTAAATATCATTTTCCATCCTTTTATCCTAAGTAAGTGTCTACCCTGGATGCAACAAACAGTGGGATCCTACTTTTTAATCCAGTCTGCAAGCCTGTGTTTTCTGTTGGGGTTTTAAATCAATTGAAATTAAGAGTTACTATTGAATGGTATGTGTTCATTCTCTCCATTCTTCCTATAGTGTTTCCTATTTCTCTTTACTCTCTTGTTTTAACTGTTATTTGAGTATTGTTTATTTTTACCTGTTTCCTCATGGGTGTGCTTTGTTTTCTCTTCAGTGTGAATGATACCTTCAAGTATTTTCTGTAGAGCTGACTTTGTTGTCATAAATTCCTATAGCTTGTTTTTCTTGTGGAATGTCCTTATTTTCCTTCAATTTGGGTAGATAGCTTTGCAGGATGAAGTGTTCTTGGTTAACAATTATCTTTCAAAACATGGAATACATCATTCCAAGCTCTTATGGCTTTCAAAGTTTGCATTGAGTAGTCTGCTGTTATTTTAATGGGGTTGCCTATGTAGCTGACTTGCTTTTTCTCTCAAATGGCTATCAATATGTTTTAGTTCATTTGAGTGTTTAGTAGTTTAATTATTACATGGCAAAAGGGTCTTTCCAGGTTTTGTCTGTTTGGTGTTCTAAAAACTTCCAGTATCTGCATTTGCATTTCTTTCCCAATCTGTGGAAATTTTTCCTCTGTGATTTTGTTGGAAATAACTATTAAGACTCTTGATCAAATTATTCTCCTTCTACTATACCCTGAATTCTTATGTAGGATTTTTTAAATTATTTTTATTTATTTATTTGAGAGCAACAGACACAGAGAAAAAGAGGGAGATAGAGAGAATGGGCATGCCAGGGCTTCCAGCCACTGCAAATGAACTCCTGACGTGTGTGCCCCCTTGTGCATCTGGATAATGTGGGTCCTGGGGAATTGACCCTCAAACCAGGGTTCTTAGATTTCACAGGCAAGTGCTTCACCACTAAGCCATCTCTCCAGCCCTGTTTGATTTTTCTTTCAGTGTCCTAGATATCCTGAAATTTCCATTTATACCTTCCCAATAGCTTGTTCTTCTGTGGACTGTATTAGATCTTCCACCTGTTCTTGCAGTTTATATATTCTGTTCTCTCTTTCATCCATTCTATTGGTGAGACTTTTGACAGGTTTTTATTTGACTGACTGTGTTTTTCAGTGCTAGTATTTCTGCCTGTTTTTTCTTCACTATTTCTGTTTCCTTACTCATGTCTTGTAATGACCTCCTTATTTCATTAAACTGGTTTTATGTGTTCTTTTGGAATTCCTTCAGGAGTTTGTTTTCTTCTTTGATTCCTTTGTATTATTAATTGATTCATTTGCTTTTTTTCTTTGATTCCTTGAGTATAGATAAAATTATTATTTTGAAATCTTTGTCAGGCATTCCATCTAAAACAGTCTCTTTGGGGCCATTAATTATGGATGTATAATTTATGGTGGGATTGTATTGTCTTGATTCTTTATGTTTCTTGTATGATAATGTCACAACTTTTACATTCTAATTATCTTCAATGCTTTTAGATTTGTAAATCCAAATTTATGTACCTCTGAAATGAGTTTAAGGTACAAAGTATAGTTCTTATACTCCAGTCCAACTGCAGTAATTTAGATGTTTAGTTTGCCTGCTATTCAAGTATGGTGTTGGGCTGGGTGGAGCAACTTACTGGCAAATTCTGAAATTCAACTGAGCAATGCACCCAGTTAATAAAAACCAGCACACAGTATGCAAGTGTGAGGATAGAAACAATCAGATAACCTTATAATGTTACAATAACTAAGGGTGTGTGTTACTCTACACCCTTAATCCTGTCAGGCTGGAGTTTGATATTTCTTTTCTCAAATAGGTTTTAGGTCAGCCTGGGTCTGAATCAGATCCTGCTCCCAATAATGACAGAAGAAAAAGACAAAGACTTTATGAATTTGAAAGCATCAAAGACAAAAGTCAACCCCTAAATACAGCTTAATTGAAAATGGTAAAGTCAACCAAGAATATGTAATCAATAACGTGCCCTAACATGGAAAGAGAGATTAGTTAGCACTTCCAGTGCAGGCCTAAGTACCTGCTTTTTTGTCAGTCAGTCTTGTTACCTTTTGGTGTGACACCAATGCTGAGTGCCCACCTTGATCCCTCTGTGTTGTGCTGTGAATCTGGTGTTCTGATCAGCTGTACTGGATACCCTGCTGCCAGGAGCTGAATGCATTCTCTGGAGGGTTGTGGTGTTGTCCCTCAGGGGATGGGAGAGTGCAGGAAACCTGTAGTTGTACTGGAACTCCTCAGCTGTTTCAGCCTGTGTCCCCTTCAGCAGCTACTCAGCTAATCTGTGCTGTCTCCACTTCAGGTTTTTTTGACTTTGCAAGGAGGCTGATGAGGTTTCAAAATCCCCTTGTTTGGTCTCTGCTCCTGCCACCACATGCTGGGCAGGTGTGCAGATCTGTGCAGATAGGGACTGGGTCTGCAGGTGCCTCAGTGGAATTCTGGCTAGTTTCTTTCTTCCTAATAGATCTTAGTGTCTCATGCTTCTCCACTGTGGCCAATAAAAACCTAAAAACATTCACATTTTGGACAAAGAGTGTACTTTGCTGTGGTTTTGCTTAAATCTCTCCCTAGGCTGGATTGCTGTGACTCCTATGAAGCCATCATATCCAGAAGGTCTCGTGGCTCACATCTATTTTAAAACAAATTATTTCAAGATATGTGTCCTTCAAAAATGTGTCCCTTATATTTTAAATTATTTTATGATAAGAAGGGTAGTATAGTATGGCATTATTAGCTCAATCTAATCAGTTTGAGTTGGTTTGAGGTATTTTGGAAAATGCTGCTTTTATTGTCTGTTTTCCCCACTCCCAAGGCATCCTTCATTGACATTCCAACAAAGTACTCTGTATTCCTTACTCTAGGGTTTTCATAATTGTGCTAAAAGCCTCAAGCAGGCAAATGACTTGTAAAATAAAGTAACTTTAATATGTGAAATTTACCTTTTTCTTTATCTCTCTCTAAAATTTTGACTCATTAAGGTCAGCTCAGCAGAACTGATATCTGTTAATTTCAAAAGTAATTTTTGAAAAATATCACTGCTTCCCTAGTAATGGTTGGTCTGCCACATGTGACTAAAAAAGTCTGAAACAGAAAAATGGCCCAATATTTGTGTGTGTGTGTGTGTGTGTGTGTGTGTGTGTGTGTGTATGCATGTTCATATGTACATGGGCACACATGTATAGACATGTGTGTGGAGGCCGCCAGCTGATGTCAGCATCTTCCTCAATTATTTTCCACCTTATTATTTTTTTTAAAATTTTTATTTATTTATTTGAGAGTGACAGACACAGAGAGAAAGACAGGTAGAGGGAGAGAGAGAATGGGCACGCCAGGGCTTCCAGCCTCTGCAAACGAACTCCAGATGCGTGCGAACCCTTGTGCATCTGGCTAACGTGGGACCTGGGGAACCGAGCCTCGAACCGGGGTCCTTAGGCTTCACAGGCAAGCGCTTAACCGCTAAGCCATCTCTCCAGCCCTATTTTCCACCTTATTTTTTGAGACAGGGCATTTCACTTAACCTAGAATGCAATGATTTAGTGAGACTAGCCAGCCAGTGAGCTCTAGAGATTTCTTATCGCCACATCCCCAGCATTGGGATTAAAGGTGTGTGCCACTATGCCTAGCATTTTACAAGTGTTCTGGGGGTTTGTGCATGCATTCTCTTGATTGCACAGAAAGGGCTAACCACTGAATAATCTCTGAACCTTGATGAAATAATTTTTAATCAATAATGTATTTGAGGGACATTGATGATACAGTAGAGAAAACAAACCTAATAAGCAAACCAAATTGTAAATAACTAAACATATTAGGTTGGTTTTTGTTTCTTCCATAATTTATATGATGTAAACTACTATAGGAAAAGAGAATTTAAAAATATTGAAAGTTTGTGTATTTTCATTTAAAGATACTCATGCTAGGCATAACCTTACAATATAATAATCAACAGCACATAAACAATAATTGTTAAATGACTCAATCATCAAATAATGAAAATTTAAATTAAGCAATGCATATTCAGTTTTTTCTTCCCTAATTGAACATGTCTTAATTATATACAGTATGCACTGAAAATAACATGTTAATAGGTATGTATTTACCCAATGGTAATTCAGGAACTATTCAGTTACTGACTATTATATGATATAGCATTATGTGTACTTTAATCATTGCATCTAGGGGATATGAATTTCCAAATGTAAGCTCACAATACAGTAACAGACTTCCTCTTCATGACTTGAAGAATATTGGGTTGTTGGGTGTTTTTTCTTATTTTTAAAGTGGGGTCTCACAATAGCCCAAGATGACCTGGAATTCACTTTGCAGCCTCAGGGTGGCCCCAAACTCTTTGAATCCTCTTTCCTCTACCTCCTGAGTGCTTAAATGAAAGGCATGCACCATCACACCTGCCTTTTTCTTTTGTCTTTATTCTTGTTTTCTTGTAAAGCATGTGCCCAAATTCTCTGTCCAGTTTTTCTGATCCTAGCACAAAGACACAAATGATGTATACATCTAGAAAATACATTAACATAAAGAACATTATTTATAATAATGTTTGTGTTATTTAAATACTTAATAATATTTAAGATATTACTGGAATGGAAATATTTGGTTTTTATGACAGTGATACTTCATCAGTTACTGATTAGAGGCAATGTGCTATCAACTAGGTGGAAATGAACCTTTGAACAATGCCTATATTTAAGACATAAAATATATTTGTAATTGAGAAAGAGTATTGTAAAAATATTTTATTTTTATGAGAGACAAAGATAAAGGCAGATAGAATGGGTATACGAGTGCAAACAAATTCCTTACATATGCCCCACCTTGTGGTTCTGGCTTGTGTGGGCACTGGGGAATTGAAACTGGGTCCTTATGCTTTGCAGGCAAGCACATTAACCAATAAGTCATCTCTCCAGCCTGAAAAAGGTTTTTTGTTGTTTTGATATTGAGTCACATTCTAGCTCAGGATGACCTGTAATTCACTATGTAGTCTCAGGGTGACCTCAAACTCACAGTGATCCTCCTACCTCTGACTCTCAAGTGCTGGGATTAAAGGAGTACACCACCACACCCTCCTTGATAAAGAGTTTTTATAAGATTAAAAAGAGAAATAAAAACTAATACTGTCCCAAATATTTCTTTAAACAGCAGATTTCAAAAATAAAGACAGTCAACAATTTAACATGTCAGAAAAACTTAAGATGAATGAGTTTCTGAAAATGGTGCCATCAGGTTTTTTGAATCAAACAAGTGGATCTGACAGCAGATTTTAACAGACTTACTGGCAACTGAGAGATAACTTGAGGATGAACTATTTGAAGGACTGGAAAGGGAATAAGAAAAAATATAGGAATGTTTTTCTAAGACTGAATGGAAAAGATGAACAAGGAGGACATTAATCAACTTTCACTTGGCATAGAGTTCACTTTGAGCATTTATACTCACTGCTGTTTCTCTCACTGAAATAGACTTAAGAGGCTTTGGGGTGATTATTAAAAACAGGGGAAGGATGTGGGGTTTGAGGATGATGGCAAGGGCTTTGGTGGATTTGGCACAGCATTCAAAAGAAACTTTCAACATTGAGGAGCAACAACTATAGCACTTTATTTAAATAGTCATGTTCTTAATTTGCCTTCATTTCAAACAAGAGAAAACTTGAAACTAGTCTTTAATCATCATGATGTCATGGCAGGGCTTGCTGGTAGCATCTTTTTTTTTTTAATAGAAACTTTTGATAGACACACCAAGTATTGATATCATTTTGCTCTTCCCTGAACCCATTCCACAGAAGGCCTTCCTCAATAGGTTTGTTGGTATTCACCATGGGGTTCTGTGTTATGAGTTGTGAGAAGAGCAGTCAGTCATTGTGTGAGTTGGCAATGCCTCTGGATACTCCCTCCCATCCTGTGACTCTTACAATCTTTCTGTATCCTCTTCTGCAAAATTCTCTGAGCTCTTTGGGTGTGCTTCATGTCTACTTTAGTGCTGAGTTCTCAGCAGCTTCTGGATTTCTGCTTTGATACCTTTTGAGTATCCTTGCCATTACCCTGCCAGAGGTTTCAGTCTTGCTGGGGTAGTAGTACTCTTGTTCGCCTTGCCAATTCCTTTGTGGTTTCACCTGAGCCCTAGTTGACATGCAAGAAGAGGTTCCTCTCCTGCCAGGGAGTCAGCTGTGTTTTCTTGTCTTGTTGATAGATTTTGGTTGTGCTTCGTTCATGCTGCCTTCTGTAAAAGAGAAACAGATTCTCCTATGGAGAGTGAGATCTGCATAGGTTAAAAGGGATAAGCATTTTTAACTTAGAGAGTTGTTGATTGGTGTAACTTCTCTTTTGACCAAAGACTAGTGGGAGATTCTTGGAGTGCATAATCTTGGACTCCACAGGATTGTGACTCCAGTTTCTAGCTCCAGCTATTCCTTTCCACTGAGTGGATCTCTAAGCCACTGGTTACCCACCTAGGCTGGGTGCCACAATTGTAGAGTGTGTGTGTCTTGTCAGGCTGCTTGCTTTCATATAGCAGTGTCCCCTGTTTGCTCATAATCTTGTTGGCCATTTTACCCCAGCAGCTCATGTAGTGTTTTTTAGCACTATATGTGGTAAACATCTGGGAACTGATTTCCTTCAAGATTTCATCCAGATGTCTCTTTGTGTTCTGTATCAGCAGCAGGTGGTGTCTTCAGCATCAGGAACTTCCTTTTTACCTCAGGTGGGTAATCAAGTGCTTTGACAGAAACCTGTCTCGTTTGGGGGACCTAGTAGGTTTCTCTGATCAACAGCTCAATGTGGGTTGTAACTGATTTCTGGTACTGGGAGTTACAAATGAAATCTAATTATTTTATGGTTAGGCTTTATCACACCCTTCCCAGGACTTTTCTTACCAGATGATCCCCCTCATACTCCTATTGAGGGTTATATCTTTTTGTATTCCATTGTAGAGGAAGGTTTCTATCTTGCCAATTCATTCAGGCTTTACTTTGTATATATTTTCCTCCTCTCTCCCATTGTCCTTTCTCCAAATCCTCTATTCCTTTTATCCCTCAAGTTGCCTGACAAATATGCCTGCAACTCAAGGTGTTCTAGGTAAGGAACCATGCATGAGCAAGATCTTGAAAATTTTGTTAGCATGGGATATTACTTACTGTGTTTGTTATATTGTAATTATAACATATGACTAATTAGTGCCTACTCAAATAGACCAAATGCCAATTTTTTTTAACTATTGTATTTGCATACTAGTCCCAAAACCAAAAAGAACAAAAGACTAAATTGAATCAAATATATATTCAGTAAGACATGGGAGAAAATAAGTAATAAATATTATAAAATGGCCTACTATCTCTGGATTTATTTCATAAAATCTATTTTTAAAATAACAGTCAAAAAGTGTGTTTTCTTATTGAAGTTAATCCCTTCTGAAGTGTCTATACTGGAAAATAAGCTTGGTCTTGTGCCTGCTAACAAAGTAGTGACTATGCAAATTGAACAGGCATTTTTTCAACCAGATATCACTGAATTAGGCATGAATAGAATATAAATTTCTTTTTGCTCCTTTTGATCTCTAAGATATTCAGCTTTGGTTTGGAAATGTTTTTCTTTTCTATTCTGTTGGTTACAATAGGGACCATGTTCACCCTGATGGCACCAGCATATAACAGATACTCAGTAATTGCCAGTTTAATTGAATTAGATAACCTATAGACCTTCACCTTCCTATACTTTCCCCTATTGTACTGAATTCTTAGCTGAAAATGCAAAGCATAGAAAAAAAAAAAAATACCTTGACCTAAATAACACAGTGCATTTGGCAATACTCATCTTTGGTCAACATAGTCTATTATCTTTACTACTGATTTACTACTGAATAAATGTTGTTTATAGTTGACCTGTACAGAAAGGTATAATTTGGTTTTCCTAATCATTAAAATTTATTACCAAACTTAAAATTATACAAGAAATTATCTGTATGTTTGACTTACTTTTGCCAACTTCTACCTCTACTTAGGATAATGAAAAATTAAGTTTTTTTGTTGTTGTTGTTGTTTTTGTTTTTCGAGGTTGGCTCTCACTCTAGCCCAGGCTGACCTTGAACTCACTAATGTAGTCTCAGGGTGGCCTTGAACTCACAGTGATCCTCCTACTTCTGTCTCCTAAGTGCTGTGATTAAAGGTGTGAGCCATGCGGTTCTACTCTGATGTCTAAATGGTTAGAATTAATGAAAGTAAATTAAGGGATATGTATGGAATTTCCTTAATGCTTTGGATATATTAAAATTAGCAAACAGAAATTTTGGGATGATGGATCTGATTCAATGTTTAACTTAAGATAATTTTAAGCAGTTAGTTTATGCATATCTCAATCTGAAAATGATACATTAATCCATAGTTATTCAAATATTTATTTATTATCTTAACCTGAGTCTTTGTTATATAGAAAAAAATAAAATCATTCAGTGTAGAAATTTCAGATAGTACTCTGCACAATAATTAAGTCCAAATGGATCAAAGACCTTAATATCAGACCTGAAACCCCGAAACTGCTAGAGAAAAAAGTAGGGGAAACCCTTCAACATATTGGTCTTGGCAAGTTGCTCAGGCAATAAAACCACAGGTTAATCACTGGGACCTCATAAAATTACAAGCATTTTGTATGGCAAAAGACACTGTGAATAGAAAAAAGAGGCCAACCTACAAAATGGGAGAAAATATTTGCCAGATATACATCTGATAGAGGATTAATATGTAGGATATACAAAGTACTCCAAAATTGAATAATAAATCAAACAACCCAATTAAAAAATGGGCTATGGAACTTAATAGAGAGTTTTCAAAAGAAGAAACACAGATGACATATAAACATCTAAAAAAAATGTTTGACATCCCCAGTCATCAGGGACATGCAGATTAAAACTACATTGAGATTCCATCTCACTCCTGTCAGATTGGCTACCATTATGAAAACAAATAACCATAAAAACTGGTGAGGATGAAAAAAGAGGAACCCTTCTACACTGCTGATGAGAATGCAATCTGGTCCAGCCATTGTGGAAATCAGTGTGGAAGTTCCAGAGACAGCTGAAAATAGATCTACCATATGACCCAGCTATAGTACTTCTAGTCATATATCCTAAGGACTCTTCTCACTACTTTAGAGATACCTGCTTAACCATGTTTATTGCTGCTCTACTCACAGTAGCTAGGAAATGGAACAAGCCTAGATGTTCCTCAACTGACGAGTGGATAATGAAGACATGGCGCATTTGTAAAATGGAGTTCTACTTAGCAGTAAAGAAAATGAAGTTATGAAATTTGAAGGACAATGGATGTATCTGGAATGGATTATACTAAGTGAAGTAACCTAGGCCCAGAAAACCAAACATCACATGTTCTCTCTCATATGTGGATCCTAGCTACAAATAACTGGATTTCTGTGTGAGTAGGAAGAAAACTCAGTAGCATACACCAGTAAGCTAAAAAGGAGATATAAAGGGAATAGAAAGGAAGAGAGGGGGTATTTAATAGGATGGATTTGTATACATTTAAGTATAACAGATTAATGGGGGTAAAATGGCCTAAGTGACATCAGGGAATGAGATTGAGTAAGAAAAGGTAGAGGGAGTACTAATCAAAATCTAAAAGGATATAAATAAGTCATGTGGAAATCTACTTTTTTGGACAATGGAATACACACAAGCCATGGCTTGTTACTAGAGAAATTTCAGTGCCAGGGATAGGATACCTTCCAGTGAGTTGTTGGCCAGGGAGGTCCCTGATAACCTCCTGCCCCCAAACATTACAGGCCATTGCTGAGGCCCTTAGGTTCCCACCAAGAATAGATGGTAAGACCCTATTGCTGGGCTTTAAGGTCACTGAGAAATCCTGCTGTTGTTGAGCTAAAAACCTTGTCCATATAGACCAGCTGACAGAAAGCTGGAAAAAGCCTTACCACATGCAGTTCAATGGGAGAGAGAGAAATCACCATGCTGTTCATGCTGTGAAGATACCTAATAGTGGACACTGCAAGCCTTATATTTGGTCAGCCTGGCCAAATGAATCAACAGGTGCAATAGTGGCACATCTGTTATGGGGGGAACCAACCACCCTCTGATTTGACTAGAGGCCTGCTCCAAGGGAGGGAATATATCCCTGATATTGAAAACCTACAACAGGGGTAATCATGAGCCCTAAGAATGTAATGTCTGTTGCTGTTTGGCTAAAAGTACATACTATGCTCACCAAACTGCCCAGTAAGTACTTCTCTTAATGTTCATACCCATATATTAATGCTAAAATATATGCTATGATGTATTTTTATCTTTCTAGTTATAGATATACAGTTTTCCTAGCACCACTTGTTGAAGAGTCTGTCTTTTCTACAATGAATGTGTTTGGCATTTTTTGTCCAAAATCAGATGGCTGTAGCTGTGTTGATTAAAATCCAGATTCTATATTCTGTTCCTTTTATCTATTTGTCTGTCTTTGTGCCACTACTATGCTGTTTTTGTTACCATGGCTTGGTAATACAACTTAAAATTGGGTATAGTAATACCACCAGTCTTGTTTTCGTTGTTCAAAATTGTTTTGACTACTCAAGGGTTATTTTGTGCTTCCAAGTGAATTTTAGGATTATTTTTTCTATTTCACAAAGAATGCCATTGGAATTTTGATGGGTATTGCAGTAAGTGTGTAGCATACTTTTGGTAAGATTAACATTTTCACAATATTTATTCTTTCAATCCAAGAACATGATTGTCTTTCCATTTCCTAATGTTTTCTGCAATTTCTCATTTGACTGTTTTAAAGTTTTCATTGTAGAAATCCTTTGCTTCCTTATTTAAGTTTATCCCAAGGTACTTTATTTTTTTGAGTCAATTGTGAATAAGAGAGATTCTCTAATTTCATCATCTGTGAGTTTGTTGTTAGTATATAGGAAAGCTACTTATTTCTATTCTTTTATTTTGTATCCTGCTACATTGCTAAAAGTGTTTATCACCTCTAACAGTTTGCTAGTAGATTTTTAGAGTCCTTTATGTATAGAATCATATCATCTGCAAATAATGATAATTTGATCCCTTCCTTTCCAATTTTTATCCCTTTTGTGAGTGTCTCTTGCCTTATTGCTATATCTAAGACTTCCAGTACTATATTAAATAAAAAATGGGGACCGTGAAATAGCTTCACATTTTTGCTGTAGGTTTGTCATAAATAGCTTTTTTAAAATTTCAAGATATATTCCTTTCCTTCTTAGTTTCTCTATGCCTTTTACCAAGAAGGGTTGTTGGATTTTGTCAAATGCCTTTTCTGCATCTATTGAGATGATCATGTGATTTTTGAACTTCAGTCCATTTATATAGTATATTACATTTATTGATTTGCATATGTTGAACCATCCCTGTATCTCTAGTTTTTTTGGTTTTGTTTTTGATTTCTGAGGTAGGGTCTCACTCTAGCTCAGGCTGAACTGGAATTCACTCTGTAGACTCAGGGTGGCCTTGAACTCACAATGATCCCCATACCTCTGCCTCCCTAGTGCTGGGTTTAAAGGCGTGCACCACCACACCTGTCTCCATCACTCCATCTCTGGAATAAAGCCCACTTGGTCAGGGTGAATAATCTATCTGACATATACTTGTATTCCATTTGCCCATATTTTGTTGAAAATTTTTACATCTATGTTCATGAGGGAGATTGGTCTGTAATTTTCTTTTTTGTTCTGTCTTTGTCTGATTTTGGTATCAAGGTGATGTTGGCTTCATAGATGGAGTTTGGTAGGATTTTTTTTTTTTTTTTTTCCTTTTGTAGCTTATGGAATAGTTTGAGAAGCAATAGTGTTCTTCCATGAAGGTCTGATAAAATTTTCCAATTAATCCTTCTGAGCCTGGATATTTTTTAGTTGGGAGGTTTTTGTTAATAACTGCTTGGATCTCCATACTTGTTATAGGTCTATTTAAATGGTTTATCTCATCTTGATTTAATTTTGTTAGGTCCTATCAATCAAGGAAATCATCCATTTCTTTCAGATTTTCAAACTTTGTTATATGTTATAATGTTGCTTTTGTTATCTCTAATTTTATTAATTTTTGTCTCTTCTTGTCAGATTTTTCTAAGGGTTTATCAATCTGGTTTATCCTTTCAAAGAACCAACTCTTTGTTTTACTGATTCTTTGGATTGTTTCTTTTTGTTGTTTCTTTGTTTATGTTTCATTAATTTCTGTCCTAATCTTTATTATTTCTTCATCTCTACTGATTTTTGATTTTCTTGTTTTTCTTTTTCCAAGGCCTTAAGGTGAAACACTAAATTGTTTACTTGTGAACTCTCTAATTTCTTAATATAGGCACTTAGAGATATAAATTTGCCTCCTAGGGCTGCCTTCATTGTGTCCCAAAGGTTTTGGTATGTTTTATTATCATCATCATTTGATTCTGGAAAGTTATTGATTTCCT
This sequence comes from Jaculus jaculus, assembly GCF_020740685.1. Lineage (NCBI taxonomy): Eukaryota > Metazoa > Chordata > Mammalia > Rodentia > Dipodidae > Jaculus > Jaculus jaculus. The sequence continues at coordinate 101,019,354 of NC_059108.1, read as the reverse complement.
TTTTGATGTCTTCAATGACACATTCATCATTCAATAGTGTACTGTTTATTCTCCATTCATTTGTGTATGTTCTATAGATTTTCTTGTTGTTAATTTACAGTTTAACCCCATTGTTGTCAGAGTATAAGAAATTATTTTAATTTTCCTGCATTTTATTAGATTTGTTTTGACTAACGACACATGGTCTGTTTCAGAGAATGTCCCATGAGCTGCTGAGACAAATGTATACTCTGTAGTATTTGGATGGAATATTCTGTAGCTATCTGTTAGGTCCACTTGTTCCATGTTGTCATTTAATCCAGATGTCTCTCTGTTTATTTTTTTTCTGGGATGACCTACCAATTGATGAGAGTGGGGTATTGAAGTCACCCACTAAAATTGTGTTTGGTGTTATTTTTAATCTTAAATCTAATAGTGTTTGTTTGATGAAATTGGGAGCCCCCATGCTAGGTTCATATACATTTAGGATTGTAATGTCCTCCTGTTGGAGTATTCCTTTAATCAGTATGAAGTGCCCTTCTTTATCTTTCCTCACTAATGTTGGTTTGAAGTTTATCCTGTCAGATATTAAGATAGCAACCCCTGCTTTTTTCCTAGGCCCATTTGCTTGAAATGTCGTTTTCCATCCTTTCATCCTAAGGCAGTATCTGTCTTTTAGTGAGAGATAAGTTTCCTAGAGGCAACAACCAGATGTCTGTGCCCTTTAATCCAATCTGCAAGCCTTTGTATTTTTGTTGTTGCTGTTGTTGGAGCATTGAGGCCATTGTTATTAAGTGTTATTATTTAAAAGTACATATGTGTTCTCTTCATTGTTCTTGTTTTGTACTGCTTCCTGTTTTCCATTTTCCCTCTTTTTCACTTTTTTTTGGAGTATGGTTTATTTTTTCCTATTTCCACATATATGTGTTTTGCTTTCTCTTCCACATTAAGGATTTTTTCAAGTATTTTCTATAGAAAGCTGGCTTAGTTGTCATAAATTACTTTAGCCTGTTTTTGTTGTAGAATATCCTTATTTATCCATCAATTTGGATAGATTGCTTTGCAGAACAAAGTAATCTTGGCTGACAGTTATTTTCTTTCAGAATTGGAATATATCATTCCAAGTCCTTCTGGCTTTTAAAGTTTGTGTTGAGTAATCTGCTGTTATTCTAATGAGTTTGCCTTTGTAGGTAACTTGCTTTTTCTCTCTAACTTCTTTCAAAATATATCTTTGGTTTGTGTGTTTAGTAGTTTAATTATAATATGGCAAGGAGAGGTTCTTTCCAGGTTTTGTGTGTTTGATGTTCTAAAAGATCCTGTATCTTCATTGGCAATTTTTTTTTCTAATTTAGGGAAAATTTTCTATAATTGGGTTGCAAATGTCTACTATGCAAATTCTTCCCCTTCTATTATACCCTGAATTCTTCTTTGATGTTTTCATGGTGTCCAAAATATCTTGAAATTCCCATTCGTATCTTTGTATTACATCGTCTTTCTCTTTGTTGTACTATATTAAGTCTGCCACCTGGTCTTCTAGTTTGGATATACTATTCTCTCCTTCATCCATTCTACTGGTGAGACTTTTCACAGAGGTTTTTATTTGACTGACTGAGTTTTTCAGTGCTAGCATCTCTTCCTGGTTTTTTTTTTTTTTTCCCTAGTATTTCTATTTCCTTACTCATGTCTTATAATGATCTCCTTATTTCACTAAGCTCTTTGTTGTGTTCTTTTCAGAAGTTTGTTTTCTTCTTCAATTCCTTGGTTTTCTTCTTTGATTCCTTTGATTTCTTCTTTGAGTATAGATAAAATCATCTTTTTGAAATCTTTTCCAGGCATTTCCTCTAAAAGTGTCACATTGGGTGTCATTTTTATGGATTTTTTTGTTTTTGTTGGGATTGTATTGTATTGATTCTTTTTGTTTCTTGTATTATAAAGTATTTACTTTTGCATCCTGAGTTGATTTGATGCTTAGGTTTTCTACTTATCTTTAATGTTCTTAGATGTAGAGATCCAAGTTTATATACCTTCAGGATATGAGTTTTAGGTGCCAAGTGTATCTTTTGTATCCAAATCTAACCACAGAAGTAATCCTAGGTGTTGAGTTTGCCTGATATTCAAATATTATAGTGGGCTGAGTGAAACAATTTACTATCAAATTCTAAACTTCAACTGAGCAATATATACATTCAATAGAAGCCAGCATAGAGTATGAAAGTGTGGTGTTTAAAACAGATAGCTGGGCTGGAGAGATGGTTTAGCGGTTAAGCGCTTGCCTGTGAAGCCTAAGGACCCCGGTTCGAGGCTTGGTTCCCCAGGTCCCATGTTAGCCAGATGCACAAGGGGGCGCACGCGTCTGGAGTTTGTTTGCAGAGGCTGGAAGCCCTGGCTCGCCCATTCTCTCTCTCTCCCTCTATCTGTCTTTCTCTCTGTGTCTGTCACTCTCAAATAAATAAATAAAAAATTAAAAAAAAAAAAACATTTAAAACAGATAGCTTTATAAAGCCAAAATCCCTAACAGTGTGTGTTTCTCTACACCCTTAATCCTATCAGCTGGGTGGGAGTTTGAGAACTTTGTTCTGAATTGTGTTCCAGGTCATGCTGAATCTGATTCATACCCTGCCCCCTCCAAATGATAGAAGCAAAGACAAAGGCCCTAGAAATCTGAAATCATCAAAGCAACAATGTTCAACATCTAAACACAGCTTAATTGAGAATAGTAAAATCAACCAGGACTATGTAACACATAACGTGCCCTGACATGGAAAGAGAGATTAACACTTCCAGTGCTGGTCTATGTTCCTGCATTTTTTGCCAGTTGACCTCATTACCTTTTGAGGTAGCTTCCAATATCACCAATGCTGAGTGCCCACCTCAATTCCTCCTTGTTGTTCTGTGGAGCTGATGTTCTGATCAGCTGTAATTTATGCCCTGATGCCAGGGGCAGAATGCAGTTTCTGGAGGGTTGTGGTGCTATCAGTGCAGGAAGCCTGTTCAGTTGGTCCCACCTGGATCCCTTTAAGCAGCTTCTAAGCTCATCTCCACTTCAGGTTTCTTGACTTTTCAAGGAGGCTGATGAGATTGGAAAATCCCCTTGTTTAGTCTCTGCTCCTGCAGCACGGTGCAGGGCAGGTGGTACCAGGTTTGTGGCACTGAGCTGGTGTATGGATCACACTGACTGGGGCAGCAAGTCTTTCAGCAAGATTCTGGCCATTTTCCTCTTTCCTGGTGGATCTTGGTTTCTCCTGCTTCTCTGCTATGGCTAATAAAAACCTATACACCTTCACCCTTGAGAAGAAGAAAGTATTTTTGTTGTTGTTTTACTTAAATCCCTTACTGGGCTGAATTGGTGTGGCTCATGTGTTGCCATTTTACCCAGCAGTCTATTTATTTTTGAGAACATAATGTTTTCACATAGCCCAGGCAAGCCTGTAGCTCACTCTTTAGTCCAGGCTGGCTTCCAACAAAAAGTTCTTTGCCTCAGTCTTCTCCCAGTGCCAGTGGTAGGATTATCCCTCACTAATGCATTATTTGTTAACAGTTATGACCAATCAAGTACATTAAGATATTGTGATTTATGATCCAGGAAACAGGGTCTAGCCAGATTCCAAACTTGTCAGTAATTTAATCTTGGACTTTCCAGTGAGAAACAAACTAAACAGGGCAATAATTAAAATAACAAAAGAATTAAGATGACATGATATAAGATGAATACAAATGTAGTCATGGTTAACAGAGAAAAACAAACAATCAAGTTTTTCATTGTCTATATCCACAATGTCTTCCTAGCTGAGCCTACTTACATCACTGAAGGGCCCCAGTCTGAAGTCACTGCCCCTAGGTCCTTAAGGATACTGATGCCAAGTCCTTCATGCTTATAAAACAACTGCCACAAAATAAAAACGTATGCAATTAATGAGAAGAACCCCCCCACCCAAAAAAAAAAAAAAAAAAAAAACTAGTACCTAACTCTGCAGTTGGGCAAATTCATGATACTTAAAGAACTATGTAACTATTTAAATTTGTAATTTTAAAGTGATATATAGTGTTATCCATTTTTAAAATTTTGCTACCACATCCTATTGAATGAGCAATATTTAGTTAAAAATGAGTGAACAGAATAGACTTCAATATAAAATTAAGAAAACAGCAGTACATCAAAAAAATTCCAACTGATACTTCTGAATAATAACAAGACTAAATCTATGAAGCTAATGTTTAATGGCCAGGTCAAAATGGATTCCAAAGAATTAATTTGGGAACATTTATGTTTTTGAGGCACACCCAACAGACTAGCCATCTCTATTTTTTTTTAATACAACAGAGAGAGAGAAAGAGAAAGACAGAGAATTGATGTACAAGGGCTTCCAGATAGTACAATTGAACTCTAGACATGTATTCCACCTTGTACACATGTGTGACCTTGCACGCTTCCATCACTTTGTACACCTGACTTATGTGGGACCTGGAAAGTCAAGCATAGTTCCTTGGGCTTCACAGGCAAGCACCTTAACCAATCATCCCTGGGAGAATTCTTTGGAGTAAAAGTTTTATAAAGCTCCTGCTGGCTTGTTCGCAAGTTTCAAGTAGCCTTCCAGATAATGGTGTATGTTCCATACAGTGTGGTCTCTCACATGTATTTCTCCTGCTAGATTTTATTTTGGAAAACAGGTAGTTAAAGTAAAAATACTTCTGACTGGGACAAATACATACATACATTATATATATATATATATATATATATATATATATATATATATATATACACACATACATACATACATACATACATACACACACACACACTGGAACAAATATGAATATATATTTCCTATATATAAATACACATACACATATTTAGTTAGGTATGGCAAATTTTAATAAAGACATGACAATACCCCACATGTCAACCAACCCATTAACTTACATCCTTTTGTTCAGTATAAGCTATCATAGAGTTATATGTGAACACATGTATGAGCAAAATAGAATTTTTAAAAATCTCATATAAAAAAGCATGTTAAGTATGAATATCAATAAAAAGAAGATATGGTATGTATTAGAGGATACCCCATTTCAGGTTCATAATTTAAAATATCTACATAATTATTAATGCAGAATATTACAAGATTTTGTTTCTCATAGTCAGATTTTTTCAGAATGACAGACCATGTGTTTTAATTTGACTAAGAAAAATATTTTGCCTGAATGTTCTACAAGATTATCAAAATTAGTTCACTAAAAGCACCTAACATTTATCATGCTCTCTCACTAGTTGGCTTCCACTTGTGCATGGTGTATTAATTTATTTACTTGACAAATATTTTATTGAGAAATCAGTTTCCAAGCTCAGTTTCTGTGCTGTGTCTTTAGATTTCATGGCAGTATTTAATAATGATTTTGTTCTGTTGATAATTTTCAAAAGGTTATAAAATTTTGATTTAACTTAATATGGGAATAATCATTAAGAGATGTAAAACATAAACTTCAATGTTGTCACTGGGAGAACAGATTTCAAATTGGTGGGTACAGATAACAATAAACCTGTTGCTTTTTTAGTAACTCATCAGACAACTTAAGAAAAATATTAAATATTGGGACAAAACTTGGAATGCTTATATAATTTGTAGCTGCCTTCATTATTAGTTGATATTTCCTCTATTGATATATGTGTCTATATATCTATGTGTTTTATTTTAGAAAATAGATTGTTAAAAAAAGAGATTTAGATTAATGATATTTCAAAAAATATACTTCTCACTAGGACAAATGCGCATATGTATTATATACATATATACATATATACCATGGGACAGATACACATATATATTACTTATATATAAATACACATATTTAATGAAGTTTGTTTTATGTGCCATTTGGAAGTAGATTGGAGATGCAGAGGTTCTTTACCCAAAATCTTTTCAGTGAACATTTTCTATGTAACTACAGCAAAACTATTAAATATAGATAATTGATTGCAGCAAAATATTCATAGAAGTCCATATGCAAATTTTGTCAGCTGTCTCATAATTGACCAAATTAAGTAAATTTGTGCAGGTTAATGTTTACATCATTGCCCTCAATATGAAGGCTACTTGGAAACAGCTTCAGACATGTCCTATATGGTAGACTGTCATTTCCCTTTTTCCCTTCTTTATCAAGCTGTTTCTTACTACTGGCCCATCTGTTATGACAGGAAAGCACACCAGAGCAGACAGCCAGGAGTCCTATCTTGTCAAAGAAGTAGGAAGGAAGTAGTAAGAATGAACTAGCACTGGTAAGTTGGCTGGACAATAAAAATCCTGAAACCTATCCCCCAAGGGGCCCACCACCCCAAGAAATTCTCAACCTCCCAGTTTTGGGCTAAGTTGGAAACTTACTTACAAAAACTTGAGGTTATTTTTATATTTTACATTGTACATTCACCTCACCAAGAAATGCTGCAATAAAATGGCCTAAACTAGGGTCTAGGTTTAGTAATTGGATAAATTTGTGCAAACAACATAGAGAAAATACCATTCCATATAAATATAGCAGCAATGTAAAATACTGGCTGACTTAAAACAATAAAAATAGCATGTACGGAAAAGAGAAAAAAATGAAAAAAGAAAAAAGTGAAGACATGTTTAAAAGTGGTCAATGGGAGGTATTTAATTAGTGTTACATCTCCAAAAAACCCAGCAAGTGATTAGAAACAAGTGTCTGTAACTCAATCTCATGGCCTGCAGAATCTACTTAGAGTAGCATCTGTATTGGGACCAAGATGATGGATATAAAAACAGGCCATGGAGGTAAACCAGACAGGGAACAAAAGGACTCTGGATACAGGGCAAAGCAAGTAGAGATTGAGCCAGTGTGAGAGCTAGAAACAAAAATTCAGGATAAATTGCATGTAACAAATATACCAGAGAGGATGAACTCAGCTCCTGAGAACTTAGCCACACCCACAGTTGTTAACAGAAAAGTTCTGTTCCTGGTGGACTTATACTATGAGCAAGAAGGGAAAGGTCAGTGCTTTATTTCTTATGGTCTGATGGTAGAGGGAAGGAGCGTGGGTACATAGGTAGCTTTAGGATGTAAATAATTTGAGGAAAGGCTGTCTCTTATTTAATTGCTGCGGTTGTTTTGTTTGTTTAGGTTAGTGAGAATTTACACTGGTGTTTATAGATAGTTGGTGGTGTGAATAGATGGCCCCTAATATATTCAATTTTTTTATTAGTTTGTAGTTTGCATCTGCAGCTACCTTGCTGGAGGCAGTGTTACAGGGCAGATCTTAAGGTGTGGTGGTGGGTTTCAGATTTCAACCAAAAGATATATAAAGTGTGCCTAGGGGGAATTCCTGTGGTGTGCTGTGCTATGTGGCTTTTAGGCTTGTGCTTCTCTCTCTGTGTTTGGTCTTGTGAAAGCAGGCCAGCTTCTTCTGCCATTATGGAACTTCCCCAGGATCAGTAAGCTTCAATAATATCCCTTTGTCCATAACTGTGCCTGGTCTGGAAGTTCATCTCAGTGAACCTGAAGCTGTCTGCTACAGAAGTTAGTACTGAGAAGTGGGCTGAGATGAACCTAATCATGTGGATGTTGATCTTTTGGAACTTGCACCCCCAGTGGCCACCAAGGAGAACCAAACATGCATGCAAAGGCAAAGAGCTTTATTTCAGGCTTAAGCTCAGACCCTTGAATTCACCAGCCCAGTGGATCCATGAAAGAGCCCCAAGAGGCAGAACAATGGGGTTTTTATAGGGATAGGAACATAGAAGCAGTAGATGGTTACATGATTGGTTGTTTTAAACAGTAACTGTAATTGTATTCTTTTGATTGGCTGGGGCAGAGAGGCAGAAGGGACAAGTCTTGGGCATGCCTAGACATGTCTAGGGGCTGACTCCCATCCTCTGCCTAAGTGGGAATTTGAAACTTAGGCCTAGCCTGGGTAGCATCTTACTGAAGCCTGTCATGGTACCAGTCTGGTTTCCTGGTCTTTCATTCCCCCCTCTACTTGTAACTTAAGAGGACCCAATCTGGGGTCTCTATTAGGGAATAGGTTGTAAAGAATGGTACTGGGTTCTTAGCACCATGAGTTGTACTATGTTAATTTGTTCCCTGACAAAAGAGATTAGTTTATTGATTATGTAGGGTCCAAGGGTTATTTACAACAGTAATAAAAACAGGGCTCTAGCTAGGGCTGAAAGAAGGTCATTAGACATGGCGACTGATCAAACATGGATTCATACCACTTTTGATTCTGTTGTCTAGCTTTAGCCCTTTCCTGTAGCTTCTTGAGGACCATGGCTAAGCTATCTCTAACAATACCTGAATTGTTGGTATAAAAACAACATTGCTGTTCCAGGGCTTGGTATAATCCTCTTTGTTGTAGGCAGTGTAGATCTAACCCCCTTTTATTTCTCCCTCTCATGAGAAGACACTCTATCTGCTGGGATGAAAACATTAGAACATTTTCTGCTGAATGGAACATGAAGTGGGAACTTGTGGCAGTTAGACAGTCTCTCCCAGAGAGGGGAACTATTTTAATGGACCCCGAAGTATAGGAAGATAGTCTTGGAAGAGAACATTGGGGAGAAAGAATAAAAGTAAGTAGTTAATGAGAAGTGAGCACCCAGCAAACTGGTACTTTTTGAGGCTGAAAGAATCCAGATAGACAGGCTTGGATCATCTCAGGACCATCTAAAGATGAACTATCTGAGATTGTCTTCCAGAACTGTTCATTAAATGGCACAGTAGTATTTGACATGCCTTGTAAAAACAGATGAGATATTATCAGAATTATCAGAAACATATACACAACATTTAAACTTAATAATAGAGAGCTATTGGATGCCATTAAAGGCTGTACAAATATATTTTTTGGTCTTAGAACTTATTTATATATTTTAGATTTGAAAATAATCCTTTTGACATCTATAGTTTTATTATTATTATTACTGTTATTATTATTATAATTGAAATAGAACTATGGGGAAAAGATGTCTTAATGTTTGTTTGTTTCCCCTCTTGGAAAACTCTTGTAGTATTACTTAATAGGCCATTCATATATTTAAGGTATTTTTATCTTTGGTTATACATTTCTCTCTCAGTGTTTAAGACCATGCAGATAGCCAAATTTTAATTAAGGATTAATTTTGGAGGTCAGTAATGGCTGTCTAAAGAGACTTTAGGGACACAGGAGCAGCCCCATAACTTACTGGTGTTTTATGTCTGTTAGGATGAGTCAGGGTCATTCAGGCCAATTAGTTTTCCCTTCTTTGGGAAGTCCGGAGGACTGATTACTCTTCAATTCTGAGTCTCCTGTTTCAGACTGTACACCAATTTTGCTTGGGTCTCCATATCCTCCCTGCTCAAGAAGACAAGTGACTTACCAAGGGGCCAGTGTAGAAGTATCCCATCATCTTCAGTGGCCTCATGACCTGGGATCACAGGCCAAAATATTGGTGCCTCTTGCTCTGTTTCTAATTGGCTTTAGCTTCTATGTAGATAATTAACACACTTAGAAAGGAAGTTACACCAGCCTGGATATATGTACATATAGAGCACGTTTGAGTACTGAAGAAGATTTAGTTAAAGAATGGCACAAGGACTTTCAAAATCATTTTGTCTAATTTTTTACATTTTTTTTTGTACTGTGGCAGCATAAGCCTTATGTATGAGGTATAGAAAGTAGGTACATCTCACATTAAAAATACTTAACATCGGGCTGGAGAGATGGCGTAGCGGTTAAGCGCTTGCCTGTGAAACCTAAGGACCCCGGTTCGAGGCTCGGTTCCCCAGGTCCCACGTTAGCCAGATGCACAAGGGGGCGCACGCGTCTGGAGTTCGTTTGCAGAGGCTGGAAGCCCTGGCGCGCCCATTCTCTCTCTCTCCCTGTATCTGTCTTTCTCTCTGTGTCTGTCTCTCTCAAAGAAATAAATAAATAAAAAAAAAATATAAAAAAAAATACTTAACATTTATAAATATAGGCAGAACCTGTTACCAGTCTTGAAAACAGTACCAATTGATTTACAAATTAATTAATTTAACCTAGAAATTGTCAGAAAAGGACAAGTTAGACAGTATAAAGTCTTAGCAACTGTGTTTGAAAACATCTTTGATTAGTTCAGATACCTGTGTGGATACAAATTACCCAGAGAACATTGGAAACATAACCACAGAGCTTGAATTTTTTTTTTTTTTCCTCAGATGAGGACCATTGTTTGAGCATGAGACTGTCCTCTAAAGTAGTGAATATGTGTTAAGAGTTAATTTTATTATAAGCACTGGACTTAAACACAATAGATCAGAATCTGGTCTTTCTTTTCTTTTTTAAACCAAAACAGCTAGCTAAATTCTAATATAACCATTGATAAATCTTTTTGAAAGAATAAACATTATTTGACAACCAATGATTTTGGCTTTAACTTGATAGATTTTGATTTTATGTACCACAGAAATTTTTATTAACATAAAACAATTTTATGTTTTACCCATGACTTAAATTTGATAAAGCTTAAGTAAGCTATTCCATCACATTTTAGCCTGAAATATTTTTCCTACATATGCACATCTTTATCCACATACTTTAACATTCTGATCTAAGTATCACTTTTAAGCATTTTTAATGAACACTCTATGTCCCAACATTGAAAAATTCCTTCCCAGTTCCTTCAATCAACTCATCTCACCCCATTATTAAACATTTTTTCTTATAAGGCTATTATGAAAAACTGCACCAAATTTTTTAACCCTATTACTCACTAACAAGTGAGTAGTCTAAAGACAAGTTTATGTCACTAATACCAATAAGACATTTGGAAATGATTTTATTAGGAGTAACTAAGGCAAATTTTGTTGCCATCTTGAGGAAGGCTGGCCTAGAAGTCAGGTCAGTTGCCTCCTCCTTTTAAGTAACAGGACATTGCATTTTTTTTTTTTTTTTAATACCTGACAAATTCTAAGCTACCACTTTAGAGAAAATTCTGTTGTTTTTAATAATCCTCTGTGTAAGTTGAAGTTGACCTAGAACATAAATTCAGTAATTATATTTATGATATCATGTAAGAAAGTATGACTTTTTTTTTTTTTACATAAAACTTCTGTTCTTTATAGGGTATAGTTAAACGTGAACTTTTTATTTCTTGATGCTTTTTGGTGCACTGTGGAAGCTGGGCGGGGCTTGTATACACCTTAGATCAGTACTGCCCTTCTTTCAGCACTCACCCAGGGTCCAGACTACTACATGTGGAGGTAATGGCTGAGATGACTGCCAGAGTCCAAGGTCTCTGGCTACCAGAAGGGGAAAGAAGGGAGGGTAGGGAGGAGAGAAGACCAATTCTTACTCCTACAGGATGTAGAGGAGCAGAGAGGGAAGAGGAAGAGGAAGCATCTGGTTTATCTTCTCCTTAATAGCCATAATAGTGGTGGTCTTCTGTGGAGGGGAAGAAAATGCTTAACACAAGAGGGAAGGTCTTCCACCAGGTCCCACCAGACCAGGATATAGGGTATTTAGTCTGGGTGGCCAGGAGTTCTGTGAAAGATGTTATCCTGGACTCACTGTATGATAGGTCAGCCCACATTAAAGGTGGGCCATTGGCTCCTGAAAAGAGTGATAAGTTTAGTTTTCTTAATTTCTACAGTGAGGTTATGAACCCTAAGTTTAACATCCTGAAAGTGGTCAGTCAGTAAAGTAGTCTGCATCTGTGTCGCGAGCACTCTCAAAGATGATTGGTTGAGAGGATTCCACCCATGAAGGTCAATAATACGGAGACACTGGTATACTTGCAAAGGAGTTTACTGGGATGAAAGTCACACACAAGCAAGTCCAAACTATCACAACTAATATTATAGCTAATATAATATATAACCAAATCATATTCATCACTACTAACACAAGAATATTTCTAACGAGTCTAACATGTATACGACCTGATAACGCGAGACTTGGGCTGCGACGTCTCGGACGCTTTACGACCTGGCAACGCGGAGTCCGTGCTGCAACTTTTCTCTCAGTTTGCGGTGTTTCAAGCCGAGTCTTGATCGTTCTGACAGCGTGTCGGGCAGATGAATTCGGATCGGTGATGCGTCTCGCGGAGGTCTCGGTCCGGACTGCTGAGCAACCTTTCAGTCAGTCATAGTGTCGGGAAGACTGAGACAACGGTTGCTGAGCAGCTGGGGTTTTTATACTTTCCACTACTTATCTAGAGTTCCACACACACACCTGCTAATCTCCACTATGTCACCGCACACAGCTTAGTCTTAATTTTTGCTTACAAGGTTTGACTTTGCATTTTTACTCTCAACAACAAAAAAAACTTATTTATCTAAACTGGCCCTGGACCATATGCTGGTCCTTACATGCTCATAACAATCTGTCCCAGCTGTCCAGTCACACAAATAGTAATTCCAACAAAGAAAAGGAAAAAAGAGACAGCAATAAAGTTCAGTTGGCCAGAGACTACAAAACCAAAAGTGAGACAACGGCTTCTCGCAGTTCCACAGTAGTGACCCTCGTTGCCTCTGCAAATATACCAGGGGAATGAAATCCCCCTTGGGCAGGCCTGGAGCACCAAGGATCCCCCATCCAGACAGAGTGGCCTTCAGGGGCATATCTGCCCAACCACAATTTTCTGATGAAAAGAAGGTCAAAGGACAGGTTTTTAGGAAAGACAAAACACAAAAACACACTAGCCAGTGATCTGAGCTCCTCATGTTGGTGGTTCTCAGGGGTCTCTAAGGGGATCCCAGATGAGTCCGCAAATGTTATACCCAGTTCTCAGCACCCCCAGTGACCACTAAGGAGAAGCAAACATGCATGTAAAGGCTAAGAGCTTTATTTCAGGCTTAAGCTCAGACTCTTGAATTACCAGCACAGTGGATCCACACAAGAGCCCCAAGTGGCAGGAGAGCAGGGTTTTTATTTGGATATGAACATAGAAGTAGGGGATAGTTACATGATTGGTTGTTTTAAATAGTAACTGTACTTGTATTCTCTTGATTGGCTGGGACAGAGGCAGAAGGGACAAGTCTTGGGCAAGTCTTAGGCATGCCTGGACATGTCTAGGGGCTGACTCTGGTCCTCTGTCTAAGCGGGAATTTGAAACTTAGGCCTAGCCGGGGTAGTGCTTTACTGAACCCTGTCATGTTGCCAGTCTGGTTTCTGGGTCTTTCACTAAGTACAGACACTATTGAGCTTTGAGGCTTGGCTTTTGAGCTTTCTAGGGAGAAGGAAAGACTGTAGAGGACTTTGTTGGAAATGGGCTACTGGCATAAGGGCTTGCTGCATTTTGCTGCCCCCAGGCTCAGAGAGTTTGATCATGGTTAAATTTGTAATAGACTGATGTGCTTGGCTAAAGATAATTGAACAAGATTTAAGATTTTTAAGCGGGGGGGGGGGGGGGGGGGGCACGACCTCAAGGAGTTAAAATTACAGGCACTGAGATGGCTTTAGGTTACTGAAGCTGCTATTGTCAAACACATTAGCAATCTTAAAGAAGATGGCCAGACTCCTTTACATTAAAACAATGGAAAGAATGCCTGAGGAAAGACTATCATAGAAATGCAAACTCTTTGGGAAGGAGTTGACTAGAGAAAGAACCTGCTTTTCAATGTTAGGATTTATTTTGTCCCTGAATTAAGAATATGTCTGTGTCACACCTGGTCTTGGTTTCAGAAGCATGAAAACTGCAAGGAGTGGTCAAGAGCCACTGTTTAGATGCAGCATGAGGCAGGGTCTGATGCCCTGATAGGCTGAAAAGCCTTTGGAAGATGGACTGTGGTTTGCATGAAGACCTGAAGACATTTTGGATATACCAGGACTATGCAAGGGCTACCAGAGAGTGCAGTGTTGGCCTAGGATGGAAGTGTTCTCTGAATACTCTGCCTAGCTGGAGGGGTGGAATTGAAAAATGTGGAGACTGTCAGTCTCTGGTTGTATTAGACTTAACTACAAAGTTTGATGTTTGTTGGATGGTGGTTGAGTTTGCATTGTTTTTGTCTCTCCTTGCTACACATTATACCAGTTGAAAATGTTTACTCTGTGCCGTTATATGTTGGAAGTATTTAACTTGTTTGATTTTATAGGACCTACTATCTTAAATTGGTCAAGAGTGTGGGGACCTTTGAAATTTAACTGAGTACAATTTACATTGTGTGATGGTTATAAATCTATTAGGGGCCAGCTGTGGAATGTGGTCATTTGAATAGATGGTCCCAATATAATCAGTTTTTTATTAGTTTGTAGTTTGCATCTGTAGCCACCTGGCTGAAGGCAGTGTCACTGGTCAGATCTTAAGGTGTGGTGGTGGGCTTCAGTTTTCAATTTAAAGATATGCAAAGTGTGCCTAGCTGGAGTTCCTGAAGTGTGCTGTGTTCTTCTTTTTGAGGGGGAGATGGGGGGGGGGGGCTGGAGGGGGGCTTGTGCTTCTTCGTCTGTGTTTGGTCCTTGAAAACAGGCCAGCTTCTCTCATTATAGAGCTTCACCTGGATCTGTAAGCTTCAGTAAATAGCCCTTCCTCCATAACAGTGCTTGGTCTAGAAGTTCATCTCAGTGAACCTGAAGCTATCTGCTACAGATGAGAAAGGCCTTGCTTTATGGGAGAATTTAAGAGAAAGTTGAGAAAATCATTGGTTTTCCATGCAAAAGTAGTGCTGGTATCAGGAGCACAATTTAAGAAGTCAGCCATTGAAAGAAGACTGACCATACATCCTTGGGGATAGGAAAGATGTAGAAATAAATGTATTGTGGGGACATGGATTTACTGTGAGTGAAGGCAGCTGCAAAGGCTGCAATGGTGAGAACTTCTCCACATGCACATGAGATTACCATGCCCTCAGTGCCCTTCATTATCTTCACTTGGCTTCCATTGACACCTGAATTCTCAGGAAGCTCCAAATGTATAAACCTTCTCAGATCCCTCCATATTTTTACTTTTCTCTCATTTGAATATTTTTGTCTTACCTTACCAATACCCTCAGTCCTTATCTTTATTTAATTACTAGTTTTCATACATCTGTCCATCATTAGTCTCTTCTCATTTATACCCATGTCAGCAACAGTAGCGATTGGCATGTTGTGAGTATATGAGTCATATTTAACAGAAGGAAGCTGACATGTATTACTCATATAAATTGTATGGCATCAGCATGGTCAGAACTGCATGTCTAGTGCCAAAAGAGCTCAGGCAATACTACCCACCATATGACACCACCATCACTATTAACAACCATCTTCATAGATCACTGTAATAGAGTATAAACCTGAAGTCACTTCTGTATGATTTAAGAAGACATTATCTTTAGATTTATTCTTGAATTAAGCCTGAACCCCTTTGTGCCTGAACCATACTCATTTGTTTCCTGTTTAAATTTCATATTATTAGCTTGCCTTGAGAACAGATTGACAATCAATTCTGGGTACATTATTATCATGATCACTATAGGAATGTACAAGACCCTCCCCCCAAATAATTTTACTCAAAGTACTTAACGTTGACCAATCAACATTCTTATCATTTGTTGAAAAATCTTAAAATACATGTTTTGTTCCACTTTCCTCAGGTTTTTGCTATGGAGAAAGAAATTATTACATGTTACCTTTGTTTGATAAATGTAGGCCATTTTATCATTGATGTTTATACAAACTGTTTCTTATTAATGTTTTGAGTGTCATCATCAGAAGGAACATGTTCTTGAGGGCCCTGAAGACTACAGCTGTGCTCTGGGCACTCTGTCAGTATGAGCCTTTCCCACTGGATGCTTCTCATGACAGGTCTATGTATGCCTTCATCTGCCATGCATTTTAGAATGGCAGGATAACTCTCAGAGGAGACAGAGATCCTCAAATTTGACAATATACCTAAGTCATAGAGGTTGTATTGGAGGATTTGGTCTGAGATAATCAAGAATCACATCTCTAATGAGTTCTTAAAGAATGAAGATGCTGATCCAGCCACACGTGAAGAACCACTACTTTGAGCCATCCAGGTCACCTTATTCACAGGAATAATTGAGTACATTAGCGATATAAAAATGTAATATCTCTGAGGACAAATTAGATCTTCTCTTCCACCTGATTCCTCCCTGTTTCCAGTAGTTATATCTTACCATTACAATGACTTCTTGCCAAATAGGCTTTTTTTTATTTTTGTTGAATGAATTGCTCATAGTTTTCACTCTAAAAAGGTTTATTTTACTTACCATGGGGATATCTCTAACTTATTCCTTACCAAATACTTCTTTGTGTGTACCTTGTTAGAGTCTGGGTCGTGTGTGTGTGTGTGTGTGTGTGTGTGTGTGTGTATATATATATATATATATATATATATATATATATATATAAATTGTGTGTGTGTGTGTGTGTGTTATTCCCTTCTAAGGGTCTATGAATCACATGCCAGTTAATTCTTAAAGCACATAGTTTTTCATAATCTTCAAAAAAGAATGTCTGTATCATACACCATATGCTACTGATGCAGGATTTTGTGGTCCAGGGAGGAATTCCCAGACCAGTTAATCATCACTTTTAAATCCTTATCTGACTTTAGTAAAGAATTACTAAAATTGATTCCAAGATGGGTAAATTTTTAATTATGAAGTTTATTTTAGGGAGAATTAATATCCAAGGGATAGGGGAGAAAAGAGGGGGAAATCTCTAGAGGAGAGTCCTATGGAAAGGAGAAAGAGAGAGAAAAAGAACAAATTATGGGAGTTAGGACAGAAGATCTTGAAGTGCATGCACATACATGTGGGAATCAAAGTATGAAAGTGGAAGCCCTTCACCTTCACAAAGAAGAAAGCTAAGAGATTGGGCAGTAAAGGTGTAAAAGTAGCAGGAAATGAAAAGAGAGAGATGACTTGGCTGAACAGTAGAGACAGATTTTATTCCCCAAAGCCTGAGAAGGGCTCTGTCAGAAGCCACTTCCCTTACAAACAACAGGATACTGATGGGCATGAGCAGTGGGATCATTGGAGTTCTTTGGCTGAGGGCAATCCACTTTGCCTCTGGGCATGGGCCACTTGAAGGACAGGAATTTGGGCCATCTAGGAAAGTGGTAATGGGGATGGATGATAAGTGGAAGGGGTGGTTTTTGTCACTTGGGAAACAAAGAGTTACAATGAAATGACAGTCAGCATCCATAAATGGAGACATTCTGGTTCTAACAAAAGACAGCTTAGAGGAAAATCATACATGTGAAAAGGCAAGAAAGCTTCTGAAAATAAAATACACATTGAAGCAAGCAAGAAAATACACAGGCAAATAAGAATTCTCAGCTAAGCTGGGAAGAAGGAGAGCTGACTAAAGTGGGGAGCCACAGGAAGTTACTGCTGAGGAGGGTTTCTTGCAGCCATCTTGGATGAGTCTGGATCAGACAAGGGTTCTAGTTCTGCCAGGGCAAGCAAAGTGCAGCTCCTAGTTCTCCTTAGTCCTTGTTCCTGTCTGACTGCCTATAAAATGTCATCTTTCTCCTTTTCTTCCTTCACCACCACCACTGCATTAAAACAAACATATTTCCAGGTCATTTTTATAGAATATAAACTTGTGTTCATGTCTTCATGTGATTAACAAGACACTCCCTTGCAAATAATTATTTTTTTTCATAAAGAAATGTACTTTAAAAATCTTTAAAAACATCTAGAATGGAGTATAGTGTTCTTTATGAAAAGAAAACATTAAACATATTTGTAATGCATATGTTAAATAGTATGTTTAATTCATCTTAGACTTTCTATATATCTCATTTTGACAATCTGTCTAAATATTGATAGCCAAAACATTCAAATCTCTCTTGTGGTTTATTCTCAGAAACTTGAGATCATTAGGGCATTATTTATTAAGCACAGTTTACTATTTTGGAGAAGCATGGTATTAGAAAGAGATTAAATTAATCTATCTCCCTCTGAAATACCCTTGTACTTCTGTGTCATTCCATTTTTGAGCAACATACTAGAGTGTGTGGGTGTGTATTGGAACAATAAGTGTTTTCTTTATCATTTGAAATGCACATTGAATTACCTAGATGGATCCTAATCTAATCCATTTCAGTAGTGCATAAGGATTCATTTAGTTATAAAAACAAAATCACACTGAACATTTGTTTAAAATGCATGATCATAATCACTACCATTGCCAATGGAGAGACAGGTGGAACTCAGTACTAATGAAACAGAAATGGAGAAATTTTGAATGCTTGGGTGAGCAAATGCAGAATGAGGGATGATTGTTCAACATGATGAAGCTATCTATCTTTGCTAAATGTCTCTTTTCACTTCCAGGGCCATACCCCTTCCATCTCCAGAGATAGGAAGACTGAGGGGTGGGAACACTACATCAGAGATTTGGATTGCACTTGAACATCCTTATGAAAGACATTGCTGAGTGGTTGATTTATTAAACACATTTCCCACCTACATTGAAATGTACATAGATATTGTATTATTCACCTTGAGAAACAAAACAAATTAAATCAAGTGAATAATTTCATGTTTCTCAAAGTTGGGCAGCAAAATACAAAGTATAGAACCTGTAGGAATATCTGTGTGGTATTCACTTTTTTTTTTTAATTTTTTTTTTGTTCATTTTTATTTTTATTGAGAGTGACACAGAGAGAGAGAGGTAGATAGATAGATAGAGAGAGAGAGAGAGAGAGAGAGAATGGGCATGCCAGGGCTTCTAGCCACTGCAAATGAACTCCAGATGCATGCGCCCCCTTGTGCATCTGGCTAACATGGGTCCTAGGGAATCGAGCCTCGAACCGGGGTCCTTAGGCTTCACAGGCAAGCGCTTGACCGCTAAGCCATCTCTCCAGCCCTCACTTTTTTTTTTTTTTAATGTTGTTGTTGTTGTTGATTCAGGATCTCACTCCAGCTCAGAGTGACCTAGAATTTACTCTGTATTCGCAGGGTAGCCTGGAACTCATGGAGATCCTCCCACCTCTGCCTCCTGAATGTTGGGATTAAAGGTATATGCCACACCCACCCACCTACTCTTTGCTTTCTTTACAACTTTACTAGGTGTTGGGCCTTGAGAGGCCCAGTGAGGCCTAGTGGAACTTCCTGAGCCTAGCTAAAGTTTGGTGACCTGCCTCCATCCAGCTATGACTCAGTAGGGGGCCAAATGGCCTCTGCCCTGCTACTTCTGCACAGGAAATTAGAGTTCCTGCCCCTGCCCACATGTGTGGGTGAGCGTACCCTCATGAGTTATGAGGCAGTCTTCATATTTAATGCGCTAAACTTTGCTTCTATAACCTGTACTTACTTGTCGACATCTCTTTGTTCTCTTTCTCTTTCCTTTCATTTCGCAGACAAGCTGCATCTGCGGCTTTTGTACAACATGTTTACCTATCTTTTGGATCCTTGCGGTTGTATTATACTCGTGTGTGTGTGGGTTGCTATTGCCCTAGTTTTATGGACATCTCTCTCTCCACTTTATAATAAGGGACAATCAACCTCTAAATCCAATCCTGCCTTAGAATCTCTCAGGGCACTCCTAAAGAGTAGAGGGTTTAATTTAACTGGTAATCAGGCTTGACAGACCTGGGATTGCCTTCTCAAGCTGGCGCCATGGCTGCTAGAAGGAAATCTCTTTGATTGGGACACGTGGGATAGGGTAGAGGCCCTTGTTTGTCGGGCACATGTGGAGAAGGGTCAAATACCCCCCTCAGGGGTCCTCCTTATGATCTCGGCCCTAAAGGACTGCTTCCCTCCAAAGCCAACCAAACATAGACAAAAGACAGAAGGAAGGATAATATACAGCCTGATCCAGCTACTCCTCCTGTGATACAGCTTTAAAAACCCCGAAAGAGGATACATCTTATACTCCTCAATCGATCCCTTTGAGAGTGCTCCCTGGCCTTCTGTGGGACCTCCCCCACCTCCTCCATCAACTAACCCTGTCTGGACCCCCTCTGCTCCTCCTTCATATTCAGCTGCCAAGCCACCAGAAAATAAAGCTACTTGTTTTATTTCCCGTCAGTCTAAATCCTGGGGGCAATCGCCCTGCTGCCTGGTATCTGTGGGAAGCTCAGGACCTTAAGGAGCTTAAAAAGGTGGTCTCGGAGGAGGGACTAACTCTCCGTGGGCTGAGACCCTTTTACAGGGACTTGCCCACCAAACTTGTACAACCCAAGATTGGAAAAATCTAGTCAGGGCTGTCTTGTTGGGTCCCCTATACATTAAGTGGTGTGCCTATTTTAAAGATGAGTGCCATGCACAGGCAGAACGAAACCAAAATCAACAGCCCCCTGTGCCAATAACTTTTGGAATACTCTCAGATATCTCTGATCAATATGCTATAGGCACTCAACAGGTGGCTATACTTGACCCGTATAGGGACCAGGTCAGTGCACTGGGCTTGGTGGCATGGAAAAAGCTTGATCAAGAGGGACCCTTTAAAATCCCCCTTAAGAGTATTACTCAAAAACCATCTGAGGACTTGGCTACATTTATGGATAGGGTGGAAAAAAGTCTCCAAAGAAAATTCCCCCCAGGTGCATTATGGGATCAGTTTACTAAAATGTTGGTCTGGGAAGGGATGACAGCCAATCACCTCCTCGCCTGTGTAGGTCTCAAGGACAACTCCATGAGTAGATGGATTGTAGCCACCAGGGACATTGGCACTATCTCCCATCAGGCAAGGGCCATGGCTGCCGCCCTTTAGGAAAATAAACAGATAGATTTGGACAATATAATCTACACATTACAGTTAAATCCTAAAAATCAACATGTTTTGGGTGTGGGGAGGTGGGCCACTTTAAAAAGGAGTGCCCCAACAAGACAAAGCCTCCCCCGCCCTCTGGGGGGATGACCAACGCCCCTCACACCCGCTGCCCTAAATGCAATAAGGGGTTTCATTGGGCTAGGAACTGTTAGTCGAAGTTTAACATACAGGGAAAGCCCTTAAACTTCTTCTGGGGCTCCCCCCAGCCCCGTTAAATAAGGGGAAAGGGACTATAAAAGCCCATTGGACTGTCCCCCTGATCCCTGGCCTTAGACCCCATATTATTTTAAATATTGGCAATAAAAAATTCAAACTTCTCATCGACACTGGACCGAATGGTCCTGAGAAAGGAGGAAGTGCCCCCCTCCCAGCAGCTTGTGCCTGGCCCTCCCCTACTGGGAGTTGGTGGGCAGTCCACCTCCTGGGAGATTGCCACGTGGCTCCCTTGGACTGACCCAGGTGGGGACAAGGCAAAAGTCTGCCCTCTCATGGTGACTGGGCTCACTGCTAACTTACTGGGGCAAGACATCCTTGGAGATGCTGAGGCTTTCATCACTACTGACCATAAGGCCTTTTATAATGATTTGTTAAATTAAAAAAAAAAAAATATATATATATATATATCTCAACATATATATATATATCAACAACAGTTTGGGGAAGGGAGGGAATGTCATCCCAATTACTCCAATGAACACCGCCAATTCTAAGGGCCACTTCCCAGCCCCCCCACCATTTAAAATCCAGTGGAGACCGGGGACCCTATATGGGTTGAGCAGTGGCCTCTCCCTTCTTCTAAGGTACAACAACTCCACGTACTTATTGATCAACAGTTGGAGGCCAGACATATCCATCCCTCCACTAGTCCCTGGAACTCTCCTGTCTTTGTCATAAAAAAGCCTAATGGGTCCCGGAGATTTTTACATGATTTCAAAAAGATCAATGAACACATGATCCCCTTCAGAAACCCCCCCCCCCCCAGAGGGGACTCCCTTGGATCCCAGCTATTCCCAATATATACCATATTACTATCATTGACATTAAAGTTTGATTCTTCTCTATCCCTCTCCATCCAGAAGACATGGAAAAATTTGCATTCTCTCTACCCGATGTTATTTTTTGTGGCTCAGATAGGAAATTTGAATGGACTGTCTTACCTCAGGGCATGGCTAATAGCCCACCCATTTTATCTTCTCTTATCAATCTCCCCAATACCCTGTTTTATATTTACATGGATGATATTATTCTTGGATGCCTAGATTCCTCCACACTCCAGGACCTTACCAGCCAATGTCTAAGTATCCTTCATACTCACAGCTTTAAAATAGCTCCTGAAAAAGTTCAAACTATGCCTCCCTTTAAGATCTTGGGCTCGACCCTTACCCTAGACACA
Organism: Jaculus jaculus; assembly: GCF_020740685.1. NCBI lineage: Eukaryota > Metazoa > Chordata > Mammalia > Rodentia > Dipodidae > Jaculus > Jaculus jaculus. Next base: position 100,997,284 of record NC_059108.1, on the reverse strand, counting down.
GTTTCACCTGTTAAACCACAACTTTATATTCAAGATTCTTACACCTTACCTCAACTCCAAAAGCTCTTGGGAGAAATTAATTGGATGAGGCCTTGGATACCCATAACTACTGAAAAGCTGTCCCTTTGTGTGACTTCCTAAAGGATCTTAACTTCTCCTCTCAGGTAATTTTATCCCCTTGTCATCAACAAATTTTTTGTAAGGTACAATAGGCTATAAATACTGCAACTGTCTCCCTCTACATTTATTCTGGGGAAACATTATGCACTGCCCTGTTGGGCCAGGAAGGTGAGCCCATCCAATGGGTCCACCTCTCAATCGGTGGGGTCCTTAGAGTTTATTCTATAACCAAGCAGGTTGCTGATTGCATTATCAAGGGCAAAGATGCTTCTGTCCGGTTGTTTGGCACAAACCTCACCTTATTGTCACTCCCTTTAAGATAACTGATTTCACCTGTCTTCAGAGAAATAATAACAGTGTTGCTACAGCTCTCAAGGGGTTTCTAGGTAAAATTGACTGCCATTATGGCCCCCACAAATCAATGAGTTCTTTCTCCAGGTTAGAATGGAAGCCTCCAGGCTTTTCCTGTCTCAAACTAACCCTGACTTTCTTACTATGTTTACCTGATGGAGGGCACCTAGGGGCTTCCCTAATCATTTACCCTTCCTTAAAAGAGGAAAAAGAGCCTAGCCCCATAAAGTCAGTCTCTCATGAGGTTGAGGGGTCAGCACAATTCAAAGAACTATTTACTGTCGTTCTAGCTTTGGACAATATTCATGAGCCATTTACATTATTTTCTGACAGTCTTTATGTTATTAATTTATTACCCAACCTGGTTGAGGTCCATATTAGACTGGACTCCAACCCTATATCTCCTTTGATGATTCAAGCTCATTCCCTACTCAAACAAAGAATAAACCCCATTTTTCTTCAACATCTCAGGGGTCATCAAAACTTACCTGGATTTCTCTCTCGAGGCAATAATTTGGCTGATAAAATGGCTTCTATGCCTCAGTGTAATACTATTATAGAAGCTACATGGTTCCACTTATTGACCCATGTTAACTGGAGAGGTCTCAAGCACAGGTTTCCACAGATATCAGTCAAGAACCTTAAAAAAAATTGTACAGACTTGTAAATCCTGTCAGCCTTTCCTCCAAGTACCCCCCCTTCAAACTACAGGAAGTAATCCTCGAGGGCTCCGCCCTAATCATCTTTGGCAAATTGATGTCACACACTATTCTCCATTTGGAAATCTCAAATATATTTTTCTTTTAGTCGATATCTTCTCCCGTGCCTGCTGGGCATTGGCACATGCCGAGAAAAAATCTAAACATGCCATTAGTCATATGCTTCGATGTTTTGCCACTCTTGGGCTGCCTGATCAAATTAAAAGAGATAATGGCCCCTGCTTTATAAGCAAGGCCTTTGTAGATTTTCTCCAGACCTAGAAAATCTCGCATTCCACAGGCATCTCATACAACCCCTGGGGCCAAGCTATCCTTAAAGTATATAATCAGAGTCTCAATATCAATTACAAAAACAAAAGGGGGAATCCTTACCCCCACCCAACCAACAAAAAAAGACATTAATTACCCTAAATATTTTAAACCTCTCTAAAGAAAATAAACATTTATCCCTTTTTCAAAAACATTTGTCCTCATCTATTACCTACAGTTCTATCTGGATAAGATGGAGGGACTCATTAACTGGGGCCTGGAGAGGGCCTGATCCGCTCCTCACAGCAGGGAGAGGGTTTTGATGTGTCTTCCCTCAAGATGAAAAAAGACCCATTTGGGTACCAGTGAGAGACATAAATATTTGTCCCAACAAGGGGACACTGACAATCACTTCTCTATGGAGTGTCCCACCCCTGAGGACTGTTCCTAAAATGGTCCTTCACCCTGCTAAATTAAATAACTCTCTCCCTTGCGGAGGATTGCGGGCTTTCGCTCCTATCTGGGCCTCTCTGGCTACTTGCAGTACAGTTGTCCATACAACTTTAAAAAACTGCTCAGCCACTTTCCCCATCCCCTTCCAGCTTTTCCCAATGTTTCCTCTGGGCATTTGGGCCCCGCCTTCCCCTAATAATTCTGGTATAGATGTGGGATACATTCATCTTTACTTCTATACTTTTAACACAACTGAGCCCAATGCTCAACGCTGCCCGCCTTCTAAAATGGCTTATGTTTGTGGAAGTGGGATGACTTATAACTTCCTACCCACCAATTGGACGGGCCTTTCTGCCCCAGCCACCTTAATCCCAGATGTAGATATCATTCCTGGAAGCTACATTCCCTGGCTGAGGTAGTCCTACAAAACAGGAGAGGACTAGAACTACTAATGGCCGAAAAGGGAGGTGTATGTTTGTTTTTACAGGAAAAATGCTGCTTTTATGCCAATAAATTGGGAATCATCCAGGACAAGATTAAGAGGCTCCAGGAAGACTTGGAGAGAAGGCAACAGGACCTTCAGGACAGCCTGCTGCGGACGGGCTTACATGACTTCTTACCCTACCTCTCCCTCTACCTGGGGCCCTCCCCCTTCTCCTTATCCTCACTGTTGGGCCTTGTGTAATAACAAAATTACACAATTTATTCACCAGCAGCTAGAGACAATAAAACTTCATCAGGTCGAAATACATTATCATGGGCTGGCAACTCAGGTATTAAGTTCCTCAGATGACCCACTTCCACCTCCTCTGCCCTCCATGTGACCAATGATGGGTAAGATCCCCAGAGGGGGACAACCTAAGACAGGGGCCACATGGTAACTAATGCTCTTACAAAAACAAAAGGGGCAGAGTTGAGCTTTGAGAGGCCGGGATGTGATGCCTAGTGGAACTTCCTGAGTCTAGCTAAAGTTTGGCGACCTGCCTCAGCCCAGCTATGACTCAGCAGGGGGCTAAATGGCCCTGGCTTGCCACTTGTGCACAGGAAGTTCGAGTCCCCACTCATGCGTGCTTAGAACCAATCATCTCAGAGGTCTCGGTATGCTATTGGCCCTTACATCTCACCCCACCTTAAAGTCTCTGCCTTCTTTCTCAACATTATATACACACCCACCTGTAACAATAAAGTAAGTTCCTGTTTCAAAAAGACTCCAGACTCAGTGTGGTTTTTCTCTGGTGGCCAGGAGCAGTTTCTGGGTGGTCCAACACTCATCATCCCCTCAACCCCTAGGGAGGAACCAGCAGGCCTGGTCCTTCCCTGGGCACTACCTGGCCCCAGCCTCGGATCCCAGCAACTATGTGAGAATTTGAATGAACTAGGGATAGTAGGATAACAATTGTGATGCAATAAGCAAAACAAAAGCACTCAGTTATCTTTTTAAAGGTTATCTTATACTTTGCCCAGCAAAGGAGGTTTTTAGGAAGAAAGATTAACTAAGCTGATATGAAGTGCAAAATATAAAAGATACAAAATGTGTAAGAACTAGAAAACATTGTGTTGTTTGGTTAAAGGTCATTGCTAATATTTAAGCCATTGAGGCCAGAATAGCAGTTGTGTGCCCACTCTGTGTACATACACCAAACAGCACCAATGTCCTAAGTGTCCCAAGTGAGTAAAAGCCTGAGGATAGAATGGAAACAACTGGAATTTTGCCATTTGCTCAAGAAATGTGCCACAAATCATTAACGGAGACCTAGTGTTGCAGCTAAGGTACAGAAAGCTCATCACCAGGGCTACTGCAAGTCAGTGATTCTTTAGTCCATGTTAAATGCTAAAAGAACTTGAGAAATTCAAAAAGGAAGTGTGCAGGGCAAAAATTGACTTTGCTATGGAAAAAAAAAAAAAAAAAAAAAAAAAAACAGAACACTGAAAGAGAGAGGGAAATTCCAGATCAGGGCCTTGAGATGGGGAACCCAAAGTGGAAAGCCCCAAAGCGTCACAGGGAGTATGCTTAGGGTTTTTGTCCATGTGCAAAGAGGAGAAAGAAAGGTTGGGGAGGAAAGGTTATGCTTTTGTAGTTAGAAATCAGAAAAATAGGTAGGCTCACCAGTGAATGAAACTGTGTGGGAGGGACTTCTGTAAGTTTAAGTACATTATCTCCTTCCCTAAAGGGGTAAATATTCCTCCCACCTCCTTTGCTTATCTTTGGGTGAGGGGTTGTCTCTTCCCAATATATTTTACAGGCTCAGTTGGATTAACTCTTAAGGAAGGGGGCATAATCCCATGTTTTGAGTCTTTTATAATGCCGTGTCTCTTCCAGGAGCAGAGATAAAACTAAAATTATCTTTCCCTAAAACAAACATCTTGATACTTCTACTCTCCTATTTTTCATATGGTATTTTAAGTCCTATGGGGGAGTGAGCGTGGTGTTTCCCTTTCAATTGTTAGCAGAGAAATAGGAGGTTGGGTCTGTCCTTCAATGACCTCCAAGCCTACCGCTAGAAAAGAAAAGTGTTTTAAGTTTACATGTGACCTAAACAATTTTTTTTGGCTATGGTAATGGCATGTTGCAGTCAGGTTTGCATTTCTGGATGAAAACACCTGACCAAGAGCTGCTTGTGGGTAAAAGATTTATTTTAGTTTACAGACTCAATGGATGCTTCATGGTGGCAGGAAAAAAATGATGGCATGAGCACAGGGTGGACCTCACCTTCTGGCTGACATCAGGTGGACAACAGCAGCAGGAGAGAGTGCTAAACACTGGCAAGAGGAAGCTGGTTCTAACATTCATAAGCCTGACTCCAACAATACACTGTCTTGAGGCCTTGAGGTGGCAGGGGGTGGGGTGGGGGTGGGGTGGGGGGGGTGGGGTTATTTCCCAAATTACCTTCAGCTGGGCATATGGCATTCATGACACCTAAAGTTTATGGGGGCCACCTGAGTCAAACCACCACATGGCATAATTGATTTGGGACTTTTGTTGTATCCTAGAGAACATTTATCTTGGCCTTAGGTGGGCAGTGACTCAGGAGCTGAGGCATTAGACACTCAGTGGTCACAAAGAGCTTCAAAGAGTCTGTTTTTTTGGGGGGTTGATGTCTTATGAGTTTCATGAATAACATTCATAATCCCCAGGAGGATGAAATATAGAATTTTGAAGTTTTTAGCATTTGACAGAAGGGAAGGACTCCTATGGGACAGGGGATAGTTTCCAGGGAGGAGAAGAATTTATCAGGTGACATTGCTTAGACATTTTTATGAAAATGGGGATTCATTTCAGGAGAGGTCTCTAGGTGGGATTCATATTGTCAGAAATCTTAAGGCTTATATAGGAAGCTTAATCTTAAAATCTTTCCTGGACAGTATAAATTTTCAGGGAAGAAACAAATAAGGAAAACTCCAGATTCTCCTTGCAGGCTTAATGTCAAGGAAAATGCTATTTATTTTCGAGTCCTGCTACCCTAAATTGCCCAGCAAATTTCTACCCCCTATCAGAAGAAAAAAAAGAAAAAAAAAAAAAAACACTTAAATGTCAAAAGAAGTAACTGGAGGAGAGTTGGAAATAAGATACAATGAGAGAAGATGGGGGATGGAGTCAATCATTTTGGAAATTTTAGCTAAATAGCAAAAGTAAGAAAGCTTATGAGAGGTTATACAGTTTATAGGAGTATTTTTAAATTTTAATGTAAGTGTGCAATAAAAATATTAATTTTGAGCATCACAGGGCCAACAAATTTTGCTGCAATGTCTCTCATCAAATAAATGTGCTAAGATTTCAGGCAATATAGCATAGCACTTAGATATTAGCCATACAGTAAAAATGTTCTTGTTTATGGTATACAAGTGGACATTTTGGGTGACTTATGTTTTCTCTTAACACCAGGTTGAACTAGCAGGAATAACAAAATTATGATGATGACAATATTAGAAAAGATATTTTAATCTATTTTCTGCCTACTCAAGGAATGATTTTCTCCCAAAGAGCATCTTTTTTGCCCCCCTAAAATATCCTTCATTTTCTTTAATTCCCACCCAAGATACTGACCTACAGTCCTTTCATTAAGGACATTCAAAACATCATAAAATTAAGCACATTTGCTTTAAACAGCTTGAATGACTAACTGTGTGGATTAACTCTGAGTAAATTTACAAAATAAATAGAGCCTTGATAGTTTCTAATTAAATAGAAACTTGACTTCCTTTTAGTATCTGGTCTGCATTCCAAAAATCAGGGGTGCTATGCTAAGCCATTCCTACAAAAGAAAGTCAAGTTTTTCTTGTTTCTGCATTGCTATTGAGCTTCCATTCAGGCCATAGACAGGCAATGGGCATGGTAAAGGCAAGTGAATCTTAGAATCACTGCAAAAAGATGAGAACAAATTTCAAGATTAAAGTATTAGGTTCTCCATCTTCCAGAAAGTTCTAACATTTTTAACTCTTTATAACATTTTATGCTAGTTTTTTTTGGAGTGGAGGTTCAAGGTAGGGTCTCAATCTCACTCAGGCTGATCTAGAATTCACTATGTAGTCTCAGAGTGCCTTTGAACTCATGGCTATCCTCCTACCTCTGCCTCCTGAGTGCTGGGATTACCCACCATGGCCAGTTCATGTTATGCTTCTTATATGTTGTGAGTAAAGTTAAAATTGAAGTTGTATATAATTTAAATAACACAGTAATTGTCTCTTAATATTGTCTACATATTTTGACATACACATTTTCAAGGTAAGAAAGTTGATAACTTAGTTCAGTAGATTATTAGTACATTGGTATAGGAAAGAGGCATGTTATCATTGGTGTAGAAAATACTGTTAGGCAGTTCTGTGATATGTTTTACTACTTTAGTGTATCTTTAGGTAGTTTCTAACATAAAAGTTAAGATTTTGCCCCTGCACTCTCAGTTTTATCCTTGTGTATTTCTGTTGCAAAGTTATATTCTGTTGCTTATCTTCTAATTATTTTGATAGAAATGTTCAGATCATTAAGAGTTTAATCTATTTGCAGTCTTTCAATGATTCTCAACTGATCTATTTCTACCATCAGTTTCCCCACCTTTTCCTGGGATATGAGTCTTTGGATAGACGTAATGGGTACTTGGCTAGATGCAAACTAGGAGCTCCAGGAATTCCCAAGCTGTGAACAGCAGTACACAAATGCCAGCTATACTCAGAGCCAGACCTCACACTCCTTTTGTTCTGCTTTGTTTGAACATAATCCTTATTAACCCTCTGAAACTGATTTTGACAAACACTGTGTCAAATATTGTAAGTGTGCTTCGATGGCAGTTTTTTGTCTTCCATCTTTCATCTGAAATGATTATCAGCTGTGCTCTGAAGCAGGTACTGTAGTCTGGTCTGAAATTCAGTCTCCTTTACATGGTGGGGTGTTTGATAGTTGATGTCCTCGACACAGTGGTGCGGCACATGGTCAGTGGTTACATGGGAATGAAGTCTTCTGGGCTCTGTACCAAATCATTTTCTTCAGTTATGTCCTTATTTTGATGCACTGCATTCCTCACCCACAAAACAATCCTCAAATCCTGTGGCTGATAGTCTCTCATGCTGTCCCATTTGCCCAATGCATCATGAGGCTATAAAACAAAACCGATGCTCACACAAGACACTTCAAACTGAAAGAAAACCTTTGATATCTGTAAAGCCAATTTTTGAAATGTCGATTTTGATTAAATTATGTGAAAATTATTGACTAAAAATAACTAGGAAACATGTTTAAGATTTGGGGACAATAAAGAGAGTGAGAAGTGGCCCAGTCCTCAACTGTTCACAGTTGCCTTGGGGAATGAGTTGCTTAATTATAAAGGTACAGATTATAAATAATATTGTTAACTCTTTTAAATCTTCACTGATATGATCTGTTTCCAACTGCTCATTCAATTGGCATCTGGTGGGACAGGAAAATAATTCATTTCTCATACAAATATTTCATTCTTGTTAGCAGCGATAAATGAATAGGAAAATCAATGCTTTATTTATCTGATTGCACTAAAAATTATTTCTACATGCATCATTTTTGGCAACGGGTTATAGACTTTTCATTTAAAATTCTACCTCAGTTACAAAAGTGATATATTTGGAGAGGCTTCCCTAATTTAGCAACTTGGATTGGTAATCAGTGGCCATTACAACCTGTGTCATTCTTCTAAACTGTGATTTTAGTGATATATAATTGGGGGTATATAATTGGGGGTACCTTTGAGAACTACAGAGCTTTCTCTGCTCTTGGTTGATTTGTAAGTCAGTTGATCTATAACTTAGTGTGTCGGATGTTCCTGGACATGCAAAACTTCAAGTGAGTCACTTTCTTTCAGGCGCTTGTCTTATGAATTTTCACAAATGAATTCCACAGACAATAAAGGGTGAAATTTAGGAAAATTTTATTATTTAGCTTAAGGAAGACAAAGAAGACAGAGCTCCTGCTATAAAGCAAGAAGGTGTTCCCATACATGGGAACGCTAACCTGGAGAGTCTGAGTGGGGTATTTTATGGGAATTTACTGGTTGGAGGCTGAGCTCACCAGTCCAGTATCCATGCATGGAGTCCAGATGCTTTCCAGGAACCTTAAGATCGTTCAGGAAAGAAAAGTAATTGCCAGGAAAGAAAATAATCCTTGTAGTCTGTAGCAATGTGGCAGCAGACTTCTTTAGGCAAAAGGAGATAAGGAAGGCTCCCTTTACAGGGACATGAACATTTTTCCCCATATAGCCTCATTGATATTTCTCATTTTAGCCACTTTTATTTTACTTTCATGGCCCTCTTAGCCCCAAATTGCCTCATGACCAGAAATCCATGAACCAACATCTGATCTTTCTTAGGTGAAAGTTGATATTACTTACTTCCAAAGAGATGCTTTATCATCAATAGTATGAGTACATTTTTATTTTTGTTTCTCCATATAAGGTTTATTTTAATGTTAAACTGTTATGTTTTATCTGCTTTATGAAGGATTTTATCAAAAAAGAAATGTATTTTATAATTTTATGTTGACAGACACAACCTCCTAGATTCCTCCCTGTGGAGGCCACAATCCTGGACTCACTCAAAGTCAGTGTTCCCTGTTTCAAACCTAAACTAAAGAAGCCATCTAGTGTCAAACAATGGATAGTTCATGGAACCATTGGCACTGTCAATAGCAAATCTGCTTTTCTGCTTCCTCTAGACAACAAAAGTAGCAAACTCTCCCTAGAATTTTGCAGTGAGTTGTCTTTGCACTGGGTTCATTCCATTCCCAAAGCATTTTTGTATATTTTGAAGGAAGAATTCATTTAAAATTTAAAATGTACTCACAACAAAACTCAAAAATAGTTGAAGAAATGTGGACCAAGTCTGCATTTAATTCACACTATGTTGAAAAAAAATAATGAATAAAGAAAGTTCTGATTATATTATAATATTTTCAAACTGGTTATCAAGAGCAAAGGCTTGTTTCATGCTAGTCTTAAATGCATGGAGCAGACTAAACAAGTGCCTTTGAGGTTCATCCATCACAGTTTATGATACATTAAGCCAAACCTAATGTTCTCAGAGGCTGGTATTAGGGGATTTTCAGTATTCAAGGTAAGAAATTGCATTTGGAGAAAGGGATTTCTCCTCTCTGTTTCAAGGAATGTCTTTAGTTCTATAGAGTCTCTTTAAAAATACTGGACCCCTGTTATACTCCAGTACTAATCTCAAATTGATGTGAAGAGTATGAAATCTTAACTGGTAGCAAGAATCAACTTTAAATTAACATTGCATGACTTTAACATTGTATAACTTTAAATTGTTCCTGTAAAAGAGTATCTTTAATTATGAATGAAGGGACTTGATTGTATTAAACTATTTTCAAAGTCCAAACACAATTTCTAATAAGCTGTTTCTCATATGTTTCTCATTATGTTTCTTATAATGGTTTTTGGGGGTGTGGGCCCATAAAGCCTAATACTATCACCTCCTATTTTTATAAACAACACACTTGACCTACTAAAAGCTAGATTGCCATCTTGGTTGTTAAATTCCCATGCCTCATTTGCTGAACTAGGTTGTGGGATTTCTGAGCATATTAAGTGAGAAAACCAAACACACACACACACACACACACACACACACACACACACACACACACTTTGTTTTCCTCAGGCCATTTCTATTCTGTGTTCATTACAAGATATGTTGTTATACAAACGACCCAAGCAAACACACAGAGATTGCTCTCCAACCGAGAGATCTGACCTAAAGCACTTGTTCCTTAACAGTGACTTGTCCCTCTTTTTCCCTTGGACTTGGTCTCCTATGGAAACTTATGATTGCCTCATGCCACTTCATTGAATTACCTGATACGGCAACCAAAAAATATCTTTGGCACTAGCACTGTTCAGTTTCTGTAGGTTTATTCTTGAAAATGTATTTAACTGTATTGCTATCAAAATGCTGTAATTATATTTGATATTTCATCTTACTAATTTATTTTTACTTTAGATTACACACATGATTTTTTAATGCGCATAGAAGTCTGTAACTTATAAAATGAATTTTAAGTTCATATATCTTACCAGTGTTAAGTTGATCAATTTAAACATGTTTTATACGACCAATTTGAAATACTTTTAATGTTAATATCAGGTTACTGTATTATAATGCAGAACAGGGAGTAATAGCTACATGGTAAGTAAATGCTAACTACATAGGCATCTAAGTGTTTTGCTATGTGTGTTTAGGGAAAACTATTTTTTTTTAATTATTTTTTTAAATTTATTTGAGAGCAACAGACACACAGTGAAAGACAGATAGAGGGAGAGAGAGAGAATGGGCAAGCCAGGGCTTCCAGCCTCTGCAAACGAACTCCAGACGCGTGCACCCCCTTGTGCATCGGGCTAACGTGGGACCTGGGGAACCGAGCCTCGAACGGGGGTTCTTAGGCTTCACAGGCAAGCGCTTAACTGCTAAGCCATCTCTCCAGCCCAAGGGAAAAATATTTTATAATGAAAATTAATCTTAAAAGTATCCAGTATTACCTCTTTTTTCTTTAGTATGAAGTTACTTAATACATTAATATGTAAGATTGATTTATTTTCAAAATTATGGTATCTGTATAAACATTCTATTTGTTTATCATTTTCATTAGAAGCAGGTTAAGAATACTCGTAGGATTATGAGTTACAGTGCTAAAATATAAATATTATTGACATTATATTTTAGGTCTCTTTTAAAAATATATTTGATTTATTTATTTGAAAGCAAAGAGATGCAGACACATGACAGAGTGGGAGAGAGAGAGAGGGAGAGATAGAGAATATGGACGATCCATGACCTCTAGCTACTACAAACTAACTCCAGATGTGTATGCCACCTTGTGTGGCTTACATGGGTAGTGGAGAATTGAATTCAGGTTATTTGGCTTTGCAGGCAAGCACCTTAACCACTGACCCATCTCTCCAGTCCAGGATATATTTTTATTTTTTTTAATATTTATTTTTTTCTTTTTATTTATTTGAGAGAGGCAGAGAGAGACAGAGGCAGATATATAGAGAGGATGGGCCCACTAGGGCCTCCAGCCACCACAAACAAACTCAAGATTGCATATGCTACCTTGTGCATCTGGATTATGTGGATACTGGACAATCAAGCCTCAAACCAGGATCCTCAGGCTTCATAGCCAAGCACTCAACTGCTAAGCCATCTCTCCAGCCCCCTAGATCTATTTTAGTGGAAAAGCTTTCAGTTTTTCGCCATTTAGTAATATGTTTGCTGTAGGCTTGTCATAAATAGCCTTTATTATATTGAGATATGTTCCTTCTATTCCCAGTCTCTGTAGGCCTTTTATCATGAAGGGATGTTGGATTATTGTCATACACTTTCTCTGCGTCTAATGAGATGATCATGTGATTTTTGTCTTTCAATCAATTTATATAATCCATTACATTTATGGATTTGTGTATATTGAACCATCCCTGCATCTCTGGGATAAAGCCTACTTGGTCAGGGTGAGATCTTTCTGATATAATATTGTATTCTGTTTGCCAATATTTTGTTGAGAATTTTTGCATTTATGTTCATGAGGGAGATTGGTCTGTAATTTTCTTTTTTTGTTCTATCTTTGCCTGGTTTTGGTATCAGGGTGATGCTGGCTTCATGGAAGGAGTTTGGTAGAATTCCTTTATTTTCTTTGTTAGGATTATTCCAAGGTACTTTATTTATTTATTTTGATGCAGTTGTGAATGGGAATGATTCTCTGATGTCATCCTTTCTGGTACAAAGCCTAATTGGTCTGTTAAAATTCAGCAATTATTCAATCTGGGCATGGGCATTTTTAGTTGGGAGATTTTTGATAACTGTTCAGATCTCCTTGCTTGTTATAGGTCTATTTAAGTGATTAATCTCATCTTGATTTAATTTAGGTAGGTCATATAAATCAAGGAAATCATCCATTTCTTTCTGATTTTCATACTTTGTGGAGTATATGTTTTTATAGTAGGTCCCTATGATTTTTTGAATTTCTCTGTCATCTGTTGTGGTGTTACCTTTCTCATCTCTAATTTTATTAATTTGTGTCTCTTCTCTCTTTCTTTTGGTCAGATTTGCTAAGGGATTATTAATCTTGTTTATCCTTTCAAAGAAACAACTCTTGCTTCATTGATTCATTGGATTGTTTTTTTGTGTTTTTGTTTGTCTGTTTCTTTGTTTGTTTCTACTTCATTAATTTCTGCCATGATCTTTATTATTTCTTCCTGCCTACTAATATTTGGTTTGCCTTGTTCTTCTTTTTCCAAGGCTTTAAGATGAATCATTAGGCCATTTACTAATTTCTAATTTATTTTTTATATATTTTATTTTACTTTTTATCTGTTCACAATTTTTATTAACATTTTCCATGATTATAAAAAAATATCCCATGGTAATACCCTCCCCTCCTCCCACTTTCCCCTTTGAAATTCCATTCTCCATCATATTACCTCACCATCTCAGTCATTCTACTTACATATATACAATACCAACCTATTAAGTAACCTCCTCCCTTCCTTTCTCTTCCATTTATATCTCTTTTTTAAATTACTGGCCTCTGCTACTGAGTTTTTTCCTTCTCATGCAGAAGCCCAATCATCTATAGCTAAGATCCACATATGAGGGAGAACATGTGGTGCTTGGCTTTCTGGGCCTGGGTGACCTCACTTAGTATAATCCTTTCCAAATCAATCCATTTTTCTGCAAATTTCATAACTTCATTTTTCTTTACCACTGAGTAGAAATCCATTGTATAAATGTGCCATGTATTCATTATCCACTCATCAGTTGAGAGGCATCTAGGCTGGTTCCATTTCCCAGCTATTATAAATTGAGTAGCAATAAACATTATTTCCTTGGTTAAGTTTATTCTAAGGTACTTTATTTATTTATTTCTTTATTTTTTTGGTGCAATTGTGAGTGGGAGTGATTCTCTGGTTTCATCCTCTGTGTGTTTGTTGTTAGCATATGTGAAGGCTACTGATTTCTGTGTATTTATTTTGTATCCTGCTACAAGGCTGTAGATTTTTATCAGCTCTAACAGTTTGCTGGTAGAGTCTTTTGGGTCCTTTATATATAGAATCATGTCATCTGCAAATAATGATAACTTGATCTCTTCCTTTCCAATTTGTACTCCTTTTATGTGTGTCTCTTGCTTCTATGGCTAAGACTTCCAGTACTATATTAAATTAAAGTGGGGACAGTGTACACCCTTGTCTTGTTCCTGATTTTAGTAGAAAAGCTTTCAGTTTTTCCCCATTTAGCAATATGTTTGCTGTAGGCTTGTCATAAATAGCCTTTATTATATTGAGATATGTTCCTTCTATTCCCAGTCTCTGTAGGACTTTTATCATGAAGGGATGTTGGATTATTGTCGTACACTTTCTCTGCATCTAATGAGATGATCATGTGATTTTTGTCTTTCAATCGATTTATATAATCCATTACATTTATGGATTTGCGTATATTGAACCATCCCTGCATCTCTGGGATAAAGCCTACTTGGTTAGGGTGAATGATCTTTCTGATATATTCTTGTATTCTGTTTGCCAACATTTTGTTGAGAATTTTTGCATTTATGTTCATGAGGGAGATTGGTCTATAATTTTCATTTTTGTTCTATCTTTGCTGGTTTTGGAATCAGGGTGATGCTGATTTCATAGAAGGAGTTTGGTAGAATACCTTCCTTTTCTATTTCCTTGAAAAGCTTAAGAAGCAATGGTGTTAGCTTTACCTTGAAGGTCTGGTAAAATTCAGCAGTAAATCCATCTGGGCCTGGGTTGTTTTTTAATTGGGGGATTATTGATAACTGTTTGGATGTTTTTCTTATTATAGGTCTATTTATGTACTAATCTCATCTTGATTTAATTTATGTGGGTCATATAATTCAAGGAAATTATACATTTCTTTCAGATTTTCATACATTTTGGAGTATATTCTTTTATAGTATGTCCCTGTGGTTTTTTGAATTTCTCTGAAATCTGTTGTGATGTTTCCTTTTTCATCTCTATTTTTATTAATTTGTGTCTCTTCTCTTTCTTTTGTTCAGATTTTCTAAGGATTTATCAATCTTGTTTATCCTTTCAAAGAACCAACTCTTTGTTTCATTGATTATTTGGATTTTTTTAGTTTCTATTTCATTAATTTCTGCCCTAATCTTTATTATTTCTTCCTGTCTGCTGATTTTGGGTTTGCCTTATTCTTCTTTTTCTAAGGCTTTAAGGGGAAGCATTAGGTTGTTTGCTTGAGACCTCTCTAATTTCTTAATATAGGCACTTAAAGCTATAAATTTACCTCTTAGGACTGCCTTCAATGTGTCCCAGAGATTTTGGTATGTTGTGTTCTTATTAGCATTTGACTCTATAAATTTTTTGATTTCCTTCTTGATTTCTTCATTGACCCATTCATCATTTAGTAGTGTATTGTTGAATTTCCATGATTTTGTGTATGCTCTATAGCCTTTCTTGCTATTGATTTGTAGTTTGATTCCATTGTGGTCAGATAGAATGGTAGGAATTATTTCAATGTTCTTGTATTTATTAAGATTTGTTTTGTGTCCTAATGTGTGGTCTATTTTAGAGAATGTTCCATGTGCTGCCAAAAGGAATGTATATTCTGCAGTATTTGGATGAAATGTCCTCTAGCTATCTGTTAGGTCCATTCCTTTATGACCTCATTTAGTCCAGATAACTCTCTGTTTATTTTTTCACATGATGACCTGTCAATTGATGAGAGTGGGGTGTTGAAGTCACCCATTACCACTATGTTTGGTGTTACCTGTGCCCTTAGTTCTAATAGTGTTTGTTTGATGAATTTGGGAGCCCCCATGTTAGGTACATATATGTTTAGGATTGTAATGTCCTCCTGTTTGAGTGTGCCTTTAATCAATATAAAGTGACCTTCCTTATGTTTCTTAACTAATGTTGGACTGAAGTCTACCTTGTCAGTTATTAGGATAGCAATCCCTGCTTGTTTTCTACTTCCATTTGCTTGTAATTCCGTTTTCCAACCTTTCACCCTAAGATAGTGTCCATCCTTTGTAGAAAGGTTGGTTTCTTGGAGGCAACAAATTGAAGGAACTTGCTTTTTAACCCAGTCTGTGAACCTTTGTCTTTTGGTTGGGGCATTGAACCCATTGATATCAAGAGATAATATTGAAAGGTGTGTTTTCATTTTTGTCATTTTTTTTGTAGTTCGTCCAGGTTTACCTTTTCTGTCTTATGTTAACTAGTATTTGAGTAGTGTTTGTTCCTTATATGTGTTTTTTTTTTTTTTTTTCAGCATGGAGGATTCTTTCAAGTATTTTATGTAGAGCTGGTTTTGTCTTCAAATACTCCTGTAGCTTGCTTTTGTCATGGAATGTCCTTATTTCTCTTTCTATTTGAATGGATAACTTTGCAGAATAAAGTAACCTTGGTTCACAGTTGTTATCTTTCAAGACTTGGAATATATCTCTCCACGCCCTTCTGGCTTTTAAAGTTTATGTTGAGTAATCTGCTGTAATCCTGATAGGCTTGCCTTTGTAAATAACTTGAATTTTCTCTCTGACTACTTTCAATATTTTTTCTTTTGTTTGTGTGTTTGGTAGTTTGGGGGAAGTTTGCTTCCATGATTTTGTTGAAGATGCCTACTATGCCTTTGGAATGAAATTCTTCTCCTTCTACTATGCCCTGAATTCTTATGTTTGATCTTTTGATAGTGTCTTGAGTATCTTGAAATTCCCAGTCATACTTTTCTATAAGTTTGTCTTTCTTTTTGTTGGACTGTAATAGATGTGCCACCTGGTCTTCTACCTTAGATATTCTGTCCTCTCCTTCATCCATTCTACTGGTGAGATTTTCTACAGAGTTTTTTTTTTTTTTTTTTTTTTTTTAATTTCATTAACTGTGTTCTTCATTGCTAGTAATTCTGACTTCTTTTTCTTTATTATTTCTATTTCCTTATTTATGTCTAGTATTGACCTCTTTATTTCGTTAAATTAGTGTCCTGTGTTTTCTGGGATTCATTTGATTTCCTCTTTGACTTCTTTGAGCATATTTATAATTATTCTTTTGAAATATTTCTCAGGCATTTTCTCTAACTAATTCTCACTGGAGGTCATTTCTGATGCATTTACACTTTTTGGTTGATATATATTGTCTTGATTTTTGGTGTTTCTTGTGTTATAATGTATATAATTTTGCATCCTGGGTTATTTAACAATTGGATTTTCTAGTTTGCTGTGTATTATTACATGTATCAAACAATCTGATGTCATATAAATTCAGGGTAGGAGTTTAAGGCATTAGGTGTGGCTCTCAAGACTCTCAGAGTATCTATAAAAGTGATCCTAGGTGTTTGGTTTGCCTGCTATGAGAGTATTCAAGTAGTCTGAGTGGAACAAAATACAGGCAGATTCTAAAATTTAGCTAAACAATGTACTCTTTCAAGGAAAAACAGCTCAGAGTATTTATCCAAGAGTAGGTATTATGACAACCAGATCATCTAACTGTCCCTTAGGATGTGTGATGCCTCACCCACACCCTTAATCC
Organism: Jaculus jaculus; assembly: GCF_020740685.1. NCBI lineage: Eukaryota > Metazoa > Chordata > Mammalia > Rodentia > Dipodidae > Jaculus > Jaculus jaculus. The sequence continues at coordinate 100,980,366 of NC_059108.1, read as the reverse complement.
TTACAACAAGGAGGTTAAGAGTTCTGATCTGTTGAGGGTTCCAAATCAGCTTGTGACCAGGTGAGACCCTTCTCTGGTGTAATCCCAGTTACCTCTGCTCTTGCTTATGTCCCACTGTCAGTGCAAGTTGGCTTGGCTGGGTCCCTGGACTGCTCTGTTAGCTGGAGCTGGGCACTGGTGGTAGGGGAGGGGAGGCTGTGGAAGCTGCTCTAGTTCTCTTGCTGTTCCATGTGTTCTTCTCCCTTGTGATCTGCTCCTCAGTTGTTCACTGCTTCTCTCCCTTCCCATTTCTTGAGTTTGCAGAGAGCTCCAATGTGAGTGGAAGCTCCCCTCACCTTGCTTTTCCTGCAGCTCAAGCCAAGCCTGGTGGCTTTCTGGCACATCATGGCCACTGCCGCGGTAGGTAGACCTTCTGGAGTTGCTTCTGCTGGCCTGTGTGGGGTCTGGATGCTCTGGATTTCTCCTACTTCTCCACTGATTGCCATTTCAATTTCCTATACACCTCACTTTTTAGTAAAAGTGTGTATTTTGCTGAGATTTTTTTTTTTTTTTTTGCCTTTTTCCCCCAGCCTCTTGGTGTGGTACCTATGCTGCCATCTTAACTGGAAGTCCTAGATCTATTTTGAAAAGAAAAGAATAGCTTATCATTCTAAGTTGCTTTTTTTGTAATAGAATTATAATAGACTAGGACCAGATGTGTTCAATGTTATGTACCAAGTATGATAGCCAGATATGGACATTTTGATATAACTTAAGATACTGAGTTCATACTTCAGTGTCTATAAAAATATGAATCTATGACTCTAGGTAGCACAGCACCACAATGCATCATAATTTTATCCTATAGTAACCAACTCAGAATATTGTTCAGTGTAAAAACTATTCAAGAATTGTGTCTAGTATGAAATAATGTAACAAATAACAGTATTAAAATATTATGTAAGAATTTATATTCTGGTGTTTTTATTGCTCTTGGAACAGTGCATTTTCTAAGTAATAATTTGTGAATTTATTTTCTCTGACTCAGGCTTTCTCAAACACGTAAAATATTCATACATATATAGTTTGTGGTTCCTCTAGATACAAATATTATTTATTTATTGTAAATAAATTATAAATTATAAACTTTGAATAAATGAATTTCCTTTTTAACATTTTGTTCATCACAAATGGTTAGGGCCAAATCTAGTATGTAGTCTTGAGAAGTTTCCCTACATACATGACTTGAATAAAGCAAGAGATTCAAATGTTGTTTTTCACACTCTTTTATTATTTTTTTTAAAACAGAAACAAGAAAGTAAAAAAAAAAATGTTGGAGAACGAAGAGCAACAAAACATAGAAGGAGTTTGTCACAAGATTGGGAAACTTTCATTGCTAGTTCATTCTACTCATGCTTGCCAAATTCCATGGTTGTCCTTGGTCTTTCTTGGACTAATAAAAATCTGATTAAATTTGGGAGATAAGGTGTGGCAGTGCATTCCTTTAATCCTAGCAGTAATTTAGCCAACTGGCCTCTGGTATATGCAGGTCCACTAAAGTCACATAGATTTTGATAGTTTCGTTGTAGATACAGGTTTAATGGTAAAGGTGAGTGGTGAATATTATATTCTGATATGTGTTTTCCACTGTTTTTGCTACATTTCATCTTATATAAGTCTAGTGGTATTAAGCTAAAGAAAAATTCAGACACCACTGGGAAAAATATGTGTGTATAAGAGAATCAGCTGTAAAAACAAAGAAAAATATATTCCATAGGACAATTCTAATGTCAATCTAAGATAAGCCCTTAGGAAGCCTATAAATCCCTCCCCATCATTGCTGCTGATTCAGCTTGGGACTCAGCGCTGACTTAGACACAGGGAGCATTGCTGTTAGGATTCAAGTGCAGTAGGCACTCTAAGCCACCAGTGGGAGGAGGACTTTCTTCATTTGCATGAGAGAGCCTGAATGCAGATTAACTGGAAACATCTGTTCATGGTAGAATGATAAAGTTCATAGCAAAAATATTTGACATTATTTTCAGTTCTGGTTATTTCTATATCTGAATATACTTTATAACTATAAACCCACTCACTTCTTATTGAACTAGTTTTAATTGGAATGCATATTCACCCTATGACTTTATGTTACAGATTTCACAATTGGTCAAAAATTCAATGATAATAGTACTTAACTATAGTATGGCATATTAAAATTCAATTATAAATAGACAAAGAGCCAGGCATGGTGGTGCATGCCTTTAATCCCAGCACTCGGGAGGCAGAGATAGGAGGATTGCCATGAGTTCGAGGCCACCCTGAGACTACATAGTGAATTCCAGGTCAGCCTCAGCTAGAGTGAGACTCTACTTTGAAAAACCAAAAATAAAAATAAAAATAAATAAATAAATAAATAGACAAAGAATAGTTTTAATATAATTGTAAAACTTCATCTGATACATAGCAAAGCACTGTTGACAGGCTAAGTGATTTAGTGAATGAGATTATTTCTGGCATATCTAAGTAATATTTATTGGTCTGTATGCTACTTAGAAAAAACAAAGAAACATGGTACATTTTATTTTGTTTTCTGCTTTACACTATTTCTTCCCAGAGATGATTTTACCTAGACAGTGAATGAATCCCTAAAATCATGAAAGTAACATTAACTCCTGGAATTTTTATGTTTTAGCATTAAAAAAAGGCCGCTTTTGGATCACTCCTGATCCATATCACAAAGATGACAACATCCAGATTGGGCGTGAGGTGAAAATATCTTGCCAAGTAGAAGCTGTTCCTTCTGAGGAGTTAACATTTAGCTGGTTTAAAAATGGTCGTCCATTAAGAAGTTCTGAGCGGATGGTTATTACTCAGACTGATCCTGATATCTCTCCTGGCACAACAAACTTGGATATCATTGATTTAAAATTCACGGATTTTGGGACATACACATGTGTGGCCTCTCTGAAGGGAGGAGGAATCTCTGATATCAGTATTGATGTTAACATTTCAAGCAGCACAGGTAAGAAGCCCGTGTATGATGTGAAGATGAAGTTCATGTTCAGAATCACTTCTTTGAGTTTGGCCAAATAGTCTTCATCAAGCTAAGAACACTTTGGTTGTTAATTTCTTTTAGTGAACACCTGTCTTTAGACATAATTATTTTTATTTTTGTTTATAAGAGATTTTATGTAAATTGTATAAAATATTAAAAATGTTGGTAAGAGAGATGCAAGCTTCTACATTATATAATATATTCTTATTGAGCACAGTCTATATAAAGCTTCAAATCATATTCATAAAGTTAAATAACAAATGACTAAAGTTGAGACAATTTTTAGAAATATTATGTAAACAGAAACTATTTATTATTAAGAAGTTAATCTTTTGAAGAAATCTAGGAGTATTTAAGTAAATGTTATATAAGAAGTACATCTTCCATTAATGATTAAGCTATTCAGGTTGTCATCAGGTATGGATCATCGATGAACCTTTGGTATTATCTCTTCATAATGTAAATAGATAAATTCTAAATTATAATCATTTAAAGGTAAACATGAAAATAAGTTATACTTCTTCTGTGCATTAAGGTGCAACCATAGATGAGGAAAATTGTAGTGGTTTGTCATGGATAACATATTAGGTTAACTCTCAAGAAGATATAAAGTCTTGTGATTTGTTGAATATAGAGAGAATTCCAGAGTAGCTATATGTGCTTTGACAATTTGTTACCAGACTGAGTTTTAATCTAAGATTTTTGTACAAAACTAAGAGAATAACATGTTTGGAAAACATAGAGGCCAAGTGCAAGAGACCAGCTATTTTGATGGATGCCTCACAGCTGACTCTTATCTTTCCAGCTAGACATCATTTTGACTCTTGTGCATTTGTATTCACAGGTCACTTACTGCCTTCTCAATGCACACTTGATTGGTTTTACTCCTTAAGGAACAGAAGTCCACATGTCAGGCTACCAAAATTTGCTTGCTTTTTACAAATATGTTTTCTACAGGATATTTACTTTGATTTTTCATAATTAATAGAAAGAGTAATGAAATTAGTGATGAATGAGAGTAGGGTGACGGAAGGACCTATGTTTTGACATTAGTCATTTTCCAGATTACAAAATCCCCCTTTGATCTATCTGATCTCTCAAAATTTGAGCTAGCATACACTCCTGGATTCATTTAGGATACTGATGGAAAGTTGTTGATAAATGTTCACTGACTGTCTACATCATCATTGTTGGTGAAATTGTACTAAGTGACATCCACATAAATCATTTCCTGTAATGATTTATTATTATTTATTACTATTTAAGGACAATTCCAGGTATATGTCTTTATTTTTCGAAGTGAACTTCAGAATTGTTCTAACCATATGCAGCAACTCATTTCTCTGCTTTTATTCACGTTTCCTCCTATATCTTCCCTCCCTCCCTCTCCCCCTCTCCCCTCTATCTCTCTCCTCTCTAACTCTTGTATATTAGTTATGTTTCCCTTTTTAAAACCAACCAAACACACATACACACAGACCAAAGAATCAATGCTATTGTCTGAATGAATTCATTTGATGGGTATTTGGTTCATATGCTATACTATTTGAAAAGGAATCAAGAATCTAATGAAGAAAGGAGCATTCTAAGATTAACCTGCTTATTCAAAAATTCAAATTTACTAAACCTTTAAAAAGAAAATTCAGAATGTTAAGATAATACACCTTATTCAAAAAGGGTCTCTTATGAGTTAGGCGTGGTGGCACACACCTTTAATCCCAGCACTTGGGAGACAGAGGTAGGAGGATCTCAGTGAGTTTAAGGCCACCTTGAGGCTACATAGTGAATTCCAGGTCAGCCTGGGCCGGAGTGAGACCCTACCTGGAAAATCCAAAAACAAACAAACAAAAAAAAAAAAGGGTCTCTTAGTAATAAAATATCAGTTGTAATAATTTAATTATTTTAACTCTTTTTAATATGTTTGGTTACTAAGTTATCTATGTGAGATATAAAAGACATGTATTAAGGCTTCCAAACCCTGCTCCATGAGATGACCCTTCTACCACAGACAAATTTAGTTCCTCCCTAGAGTAGATATTTTATGAAGTCTGAGGCTTTCTATTGTATTCTGTTGTAGTTAACATCTTGGACAATGCATGGTACAAAGTTATTAAAAATATGAGTAGTTTATAAAAACTTGATCTGTTTGTGAACCCAGAGTTATATTTTTATGTTCTCTCATTCTACCTCTATAATAGACATGTCCTATTCTTTTTGCTTCTTTTTAATTTTTCTCCTAAAAATGTTATCTGTTGCATAATCTATGTTACCATATAATGTTTTATCATTCTTAGGACAGAGGTAGATTCATAAATTTGTATATCCACTAAATATAAAAATGTATCCCCTTTGCTAAAAGAATTGTTAACAGCTCACAATAGCAAAATAAGAATATTAAGCCAAATTTAGGTCCCATTTTATCTGGCCACATAGGTGCTATGCTCATGAGACTGATCTAGCAAGAAATCATATGAGAAAAGGAGTAGCAAAGATTGTACTTAACCTAATGGATGTACCATTGTCTTCATATCTAAACTGGTTTTGATGTTCCACTTTGACCTCAGGGCAACAGAATTTAAGTGCCAAGTGAAGTTACACATATCTGAGGTGTTAATGATTCAACACATACCTTTGAAATGAGTATTTTCTCCATATCCTAGAAAACTGCACAAAAAACAGGGCATAAATACAAAAATAGATGTGGTACAAGCTAGAGTTTGAACAAAGAATTAATAAGCTATAACGTGAAAGAAAGTCTCACTTTATATTAATACTCTATATAACTATAGAGACTATAGAAGAAATTTATACCAATTGGTTGGCTGACTCAAAGAAAATGACGCAATTATTAAGATGTAAATGTATAGGCCTGAGGATGTAATTGGGATAAAACAATTATTGGCATGTTCAAGATCCTTGATTTGGTCCCCAGTACCATGAAAAGGAGTTATGAGGATACCCCATAGGATATAGATTTTCTCAGCCACAGTTATTTTAGGGAAATGAGCATTGACCCAATAAATGGTCAATTATTTTGTTATGTAGTAAATATTTTCATGATATTAAGTACTAGCTGTTTTATTTCTCATACAAATACCTTACATTTAATCTCATTTGTTTGTGTTTTAAGAGACATATGCCTTACTTATAATATGAGGATATGTTGCTATAGAACATGTTTGTCTGATATAGAAAACCACTTATTTATGTATTATGCCATAGTCAACACTTGTCAGATGATTTTTAACAATGAAATATAGAGCATTACAGAAATGCAAATACTAGTTAATAGAATTATTAATATTTTCACAAGATAATAATCGGGGCTCTAGATTTAGTTCTGTTGGTAAAATGCCTGTCATGGAAGCATGAGGAATAGAGATGGATCCCCAGACTCCCCATGAAAGAATGCAGCCATTGAGCCATAGTGATGCACATTTGTAATCCTAGTGCTGAGAGGGAGAAGCAGGCAAATCCTGCAGACCAATTGCGTAGCCAAGCTAGTTTACTTGGCCAGTTCCAGGCCAATGAGAGACCCTGTCTCAAAAAAGCTGGATGGGCCAAGCATAGTAGTGCATGTCTTTAATCCCAGCACCTGGGAGGCAGAAGTGGGAGGATTGCTGTGAGTTCAAGGCCACCCTGAGATTACATAGTGAACTCCAGGTCAGTCTGTGCTAGAGTGAGACTCTATCTCAAAAAACATGTTGGATTGTGTTTTTGAAGAACACCTGAGATTGTTCTGTGGTTTCCACATACACACTAATGTATGTACCCACACACAAATGTAGATGAACACGCACACCTCCACACAAACCTACACATATATACACAAGCACCAATAAAAAATACCCTGGATAGACTACATGTATCTGAGTTTTTACTCATGAATTGGATGGAATACTGAACACAACATATGTGATGATAATTTATGCCTTCTTTACAAATTTGTTCAATATTGAAACATATTACTCTCTAAGTCTATAATCATGTATATAGTCTTTGTTGTGATCATTTATTGTTCTTGCTTTTAATTTAAGTTTATATTTCTTTCCACCCGTTACTGAGTACTTTATACACTGGGCTCTCTGTTACATGGTGATGTCACTCATGGCCTTTGATCTGGGGTAGTTTACTCTCTTATGTTGTTACAATACAAGCAGGAAAGTGCTGTGCTCAAAGTTTGTATAGATTGTGATGATTTCTACAATGTAGATCAAGAACAGTTGGAGCTGATACAGGCAGCGGTGATGTGGGAAGGACAGAAGAATATGATGATGAAGACAGTTTCAGGAATACTCAAATGATTCTTTATTTCTAGTTTTTCTATAAGACTAATATTAATATAAGAAGATCATGTTTGTTTCTTTTGCTTTTATAATGTTTATGGATGATACTATAATGTTTATAATGTTTAGACTGGTCTACTGGTGGCTTAAAACAGTGGAAGAATTATTTTAAATGTCTATATTAAGAATTTCAATAAGTATAACTTTAAATGTTGAAATTCAGTTTTAAAGATGAAAATCCTTCACATACCTGCTGAATAATGCATGTAGTTTGGCCTAATATATTGGTAACAACAGTTGCAGTTTTGGAATATTGCCACATGGCTGTTCATTTGCATGAATATAATTGTTATGATAGATTTTGAATTTTCAGGTTTTTCTCAAAAGCCCTATGGCTTTTTCATGATAAATTCTTTGAGTGTTCAATTAGACTGCATGAATTCCCTTGCATGACTCAATAAACTTGTGTGTTTACAGTAAACTCAGAAACATGTGCATCTGGTCTTGAAAATCTAAGTAGTGAGATGTAATCTGTGGAATTCATGGTGAGACATCTGGTAGGCAAATAAAGCAGAAGACTCTGAAAAGTATCTTAGGATTTGTTTTCCTCTTGTTAGAGTACAAAGAGGTTTTATATAGCATGAAGTGGAGCAAGATTTAGAGGATTAAACAAGAGATTGAAATATCACTGTGCAAGCATAGTCATAAAGAACTAGAAACATGCTTCAACATTTTGTCTTTGCTGTTTGCTACCTGTCTTGCCACTATACTTATGGCAGCCAGCAAGTATCTGCACAGCCATTCATATCTGAAACACACAGTTCTTAGTAACGTATGACTACGTTGCTAAATGAGTGAGAATTTGTAGTGTGCATGAAGGCAAAGAAAAACATGATTAAATCCATTTAATGGAATCTGCTCCCATGCCTTGTTCTATTTCAAGAGGAAAAGAAACTTGGGAAATTTTGCTGATGAAAACTGCATTGCTATAAAATGGCTACAGTGAAGGGTAGGTTGTTTTATGTAAACTGAAGTTCTTAATGTAAATCTAATGTGAAATGATGCTTTGATCAGAAGAAACTTCCATACGGTCAAGTCTCATGGAAGCAGTACCTGAACGACTGGCCAGAGAAAAATTTATTTCTTTTCTTGAATCCAAAATTGTAAAAGTTAATCAATGAACTATGAATTAATGATAGGGTCCATGGGTAGAAATATTTTAGTGAAGGGATAGATAGTAATTTTCAGCATCTCAGACCATATGGTTCTGTCACACCTCTTCTACTTTACTGTGATAATGGGTTGCTTTTTACCCCTGATAAATAGATATAGCTATGTTGCAATAAATCTTTATTTACAAAAACAGGAAAAAAAAAAGGCATATTTTGTCCAGGGGACATAGTATGTTGGCCTCTAAACTATGCTGGAAATATTTATTGAGAAATAACATAACTTAAAAGTAGGCTTTATGGGAAATTAAGTTAAATTTACCTGAAATAATCATCTGTCTATAGAAACATTTTTTAAAGATTGAGGCAAAAATCTCAATTTTTCATTATGTTTCATTCAAATACATATTTTTCAGAAGTTTTTACTGTTAAGGAACTGAGAATCCCTCTAGTAGGTTGTGTATCATTCATAAAAATTTAGGAAGAGAATTAGAAGCTTGGAGACAAATTTATTAGTACTTGAGATTAAAAAAAAAAAAACAGGGTAGGAAAGCCATAAATCCAGACAGCTTTTTGGAGGACAGAGATAGGTTACAGTAAGAAAAAAAGTAACTTCTTTTGAGTTAGGATCCAGGAAGCCAAGAGGCTCAGCAAGGGACATCGGCAAGTAGCTGCACGGTGCACATGGTGCACAGTCTTCAGAGAAGCAGTGAGAAACTTCAGTATTGGAAAGCATGGGTAGGATTCTGATGAGGTTCCAAAGAAGAGATGTAAAACAGATAAAGAAAAGTCACACTTTTTGAAAATTGGGCAGGCTTGGCAATGCAGATCTGTGAGCAGCCGCATGGAGGGAGGCATTTCAGTGACATTAAGTACCTTACCTCATTAAGGGGATAAATATTCCTTTTGCCTTTTCAACATGTCTGTAGGTGAGGGCTGGTCTATTGGCTGGGTAATCACAGGTTCAGTTAGATTAATCCTTAAGCGAGGAGATCTTAATCTTATGTTCTGAGTAGTTCAGAATGTCATGCTTCCACCCAGAATCAGAGGTAAAACTCAAATCTCTTTTGAGCAGAAAGAAATAGGTAGCTTTCATTCAACAAAGCACTGATACCTCCACCCTCCTCCTCAGTTTACCAGGCAGACTGGATGAGTTCAAAGCTGATCATCTTCAATGGCCTCCAAGATGCTGACACCTGTCTAGCTACTTCACATTGTTGGATGGATCACTGTCTGCTGCAGTGGCCCAAAGGGTACAATTGTGTTACAGATGACCTGAGATAATTTTATAATTGCTCCAGTATCATTCCTAACATCATTGTTTTTTTTTTTTGCTGCTGTCCGTATGCTATTTGTGAACGCTTCTCTCTCTCTCTCTCTTATGCTGAAAAGGCATAATAGATAACAACATTATGAAAGCAAGCAAACAAAAAAAACCCCACAAATAAACAAATAAGCTCTGAATTCCAGTGTCTCCCGACTATGAAATCAAATTCATCTTTTCTGAGTGGCTGACTGGCCATTTCCCATAAAATTGATATCATGAATATTAAAATTCCTTTTAAAACCTTAATAAATGACTTGCATTTATTGATAGGAATGGTATAACTGTCTTTCCATATGGGACAGGAAGAAGCATAGTCTTTTGTAAAGCATGACAAGCCCCCTAAAAACAATGGGTCATCTTTTCTATAGTCCTTCTCATTTTCTTTCTTGTAGGCTTTCTTCTCTACCTGTCCACCTTCCACTGAGAGTAGAATTAAACATGCCCAACCAGATGTCTATATTGTGCTAGTGTTGGAGTGTTAAGAAACTGTGTTGCTCAGTGATTTCCCAGGGAGACACTGAACTACAACATACTGTTCTCTTGGGTTTGTGCCTTTGTTTGAGTATGTGCATAGCCAGCACTTTAGCACATTCTGTTCTAAGCATGCTCATAGAAGAAGTAATTCTTTACATTTGTCATTTTAGTAAAAGATAGCATTAGTGTCAGCCTAAATTATATAGACATGGTTACATAAATCCATATTTAAGGATATGAGTTCATCAAGAACATTTTACTGTTAACATTCTTTATTTGAAAATGGGTTTTGTGCTTTAAGTGGGTTTTATTAAAATTTGAAAGGTCTTCATTAAAATTTCAAATGCTTTCAAGAACTATTAAATATTAATGGAATTGTTACCTCTGCTAACTTACATTAGTCTTGCATTGTTTAGTGTCTATTGCAGTTTCCACAAAAGAATTGCATAAAACTACCAATATAGAGTACCTAGATGACCTTCCAGAAAAATCTATCTTTGAATAGATATTACACTTGCTTGAAATGAATGTTTAAAATAACCAAAAATATAACAAAAATAGAAAATTCCCGACAGACTTCAATTTCTCACTTAAATAACGTGGAGGTGTGAATTTTCACATCAAATGTTTGACTCACACCATGTTGATTCTGAGTCAGTCAGCATTGATGCAATATGTGCAGCTATTGTCCCATTTCCTATGCTCTTAACACAACCCTTAAGTAGTCAAGAAGGCTTTGAATGTTTTAAGGTAGAAACACTTTCAGAAGTCTTACTGCCATGTTAAAAAGTGCTAAATGATTGAAGGAGGCATTGCTAAAACATCACAAAGTATATGTGAGTTGTAGCAGGCAGAAAGAATTTAGGAAAACCTAATGAAGTTTCTGGAGTTTTCTTAATAAAGGTAAGAAACCTACCACAAAAATAGCCATAGTATGCACAGCTGAGACCATTAGTATTTCCCCATTTGCTTTGTGTGACCTTCCCTACCATCCTTAAAGAAACAATTTCCAGAAGAACATTCGGTATCAGAAATTCAAAATGAGGACTAAAAGCTAGTAGATAATGTCAAGTGCTTCACAGTGGTAAGTCAAGTGTGTCACCCACAACTGTTTAGTGAATTCATGAACCTGCCCATTCACTTACAACTTCTAACCAATAACTAACCATTTAAAGAAGGTGGACATAAGGAGAAATAAAAATACATAGATTGGATTCATTATTGTGCATATTCCAGTAAGACTACACTTGATTAACTTTAACACCAGACATAGTACTTGTTTAATCTCAGGTAAAGCCTTCTGCATGATGCCTTCAGTCAATATAGTACCTCTTCCTCAGCACTAAGGGCTGTGTAAGGACTTACCCTAGGCCCAGGAAGTTGTATTCATGTATACATTTGATGATAAAAGTAAGCTCTTAAATGAAATGATTACATTTTGAAGGAGTGAGAAACAGTGAAAAAGCAAAAATAAAGGGAGATTAGTAAGAACAGAAAAAAGAACAAAAGAGTCAGGAGAGAATATCAGAGGAGGGATCAGATGATCAGAGTTTAAATTTGGTCTTGTGACATAAAGAGTATCTATTCCAAGAATTCTTTAAAAAGAATTATTTATTTACTTGCAAGCAGAGAGAGATAGAGAGAAAAGAGACAGAGAGAGTATGGGCACACCAAGGTCTCTAAACATTGAAAAAGAACTCCAGACACATGTGAGCCTTGTGAATCTGGCTTACATGGGTCCTGGGGAATCAAATTTGGGTCCTTTGACTTCACATGCAGTCTCCTTAAGCGCTAAGCCATCTCTCCAGCCCCCAAGACTTTTTTTTTTTGCATCTTTAAAACAGGTCACAGATACCATTATAGGCACTCACAGGAAGTAACAATTGTATTAATGCTCCTTTCAATGGTATTTACTGGAGTGAGAATAAATACTTTAAACATTTTTAGTTGTAAATTATTTTGCTACCATATATATATATATATGTTTGTGTGTGTGTGTGCACACGCACATATGTGTGTGTGTATGTGCATATGTATGTGGATGTATATCTGTGTGTAAATATGCATATATGTACACACACACACACACACACACACACACACACACACACACACATATATATTTTCCAGGTAGAGTCCCACTCTAATACAAGCTGACCTGGAATTCATTTTGTAGTCCCAGGCTGGCCTTGAGCTCATGGTGATCTTTCTACCTCTGCCTCCTGAGTGCTGGTAAATGTGTGTAACACCACACCAGGCTATACTAATATTTGCGACTTATTTTTGAAAAATAAACATTTTTATTGATTTACTTGCAAGTAGAGATAGACTGAGCTAGCTAGCTAGATAGATGATAGGCAAATGAATTTCAGATGTATATGTCACTTTGTGCTTCTGGCTTTATGTGGGTGCTATGTAATTGAACCTAGCCTGTAGGCTTTGAAAACAAGCAAGAGTATGAATGTAAAGATTGGCTAGCTACATTAAATTAGTTATATATTTTTGTAATAATTTAACATATAATTATATTTGTAGGTTATAATTTGGTTATAAAATTCAAACTATATAATTATGGAAGTGATAGTGGATCTGTACTTTCCCTGCAGTTATCATCTTAAAGTAATCTGCTTTACAAGCTATAATCTCCCTTGTTGTATTCAATAGTTGATGATACATGATCAAACCTGACTATGCTTCCTCTGCCCTCCTCCCTTTTCTAGTGTGAGCAATGGAGGCATAGGAGCTGCATGAATTTGAAATAGCTAAATATAGTTTATCTAATATATTGGAGACTGACAAATCCACAATTTGCATGTACATTTATAGCAGCTAGGAACACTTTAGGCAGTTTAAAAAAGACTTACGACAAACATCTTAATGAACAGATGAAGTGTCAATGTCTCCCTTAGGTTGATCTTAAATAGTGGCACATGAATTAGGGTTATTATTTTAAAGCTATAATGTCTGGGTTAACCCTGGTGTTTTGACTGGAAAAGAAGACAAGTTTGGGATGTGGTATTATTTTCCCTATGGTAGCAGACAGCTTCAGGTTTGCTGAGATGAACTTCCAGACCAGGCACAGTTATGGAGGAAGGGATATTTATTGAAGCTTACAGATCCAGGGGAAGTTCCATAATGGTAGAAGAAGCTGGTCTGCCTTCACAGGTTCAAGCAGAGAGAGAGAAGCACAAGTCTAAAAGTGAAAAGCCACCCAGCGTAGCACACTTCAGAAACTCCAGCTAGGCACACATTGCATGTCTTTTGATTGAAATCTCAAACCCACCACCACACCTTAAGATCTGTTCAGTGATACCCCCTCCATCCAAGTGGCTGCAGATGCAAACTACAAACTAGTAAAACACTGAATATATTGGGGCTATCTATTCAAACTAGTACACCTACTTAGGCAGTATTTCCACTCCACAGTTTTACCTGCAGATGTGATGCTGCTTTGTTATCACAAAGCAACTGCAAGAACAACAAATAAAAATAGCCACAGTGACTGCCATGACAGACTGTTTGATCACAATTTTGACTGGTCAACAGCAAAATTTCTACATCCTCAAGCATCAGATAGAACAGATTTACTATTGATGTTTTGAGATAAAGTCTCATTCTATGGGCCAAGCTAGCTGAGAACTCATCTTGTAGCCAAGTGTGGTGGTTTGATTCAGGTGTCCCCCATAAACTTAGATGTTCAGAATGCTAAGTTTCCAACTGATAAATATTTGGGAATTAATGCCTCTTAGAGGCAGTTCATCATTGGGGGCAGGTTTATAGGTATCATAGCCAGTTTCCCCTTGCCAGTGTTTGGCACACTCTTCTGATGTTATTGACCATCTTATGTTGGCCAAGTGGTGATGTCCTTCCTCTGCTCATACCATCATTTTCCCCTACCTTCATGGAGCTTTCCTTAGAGTCTGTAAGCCAAAATAAACCTTTTTTCCCACAAGTTGCTCTTGGTCAGGTGATTTCTACCAGCAATGCAAACTTGACTGCAACACTAAGGCTGACATCAAACTCACAATCTCTTCACCCAGCTAAATATTGGAATGACAGTATGAGTCACCAGGCCTAGCCAAATAAAAATATATATTTTTTAAATATACTTTTATTTTTCTGTGATGCTAAAGGTTGAACCAAAAGCTTTTCTCATGATAGGTAAGTACTCACTAACTGAGTACCTCTGCTAGAGATTTAACATCTATGAAATGTCTTAAAGTTTCACTTTGCAGTTGCCAAATTCTGAAGCCAAAGGTATTTATTTCAAGTGTTCCAAAGTAGAAACTAGAAATATGATCAATATGAATGTTTCCACCTTTAAATTTACTTCCCAATAAATGTATTTTAATGTCTAAGGCAATTTGATATTTTCTACAATTGTGAGATTATTAGTATGAAAGGATTTTTATATGATGATGATGGGATATTGATGTTCTAAATGCATAAATAGGGTATTATTGGAGCCAATATCTGTGTTTCCATTTTATAATATACATAAAATGATTCCTTTTTAAAACAAATATGTCTCACAAATCCATATAGCACCATTATAGAAGGGCCATGCTAATCTCTGCATCATTCCATTTTTAGTGTATGTGCTGTAAACATAATGACTTCCAAATGTCTTACTTATTCACATGGTCTTCAAACATAATTGTAAACATAATGACTTCCAAATGTCTTACTTATTCACATGGTCTTCAAACATTGGAGACACTTGTAAATCACATAATAGATTTTGTTTTCTGGAGAAGCAATAGAGTCCCCTGCCCCATAACTTGGGTAATTTGTTCACTTTATAGCTATAACTTCATTTTGCTTTAAATCTCACAGTACCGTTTTTAACTCAGGATACATGGATATCCCTTTCCTATCTCTACTGATTTTGATACTGATTCACATTCCTTCAACAAAGCCCTTGTGTTGCAATTACTTTCATATTGCTGGACTAACATCCAACCAGAAGTAGTTATGGGAGGAAAGACTTTATTTCAGGCCTACAGAGTCCAGT
This sequence comes from Jaculus jaculus, assembly GCF_020740685.1. NCBI lineage: Eukaryota > Metazoa > Chordata > Mammalia > Rodentia > Dipodidae > Jaculus > Jaculus jaculus. The sequence goes on along the minus strand of NC_059108.1, from coordinate 100,965,062 downwards.
TGAAACTCCATCATGAAAGAGAAGATGGCTCACTTTCATTGATCAATAGTAGAGTGATACTACCAACACACCAGGAAGCACTAACAGCCAGACCTCAAACTTCTCTGAACAAACCTTAGGGCTAGACGATAAGATCCAGATCCACCCCCCAGTGACACCTCTTTCAGTAGGTTTCTGCCTGCTGGAGACTCAAGTAGCAATTTAATCAAAAATACCTCCCCCCCCCCATGGGGGACATATATTTTCATTCAACCTACTATAACTTACATCAGGAAGTTTCTGTAGATAGGCATGAAAGTATTCCAGAAGGATTCAGATAAACTTTTAGTTAGATCCTCACTCTAAAATACCACTAAAGAGCATTAGGACAATACATCTTGTTTGTCTATCTCATATCCCAATTACCAATTGGGGAAGATCTAATCCATTCTAGCCAATGCACATAGATTGAATGGTTATGAGTTCACCATGGAAGATCATTTTCATCATTGTGTTTGACTAAAACTCAGAAGTCAGTGGCCCCAAGGTTTGGAATTTTAAATTGCTGGCAATTATTTCTGAATAACACAATTTTAACTATGAATACTACAGCTAGAGTACATGCTAAAACTTATAGCACACTAAGGAGTGTTAAAATTTTATAATATCAAATAAAATTTTAAAAATACTTTGAATTCAGTCTGGGAAGATGACTCAGCAGTTAAAAGTACCTGCTTGCAAAGCCTGCAAGCCTAGAGTTCAATTCTATTTTCAGTGGTGAGAGCCCCATACACAGTTTTTAACTGCATAATTGGTAAATTTGTAAAGTAAATATTAGACAAGACTGAACATAATGATATTTTTCAAAGTTTCAGGCCACAGAATAGATATTTAGAAATTTATTAATTTTAGAATATTTAGAAATTTAATTTTAGAATATTTAGAAATTTATTTATTTAGAAATTCACAGAAAAAATGTAGTGTTGGGAATGTTTATTTTAGTTTGTGGGACAGTTAGACATCAGGAGGTCATTTGAAAGGTATGAGGTGATTACATTCATTTCATATGTTTTTGAAAAGTTTGAGCTTTGGAGGGATGAGTGACTTTCACTGGCCTCACATGTCCTCAGGTGGAACCTGGGGTTTTGAACACAGGTAAGTACTGGCTGAAGAACCTAAGGGTGTCACACACACTCAATGGACTAAGCTCAAGTCATAAGATTTCAAGCTCCTGACATACACTAAAAGACAGGTCATTTTGATAGGTGCACTAGTTTTAAAGACTTTAATCACATTGTGGCTAACTTCTAGTCTATTCCACTTAAAAACTTGAGCCTATGAAATCCTGTTGGGTCATGGATACCCTGCCGGGCAGTTTAGGATCAGGTCTGAAATCATTAGGGACGAGAAGATGACAACGATTTTCAGGGGAAGAGAATAATTGAGAACACTAAGCTCTTCTCTTTCAAATACACAATGGGTAAATAAATCACATTTTCCCAGGTTTTATAGAATTGTCAGTAGCAATGACTAGATTAAAATGTATGAAATGAGAGGAATATCATTATACTTTAGAAAAGATTTTATGCACAGGGTGAAATATATGGGCAATTTAAATATGTAATGTAGAAATAATAAAATGGCAAGCTAATCAAATGTCTGTGCCAAAAATACATTTAGAATGAATTAAAGTCCACTATAAATGAAACATAAGTAGCCCACTTTTACTAAGTTGATCTAAATAGTAGTTGTAAACAAAACATATTTAGTTGACATTTAAACAAAAATCTTCTTGTTTGAATATAAATGCAATGTAAATTAATATTAATAAAATCATACTAAACTCTGTTCAAACACATTAGCTCAGGATAAGTTACATATCATTCCAGTCAATGACATTATATGGGCCTCTATGTGGTTTTAAAATTAAGTCTATATTTTTATTGTAGCACTCTGCCTCTCAAAAGAGCTGAATGGATTATAAAATGCAATCATGCACCAGTAAAATGTTTGTTAAAAGGACTTCATGTGTTATAAGAAAACCCTCCTCCTATTTTTTTTAATTGACCAGTTATCTCCTAACAGATCTGTTAATTAAACCTCATTTGCTTTAAAGAACATGTGGCCCTGAACTGATGATGGAACATTGTGTTCACTGGTCCTTTTAGTTCACTCTTGATAAGGCATAAAAGAGCCAGCTTCATTTCATGTTAAAATGTTTATTAAGATGGTGATAGCATCTATTTCCAGGGGACAAGGCGTGCACAATCACTGGTGTAATTAGGGAATTTGTAAACCACAGGCATTGTCCAGAGTGGTCATTTATATGAGGCCTAACAATGTCACATGAGTTCTGTAAAGAGACAAATGACTTTTTCATTGTAGAAGTGAATTGATTTTTCTCACCATTCTGCATTCAAAAGTTTACTACTGTGAGCAACAGCTACTCTAGAAAATAAAATAAATTGTGGATCACTTTAAAGCATCTTTATCTTGCCATGATTTTATAAGATGTGCTTGATATATAATTTATAGCTTATCTTTCTTTTAATTTAGAATGCTTTCATCCACAAGAAAGCAATAGCATAAATAACATGATCCGACAGCTCCTTTTACTTTTTGGCCCCTGGTTTTCATGGTAACACCCTGACCTTTGTGAAATGGACAGCACTGACATTTTGGCATCCTCAGAAAGGCAAAAAGGATGCTTTTAGGGATGTCTAGACCTTATCATTTTTTAGAAATAGAATGAGAACTGGGATATCTGTATTATATGCCATTTTTATGATAATATAAGAAGTCAAATAAATACTTTTAATGGCAGATGAATGTAATATTCTTTCCTTGGATGTCTTTTGTGTTGCCTCTGATTATTCATATTACAAAGCTTCATTCTTGCTCCTCCCAAAATGTTCTTATAATAATATCTTTATTTAAAATGTGTATGTATCATCTAAATATCTGTAAGGCAATTGCATCCACCCTTGACCCCCTTTACACATATGTGTGTTTCTAATTTTTATTTTTATTAATATTTGCCTGGATAGATATATACCTGTGCTTAGTACTTGGGACATTCTATGTAGGACTAAAACATATGCTATGTTCTCAATATAGAAGCACATTCATAATAATGAAATGTAACTAATATTATAGTGATGGGGCAATAAGAAGACATAAATATTTTTCTGCATTTTTAATGTATCTTAAACTGTGTGCTTAAGTCTGTGAGAATACAAAATAAAAATATAAAGTAGGTATTTTTTTAAGTGAAGTCAGAAATGAGGATAGGTAACTTACCCAAGGTTACCCAGCAGGTGACAAAGGTGGCATTTGAAACTGAGCATCCATACTCAAACACTATACTTTACAGCTATGTTTAGGACATTGTTCTATAAATTGTATCACTTCATTGTTAAATTTTTATTAGTCTCCATTTTGGTTATCTAACTTGTACATGGAGTAACTGTGATGAATTCCTCCTTCAGAAGGATTACACATTTAAAATGTGGACATCATTTTTTAAAACTTATTTATTTATTTATTTGAGAGAGAAAGAGAAAAAGGGGCAGATAGAGAGAGAAGGAGCATACCAGGGCCTCTAGCCACTGCAAATGAAGAACTCCAGACACATGTGTCACCTTCTGCATTTGGCTTACGTAGGTATTAGGGAGTCAAACCTGGGTTCTTAGGCTTCTCAGGCCAGACTTAACTGCTAAGCCATCTCCCCAGCCCGATGGACATCATTTTTCAGAACAATAAGACAAATATGAAAATATATTATGGGATATGAGAATTATAACTCTTAATTAACATTTTTATAGCATGTTTACTATACCTATTTTATATTTTTCTGTCATATTCTTACAAACTTAGGTACATGGTATTGTCAAATAAAATACAATTTGACTATCATTAAATTGTATAATGTTCTATTTAGAGTGATATTTATTTTTAAAACAATTAAAACCATTTAATTTTACCCAAATAACTATAGTTTCCTAGATTCAGTTGGCACTGTTTAGAAAACACATATCAAACATGAAACTTTTATAAATTCAATAAATTCAGGAATTAGTTGCTAATTCTCAGATATATTGATTGCTACTTTATGAAATGTTCTAGTTTTAGCTCAATAGCAAAAGATCTTAGCATCACATTTGCCGTGGTGACTCTCGGTATGGAAAGCAAGCAGGTGCTTCTGGAGTAGAGTCCATTTCCTCTAGTGTCCTCAGCCTATTTCACATTCTTTGCTTGCTAAACTTTTAGCACAGTTGGTTCATAACCAGCTGAAAACCTCATTTTCTTTGTTTAGTTGTTGAAGGAAAGACAAAGTCTTATTGGTGTGATTTTATATTCTTTCTTTCTTTATTTATTTGAGAGCAACAGACAAAGAGAGAAAGAGGCCGATAGATAGGTAAGAGAATGAGCACACCAGGGGCTCCAGCCACTGCAAATGAAGTCCAGATGCGTGCATCCCTTGTGCATCTGGCTAACGTGGGTCCTGGGGAATCAAGCCTCGAACAGGGATCCTTAGGCTTGACAGGCAAGCGCTTAACCACTAAGACATATCTCCAGCCCAATTATATATTCTTAATCAGGAAGCATCTTTCATTTATTTATTTTGGTGTATGAAGAAAAAAAATGTAAGTCAAAGGAGGGAGGTTTGAGTAAGGTAAATTGTACTTTTCTATCTCTCCCAAAGAGTTTAAAGAATTTACATGTTGACTGAGCTGTACTTTAATAATTATCAGAAATATTTGATTAAAAGTTCAAACTAGATAACAAGATTACATAAAGATCATAATAGCTGAAGGTACCTTAAAACTTAACCAAGGGAGGCCCCAATGACCTGAGCCTGGAGCCCAACCTCTTTTCTGTAGTTGAGAGAGCACAGAACCTGTATTTGAAACTTGTATTTTGGCCTGTGTAGCAAAGAAAATATCAATGTCATACAGAAAATTAGTTTCTGTTTTGTTCTTCCACTTTGTGTTCTATTGAATTCCTCAGAGACTATTCTTTTGCCATAGCAACACCTGCTGTGGGAGGGAAGTTGGAACAGCCATAACAGATCCCTGCCAAACCTGTTTTCCCCAATGAGCGGCTTGGCATGTCCTCCATTTCTATACCTTCAGAATGGCTACTTCCAGGATCCTGCACCTCCCCATATGTTTCAAGTAACTAACAATGTTCATATAATAAGATTTTCTAACTCTTTCAAAACTACGCATTGTGTGTGTCGATGTATGAGTGTGCATTTCCCCGGCCCTTAAGAGTTTGCAGGAGCAAATCCTGTGGTATTTTGACCTCATGCTTGCTCTTGATATGGGCATTCTTACTGCTCTGTCACTAGGTTTGTGAACCATTGTCAGCTCTGCCTCATTAGCATCTTCTAATTTAGTATGGGTGAGCTGCTTAAAGGTGTATGTCAGTCCAGAAAAAAAAGGCAATTTTTATTTACAGAATATGGAAAGAGATGTCCTTATACTAATTCATATCATGGACAGAAACAGTAGGCACACCATCTGGTGTGAAGACATGTTTATAAATAAGTGCTTGTTCATATATGAGTTACCCACATGACTGTAAATGATAGAAGCCTTAGAGACTGGTCCACATGAAGGTTCTACTGTACAGATGGCTAGTCTTTTCTTGGATGGGAACTGAGGAAAGCAATAGAATGGACAAATTACTCAATACTGCTAAAATGATCCCTTCTACATTTTAATCTACTATTCTTGTCTCACTTTATCATACTTATGAACAAATAAAATTTTTGTAGCAGTGCAAATGTTATAAAAATAATTGTTTTGTGGATTTTCAGATTTTAAAAGAGAGGCATATTTAGGTATAAGAAAATTATTTTGAGGTTTTCTGCCTTGTAGTTGAGCATCAGATAAACCAGAAACAGTCATTTGTCAATAGTTCTCCTTCTTTGATTGCCTTCTAACTTTCATTGGTGACTCATCCATCAACCAAGAATTTACTAAGCACTTGTAAAATACTTAAGATGTCACATGGGATGGAACCTACAGAGGAGGTGCTAATGTTGGCATGCATCAGCTACACATGAAAGGATGGGCACTTCTGTTGAGAAGTGTTGAGTAAATTGAACACCATAATTCCAAGGTAGAAAATGAACAAAAGATGCAAAAATTAAGAAACTTTAAATAGAGAAGAAAACTTAAATGAAGGAGAGTGAGTGAATTGTATGAGTAAGGAAGATTTGAGTAAGGAAAAAATATTACACCTTTCTCTCTTCTTCCAAAGAAATTAATAAAGAATTCTCTTGTTAATTGAAAAGTTCTTGTTAATAGAGGTTCAAACTCATTTAATTGACTTTAATGTAGCGATATTAAACATAAAATTTGTTAATGTTAATCCACACAATGTATATAGCTATTTCAAGTAGATGGAAGTTACTCTATCTTAGTTTGTAAATTGTGAGATGCATTGTGTGTAATGTAACACTTTTTTTTATTAACTTGAAATGAATGAATGAAAAGAAATGGTAGATGTTAAATTAGTGAATAGCAAGGTAATTCTTGTGTCACTGATGTGAATTTATTTTTTCTATATGTAATAAGATAATGTTTTTTAATAACAATTAATTATAATTTGAATCTGTTTGTTTTGTACATTAGAATTATATGCAGTAATTCTAGCATTTTTCTGGTGACAGAAAGCAGACACATAAAGTTTTATCTTAGTCCTATGGATCTATTTAACTTGTGCTTTTTGATAGTTGTTTTATTGTATAAATCCACAAAAATCCAGAAACAAAAAGCCAGACATGGTGGCGCACGCCTTTAATTCCAGCACTTGGGAGGCAGAGGTAGGAGGATTGCCATGAGTTCGAGACTACCCTGAGACTCCATAGTGAATTCCAGGTCAGTCTGGGCTAGAGTGAGACCATATATCGAAAAAACAAATGAATAAAAAAATCAGAAACAGTTGTTTAATTACTTAAAGTTCTGTACTAGAATAGGTAATAATGCCTGTATGAAGCACCATGTAGGGTGCTCCTGTCAGTACTCCATGCTTCCCCCTAAAATTTGACAACAATATATGCCAGGACAATAAAATAAGTTCCAATAAGATTAATCTAATTTTCTCCTAAATATTCTTGGTGGAATAAAAGAAGCTTTACTTGAGAAAATTATGACTGCTGCATTGATTATGCTATACTTATAAAAATCATGAAAGCATCATAAGTTGTTCATATGCTTCAACATGTTTTAAATTGTAATCTTAAGTAATTTAAATGTCAAAAATTAAAAATATGAGAGTACAGTGAATTGTCAGAGTATGTCATTAGTCCTTTGTTATATTATATTCTTCACTAGGGAGAAAATAGACCATCATTCTTAGCAATTTGGCAATCATTTTAAACCAGTCAAAAGTTCTGATTTTATATCCCAGGGTTTTATTTATTTTCCTAGATGTTCATCGATTATGTTGCTAAGGCACAGACCCTAAAAGTAAAATGAGGTGATTTTAAAACTGAATTAGGATGAGATAGTGCCACACCTTTGAGTAACAACTTAAATGATATTTTTCCACATATCTGATGATGAGTTCTTCATTAGAAAATAGCTGTATTGGTGTGTATGCTATGACAACAGTTAGCACATGTAAAGTCATTCATCTGTTTAAACAAAGGCTGAAGGCATTGAATAGATTTTTCTTACATTGACTCTTCACTTTCCAGTTTAATAACTTTATTCATAGAATTGTTGAAGTATTCATTTTTGAGTATACAACGAAATTAGTTTAGAATAAGATGAAGCAAGAATACTTTCCATTTATTCCCACGGTTTCTATATTTTTGTCACCTGCATTGTCATGTTTCTTCAACCAGCAGAAATTATTTCCTTATGATTTTCTGTGTCTGAATGTCTTACCAGTTTATACTAACCTTGAAAAATTTTCTTTTTCCCATTTCAAGTTCCACCCAATCTGACTGTTCCACAGGAAAAATCACCTTTGGTTACCAGAGAAGGAGACACAATAGAACTGCAGTGTCAAGTCACTGGGAAGCCTAAACCAATCATCCTGTGGTCTAGAGCAGATAAAGAGGTTGCAATGCCTGATGGGTCAATGCAAATGGAGAGTTACGACGGAACCCTCCGGATTGTGAATGTGTCTAGGGACATGTCAGGACTGTACAGATGTCAGACGAGCCAGTACAATGGATTCAACGTGAAACCGAGAGAAGCCTTGGTTCAGCTCATCGTTCAGTGTGAGTAAATTCCCTGTCTGTGTGCTCCCATTGAGTAAGCTCTCTTTCACAACTTGTGCTGTCATTTGAAGAGAGAGGAGGAAATGGCTCCATTGTTTCATGAATATGATTAGTATGAAATATTTTGACACCATTTCTGTCCAATTTAAATTACAATTGACCATGTATCTTGTTATCAGTTAGCTATTAGAAAAGGGTTCCATTTCTCTGTATGTGATCATCATGATGGTGGTTAATGTCAGAGATTCCTCAACCCTAATGTTTAAGACTGTCCATGAGTAATGAAGCAATTCGTTTTTGTACTTTAGACAATTGCATGTTCTTTACCCACACCATCCACCTATTTTAAGAAATCCCTTCACTTAAATGTGGAGTAAGAGTTAAGATAAAATGCTTTAATTGAAATCAAAGTTGCAATTCTTAGTATTGTATCTTAAATGTACTTAAATTCATAAATTTAAGATTCAGTAAAAATTAAGAAATGTTACTAGTGTTGCCTATGTTGAAAACATGTTAAAATAAGGACAAGATTTTAAAAAGTAATCTTATAGTTGAGGATGATAAGTACTGCACACTTGGTTCTATGGTGACAGTTTTGATTCATAAAAGACATCAACAAGGGTTAGCTCCTTCAGTAAAGATGGCTTCACAGAACAGGGATTTCCACCTGGTAGCAACACTGCTTGGGGGTCAAATGGCCCAGCTTTATCCATCTGGCAGCTGGCCACCAGCAGCTTTTGCAGTTCCAGGTGTAGATGCAAGGCATTATGACTTTCCAGAATCTCCTTACATATATTTACCTTTTCTGAAGAATATCTTTATTTGTATGAATAGTAGCATCTTGGATAGTAATGTCTCTAGACATTTCTGAGTGAATTAGAGTTTTATGCTTCAGAAATACATGCCTCTCATGCAGGCACAGTCTATATGTGCACCTGATGATACTTCTGCAAAATTAAAAGTGCAGGAATCCAGATACTTGTAAACTGGCACATATTGTCAATTGTTCAGTGATCTATTAAAGTTCTAAGTTGATATGTTTTGGGCTAATTGGGATAACTATGATACATGTAAAGAATATTGAGATGAAACACTAGCTCCTGTTGTTTAATATATACGCGCACACGCATGTGTACACAAAGAAACATATGTATTTCAGAGCAACCTTAGCAATCAATTTCATCATTATATATAAAAACTATGTATTAAACATTTTGTATTTCTAACATAATGTAATTTATTTATTTACTTATTTTTTTATTTATTTGAGAGTAACAGAGAGAGAAAGAGGGAGAGAGAGAGAGAGAGAGAGAGAGAGAGAGAGAGAGGGAGAGAGAGAGAGAGAATGGGCGCCCCAGGGCTTCCAGCCACTGCAAATGAACTCCAGATGCGTGTGCCCTCTTGTGCATCTGGCTAACATGGGTCCTGGGGAACCGAGCCTTGAACCTGGGTTCTTAGGCTTCACAGGCAAGCACTTAGCCGCTAAGTCATTTCTGCAGTCCACATAATGTAATTTAAATAATAACTAAAAATGCCAAAACTGAATGTAACTTATAATAAACAATTACATGTTAGTAAATGGATATTTAAATGTACAAGTTCATACACAGCTCACACATAATTTCCACTCCAGAGGTGCCTTTTAAAATCTAGGTTTCATGAATACTAGAGAACTTGTTCAATATTGTTTGACTTGAAAGTCTTCAAATTTGTGAACTGAAAAGTAGTCAAATTATTTTAACTTCTTTGAACACCATTTTTTGGATTAAAAACTCTGGATGATAGTTTAAAATTTCCTGAATTATAATGTTTAATATCTTGGAATATACTGGAACTGTCAATTCACAAACACCAACACTCATAATATCATCTCACCTTTAAAACATAAAAAAATGATACCAAATCAGAGAACCAGAGACCCAGAGGCCCCCAACACCTCATCACTGAAGCAGACCCAAAATGAACCCAACATGGCTTAGGGAAATTTTGCAGAAGAGGGGGCAGAAAGAATGTCAGAGCTGCATGTTGGGTCATGAAATGCAGAGACATTTATCTTACTTATAACTGTGGGCTAACTCCACAATGCATGACCCAAATACCTCAACAAGGAGGGGCCAAAGGGAGGAGATAGGTCACGGATGAGCCTAATAATGGTACCAAACTGACTGTATTTGCTGACTACAAAGCTAATTATTAAAAAAAAAAATTCAAAAAAGATAATATGTGAAAATAAGATCAGATATTTGCAGGATATTTTTCTTCTTTAGTTTTATTTATATCCATTATATTATACTAATTATATTATATATTATATATCCATATCATGTGCATTCCTTATATTTTCTTAATAAAGAAAAATGAAAATGTTAATTAGGGGTATTGAAAAACCCATTTTATTTGCCTGTTTACTTTCTAAAGCAAGAAATATTAGGACAACAGAGAACCAAAGATTAGAGCTTTATTTCTCTTGTTTTGTATTGTTTTTCTCAAGAAATCTAGTAAAGAGTGCACGTCAGTTGCTTTTAATCAAAATGAATATGAAACAAAAGTAGAATTTTGAGCCAGGCATGGTGGTGTATGCCTTTAATCCCAGCACTCAGGAGGCTAAGGTAGGAGGATCACCGTGAGTTTGAGGCCACCCTGAGACTCCATAGTGAATTCTAGGTCAACCTGAGCTAGAATGAGACCCTACCTCAAAAAATCAAAAAAAAAAAAAAAAAGAATTTCATGAGCATTATGAATAAAAAGAAAATTAAAGACAGATTGTAAAGTGCAATAAAAGATGTGAAGACTATTAGACAAATGACTATATAATTTTGTTTCGTTGATGAAAGATAAAGAATAACCATGAAGTTGTGTGTGTTGGAATACACCTTTAATCGCAACACTCCGGAGACAGAGGTAGTGAGTTCAGGGTCAGCCTGGGCTAGAGACCCTTCCTCGAAAAACCAAAAGAAAAAACAAAGAAAGAAGAACCATGACAAACTAACACTACAACTTGTCAACTTGTTGGACTTTTAAAAGGCAAATTTGTTCTGAAAACATCAGTGGTACTATAGATTCATCTAAAGTTAACGACAAAGATGAATAACCATTGATCAAAATGACACAATCAAACAGCTTGACATACTCAAAATGGAAAATGTGAAAGTCCATCCAAAGGAATTTGATTTTGTTTACTTTGATTTGAAGTTAATTTGTAATTCAAACGTTTAATTATGACATTTTCTTTCAAAACCTTTTAGTTGAAAACTTCTATAAATACAGACAATGTACCATGATCAGAATCCCCTCCCACCACCCTTCCTTTTCCCCTCCCAAGTCCACCCTCCACTGAATCCATTACTTTCCAAATAGTCTGTCTTCTATTGAGATGTCACACTTTTTCTCTCCTATTCTGAAAGTCTTTTGTACATAGTATCAGCCAATGTGAGTTCATGAATATCAAGGGTACTATGTATATGAAAAACAGTATAGGAAATATCCCTCCCCTTCCTTTTGTTCTTAAAGTCATTCCATCACTTCTTCCATTATGGTACCTGGGTGTAGAAGGGTATGACAGAGATGACATACTCAGTGCCAAAACTTTACTGTAATTGTGACATTTTCATACATACTTTGTTCATAGTCATCCTTCTCATTTCCTCCGACCCCTCTTTCAGGTCCCTTTTATCTCCCCAAATCTCTCCTAAACTTTAAGGTCAAACATAGTCAAATACTCTTCCTTTGTTTTGTATTTCTCTCACCCATATCCCACCCTTAGAATCTTTTCCTTTCCTCTCATGGTCCCTCTCTAGCTCCAAACGCTCACTCTCTTTCTCTCCTTTCTCTCTCTCTCTCTCTCTCTCTCTCTCTCTCTCTCTCTCTCTCTCTCTCTCTCTCTATATATATATATATATATATATATATATATATATGTATATATATACATACATACATACATATATAGATATAGGTATATATACACATATAGATGTACACAGGACTACATATATATATAAAATAAACTTTCTATGCATATCTATATCTATATATGTATGTGTATATATATAGAAAGAGATAGCAAAAGAGAGCAAACTTATAGTATTTGTTTCTCTGAGTCTGGTTTATTTTTCTCAATGATTTATATTTATAGCCATTTTCCAACAAATAATTGTGATTTAATTTTCCTTTGTATCAGAATAAAATTCCTTTGTTTATATGCATAACATTTCCTTTTTACATTCATCTATTAATAGGTATCTCGGCTGGTTCCCTTTCTTAACTATTATGAATAGTATAACAATAAAACATGCATATGAAAGTATCTGTGTAGTCCCAAGAGTGGCATAGCTCAGGCAAATCAAAGTAATTCTATTTTTAGTTTTATTTTTTATAACCTACATATTGGTTTCCATAATCTTTGTGCTAGATTACATTTCCCAAATTCTAAACAGGATGATGAACACATTTTCAAATATTTATTGACCATTTGTGTTTCTTTTGAGAACTGTCTATTTCAGTTAAGAGCCTATATAATGAATGGAAGATTTGACTTTTTAGTGTTTACTTTTTGAAATTCCTCATATAATGTAAATATTATCATCCTGTCTGATGTATAGTTGCCAAATTTTTATTCCATCTGTAGACTGTCTCCACACTCTGCTGATTGCTTCATTTACTCTGCAGAAGCTTTTTATTATCTTAATGTGTGTGGTTGTATATGCGTATAGGCCTGCCAGTTCCTCTTCCCAATGTACATGAACAACCAACCAAATGGCAGGTGTCCATGCCACATTTTGTTTCTGGCTTGTGTGAGTGGCTTGTGTGTTGAACCCAGAATGGCAGGCTTTGTCACCAAACAACTTTCACTGCTAAATTAAAATTGCTATGAGTTGAGTGTTTTAACTTACAGAAATTTCGTACAGTGGTGGGCATGTTCTAACTGATCTCACATGGGGATATTTATTTCTCTAGGGCTTGTTTTGTAAATGTACTGATTTCATTTCGGAGAGCAGAGTGCTCCACAAAGCCATACTTTCTAGTGATCACAATAGGTTTCAACCTATATAATAGAAGGGCAAAAGCACTGAGATCATAATACAATATCTTACTGTTTTTATTAAAGATAGCTCGTTCATTTTCCTACTATGTTGCTCACGGTCCAAGACAGTATCTGTACACACACACACACACACACAAAATATATACAGAATATTTGGCAGTGCTGAAGACTTAACTCAAGACCTCATATATTTAATTTTTTAGTATTACAACACTTGACAATTAGATATTTGATTTATTGATCCAATATCAGTCTCTGTGTTCTAAAAAAACACCTCGAGTACAAACTGTTTCTTAATAAATTCTTAAGTTTATCTTCTCATTATGTAATATAGTTTACTAGAAAGTATGTTGAAGAAATCTTTTAGTTCACTGAGAAATTACTTAATATTTTTCAGCACTTATTTTCCATATTTTAACACTAATAATTATTAAATACAACTCAGCAGTTATTACACAGCATTCTTTTATTTTGATTAAATGGCAACATTAGTTGTTTTGTTGTTTGCCATAGTTATTAAAATATTAATCTACTGAACACTATATATATATTAAAAATGTTGTGGTAAAGTCCTCTATTGTATAATATGCCAATGATGTTAATTTCAACTACTTTCACAAGCATAGGACCGCGTTAGGCATGATTAATATCAAAGTTCTTCACAAAGATTTAAGACACAAAGTACAAGCTTGCCAGAATGCCCCTTAACTTCCCATTCCTCAGGGAACATTTCAAAATATGGAATCTTCTTTTTATGATTTGAGGAGGGATTTTTCTGGCATCTGGTGGTTAAAAGAGAGGGATAGCACTAAAAGTCTCCAACACAGAATTTTCCCACTAGATTTTAATTATTTGTTGGGAAAGGATAGCCTAACATGATAATTGTGGAATGTTTAGAGTCATACTTCCCTCTAGTCTTTAGATTCTGATAGCATTCTCCCCATAACATGAGACTATAAAATACCTCCAGATATTGTGAAACGACCCATAACTATTACAATCACTGAAGGTCAAGATCCACTGGCCTGCTGATAGCTCACACACAAGGAGACAGTCTACGTAACTGGGAGATGAAAACAGTTGCAGCATTCTCTGCCCTGCTGGCATCCAGGTATCTTAGAACTATTGTGTAGGCTGAATTTCCAGATTCCTCGGAGGGTTACAAGACTCACTTCACTGAGCTTAAGCTGTGGCTCCTATCAAATATTAGTGACTTCCTCATCTACTTTTTGCCGTGTGAACAAGCAAGTACATTTCCAACATAGTTCTGTTGTTCAACATTTTTTTTTTTATTCACCTGTGAATTACTGTGTCTGTATTCTGTTTTTGTAGGACTCCTGGTTTTGTATCTGTGTTTGGTAAGGAATGTTTACACTCAGTGCTATTCCATCATTTTGTTCTTATCCAGATCATGTGTTCCTTTTTTTGTGGTAAATTTATATTTCCTTAAAGTCTTAATAATTGTAACAAACTAATGCAAAGTTTCTTCAAATAGAAACTTCTTCACTTCAACTGAGCAGCCATCGTAAAATTGAAAGAAATTCTTCCTTGATTTGATATGTATAAAATTTATTTCAAAAGTGGAATTTGTTTTTCCTTAATTCCAAAGTATTTGCAAAGAGAAAGAAGTTACATCTTTTCTTAAAAAAAACAGTGACTAGGTAGTGTTTATTCTTTTATATTCTCTTAAGGTATGAAATTCAATGTTGTGTTTCTTTAAAAAACTTTTTCTATAACTTGAGTGGCGTGTAAAAAGTTTATAAAGGGGTATAAATATTAAAATGGATGGAAAATTTAATAGTATTTAAGGAAAATGGGATGTGGCTTCCTGTAATTTTGTTATTTGCATTAAATGGCAGAGGTAATCTGATGATACTTAGAATAGTGAGTGTCTTTGTGTCCAACACTGTTAAGAATTTCTCTGCAGGTTCTAGTGTCTGAATATATGTTCGTATACACAAGACAAGTGCTTAGTGTGTACTATTTATATAAATGTATATAAATGAATGATTTAGCACTGTGTAGCTCAGTTAAAAGACAAAGTTTCCACTTCATGTCCTCACTTGAAATCCTAAGGTACAATTAATTGAACTAGTCAAAAATTATCTGATTTACATTCTAGACATGTATATTCTATTATTTCAAGAATCTCCAAAAAATTGAATGCTAAAATTAAAGAGAGTCATAATTAATAAAATTTTCCTGCAATAAGACCCTAGTGTAAAAATAACTCAGATGTATATTCCAAAGAGACAGAAGAATAAAAAATAATTGAGAAATTAGAAGCACAGATAATTACATGCACTTGTCTTTGTTGGATATATTGCATCTAGAGAAAGCACAGTGCATTTGAAATATTATTGAAAATGCCTAAAATAGATGACAGGATTTAATTGCCTGATGAATTATTTTTGTAAAAGACATCACCTTATGAATTTCATCTTAATCTTTCCTACTCTTTGGTTTATGATTAATTTCCATTTAGATAAATATGGTCACCGGTCTAAATGGCATACACACAAAAATGTGTTATGTTTAAATTAGTCATTTTTAAGGAGTATGGACCTGCTATCTTACTAAAGATAACTTTCATTCTTGATTTAGCATAACATTGGCATAAATAGAAAGAGAAAAGTATGCTGTAATGCTTTGTAAATCAGCCTAACATTTCATGTTTGCTTTCATGTCTGTTTCTATGTAGATACTTTGAGCATATGCATAAAGAAGATACATTTTACAAAGTAATGGAAAGATACTATAGTCTGAAAGTTAATATGTCTCTCTAAAAGCCATTTTATATCAAATCTCTAGTTTAAAAGTCATATTTTCCTTTTATTTGTGGAAAGTATCTGTTTTTAGATAAGTTTTTAATTTTTTTCCCTCAAAGTAGTGTGTTAAAAATTGTTTCCAATATTTTAAATGGATGATATCAGTTTATTTTGATAAGAAAAATTAATTTTGTCAGCAAACACACACTGATAATTGTTTGATGTTAAAAAATTAAGAAATGACCACTTTTGTCTTGGGCAATACACACGGTCTTGGGAAAGTATGAATTTTGGGAAGGGGCAGCTTTCCTTTCAGAAAGAAGAGTGTATTACACTCACCTTTATGCTAAACTCTTTTCTCCTGTCTTCTCCTCTGTTCTTTCTTTCATACATACATATACCAAATACCCATACAACCTATTCATCTTCAGCTTACATGCATATGTACATACTTTTTAGGTCATTATTGTTTAGATTCGTTGTTCTTTGTTTGAAGATGGAACATACCTTGCCATTTCCTCACTGTAAATAATTACACTGGTTTTTCTGGAGAATTCTATTAAAGAAAGGCAGTATTTTTCTTTTGTACTTCTAACGGTGGACTGGGTGGCCAGTATATTTTCCCAGTTAGGTACTTATCATAAGGTTTTTTTTTTTTTTTTTTTTTCCCTATCAATATCTAAAAAGCACTGTGTTTACTAAGAATTGTATCTGGCTTTACAACCTTCAACTTCAGGTTTTAATAATTTAATATTTTCATATTCTACTTATCTCATCAACATAATTACTTAACATTCATATATTTATTCATATTGTTAGATTTGCATGATAAAACATTAATGATATATTTAGATATATTTAGATATATTCTTATTAACACTTGAATTAAACATATCAGTGTCTTACATTTCACCCTTAAAATTTAGTTGATTAGGGGACAGAAAAGTTAGGATCAATATTTCTAAAAAATTTTAATAGTGTGTGATGAAAGCTAAAGCTCATACAAATAAAATGCACACCATCTACCTTATAGCCATAGTAATTCTACCTAACCAGTTTAGATGTGATATTCATTTTCTAAAATGTTTGAACATTTTTGCCACATAAATACTGTTTTGAATAAAATTTTCTGTATCAAATATTGAGTGTTTATAATTTCTTTATATCTTGTTTTAAAATGTATGATTAAAATATTAACAATAGATTGCCTTTGAAAGACAAAATATATAGCCCCACATAGCCTATTCTTATATCTCTCTATGATTAATATGTGGCTTCCTTATTTCTGCAAAATTGATTTACATAATGACTGCTTTTCCTGTATCTCATAATCTCAAGATTTTGGTATTGTATTAATTCTTGGATTAGATACATGTAGCATGTTAAATAATCTCTGCTTTTCTAAGGTAATGGCAATTTTTCTTTTTATTTTGCTTTCATTCACTCATTCATTCAGAATACTGCAGTAAATTGTTTCAATGAATGCTTAGTCAGTTAATTTAGTAAATATTAATTTAGTCAATAAACCATTACAAGTTTCTGGGCTAGAGTAATGGAATTTAGGGAAGAATCAAAGGGAAGCTGTACTGTAGGTACATAACACTTTAATGTAGAAGTAGAGTAACTTGACTCACATTTTTTTCTATCACTCATTCTTATCACCCACCCACTGCTCTTTTTACCCTTTCCATATCCTTAGTAACACCCCTGAGTGAACAATATTTTAAGTACTATAATAACATAACAGCAAAGTTCCATACATTATGAAGAATATTCCAGTATTCTTGTAAGTTATACTATGAAGAACACACACATGACCATTTTCTTACAGAGTTGACATGGTTTAAGTTGAGAAGACTAGGGGAGCAATGGAAAGATGTGAGATCCAAAGGATGGTTTTCAAACTCTTTCGAGTATTTTCTTTTTCTCTGAGTGCTTGTAAAAATTTGATTAAAGTAGTATAATAGTGGATTTGCACCATTGTATTACTGGTAATGTTCTCTGTGTGGTAGCCAAACAATCAAGAAGAAAAACCTGTCACTGGAACCACCATTGTGTTTAGCCTGGGAGATGCCTTCCAAGTGGTTAACCTTCCCTTTCTTTAGTTACCTTACTTCTCCACTGTATTTATGCTTCTTACCATTGGATGCCCTGACTCCTTAGATTTCTGAAATTATGCATTTTGGGCATTGACTTTTCCTTGCTAATATCTCTCTCAGACTCCAGTGCTTTGAACCATATGAGCTCTCCTTCTCATCTTCCAAGTTCTACTTCACAGCAACTTTGCCTGTCTTCTACCCTTGCTTAAGTTCTGGCTTCACTTTCTAACATTCTGACCTCTAGGCGTTCGGTGTTTCTCATTATGCCACAAGGAAATCTCAATCCCTGTAGCTTGTTTATCAGCCCACCTGTGGATGTCCAGCACTTTTGGGTGCTATGTTTCTATGCAACATTCTTACTGCTGTCATAGCAGACTACCCAATTTTCTTGACACCCGACATCTTATATGTATCCATGTATTTCATTTCTTCATGCCCCATTGTTTTAGATTCCCATGATTCTTTCCATCACTCTACACCAATTCAGTCATGGTAATTGTTCTTAATTTTCCAGTAAAATAGGTCCTCTTTCCTCTAGATGCAAGTTCCCAGTGGCATTTGTGGAAATACATGCTCCACATTACAGTGAATTCTTCATATGCACTATTTGATTGAATCTTTATATTCTTGATATCACATCTGTTGTGGTTTGACTGTGAAATTTCCCCATAGGCTCATGTTTTTGAGCACTTGGTTCCCAACCATTGGTACTGTTTGAGAAGGAAGTGGAACCTTTTTGAGATGGAGCCTTTCTAAAGGAAGTGGGTCACTGTGCATGGACCTGTGATTTTATACCCCACCCCCACTTCCTGTTCTTCTTTTGCTTCCTGGATATGGATACAATGTTATCACTTGGCTTCCCAGTCCTGCTGACTCTAGCTCTGTAACTGAAGGCCAGAATCAAGTTTTCCTCCCTTTAGATGCTTTATGGCAGGTGTTTGGACACAGCAACAAGTACAGTAACTTAATGCTCATCATACTTTTATTCATTTGGTTGGGTATTAAAGCCTACCATGCTCCTTTTCTCACCTAAAAACTAAGCTTGTTAAAGGTAAAGTTGTGATTGATTTGTCTGTACTTTCTGGTTGAGTGCTAGACACTAGATTGGTATCTGAAAACAATTGTAGTAAATGATTAAATAAAGCAATAAGTCAATGGGAAATGCCCACTTGAGAATGCAGACCTTCAGACCTTCAATTACTTTGAACTGATTACCATTTGAATCATGAATGTTGATTCAATTGATCATGTCAATGACAAGTCAATCCATTTCATGCAGTTCCCTGCTTTGATGGTTGTATTCAGCTTATGAACTTTTAGGAAACCTTTGAATGAATGAACATCCTTCATTTTACATTTGATTTTTTATTACTTTAATCTTCTAGTTCTTTCTTTAATCTTGCCATCATGTAATATGCATGAACACAGTTGAAGTACATATGGAGATTGAAATGAACATAAAAATCTTAATGTAAGCAATGCAAATATCTAAAGAACTAATGATAACATGAATTATACAAGATATGATTAGACTTGTCCATGAAATCAAAACCTGGGTATAATCTTTCTTTATTGATGAAGACTAAACTTAGGTAAAATGACAAAAATATATTATTGATTCTACTTTTCCTTGTTTTGGAAAACATATCACATAATTACTTTTATAATAATTAATTGTAGTATCTTACACAATTAAATTTCCATAATTGAAACTTATATATACATTATTATTTTTAATTATTTACTTATGATGATACTTTTTTACTTTCCTTTAGACATCTTAATTCAAATTTTTCTAATTGCCATATACATATAAATAAACTCTTAAAACATAACATTTATATATCACACACAGACTTTAATAAATATATAGTTTTCCAACTTATTTTATGTTAACATGGCATTTTATAAAGCTTTAAAAATATTCTAGAATTTGAAGTTAATAGATTACACATATGGAACTACTGAATATTAAGACAATTCTTTTTTTTTTTTTTTTTAATTTGTTTGAGAGCGACAGACACAGAGAGAAAGACAAATAGAGGGAGAGAGAGAGAATGGGCGCGCCAGGGCTTCCAGCCTCTGCAAACGAACTCCAGACGTGTGCGCCCCCTTGTGCATCTGGCTAATGTGGGACCTGGGGAACCGAGCCTCGAACCGGGGTCCTTAGGCTTCACAGGCAAGCGCTTAATCGCTAAGCCATCTCTCCAGCTCAAGACAATTCATTTTTAAAACTCCCAATATACTGCCTTGAAACATAATGTAATGACATATTCTATAAGGTAGAAAATTCATAGGTAATTTTAACCTCTTAGGTAAACGTTTTATTTCTTTTAGCATACAAATATAACACAATGTGCAATTCACTACAGGGCAGTTATTGACATTTGAGAACATAGTTCATCGTAGAAATTGATATTATAAATGCTAAGTACATTCTTAAATCATGCAAGATGTAATATTTGTATATCATATTAAGAGCCATTTATTCTAAGTCATGGCTTTTACATCATATTCTTTAACAAGTATTTTTTTTTTCCAGATTGTTAGTTCCGCAAAATAGTGTTAATTAGTTAGTTTTTGTTGGTTGGTTTGAAGATTGTAAGTCACACTTCATCTTTAATGTCTCTGCTTGACCTTTTCTAGCTCCAAATTCCCTTATGCTTTATGATATGATGCTAAAAAATTATCCACTTCCTTTATTCTTCAATGTAAACTTACCACCAACTTCAAAAATTCACTTTACATGAATAGAATATAAATTATAAATTTGTATAAAAAAACTGCACTTCTCCCATTAAAACTGGCTATTTATAGGAACTAAATCTGAATAAATAATTTACACTCACATGCCTATCACTTATACCATATAATAATGATGAGGCACCAAATTTATTAACACATTAATTTAATTAAAATGGAAGCCAGTTATTCAAAGCATTATTTGAAGAATTTTTGTGCAATTATTTATATTGAATGGCTAAGAAATTAAAATTTTAGAATGCAGTATCCCATAGGTATTACATATGTACTCATCTCTGCCAGTCTTTTAAAATAACATAGAATGCCAAAAACAGGTTATAAAAATGTTATTTTGAATTGTGGTAAATTGCTTTGTAATATGCAGATACAAATAACATTTTATTTGGAATATTTTAGAAGGAAAAGAAAATTACCTTATTTAACTAGGTATCTCAAGACTCTTCCTGACAGTTTATACAACATTCCCCTATAATATTCCAGGAATTTATATTATTTTTCATATCTAATTTCATACTATTCCTATATTCTTAAAGTTTATATGACTATTTCTAAGTCATGTATATATGTGTATACACACACACACACACACACACACACACACACACACACACACACAACCAGCTCATACAGAAGCAAATATTGAGTGTTTCCCTGTCAGCAGTTGGAATAAAATGCTGAAGATGCAAAGATTGTTCAAATCTATCCTCATACTTACAAGACCTTCTCTTTGGCTTGAAAGTCAGAAGCAGTAATGAGTCATTTCCATAGTGCTAGCAGGGAAATATTGCCATATTCTGATGCCACATGAAAGTTAATGGAGAAAGATCCCATCTTGCTCTTAGATTAGTTGGAAATTTTTTCCTGAGGTGATGTATAAGCTAAATTTTGAAGGATGACCAGGACACAAGGATTTGTTATGAAAGCAGTGAGTCCAACTTTGATAAAGGTCCAGAGGGCCAAATATATTGTGTTGAGTTCAAGGGACAGAAATAGACTCTGTATTACTAGAATCAAAATAGGGTTGCTGCACAAAGAGTAAGTGTAGAACAAATTCCAGAACATTCCTGCCTTTAGGGACCTGCCCCTTCTAACGCCTTCCTAAGACTAAGAGTTCAAAATTTCTACCCATTTAAAAAAATTGTTTTTGTTTATTTTTATTATTTGACAGCGACAGACAGAGGAAGAGACAGATAGAGAGAATGGGTGTGCCAGGGCCTCTAGCCACTGCAAAGGAACTCCAGACGTGTGCGCCCCCTTGTGCATCTGGCTAAGGTGGGTCCTGGAGAATCGAGCCTCGAACCGGGGTCCATAGGCTTCACAGGCAAGCGCTTAACCACTAAGCCATCTCTCCAGCCCAAGCCATCTCTCCAGCCCTTTCTACCCATTTTTAATTCAATTCAGTCACATGTACAGCAGAGAAATTAAAATGTGATGGCTCACTATATAAAACATGGAATCACAATTTACTGTGTACTAACTATTATAATGACATTTTTCTCAAATCCATCTTGCATTGGTCTTCTTTTCTTAAGCTTCTTATGTTGATAGAATTTAAAAATGTGCTTGGTGAGAGAAACGAGTATATTGATTAGATTTTAATGACTGGGAAGCTAAATACTAGAGTACCAGTTAAGGTGTCAGGATTTAATGATTGTCAGAGGAGATAGGAAAGCTTCAGGTAATATGAACCTTAACACATATGGAGAATATTCAAGTTGAAATCAGCTGGGTTCATGGTGATTCTTCACTAATCAGCCAACATTTTTAGAACATTCAGTGACTTCATTTGATCACTTCCATGTTGAATTAAGGTTTGAATGTTTATTCCAAGAAACAGAATGATTTTAATTTATTTATTTGAAAGAGAAAGAGGGAAGGGGAGAGAGAAAGAGAGAGAGAATAGGCGTGCCAGAGCCTCCAGCCACTGCAAACAACTCCAGACATGTGCACCCCCTTGTGCATCTGGCTAACAGGTCCTGGGGCATCAAACCTGGGTTCTTAGGCTTTGCAGGCCAAAGCCTTAATGATTAAGCCATCCTCCAGCCCCAGAATAATTTTATATTTAATTTTGAGCAAATACTTCCAGGGCAAACATGATTTATGTAGTAATGTAAACTCATCTATAGGTCTATTTGGATTGCAAAACTATACAATATATATCTATAATTAATTTGAATTAAATGAATACTTCATTGAATTGTCCTGACTTCATAGGCAACTTGACAGTAGTCACTAACTACAGATTAATGTTGTTTTAGTAATGATTGGTGTGATTAGAGTATTTTTTTTGGAGTTCCACATTAAAAGGAGAAAGAATGAAAAACAACTTAGTCTGGTAAATAAAGTTTAATGAATAAATAACTAATGTGTGTTTGGAGGAGAGATTAAGACATGAAAAACTGCTTAGTGAGAAACAGATATTTTTCAATAACAAACATGACTGCAAAAAGAATGACACTATTGAAGACAATGAAAGATCTGATAAAATGATACAGAATTCAACTTATTGAGTGTTTTAATTTTTAAAAGCCTCCTCAGAGCACATTCATTTTACCCAAACTCCATGAGAAGATATTTTATAGATCATGACATTGTGGCTCAAAAGGTTAAATGACTTAACTAAATCACATACCTGATTAATGACAGAACTAGAGTCAGGGTTTCTGTTCCAGTGACACTTTCATGCTATCAAATTATGTAAAATATTTAAATGTTTGTATAAAATAGCCTTTCTGAGCAGACATGAAAAGTATGCCCGAACTCTTAACTGTAGAGCCCAAGGAATAAGAATATGACTCCTAGGAATGTAGCTCATTGAGAAAAAATGTCCAGAAATTATTTGTTTTCAAAGACTAAGTTTCATATAGACAGTAATCACTGCATAGATATTTGGAGTATTCACAAGGGCATTAGCCATTAGACATTGGCTACTTTTTTCAAGTACAACTTCTTAGGATTTTTTTTTTATTAGTTATGTACACAATGTATATAGTCATGTTGATACCATTGTTAGCCTCCTCCCTGTCCTCCCCCCTCTGCACGGACTCTTCTTGTTGGGAAATATGGGTTGTGCATTGTGGGGCTAACCATCAGTTATGGGTAAGAGGTAATGTCTTTGTGCATAATGACTCAGTGAGTGGCTCTAACATTCTTTACACCCCCTCTTCAACAAATTTCCCTGAACCATGTTGGGTTCAGTTAGGTCTGTTTTGGTGATGAGGTCTTGGGAGCCTCTGTGCCTCTGGATATTTGGTTTGTAGGAGTTGAGTATTCTCTGTGTCTATCTCCTCACCCTTGTTCTGGTATCAGGATCACCAAGAAAGCAGAACTCTTGCTCATTTCTCCAATTACTCTTAGTTTCAGCTGGGGCCCTTTTGAGGTGAGATGGGCTGGTTCTCTCCTGAGGATCTGAGTCTCAAAAAGAGAAGCAAATTCTCCAACAGAGAGTCAAGTTAGTGAAAGATAAATGGGATAGCCATTGTTATTTCAGAGACAATGTAATAGGTGTAGGCCATCTTCTAGCCCACAATTGATGAGAGCTTGATAATGGAGAGTGGGCTCATTTTGTATCTGGTTCTGACTTGTTTCCCAGCTCCAGCTATGGGTTCCATTCCACTGAGCAGATAAATTAGCCAAATCAAGAGCAATTGGTTTCCCACCATGGCTATATGCCAGTGTTGCACTTGTGTAAGCATCATGTCAGGTTATTTAATGCTGAGTAGCTTAGACCATGAGTTGCTTAGACAGATATCTGTCATTTTCCCCCCAGTTGCTCATGTAACACCTTCCTACACTAGAGTTGCTTACTGTATGGGGACTCTCTCTTCCACATTCTATCCAGGTCACTCCATGTTCTGTACAAACAGTATCTGGTGTCTTCAGTACTAGGGTCTTACCAGTAACCTTTGGTGGTTCATCAGATACTCTGACAGAAATTTGTCTTTTTTTGAGAAAACTTGTAGGTTTTTCTGATCAATAGCTCATTGTGGATGTTAGCCACATGCTGTTACTGGGAGTTACAGGCCAGTGCCAAAGAAAAGAAGGAACAAAAAGATATATAATATAAAAGAGATAGAAGAGAGGGTGGAGGGAGAGACAGGAGAAGATTAAGGTCAGTCATCATACCCTCTCCCTCTCCAGGGCCTTGTGACTCAGGTGTTCCTTCTAAGGACCTGATGAAGGTTCAACCATTTAATCTGTCTTTTAGGATGTATAATTTTATGGTACCATTGCCATTTGGGTCCAGTTTTGTGTTCCTACCCCTACCCTTAACCTCTCCTCCAACCCCACCCACCCTATTGTCCAGTCCTTATTAGGTATGTCAGCATCTCAGGTAGAGTCAAATTAGGAGCTGTAGATGAGTGATTATCTTTCTGTGATTGGGTAAGTTTACTGAGAATGATCTGTTCCAGGTTCTACCATTTTTCTTCAAATTTCATTGTGTCATTTTCCTTTACTGATGTGTAGAATTCCATTGTGTAAATATACCACATCTTGATTATCCATTCAACTAATGATGGGCATCTAGGTTGATTCCAGCTTTTAGCAATTATGAATTGAGCAGCTATAAACATGTTTGAGCAAAGCTCTCTGAACTGAGGTGTGGAGCTTTTTGGATAAATACTTATCAAGCAAATAACTGAGTCTGGTGGTAACTCTATAGTCAACCTTTGAAGGAGTCTCCATATTGCATTTCAAAGTGGTTGTACCATCTTACATTCCCACAAACGGAATATGAAGGTTCCTATCATCCTTGCCAGCATTATTTCCATTTGATTTTTAATGATTTTTATCCT
Source organism: Jaculus jaculus (assembly GCF_020740685.1). Lineage (NCBI taxonomy): Eukaryota > Metazoa > Chordata > Mammalia > Rodentia > Dipodidae > Jaculus > Jaculus jaculus. The sequence goes on along the minus strand of NC_059108.1, from coordinate 100,939,371 downwards.
TACTGGGGTAAGGTGGAACCTCACAGTTGTTTTAATTTGCATTTCACTGATGACTAGGGATGATGAACATTTTAAGTGTCTGTTTGCCATTTGTATTTCTTCCTCTGAAAGCTACCTGTCCAGTTCTTGGCCCCATTTGGTGAGTGGGTTGTTTCACTTTTTATTGCTTAGTTTTTTTGGGGGTGGTTGTTGTTTATTTTTTATTTATTGAGAGCAACAGAAGGAGAAAGAGGCAGGGGGAGAGAGAGAGAGAGAGAATGGGCATGCCAGGGCCTCCAGCCATGGCAAATGAACTCCAGGAATGTGTGCCCCCTTCTACATATGGCTAATGGGGGTCCTGGGGATTAGAGCCTCTATCTAGGGTCCTTAGGCTTCACAGGTAAGCCCTTAACCACTAAGCCATCTCTCCTTCCCAGGTTTTTGAGTTCTTTGTAGATTTTAGAAATTAGGCCTCTATCAGTTGGATATCCAGCAAATATTTTCTCCCATTCTGTGGGTAGTCTATTGGCTCTGATTATTTTATGTTTTTTTGTGAAGAAAGTTTTTAGCTTCATGAGAACCCAGTGGTTGAGTGATTGTTTAAGATCCTGAGCTACTGTGGTTTTGTTCAGGAAGTTTTTTCCCATACCTATATCATGGAAAGTTCCCCTATTTCTTTCTTCCAGTATTAGCCATGTTTCTGGTGTTATATTGAGGTCTTTGATCCATGTGGATTTGATTGTTGTACATTGCAAGATGTATGGATCAAGTTTCAATTACCTGCATATGGTTATCCAGTTTGCCCAGCACCATTTGTTGAAGATGCTGTCTTTTTCCAGCCTAACTTGTTAAGGCCTTTGTCAAATATCATGTAGCTATAGTTATTTGACCCAAAGTCTGCATCCTTGATTCTGTTCCATTGTTCTATACTCCTATTTTTATACCATGCTGTTTTTATTACTATGGATTTGTAATATAGCTATAGATCAGGTATGGTGATGCCTCTAGAGGTGTTTATTTTGCTGAGGATATGCTTTGATATCTGATGCCATTTGTCTTTCCATATAAATTCTGAGATCATTTTTTCTATCTCTGTGAAGAACAATGTTGGGATTTTTATTGGTATTGAATTAAATGTGTATATTGCTTTTGGTAAGATTGCCATTTTCACAATGTTCATTCTGCCTATCCAGGAGCATGGGAAGTCTTTCCATTTTCTCAAGTCCTCCTAAATATCTTTTTTGAGTGTTTTTTATGTTTTCATTATATAGGTCTTTCACATCCTTGGTTATTATTATTCCAAGGTTTTTTCTTGTTGTTGTTGTCATTGCTATTGAGAATGGTACAATGTGACTTATTTCTTTCTTTGCATCTTTGTTTTTTGCATAGAGAAAAGCTACTGATTTTGTGCATTGGTTTTGTCTCCTGCTACTTTGCTGAAGGAATTAATCACCTTTAAGAGTTTTGAGATGGAGGTTCTTATACAAGGGTTTATTCATCATGGTTATTTACTATTTGACATAGATATTCCATAAGCTTAAGACTTCAATTGTAGATACAAGAAAAGGTCTCAAAACACATTTAGAAATGGCATGTTTTCCAAAATAATTTTCATGATGTCATAATCTACTCTGTTAATTTCTGTCTCTTGTATTATTATTGGAAATGAACATAATTTAATGCTTTAAAAATTTTATTTACCAAAGCTCATATAATTCTAACAAACAACTCAGAGTCATAAAAATCAGCGTATTAACATGATAGAAAAACTCCTTGATGCACATTAAATAACAGAGAACATATCTAACCAATAAGAATCAGGAATGAGAGAACATTAAATTCTATTAGCCCATCTGCAATGCAATGCATTCACTTTCCTACCTGTCAGATGCATGGTATAATCAGAGAAGGAAAGAGACTCTCTACAGTGTGTTAGAAAGATTCTTAATATTTTATTTGACATTATTTCTTACTTCTCAGGTTTAATATTCTATGTGACTTTATTTCTTACTTCTCAAAGCATCAGGGAAAAACCACATTACCTTCACTAAGTGCCTCATGTTTCCCTACAGTTCACAGGGCACCACACAGTCCTAATGCAACTACAATAGCTCTTATGTCTATGCAAGTATCCAGTGAACATGTAGCACAAGGTACTTCCTTCTGTCTTCATTGTGAGACTTGTCCAATCCTGCAGCAAGCACATGGAAACATCACATCTCATGATATCTCAATCTTCAACTAAGTGTTTAAGGAAAAATTATTGGAGATGAAAAATCTATGACTGACTTTCTTTCCCCAAAACATTATTATTATATATTATTATATATTTACAACTATTTGATGAGTATATAATTTTCTCCATCATCAGAAATCTCTACATTAATCCATCTCTTACCTAAAAACTGCTACCTCAGAGTTTAAGTCATTTCATAATTCTCATTTATACATGATAAAAATCCTATAGGAATTCCTAACTGACCATTTAACCTGTTACTTCAGTAATGTTAATGCAGTTTACCAGTTATCCACAGTATTGAACTTTTTAAGAGCAATAATCTCTTCTTAAAGAATCTTGGCATCTACATAGGTTTATGGAGCCAGATATTGTCAATGGGAATGGACATGGCCAAAATTATTCTCCAAAAAGTTATTTAAGTCTACAGCCTATTTCGGTCAAATAATATTCTGTGTTTTAACACACAAACACCATTAAAGATATTTTTTTTTTACTCACACACGGTGTTTGTGTCTAACTACTCCCCTCAAAGAAAGAAAAAAAAAGCAGAAAAATTGAAATAGCATTATCAGCATTAATGCTTAAATGTCCTGAAATAAATCACACAAGATGAAATGAATTGCATCATGATAAGTATATGATGTTTGTGATCTATTCATCATACTAGTGTTTCCAATATGATAGATACTTATTGATGGGTTATAATTAGAAAAAATATTTATTAAACATGGAAAATAGTTACTTAAATGAATGTTTGACATTCTTACTCCTCAGGAAAAAAAATGCATTAAAACTACAATCCTATAGCACTACTTATATATCACAGTGGCTAGTTATACCAATACTAGATAGACCAAGTGCTGAAGCGTGTGAATAAGTAATAGAACCCATATACCTGTTTAGAGATGTAAAATATACAACCACTGTGGCACAAAAATAATAATTGTATTTTTAAAATATATTTTATTTATTTACTTGAGAGAGAGAAAGAAGCATAGAGAAAGCATAGAGAGAATGGGCACACTAGGGCCTCTAGCCACTGCAAACAAACTCCAGACACATGTACCCCCTTGTGCATCTGGATTATGTGGGTCCTAGAGAGTCAAACCAGGACCCTTTGGCTTTGCAAGCAAACACCTAAACTTGTAAGCCATTCCCTCCAGCCCAATAATTGTATTTTTTAATATTTTATTTTTTAATATTTTATTTTATTTACTTGAGAGGGAAAGAGGAAGAGAGAGAGAGAGTGAGTGTGAAAGAGAGAGAGAAAGAGAGAGAGAATGAGTGTTCCAGGGCCTCCAACTACTGAAACTAATTTCAGACACATGCACCACCTTGTATATCTGGTTTACATATATCCAGAGAAATGTAATCTGGTTCCTTTGGCTTTGTAGGCAAGTGCATCAACTGGTAAGCACAATAGTTGTATTTTTAAACATTAGCACTCACATCATCATAAGGTATCATTCCTTTTCTAGATATGGTTGTTAGTAAAATAAGCCATAGAAAATAACACATAATATTCAAATCTCCTTAAACTGATTTCAGTAAAAGCAAACTAATTTATAGCAATGAAAGGCCGATCATGTTCTGTCAGAGCATGAGATAGAATTGTTGAGATAAATGAGTTACCAAGTATTGTAAAGAAATTTAGGAGGGCTGGAGAGATGGCTTAGCGGTTAAACGCTTGCCTGTGAAGCCTAAGGACCCCGGTTCGAGGCTCAGTTCCCCAGGTCCCACGTTAGCCAGATGCACAAGGGGGCGCACGCATCTGGAGTTCGTTTGCAGAGGCTGGAAGCCCTGGCGCGCCCATTCTCTCCTTCTCCCTCTATCTGTGTCTGTCACTCTCAAATAAATAAATAAATAAATTTAAAAAAAAGAAATTTAGGAGATGGACGTGTCCTTCATGGTTGCGTTAGACACAACACACACACACACACACACACACACACACACACACACACACTGTCCCGTTCTCACTGTAGAAATGTCTTGAAAATATTCATCACAAATTCTCCTAATACCTCTCCCAAGCAAAGTATCGTGTCTTCTTGGGTTGCCAAAGATCTAACTTTTTTATCAATAAAGTTCAATATCCTTGCTAGAATATATACCAACACTGACATATATATGATTTTTTTTCTTGGAATAATGCAAGTTCATTATTTTAAGAAAAAAATATATATTTACACATTATTCAGTTATTAGTTCAGATGACTAAATCAGAAATGCTTAATATATATAATGCATAGTGTTTGTAATCCCTACATTTGATTTATTTTCTCATTTGGAAAATGCCTTATATTATGTATACACACCTTGATTGTTTCTAGCCTTTTCACTATATTTGCAGCTAGCTTTGAACTGCATGTGTTTTTTAACCTTCTCATTATCACTTCTTTATTTTTCCTTGGTTATTTTAGTGATTAAGTTTCCCTAAAGGCAGTTTCTTGTTCCTTCATGTTGTGTAGTATTAACTGCTCATTGATGCATGATGTTTTTAATGAAGTCAATTTCTCATTAAGATATCTATTGTCTGTCCACAAATATAGGCTAATGAATTTGGACTTTGGTTCACTTAAGAAACATTAAATATGATGTAGAATGGAATTTCAAAGGGGAAAGTGTGTGTGGGGGGAGGGAATTAACATGGTATATTTTTTTATAATCATGGAAAATGCTAATAAAAATTAAAAAAAGAAACATTGAAAGCTTTCTAACAAATTTTCTTTAGATGACATAATAAAATGATGGATGCTTTTATTTTTGAAATTAAGCTATGCCTAGTTTTAATAACTAAAGGAATATTTAACTTTTAAATATTATTTTCTTCCTTATGTTAATATTTAAAAGAAATGTATATATGAAAAGTCAGACACTAAAAAGGGAGCTTCATTCAGAACAGCTAAAAAAGCACAAGATTGTAGTCTAATAACTGACATCTCTTCCAATTTTCACTGCTACATGACCATGTGTCAAAAAAACTCACCTCACTGCTTGGTATCTGATTTTTGAACTTAGAAATTGCAGAGGCCTAAATGAAAAGCTTTATGATGATTCTAACATCCTATAGTACTATAAATTACTGTAATAAATTATGACTTAGTTAAACATCTCTGTCTTTGAAAGACTAACATTTAGAACTCATACTGTATTAGTTAATAACAATGCTTTAATCTTTAACTTAACTCACAAAGTTCCTGCTCACATTTTTATGGTATACTCATGCATGAGGCCTGGCAACAGTGATATCTCTCTTTTGAACAGGTGAATGATCTAAAGTTAGGCTTTCTACTCTTCACTTTCCTTGAAATGTAAAGACTACACAGCAAATAAAAGTTCTGCAGTTAACAACCAACAATCCTAGATACTGGGTGTGCCACATTGGTCATCATGAACAGATCCTGTTTGTTATATCTAATGAATATATAGCATTCATATGAAACTCAGCCACCTATAAATGTGTGCTGGCAACAGAGTAAAATGTTCTTGTACTTCCTAATTTGTGAGGTATGTTTACCTTTCTAAAGTTCATCAACTTAAAGATTAGTCAAGGTGATCTAAACTTTCAGAAGAGAGATGTCTATAGGATATCTTTGATTAAGATTAAAAAATCAACTTCTTCATTGGCTCTAGTGGACGTTGACTGATCTGATGCCTATAGAAGACGATGCAGTAGAGGAAATAGAATGCAAGCAAGTAAAAATAATGTTTCCATAAAACTCTATCCATAGTTATTTAATTATATGGCACCTGTTATTTGTTCAGAGAAGCATTACTTTTATCAAATTTAAGAATCTTGTACTCAATACACTAAGTTTTGAATTAGAAACTTCAAATATTTAATTTTATATCTGATAATGGGAAATATTGACAAAACACAAATAATATCATGATGTTTTTAGGCTTGTAAACAATATTTTAAAAATTGATGTAAGGAATTACTCTTTGTGCTCTTTGAAATTGAAAAAAATGCCAGAACACTATATTTAATTTTTGCATTTTTTATTATTCTATATGAACAAAAAGCATCCTGTTCATCAAGACATAAAATTAATGTTCTGATTGTTTCAAATATGGAAGTTTTATATGTAAGTAGTTTTATTTTTATATTTAAGACTTTTCCACTTCAAACTTAAATTTGCTTGGAAAATCCAGTTACACTGCATGAGGCAAAGAAAGGGTGATACAAGGAACTTATTATACTCCTAAAAGGTGTTTATTTATCTGATATTTGGTCTACATGTTCATTTTATATTTGCACTGAGTTTCTGTGTTCAGGTATCTGAATATTCTGACTCTGGTCTATGACTATGTGTATGTATATATGTTTTCCCCTCAGTTTATGAATATCTAAGCCTTCTGCAAAGCTTACAGACTTACAGACACCAACCACAAATGTTGATGGATACAGTCCCCAAACCACTGAGATTTGATGATTTCTTAGGATTCACAGAACTCACTGAGTTACAACTATGTCTAAAGGGGCACACGATTAATGGGCAGATATACAGGCTAAGGTGAACCAGTGGAAGAGATAAAAAAGGTGGAACTTGGAGGATTCCAAATGTGAAGCCTCCATTGTCCTAGTTATGGAATCGGGGTTCATCATCTCCCAGTTGATTTGTGACAATCTGTGCAGATTACTGCCAATCAGGGAAACATCTACACTCTTCTTTCAGGTTTTTCATTGAAACTACACTATACAGGCATGACTGATTGCCCCAGAGCTGATCTCAGTCTCCTGATGAAATGATGAAAGTATGACTCCAAAGTTCACCTTATATCATGAACCTTCTGGAAGTAAAATATTGATAGAGGTATATAGTAAGCATGTGCTTTTACAATTCTTATTTTTATGGATAAGTGGAGTAAGACATGCTTAATAAGCTATTCTACGTCATTGAATATCAGTCATTATACTGCATGGTAGTAAATGAAATTTATCTTTCCTTAATAATAACTTAACATTGTTTTCATCATAGCTCCTTTCCTAGTATATAAGGAAGTTATTTGTTATTTTTATCATTGTGAACTTAAGAATGGTTAAAAAACATTTAAAAAAAATTTAAGAGCTAGATAAAACTCAAGATTAAATAAATAGAATTGGAAGAAAAAGCTATATGATTTTAAGGCTTTGGGTAGAAAATATTTTCACATCTTTCATTTCCTCTTGTCAATATTAGATACAATTAGGTTTAGTCAAGAGATATTACTTTGTGATTAATCAAATTCAAGCATGTCTCTGGAATTATCAGAATAGTCATGGAACCTATTTTTGTCTCATAGTTCATTTTGTAAAGCTGAGCTAAAATTTTAACTTGCATTTGAAAAGTAAAACAATTTATGTAGTACTGCTTATTACATAGGAGCTTTTAGCAAAGTGCAAATAAGTATTTGATCACTGGAGGAGTCAGGCCTCTCTCTAACCATGAAGAAAAAAATGTACCAGTCAGTGATCATAAAGGTACAACAGTATATTCTCTTATAGAATGAAAAATATTATACAAATAAGAATTATTACAGTGCACTAGTTTGCATATGGCATTTTGTTATAAATGACTGTTATCAGATTGTATGACTAATATGTTTCTAGAAAATTTTCCAATAGAATTTTATGATAATAAAAAAAAGCTGTGAGTAATTGTTATCTTTCCCCTCTCAAGCATTAAAACCTATTAGTTAATCACTCTGAAAGGAAGCATGCATGAACTACTCTGGTTATGTTGGCAGCTTCCTTTTATCTCTCTCTCTCTCTCTCTCTATCTCTCTCTCTCTCTCACTCATTTTGGATAAAGTACAGACTCAGTTTTACACAGGCATTTTAGTGACATCAAGCATGAGACTGCTTCCCTTCTTGTGTTGAGACTCACACCAATGATGCAAGTGTGGACTTTCTCAGCATTGCCACTGGAGTACTTTTGTTGCCATGTATCCCCTTCAAATGCTTGTAGCAGCTGTTAGTTTCATTGTGTTGATAGAAGATTATATTTAGGTCCAGCTGTTCTCACCAAATCATGAGTCAGAAATAATTATTCTCTGGTTTGGATTATATAACACTGTCTTTTTCTTTATCCATGATGAAGGCGTAGCCTATAAACAATGTTCATTCTGTGTTTTAGGATAGCATTCAAGAGGGTCTTACATCATGTTCTGTGTTAACTGGCAGTACCATTATAAGATTTTAGTGTACTAAGTGAACAAAGGTGGTTAAAAGTTTATTATTAATTTTAGGAGTTTACAATAAAAATAATTGCATTAAAAATTTTGTGCCTTTTGAAAGTGCAAAGCAAAAGTAACTACTTTTTAACACTATAAACATCTATGTTTGATAAGAAAAGAAATAATTTTCAATGTAAACTGTTATGTTTGAAATATCTTCAGATATCACTCAGTATTTTTATGAAAAAATATTGTTTTTTCATGAGCCCTTCACTAGATGTCAATTTTCCAAGTAATTTAAAAATCAAAGCCATAATAAATTAATTTTCGGCTATGAATTTTGAATTTAAAAAGTTAAAGGGGGTGGTTGTGAACTCTTAAGTAATTTGTTGAATGATAGCTGGACTATTTGATTAAAAAAGAGACAAGTTACTACTTCTCAAAGACTGTACACAGATGAGCATACTATTTCTGTACTTTCTGAAAACAATAAGAACTTTTATTATGTTTCATAAAGGATTTAAAATAATCCTCAGGAGATGACCTTCATGGAACAGAGGATATTATTTCTGATTATTATTCTGTATCCTGAAGTTCCATTGAAGTATGTGACATTTCCACAGAACTTTAGATAGAAATATGAAAGGATAGAACGATAAGTACATTCATAATAATAAAGGCATGACTGTCTGTTTGACCCCAATAAGACACATTAAATATATTAACACTGATTATTTCACATTGAAGGAGCAGATGGAACTAGAAAAAAAGTCACTGAACATAGAGCTCAATTGAGAATGTGCTCTGCTCATTGTCATCATAATCCCATAACCACTGTGAAACCAGCCAGCATTCACTTTTTTTTTCTGCTGTGAGTATGCATGTGTGTGTGTGTTTGATTCCATAAGTGAAGAAAAGTGTGTAACTTGGAAGCTTGAGGCTTATACCTATCTATTAAAAAGTTTGACACATTTCCCACATAAAAGGGCATTTTGTTATTTATCTGTATCTCCATATGTGTTTTCCCATATACTTTTCAAAACAAACCTATGAGTTAAGCACTATTATCACCCTTGAAAATTGTATCTCCAAATATATTAAATTTGTATATATGAAGGGAAAATAGCTCATAATTTATAAACTTTTCATCTTCTATTTTAATTTACCCCTTGTTCTATTTCCAATAAGAAGTCATTTCACCCTGCCATGTACATGTTTCCTCAATAAGTGTGTATTTATTTCATTGCTGTATCCTGTCTCGATATATCTGGGAAAATTCAGTTCCCCTTCACTTTGCTCCAAAAGTTCTTAACTGATAAAGAAATGATATGCCAGTAAGAGTTTTTGAAGAATAAGGATAAGGTATGTAGATACAGAAAGTATGTTGAAATATTTATTGAACTCAGAAATTTTAGGAGATATACAAAAAATGCAAGAGAAGTTACAACAGAGTTAGAGATTATTATGAGTAGCAGTTTTATAGTATATATAAAATATGTGACACAGCTTTGCTTGTTAAGTAGACATTAGATAGGATGAGCATAACCTTGGTAATATGCATTGTTATAAGTGGTGTATCTGAATGTGTATTTTAATATGTGTGGCCACAGTTGTGTACACACATCTATATGCATATATGCATGTAGAGTTGGAAGGTTGACATCAGATGTCTTCTTCAATTGTTGTCTACCTTATTTTATTGAGACACAATCTCTCACCAAGTCTAGTGCTCATCAGTTCAGCTAAGTCATTCAATTAACCTGGCCCCATGGATTCTCCTGTCTCTGCCTGCTGAGCACTGGGATTACAAGTGTGCATCCCATTTCTTGGCATTTACATGGGTGCTGTGGAGCCAAATTCAGGAACTCATGCTTGCATGGCAAGTTCCTGATTGACTGATCTATCTCCCCAGCTCATAATATGCTTTAATTACACTGAGAAATGAATGCACACCACAGTCAACGGACAGATCATAAAATGAACCTCCTTATAATCTTTTCCCCTAGTCTGAGAAATATCAATATTAGGCTGTGTAGAGTACTGTTCTACAAATATAGTGGAGAAATAGTTGATAATTGTTGTCCTACAGGCATTTGTTTTTAAATAGGTCTCATCCTACTGGACTAATCACTATAGGGATACATTTCAACAGTAACTAGTAAAGACAGCCAAGTCTTCCTCAAAGGTTCCTTGGAGCACTATTACAGCATCCCTCCTCCTACCTAGCTCACATATGGCCTCCTGCTGGCATATGGAGACAACACCTGCTCATTCTAATCGTTAGTATTGTTAGATTTGTTTCTAAGCATCATTCTGCCTCTCTTTAGCTTGCTCTTGAGCATCCCATACTTACCAGCTATCAAGCAACAACTCTGAATATTTTGAGAGGTGAAATGGCTGTCACTACACATGGCATGAGCAGCTTTCGATCAGCCAACAGGTCATCATCCTACTTTGCTCCCCTGTTGTGTCTCATCATATGAAGTTGCTTATGTTTAAATTAGACATTTTGGCAGCAGCTGTCTGAGATGTGCAGCCAGAATGATGCTATTTTTACTTTGGTTTTGTTCATGAATTCATTTCATATCAATCCTATATGGTTAAAAACAAACTCTCATGATTCTATCTCCTATATTTGAATCTTAATTCCTATTCCTACTTTTAATAATTCATAGAATGAACAGTATACCCTTATCATTTGAAATATGAGGACACAGTAATAAAGACAAAAGAGAAAAAACCATAATCTTTCCCCACATTCATATGTAGCTTTGTGAGATGATGCCATCTAAAGAAACCACATTCATTTTGAAGTAAGTGAGAGTGTGCCATAAGAATTTAAAATACTCTTATTTTTTAATTATTATTAGATAAATTAATTAATTTTACATTGCTATGAATTAAACCTCGGGTCGCAGCCATTCTTGCAAGCACTGTATAACTGATATATTACAAACCATTTTTACTTTGTTTTGAGACAGGGTCTCATGAAGTTACCCTAGATGGCTTTGAACTCACTGTAGTCCAGGCAAGCCTTTAACTTGCAATCCACCTTCTTGAGCCTTCAGAATAGATAGAATTATAGGTGTGTGCAATCAGGCCCAGCTGTCTCTTGAAGAGGCAGGAAATATAATTTAAGACTAATGATATGTGTTGGGGATATGGCTAAGCAGTTAAAGACATTTTCTTGCAAGCCTAATGGTCAAGGTTCAAATCCTCAGTACTCATATAAAGGCAGATGTACAAAGTGGTACATGGATCTGGAGTTCATTTTCAGTGGCAATAGGCTCCATTGTGCCATGTGTTCTCTCTCCCTCTCTGTTGTGTGTGTGTGTGTGTCTCAAAAATTAATTATATTTAATTTAAGACTAATGGTTATAAGTCAAAAAGCATACTTTATATTATTATTATTATTATTAATATTATTATTAATGGTATTGTCAAGATTTATGTGGTCATTTACTATTTTATACTTATAGCGACATGTTTCTCCACATTTCTTCCCTTGTGCTAACATTGTCTTCTTGTTCAAATCCTACACTACATTGAGAAATTCAGGGGTGTGAATAAAAGAATTAGAGTTAGAAAGTAAAGGTGAGGTGGAGTGAAAAGAGGAAATACTAGCAGTTGTGAGTCTAGATGGCTGGACAGAAGAAGAGTGCGGGAGAGGACAGAAGGACAGAATTCTTTATAGGAAATAGCTCTTTAGTTTGTCCTTTTCCGTATTTCTGCCTCGTCTCTTGTTTTAGCTTTGTGAACAAAGGCAAGATGAAAGAGAGATCAGATGTTTAGAACAAGCAATGAGAAAGGTAATAGTTTGCAAGTGTTCAAATGAGTCAGGTTACTGTTTTCCTTGGTCAAGATTCCAAACTTGTATACCTTCATTGTTTGATATATCATTGATGCCAATTTATAAATCTTACTTTTAAATTTATGAAATGTTCCCTTCTACCATAACATTTGAGGAAATATAAGTTAGTTTTGTTGTTATCACACTCTATTCACTTGTGTGGTTTAAATTGACAGTTGCCTTCTTTATGTCTATAATGCTTCTTGGAAAATATTTTACTTTTTCTCTGAAGGTCAATGTTTTTTGTTTTTGTTTTTTTTTTTCTCAAATTCTTCTGGTAGATTTGACGCAGCCTGCTTTCTACTTCAAAGGCAGAGGCCATAGTTGCAGGCACTTTTCACATTCACCTCCATCTCATAGCTCACGCTTAGTTAGCTCCCAGATCCCACCAAAGCCTCACATTCCTAACTGCTACTTTAATTACTTACTAAAAAGTCTTTCATTTGAAAACAATAAATTTCTTAAGATGAGTTGAGGTAAATGCATATTCTTCCATAGATATCTTAACAACTTGCTGTCATAAACTGTACTATGTAAATAGGCAGCAGTACACACACACATAAAAACATGCACCAATATATGTACACAAGTATAATTGAGAAAGACTTATTCAGTCTAATGACTTGAAATCAAACTAGGGACACTTTGAGTAATGTGACAAGTTGTGTTTATGGATCATAAACCCCTTCTAGACAGTTCTAAGAGACAATTGGTATTCTTAATCAAGACTTCTAGGAAATTTCTGATAGAAAATCAGATATATTTAATATGGTATTCAGAGAAGTATAGAATGTGATAATCAGTTCTACTAACATGCATAATTAAATCAATCCTAGGCAACATAATATGGATTCTTACTGAGGCTCTGAAACAAACAATTCACCATGTATTCATAGGAAATCTAAGACAGTGTGCTAAACGTTTTAGAATAGATGTGTTTTGCTGAAACTCGTGGTCCCTAAGAAAATTTCTCTTTTGAACACATTCCCCAAGAGCCTGTTTAAAATGGCTTAGAATTGAGGAAACTAATATTTTCTCTTCTTTTGCAGTTAGATAATGGAACCCAGGGTCTTATACATGTTAAGCCAATCTTCTGATACTGTGCTACATGGCTAACTTTTAATAATTTAATATAATCTATACTTCATAAATTTATAGGTGAGAATTTTTTAGAAAGCTAACAATCTGAGCTGGAGAGATTGCTTAGTGGCTAAGGCACATGCTGTGAAGCCTAAAGATCCAGGTTCAATTCTCCAGGTCCCACATAAGCCAGATGCACATGGTGGTACATGTGTCTGGAGTTCATTTGCAGTGGCTAGAGGCCCTGGCATGCCCATTTTCTCTCTCTCTCTCTCTTCTTCTCTTTCTGTCTCTAATAAATAAATAAAAATAAATCTTAACAAAAGCTAACAGTCTTTTCAGGGAAACCTTGGGGATATTCTGGGATCACTATAAACAAATCCATAAGTTCTTTCCTTTTGGTGTTGTTTCTGTATTATATGTGGTCATTAGTTCAGAGTAAAGCACGCTAGTGCTTTTTAATTAAGGAAACCAGCTTTACTTCAGGTAAGATCCCAGATAAGGCTTAGTACAGATAATACAGAGGCAGGAATAGTGATAAAACTTATTGTACAGAAGGTTTCTGAAGCCATCTGAGCATGATTGAGTTCTGTATGTGACACTTTTCTTGAATGGAGAACAATCTTTGTGCCATCTGTTATTTTGTGTCTGTGCCAAGCACCACCACTATGAGGTAAAAACAGTGGTTTATGAACAATGCAGTGTAATAGCACTCACTCAAAATCTGACTTTCTAGCCAGCTTCCCAAAGTGGAAAACTAACAAAATACAGTGACACTTTTTAAGATTCAAAGATGCTACTAACAATGGTTGTTTATTTTACAAATCACACTATGGAGCAATCTGTGAAATAAAAAAAAAAAAGCTTTAAATGTTTTAATTCCTTATAGAGAAATTTCTCAGGTGCAGATAGCTAATCTGACTCTGAACAAGGTGAAAGGCAGCATTGTAGAAGTTTTAATATGCCGATGAGTTCTCTGATTTTCACATAAGACAGTTGTTTTCCCAAGAGTGAAAATTATGTGAAGCCCATGAAGCATTATCTTTGCTTTTCATGACCAAGATATGTTTTTACATAACATATTTCCCTAATGATAACATGTTTACTATCTTCACATTAAACCATTCAAGATAGGGTTTTCTCAGTTAATAGAAAGGGTTTTGATATTTAAATGATTATCAAATTTTGAAGTGAATTGTTTGAATACATAACTCTGACTCATATTTTACACACTGAAAATGGCCTCTTATCTATCACTACTGCCAACATTATTTTTTGTCTGCCACCTCTGTGATGTTGTTCATAAATTTATTTCCCTCTGTGGTGAGTTCCAATTTTTCAGTTTTAACTAAGGTCCAACTGCCATAAATGAAAATGCACATTCTCTGCAAGCATGCAATATTCAGGTTTTGAAATCCCTACCCACATTAAAAGAAAATATTCTATAATTTACTCTGTGTTATGATTTGAATGCGCTATGTCTCCCACAGACTCCTGTGTTTGGACTCTTGTTCCCTGGCTGATGTTCAGGGAGGTTGTGGAACTTTCTGAACATGAGGCCTAAATGATTGACACAAGACTATAGAGATGACAGAGTTTCAGCCATACCCTGCTTCTGGCCATCTGTCTCTGTTTCCCTATTGACAGCTCAATAGCGAGCTCCAACGACTTCAGATGGAGTCACAACCATTATGCCTTCCCCACTCTCAAAATGTGAGGTGAATCTTTCATTATCCCAACAAGAAAAATAATTAATACACCCTCTTTCTCTTGGTCACATTATTCTTATGAGAGCTGGTGAAAACCTATATTGTCTTTTCAAGAATTTGTATATTGTTTTGAAGTGTGTAAGGCCCAGTAACTAACACCAGCACCTTAATAGATTCCTTTAAAATCCACTAACCTTAACCTATAAAGCTAGTTAATATAATGCTTGAGTATTAGCATGTGAGATAGATGTTTTTCTTCAAGGATAATAAATGAAGAAGCCACTTTGCAGAATAACTGGAGGGATATTGTAATGTATAGATCTATACCTATATCTAAGTGGTTCCTAAAAATCATGTTTTAGTCTTTTTTTAGTTATGATAGGCAAAAGAATACTTTTGGAGGGAGGGAATTACCATGGGATATTGTTTACAATTTATAGAAGTTGTCAATAAAAAATAATAATAAAAATGAATACGTTAACACCCTGATATCACTATGTAATAACTTTGTGTTACCACCACTTGAATTATACTCATTCAGCTGTATAGTTAAACTTTGTTTTGTTCATTTTTGCTAGAGAATTTTATACATAAATACAAAATGCATGAAAAGCAAGAAAATAAGGTCTCTGTTACATATAAGAAGATTCTGACGAAAATGATAAGCTATGAGCAAAATCTGAAAAGGCATACTTATTTAGGGTATAGAGTTCATTTTTACACTGGGTTACCACTGAGTCTGTAAAAACACATCATCTCTTTTGGCCTAAAATTAGATCTTACAATATTACTAAGATTTTCTATAATCATCTTGCTGATTTTGTCTATAGTATTTCCCTAGCTTCTGTGAAATTAGAAAATTCCTTTATTTCTTAAAATTTCTATAGCTAAGTTTAAAAACTTGTCAGTGACATCTATTATCTGTGTTTGTGATTTATAAAGCATGAATAAATTTATATGTATGTGTCCAACACAGGTTGCTCTTTAGTTAGACAAGTCAGTACATAGTACAACTAGTTGAGATTGACTTTCAAATACAAAATGTAACATTTTAGCTATACTTTTATTAGGTAAATACTTTCCTAAATTAAAATTAGTATAAAATTACCACTTCATTTTGAGTTGTAGAAATACAAAACCTGTCTTATCATAACTACTTACTATGAATATAGAAAATTAATGTCATGCTTTCATTTTTATGTATTAATTGTTCTATATACTTTTTAAAATTTCAAACAAATTTTTAAAAATATTATGTTTATTTGAGAGAAAGAGAGAGATAGTGAATGGGCATACCAGGACTTCCAGCGACTGCAAACAAACTCCAGAAGCATGCACCACCTTGTGCATCTGGCTTTATGAGGGTACTGGGAAATCAAATCTGAGTCCTTTGACTCCACAGGCATGTGGCTTAATTCCTAAACCATCTCTCCAGGACATAGCTTTCTATATTTTGATATAAGAAAATATTACAAATTTAGCACTTGTTTTTAAATCACATTCCTGTTATTGCAGCAGTTTCAAGTGATAATTTCAATCATCATATCAGAAAACAGTGATGGCATGGGACTATATACTGACCTGTAGGTATTTAAAGATTAGCTTTATAATTGTAAGCATTCTAGAGTTATTTTTTACTCTGAAATCTACTAAAGAAATGTGTTCTGATAATAGATATTATCTGGTCCATTTTCTACATCATGTACTTTCTTGCTGCTATTATGAAACCCAACCATGAACAGTTTATGGAAGAAAGGATATACAATATGGTTTATGGTTCAAGGGATCTTAAAGGCATGGCAGGAGTTGAAAGTCACAGGCACATTGCAGTGCAGGAAGCACAGACAAGAACCAGAATGGAGGCCCAGCCAAAAATTCTCAAAGTCTACCCCCTAGTGACACACTTCCACCAGCAAGGCTCTACCTCCTAAAAGTTCCACAGTATTCCTGAAAGCACCATGAGCTGGGGATTAAATATTCAAATACAAGAGCCTATGAGGGCATTTTACATTCAAACCAAAATAATGTTAATAATCTATATCTCATCCCAAGTTTCATTTTCTGAGTTAGAATCACCTTTTTAAATGCTTTCTCAGTTCCTCTTAATATCATTTCAAAGTGTTTAATCTCTTGGTAAATACTTTTTTTCTGCAATGAAAATATTTCCTCCTCAACATAAAATTAATAAAAGATACATACAAATTCTTCCTCTAGTTTTTCAAGAAGTAGTTCAGCGATCAGATCATTGACAATTTATTCCACCTCCCAAATAAATTCCATTATGTAGACTATTGTTATGTTGTATGAATGGTTGATGTAGATGAATTCCCCAGCTCATTCATTCCTAAAATGTGTTCTAAGATATTGTTATTAGAAACTATCATTCAATTTTATTTTCAATTTATTTTTCAGTTGACTTAATGGCAGAAATAGAATTTTACATCATGTCTGAATTTCCTAAGCACTAGTTAGTTCCAAAACATCAAAGTCTGTAAACAAAATTTGAATTTTTTTTAAATTTAGACTTTTTATTTAATTTTCTCTGCATGATAAATCATTTATGAATATGCATTATAGAAAGAGAAACTTTATTTTCTATTAAAGTTATTTTGTTCATTGATAATTCTGGGTTGTTCACTTAACTGAAAGAGCCCTTTTTATTGAAATAATTGTTATTGATCACAGTTACTCACATATTCCTCTCTTAATGAGTACAATAGCCAAGGAACATGGCCATTCCTATTCTTTCAGTTCATCTGCTGCCTCACTGATCCCTTCGTTTGACTTTATAACTAACAGTCAGATAGTCAGCTTCCATCTTCGTTTTAGTGGTGAAACAAACATGGTTACTTAATTCTTGGAAAGCCTATGGAAAAAATCAGGCAATATTGTTTGCTTGGTCTCATCATATGCTACACTGTTGAGCTTACCATCTTTATGATTTTCCACGAAAGTCAAAAATACAAGTAGTTTTTCAATGTATCTTTCCCTTCCTATATGGGAGGTCTTTCCTGATTTCTAGGTGTCTCCACAATGTAACTCCGGTCTAATATTTTTTCTAGCCCTGACTTTCATAAAATCTTTGAATTATCTTAGTGATTCATTTTGTAATTGTATTGTGTTTTGCTTCTAGGTTTTATTCTAATCCACAAAGTTTCAATAACTATCTTTTGAATGCAAACATATTTAATTTCTATTCACTGTTTTTGTTGTATTTTAAAGCAACTTTAAGCCAAGCATTAGGTTTTGTATTTTTCAGATAACCATTTTTTTTGGGAGGGGGGGGGAGTTACAAGGTAGGGTCTCACTCTGGTCCAGGCTGACCTGGAATTAAGTTTGTATTCTCAGGATGGCCTCGAACTCATGGCAGTCCTCGTACCTCTGCCTCCTGAGTGCTAGGATTAAAGGTGTGAGCCACCATGCCTGGCAGGTTTAGTGTTTTTCTATATGCCTCTTAAAGAGTATTTAACAATTATGGGGTTTAACCTTGGATTATAAGCATGGTTCAGGAAAGGAAGTAGTATGTAGGTTATCTCACAGGATACATAGTTTTTATTACAATGTAATTTGATACTCTACTTCTGTCATTAAGAAAATAATTCACAGCAACAACAGCAAAGAAAAAAATCAGATGAATTACTGTGCAGTGATATTGTGATACTGGCTTACATTTTGTCAGTTTCCTTATCTCATCAGAGGCACAAATCAGTTTTAGTGCCAGGGCTGACCTTTAGACTACATATTACACAACTCTGATTGACCTTAAAAATACTTTCTGGGTAGTTGTATTATGAAAATGCTATATTTCTTTATTTAATTTTGCCTTAAATACTCTAGATAAAGAATTCAATACATTGTTAATTAAAGATTTCAACCTAGTCCATGTTAAATATACTTCTTTCAGAAAAATAACATGGACCTAAGAAATAAAATGTCACTGTAGAGCTGGAGAGATAGCTTAATGGCTAAAGCCATTGATGTAAAGCCTAAGGACCCAGGTTCAATTCCCAAGTGCCCACATAAGCCATATGCACAAGATGGCACTTGCATCTGGAGTTCATTTTCAATGGCTAGAGGCCATGGCATTACCCCCGTATAAATAAATTAAATAATTTTAAAAGTCATTGTAGATGAATAAATATTTTGTAAAAGTATGTCTTCCATGGACATGTTTGCTAAAACTCTCTTACTGGCAGCTCTTTTACATTAAAGGTTTAGAATATAAAGTAATAAAGTATTTTCTCCTTTATAATTAGTTCACTAAAAAGACATTGAGGTTAGGGAGATGGTTCAGTGGGGAATGATGCTTGCTACATAAACATGATGATGTGATTTTGATCCCTGACCTCCACTTTAAAACTGGTGTGTCCATTCATGTTATAACTCTAGCACTGAGTGGACCAGAGACAAGAGGATCATGCAGGCTCCCTGGTCAGCCACTCTAGACAACAAAAGGCAAGCTTCAAGTTCAGAGAGAGACTCTCTCAGGGAAAAAGAGGACAATGGCTATCCTCCTATGGCTTCTGAATGTACATGTACAGGGCATGTGAATATACATGTCTGTATACACATGCCAACTACAATGCACACACAAAATAAGACATTCATATATTTCAATAATCACATAAATTATGATATCCAAATTGAACTGTGTAAAAATACCATGACATTACTCATACAATGAAAGCTATTCACCATATCTTGTTGTAATATCATATTAACTTATAGTTGGAGCATAAGTCAAATGGTATTACTTTACATTACTTCTCCTCATATAGGTCTCTATATTTTGTGTCTAAGTTACTCAGCTCTGAAAGTCAATACTAATACATAAATCCACAATATACAAATAGCTAAACAGGCCAACACTTCTCCATAGGTTTTTCTCTTTTCCTATTTATTTATTTATTATGAGAGAGAGAGAGAGAGAGAGAGAGAGAGAGAGAGAGAGGCAGATAGAGAAATAATGGGTAAGCCAGGGCCTACAGTTACTGCAAACAACCTCCAGATGCAAGTGCCATTTTGTGCATCTGGCTTATGTGGATTCTGGAGATTGGAACCTCGGTACTTTGACTTTGCAGGCATGTACTTCAACCACTAAGCAACCTCTGTAGCCCATCCTTTACTTTGTGTGTGTGCAAATAGTTTTTATGTGGTGTCCTCTGTGTGATATGTGGCACATGCATGTGTGGGTGCCCATGTGCACATGGAGGGCAGAGGAGAATGTAAGGTGTCCTCTTGTTGCCTATTTATGCATTTCTTTTATTGAGTCAGAATCTCTCCCTCAATCTGGAGCTACTGTCCATCAGCTAGCCCCAGTAATACTTCAGTCTCTGCCCTCATCCCTTTGAACTCTGGTTACATATGTGTGGACCCATGCCCAAAATTTTATGTATGCTGTAGGGAGTCAAACTTGGTAGTCTTCATCTTAAGAGGCCTTTCTTCTATTTTTTAAAATAATTTTCGCTTATTTAAATTAATTTATTTATTTATCTGAGAACGACAGAGAGAGAAAGAGGCAGATAGAGAGAGAATGAGCACATCAGGGCCTCCAGCCACTGCAAGCGAACTCCAGATGCATACGCCCCCTTGTGCATCTGGCTAACATGGGTCCTGGGGAATTGAGCCTAGAACCAGGGTCCTTAGGCTTCACAGGCAAGCATTTAACCTCTAAGCCATCTCTCCAGCCCATGAGGCCTTCATTCTTTTTTTTTTTTTTAAATTGTTTATTTATTTATTTGAAAGTGACAGACAGAGAAAAAGGCAGAGACAGAGAGAGAGAATGGGCGCGCTAGGGCCTCCAGCCATTGCAAGCAAACTCCAGATGTATGCGCCCCCTTGTGCATCTGGCTAATGTGGGTCCTGGGGAATTAAGCTTCAAACCGGGGTCCTTAGGCTTCACAGGCAAGTGTTTAACAACTAAGCCACCTCTCCAGCCCGAGGCCTTCATCCTTAAGCAGCCACTGCTTTTAAGAACTAAGCCATTTCCTCAATCTATTATTTATTTTCTTTTTCTGATTCTTGTTAAATATAGTGCTTTAATTTCATAGCTTTAACAATTAATGCCCATATTCTGAAGTCAACACATTTACCTATCATTTAGGCCCAAGTTTGTCCATTATACACAACTGAATCCTGTACAATTTATGTCTTAACAGATGCTAGCAGGCCTATAAAATCAATTAATATCTGATTTTATAGATGTTAAACTTCATCTTGGATAGTGAAGTCATCCTATATACTTGAAAAATACAGAGCTGTTATGTTTTTGTTTAATTTTTATTCAATTTAAAACTATAATGACAATAGAAAGGGATGAGCATATTGCTTGGCTCTTTATTCATTTAGATATTGTGTAAGATCCCAGAAGTGTCATGAACTGGTCCTGTCATGAGCTTTGACACTGACACCATCTGGGATGATATCAAACATGTGGATAAGCTTGTCTACTAAAGGGTGAATTTCTTCCAGATTTAGATCAAATTCTACCAGTTCCATTGGATTTATTTTATCAGTCACTTCAGCTTCCTTCCTCTTAGGGAAAAGTTGCCTTACAAAGATTTTGTTTGATGAGCATAATATATACATTTAGCCAAAGGAAGGGTAAGACTCCTTACAGTGTGCTCCTCTATACAAAAAACGGCCTGGTTATCCATGACCTCATAGTGCCTGACACTACCTACACAAGACCATCATAATCGGACATCAAAATGCAAGAGAGACTGATTGAGAAGGGGAGGGGATATGATGAAGAGTGGAGTTTCAAAGGAGGGAGTGGGGAGGGGAGACAGGGAATTACTATGGGATATTGTTTACAATCATGGAAGTTGTCAACAAAAAATAACATAAGTCAGTAATTTATGTTAACTTTAGTGATTAGATGTCCCTTTTCATGTAATCAGTGTCACCTTTGGCATCTCAGATAGACAATTTGATCTGGGTTGGAGGTGAGGATTGCAGTTCGGTTGTCAAGAATAAATACTGTCATTTGAAAGTCACACAGTGCTTCAATCAGCTCTATGTACATACATGAAAAGGTCTTCTCATTGAGTAGATACAACATGGTCCCTCTTATCTAACACAGTACCTCCTGGCTCCAGTCCTAGTTCTTGGTCTCCTTTACCACCATGGCATGTTATCTTATGGCTATCTTCCCTGCCTTTGTCACTATAATCTTTTAAAATAATTTTCCCTCAAACTGTCATCATTCCATTGAAAAATCTATTCTCCAAGGCTCTGGAACTCCATGCACACAGACTGTTTCCTATAAGACTGCTTTCCTGGGAAGACTTGAGCTTGCCATAGTAAGTGATACCATCATAGTGATTTCTTACACTATTTTCTACACCCAATGAGCAGGCTAGAGCCAAAGCAGAAGTGGGAAGGAGCCTCTATGTTCACTTCAAGTAGCTGCAGCTACTCATCCACTCACCAAGGGTTCCAGAGAGTTCTTGTAATATTATACTTATTCGATATTATTCATTTAGACTGTGTGTTTATATATTTCTGTTCACTGTTGTTCACTGCCCTATTTGTAAGAATCTTTAGGAAAATTTGACTCTGACTCTTCTCACCTTTGGAATGTTAAGACTGATAACAGAAGCTTGTCACAGCTTCTGGCTTGTATGTTGTATCTGGGGTACAAGCTTATGTACTCAGAGTTGCATGGCAACTGCCCTAAATATTGAGCTATCACCCCAGCTCTTAGCAGAGTATTTTAAGTTATAAACTATTATTTCAAATATAGATATTATGTAAATAACTTGTTTCCATAGAATAAAAGAACAAATAATCTTTGCATACATTATTTTAATCTAATTATCCTTGTGCATAATTTTTGAAAGTGATAGTGTATTAGAATTTACTTTTATGTTTCCTTGTTATCAGCTTTAGAATTTGCTCCTGAATGTCCACAGTCTATGAGTTTGGACAAACTTGTAATGATACAATTAATCTCTACAGTATCACATAGAATAGATTACTATTCTGTAATCCTCTATGCTTTATTTATCTCTTCTTCCTCTCCTATTCCCTAGCAACCACTGATCTTTTACACTGTATTTTGTATATTTAGTAAACATTTTGCCGTCTTACGGTATATCATGTAGATAGTGTCATATATATATGTGTCATAGATACGTGCATATACAAATGTGGGTATGTATGTATATATTAGCTTTCACATTTTGGCTCTTTTCACATTGTGACCTTTGTAACATGTGCTTAATTTTCCTGATGTCTCTTTGTGTCTTTTTCTTAATATTTCTCATACATGAAGACAGTGTAATTTGAGCATAATTTTCTCCAAATACCTTCTTTTGACACCCCCTGCCCTCCCTCTACACTGAACTTTAAAACTATACCTTGTTCTCTTTTGATAACCTTTTTAAAACCTTTTCTTTTTTTAAAAAAAAAATATTTATTTATTTATTTATTTGAGAGAGAAAGACAGATAGAGGGAGAGATAGAGAATGGACACACCAGGGCTTCCAGCCTCTGCAAATGAACTCCAGACGCTTGCGCCCCCTTGTGCATCTGGCTAACGTGGGACCTGGGGAACCGAGCCTCGAATTGGGGTCCTTAGGCTTCACAGGCAAGCGCTTAACCGCTAAGCCATCTCTCCAGCCCATCTTTTTAAAACCTTTTCATCAACCATGCTGAAATGTTGACAAGCTTAACTTTGTGGAGGTGTTGAAGTAGTAAAAGCTTCTCTGAGGTCATAATGTAACAGTCATGTCTGATCTGGAAAATAATGTCCACAAGTACTTCTCCCCATATTCTGGCTCTGACATCCCTTCTAACAGTTCTTTTGCCTTGTTCTCTTATCTATGGGATGTTACAGAAGTCTGTATAAGTGCTGAGCACTCAGCTTTCATTTAGTCTCAGCACTTTGGTGAGTTGCGTTACCCAGATAGTCACCATCATCTGGAGAAAGGTTTCTCTGACTAAAGGTGCAGGGATTTGTCTAAAGGGATAAGTCTGTATGACATGGTAACTCTTTCTTTATGGTGCTGAATAATATTGATTTTTCTGCTGGTACCACCGTTTGTTTATGAATTCACCTGATGAAGGACATGTTGGTTGTTTCCAAGTTTTCACAGTTCTATGTAGAGATGTTATTAAGTATCTGTGAGCAGGTCCTTGGAGTAATACTTATAAAATTACTACATTATCTGGCAAGTATATATTTCTGTAAGAAACTGCCAAACTATCTCAACTTGTTGGTCCATTTTGCACTTCACAGAAATGAATGAAAGTTGTTGTGGCTCCAATGTTCACCAGCACTTGATGCTAACAGTTTTCTGTTTCTTTGACCTTCCTAATAAGCATGTAATAACATTACAAATGTTACTATCTCATTTTTGTTTTTGGTTAAGGGACTGTTCCAATCACATAAATATCTTTTTTAGATATATCATTTTAATGCCTTGGATAAGCTGGGCTATTTTCAAGCTTTATTATGAACTTTCTTCTTTCTTTGGATAACAAATATTTGGCATGATGTCCCCATCATCTCTTTGATTCTTCTACCTCAACCGGACATATACCAATTACCTTTAATTTTCATAGTAGATACCTGGTACAAATTTGTCAAGAGTGTCTTCATTTGAGATGCTACTCACAACCCAAGATTTCTAACCAGACTACTGTCCTATTAACAATAAATTCAACAAATTCAGATGTGCTTGTGAGAATTCAGAACCCTCCCTTTGGTTTGATAACTTTCTAGAACGTTTCACAAAACAAAGCAAAATACCTTTGTTACATTCATTGATTTATAAAAACCACAATCCAAAGTGAAAGTGATGCATAGGGCAAGGCATGGGTGTGATTGGTGATTGTCCATGATTGCAGAAGCATCACTCTCAGCTACTCTGTGTGTCCATCATCAGACTTATCACTCATTAAGTTCACCAGTTTCTTTGTATTAGACAACGGAAGAATTCAATTTACTGACCAGATACACCTACTCCTGATTTTTTCCTCTAAGTATAGGATTGGCTAATTAGTCAAAGTAGAATTTCTATAGCCCTTCTAAAATAAAAAAAAAAGAACAGATGGTTTATTAAGCTATTCTTTTTCTTGAGAAGACATAGCTGAAAGAGAAATAAACATCTCTTATGTAAACAAGTTTAGCAATTCTTTTTCTCATGAATAAATAGTTTATGTAAAGTTTTATTTTTTACTTAGATTTCTGGTACACAACTGGCAACTGTTATCGAAATTATGTCACAAGTATATTTTGTCAAAATAAATAATAAAATAAAAAATATAAAAAGAAATTGTGAACTAAGTAATCTTTCTATTAAGAAACAAACACTAACACAGACATCACTGTAGAGAGTACTATTTTTATAAATCTTAGGTTTATCCCAATAATATTATACTTCCAAGAAAATACAATTTCTGTTTTTTTTTTTTAATTTTCTTATGCCAATGTAAGTGTTAGTGAGAATAGAGAAATTTTACAAGATGACAGTATTTTTCAAAGTGTCTTTTGAGGGAAAGAATCTAAACATAATATGTTGGCATCTGCTTTTCCAAATAATGAAGCATACTTTTATAAGGAGGAAACATTAGGAAATCAGATTGCATTGAATTTTTAGATGGGTCACTTTTCTTTTCTTTCTTTTTTTTGGTTTTTCGAGGTAGGGTCTCACTCTGGTCCAGGCTGACCTGGAATTAACTCTGTAGTATCAGGGTGGCCTTGAACTCATGGTGATCCTCCTACCTCTGCCTCCCGAGTGCTGGGATTAAAGGCATGTGCCATCACACCCGGCTGGGTCACTTTTCTTAATTCTTCTATGCCTGAGCATTTTATGTTAAAATTTGTTTCTATTATAGAAAGTTAATCTGTGAGGGAGAGATGACTTAGCAGTTAAGGATCCAGTTTTGATTCCCCAGTATCCATATAAGCCAGAAACACAAGGTAGCACATGTGTCTGGAGTTTGCTTGCAGTGGCTGGAGGCCTTGGGTGACCCAATCTTATTCTTTCTCCCAAATAAATAATAATAAATAACATGTTGGATGTTGTGATGCATGCCTTTAATCCCAGCACTGGGCAAGCAGAGATAGGAAGCTATGAGTTCAAGGCTATCCTGAGACTAGTTGTGTATTCTGGGTCTGCCTGGACTAGAGTGAGACCTTACCTCAAAAAACCCCAGAAAATAAAAATAAAGTAAAATAAATATTTTTTAAAAGATAATCTATCTTCATACAATGCCTGGACACAGTAAATACTAAATGTTGACAAATGTAGGTTAATATTAGTAGCAATAAAATGTAAGTTTTAAATAGTTATTCTGAGTGCCTATATTCTGTGTAATTGTATATTTAAATGAATCATTTCATTTAACTAAAAAAGTAACAATTTTCTTAACCAATTCTACTTTAAGCACTTTAAATCTAATTGGATTTGTTGCATATTATTACATCTATCATCTATCATTTTATAAATACTGCATATATTTTTCTGAATAACTCAAGAAAACTGGATTCTATTGGTTTAATGGACTATTTTTGGTGCATCATCAGCTTTCTTTCATCACAGCGAAGTCTCACACCATACATTCCATCTCAACTGCAAAGAGTGTTCCTTCTTACTAGCGAGTTCTAGGAATGAATTTCCTTGTATTTCACCTCATTATACTGAAATTGTAGTCACAATTTCAATTTATGTAGCATTTCATTAATAGCCAGCATGCCTTAAAGTGAACCTGACATCAGGAGAAAGTTCCTGTAGGCAGATTTGGTTGGACTATTCAGCACACTCTGTTTTTTGTTTTGTTTTGTTTTGTTTTTCAAGGTAGGTTCTCACTCTGGCGTCACCTCAAACTCACGGCAATCCTCCCACCTCTGCCTCCGGAATGCTGGGATTAAAGGCATGTGCCACCATGCCTGGCTTTTTCTTCTATCTTATTCCTTTTTGAGCTTAAATACACACTGAAATTTAGCCATTTTGGCAACCTTTTTAAACAGAAGTAATGATTAATTTAGGAATACATATCAACTCAGTATACTACATGTTATAAAAACATATTATATTTGAAAAGTGGTAACTCAACATTACTAGATAGCATTTTCGACCATTAGAATAAACTAAGTCTTTTAGTTGTGGAGAAATGATGCATCCACATATATAGATGGTCTTAAAAATTTATTATTTTAAATGACCTAAGAGGTTAAATATATTCTAAGTATTTTTACAGATAGCCATTCACCAAAAATGTTACATGGACTTTAAGATATATATTTCAAAAAGAAAAGTTTAATTATGTCACTACTTTTAAAAGAATAAATGAGAAGAAAGATAAGTGATTGCAAGTATTTTAACCTTTACTACAAATACAAATACAACTTGAGAGAAAATGCATGCTCATTTAACATTGGTGGATTTGAATCCAGCATCATCAACCTTCACTGAACTTTAGCACTTTCATTAGTCTTATCTATAATCTTTTTTTTAATTTTAATTTTATTTTTTTTATTTTTAAAAGCATACAAGCATACCTTTTATTTTATTTTTTTTTAAATATTTTTTTGTGCATTTTTTATTTATTTATTTGAAAGTGACAGAGAGAGAGGGAGAGAAAGAGACAGATAGAGAGGGAATGAGCGAGCCAGGGCCTCAAGCCATTGCAAACGAACTCCAGATGCGTGCACCCCCTTGTGCATCTGGCTAACGTGGGTCCTGGGGAAACGAGCCTTGAACCGGGGTCCTTAGGCTTCACAGGCAAGCACTTAACCGCTAAGCCATCTCTCCAGCCCACAAGCATACCTTTTAATCCCAGCACTTGGGAGACAGAGGTAGGAGAATCACTGAGTTGGAAGCCAGCCTGGGACTGCAGAGTGAGTCCCAGGTCAGTTTGGAACAAGAGTGAGACGCTGCCTCAAAGAAAAAAAAAAAAAAAAAAAAAACACCAGTGATCAGGGGAATGTAGTCATTTCTCTTTCCTTATCTATCATCTTGTCAGCCTTGTTCTAGTCCCGAGGTTAAATAAAGACAGCCAGAGTCCTGCTCTCAGGGAATTCCTAGTGGGTAGTCAGCTGTCTGATACATCAGGTAGTTGTGAGGTGAAGGACCATTGAGTGATGGAGACTTGCCAAGTTAGTTGGTGGCCAAGGACACCCATTCAGGGAGGTATCTCATCAGGCAGATGTGTAGCAGAGCCATTCCTGTGAAAGCCAGTAAGTGCAAAGGGCCCGCGGCATTAGTGGGCACAGGTCTCTGCCAGGGAAGCTGATTGAGGTACAGCTAAGGAAAGTGGGAGGAGCGATCCGTAGGCAGAGATGGCATGAGGCTGGGCCAGAGCCTTGTGAGAGTGGCATATCTGTGGGCCAGCTGTGCCTGTGTTGGAGGTAGGTCTTCTAAAGCTTGCGAACTTGGGATGATGACATGATCTTTGATTTTTTTCTTTAACTTTTTTTTTTTTTTTAATGAGAGAGAATATTGATGCCCCAGGGCTCCAGCCACCACAGTTGAACTACAGATGTGTGTGTCATCTTGTGTACCTATGCAGCCTTGTACACTTGCATCACCTTGCACATCTGGTTTACATGGGAGTTGAACATGAGCCTTTAGGTTTTGCAGGCAAGCGCCTTAACCACTAAGCCATCTCTCCCGTCTGAGTTTAGATTTCTAAAGACCCTCTCTGGCTTCATCTATAATCTTATAAGAAATTCAATTTCTCTGTCTCTGAATTAGTAAATTCACTATGACTTTCTGGCTTCAGGACTACCAATTCTAAGTGAACTTACTTTTCAGGTTTTGAAGTTCTGCTGATTCAATATGTTGACTGATTTCCCTCATTATTTTCATTCTGAGTTCTTTTCCTTAAAGAATCTACTTGATTTGCTACTTAAGTCTGCCTTTTCAATGTCTTTCCCCTTGTCCTTGTATTTCACCTTATTATACTGAATCTGTACTCAAAATTTCAATTTATGTAGCATCTCCCTATGTAACCCTGGCTGGCCAGAAACTCTCTATGTTCTTCAAGCTGGCCTTGAACTTGACATTCTCCACTTCCTGAATGCTATGATTAAAGCCATACACTCCCATTCATGGATTTAAAAAGTGCTATATTTTTAGGGATAGAGAAATAACTCAGCTGTTAAGATGCTTTCCTATAAAGCCTAATGACTTGAGTTTGATTCCCCAGTACCCATTTAAAGCCAGCTGCATAAAGTGGTGCATGTTTCTGGAATTCATTTGCAGTGGCTGAAATGGCAGAGGGAATTCCAGGCCATCCTAGGCTAGAGTAAGACTCTACCTCAAAAAACAAACAAAGGAAAAGTCCTGCATTTTTACTTTTATTTGTTTCATCTTTATGTGAATATGTATGTATATGATGTCTGTATGTGCATGTATATGATGTGTGTGTTTGATATATGTTTGTGTTTATGTGTGTCAACATCTGTGTCATTGCTTACATGTCGAGGTCAGGGGGAAACCTCGAGGGTTGGTCCTTGCATTATACCTCATGTAAGGAAGGGTCCTTATTGTCTGCCACTGTGTATACTAGATTAGGTGGCCCAAGAGCTTCCAGAGATTCTTTTGTTTCTTGCCTCCCATCTTAGCATAGGAACTCTGAGATTACAGATGTGCACTACTAGATCTGACTTTCCTTGCCTTCAGAGGATCTGAACCCAGACCTTCATGCTTGAATGGCAAGTACTTTACCCAATGAGTTATCTTTGCAGCTCAAAGCTACTGAATTTTTAATAGAAAATAGACACATATGATTCATGAATCCTTGCTGAATATCAAATACAACATCTAGATTGTTAAAAGAAGGACATTTGTTATATCCAATTGTCTAATATTTAGTGAGTTAAACATTTGAACAAGTTTTGACTGTCTTAGTCTTCTGTAACTCAAGGACCCTGTGTTATTTGGATTGTTTAGTGGAATTTCATGGGACCGGGTCAGGTCTGGAAGGGAAACAAGTCTTCATATGTTTGCACACTTGGTTGGGACATTGGAAAGTCTAAGATAAACTATTCCTGCTCCTTATACATATCATCTCAGAGTTTTCTCGTGGTCCATGTATAAGGGTATCATATGAGGTTTCAGGGCTGAAAAAGTGAATATTTATAATAGGAAGTGAAATATCATTATCTGGTACATTAGCCTAAAATATTGTCTGGCACCAAATCTAAGTTCTACTGGTCCTGTACTTACATGCTCCATGCTCCATACAGATTTACTTAGAAAGAGAAATACTTAAGAACCGGATGGGAAGAACTTTATAAATTGGGCAGACATCTGTATTTCTTTGCATCATTAATGTATCATTTATTCCACCAATAGTGATTTAAGACCAACTACAATACTTGCCTGGCAGGGGAAATACCATGATCACAAAGATGAAATACAATGCCAGAGACTATGATGGTTATATGAATTTATGGGATTATGTCTTATGGGGGTTCAAACATGAGCCCCCAATCATGAGCTCCTCTGTTTTTTAAGCAAAGAACTGGACAAAACAAGTCTGAGAAGGATATTTGATTATTATTATTTTTTATTCAGAAGTCAGGAGGAGTGAGAGTCTGCAGACAAAAGAAGTAGACGCACCAAGGAGTGGTGGCCCATGTCCATGCGCCTAGGTGGAAAGAAATATTTTTTCCCCTGGCAGTAGCTAAGCTTCCAGGGTGGGAAGGACAAAACCTTACCAAAGGTGAAAACCTCAGGTGCTGAGAGATGAATATCCCAGAAGCCAGAAAAGAAGAAGCAGCACCCCTTATGGTCTCCAAGTTGTCATAAACAGATAATTTCAGATGGTTACTAACTCATTTCTTATTCTCATCTGAAACAATTTCCCAGGACTCATGTAAGCCAGATGCACATATGTCTGGAGTTCATTTGCAGTGGCTGGAGTGTCCATTCTCTCTCTCTCT
Source organism: Jaculus jaculus (assembly GCF_020740685.1). Classification (NCBI taxonomy): domain Eukaryota; kingdom Metazoa; phylum Chordata; class Mammalia; order Rodentia; family Dipodidae; genus Jaculus; species Jaculus jaculus. The sequence continues at coordinate 100,908,451 of NC_059108.1, read as the reverse complement.
CAAATAAATAAATAAAAATAAAATATTAAATTATATTTTAAAAAAGAATATTTGGATGAAATTGAACATCTTGAAATGACAAAACATAAGCACATGCTTTTCAAAAGAGTACTTGTAAAAATCTAAGAATAAAGGCAAGGGAAAATATAAAAAAACTTAAAATACAGTTAATAAAAAACACTAATGTCTGGGTAGCTGTACTAATAATATACAAAACAGACCACTTAACACAACCAAAGTTTCCAGGCATGGTGGTGCCTGCCTTTAATCCCAGCACTCTGGAGGCAAAGGTAGGAGGATCGCCATGAGTTTGAGATCACCCTGAAACTATAGTAAATTCCAGGTCAACCTGGGCTAGACCAACACCTTACCTCAAAAACAAGAAAATAAATAAATAATAAATAAACCAAGTAAAGTTTAGAGATAAAGGTAAGTTATAGTAGTAAAGCTTCAATTAGTACAATTTGTAATTGGTATGTCTTTGACAGCATGGCAAAAAGACTGAGACCTAACTAATACATTTCCCAAGATTTTAATCCAACCAGAAGGAATGTACAATCACTCAATCAGTCAATAAAACCCTGTGCACAGTTCCTTCTTTGCAAATACACAGAACAAAATCTTGACACATTGCAGCCACATAGCAAATGTCAATAAATTTGGAGGATTGAAACCATATGGACTTTTTTTCTGACCATTATTCCTTTGAATAGGTTATCAGAAGGAGAGATATCAGATATTACTTGTATGCTTGCAAATGGTAAGCACACAAACTATTTGTGACACACATGTGCCCTGTACGCCCTATGTCTGTCCTTCTTCCTCAATTTGCACTGCTGACTGCATTATCCACTTCATCAGTCATTGTCCCAGTGCTTTCACAACAGATCAGGTGTTCACCAATGATGTCATCATCTCTGCAAGTTTTTACTCTGTCTGTGGTTTGGTCCTTCTTATCTGTACTATAAAACTGATCCTTCATAACATGACATCCAAATATTCTCTTTTAAAGGAAATTTTAATATTTTATTTTTATTTATTTATTGGAGAGAGAGAGAGAGAGAGAGAGAGAGAGAGAGAGTGGACACTCCAGCCACTGCAAATGAACTCCAGATATATGTGCATCTGGCTTACATGAGTCCTGGGAAATTGAACCTGGGTTGTTTGGCTTTGCTGGCAAGCACCTTAACCACTGAACATTCCTCCTCTCTAGCTTCTGCTTATATAGGTCCTTCCCCCAATGGTATGCACACCTGGCATTTTGTGTGCCTTCTAGACGACAACTTGAGCTCTAACATGCTTGAAAGGCCTTGTTTGATCAGTTAGATAGATTGGTGTAATTTTCATCACTTGTTACCTAGAGTTATTTTTACACTTCAGTTTTGTTAATTAGCTTTTCAATGGCTGTCTTCAATATTATACCATGAAGTATATATAGACAGGATATTATTTTTCCCTCATTTAAATAATGATAACTTGTAGAAAAACAATTCCAAGACAAAAATTGAGTTAGTGGTCATATATAGAATTAATAGGGTCATTCAAAAATAGTTATTGAATAAAGCAAGAAAGTTGATTTAACAAATTGATGAGAATGAATCCCAAAATTCTAAACAACACACAAAATAACACATAAAGAATACCAAACTAAAGACTTATGGTGTTACAGTCCCAAGCCTTACCATTTAGCATTTGGAAATCTACTAGATGCAACTGTACACTTTCTAAATGCCACAGTTCACCAGGGGCCATGTACATGTACTTTAGAGTGCAATTGTCACCAAGTGCAACCTGATTGCAGTCTCCTTAGAATGAATGAGTCATATCATGAGACCCAGGGATTAACTTTAATTTATTATGATCATAGAGAGTCTGAGATACAGAATTTAAGTGCTTTAAATAAGAAAAAAGGATATTTTTAAAATTTTATTAATTTATTGAGAGAAAGAGAGAGACGTGAAGATGGAGAAAGAGAATGGGCACTCCAGGGCATCTAGCCACTACAGCACAACCTTGTGCATCTGACTTCACATGAGAAATGGGGAATGGAACCTGGGTTCTTTGGCTTTGCAGTCAAGTGCCTTAACCACTAAGCAAGCTCTTCAGCCCAGAGAAGAAAAGTGTATTTTGTATGCTATAAGTAGATATACTTTAAATTTAGTGAATCTACTCATGAAAAACAAAAAAAAGGTTTGGTACCTAATGTAGTAAGTTTTAATTATATGAAAGAATATCATAATTATGCCAAATAAATGAGCCACTGTAATGGGTTGAAAACAGTTGCCACTTGTGGTATAATTTGTAATGTTTTCTTAAGGTTTTCACATAGATATTATAACTTGCAGCCAAATAAGATCTGACCAAGTCATTTAGAAGATAGATTTGCATAATTGTATTAACCTATTTTATTAAATAATTATACCCTGAAGCCCAAACTGAACCTCACTGGTTAATAACTAAAATTCCCTGATGATCATCCTAGTTGGAGCTCCCTCTTTGTGCTGCCTCATTAATGACTGAGCATGTAAGCAATCAGTCATAGCAAGTGTTCTTTATTATTTCATTTTATTTATTTGGTTGTTTAAGAGAGAGAGAGAGAGAGAGAGAGAGAGAGAGAGAGAGAATGAGAAAAATGGTTATACCAGGGCCTCTAGCCACTGAAAATGAACTTGAAATGCATGTGCACCATGTACATCTGGCTTGCATAGGTTCTGGGGACTCAAACCTGGGTCCTTTGGCTTCATAGACAAGCACCTTAACCATTAGACAATCTCTCTAGACTGCAAGTATTCTTTTTAAAGAATCAGCTAGAAAGAAAGTGAATCACCTTTCTCAGCCCAAGATGAAATTCTCAGTCCTATATCTGTTCTCCACCCACTGGTTACACCTCTGGGGCATGTGTTCTTACCAATAAATACCTTCTTATAATAAGAATAGACAATGAGATCACCTTATCAAAAACTTCATCTCTCTTCTGTTTTAATTTATCTTCTCTACAGACCCTCCTGCTGTAGAGCCAGCATTCTTGGAAATCCGACAAGGACAGGACCGAAGCGTTACCATGAGTTGCCGGGTACTGAGAGCCTACCCGATAAGGGTGTTAACTTATGAGTGGCGCTTGGGCAACAAGTTACTAAGGACCGGTCAATTTGACTCTCAAGAGTACACCGAGTACCCAGTGAAGAGTCTTTCCAATGAAAACTATGGGGTTTATAATTGTAGCATCATAAATGAAGCTGGAGCTGGGAGATGCAGCTTTCTTGTGACAGGTAAGATTCTATGCTATTTTGGTTTTCATGTTTTTACTGTTACAGAAGTAGGGATCTTAGATTTATGTTACTATAAGGATGAAAACACAAAATGCTGGAACATGTCACAAGTAGCTTAGTTATTGTACTTATAGCTTCTTGTAGTTTATTTCCAAGGTAAGTCTATTCAGCTGGAGTACTGCCTGTGCCTGTAAAATAACACAGAAGTATATGTGAATTCTAATGAAGTGAGTGTTGTGTGGCTTTGTTGTTTTTCTATTTCATTAATAACATAATAAATTGTAGTAAGCAGTACCATTATTTAGATAAGATTGAAAATTTGATCAGACATCCTGTATGGTACTTGTTGATAGTAGAAATGTTTTATTTTCATATTTATTAATTTAGCGTATCTCAGTGTACAGTGGATTTCCCTCTTGTCCTTGGCTTGCCATGTATTAAATATTCCAAAGAAAGGCAAGTAAGTTTTATCTGCCCATGAAATAAACATGGAGAATTACTTATACTTTACAAGATCTTTATCTATTAAATTTCCCTTTTGTTTTATTATAAATGCTTAACAAAATTATTTTTCAAACCTTTTTGATAATTTGTTAATATTAAGAATACTATTAATTTATTATTTATTTATGACATCTCTCTAAATATGAATGTGCTTAGATCCATTTTTGTTTCCTGAAATGTAAAACTAGGTAGATGAAATATACTTGACTAACCAAAGATTTATGAAGAAGTCTTCTCTGCTATACTTGCCATTTCTTATTATACAATCCTTTTTATTATGGCTCATGTCAATGTAAGGTTTTGATATTACAATTATTAAAGTTAATAGTCTTATTAACCCAGAACCAAAACTTTATAGGATACTGTTTTACTATGAATATGGTAATGTTTATAAGAGAAAGGGATCTAGTCCACTATTCAAGAGGGTACTTTAAACTGTCCAGTTTTCTTTACATATTATTTTTCATAACAATTTTTTCATAATGCAAATCCTTTAAAGGCAATTACTTTTCTCATATTAGTTCAAATGGAGAATCTGACTTTTGTTCATTAATCTTCAAAATTAAAAAGAAAATGTAAAATTAACTTCCTCCTTTCCTTCAACCATTTTAGCCTTAGCCACTTTCTAATTTCCTAGAATGGCACTATTTTCTAACTTTTAACAAGAAGGTTTAAGTCCATGCTATTTCTGCAAGAATTTCATTTGTTGACCCAAATTCTATTTTTAAAGTAAAAAACAAGCTGAGACCAGGAGTAACTCAAATACCCATACTCTCATTCCAAATCCACTGGGCACATCAAGTCAATGTCAATATCTTTGGAAAGGAATAAATCAGTTATGGCTTTCTTCATAGAGGAAGGAGAAATATCCCCAAATATTATATTTTTCCAGTGGATGTTTTCAATCTTCATGCCAACATTGTTATTTCAAGATCTCCAGTTAAAATGAAATTTGTTTTTTTCAAAGAAATAGAAAGGCATAATATATTTGTATTGGAATACAGCATAATATATTTGTATTGGAATAGATGTGTATATGTATAAACATGCATCTGCACAAACATGTATACATATATATGAGTACATATATACATATACAGGTGGGTATACATATGTATAGGTATACATATGCATAGGTGTTTTCAAAGAATCTAGTCTCTGTCCAAAAACCTTTAAATACAATATATAATATTTCTACTAAAAAATATCAGAATTCCTTGGGAATAGTCCACAATTCAAAATTCCTCTAAAAATAAGAGGCAGGCAAGAGAAAACATATGAGTGCATATATTCTGTATTTAAAAAACATCTTTGATGACTATCCTTTGTATTTGTTGAGACATAAATTGGTGAATTTAAAACAATTTAAATTTAAGAACTCCACTTTCCACAAATGTTTGGCAGAATCTGTTTCAATATACAGAGAACACACAGAAGGGAATGAGCAGGCAAGGGTAATGATGCTTATTTTGTTCTGAGCTGTGCTCAAAGCTCCTTCTTTCCTTCTTGATATTTGCCATAGATGTATCATCTGTATGAGTGCATGGGAATGAAAGAATGGTATTGTATTTTCTGTAACATCAGAAGAAGTGGGAGATTTTCTTGCTAAACTAAAGAAGAAATTAAGCAAATGTATTTGGGGACACCAAAACCAAAGCTACTGAACTGCCTAGCTTTTAGATAAGATTCCATGTGAGAGAACATTAACAGTGATACTATTGAATAGTGTGCATTTTGCATGTATTTTGTGGTAAGGATACAGCAGCTTTGTATGGTTTAAGTAAGCTTTGTAAACTACAGTGAGAATCCAGAGACCATTTACCATGTTTACTACTTGGGAATTTTAAGAGGTTTTAGGGATGATATTACACATTTATTTATTAGAATTAACTCATTTGTGAATAGTAAATCCCAAGTTTATATATATATATATATATATATATATATATGTATATATAATATATATACATAATATGATATAATATAATATAATATAATATATGTATATATAGTATATATATATACACGTGTGTGTGTGCACGCATGCGTATGTATTCATATTCATCATATACATATTAATGTGTATATGTATGAATTTCCATATCAACATTTAAGCATAAAGAATTGTATTTTAATACTTAGTTGTAATATATTATAGCAGAAAATTTAAGTGGAACAAGAACTTTACTTGATAAGATATTCAAAATGATCCAACATTAAAAAAAATACCCCCTACATGCTCAAAACATCAAGGATTATTGTTTCATGACATGACTAAATATCATTCTATGTGCTAACCTAGCACATTAGTTGATTAAAAAAAAAGGGTCAGTAAATCTTGAGTGATTAAGTTGATACAGGATTTGATGAAAGAAAACTTCAAGAAAGAAAGCTTGATCAGAATTATTTTTAAAATAGGAAAATAAAAAAGATGACTATAAAGTTGGGTGTGGTGGCGCATGCCTTTAATCCTATCACTTGGGAGGCAGAGGTAAGAGGATTGCCATGAGTTCGAGGCCACCCTGAGATTCCATAGTGAATTGCAGGTCAGCTTGGGCTATTGGGAGACCCTGTCTCTAAAAACCAAAAAAATTAAAAAAAAAATAAAAGATGACTATAGACAGAATAAAAGATTGACTCCAGTTAAAAATGAGGAATATATATCTTCTAATGGGCTGACATAAGTACCCTGTCCCTCACAAAGATATGTCTATATTCTGATTTCTGTAGTCTATGAATATTATGTTATATGGCTCAAAGTATGACTATGTCAATGATGTTTTTTGTTTTTGTTTTTTGAGGAAGGGTCTTGCTCTAGCTCAGGCAGACCTGGAATTCACTATGTAATTTCAGGGTGGCCTCGAACTCATGGCAATCCTCCTACCTCTGCCTCCCAAGTGTTGGGATTAAAGGCGTGTGCCACTACACCCAGCTCAATGATTTTGAAAGGAGCTTATCCTGGGTCACACAGGTGGGCACTAAATACAGTTATCCATGTCCTCATGAAAGAGTGGCAGGGGATTTTTGAGAGAGGAGAGACAATGTGATAATGGACTATGCAAGCAAAATCCTGAGAAACTCTGGAAACTAGCAGAAGCTAGAAGATACAAAGAACAAACTCTGTGCTGGAGCCTCTGTACAAAGGAGGCCCTGCTGAAACTGGCTTCATGTCTGTGCAAAAGAGTAAGCTTTGTTAATCCACCAACCAGTTTGTAGTAATACTTGATGGCACTCTGAGACAACTAATCCATTATAACTCATTACTGTGAGGAACTCCTCTATTTAAAATTCTGCAAGATAAATGGGACTACCTTACTCACTGGTATTACTCTGGGCATGTTAAACCACTGGACAGCCACAGCTGCAGGGCTTCTCACAACTCATTAGAGCTGTAAGGGGTGGTTTCCCTCATGTCTGGAAGAGCAAACTGGAATGAGGTTACAGCTGTAAGAAGAGGAGACAGGAAGAAAATCAGCCTGAGAGGAATGACATGGCACCTGCATGAGTTTTATGGGTTGGTTTAAGTTTTCCATTGCCAAAGACTTCAACTATGCCTTAGTATCAAAATGCCACACACATTACACAAGATGGTAAAGAGTAGTTTCTTTATTGTGGAGGAAACTAAGGAATTTGTGGACATGTTCCATTGACAGTACCAGAAGTTAACAAAGATGTGTTTTTACTCTTTATACAGTATGAAAGGTTAGGGTATTTGAAATAAAACAGTGCTGATTGACAAAATCTTGTTTCATCTACGTCTTTCAAATAATTCTATTTGAGCTCTTTGAACATTTAGCAACTATGATGTTCTAAGTTGTTTCAATTATGTATCCACTAAGCATTATTTCTCTATAACCCTTTCCTTTCTCCTATTGCTTCTGTTAATATGTTTTGGTTTCAATATTTATGTGTATGAGGGGATGAAGAATCATTAAAATCATAGACAAAGATGATGAAAAAGTAGGAGATCTTTATTTAATAGACATTTAAATAGCTGGTTAAATAAAATGCAGATACTATTGCATGACAACATAAGTCTCAGTATTTCTTACTGTAGTCATAGGTACAATAATGAAAAAAAAATTAATGCCAAACATTGTTTCTTATATAATCCAGGAAGTGAAAATAGTGTCCTTCTGGCTTCTAGAAAGGACAATGACAGGTTTATACATAATTAGGCTTATAAAAGCCTTAGGAATTTGATCATTGGAGATAATTTTAAATTAGAATTTATTTTTGAGGCAGAGTCTCACTCTTACCCTGGGCTGACTTGGAACTCACTGTATATCCCCAGGCTGGCATCAAACTCCCAGCAATCTTCCTATCTTAGCCCCCTCTCCCCAAGTTCTAAGATAAATGTGTAAGTCACTATGCCCAGCTTAGATTTTTTTATTTTTATTTTTTAAATATTTTTGGTTCATTTTATATTTATTTGAGAGCAACAGACACAAAGAGAAAGACAGATAGAGGCAGAGAGAGAGAATGGGCGCGCCAGGGCTTCCAGCCTCTGCAAACAAACTCCAGACGCGTGCGTCCCCTTGTGCATCTGGCTAACGTGGGACTTGGGGAACCGAGCCTCGAACCCGGGTCCTTAGGCTTCACAGGCAAGCACTTAACCGCTAAGCCATCTCTCCAGCCCTAGATTCTTTTAAATAAAAATAAAAAAAATAAGCTAGGCGTGGTGGCGCACGCCTTTAATCCCAGCACTCGGGAGGCAGAGGTAGGAGGATCGCTGTGAGTTCAAAGCCACCCTGAGACTATAGAGGTTGGCCTGGGCTAGAGTGAGACCCTACCTCAAAAAAACAAACAAATAAATAAATAAATAAATAAAATTAAAGACACACTGTTTTTTTAAAAGGTAGTATTTTGAGGCCTACTTAGCACACTTTATTATATAAGTACACATTATAATGGGGTAGGAAACAAACACTATACAGCGATCTGGCCTGAAATTTTTATAGTCAGGAAATTATTTGACAACTGTCTATGAGTACACAATAAATGTGAGCTTTTGTATGAAACACCTGAAATATAACAATAAATATTCTAAAAATTTGGTAGTTTTCTGCATAATATCTTGAAATGAAAATTTCATATTCTTTTTACTGTAGTTGTTAGGTCTGACATTCTGGGATAATATAATAGCATTTTATCTTATCTAATGTTCTGTTCCATTCTGCTCACTTTCTATATTCTTGGGATTTATTTACCTGGAGGATTTGTCTTCCTGTTAAATAAATGCTAATGTCCCCCTTTTTTGTTTGTTTTGAGGTAGAGTCTCCCTCTAGCCCATGCTGACCTGGAATTCAGTATATACTCTCAGGATGGCTTCAAAGTCACAGCAGTCCTCCTACCTCTGCTTCCTGAGAGCTGGGATTAAAGGCATGTGCCAGCAAATATCCTGTAAGATTGTAAATTGTGACAAGTCTTCAAATCACTCAAAAATGTATAGAGAAAATATAATATATAGCTTCATCTCTACTTCATTGATACAAGATGCTGCAAGCTCAGTTCATATTGGATTAAACATGTTTTTACACATTTTTACGCAACTTTTCATATGTCACTTTACTGTGAAATAATAACTATTGTGTATTATATTTTTAGATTTATAATGACATTTGCATATCATGCTGACTTTTACTCTTTAGTCAGGCAGAGATATAGGCTATGACAACATGTTATTTTATGATTCATAATTTAATTATATATCAACATTTAAAGGAATAAGAAAGTGTCAGTAAGTACCAAGTGCCCATGATTTAAATGGAATAGAAAAATATTGAATTATATTTGATATATTACATTAGAGGATAACATAATAACTCTACTCCCCAAAGACCTTGAAATTATGGCTCTTTTTTGCTATTGTTCAAACACCATCAATAAATGGAGAATCACATAGTCTTAATGAACCTGATGTTCTATTCATTTCTTTCACTTTACAGGAAAAAGTGAAATTAAATTTTGGGGGTGGTAATATTTCCCCAAAATTTTAGATAACCTTTCTACTTAGTTATTTTATTTTACTTGCAACAAAAGTTGTTGGTATAAAGTTTGTAATGAAAAGTTTAAATTGTGTTTTATCTCATATATATTTCAAATTTCTACCATTGAAAATAAATTTCAGTAACACTAAATATCATTGTCAAGGAAAATCTTAGATCTATGGTTTTTATCTATGTAAACTCCAAGAACCCTTTTTGTGACCCATGGACATTTAGAATCTGAAAAATCTTTTAAAGCTGAGAAGTTCAATTATAGTATCTTAAGAGATTTTACAGATAAACAAAGTGAAATGAAGTTATCATGTCACTAGTATAAGTCTGCATAAAATTACTATGGATTTAGTACTAAAGCCACTGCAAATTTATTGTTTCATAATTTTGATGTGTCTCAAAACTATGCTTTAGACACTCTTGTTCTGGATCTCATAGAGAAGCATGTTCACATATGGATGCTCAGTTGGAAGGAATACTTTCCAAACTTATTTGTGTCATAAGAATTGTTTTGTTATGACAGACTACCCAAACATTTTTTTCTGGCTATGTTCAGAGTGTACCAATAGCTCCTAGAAAAATGAAAAATGCCTACAACAGCCTTGAAGCCATATTCAAAACTGTATCACATTTGCTGCTCCACATTCGCTGCTTGAGTCACAAACCCACAAGAGGAATCTCTAGCTTCCATCTGCTAAGCTTCAATCTTATGTAATGTAACACACTCACAGAAGTTATATCCCATCACCTTTTCTACATGACATTAACTATGAAAACAATCATAATTTTCCACTCAATTGGAGAAAATTACACAAAAACATGAAAACTAAGAGGTGGGAATCTCTGGGAACCATAGTGTTCCTCATGCCAGGAATGTAATTTCCTGAAGTTAGGAGTAATTTCTGAATACAACATATTAAAGAGGGATCACTATATAACTGCAGGTTTTTAAAATTATTTCATTTTAATTTACTTGAGAGATAAGAGATAGCTATAAAGAAGCAGGGAGAGAGAGAGGGAGGGAGAATGGCCACACCAGGGTCTCTAGCCCCTACAAACAAACTTTAGACACATGCGCCATCTTGTGTACCTGGCTCACATGGGTACCACAGAATTGAACCTCCGCTAATCCATTTATCCAGCCCTCAACTGCTATTTTAACTAATGATATTAACTAGTTATATTCTTCATAGTTTAATCTTATCATAATCATGACAAGTATTCCCACAATCATGGCATTGCCTAGAAAAATATTTCCAGTTATTATTTAATTTGCCATGTAAATATGGACTGTGATCACTTTTATGCTACTCCAGCAGAGGGAATTGCAAAATTGCAAAATGGCAAGCCCAAATGTTTAATATCTGGGCCTTTAAGAAATACCTTGGCAATCAATCTCTGTTTTGAAAAACATGGTAACAATAAGTTATCATACACGTTATAATTTATGATATTTTGCAACAAAGTTTGGCAGTAACAGCACAAGAAATGGGGTTAATTTGAAATATAGGGTTTTAGACTTATAACAGTATGATGTTGGAAGTGAGCATCATAAATTATGAAATGAGATATATCAAAGTGGTACAATATTGACCCTAAGCAGTTAAAGCACACCAAACTTCTTAATTAGTCTTTTTTTGTCAAGTGGTGCTGGAAAGAAACTCAAAAGTATTTGGATTTATTCAAAATATTCCAAGAGAAGAACATAGATAAACAAAACTCTGAAGGCAGAAACAAAACCTGAAACAAGATGGTAAACTTTAACATTAATAATTGCCTCATCAAAGATAAATCAGCTTAATAGTCCAGTCAGCTGTCATTTATTAATGGCATACAATATGAGCCAAGTGGTAAAGAAGTGACATTTCTGCAGAGGTATGCTTCAGAACCTGTAGGAGACCACAAAATCTTTCTCAAATACCCAAATCTGTCCATGCAAATGTTTCCTACATAAAATGTCATAATCTTTGCATATGACCTCTTGACTTCCTCATTTGAACTTCAAATATTCCCTTGATTTCTTATAATAAGAACCTAGAACAATGTAAATGCCAGGTAGATAGTTGTGAATTCTCATACCTAAGTAATAAAACCAAAAAATTCTGTACTTGTTCAGTACTAAGATAATTTTTCCTGAATAATGTTTGGTGCTGACACAATTTTTTCCTGAATATTTTCAATCATTGGTTGATTAAGTCTACAAAAACTCATGCTGGAAATACAGAAGCCCACCTATGATAGCTAGAATAAAACTAAAATCTAAGTCTAAAAATAACAATTTCAATGACATCAAAATTAGAATAAAATATATGTAATATATACAGTGAGAAATCCAAATAACTGCAAGGAGAAATGAAGTAAGACCTTAATGAGTGGAGAATATTCCAAATTCATGGATTGAAGCATATTTTAATAATGTATATTGCCAAATCAATTTATAGATACATTCTTTCCTAATAGGCTCTCAGCATAGTGTGTGTGTGTGTGTGTGTGTTTGAAATTGAAACATTTGTTCTAGAATTTACATGGAAATCTAGACCCCAACTATGTTTAGATATATGAAGGAAAACAAAAGTGAGCTAAGTTGGACACTGTGAAACCAAAGTAATCAAATAAGAGTCGTTTTGGTAAAAAGATGAACAAATGGATAAATGGGCCAGAATACAGATGCAGAAATAGTCTATGGACACATTTATGATGTGCATCTAGTCAATTGAGCTCCAAAAGTCATCAGCACATATCCAATGGTAAAAAAGTATTCTGAGTAAATTATACCAAAATAATGTAATATTAGCAATAAAGGTGAAACAATTGTTCATACTACTCTCACAAACATTTCTGATTATTGATTCAAATATAAAAAAACTAAAAATGAAAATTACATAAGAAAACTTAGAGTATATCTGTACAAAATTACAAAGGCAAAAATTTCTTACTAAAAAATAGCAATAAAACTATAATCTCCTGTTTTTTCAAAAATCAAAAAAATGAACTGCAATCATCACACTGTTAGACAATACATGAATTATGTGTTCTTGACAAAGGGTTCATGTTCAAAGTACATAAATAATTTTTATCTCATTAAGAATATGTCCAATTTAAAACAGCCAAAAATCTTAGCTGGATATTTCACAAAAATACGGTGTTATTGACCAAAAACTATATGAAAAAATTTTCACTATTTTTATAATAAAAATAAAATTAAACCATAATGAGATAATATACGTGCGTTATAATGACTAAAATTGTAAAAGATTGGCAATACTAAATGTTAAACACATAGAATAACATACTCTATTACACGATATTGGTGGGGATTTTTATAAATAAAATATCTTTGCCCTCATCAAATGATTTAGCAATTCTATTCCTATATCATTAAACAACAACAATAATAATATGTCTATACAATAATCTACATACAAACTTCAACATCAACTCCTTTTTTTTTTTTGATTTTTAGAGTTAGATTCTCACTCTAGCTCAGGCTGACCTGGAATTCACTATGTAGTCTCAGGGTGTCCTCGAACTCACAGTGATAACTCCTACCCTTTGCCTCCCGAGTGCTGTGCCATTACGCCTGGCAATATCAACTCTTTTTAATAGCCTCTATCTGAGAAAAAAAATAAAACCTCAAACAAATAAACAAAAATATCCATCCACAACAGAATGTTAAATAACCTAATTCTATTAATGAAATGCATTTTACTTAGTCATAAGAACAATTGATCCTGCAGTAGTATGGACTTCAAAATAGTATGTTGATTCAAAAGAAAGTGAATTCTTTATGATTTCTTTTGCATGAAGTTTTACAAAGTAACTCTAGTCTTTAGAAAATGGATTCTAGTTTGCCTAGGACTGAAGATGAGTATGAGGCTTTCCAAATGGTAAAGAAATAACTTTCCACCACAAAGAAATCTATATTTTGTTTGGGTACTGATTACATAGTAATAAATATCTTTTCAAACTCATCAAAATCCACACTAAGATGTAAGCATGTTAGAGGTTGTGGTTGTGGCTCCATGGCATAATGCATAGCTAGCATTCAATCCTCAGAACCCCCCACCCAAAAGAGTACATTTTGCCTTAATAATGTTCAGTAAGTGAATGGTGTGCAGCAACTAAAGTCAGTTTGGGAAAAGGAAATGCTACATAATAACTATGTTAACCACATATATAAACTTCTATTCATATTATGCTAGTATATGAGATATTTTCAAAAATGATTTGTTTTTTCAAGTAGCCTGTATTCATTTTTTTCCTTTCCACTAGCATCTATATCCCTCTATAAACTTGTTATTCTTCATGGTATGTCATTTTCCCATGATAATCAATATTATCTTTCCTAAATAATATTCCTTGTTTTGAAAGGTAGTTACTGTTAAAATAAGGGTATACAATTACCAAAAATATTCATAGCAAAATCTGATATTAACTAAGTTAACTTAGAAATATAAGAGTCAGTGTACAAATGCTCACTGGTTCAGGAACAAATAAAGGGACCACAGACACACCAGCATCATCTGAGAGGTTACAGGGATACCAAGTTCTTTCTCATAATGCCCTTACATTATTTTGGAGTCTGCATTAGATATTTTAACCAAAATAAGAAAGTCTGAAGTCGCAACCATTTTCTCTGAAGGAAAAGAGCCTGTTCACTTGCAGAAAAATGAGATAATACTGGCTGTGGAAACACATTCACGAGTACACAAGCACCATGTGCTTAGTCTTTCTATCCTACCAGAGAAGAATGAGTCAATGCTGACTATGGAAATATACACAAGAGTACACAAGCATTGTGTGGTTAGTATTTCTATCCTACCAAAGAAGAATGAGATAATGTTGACTGTGGAAATACACACAGGAGTACACAAGCATCATTTGCTTAGTATTTCTATCCTGCAAAGAAGAATGAGATAATGTTGACTGTGGAAATGCACACAAGAGTACACAAGCATCAGTTGATTGGTATTCCTATCCTCAAGGCCCAGCATAGCACTTAATATAGTTGATTATTTCCATAGATATTTAGTGGTAATAAAACTCATCTGTGAAAGAATCAAAGGGCTTTTTAGATCAGAGGAATCAAAGCCATCTCCCAAACCTCCAAGTGCTGGCTAAGCACCTGGCACCTGTCCATCATCCTGAAGGGATGACTAATGGATAAGAACAGTGCAGAAGGTGTTTCAACAGTATGCCAGAAACTGGATTTAAAGTATTCAAGAGAGAGAGCCCACACTGCATAGCCCGGAACTGAAATTGGCTTCTTTTTCTCAAGGGATTTTTTTTTTTTTTGATTTGGATGTAAGTTGAGAAATTTTATTAAAATCTATTTTTTGTTTTATAGGGTCCTATAATAATATAATAACCAGTCTATAATAAAAGTATTGTAGTTTCATAGGACCAGGGAATATTTATTAAAATAAACTCTCAATATTTTAATAAACTGTGTCCTGATTTTCAAGATATTGTCAAGGTGAAAGTTTTGAGGTCTAATTTATTTTATTTTTATTTATTATTATCATTATAATTATTATTTGGTTTGTCAAGGTAGGGTCTCACTCTAGCCCAGGCTGACCTGGAATTCACTATGGAGTCTCAGGGTGGCCTTGAACTCATGGCAATTCTCCTATCTCTGCTTTCGAGTGCTGGGATTAAAGGTGTGTGCCACCACGCCTGGCAAGAAGGTCCAATTTTGTTTCAGACCAGTGGTCGTTAGTGACATTATAAGAACTCTCATTTGTACTGCCATGTTCATGAACTTGCAGTTATTCTTGGAGTTGTCAAGATGTAGTTTCAGTGTCTAATTTCCTTTATTCCCATATAAACTCCCTATATTAGTTCAAGTGATATGTTTTGGAGAAAGCAATTGATTCTTGAAGATTAGCAGCATATCTTCTGGGCTGCTCTCCAGCTCACAGGGACACCTTTTGCTCCATGCCTGAATGACAGAAAGCACATTCATGTGCAGCAATGGACCACCCACATGTGCAGCTACAACCCTTGCCAAGAAGTTAATGTGGCCTATAAGCACACCATTCATTGAACATTCAGTTCTCTCAGCCTGAGAGCCTCTGGGTCAGTTAATCCATCTGTTCCTGCTCCTTGCATATGCACAACCAATGGTCCTTTAAATGAATGCAAGACTTAGATATTTGCAACTACTGACTGTTTTAGAAAGCATATAGCTTGAGGGAAGATTGAATGCATTTATTTGCAACTTACTGTATATATTTATAATTCCTGAATTGGTTAATAAATTTCTTATAGTTCTCCTTCTAGAAATTTAGTCAGTCAGTCCTTCTCCTTATAAATTTCTGAGTTGAGGGTATAAATTTCTGAGTTCAGATAATGAGATAGTATGGAAAGTATACAGAATCCCAGTGAAACATGTAAAACCCAAGTTTCTTTACTTGGAAGACAAAAGAGGAAAGTAGAAGTTCTTTTTCTATTACTGAAAGTAGCACCTTTTCAGGTTATCCACCACTAGTATCTATGTGTGAATTGTGGGCACAGTGGAGAGAGCTCCTTTCTCTGTGTAGATGTATTTCCTATTCCAGGCCAGGTGTGTTGATAAGACAAACTGGATTTCATGTCTATGAAGTGACTCCTCCATTGAGGATTCCCATAAAAAGCCAGAAAAAATTTGGTACTTGATAAAAAGGGTGCCTTCTTAAAGAGCAGAATTACTTATTAGCTCATATGGTGACTTATACATATTATAGTATATTTGTATATTTAAGAGAAATACAAATAGTGTTTATGTTTATGAACCAAATAAGAATTCATAAATGAGTTTCTAAATGGTTGCTTGATACTTCATTGATTTGACTCCTCAGGAGAAAATTAAGCCATGTTTCCCAGAAGTGAGATTTATAGGATAAACTAGAAGATATAAGGTTGATAAGAGAATGTAAATGTACCATTTTTACTCTGTGTAAGATCTGTAACAAGGGTATGATTACTACAAAGGTGAGATTTGGGCAACTCTCTGGAACTAGCTGGAACTAGCCTTATATATTTAATCATTTCCTGATTTCATTTCTGCTTCTGTCATATGAAATCATACATTTTTATGCAGTGCTGAGTCTTGAAGCCAGCCCCTGCATATGCTAAGCATATCCTCTAACACTGAGCCCTGACTTGTGAAATTTAATCATACCTATGGAGTTTCTCTGTAGTCCTAATTATATCTCTGCATTCCATGCAGCCATACTCTTGCATGTTCTAGAGGCAGCTCAGTAGGTAATACAGTTATGACATGTGAATAAAATATCACAATCACTGAAGGTGAGTTGTAAAGCTTTAAAGAGAAGAAAAAAAAATCAATCACAAAATCAAGCTATAGCTATAACTGACAAAAATGTTGCCCAATGTAGCAAGCCAGATAGTTATGATGACCTTTCTCAATAATAAGACAGTAAGAAAGATTATTGGTGGGCACCATGCAGTAGTAAAAATGTTTTCTTATGTAAAATGAAACAAGAGTAGATTTGTGTCCTCCACCTTAAGGTATATTTGCTGTAATACACCCAGAGCAGGGAGTTCTCATGATCTCCTTTTGTCTTAATATTCCTAACATACATTAAAGAAGGGAGGAATCTGTGGAACAATTTGGCAACTTCATATGCTTCATTGAAGGATATAACCTTTTTGTTCTAACAATATATGCACTTGAATCTTTTTGAAGGATGGTCCACATGCCAGACAAGGGCAGTCAAGTGTGCCTGTTGGTAATTATGGTGCTCTCATTAACTTTGAAGAATCTCATTTCAGGCCAACTAATATCCCTCTGCATGTTTGCCCTTACCTGCCTTTGTGAAGAATAAAATAATTATTAGTGAAAGTTCCTTTTGAAACTCAGATTCCTATATAAAGTTGAAATTACACTTTCATTTACCAAGGCTTTCCTTGTCTTAGGCCCCTGTCTGCAGTTGTGAATTATGAAAGAGTAATAGTAAACTGTAGTCCAAAACCAAGCAGGAGGTATAGATCTTAAATATTTGATAAATGGGTGGTAAGTACAGGCTTGGGTGTTTTCCTTCATCCATGGTCGACCATCTTTATTTCCAAAAGAGTTCTTCAGGTTATTTTTCTCTCAGACTTGTGCTTTTCATACATATGACATTTACTTAGACATTTTTAAGTAAAATGTCAATATAATGCTGTAATTTTTATTTATAAATAACTTCCTAGATAATTTCAGTTTACTTGATGAGGGTGAATGCTGATTATATCAGCAAACCAGAATACCTTTTTGAATTAGGTCTTGAATTAAGATTATTTCTAAAGATTACTAAGGGATTATTTACTAAAATATACAAAAATACTAAAGTATTTTGAAAATATTATTTTTATATCATTTTGGTGAAGTGTGTTGAGGGTTTTAGAAAAAAGAGGTATTTAACTTGAATGATCATTCTCTATGAAGTCTATCTGTTTTATGCTATGAAAGACAATAGTGTATCAACCTCCAGTATAAATTATTTTGGTTTTAGGATTATACCATAAAAAGTTATTGTGACTCAATTGTGTTGAAATATTGTTTCTTTAAAGTTTAAAGAAAAGAGGGGTTGGAGAGATGGTTCAGCAGGTAAGGCACTTGCATTAATGACCCAAGTTTGATTCTCCAGTACCTACATAAAGCCAGATGCACAAAGTGGTACATGTTTCATAGCAGCTGCTGGAGGCCCTGGCCTGCCCACTCTCTTTCTTTGTCTCTCTTCAATCTCTTTCTGCTTGCAAATAAACTAAAATTTTTAAAAACACAAACTTGGGGCTGAAGAGATGGCTTACTGGTTAAGGCACTTGCCTGTGAAGCATAAGAATCCTGGATGGATCCCCCAGCCCCCATGTAAGCCAGATGCACAAAGTAGCACATGCATCTGGAGTTTGCTTGTAGTCTCTGGAGGCCTTAAAATGCCCATTATTTTTTTTCTCTCTCTCTGACTCTCTCTCAAAATAATAAATAAAAATATATTATTTTAAAATGCTAACTTGTTTTAACATCTAACTTAAAAATACTTCTTTTTCTTTCTACTGTTTTAGAAGGCCATATAATGGGCTATCAATGTTTATTGAACACATTATTTGCCCACTGCTAGGACAAGTATTTTATATAGACTAATTAAATAATTTTAAAAAATTATAAATTTTACAGTTTGATTCATTCTAATCTTAAATTATATATTTTTATTCCAACCTGATAAAATAATTATCTTTTCTGACTATTATTAAAAAAAACAATTGAAATACTTCCAACTAGGAATGAAATGTATGGTGAATATTATTTTTCTGATTATGCTGTGTTCACTGTTATCTGTAGTAGTGTGTATGATCTGGGAGTTGATATAGCCTTAGTTGGTATGGCCTTATACAAGTGCTATACCACCAAGCTTCATTCTGTCCCTGTTGTAGAGATCTTTATTTACTATGGCAAAGCCCTACTCAATGACACCATGGGTTCTTCCCAGAGGTTTTTCACAGTGTGGGAGAAATTTGAATGTTTGGTTACAACATTCAAAAATATCTTAAATATTGACACTTGAATTATTCTACTTTCTTCTTCCCCATAAAAATGCAAATGACTATTTGACTATTTCTGTGAAAACAATTAGCAGAGTTTTTAGTCCATATTTCTTAGAGATTCTTACATCATGGGAAAATGTACAAGAAAAGGTATCACCCATCAGAAGCTTATGGTCTATATTTTTAATTAAAATTACTATACAAATGTAGTAATCTATATAGGAATTATTAAATGGAGAAAAATCAGACTATAGCAACTGTTACCTTACCAAAACAAAGCAAGATATAACTGTGTATTCAATAATCCTAAAGAAAGAAATGAAATGGCGTGGTAGTTTTTTCATACTGTCTCAATCAAATGTATGTGAAAAATGCATTCTTTAACTACAAAATGTGTTACTAAACAAATCAAAAGTGACAAGAGAGGGCTGGAAGGATGACATAGCAGTTAAGGTGATTTGCAGAAAAGCCAAAGGACCCAGGTTCATTTCCCCAGTACCTACGTAAGCCCGATGCACAAGGTGGTTCTTGTACCTGGAGTTCCTTTGCAGTCACTGGAGGCCTTGGTATGGCCATTCTCTCTTTCTCTCATAGGCCTTTCTCTCTCTCTCTCTCATATAAATGAATAAGATACTAAAAATGAAAAGAGAAGCTGTCTGGTTTTAATTTGTCTTATTTTGAAGGTTTTCAAATTGTGGTACTTTTAGAACATATATTAAATCTTTATTACAATATTTTTTTTGTTTGTCAAGATTTATTTATTTACTGATGCTGATATACTACCAACTGATATATAGGTTAATTGAACTGTTAAAAACATATGATGATTTCTAAAATTCCTTTCAATTTGTTCTACAGACTTTGAGAATGCATTGTTTGCTACAACTGCAACCCCCTATTGGTATTTAGTAGTAAGCAACTGTCTATGAAAATTAATCAATTTGATTAAACTGTTTTAAGAGTATATGTCAACTCCTGATGATTACATTTGAGGTATTTTGAATGTCTTAGTGTTTTCACATTTCATATTACTTCCTTCCTTCTTTGATTTTGCATATACAGTTGCTATGATTAGCACTTAAAATGATAATTCTGCTCAACTTTTAAATGCAAATTATATATTAATATATTAATTATATAATTATATATCACACAATATATATCATATAAATTATACAATTATGATATAAATATGTTATATAATATATATTATATACTTATAATATAAATATATCATATAATTATATATATATATATATATATATATATATATATATATAAAATTTGATCCATTGTGCAATTAACTGATTTTTACATATATATCATCTCTCTCTCTAAAATTGTATCATCATAGACTGTATGTACTTTAAAAATGTGTGTGTGTGTTAAACATATGTCAGGTCAATACTACATAAGTTATTATCATAGAATAAATATTAGCTACATGAAGCAACGATAGTCCGGGTTTAGAAAAATGGTTAAGAACTGGAAGACAAAGAGGAATTCCACTAGGAAAGCATTTTGGTTCATGGGGTCGAGGTGTTATGAAGGTTTTGAAATGGACTCATTGGTGAACTGAGTCACTAAAATGTGAACAAGAGAAATGCAATGCAGCAGAAAAGCTCACTGATTCATTTACTCAATAAATATGAGCTGTGAGGATTCTGTTAGTGTGAGTTGATGAGAGTACCATTTGACGTCAATAGAGAAAATTCTAATGCTTACAAACAATAGAGTGCCCAAAAGATGAATTGGCTCAGTGCAAGTGACCCAGGGGCAAAGAAGCTGGGTAAAGGCTCCCTTTAGGAATGCCTGCAGCCACGAATCCTGTGAAGCTCAGTCTTGCCTTCTAGGCACCATCTTCTTCATAAAAATGATGTGGACACATACTTAGGAACATATGAGTACCAATATTAATGTCCTGGGTTGCTGAAAGTATTCTTTTACTGATGAAATGTGTATAGATGGTGCCATTTCTCCCTGTTTTTCTTCCACCCATGCAACCCCAACTAATTTTCTACATTTACTCTAGAACAACCTGTTTCAGGCAAAAGTCAGATCTTGGACCTGTCCTTATTTCAAAACTCATGTAGTTTCCAAGAGTGCCTGGCATAAAATTCAACCCCTCTCTGTATCACCCCGGTTAACTTACATCTAAAACCTCACTGCCTTCCAATTTCCCCCTGAATTATATTTGATGTTTGTGGGCATGCGAGGCAATTGCTCTTCCCCTGACCCATATCTCCAGCCTCTTCCTTCAAAGTGAAGTTACAGTGACTTTGGCCCATCATTTCTCCATACTCTCCTGTGAACTAGAATTTTCCTTTTACTTTTGAGACAGGGTCATATGTGTTGAAGCTCCAGATGGCCTTGAAGTCATCTTCCTGCTTGGATTGAAATCTTTTACCCCTGGGCTTCCCTATGGCTGGATCCCTGCCAACTCAAACATATTTCTCAAAGACAGCAACACCCAGGAACATATCTGTTGCAGCACTTGGGGACAGATCAGCTTTCTTGTGTCTGTCTCTACACACTAAAACGCCACAAGAGGACTGGAGCCCTGTCAACTTTCTTTCCTCTTCATCTAGTCTATATAGCTTTAATTTTTATCTATCTAGAATGCAAATTCAATGAACCAGGTTTAATTAATGAGATGTCAAATGAAGGGTTAAAATTATAAGAGCACACTGAAGGTGTGTCTCTGTGAACTTAACATACAGAAGGCCCTGGGTTTGATCCCTAGAACCAAGTGCACACACAGACTATAAGGGCCAGTAACAAAGTGTTTTTCTTTTTTTAAGTTTCAAAACAGTACCTAAAATAAATCTGACTAACCATAAACATCTGGACTCAATCTCAATTATTCCATTCCTTTTTGCATTGCAAAAGAGTTATAGCCAGAGAAAGAAAATAAAAGAGGGGTGGTAGGAGGGGAAGAGAGAATATGCATGGGAGTTGCTTAGTGCTTACTTGTTATTTAAAATACTAAAATATGCCAGGAGTGGTGGCACACACCTTTAATCCCAGCACTCAGGAGGCAGAGGTAGGAGGATTGCCATGAGTTCGAGGCCACCCCGAGACTCCATAGTGAATTCCAGGTCAGCCTGTGCTAGAGTGAGACCCTTCCTCGAAAAACCAAAAATAAATAAAATAAAATAAAATACTAAAATACATCCAACGATTATCTCTTACCACACCCATTCAACAAGAACCTCACCATGACCCAGTAATTTGAAGGTCAATAACGTTACACTACCAAGGCCAGTGCCCTCTAGATAGCTAAATGAATACCCTTGTAATAGAGAATTTGTTTAGTGGTAGAAACAAGCTTCCAAAAAGGTCAACTTGGAATAGACCCTAAAGAAAACCTTTTTTTTTTTTTTTTTTTTTTTTTTTTTTGCCAAGATTTTACTCTGTGCAAACTTATACAAGGTAAATAATAGGCTGGTGGTATTTTTTAAAGCAACCTGTTTTTGGTCCACCAAAATAGGGTATTAATATAGTCTACTCTAAGTGAAATCATTTATGGAGATTGAGAAACTTTTTCCTTAGCAGTTTTATTTTGGAAAGCATAACTTAAATGAGAAACCTTAGTAATATAACCCAGGAAAGCATACTTTCTGCTAGAAGACCTTGAAAAGTCTTCCACACATGTCACTGTGATTTATATAGACTGGCAGGTTATCAGTCGTTTGCAACAAGCAAGAAACCTGTGCTCTGGGCCCACAGTCCAGAACAAGTTAGTGATTGCTAATGGGTGCTCAATTTCCAGGAATACAGAAAACACTAGCTTGGACTCAGCAGAATGTGGACTCAGTTAGGGATGAATGAAGCCAATTTTGTGGCAATTTTAAAACAGTGTGGTAACAATAACCAGTCATTTGTAAATATATTGACAGTCCCCACTTGGGAAGACACTGTATAGATAAGACATTGTTCCCAGTACAAAAGGGCTTACATAAATGATGTATTTGTGTGGTAAATTGTTGTGTTATTTATGAAAATGACTCTAAACCTCCTTACACCAGGTGACATTCTCACTGAATTCACAGATCTATTATGTAACTGTAACATTTTTTTAAATTTTCTGAACACATATTCACAAGTTATTACTTGAATATTGAATACATTCTTGATGATACTGTCTTATTACTGCTGTGATAGTCACCTTAATTCTCAGGGGTGTGTGTGTGTGTGCGTGTGTGTGTGTGTGTGTGTGTGTGTGAGAGAGAGAGAGAGAGAGAGAGAGAGAGAGAGAGAGAGAGAGATGATGCTGGGCATTGACCTCATGCAAGCCAAGTACTCTACCATCAAGTTACAGACTTGGCACTATTTTAATTTATATTTATATACTTTAAATCCCAAGATAGGATCTCACTAAGTTGCCCAGGTTGACTTCTGAAATCAGATATGTTACCATTGTTCCACAAGGTATCACCCAAGTTATCTTGTAACTTGAGGTCCTCTCCCCCTCTTTTCAGACTAACCTGGACTAGAGGCATGCAGCAACATTCAAACAGTAGATTTAAAAAAAAAAAAATCAGGCATTATAGTTTATTTTATTAAGTACTATTTATGGGTATTTCATTTTCAAAGTGATTTAGTTATATATAACCTTTCAAATCAAATAAGGATCATTACAGCCCCTAACCTGATTATAATTCCTTTATTATTGATGTACCAAGGTCAGTGATAAATGTCATACAACTAAATGTCAAATAATCATGACAAATGTCAATATATAGATTGCTGGTTTAAATTTTACCTTTAATTTAAGAAAGTCAACTTTGTTTTCTCCTCAATAACACTTACATGAGTTTGAGTCAAAAGAATAGACTTTCAAAAGTATAGGGCTCCAAGCAGCAATGAAATTCTGTCCCCCTCTCCAAGACAAGTAAATTACTTTTACACTTCCTTTGACACATGAATCTGGGAAGACTCTGAAGACTGGACATTTAGTAGTGTACCCTAGGTCTCCAGTAAAAGGAAAATGCTCAGTGCTCACTTACATTCTGTCACTTTGGAGTTTTTTCAGCCCCTCTTTCTACATCACCCCAATTATGTCTCTTTTTTTGGTGGACAGTAGAAGGTTAGTGAGATCCCAGATAAGTCTTCCCCTCCATTCAATCCAATCTCATCTTTATCATTATCAATTAAAAAATGACACAAATTAATATAATTTTCTGATGAAGAAGCTAGGAGAATCCCCATGTTTGTAGAAGCATCTCTGTTATTGTTATTTTTAAATACTTTAAAAAATATTATTATTTAAAATTACAACAAATTATACTGTGTTGAACATAAAATTTGATGTACATATTATACAATAGCTCAAGCCAGCTAATTAATACAAGCAATATCTGACTTCTTTCTACTCTTTTTAATATTACTCAAGAGTTACTAATTTTGAAGAAATTATAATTCTAGCTCCAAAAATGTATGTTAGTTTTCTTCTCTAAGAACAAAGACCAGAGCTGTGTGTATATATTTTATGGTGTATCACACCTAGTGTAAGATGAACAATTCACTGCCTTTGCCTGTGTATGTAAATGTATTTTAACTCTGTCTCCAAAACTACTTCACTGATAGTTAGCTTCTACTGGAAGTGCACACAAAGATCTGCCATACTTAAAATTTTTAAAAAGTTCTCTCTTGGGCCTGGAGAGATTTCTTAATGGTTAAGGCAATTGCTTGAAAGACTAAGGACCCATGTGCCACTCTCTGGATCCCACTAAGCCAGATGCACAAGGCAATGCAAGCACAAGGTCACACATGCACACTAGGTGGTGCAAGCATGTGGAGTTAAATTCAGAAGCCAAGGCCCTGGCACACCAATTCTCTCTCTCAAAAAAAAAAAAAAAATCGGCCCTCGAAACATTAGAGAAAAGACAGATGAAACCTAAGTGTTGCTCCCATTGTTAACTAAAGAACCTTCTCCAGGAATATGGTGGTAGGCACTAAGGAGACTTAAATTCTTCAAAGCAGAAAATTAGCCACTGGGGAGAGCTCAACACCATAAGCAATTTACAATATCCACTTCAAGGCCCAAAAATACTCTGGAAGAGCAGAGCAGTACAAAGAATGTTAGAGGCACATGGTGGGAAGATGTATTCTGAGACATTTTTCCATGCACAGAAACTGACTGGTGCATTCATGACCCACAGCAAATACTGTTATCTCCACTGAGGTAGGCCCTCAGTGGAATGGAGATAGAGAGAGGGGTTATAAGAGCATAGACCGGTGGGGATATGATCAACACAGAATATGTTCATGCAATAAATTTCTCAACTAATGTAAAAGAAAGGTGTTGATCAGGGTATCACTAATATTTGGTTAAGTTTGCTATGAGAAACTTTGTGTATTAAAAAATACACTATTGAGAAGTTTTAAATTAAGATTTTTTGGTGTGGCTTTCAAGCACATACAAAATTATTTCATTGCTTTCATTTTGATTATTATCTGAGATTCCATTAAATTAATTGTTGTCATGGTTTGGTTTTCATACTGGAAAGTGAAATCAGAATATATAATACAATAATCTTTTCACTTATTAATGTGCGGGTACTAGCTAATGGGGTATTCAGCACACAATCATATCCAGCAGGCTGCTGCGTGAATCAGCACTTCCCTATACTCAAGCATTTAGTCAGCTGCTGTAGTATGAACTTATGAAACACCACTCTGAAAATTTGTTTGGTGTTGAGGAGGGAAACTTTATGTTATAACCACAACACATCCTGTGGTAGTTTTTAAAATATTACATATTTCATATTCATTTTTTTCATTCTTTGACCATGCTTTATTTTTCTCTTTATTCTTCCATGGATCATCCTTTTCTATCTGATGAATATTGTCTAAGATCAATAAAAATATCAGGTATTTCCACTCCTACTTTTTCAACATGAAGCCAGTTACTGGTGCCAATAATAAATATCAGTTAGGATTCTTTATTTTTTTACTTTGAGGTAAGGTCTTTATCTAGCTCAGTCTGACCTGGAATTCCTTCTGTAGTCTCAGGCTGGGTTTGAACTCACAATGATCCTCCTACCTCAGCCTCCCAAGTGCTGGGATTAAAGTCCTGCCCCACTACTCCTGGCTCTCAATTATGATTCTTAACATCAGATATATATATCTGATGTTATATATATAGTTTTATTTTGTTCTTGAGGAGGTAGAGTCTCTCTCTCTCTCTCTCTCTCTCTCTCTCTAGTCCAGGATAACCTGGAATTCACTATCGATGTAGTTATATAGTCTCAGACTGACCTTGAAATTACAATGATCTTCCTATGTCAACCACCTGAGTGCTGGGATTAAAGGCTTGCATTACCAAGCCTGGGGTGGGAGGAGGGAAAGAAAGAGAAAGGATGGAGAATGAAAGAGTGAGAGAATGGGCACATGCAGACAAACTCCAGACACATGTACCACTTTCTGCATCTGGTTTTACATAGATACTGGAGAATTGATGTCTGGTCATATGGCTTCATGGGCAAGTGCCTTAAACCATTGAGTCATCTCTCTGGCTTCAATTAAGTATAATTTTATATAGATTTTATTTCATATTTCTATTATCTGAGGTCCAAAACTGCCCTTCCTTGGCCCTATTGGTCATGCAGTGGGATCTTTTCTCCTAGTCTATAATGCTGGATTTTGAAATCATATTAGAGCTGGATGGATGGCTTAGCAGTTAAGGAATTTGCCTACAAAGCCAAAGGACCCAGATTTGATTCCCAAGGACCCACATTGGCCAGATGCACAAAGGGGCACATGCATCTTGAGCTTGTTTGCAGTAGCTGGAGGCCCTGACATGCCCATTCTCTCTCTTTCTCTGTCCAATAAATAAATAAATAAATAATAAAATATTGAAATCATATTCACTGTAAGTGGTGGTAGGGGTGGCCTTGATTTGGAGGAAGTCTCTACTTCAGACTGCGAGCATGTCTGTCTTTCAGACCAATGTGGCAGTTGCTCCCCTAGGTGCTCTTTCTGTGTCAATAGGCTTTGTTGTTGTCCTTAGCATCAATATTTTCGTGGTCCTCTGCTGATTAATGACAGTGTCTTTCTAGTATACTGTGTGCATGTTATAGCATCCTATGACTTTGGTTATTGATATGTGGTGACATTCTAACCTCATCTCCCTAGGCCTGAAACATAGCTTGCAAGGTACTCAAGACCAGCAACACTTTCTTCTCCTTTAACTTGTTCACAGTCTGGTACTTACTCCTTGGGTATCTGACTGCTAAAATATTGAATTACTTGTTAGTAAGCAAAGCATACTTCTAAAAAGAGGCTTGTTATACTCTAACATTATTAGGTTAAAAAAAAACTTCAGAGTGGTTATAGTGTAAGTTACTCTGTCACAATGAAGAATGCGGGCATAACAACAAGTGGGTCTTTTGTGAATATATATTTTTATGTAATGGAGCCCGAGGAAAAAATGGGTGGATTTTATTTGCCAGGAATTTATCAGTCCTCCTAGAAAAGTGATATATCTTAACTACTTACCTTCTAAAAAGTAAAAAATGACCTACCAAAATTAAATCAAGATGAGATTAATCACTTAAATAGACCTACAACAAGCTTGGAGATCTGAACAGTTATCAGTAATCTCCCAACTAAAAAAAGCCCAGG
Source organism: Jaculus jaculus (assembly GCF_020740685.1). Taxonomy (NCBI): domain Eukaryota; kingdom Metazoa; phylum Chordata; class Mammalia; order Rodentia; family Dipodidae; genus Jaculus; species Jaculus jaculus. Next base: position 100,880,523 of record NC_059108.1, on the reverse strand, counting down.
CCCAGATGGATTCACTGCTGAATTTTACCAAACCTTCAAGGAAAAGCTAACACCATTGTTTAAGCTTTTCCAGGAAACAGAAAAAGAAGGAATTCTACCAAATTCCTTATATGAAGCCAGCATCACCCTGATGCCAAAACCAGGCAAAGATAGAACAAAAAAAGACAATTATAGACCAATCTCCCTCATGAACATAGATGCAAAAATTCTCAACAAAATATTGGCAAACAGAATACAAGAATATATCAAAAAGATCATTCACCCTGACCAAGTAGGCTTTATCCCAGAGATGCAAGGATGTTTCAATATATGCAAATCTATAAATGTAATACATTATATAAATGGGTTTAAGGGCAAAAATCACATGATCATTTCATTAGACGCAGAGAAAGCGTTTGACAAAATCCAACATCCTTTTATGATAAAAGTCCTACAGAGACTGGGAATAAAAGGAACATGTCTCAATATAATAAAAGCTATTTATGACAAGCCTACAGTCAACATAATACTAAATGAGGAAAAACTGGAAGCTTTTCCACTAAGATCAGAAAGAAGACAAGCATGTCCACTGTCCCCACTTTTATTTAATATAGTATTGGAAGTCTTAGCCATAGCAATAAGAAAAGAGACACACATAAAAGGGATACAAATTGGAAAGGAAGAGATCAAGTTATCATTATTTGCAGATGACATGATTCTATACAAAAGGACCCTAAACACTCTACTAGCAAACTGTTAGAGCTGATAAAATCCTACAGCCATGTAGCAGGATACAAAATAAATACACAGAAATCAGTAGCCTTCATATATGTTAACAACAAACACACAGAGGATGAAATCAGAGAATCAATATTGTGAAAATGGCAATCTTACCAAATGCAATCTACACATTTAATGCAATCCCTATGAAAATTCCAAAGCATTCTTCATGGAAATAGAAAAATCAATCCAAAAATTCATTTGGAATCACAAAAAAAAACTACAATATCTAAAATAATACTGAGCAACAAAAGTAAGGCTGGTGGTATCACCATACCTGATTTTAACGTGTACTACAGAGCCATAGTAACAAAAACAGCATGGTACTGGCACAAAAACAGACAGGTAGATCAGTGGAGCAGAATAGAGGACCCAAATGTAAGCCCAGGTAGCTATAGCCACCTGATATTCGATAAAAGTGTAAGAAATACTCATTGGAGAAAAGACAGCCTCTTCTGCAAATGGTATTGGGAAAACTGGATATATATCTGTAGAAGGATGAAAATAGATTCTTCTCTCTCCATGCACAAGAATTAAGTCCAAATGGATTTAAGATCTTACCATCAGACCTGAAAATCTGAAACTGCTAGAGGAAAAAGCAGGTGAAACCCTTCAACATATTGGTCTTGGAAAAGACTTTCTGAATACAACCCCAATTGCTCAGGCAGTGAAACCACAGATTAATCACTGGGACCTCATGAAATTACAAAGATTTTGCACTGCAAAGGACACAGTGCAAAAAGCAAAGAGGCAACCTACAGAATGGGAAAAAATCTTTGCCAGCTATATATCTGATGGAGGATTAATATGTAGGATATACAAAGAACTCAAAAAGTTAAATAATAAGGAATCAAACAAGCCAATCAAAATGGGCTATGGAGCTAAATAGAGCATTCTCAGGGGAAGATATATGAATGGCATATAAGCATCTAAAAAGATTTTCTATGTCACTAGTCATCAGGGAGATGCAGATTAAAACTACATTGAGATTCCATCTCACTCCTGTCAGATTGGCTACCATCAGGAAAACAAATGATCATAAATGCTGGCGGGGATGTGGAAAAAGAGGAACCCTTCTACACTGCTGGTGGGAATGCAATCTGGTCCAGCCATTGTGGAAATCAGTGTGGAGGTTCCTAAAACAGCTAAAGATTGATCTTCTATATGACTCAGCTATAGCACTCCTAGGCATATATCTTAAGGACTCATCTCATTTCCTTAGAAGTATGTGCTCAACCATGTTTATTGCTGCTCAATTTATAATAGCTGGGAAATGGAACCAGCCTAGATGTCCCTCAACTGATGAGTGGATAATGGAGATGTGGCACATTTATACAATGGAGTTCTACTCAGCGGTAAAGAAAAATTAAGTTATGAAATTTGCAGAAAAATGGATGGATCTGGAAAAGATTATACTAAGTGAGGTAACTCAGGCCTAGAAAGCCAAGCACCACATGTTCTTCCTCATATGTGGATCCTAGCTACAGATGGTTGGGCTTCTGCATGAGAAGGAAAATACTTAGTAGCAGAGGCCAGTAATTTAAACAGGAGATATAAATGGAAGAGACAGGAAGGGAGGAGGGTACTTAATAAGTTGGTATTGTATATATGTAAGTACAATGATTGAGATGGTGAGGTAATATGATGAAGAATGGAATTCCAAAGGGGAAAGTGTGTGTGTGGGGGAGGTATCACCATGGGATATTTTTTATAACCGTTGAAAATGTTAATAAATTTGTGAAAATAAAAAATAAATAAAAAAGAAACCACCCCAAGAAAGTAAAAAAAAAAATTAAATACCCCCTTCAAATATGCAAACACATTCTATAAGTCTTTTTCTAGGGCAGCTCGCTTACTTTTTTCAATCTTGCTATTTCCTCTTTTCCAAAACTATATTAATTTAAAAAACATCATTTGTGTTCCTGAAAAATATCATATTCTTTACCATTTTTCTTAGAAATATTAGAAATAGTACTCATCAGAACATATAATTAAAAACTTTTTAAATATTCTAAATATAAAAACTTATTTTAGTGTATGTGTAGCTTCACGCATAAAGTACTTTCAAAACAAGTTAATCATTTAAACAGATTTTTTTTTGCAAAATACTATATCTTCATTGTTACATAAACCCTACATAAAATTTTAAGCAATGCAATGATTTCCATCTATCTATTTTAAGAATATTTTAAAAGTGAAGATCTGCATATTATCATGTATAATCTTTAAAAGCTAACTCCCAGTGTGGACAGGGAATACAGTTCTAGGTCAGTTAATCTAAAAGGATTTAACCTGGAAAAATGTATAAAATAAGGTTAGGATATAAGAGAGTGAGAAAGTGTTCTTCATGTACTCCATAGAAGGAAAACACCTTAAGTATAAGAAAGAAAAAAAAATGTTTATGAATTCTTTCTTCTACCAGCAGATGTCATATTTGGTTACCAGAGACCAAGATTGTTTGAAAATATTTTAATATTATTAGTATGAACTTCTTACAAATGAGAGGCTAAGTATGATTGGCTCTGAAAACAGAAGAAAATTAATTCATGCTTTTAAAGAATTATAACATACATTGCTTCAATGAATTCAGAAAATGTTTTCCATTTTAACATCTGTACAAAATAATTTAGTAATAATTCAGATTTAAGCAAGTATTTCAAAAACCAACTTAAGTCAACATTTATTGCCATCAATGCTATTTAGTTATCATATAAACATTTTCTCATCATGTTCATTCTAAACCAGTATAATTATGCAACCAAAATGAAACCTTTCTAAATTTAAAATTTTCCATAACAAATTTCAATGTATCTTATGTTTCGTATGTCACTATTATCTTATTATTTGTAATATGAAACATTCCATAGTAACTATAAACCATTACAAATCCTATGTGCCATAAAATATTATATATGATTACCTAATGCAGAAAAGAGAAGTTATATAAAATATACTGAAAATACTTTGTAGTTTAATGTAATTAAATACATATATGTCATGGATCAATAAAATCTGATGAATTTGGATTTTTTTAAATGAGGATAAGATTGTAGCTCATTTTATTACCTTCAAAATAGGTCTTGACAAATTAAGATTGTTCAAAAGATGATGATGCTCTGTCTGCTTCTGTTTTCAAAGAAAACTTTATTGAATGAATATACTTCAAGGGAATTGTGGTCTAGGCTGTAAGTATAGTATTGCTTTCATCCATGAAGATCTTATTCACTTGAAGGTCAAACAATTTTAGTAACTTTAAAAGTATTTATTTAGATGAATCTTCCTAGACTTCTGGCAATTTACATTTATGACATGCAGATATTTTTCTCCCAGAACTCAACTAAAATACAATTATATCTGCTGAAATGATCAGTTTCTGATTCCCTGTTTTCATTCTATCCCCCATTTCTTAAGCCCCATTATCTGACCACTATGTCATGCCACAGAGATTCTGATTATTGAATCAGGCAGTTGCCACCTGACAGAAAAAAGAAAGGACCCCCAAAGATATTTTTGTGTCTCTAGACTTAGATTTGATGTCTTTTCTTATGTACTTGGAAATAATTTCAGGAGAGAAATCCTAGCCTTTTAGGGCATTTCAGAATGTATGTTCTGAATTTCCCTGAAGCAAAATTGCCCAGGGTCCTATGTATTGTTTGCCAGGCCCCGTCTCAGAGATGGATTCCCTGATATCTATGCCATAGTTGGCAAAACATTATTCTTTAAAATCAGTATGTGGTCATTGAAGAGAAATACATAATATTATAAGGTTATAAGATTAGAAGATTATGTGATAGTTCCTCAGCATTTTCATTAGGTTTTATCTAAAATAGTTACAGCAGTAGGTAAAACCACAACCTAGAAATTAAAAAATAAGACATGCCTTAATGCGTAGCTTGTCAAGTACTCATATTGTTTGGATATATAGCTGTTTGTTTGGGTGTTGGTTAGGTCTTCTACTAAAAGGAAAATCATGGACCAACAGGGTATGCCATTTCTTATTTAGAGATTACTAGTAAGATTTTTGTAAATCATAATATAGACCCTCATAATATCCTACCTTTGGGAGTTACCTGATTTCATATCTCTGTGAATATGTACTTAGATTTCCTTCCTTGGAAATGGCTTCAACTCATATACTTCTATTTCCTTACTTTGGAGATTTTTTTTTCTCCATTATCTCCTTGCTTTTCTGTTACTAAACATTCTTTTTTTTTTTTTTAAAGAAACTGATAGGTAGATTTGTACTTTATTAATGACTAAACAGCAAAACCATCTCCCACCAATATACAGCAAGATCTCCACTAGTCTCTTACCTCTCCAATTTAGTCTACATATTGCTCTCTAGTGAATACTCTCTAGGTTTACGTTAGTTAAATAATCAGCTCATTAATTCATGTGTTCGTGTTGAATTTTTCAGTCCTGGTGATGGAACTTTGAACTTCTTAATCAGGCTAAGCAAATGTCAAGCCTGAATTGTCATTTCCATATACTTGGCTCTATGTCAAAGCTACTACAACTATTTGCAAGTGCATTTTGTAAAGTTTAGTTTCAAAAGCAAATTGTCAAGAAAATTTGGACTACTGATTCATTCATTGAGTATATCATTTCCCTCTCATTGAACTTTTCTATAAGATGTTATGAATGAATTTGTAGTATCATTAAGTAATAAATGAAAATGTGGTGTAAGAAAAAAAAGAGGAAAATAAAATGAGAGTGAAGGTTCCTTTCTAGAAACCTCCTTCTATCTAAAATTTTGCTGGAAATCAGTAATCCATTTTCACTTCAATTTATTTATAAGATAATATCACTTTTACAGTCCTAAACTAAAAGTATCAGCTTATTGCTGTCATGACATTTTACACAAATGTTTAGTGGATCAAAAAATACAAATTATTCTCATAGAATACTAGAGTCAGAAATTCAGAATTACCCCATGAAACTAAAGCCAAAGCCAAGGCCAGTCTGTGATGATTTTGGATTTCATAGAACAATAGATTAATTTTAAATCTGCATGCACTGTTAATGCAGGTGACTTTGCCAGGTGTTTCCAGAAATCATCTATTCATGAAACATATTTAATTTGACTAGCAAACCTGGTCAAAATTAAATTCAGCACTTAAGACATCATTAATAAAATATACCAGGGTAATAAAGGACATAGTATTCAACATCTACCCTATAGTCACCCATTTTTGCAAAACAACTTTTCTAAAACTCTTAGATGACTATCATTAATAAGGAAGAAACATGCAGAAACAAGGTGAGACAATTTCTACACAAAGCAAAAGGAAGATATATGTTAATTAAAAAAATAGATGTTGAATGGGTGCCAGTAAAAATTAAGCTTTTCAACCTACCCAGTGACAATTACAGACTCATGAAATTATTTGGGAACTGCGAAAAAGTAAGCAATTCTCATGAGAAGGGATAACATGCCTCCTCACTAATTGTATTCTTCATACTTAGTGTGTATTTCATGCTCCAAAATTGTTGAATTACAGAATAAATTTATTAAAGTAGGAAAACCAATGCTTCTGAATATCATAAAATTGATTCTATAATTTCAAAGCATCTGTATACCCTTTATTTTGTGAAATTGAAAAAAAGAATAAGATGATTGACTTGTATTCAGTACTATAGTATAGACTTTGTATTTCCTTACATTGCTCCTTACATATAAACCATGGTTTTTGGGTTTTTGTTATTGTCAAGTAATAATTTTATCTACTTAAATGAGAATGAGGGGGAGAGTGGGAAAGAGAGAGAGAGAGAGCTTGAGAGAGAGAGAGAGAGAGAGGGAGGGAGGGAGGGTGATATCAACCATGTTCATAGACATCCTTACAATATTATTTTCTGTGATAGCCTTTATTCAAGGCTGCAATTCTAGCAAGTCTGTTGAATACTGTCATAAGGAATACATGTGTGACACCACTTCCTTCATAATTTTTACAAATTATTTCCTGAACTTCTTACCCTCCCAGTTTAATCATTCCACAGTTCTCCATTTCAACTGGTAGAAATTTTATTCCTATAGCTGGTTCTAAACTATACCCTTAGCATTATCTTTGATTCTCCTTTTCACTCTGCTCATTCAATCAAATAAAATTAGGAAATTTATTAGATTTTAGTAATAATGACTTTTCAAGTAGAAATTCCTTACTTAAGGAATAAATGTGTAATAAAAATTAGTAATAGGACCAAGTAAATATGCAGTATATTTAAACTGGAAGGTGCTATCAATCATATCTAAGCACATTTTCTGCTTGCAGGGAAGGCTTATGCTCCAGAATTTTATTATGACACCTATAATCCCGTATGGCAGAACCGACACCGAGTATATTCCTACAGTCTACAGTGGACACAGATGAATCCCGATGCAGTGGACCGCATTGTTGCATATCGCTTGGGTATTCGGCAGGTAAGAAATTTAATCAATTTCCTTTTCTGTGTGGCTTCTTGTAAAGACTTTGTTACTATGATTTATTTTATCATTTTGCATGACTTAAAGAATATATTTTCTTATATCACTGAGGACATTACACAAATGCTACTGAATTATTACAAATCTTTGAAATTTTAATCAGTACATTTTCTATGATGTCAGGAAACTTGGTAAAGTAGCTTCCTTTGAGTCTTCAGAAATCCTTCATCACTAGATACATTAGAGAAATCATATAGAACAACTACCACAAGATCTTCTCAAGCTATACACACAATATTTTAAGAGTTGATTTACTATGTCTAAAGAATACAAATTCTTTAGTAACTCAAGAGAAATAATAATGCATGTTTTCTAATGTAGCTTAAGAATATGGACATATGGAATTGTTTTTATTTTCTTCCAATGAACATTGGGAAATGTACTTATTTTTGTTGGTAGGAATGATATTCCCACAATTTCAACGCACATCTTTCTCATGTTACTTGTTAGATAATGTGTTACATAGATAGCTGTTTTGACAAAACATCTTGGAGGAGGACTTTGAATTTCATGTATGTTTTCATTTTGAGTTTTAGCAGTAGAAGGAAAACATTTGCTTTTGAGTTTCCAATAAACTCATAAAAGTGAATGAATGAAAACATCTGGCATTAGATACTAATTTCTTTAGGTTCTTACCATTATGAGCCAGCAGACCATTGTGGACCACACAGAATGCTATCACATCATTTACATTGATCCCTGTGTAAACCTCAAATCTATATCAAAATTGTCCTGCTTAGCCAGGTGTGGTGGCACACACCTTTAATCCCAGCACTCAGGAGGCAGAGGTAGGAGGATCACCGTGAGTTAGAGGCCACCCTGAGACTACATAGTGAATTCCAGGTCAGCCTGGACTAGAATGTGACCCTACATGGAAAAAAACAAAACCAAAAAAAATTGTCCTACTTGCTCCAATTTGGTATTTTCCTTGGTGAGGTTGATAAAGAGAAGAAAATTCAGACTAACACCGCTTTCTTGCTAAGCTGATAGGATTATCCATATATATAATTTGAGAGAGAGAAAGGCAGATATATAGAGAGTATTGGGCACGTCAGGTCCTCCAGCCACTGAAAATGAATTCCATCAGATGTGCCCACATGTGCATTTGGCATATATGGGTACTGGGGAATGGAACCTGGGTCCTTAGGCTTTGCAAGTAAGTTCCTTAACCACTAAACCATCTCTCTAACTCCCCCTTTTATATTTTTAGCACAGTTCTGATTTTAAATTGTTTTATGTGAGGAGTATCTTAGAACATCCTTGATATTTCACACCGCATAGTCTTATGTAAATTCCTTACTACATTATTTATTCATCTTTTATTATATATAGAATTTGTATATATATATATATATAACAAAAACTTAAACCCAAGTTGCCAGTTGTAAAAATGAATTGTTTTATTAGAAGTTCTTTACTACTTTTTTCGTTCCAGTTTTAAAAAAAAAAAATATTTGAGAGGGAGAAAGAGAAAGTGAGAGAATGAAAGACAAAAAGAATGAGGAAAAAAAAAGAGAAAGAAGCAGATGGAGAGAGAATGGGTATGCAAAGGTCCTTGCCACTGCAAACAAACTCATGTGCCACCTTGTGCATTTGGCTTACTTGGGTCCTGAGGTAACCTGGGCCCTTTAGCTTTGCAGGCAAACCAGTTTCTAATGTTACAGTCAGAATTTTATACTTAATTTCTGATTTTCTTCCTCATTTACATTTCTTACAGCCTTTAGTAATTTCCTACTACAAATAATGTTTTTGCCTATGAAACTTACCTGTTTTTGCCTATGGACCTTATGCAAGTCTCCTCATCTTTCCCTGTCTCATCTTGAAACATTTGTTTTCACCTAATATTTCCCTTATATATTCATTCCAGACTCCTCTTCTAGATGTCAAATTTAACATAAAAGTAGCTATCAGTGGAGTCTTTTTACCCTCAAATCTGATAAGAACTTTCTGGCAGTGTTTGAATTCCTTTTGAGAGAGAAAGAAGGGGGAAAAAGAGGGAGGGAGGAAGGGAGAAAGAGAGAGCACTCATCAAACATGTCTGGTACACATTATTTAACAAACTATCTTCTGTCGTAATTTTTCTAGTTTGATATCCTATTTTTCCAATGGCAGGTTCTCTGTTTTGTATTTCTCATATAATTATTCTCTCCAAATTACTGTTTTAAGAATTTCTAGATTGTTAAACTGGTATATAACCTCCAACGTGCAGTGGCACACATTTCCCAGTCACTTCACTATTTTTATACAAATTAAGTAAAGCTTGTTCTTTTCTGTTCTGTAGAATAAATTGTGAGTGCAATGAATTTATATGTTTCCGCTTAGTACTTTTTATTTATAAATTTCAGTACTTCAAGCTTTAGAGACCTAGACAATCCGGCCTTACCATATGCTAGCTGTAAAACCTCAAGCATATTTCTGAACCTGGGTCTAAGCCTGAGTCCCCGGTCTATAAAATGAGGATAATGATATCAATCAGCCAATTGGAATGGATAGTGATACAATGTGGCCCCACTTACTGCATAGGCAAAGCACTCTTGAGCAGGTCACTCCTGGTCAAAATATCTGTGGGTATTTTAAAACTAATAAGCAAAATTGTGTAAATTTTTTTTCAAGGCAGGGTCTTGGTCTAGCCCAAGTTAACCTAGAATTTACTATGTAGTCTCTCCTACCTCTGCTTCCAGAGTGCTGCAATTAAATGTGTGCACCACCATACCCAGCCTTATGTGAACTTTTTTTGTTGTTATTTATTTTTATTTATCTATTTGAGAGCAACAGACAGAGAAAGAGAAGGAGGGAGAGAGAGAGAGAGAGAGAATGGGAGCGCCAGGGCCTCCAGCCACTGCAAACAAACTCCAGACTTGTGCGCCCCCTTGTTAATCTGGCTAAAGTGGGTCCTAGGGAATCCAGCCTGGAAAGGGGGTCCTTAGGCTTCACAGGCACATGCTTAGCCTCTAAGCCATCTCTCCAGCCCTGTGTAAACTTTTTTAAATAGTGCATTTCACAAACTTAATATGCCTTATATATTTGTATTAAGTTTTATATAGTAGATCATATATTCCTAGCCATGAAAAAAACATTTAGACATTTTCACTGTTCCTTTCTTATTTTTTTTAATTTCTAGCTTAATATCCTCCCTATGATCCATCTTGCTAGTTCACACTTTCTCTACCATTTCCTTGAGTCTTAGTTAAGATTTTCTCTCTCTCTCTCTCTCTCTCTCTCTCTCTTTTTCTATCAGATCAATCTGCTAACATATGATACAATGTCATCTGCTAGAGGAAAACATATTTCTGCTGCTCTAAACTATCTTCTAAAGAGCAATCACATCCCTTACTCCATTGTTTACATTTATTTTCTTGTCATACTGTTATTTATGAGCTCATTTGTTCTTAGGATTATCTGAATATTTAAGATAAATATCTTTTACCTCGTGTGATTTCTGCCATGATGTAGTCTAACTGAATATTTTATTCATATTTTATATCTCACCACTGGAGAGAAACTGAAATATCTTTTGAGACTGCATTAATAATATTCTTCCCAGGCCTGGTGGCACATGCCTTTAATCCCAGAACCTGGGAGGCAGAGGTAGGAGGATCGCAGTGTGTTTGAGGCCACCCTGAGACTGCATATTGAATTCCAGGTCAGCCTGGGCTAGAGCAATACCCTACCATGAAAAAAACAAAGACAAACAAAACAACAACAAAAGCAATAATAAGGGCTGGAGAGATGGCTTAGCGGTTAAGCACTTGCCTGTGAAGCCTAAGGACCCCGGTTTGAGGCTCGGTTCCCCAGGTCCCACGTTAGCCAGATGCACAAGGGGGCGCACGCATCTGGAGTTCGTCTGCAGAGGCTAGAAGCCCTGGCCCGCCCATTCTCTCTCTCTCCCTCTATCTGTCTTTCTCTCTGTGTCTGTCGCTCTCAAATAAATAAATTAAAAAAAAAAGCAATAATGATAATAGTAGTATGCTTTAGCAAAAGTTTGCACTGCTGTGGTTTTACTAATAATAACAGAAAGGTGATAGTCAACATAAAATATAGATTTTCTAATTTTCTCTGGTAATTAATACTCATGCATTTGATAATGAGATCATACTTTCATAATCTAGTAATTTGATTTGCATATGCAATGATACTGATTTTATTTACTTATATCTGCTCACTTGTTTTGTTATGAATCAAATTCAGGGCCTCATTCATATGAGGCAAGTGTTTTATGACTAAGGTATACCCCAAACCCAATTTTACCATTTTATAAATGTAATAATCTTGGGCCACATATTTATTATAAGCCCATAAATGTAAATATCTTCCATATATGAATGTCCTAGCTTAATATGAAATATCACCAAGCTTAATATGAAACATACACTTAATTAGACAATCAGTTGAAGTCTGAAAAATCGATACAGTAAAATGTGTAACAAATGAAATTAAATGATCCTACTGTGTTTTTAATTTTAAAAACTTTAGAAATGCACTAGCTATTCTTATATGCTCTGTGATTATAAAATCTCCATTATTAAACCCACAGCTCAGTGAGCTAGCCTGAACCAAAAATTCTGCTCAGCTTTATATTGGAATATTAGCTGACTCTGACTGAATGGTCCAAAATTAAAGATGATGAGAAACAATGTCTCAGAATTGTAACTTGGAACATCATCTACTTTACTCACAAAGCATCCCAGTGTATTTGGGGAACAGCACTGGAAATCTGGGAGCATTGCTTTGAAAAATGTTAAAAGAACAAATATACCATGAAGTGCTAATAAATTAATTTGTGGGTACTAAATTTCTCCAAAATCTTCATGTTCTTATGTTATACTTTTAAGAGTCAGCTAAGCAATTGTTTCGTCTTCTTAGGCAGCTACTAGCTTCCAATTATTTGCTTCATTTATTCCTTAAGATGAAGAGAAAAAGGTTATTTGAATGTCTGCATTCTTTAGTATCAAAGAAATTATGAACTAAGCAGAGCACCTCGTGTGTTATCTGAACATACCAAGCTACATCAACAGCATTTGCAACCATTTGAAATTTATGTTATTATAGTTTCTACTCTTAAAGTATTTTAGACTTTCATAGTTTTTTTTTTTTTTTAATAATTCTGACACAATGAGCATGACATTTTGACTATCATCTTTGGAAAGTGGGGTATTTTATTGAATAGAATTCTTTAATTGCTCTTGTTCTTGTCTTTTTAGTTATGATATATTAAGAGGCTAAAATTATCATATCCATTTGCTCATCAATTTAGTCAATTTAACTTGAGTAAATTGATCATGTAACACTGACTAGTAATTTTAAAATGAAGTATTGTGCTAAATGACTTGCTAAAATAAGTATTATAACAGGAATATAGACACAGTACTATTTGTGAGCAGATGGTGCAGTTGAGTGGCAAGATAATAGGCATGATTTTCAATATATTTTAAAAATTATTTTTTAAATTTTTTTAAGTTTTATTTATTCAAAAGAGTCAGAGAGAGAGAGAATAAGAATGGGTGCTCCAGGGCCTCCAGCCACTGTAAAAAAAGTCCAGACACATGTGCCACCTTGTGCATCTGGCTTATGTGGGTCCTGGGGAATGAACCAGGTGTCCTTCGGCTTTGCAGGCAAATGCCTCAATGCCATCCCTTCAGCCCCAAGATAGAAATTTTACTAGTTTTATATTTTAAATAAGAATTAGTAATAATCAGTTGCCAAACATACATTTTTTTAAAAATTTTATTTATTTATTTGAGAGCAACAGACACAGAGAGAAAGACAGAGAGAGAGAGAGAATGGGCGCACCAGGGCTTCCAGCCTCTGCAAATGAACTCCAGACGCGTGTGCCCCCTTGTGCATCTGGCTAACGTGGGACCTGGGGAACCAAGCCTCGAACCGGGGTCCTTAGGCTTCATAGGCAAGCGCTTAGCCACTAAGCCATCTCTCCAGTCCCAAACATACATTTTGTTACAGTTGATTATAAGATAAATTTATTATACACTTTATATTACTTTCCACTGATGTTAGTATAATAATTGAGCTATTTCTTATTTCCACAGAAGGTAAAATGTTTTAAACATAGTTTTGTTGAATAATATTTTTTTGTGTTTGTGTATTTTATACATTTTGCTAGTGACTTAGTAGGATAAATTCTATTAAAGTGTATTAAATTACTATATATGAATGTTAATGTGTGAATAATTATGTTGAACTAAGCATCTAGTTTAAGATGGCTACTGAACAAACAGAAAATTTGAAAAGTGAGCAGTGTAGTTTACTGGCTAGGGGGACTGAACTTTTCAGACTTTGGAAACTATGCAAACAATAATAGTGCTACAGTCTACTGATCATATTAGGAACATATTAGATCGTATAGATTGGAATAATGTATGTGCTTGGCTTAGGCCAATTTGACAAAGTTGGTTGAAACAGATGCTTCAAAGCAATTGACGTGAAATGTTCTGTACAAGACTAGGGCACTGTGTGGAAATTTGTTAAATAATCTGAAATTTTGCATAGTTGTCCAGCACTAATAACATTTCATCTTCAATAGATTGATGTTGTAACATGGAGGTCATAACATCTATTTTCCAAGACAGAGCCATAGTTGGGCAGATATTTGAAGTAAGTACCAATGATTTAGGTTGGAGTAGTGAAAAGGGACAGGAAGAAAAATTGAATTAAGAAAATATTGAACTTGGAAGAATTGAATATTGATTTAATTCTGAGGATAGTTTGAAAAAGGACAGTGGCTTTATATTCACTGCAATTTATTTCACACTCAGTGAATGTTCTAGGAAGAATCATACACACAGATGAGACAGGGAAATAGTGGGAAAAGAAATATTGTGTAAATGGTATTCTTGGTTCTGAAAAAGGCATAAAGCATTGTCATGGATAAAAAGGGAAGTTAATACCATCTTCCAAACAAACAACAACACACCTCTATGTTTTATTCATGTGAATACTAATTCTTGATAAGTATATCAAGAAATTATATATATATATATATATATATATATATATATATATATGTATGTATGTATGTATGTATGTATGTATGTATATATATGCCATATATATAATTTGATTGACTGGAATGAATTTGGTAATGTATGGAACTTTGATTGATATAGACAGCTATATAAAATGAGTAACTTGTCTTAGAAAATTCCAAATATTGTTTTTGTTTAAAAAATTGTATTTATTTATTTATTTATTTGAGAAATAGGCAAAGGAAGGGTCAGAGAAAAAGAGACAATTGGCATGCTAGGACCTCTAGCCACTGCAAAGGAACTCCAGATTCATGCACCCCTTGTACATCTGGCTTAGGTGGTTCCTGGGGAATCAAATGGGGTCATTAGGCTTTGCAGACAAACACCTTAACCACTAAGCCATTTCCCCAGCCCCAAATATTTGTTTTCTGGGTTTTTCCTTATGTGTGTGGTTTTGTACACATCGTATTATTATTTTTTTCTTTCTTGTTATTTCATGTGTCAAAGTGATATTTGGTATCAGTACATGGGTGCTCTTTACTTAGAATAACTTCTGACTTGGAGAGAAAGAATTTATTGACAGAAATAAGATATTGAATCAAAGTTCATAGGTATGCACATTTTTCCACACTGTGAATTTGATGTGTGAATGATGGAGGGATGGCAAATAGTGCTAGAGGGTTGGAAATGGGTACCTTAGGTAGTAAAGTGCTATTTGAACTTGAGTAATAAAGCCTCATGGATATGTAAATATTCAGGTTGTACAGATTAAACATTAAAGCTGGAGTTTGAAAAATGTTGAGAAAGGAAATTACCAGAAGGACACTGTAATGGAAATTTCAGGAAGCTATATACCACCAAGAAGTAGAAAAATCTGACACTTTAAAGATAAGACAAAAGTCTATGAATGTCCATATGAGAGGAAAGAGCAGTACTGGAACTTTTAAACAAAATGAAAAGGACTAGAAAGTCCTAAATGCTGAAAATACCAAGTAATGGCAAACCAATGTTTAATTTAAGTAGACAAAAAATTGTATTGACAATTATGAGAATGAAAATAAAAGATTGCACATTGCTTTAACAATTTTCTATTCAACTAATAGCAAGTCTAATTCAATTGATCTAAGTTATCCTTGTTATCCAATTGATGAAAAAGTACTCATTCTTAAGTGCTTTTAAGCAAAAAGTAAAATGATTTAAAAAATAGACTTGTAAACTGGGCATGGTGGCACATGCCTTTAATCCCAGCATTTGGGAGGCAGAGGTAGGAGGTTTGCCGTGAGTTTGAAACTACCCTGAGACTCCATAGTGAATTCCAAGTCAGCCTGGACTAGAGTGAGACCCTACAACAAACAAACAAACAAATAAACAAACAAAAAAAAGACTTGTAAAAAAAAAAAGAGTATAGTGTTTAGATTAATAATTGTTAATGACTTTTCCAGGATTTCATACTTTTCAAGTTTCTTGTTTAAATTAGTTTACATTCTAAGTATATATTTTGTTTACTATATCTGTTTATAAACCAGACATACTTCTTTGTCCACTAGTAGTGGTTCTTGGATTTGAGAGTTCAAGGTTTTCTATAGGGTCATTAAATAGTTACTGGTTTGGTAGATCTGGGATGGCCATATATAGATACCCACCAAGTATGAGCATGAGGCTAAAATAGGTGGTTGTTACTTCATTTTGAGAATAACTTCTCTATGTTGTCATATTATCAGAAGTAGACAGAGATTATATACCTTTTTTTTCTTTTTTTAAAATAATTTTTATTTTTATTTATTTGCAAGCAGAGAGAGAGAAGAGAAACAGACAGAGAGATAATGGACATACCAGGGCCTGTAGCCACTGCAAACAAATACCAGACACATGTGCCCCTTGTGCTTCTGGCCTATGTGGGACCTGGAGAATTGAACCTAGGTCCTTTGGCTTTGCAGGCAAATGCCTTAACCGCTAAGCCATCTCTCCAGCCCATATGCCATTTTTATCTTGTATCTTTTTTGTATACTTGAGAGTCTGCTATGATCTCAATATAAAAATGGTACTTTATGTAAAATATGAGTTTAAGTATGATGTTTGATATAGGATGTCCAAAACCATTTCTGAAGTAAATGAATTTGAAGTTTGCATATTTTCTCTATGGATGACTTGTCTCATTGGTGTGACATCGCACCTGACTAAAGCATCATCTGTCATAGCAGGGAAGTCATGGCAGCAGAAACAGGTCCCATAGAATCCTTTCTACATGGTGCAAAACCCCAGCCCATGCAACATTTTTTTTGAGTGGGTCTTCTTGCCTCATTTAACCTAATATAGAAAATCCTTCATAGACATGCCTAGAAATTGGTTTATATGGCATTTGTAAATCCTGTCATGTTGAAAACTGAGATTAACCTTCCATCTTTCCTTCCTTTCTTACTTGTGTGCTGCTAGAGTTGGAATCTAGGGTTTCATAAAAGATTGAAACATACACACACACACACATATATCACAAAGCAAGATATGTATATATATACATATATAATACTTAATCTGAAAATTATTTTATACTAAAAACATGACCAATTTTAGCACCTAAAAATATTTATCTAAGTGGGTCAAAATACTGTTCACTTTGAATAAGAAATCCTGAATTTGACAGCTTTTAAAAAAATTGCATGATGCCTACTGCCATGCAAATTCTTCTAATGGATTGCAGTTTTTTTTTCAAGTTCTTTTCTCTGCTTTACAAAGTGAAAACAAGAAATATGGAAAAACATAATGGAGTATGTATGTGCACTTCAAGCTTGAGAGATCATTTCTAAAAACACAATAATAAGAATTTGGACAGAAATTTGAGGGTAAAGGTTTGACTATCATATGCCTTACCTTTTTTTGAACAGCTATGCTCAAAGCAAATATGTCATACAGTCTGACACTAGATGATTTATACATACTTCCACTTTAACTACAGAAAAAACACAGGGAAGCATACAGTTATCTCATATATAAAGAATCCAAGGGGATAAATATCTCACCCAGGATGACAAAGTAAAGATGAATCTGGTATTTGAGCCAAATCAATCTGACTTTAGAGATTGACAGATGAAATTCTGCTGAATACCATCTAAGCTGATGCCCTTTCCTTTATATTTTTCTTCTGTTTTAATGGCATGCCTTACCTTTTACTTTTCATTTTTTCACATAGTTATTATACAAAGTTGTTCTACTTTTTGGATATAAACTTTACCTGCTGTTTATATTTTATTTAAATGAACTAGTTCTACATTGATAAACATGCTCATGTGTTTAGATAAATATTATATTACATTCCTTTAATTATATATGTGGGAATGTGTATGATTTGATTATCTCTGCCATGCATATGTATTATTATATGTTGTATGAAGCATGCTATATATTATATATTATAACTTATATTATATATGTAGTACTGGAGAGAAACTATGCAAAGCCAGATGCAAAAGGTGGTGCATGAGTCTAGAGTTTGTTTTTGGAGGCAGAAGGCCCTTGTGCATCCATTCTTTCTCTTTCTATCTACCTCTTTCTCTTTTGTACTCTTTCTCAAATAAATAAATAAATAAAATCCTTTAATAAACAAAGTTTATTTCTAGACTAGTAAAAGGATAAAAGCAAAAAAATAATGATGAATTTGAGACAATGCAAATATTTGCAAAGACCTCAAAGGAAATCAGTAAAAAGTCTTGTCACTGAGTTCCTGAATACTTTTTAAATAAATATACCGTTCTATATATGTTTTATGCAAAAAAAATTAAAATATGATACTATTTCTTTTTATTTATTTATTTATTTATTTGAGAGCGACAGACACAGAGAGAAAGACAGATAGAGGGAGAGAGAGAGAATGGGTGCGCCAGGGCTTCCAGCCTCTGCAAACGAACTCCAGACGCGTGCGCCCCCTTGTGCATCTGGCTAACATGGGACCTGGGGAACCGAGCCTCGAACCGGGGTCCTTAGGCTTCACAGGCAAGCGCTTAACTGCTAAGCCATCTCTCCAGCCCAGGATACATATTTCCATAACTAATGTAACAAACTATTTTTTATTCTTTTATAAATATATGTTGCACACCACTGTATATACATGGAAATAAAAACTGAATAGATAGAAAAATACTTATGAGAATCCAGACTTGGTGATACACAATTTTAATCATAGCCAAGAAGTGATATAGAATGATTTCCAAGAGTTCAAGACCTGGCTGGGCTACAGAGTGAGTACCTGGTAAGACTGGACTAGAGTTGCATCTTGCTTCAATAAAACAAAACAAAATGAGGGGTTGGAGATGGCTTAGCAGTTAAGGCACTTGCCTGCAAAGCCAAAGGAATCAGGTTCGATTCTGCAGGACCCATGTAAGTCACGTAAGATGCACAAGGTGGCACATGCATCTGGAGTTTGTTTGCAACAGTTCTCTCTCTCTCTCTCTGTCTTTCTCTTTTTCTCTCTATTTATTTCTCTATATATCTCCTTCTCTCTGTCAATAAAAAATAAAAAATAAAAAGCAAATTGAAAGTCCATGATATGGTGAGAGTAAACTAAAATAGATGAAAGAATAATAGTAATACTATGTAAAACTACAGCAGAGTTTGAAGTGAAAATGATACCAGTGCATTTCACTCTGCATCCACAATGGGGATTTTAGAAGGTCTTAAAAGGCAAGTCTTCATGTTTTCATGTCTATTGTTATGAGACAGTTTTCAAACCACATTGAAAGTGGACCTATAACTAACTCTATGTGAGGTAAAGGGGGTTCTAATTTTGTATGCTCACATACATACTCCGCCTAAAATTAAGAAATTATAACCTCACCCACATTTATGTGCTACTGTATCCTTAAACTTTACATAATATAAAAATCAAGAAACTAAGATTTCAATGCCTATATTAAAAGCATAAATTATGTCTAAGAATGAGAAAAAAATCTCAAAAATTAAAAAGTTTAAATTTACGTATTGTTCACATTACGATATGTTGAGGATACATTAGGACTTGCAACTATGTAAAAACCTATTAGCATTTGCAAGCAAATGACTTTTCTGAGAAAAAAAAAATAGTCTAATAAGAATTAGTGAGGCATTATCACTGAGGTAAAAATCCCTGCTGACAAAAATGTTAAGACTTAGTCAGGCATAGTGGCACACTTCTTTAGCCCCAGCCAGCACCTGGTAGGCAGAGGTAGGAGGATTACCAAGAGTTTGAGGTCACCCTGAGACTACATAGTGAATTCCAGGCCAGCCTGGGCCTAGAACGAGACCCTACTTCAACCCCCACCCCAAGAAAATATGTTAAGACTCATAAATACTTGAATCACAACTGTACTTTTTTCTTGCTTACTGAACTATTTATTTTCTGTCCTAACAATAAAGCATTTTAAATTGAATAAATAATACCAAACACCTCCATAACAAGTTACCATGACATAATGCTTAGGGACAGGTGACAAAAGATCAGATTTTAATGGGGAGAGTTGTCTTTGTCACCATGAACACCAGGAAGTCCTGATTATAGCTGGAGCTCTCCACATCTCCTCCTGGTTAGTCGGCTATGCTCACTGATATTAGATTAAAAAAAAAGAAAGGAAAGACAAACTTTGTTTCTTAAAATCTAGATGAGGTTTTTTAATGCTCTTAGTATTGTGAGGCATTGGTCCTATGAAAAACCTTGCAGTCAGAGAATGCCTCTGTGGAGTTACATTTGTGTGGAGATATGGAGGGTGTTGAAAAATATGAGCCAAAACTTAATTTCAAGAAAACAGTGGCGTTTCAAAGGGGAAATTGGGCGAAGGGAGGGAATTACCATGGTATATTATTTACATCATGGAAGTTGTTAATTGTAAAAAAAAAAAAAAAAGAAAGAAAAAACAGCTATGTCACAGGGAGCCAAAAGCATATGTAGATTGTATATATTTTTCAACACATTTTTTAGATACTATGTTTGTAAGAATCTGTGGAAAAGAAATAATTATTACTAGAATAATAGAGACCCTCTATTTCAAAAGTGTAGGATAAATTTCTTATATGATCATGAAAAGACAAACAAAAAAGACCTGATTATCTTGCAAATGACAAGCATGGCTGCTAGATGTGCCAGTGTTCTCAGACTGCTAGAGGAGCAGAGTGATAAAATACTGGTTATGGGAGGGAGAAAAGTGTAAAATTGAAAAACTGAGTTTCTATGAACAAAGCCTCAGAAAGAATATAGCTGCAATAGTAATTGTGAATATCAAAAGACTGGGTGTCACCTTTCCGGGTATTTCCTCTGTGTTTTTTCATAGTTTCCAGTAGATCTAAGAAATTGAACAATATTTTTTCATGAAAACAAATATTTTCTCTACTGCATACCCAACTCTATTATGTTATACATTCTAGATCCTTGAATAGAGGGGACGTAAAGAAACTTCTCTCTCTTCATACTTACTGACGGGTAAATTAACCCTTTTGATTTTTAGTGTAAAGGGAAAAGCTCTAGCTAACAAGCAGCAAGGATGTCCTATGCTGTGGCCTCCCTCACAGCTGGAATGCTGAGACATTGCCAGACCCTAAAGAGGCCATGAGGGAAAAATGTGATCATGTCATATCGTTTGGGGTTTTACTAAGAAGATCCATGATAAAACAATGACAAAGCTCAAATTCTGTATCAATTCCCAGATCAGTTCAGCTTTATGAAACAATTTTTTTTCTCCACTTACAGAAATGAAAGTAATATATTTTAATTGCTTATAAATTATTTCAAATAAAGTAATATGAAAATTACTTCATTTGGAACTACTCATAAGGTTATGTTTACAAACACATAATATATATTCAATAAATGCTTTATAGTTATCTTTAAAGGACAACTAACTTCGTTTGAAAACACTTAGAAGTAAGCACTCATTTTGAGGATATGAATTTGCCTGATGGTAAATGAGTGTGATCATTTCAGAAGCAGAAGAAAAGTCTTTCCTCACTTTTCACCTGCATCATCCAGGTGACCTGAGTGCACAAGCTTCTTTTCAACTGCCCAGTGTTAACTTGAATTATGAAATACTCACTAGTTATCGATGATCCACTTAAATAAAGACTTTCATGTTACATCATCTTAAATTAACAGAATTTTATTAAATGTATCAATGTAAAAATATTATTTTTAACTTGACCTTTTCAACATATATCTATCCAGCTATGCACATTTTCAATGCTCATTGTATTATTGGGTACCATTGATTTGGTCATATTTCAGTTATTTCTATAACTATCCATAAGATTAACTATTCATTCCAGCCAAAAAATAATTTTTTGTTTTGATTTAAATATCTGATTATCACAGATACTTCAGCTGTATTTTTCTTTGAATTAACATGAATTAAAATTCACACTATTAGTGTTTAATTTTTTTTCTGTTTCCTAGCTGATCAGTTACAGTGATGCTGAAAAACCTCCAGCAAGGAAGTGACTGTTGTCTTTTATAATTCAATATGTCTTGGCTTGATAAATGAGCACCATATACTCTTCCAGTTTAGTACACTTGCCTATTTTTCTAGTATATGTGCTTTAGTGCTCATATGCATTATAACAAATACTGACATTGATAATTATGGTAGTATAATTTGAATGAAATTTCAAGCTAGTATGAATGAAAGTATTGAATATAATTTGGAAACATAATGTTTGTCAAGTGCAAAGCAAAGATGCAAACTTTCATTTTAGCCCATGAGAAAAAGGTTAGTACCTAGTATTCACATATAAATTTCAAAATGTACCATCTTCTTAAGAATAGATTTCCCAATCTTGAAATTGTACCTCTGGGTATTTACTTGAATATTTGAAATGATTTCTGTCCATATTACTCTGATGTAAGATGAGTCCTCCACAGTTATTGAAATCTTAGACTCTTCATCGAAGTTAAGGGTTTAACTTTTTTGAAGATACTTAAAGATAATGAGATAAAGTCATTTAGGGATATGGAATAGTTCTCTGGATATTCAGATGGCATTTGGTCATTTGTCTTGCACAAGCTGGCACTACACCATCTCTTAGTTTTGTAAAGTAGACGTATGATTTGCCTGGCATACTCATTTCTGCACAGTTCACATTTCTAGTGCTTGCACATAAACTCGTCTAGTAAAACAACTTCATATATAGGATGCGGCACTGCAGTGGAGAAAAAGGTATTTTCCTAATATATATGTTGCTTTAGGAGCCTGCATTTTGATGCTTCTTAGGAGGACTTACCTTTGCCCCGAGTTTTAATAGGTTTTATCTTATAAGATTAAGGATTATTTAAAACATGTATAGGTATCCTTTACTTGTGAATTTCTGATTAGTTTAAGTAAAATATGCTAATGATTCATGGATATTAACTGATTCATTGCAAGATGTTAACTTATGTTAGAGACCATCAACATCAACAACTTTGAGTGTTGAGTGGAGCTCAGTGGTAGCTGTCTTGCCTAATGTGTAAGAGGCTCTATGGCAGATGCTTATAGTAGTAAACAAGCAAACAAAAATACAACAAAAATAATTTATTGAAAATAATGTTTCTGGTATTTTACTCTCAACTAATTCTTCAATATCCTTGGTATAACTGAATCTTCATCAATACTTTCTTTGAATAGCATAAGGCTCATGGAAGATCTCAGCTTATCCAAAGCTCTAGAAATGTACCCCTTGGTACATAAAACATATGTTTTTTTTCTAATTTTATTGCTCATGCTAGCATTAAAGAGATAGTCATACCAATTTTAATGTTTAATGAAATGGTCCAAATAAAATCTTAGCATTTCTGAAAATCTCCATTGCTTTAACTAATGTGTACATCACAAATGATAATGACTGCTGTTTATAAAGTAATTATATTTAAGTCAATATTCTTTAAAGTAATTTTCCTCTTAGTTAATATAATTTTTATCACTATATTATTTTTAGTTGGAAAGTAATAATTTAATTTATTTACATGTAACTGGGGAAATAGCTCAGGAGTTAAAGATACATGCTTGCATTTATTTATAGAAGAAAATGTGATACTTTAATACATTGTAGCATGTCAAATCAGAATAATAGGATATCATTCTTATTTTTATTTATTTATTTATTTGAGTGTGACAGACACAGAGAGAAAGACAGATAGAGGGAGAGAGAGAGAATGGGCACGCCAGGGCTTCCAGCCTCTGCAAACGAACTCCAGATGCGTGCGCCCCATTGTGCATCTGGCTAACGTGGGACCTGGGGAACCGAGCCTCGAACCGGGGTCCTTAGGCTTCACAGGCAAGCACTTAACCGCTAAGCCATCTCTCCAGCCCTCTTATTTTTTTTATCATCACTTCATGTAAAGAATACTTAAAACTTTTTAGCTATTTTTGACAAACACAATACTATAGTAATTTTATTGAATGATACAATGTGAACTATTCTCCTATTTGGCTGTAACTTTGTACATTGAAAAATTATTTTCAAGTATGGTCTGAATTTGACGATACCAATTATATTAAAGCACAAAAAAATTACCACAAGTATTTAATTTAATTTCAGTATAAACAAGTGTTGCTGGGAAAACAAGATGTTCAAGCAATGTTTACTTAAGAAAAGGAGACATAACACAAGAAGTTGAAACTTTTGTATTAGAGATAAAGGAAATTCCAAAATGTTATATATTAGAAACAATAAACTATGTGCTTATATTAAGATAAGACTAAATTAATCTAGGGCTGGAGAGAAAGCTTAGTGGTTAAGCACTTGCCTGTGAAGCCTAAGGATCCCGGTTTGAGGCTCAATTCCCCAAGACCCACATTAGCCAGATGCACAAGGGGGCAAATGCGTCTGGAGTTTATTTGCAGTGGTTGGAAGCTCTGGAGTGCCCATTTTCTCTCTCTCTCTTTCTCTCTATCTCTCTCTCACTATTTCTCTCTGTCTATTACTCTCAAATAAATAGATAAAAATATGCAAAAATGTTTGAAAAAGAATAAATTTATGTTTTTTTTTGGCAATGTGTAAGTTATATTGGTTATCTGACAAGGTGCTGTTCAAATAGAGATTAGGATGATAAGTATATCCTTGATTAAAAATAGAATGAAGTTTCCTTGAACCAACTTTGCATAGAATTGTCTAAGATTCAAAAACTTTTAAGCATCAAGCCTGGTGTGGTGGCGCATGTGCATGCCTTTAATCCCAGCACTCAGGAGGCCACCCTGAGATTACATAGTTAATTCCAGGTCAGCCTGGACCAGAGAGGGACCTTACCTCAAAACAAAACAAAAGAACATAGTTAGTTTCACAACTTTCAAAAAAAAAAAAAAAGGAAATACTGATTAATCTATAAATTTAACTAGGTCTATGTATTCTCCTACTGTGTAGACCACTGTACCTAGTAGTGTAATCTTGAGAACCATGCATATCTGTCCACTAAAAATGCTAGCTGGTGTTACCTTGAACATAAACTGGAATCTATGTCATGATTATTTTGTAGTATGAGTGTATTGTGGCCATACAGGAGGCAATGAAATAGACAAATTGCAGGTGTTCGTGTCATAATCTTGCATTACACCCATTCTGTAGCAACACAGGGATATGCTTGTTGTGAGAGTGCTTGAAACAAAATCAAACACCTCAGCTTTTCAAAAAGTTCTTTTTAGCATAGCAAAGAAAGTAAGTGTTTTAGAAAGATAGAGGCTTTCTTCCCTCAAATGCATAAACTCTATGTAGTGAAGTATATGTTGAAAATGTGTATAACCCTATATTTGAAAAATTAAAAATGTATATTCTGAATGTAGTATCTATATATTGAGTGATGAAAGTAATAAATCTAGGAACAGTTAAATGATAGCTCTTTACAATTGTATTTTTATTATTTTTCAAAAATATATCTCAGAAAATATGATAAACTACAAATACATTTACTTATAAGTACATGACAATTTTTGTATAATTCTGCAGTGTCTTCATAGTTTTAAGGTTGTTCTCAAATTAAGGATTTTCTGTGGTTCAGAAATTTAGTTTCATTACCAGTGCAATTAATGACCTGCATGCAATAATAGCAATCATTCACATACCTACATTTCTAACAGAAAGGAAGGACTAATAGAAAATTATAACAGTGTTACAATTTCATCTCTTTTGTAAAGTTAGATATCCATCACTGTTCTAGAACTGACCAATTTAGTTCTATAATGGATTCTCTTTAAAAAAATTTTTAAATACTTTTTTTTTTTTTAATGAGAGAGAAAGAGACAGATAGAGAGGAAGAGAGAATGGGCATGCCAGGGCCTGTGGCCACTGCTACGAACTCCAAACACATGTGCCCCCTTGTGCATCTGTCTTAGTGGATCCTGGGGAATGAAACCCAGGTCCTTAGTCTTCTTAGGCAAATGTAACAGCTAACCGCTAACCACTAAGCAATTTCCCCTGCCCATGTTTTTTTTTTTTTGTTTGTTTTTGTTTTTGTTTTTGTTTTGTTTTGTTTTTGTTTTTGTTTTTGTTTTTTCAAGGTTGGGTCTCACTCTAGTCTAGGCGGACCTGGAATTTACTCTGGAGTCTCAGGGTGGCCTTGAACTCATGGTAATCCTCCTACCTCTGCCTCCCAGTGCTGGGATTAAAGGCATGTGCCACCACACCCGACTCATGGATTTTTTTTTTTTTTTTTTTTTGAGGGGAAGGAGATGGTTTGTAGGTACAATCTCACGCTGGCCCAAACTGATCTCTAATTCAATATGTAGTCTCAGGCTGGCCTCAAACTCATAGCAGTCCACCTACTTCTGCCTCCCAAGTGCTGGGACTAAAGGTATGTGTCACCATGCCTGATTTTATAATGGATTCTTTATACTGCCTTAACTGTTGAGAAAGATACACCCCTCCAACTTCTTGATGTACCTGGGCTAAAACAAAAAATGGGGCTGGAGAGATGGCTTAGTGGTTAAGTGCTTTCCTGTGAAGCCTAAGGAACCCGGTTGGAGGCTCTATTCCCCAGGACCCATGTTAGCTAGATGCACAAGGAGGCGCACGCGTTTGGAGTTTGTTTGCAGTGGCTTGAGGCCCTGGACCACCCATTCTCTCTTTCTCTCTCTTTCTTTCTTTCCCTCTTTCTCTGTCTGTCTGTTGCTCTCAAATAAATAAATAAATAAATAACCTGCAAATTGGGGCTGGAGAGATGGCTTAGTGGTTAAGATGCTTGCCTGTGAGACCAAAGGACCTCAGTTTGATTACCCAGGACCTGTGTAATCCAGATGTTCAAGGTGGCACATGCCTCTGGAGTTCATTTGCAGTGTCTGGAAGCCCTAGCGCTGGTGTGTTCATTCTCTCTCCCTCTCTCTCTCTCTCTCTCTCTCTTTCTCTCTCTCTCTCTGTCTCTGTCTCTCTGTCTGTCTCTTTCACTTTCCCAAATAAACGAAAAATTTTAAAAATATTTTAAAAAATTGCAAATTGATGATTGAAAGACCATTGATTCATAATATGTGTATACTTAAAATATAAGAGTTTATCTTGGCATGGTGGCACACACCTTTAATCACAGCACTTGGGAGGCAGCGGTAGGAGTATTTCCATGAATTCAAGGCCACCCTGGACTATAGAGTGAATTCCATCCAGGTCACCCTGAGCTACAGTGAGACCCTACCTTGAAAAACAAAAAAAAATAAAATAAAAAGAGTTTATACATTACACATATGCAATTCTTATCGATCTAATATATCAAGATAAAGCTGATTTTATGTACATTTTATTTATTTTTACATGAATATTAGACTCATATCCCCTCTCGTCTGTCCCTATTCCACAGAGGACATTCTTCAGTGGAGTTGGTGGTGTTCACTGAGGAGTTTTGAAGGCCATGGTCAGTTTCTGGGTAGGGGTGGTGCTTTAGGCAAATCCCACCCAGCCTGAGGCTCTTAAAATCTTACTACTCCTTCTTCCTCAGTGTTCCCTGAGACTTGGTAGATGTTTTAGAGATCTTATTTATTGTTGAATTCTCTGTAGCACCTGAATCTCTGTTTCACGAGATTTTAGTGACCACATGTCTGTTGCCTTCTCCTTAGAACTGGTTTTCTGGCTAGCAAGCAGAGAAGAACTCATATTAATGCTTCCTCTGTAATGGCTCCTGGTCCCTAACAGATGATAGTCAGCTATCTTTTCTTATTGCATTGATGTATATTGTGTCTCCTCTGTATTCTTTGCACTCTATAAAATAAAACAGATTCTCCAACCAAAATTGAGAGCAGCTTGGATTAAATGGGCTAAAAATAGTTATTTGAGAGACTTATTGATTTTTATATCCATTCTTCTTAGCCAGAGAGCAGTGGAGGTTTTCTCTGGAGTCTATAGATTTTCTGCATGTAGGAATATAATTTGTTTCCTAGTAATAGGTATGAGTTATCAACACTGAGTGAGTCTTGTTGCCAATCAGAAAACAGTTGATTACCTGCATGGGTTGTGTGCCACTATTGCATAGGTATGTACTTCTTGTCTGGCTGGTTGATTTTGTACCTTGCAATATCTCCTATTTATTCACACTGTTTACAACCTTCATCCCCAGCAGGTCTCACAGAAAAGTCCTGCACCACGAGGGTTAGACAGGAGGGAACTGTTTTCCCTCTCAGTTTCAGTATTATCTACCTTTCAATGTCCTGTGATTGTAGGCTCTGGAGTTTTCATCAACAGACTCTTTTCTTTTAGCTTTTGCAGGTAACCAAATGTCTTGGCAATTGCCTGCATTATTTTGGGGACCTCATATATCTCTCTGACCAACAACTCACTGTGGAGGGCAACCCAAGTCTGGCCTGAGGAGTTATAAGCCAAAGCCCATGGTTTGGGGCTTATGCTTTGTACACCTTGTATAGGGCTCTTTTGCCTGGGTCCCCTCTCTCCTTATGAAGAGCTGTAACTGGAAGAGTACTATCTAGGAAGAAGTTATCTATTATAATCATTCATGTTGTCATTAGTTTTCTGTAAGTCCCACCCAACTTCCCTTCCTCCTAATCACCAAAGAGCCTTATACAGCCTATATTCTTTCTTCCCTTCTCACTTTTTTTTCCCTCTGACCCTTGACTTGCTTTTTAAGCAGCCCACCTCTCATTTCTTAGTATTTCTCCTCTTTCCTAGATTTATTCCAATTCCATGTCAATACCTGATGCTTTCTACCAGTTACACTCATCTCAAACTATTCCAGGTTAGGAATAACATATGAGGAATTACATGCTGCATTTGTCTTTCTGAATCTATGTGACCTTATTTAGTGTGATTTTTTTTTCTAGAAAATTTCATTATTTCATTTTTTCTTACCACTGAATAGAATTCCACTGTGTACTTGTGGAGCATCTTCATTACCCATTCCCATTACCCACT
This sequence comes from Jaculus jaculus, assembly GCF_020740685.1. Classification (NCBI taxonomy): domain Eukaryota; kingdom Metazoa; phylum Chordata; class Mammalia; order Rodentia; family Dipodidae; genus Jaculus; species Jaculus jaculus. The sequence goes on along the minus strand of NC_059108.1, from coordinate 100,851,975 downwards.
GATGAGCATCTGGGCTGATTCCATTTCCTAGCTATTGTGAAGAAAGCAGCAATAAATATGGTTGAACAGTGTCTCTGTAGGAAATGGAATCTTTAGCTTGTGCCCAAAGAGAATCCAGGGATATATCTGCTTTTAGCTGTTTTATTATTAAGTAGAAACTTTGTATGGACACATCATATGTTGGTACCATCATTTCCCACCTCCCTGCTCTCATTCCACTGATGGCCTTCATCAGTGGGATTGCTGGTATTCACCATGGGATTATGAGTTATGAGTTGTGAGAACAGCAGTCAGTCATTGTTGGGGGATCAATGCCTCTGGATATTCCTTCCCACCCAGTGGCTCTTATAATCTTTCTGACCCCCTCCTTTCCCAAAGTTCTGAGCCGTGATGAGTGTGTTTTAAGTCTACCTTAGTGTTGAGTTCTCAACAGTTTCTGGATTTCTGATTTGGTTCATTTTGAGTATCCTCAGTGTCTGTATCCATCATGTGGGTTCAGGTTGTCAGGTTTGCTGTAGAAGCAACACTTTGCTCATCTAACCAATTCCTGTGTGGTTTTATTTGGGACCTACCTGATGTTCAAGGTATAGTTCATCTCCTGTGAGAGAGCAAGCTATCTTTTCTTGTGTTGTTGGTAAATTTTGCTTGTCCTTGGTTCTTGCTGCCTTCTGTAAAAGAAAAACAGATTTTCCAACAGAGAGTGAGATCAGCATGCATTAAAGGAGATAGACATTGTTACTTTGAAGAGATTTTGATGGATGTAACCTCTCTTTTGGCCAAAACTACTGGAATCTTCTCTTTAAAGTCCATAATCTTGGTCTCCATAGGATTTTGACATGGTTTCCAGTACCAGCTAAGGGTTCCTTTTCACTGAGTGCTTCTGTTAGCCACCAGTAAGCCATTCATTACCCACCTAGGCTGGGTGCCACTATTGCACAGGTGGGTACATCTTATCAGGATGGTTTCTTTCATATAATAGAGTCCCCTGCTTGCTCACAATGTTTGGCCATTTTTCCCCAGCAGCTCATGTAGCTCTTTCTAGCATTATTTAGTCAGCCCATCTGGGAGATGATGTCCTTCCATATTCCAGCTGGATATCATGATTATCTTTGTCAGCATCATGTGGAGCTTCAGCAATATGGTCTTATTGTTTACCTCCGGTGGGTAAGTAAGCAGGTGCTTGGACAGGAGCCTGTTTTGTGTTGGGGCCTTGCAGGTTTCTCCAATCAACAGCTCAATGTGGATTGTAGCTGATTTCTGGTACTTGGAGTTACAAGCCAGAGCCAAATGTTTTAGGATTAGGGTTCCTACCCTTTCCATGGCCCTTCCTATCAAACATCCCCTCATACTCCTCTTGAGAGTTACATCTTTGAGGAATCTCCATACTGATTTCCACAGTGGCTATACAAGTTTTCATGACATTAGGAGATTCAAGGATCCAAACATAGAGAATAATGTTTTAACCATCCTTGTGACCTTTGTTTGCTTTCAAGATATTTTGACTCAATAATGCACCTTTCTTCCCCAAGTTTTCATTTATGTAATATTAAATGATGTCTTTAGGTGGCTGTGAAAACATACTAGAAGTTTGTGAGTCACACAGCACAGCTTCAAAACCCATGGTTTCTTTTTTTAAACTACAGATGAAGAAAGCAACAAAATTCATATTTTAATAGGAAAAAAAGAACTTGAAGAGAAAAATGCTTCACATTCTTATAAGCCTAGAAAGTTCATGTAGGTCATAGTCTAGTATTGTAAAATCCACTCAAGTGCCAAAATAATTTATTGAAAACAATATAGAATATTCAACTTTTTTTGTCTTCACAATACTTATCATTATTTTATATGATATGTGTTTAATGATACTATATTTTAGTATTCTTTTGATAAACATATTTACTTAGTGCTGTTTTAGATCAATTATAATGTTACCTTATTATCACTGACTGTTTAACTTATACAATGTCATCCTAGTTTCTGGATAAAGGTTATAATATAGACCTAAGTCCAAAAATGCCAAATATACTAACTAGTAAATTAGTAGATTCAGTTATTAATAAATTATTCAGTTATTAGTAAATTAATAATGATATAAGGAAAATAAAATTCTACTAATTATCCTTTCTGTGATCATTAAAAATTTTAACAAATATAATGATAGCTTTTCAAATGTGTAGATTGTTTTTAAATTGATTTTTTATGGGCTGATCAAAATTAACTAAAATTAGTTTTCAAATAGATACATTTGTTTATTTGAACACATTATGTTTGTTCTGTATTTGCACATGGTTTCTTGTAAGTAAGGAGAGAAAGAAAGCAACAAAATCAATAAGATTTCTTGGGAACAAAGTGAGTGAGAAAGAGCAAGAGGTTGATGAGGGACAGCTGCTTGTACATTTCATGGCAGCTGTCCATGCCTTTTGATGTTTCAAAATCCCCTACTGCCAGTGTTGCTAATATGGAAGAATAACAAGGTCCAAACTCATGGCATATTTTTGCCCATTTAAAGTTTATCCTAAGGCTTTGCCATACTCCTCCAATGAAGATTGGCATGCCAAGATGATCCCTGAAAGGTCCAACTTCAGATCACCATCTCTGCTCCACCACTGAATTTAGGCCAAAGGGAAATCAAACATTGTATAGATTAGCCAGGAAATGTGGAGAGCATTACAGATGGATATCATCACATTCTCTATAGCACAGAACTGTAGAATGATAGATCTTGGAGTGTGTGTTCCCTGTTAAGTTTTCAATACCAGTAGCCATGTTTGGAAAATAGTGGTCATGGAGTAAAGATTTGATTGGTAAATAGAAAAAGCATACATGAACAGTTTAGATGATATTTATTGTAAACTTTTGCTTTAAAACAGTGAAGTATCTTTCTGTTCTTTTTAACACATTGATACCATGATGTCAATTTTATTTTCCATTTGTTGTTCAATAAATGCTGCTTTCTAGAGGATTTTGTATACTCCTTTCCTTTCATATTCTCAAACTTCTCTATAACATGAGAAGAGTGTGTGTTGCTCTACACATGTGCCCTCTTCCTACCCTTTAGTGCTTTCCTAATTTCTCAATACCAAGTATTTTTGCAGTAAAAAGGGTAGTTTACCTAGAAATTCAAAATACTATAGGTACTCTGCATATTATCAAAACAAGGAAAATGGCATTTCTACAATTGATAGGATATAATCAGATACTCATTTAAGTTTTTGTCAACAGAAAATAATCAACATACTAAACTGTACCACTCCCTCAGATGTCCTTATGGTACCTTTTGACAGTTACATTCATTTCCAAACCCAGAAAACCACTAACTCCCTTTACATATCTATATGTATGTTTTACACAGTTATGCAAAGCTAATGTCCATTTTAACTTTACTTTATTCCACTCAGCATAATTTCCTTGCAATTCATACAAGTTGTTGAAGAGGTTAATACTCTTTCTTTTATGGTGGCAGAGAATTCTGTGGTATGACATGGAATAGTATAGGAATATACCAATTTGATTACTCATTCTACCTCTTTAAAATGCACTTGATTGTTGAAAGTTTTCTCAGTTGTATCCAGATCTAGGATAGTCATATGTTTTAAGTAAATACACTGATATTCAAATCATAGTTTCTTCCAACTGTTTGACTGCATGGCACAAAAGAATTTTCTTAGCATTGGTGTACATCCTTTCCATACACCATCCTACCTCTCAGTGAAATCTTGACTTCAGCTTTGGGAAGCCTTATACCTCAGAATTATGGGGAAAGAAGTGAAAGGAGGAAAGAAGATACTAAGATGGTCAATTTGCCTTATCCATTCCTGACCTGAGGAGTTTGTTTCTCAGAAAGAAAGATCTGAATAATAACCAACCATGAAAAGTGGTAAGGGGAAAAAAAAAAAAGAAAAAAAAGAAAACACTGCCTGCTAAAATGTCTCCTATTTATAAGACCATTTTCCAGTAGGGGCTGCAATTTTCCCCTAAGGACTACTTATCTTTTCTTGTTTTATTATGTCTCTGGGGTTGGGTTTAAGGAAGAATAAATAACCCTAACCCTGTGCAATTCCTTTTTTTCTTCTTTTACAGAAATGTATTATGGACCACTAAATCCTATAGAGCTTATCCTGTTCTGTGACACTTTCATTGATGCCATCTGTTTAATTAAGATGATTGACAGACTTTGTTCTTAATTAGTTGACTGACCTTGAGGAAACATTTCTTTTTCCTGCAAACTATCTACTGTCATCCAATCTTGTAGTCTTCCCTTGAAATATTTTCTTTGAACCTCTTTTTGCCCCAATTTTTCCTTATTTTTTTCTTTAAAGGAGCTACCACACAGTATGCAATTGTCATGACTTTTGTCAAATACCAAAGAATGAATGAATGAGTAAGGTTGTTAAAGTTTGAGTGTCATCACCCCAGGGATGCCCATTTGAATCAAACTGTTATACCTGGATGCTTCAGTGACTTCTCAAACTGAATATTTCTAAATCTCACCTTTTCTGTGTCAAATGTGGTTGCCCTCTAGTATGGCTCCTTACAGTGAATGGTCAATATCAATACCATTCCTCACACTAGAAAACGAGAACATTTCTTGACACCACTTGCTGTTTAATTCCTTATATCTCTTTATAACCGATTAATGATAATTTGTTTCTTGATTGCCCCACAAGTCATTTTAATTTTGCATATCAACAATAGCAAGTCCAAGTTCTTCCAGAGAAATTTTCAGTCTGTACCTTAATAAACCTTTGTCCTCCTCCACATTGTTTCCCACAATTAGCCACTATATCTTTAAACATTAAGGTTGTCTTCTCTATTACACAAACAGCATATATTAGGAATTTTGTCATAGCTAGTTGTGATGATTCGTATCTTTAATTCCATCATTTGGGAGGCTGAAGTATGAGAATTGCCTTGAGTTCAAGGCAAGTCTGGGTTATTTTCAGGTCAGCTTGCGCTAGTGAGACTCTCATGTTTTAGAAATAATCATCCATGAACTTACTTTCTATTTTTAAGCATGTATATTTAAAAATATATTCAATTGAATTTTTAACTTTTATAGTCACTGAACTTTATGTGTTCCTGGGGGGCAGAAACTAGCATATTCAAAGATCTACAATATTCTCAAAAGTTTACTTTTAATATATTTATGTTTTTAACTTTAAAATTAGTATCTTGGTATTTACTTTAGTAAATCTTTCAGCATATAGAAATGGGCATGGAACAGATCACAGTTTCCCATAAATGCCAAACCAAATTGTTCATGTTGTGTATTCTGAGTTAGTCAGAATGTTGAGTAATCATTGTGTTAACCTCTTCTGGCCTCCTTTACACACACACACACACACACACACACACACACACACACACAACATCTACCAAGTAATAGTAATCTAAATAGAAATAATCTTAGTTGTGTCTATCTGTTAGCTAACATATACAATATTGTTTTGTGTTAAACATTTTTAAGTACTTTCAATGTATTATTTCACAATCCTTACATTTCAGTAAGACAGACACTAGGCTAGACTATAATTTCTATGGAAATAAGAATTTGTTAAACATCAACTCTCAACAGATGGTTTTCAATGAGTCACTGGAATAATGGCATTGTGAAAAATTTTCCATTAAATTAGAATACTTAGGTCTTTGTCTATTCAAAATTTTATTTCTAGGGCTGGAGAGATGGCTTAGCGGTTAAGCGCTTGCCTTTGAAGCCTAAGGACCCCGGTTAGAGGCTCGGTTCCCCAGGTCCCACGTTAGCCAGATGCACAAGGGGGCGCACACGTCTGAGTTCATTTGCAGAGGCTGGAAGCCCTGGCGCGCCCATTCTCTCTCTCTCCCTCTGTCTGTCTTTCTCTCTGTGTCTGTCGCTCTCAAATAATAAATAAAAAATTTAAAAAATTTTATTTCTAAATATCAAATGGCATAAATATGAATTTAAAACTGACTGTCATAGACTTCCAGTGGGAGGGTGCAGAGGTGCAAGGCATGAAATCCACTGATTCTCACGCTCTAGGGTAGCCCACCAGTCTCCCACTCCCCTCAAGCAGCCATCCTGGCTATAGTCCAGGCCAGAGTAGCTCCAGGAGCACTTCCATGCTGGTGAAGGCCATCTCACTTGCTGCCCCCAACCCTGTGCCTGGACCCAGGCCAGCAGGATAGCATTTCCTCCCTGGGAACCCCACACACAACCGCTGTCCCACTTGCCCTCTTTCCCCCACACCAGTGCATGGACCGAGGCCAGCAGGTGGCAGTCACCTGGACCTCCAGGCCTGCTCCCCCATCCCCATGACCTGACTCAGGCCAGCAGGCTAAATCTCTAGTTTCAAAAGCAATACTTTAAGAATACTGAAAGTTGAAATAACACATAATTTTGTGTATGAGAAAATATGCCATTTGTATGACATTTTAATTGTTTTCTTTTATTAATTTTTTTATTAGTTATGGACATAGTATTTAAACAGCACATGGTGGAACCATCCTTACCATCATCCGTGCCCTACCTCCAAAGTGAGCCCTCCTTGATGGGGATGCAGGTCATCCCCATGGAGATTGTAGGTCATGCATTGTGCAGGCAGCCATCAGTTATGGGGGAGAGGCAATGTCTTTGTGCAAAATTTACCAACTTGTGGATCTAACAATCTTTCCGCTCCCTCTTCCAAGAAATTCCATGAACCATGTTGGGTACATTTTAGGTCTGCTTCAGTGATGGGCTCTCAGGAGCCTCTGTATCTCTGGTTTGGTAGGACTTGAGTGTTTTCAGTGTCTATCTCCTTCACCCTTGTGCTGATATCAGGTTCACTGAGAAAGTAGCTCTGGCTACTTCTATATTTCCTTTATGCTTTCAACTGGGGCCCTGGTGAAGTGTGATGGGCCCTTTCTCTTCTCAGGTCCTGAAAAAGAGAAGCAGATTCTCCAGCAAAGAGTGAAGTCAGCACATGTTAAATGGGATAACCATTGTCAGTTTAGAGAGAATTTAATGGGTGTAGGCCCTCTTGTAGCACAAAATTTGTGGGAGCTTGATATTGGATAACAAACTCATTATCTAGATATGATTCTGATTTTTTTTCCCAGTTCTACATATGGGATCCTTTCCACTGAGTGGATCTGTTGGCTAATCCTAGAGCAGTTGGTTACCCCCCTAGGCTGGGTGTCACATTTCACAAGTGTGTACATCTTATCAGGCTAGTTGCTTTCCAATAGCAGTGTCCCCTTTTGGTCACAATGTTGTTGGCCATTTTCCCCCAGCAGATCATTTAGCACTTTACAGCCCTATGTGGACAGAACATCTGGGAATTGGCTTATCTCCAGATTCCAATTGCATCTCTTGATGTTCTGTTTCAGTAGCATGTGGTGTCTTCAGCAATAGGGTCCTACCTTTTACCTCACAGTTGATTAAGTTCTTTGACTGAAGTTTGTTTTGTTTTGGGGACATTGTGTGTCTCTCTGATCAATAGCTCAGTGTAGGTTCTAACGTATTTCTTGTATTTGAAGTTATGAGGCAGTTGTATTAGGGCTACACATTTTATATGGCTTAAGATAGTTATACAAAATTTGAAATTCTGTTAAACAATGTTTGAAGATTGTTTTACCCAAGGCTTCTATTTTCTTGTCTACTATCCCTTATTCCTTCAAGTTCAATACTAAAACTGTTCACAAGTATTTCTCGGGTTGGTTTTCCTTACTTTTGTTTTTCATTCCTTCCCAGGTAAGATGATTTGGATTTGATAACTGAACGTTTTAATTTTGCTTAGTGATTTAAATACTCCTTAATTCAATTGACAGTGCTAATCTCTACATAAACATTTGTGTAAGCATTGCGTTTTGCCTCCTTTTCCCATTTATAAGTTTAAGCACTGATTAACCTTTTATCATTATTAATAGTTAAATAAAACTGAAGCACATCAATACATTTTAACATATGTCAGTATGATTTAAAATATGCAAAAACATACTAACCTTAAGTTACTTCCTCTGAATGACAAATTGATTCCCTATCTTGTTAGAAATAAACTGATTTTTCCATACTAATATGTCAGAGCTTACCAAAGATACTGATTTTTTACTAATATATACAGTTTTGTGGGTGGATATCAATGTTGTTTCAACAGTTTGAAGTCATAAATACTAGTTTGAGAATGCATCAGGGGCACACACAATTCTTTCCTCAGGCAGTATGAAATGGCCTGTCATTTAATGATTCATGTAACAGTTGTGAATACAAACTCCTCACAGCGAGAGCACACGTTCACTGGAGTCCTTAAATAAAATTTCAGAGGAGATACTGAATTTACTTAAACTGCCAAACATCATGGAATCTAAAGCATTTTGTAGGTCTAGCCCTTCTGAAGATGGATTTATTATCTTGCTCTATAACCTACTACTATATAAATAAAATCAGGCTTTCTCACATGAGAGCATTCTTTATGATTCTTCTTAGAGGATATGAATACAGAAACCACTCATCAAGAAAAACCATGTGAGTAACACATGAAATTCAACATTAGAAAATGAAGAATAATGATGAATATTAAAACTGAAACTTTGAAACTAGGCAATTTTGAATTCCTTTATTAAAAAATATTACTTCATACTTATAAAATGTATGACCTAGGAAAGTTTGTTAATCAGTTGCCTCAACTAAGAAACATGATATCAATCTAAGTGGATTTTTACAAAAGTTAAATGAAATAAAATATATAAATCTTTAGGCTGTAGTTTATATCTGTTGTTTTTGACAGTTATTATTTAAGAAAATTACTTTAGTGGGTAATTCCCAAGTATTATACCAAACTGTGGTTGCATAAATTATGACAGACATGCAATGTACCATTGTATGAAGAGCCTTCTGAGGTGAACTTGTAAAAATGAACACACTCTGTAGAAGACCCCACTTACTTCTCTCTTTTGTCTGGTATGACAATGAAGCCTGACAGAATAGTTTTCAGGAAAATCATAGAAGAGAATCAGTAAACTCAGTTTCTATCACTAAATTCTGAATTCTTGATATAAAGAACATGATGTGTCACAATTCTCAGAAATTTAATTAAAGTAAAAGATGAGATTCCCTGTTTCTGATGATTCAACTTGATTTCTCAGCTCTTTTATTTTTGCTGTTGCATTTGTTTGATGTTTTTGGTTTTAGGAAAGTCATATGTGGACTTTGCTCTCCACAAAGAGGATATGTAGCAAGAGGATGGTCTGGAACTTCTGATCTTGCTTTCACTTTCCTAGGTACATGCAGAGCTGAGGATAGGACCCTGAGGGTCAAGCATACTAGTCAAATATTTTGCAAACAGAACTATATCCTCAGCCCTGATTTTTCAACTTTTTGATAGTGCAAAAGTGATAGACATTCCTTAGAAGCTCTACTTAGATTTTCTGTTTTCCCAGGCTAGCAGCATGTGGTGTGTATTCTCTCATGGTAGCAGGAGGCAGTGGGAAGCAACAGCTTCCTGTCAGCCATGCTGTCGTGGAGGAAGGAGAAACTGATACTCTATAGTGTCATGTGTTGCTCAGCTGCGGTAGACTATGCATATTACATGCATTTTCAAGTTATGATATTTTCAATTTATAATAGGTTCAATAAGGTGCAACCATGATATAACTAAATGATCATCTGTAGCAAAATGTGAATGCACTATTAGTACATTTTAGTTTCTTTTTATTGTCTATTTTTAAAACATGTAACATATTTTTTTTTAATTTTATTAACATTTTCGATGATTATAAAATATATCCCATGGTAATTCCCTCCCTCCCCACCCCCACACTTTCCCATTTGAAATTCCATTCTCCATCATATTACCTCCCCATTACAATCATTGTAATTACATATATACAATATCAACCTATTAAGTATCCTCCTCCCTTCCTTTTTCCACCCTTTATGTCTCCTTTTCAACTTACTGGCCTCTGCTACTAAGTATTTTCATTCTCACGCAGAAGCCCAGTCATCTGTAGCTAGGATCCACATATGAGAGACACCATGTGGCGCTTGGCTTTCTGGGCCTGGGTTACCTCACTTAGTATAATACTTTCCAGGTCCATCCATTTTTCTGCAAATTTCATAACTTCATTTTTCTTTACTGCTGAGTAGAACTCCATTGTATAAATGTGCCACATCTTCATTATCCACTCATCTGTTGAGGGACATCTAGGCTGGTTCCATTTCCCAGCTATTATAAATTGAGCAGCAATAAACATGGTTGAGCATGTACTTCTAAGGAAATGAGATGAGTCCTTTGGAAAGATGCCTAGGAGTGCTATAGCTGGGTCATATGGTAGATCAATCTCTAGCTGTTTTAGGAACCTCCACACTGTTTTCCACAATGGCTGGACCAGATTGCATTTCCACCCGCAGTGCAGAAGGGTTCCTTTTTTTCCACATCCCCGCCAACATTTATGATCATTTGTTTTCATGATGGTGGCCAATCTAACAGGAGTGAGATGGAATCTCAATGTAGTTTTAATCTGCATTTCCCTGATGACTAGTGACGTAGAACATTTTTTTAGATGCTTATATGCCATTCGTATTTCTTCCTTTGAGAACTCTCTATTTAGCTCCATAGCCCATTTTTTGATTGGCTTGTTTGATTCCTTATTATTTAACTTTTTGAGTTCTTTGTATATCCTAGATATTAATCCTCTATCAGATATATAGCTGGCGAAGATTTTTTCCCATTCTGTAGGTTGCCTCTTTGCTTTTTTCACTGTGTCCTTTGTGATGCAAAATCTTTGTAATTTCATTAGGTCCCAGTGGTTAATCTGTGGTTTTATTGCCTGAGCAATTGGGGTTGTATTCAGAAAGTCTTTGCCAAGACCAATATGTTGAAGGGTTTCCCCTACTTTTTCCTCTAGCAGTTTCAAAGTTTCCGGTCTGATGTTAAGGTCTTTAATCCATTTGGACTTAATTCTTGTGCATGGCGAGAGAGAAGAATCTATTTTCATCCTTCTGCAGATATATATCCAGTTTTCAAAACACCATTTGCTGAAGAGGCTGTCTCTTCTCCAATGAGTATTTTTGGCATTTTTATCGAATATCAGGTGGCTATAGCTACTTGGGCTTACATCTGGGTCCTCTATTCTGTTCCACTGATCTACATGTCTGTTTTTGTGCCAGTACCATGCTGTTTTTGTTACTATGGCTCTGTAGTATAGGTTAAAATCAGGTATGGTGATACCACCAGCCTTTTTTTTGTTGCTCAGTATTATTTTAGATATTCGAGGTTTTTTGTGATTCCAATGAATTTTTGGATTGTTTTGTCTATTTCCATGAAGAAAGCCTTTGGAATTTTGATAGGGATTGCATTAAATGTGTAGATTGCTTTAGGTAAGATTGCCATTTTCACAATATTGATTCTTCCAATCCAGGAACAAGGGATGTTTCTCCATTTTCTAGTGTCTTCTGCAATGTCTCGCTTGAGTGTTTTAAAGTTCTCATTGTATAGATTCTTTACTCCCTTGGTTAGGTTTATTCCAAGGTATTTTATTTTTTTTGATGCAATTGTGAATGGGAGTGATTCTCTGATTTCATCCTCTGTGTGTTTGTTGGTAGCATATATGAAGGCTACTGATTTCTGTGTATTTATTTTGTATCCTGCTACATTGCTGTAGGTTTTGATCAGCTCTAACAGCTTGCTAGTAGAGTCTTTAGGGTCCTTTATGTATAGAATCATGTCATCTGCAAATAATGATAACTTGATTTCTTCCTTTCCAATTTGTATCCCTTTTATGTGTGTCTCTTGCCTTATTGCTATGGCTAAGACTTCCAAAACTATATTAAATAAAAGTGGGGACAGTGGACACCCTTGTCTTGTTCCTGATTTTAGTGGAAAAGCTTCCAGTTTTTCCCCATTTAGTAATATGTTGGCTGTAGGCTTGTCATAAATAGCCTTTATTATATTGAGATATGTTCCTTTTATTCCCAGTCTCTGTAGGACTTTTATCATGAAGGGATGTTGGATTTTGTCAAATGCTTTCTCTGCGTCTAATGAGATGATCATGAGATTTTTGTCCTTCAACCCGTTTATGTAATGTATTACATTTATAGATTTGCGTATGTTGAACCCTCCCTGCATCTCTGGGATAAAGCCTACTTGGTCGGGGTGAATGATCTTTTTGATATACTCTTGTATTCTGTTTGCCAATATATTGTTGAGAATTTTTGCATCTATTTTCATGAGGGAGATTGGTCTGTAATTTTCTTTTTTTGTTCTATCTTTGCCTGGTTTTGGTATCAGGGTGATGCTGGCCTCATAGAAGGAGCTTGGTAGAATTCCTTCTTTTTCTATTTCCTGGAAAAGCTTAAGAAGCAATGTTGTTAGCTCTTCCTTGAAAGTCTGGTAAAATTCAGCAGTGAATCTATCTGGGCCTGGGCTTTTTTTAGTTGGGAGATTATTGATAACTGTTCGGATCTCCATGTTTGTTATAGGTCTATTTAAGTGATTAATCTCATTTTGATTTAATTTAGGTAGGTCATATAGATCAAGGAAATCATCCATTTCTTTCAGATTTTCATACTTTGTGGAGTATATGCTTTTATAGTATGTCCCTATGATTTTTGAATTTCTCTGGAATCTGTTGTGATGTTACCTTGTTCATCTATGATTTTATTAATTTGTGTCTCTTCTCTCTTTCTTTTGGTCAGATTTGCTAAGGGTTTATCAATCTTGTTTATCCTTTCAAAGAACCAACTCTTTGTTTCATTAATTCTTTGGATTGTTCTTTTTGTTTCTATTTCATTAATTTCTGCCCTAATCTTTACTATTTCTTCCCGTCTACTGATTTTTGGTTTACCTTGTTCTTCTTTTTCCAAGGCTTTAAGGCGAAGCATTAGGTCGTTTACTTGCGACCTTTCTAATTTCTTAATATAGGCACTTAAGGCTATAAATTTACCTCTTAGAACTGCCTTCATTGTGTCCCAGAGATTTTGGTATGTTGTGTTCTCATTATCGTTTGACTCTATAAATTTTTTGATTTCCTTTTTGATTTCTTCATTGACCCACTCATCATTTAGTAGTGTATTGTTTAGTTTCCATGATTTTGTGTATGCTCTATAGCCTTTCTTGCTACTGATTTGTAGTTTAATTCCATTGTGGTCAGATAGAATGCAAGGAATTATTTCAATTTTCCTGAATTTGTTAAGATTTGCTTTGTGTCCTAATATATGGTCTATTTTAGTGAATGTTCCATATGCTGCTGAAAAGAATGTATATTCTGCAGCCTTTGGATGAAATGTCCTGTATATATCTGTTAGGTCCATTCCTTCTATGACCTGATTTAGTCCAGATGCCTCTCTGTTTATTCTTTCCCTGGATGACTTGTCAATTGATGAGAGTGGGGTGTTAAAGTCACCCACCACCACTGTGTTTGGTGTTATCTGTGACCTTATTTCTAATAGTATTTGTTTGACGAATTTGGGAGCCCCCATGTTAGGTGCATATATGTTTAGGATTATAATGTCCTCCTGTTGGAGTGTGCCCTTAATCAATATAAAGTGACCTTCCTTATCTTTCTTGACTAACGTCGGACTAAAGTCTACCCTGTCTGATATTAGGATAGCAACCCCTGCTTGTTTTCTAGGCCCATTTGCTTGAAACACCGTCTTCCAACCTTTCACCCTAAGATAATGTCTATTCTTTGTAAAAAGGTGAGTTTCTTGGAGACAACAAATTGTAGGATCCTGCTTTTTAACCCAGTCTGCAAATCTATGTCTTTTCGTTGGGGTATTGAGACTGTTGATATTAAGAGATATTATTGAAAGGTGTGTATTTATGTTTGCCATTTTTTGTGTGTGTGTGGGTTTCTGGTTCTACCTTTGCTCTCTTCTGTTAACTGGTATTTGAGTATAGCTTGTTTTTTCTAGGTTCCTTATATGTGTGCTTTTCCTTTTGTTCAGCATGGAGGATTCTATCAAGTATTTTCTGTAGAGCTGGTTTTGTCTTCAAATACTCCTTTAACCTGCTTTTGTCATGGAATGTCTTTATTTCTCCATCTATTTGAATGGATAACTTTGCAGGATAAAGTAACCCTGGTTGACAGTTGTTATCTTTCAGAACTTGGAATATATCACCCCAAGCCCTTCTGGCTTTAAAAGTTTGTGTTGAATAATCTGCTGTAATCCTGATGGGCTTGCTTTTGTAGGTAACTTGATTTTTCTCTCTAACTACTTTCAATATTTTTTCTTTGGTGTGTGTGTTTGGAAGTTTGATTATAATATGGCGAGGAGAGGTTCTTTCTGGGTTTTGTCTGGCTGGGGTTCTAAAGGCTTCCTGTATCTGTATTGGCACCTCTTTCCCAATTTGGGGGAAATTTTCCTCTATGATTTTGTTGAAGATGCCTACTATGCCTCTGGAGTGGAGTTCTTCTCCTTCTACTATGCCCTGAATTCTTATATTGGATCTTTTCATAGTGTCCCGAATATCTTGAAATTCCCACTCATACTTTTCTATAAGTTTGTCTTTCTCTTTGTTGGACTGCATTAGGTCTGCCACCTGGTCTTCTAGCTTAGATATTCTGTCCTCTCCCTCATCCATCCTACTGGTGAGATTTTCTACAGAGTTTTTTATTTCATTAACTGTGTTCTTCATTGCTAGTAATTCTGACTGGTTTTTCTTTATTATTTCTATTTCCCTATTTATGTCTTGTATTGCCTTCTTTATTTCATTAAATTGGTGTCCTGCCTCTTCTTTGATTCCTTTGATTTCCTCTTTGATTTCCTCTTTGATTTCTTCTTTGATTGTTTTCATGTGTTCTTTGACCTCTTTGAACATATTTATAATTATTCTTTTGAACTCTTTCTCAGACATTTCCTCTAACTCTTTCTCACTGGAGGACATTTCTGATGCATTAATACTTCTAGGTGTATTTATATCGTCTTGCTTTTTAGTGTTTCTTGTGTTATAATGTATATATTTTTGCATCTTGGATTAAGTGAATGCTTGGATTTTCTAGCTAGCTGTGTATTCTTAGCTGTATCAATTGATTTGATGTAATATATTTTCAGGGTAGGTCCTTAAGGTGTCAGGTGTGGCTCTTAAGACTCTCAGAGTATCTACAAAGATGTTCTTAGGGGTTGAGTTTCCCTGCTATAGGAGTATTCAAGCAGGCTGAGTAGAATAAAATACAGGTAGATTCTAAAATTTAACTAAACACTGTACCCATTCAATCAAAAACAGCCCCGAGTATGTATGCAAGAGTAGTTATTATAACAACCAGATCCTCTATCAACAAAGAGGTTTAGATTTCTGGTCTGTTGAGGTATCCAAGTCAGCTTGTGACCAAGTGAGATCCTTCCCTGGTACAATCCCAGTTACCTTGGGTGATTTTGGTCTCAGTCAAGTTGCTGCCTGGGTCGTCGGGCTGCTGTTCTGATTTCTGGAACTGGGCACTTGCTTTTCCTATGGGTCAAACTGAGCCACTGCTGCTGCCTCTGCTGCTGCTGTAGCTGCCACTGCTGGAGCCACCCCTGCTGCTGAAGCTGCTACTGCTGTGTCCACTGCCGCTGCTCCCCCTGAAGTTGCTGCTGCCGAGTCTGCCGCTGCTGCCACTCCTGGGTCTGCTGCTGCTGGGGCCACTGTTACCGGTGCTGGAGCCGCTGATGTTGCTGCCGAACTCTGCTCCTGCTTGGGTCCCATTGTCAGCCCATGTTGCCGTGGCCGGGTCCCGGGCTGCTGCTGTGTTCACCAGAGCTGGGCTCATGCGGTGGGGGAGGGGAGGGATCCGCTGCTGCTCTGGTTCTCTTGCTGTTCCACGTGTTCTCCTACCTCGCGGTCTGCTCCTCTGTTGCTTGCTGCCGCTCTCTCCTCATGTTTCCCAAGTTGCAGAGAGCGCGGTGTGAGGGGAAAATCCCGCACCTGGCTTATCCTGCACTCCAGCCGAGTCTGGCAGCTTTCTGCTGCGCCACGGCAGCGGCGGTTGGCCGAGCTGCCAGAGCCGCTTTTCCTGCCTGTGCAGGCTTTGGATGCTCTATAACTCTTCTACTTCTCCGCTGCTGCTTCAATTTCCTATACACCTCACTTTTAATAAAAGTGTGTATTTTGCTGAGTTTTTTTGGTCTTTTTCCCCCCTAGGCTGCTTTGGCGTGGTACCTACGCCGCCATCTTAACCGGAAGTCCAAGTAACAAAATTTTTGATGTACATACACAAGTGAGAACCCTGGAACAGACATACACACACACACACACATGGGGGGGAGGGGGAGAAATTCACAAATTCACATGCATTTGCAAATAAAAATTTGAAGAAACAATTCATTCTAATATTATATATCTGTATAGCTTCTAACGTATAGTATTTTCTTTGTCTCTAATTTTCTTGTTTTATTTAGTTTTACAGAAAATTGTGTATTGAGAAAATATAATTTAAATTTTAATTGAATTGAAATATAAGAATATGAATGAAATTTAAAAGATTAAATAACTACCTTATTGAATCATTTGGTATTGTTTGTTAAAGTGCTTAGGACATATCATAGTTCATTATATTCATTCAATGAATACTTAAATTATTTCTATGTGGATTTTCTGTACTTTATACCACCATATAAGGAGCATAAATTCACATAGAACTGTGTGTATATACATCAAAGACTTAAATTCTAGAATGGTTTGCAGCCCTTTCAGCTTAGTTTTAGCTACTGCAGAAGCATTAGATGTGGGGTTCGTTTGGGGTAGATATGCATACATATGTGGTGTGGGGTGTGTATGTGTGTGTGTGTGCATGTTTGTGTGGATGCATGTCCACATGTGAGTACATGCTTGTGGAAATTAGAGGTTCATATTGCTTGTCTTCCATAATCACTGACCACCTTATTTACTAGAGAAGAGTCTCTGACTTGAATCCTGACCTTGCTGTGTCAACTAGACTAATAGCTTGCCCTTGCTAATACCCTGTCTCTGCCTCCCAAGTGCTGGAATTATAGGCAGGCCACTATGAAACTTGGCACTTATGTGGATTCTGGATATCTAAGCTCTAGACTTCATGCATATGCAGCAAGCATTTTAGTCACTCCTTACCCACCAGCATTAGAAGTGTTTCTTTAGGCACTAAAAGAGACCTATTTGTAAAGATCACTTATAATACTTTTCTTTATTTTCCTGACACTGCTTTTAAGATTTTGTTAAATGGCCTTTATCTAAGTTGGAAATTTTAGGATCTCTGCATTCCTACTTTTCCTTTTTCTATTTTCATAATCACTGAGTAAAGACATTTCAGCTGGTTATCACAGAAGACTGTTCTGTGTACTTCCCACTTGTGTGCACCGAATTGATGGTCTCCTTATCTATCATAGACCACACCTAAGGCTGTTATAGTCTGTTTTGTTTAATAATCAAGTATATGATGCCAAGTCAAATATAATTGAGGAATACTGTAGGGAATTATTTCCAAGGTATCAAATGCAATTTGATAGCAGTTTACATATTACGTTAAAAATATTGTAAGGGTTTGTTGATAATTTTAAATATTGGCAAATACATATTTTATTCTTGTAATTTTCTTTATCAGTTTTTATGTCATTATTTATAACAATAATAGAAGAGGGTAAGGTTTTATGGGCCAAGAAGGGGAAGGTAACCACAAGTACACACTCACATAAAACAAAACAGAAAATGTGTTTGGGTTAGATTTAATAAAATCCATGCAAAAACAGTGCTTGGTGGAAGTGAGCAGAAGATGTTTAAGGAGAAAAAGTACTGAGTTCTAAAAGTGCTTCATGTAAAAATGAAAATGTCATGAGGAATTCCTAGTGGAAGTACAGAGTTCCTAAGAATGGTAAAATAAATAAATAAATAAAAATAAAAATGGTTTTGTTGAAATGAGAGAAGAACCATAGACTAAGTTCCCAGACTCCTCTCTGAAAAGGCCACCTTACTCTCCACTTGAGGGGGGGACATGTGGCCCACTGTCCAGACTATCACTCAGGAGGCAGGGACCTTTCCTTGGAGCTCTAGATGCTGTGTGAGAATCCTAAAGTAAATGGCTGAGCACACAGAACCAGATTTGGGAGACTGGTGACTGACTCTGTGTCACTTTGACACTTAGGGCAGCAGACAAGAGTCCACCAAATTTTCAAATTTTCAGATATTATA
The DNA here is from genome assembly GCF_020740685.1 of Jaculus jaculus. Classification (NCBI taxonomy): domain Eukaryota; kingdom Metazoa; phylum Chordata; class Mammalia; order Rodentia; family Dipodidae; genus Jaculus; species Jaculus jaculus. The sequence continues at coordinate 100,833,883 of NC_059108.1, read as the reverse complement.
TGTATTTCAGATTATAGAATTCAGTAGCCAGAATATGATGGTTGTGCCTTTTACAAATAGTAGAGCTATTTATTTGGTGTTTAGGCTTTAAAAGAGTCAATTTTGCTTTGTAGTTTTATGTCATTCAAGCTTGAATTGGAGAAACAATACAGCTTTCAATTCTGACTTAAATATAGATCCCCAATATTTTCCAAAATGCATTTTTATTGAAACCTGGTATATCTTGACAGCCAAATATGGTGTGGCCATTGTAATGACCTGTCATATCTCTGACAATGGAAAGGCAATGCACAGTAGTAGATGTTACCTTCATACCTCAAGGATCACAGAATTTTTAATGAGTAGATTTTGATGCATTCTGTTGAAGAACTAGTCATAAATCATTGTGTCAAAATGCTTAAGGAAAGCTACTTAACTCTAATTTAGACACAATAATAGAAGCTTCTAAAGAGACATGGCAGACAAGTGTGAATAACATCTATATTATCTGAAAAGGACACTGCTGCTTCTACAGGTGATAATAACAGAATCAAGGTGTGATAAATAATGTATCTTCATGAATTAATGAAAAATTAACTTTTCTAGAAATCCTACAGACTGTGAGGAAGAAAAGAATTAAGGTTTTGGTAGTGGAGGAAGAAAATTATGTTATCAGATGGGTAAATATATACATATAAACATAAATCAGTGAGGTACAATTAACAACATGTACTTTGCTATTCCCTTTTTTTCATGAGATGCAATTAAAACAATAGTGCATCTTAAAGCCATGCCATCCATATTTTATTTGGGGGTATAAAGAAATGTAGTATATGTACAGAATGGGCTTCTACTAAGCCATGAAAAAGATTGGAATTGTTTGCAGGACAATGGCTGGAATTCAAGATAATCATGCTTAATGAAATTGCCTAAGACTGTGAAAAGAAAAACTGTGGAAACTTGAAGAATTTTAAAAAAAAAGGAGGTGAAACTATATATTCAAACTACTATGAACGTGGAAAGGGAAGGGGAAAAGGAGGAGAAAGTAGGATAGATTGAAAAAAGAGAGAACTAGAAGGGGGAATATACTCAAAATACAGTCACATATGGAAAAGTCATATAGAAAGTTACTCCTCTATGTAATCAATACATGCAAGAAATACAAAAGAAACTATTGAAAGCCATGAAGTGTCATTGGAACAAGTACACATTTGGTGGACTAATCATAAAACTTTAAAAATAATGGCAACAAATATTGGCAATTCTATCTGTCTTATTAATCCAGCTATAATTTTTTTCTTGCAGCAAAGCTGGTAAGTAGAAAAAACAGTGTCCAAGGGTATAATAATCCTTCTCTTCCAGAGTTACATTAAACTAAGTGCAATAATCATGTATGCATGCCTTATACTTGGCTGATATATTCATGCCTGTCCTTCTTCAGTTTCTTTCTAATCCAGTCTTTTCCAAAGGAACTTGTTACAATGTGGGAAAAATAATCATAGTCCGCAAGGAAAGGGGAGAGATTTAAGACTACTGCACTTTTTTTTTTTTTTTTTGGCTTAGTTTGCTTAAGGGATCTAATTTTGTTCCTTTAAACATGAAAAGAATAAATTAATATGGCTTTTCCTCTGAGACCTGTTCAGTAATATCCCTTTAATTATTCACTGTGGTAAAAAGCAGAAACCACAGCTTTTAATGAAAAAGCCACAATAAAGAGTACTTTTGCCCCAAGTCCTATGAGAGGAACAAATCTTTTAGTGAAAAGAAAATAAATTTTAAATTGTCATGAAAACATATGTTAACAGTTTCCTATCCACCTGCTTCAGAACTAATCTGAGATGGCTATTGGTGGTTCCAGTCTGGGTCCTATACTTTCTGGGTGTGAGCTGATTCAGTGAGAAGTGGAATAACTGTGTCTGTGTCTGCACTTAATTTTGAATTTTTTGCATTCCATAAGCTGCCTGACATAGAATCTCAAGTAGTAATTGTATATGCATGCACTACTGTGGTATGCACTTTGATTATAGCTTTAAATTAAAGTCTAACAATCAAATTTATGGATTTTTAATAGACATATGAAGTTATATATTTGGACTTTATAACAAATAACAATATCAATGTATCTCTCAACTAAAATTACTTGAGTAGAACATCTCATCAATTGAGTACCTACAAGACTACACACTACAAATACTAAGTGGTATTAAACTTATACTACAATTTAAAAATGTTATATTTATTAAACTTATATATCTTTAGATAATAGTAATATATATTTTCAGATTTAAATTATTCCTATATATGCATATATATATATATATATATATATATATATATATATATATATACTTAAAAATACTTTGCTTTAGCTTATACATACAAAAACCTAATATCTATAGGCAATGAAGGAAATTGTCTTTACATTAATTATCTTATAGAATTTGAGACTTCCAGAACTAATAGAAAGGTAGTAGTAGCTAGTGTTTTTCATCACTGTCCATGAAATAGAGAACTACTTTCTGCTAAATTAGTTTTTTGTTTATTTTTAATTTTAATTTTTTTATTATTATTTTATTTAAATTTATTTTTTATTAGTTTTCTATTCAGCAAATACAGGCAGTTTTGTACCATTATTAGGCTCATCCATGACCTACCCTCTTCCCATTGGACCCTCCTTGTTGAGGTATATGGGTCATGCCTTGTGGAGTTAGCCCACAGTTATTGGTACGATAAATGCCTCTGCATATCCTGACCCAACATGTGGCTCTGACATTCTTTCCACCCCCTCTTCTGCAAAATTTCCCTGAGCCATGTTGGATTCTTTTTTTTTTTATGCTTTAATTTTTTTTAAATTTAATTTATTAGTTTTCTTTTCAGCAAATACAGGCAGTTTGGTACCATTGTTTAGGCTCATCCATGATCTACCCCCTCTCATTGGACCCTCCTTGTTGATGTAAATGGGTCGTGCATTGTAGGGTTAGCCCACAGTTATTGGTACCATAAGTGTCTCTGCATATCATGACCCAACATGTGACTCTGACATTCTTTCCGCCCCCTCTTTAGCAAAATTTCCCTGAGCCATGTTGTGTTCATTTTTGGTCTGCTTCAGTGATGAGGTATTAGGGGCCTCTGAGGCTCTGGCTCTCTGGTTTGGTAGGAGTTGATTTGTCTCTGTGTTGGTCTCCTTCCCCCTTGTGCTGGTAACTGGTTCATCAGGAAAAGAACACCCTTGCTTGTTTTGCTAATTTTTTTTTAGTTTCAGCTGGGGCCCTTTTGAGGTATGATGGGGTGGCTCTCTCCTTAGGATCTGCATCTATCTGAAAAAGAGAAGCAGATTCTCCAGCGGAAAGTAAGTTAGTTCTAGGATAAATGAAATAACCCTTACTTTTTCTTTTTTTTTTGTACAGAGTTTAATAGGTGTAGGCCCTCTTGTAGCCCATGATTTGGCAATCTATCCTTTTATGTCATTTACTTCAAGTTCATCAGTAAATTCAATGACTGCTTGTAGTTAGCACAGAAATAGGTTGGGTTTCCGACTCCAGTTCTCTGAGACCAGTTAAATATACATTGTTTGCTGGAATTATATTCAATCATATCTTTATACAGTTAATGGACAGATAAAATAAGTATAAAAATTAATAAGAACTTGTTTCTGCCGGGCATGGTGGTGCACAGCTTTAATCCCAGCACTCGGGAGGCAGAGGTAGGAGGATTGCCATGAGTTCAAGGCCACCCTGAGACTACAGAGTTAATTCCAGGTCAGCCTGGACCAGAGAGAGACCCTACCTCAAAAAACCAAAAAAAAAAAAAGAACTTGTTTCTGGTTAGTAATGTGTATGCAAAAAAAATAACAGTACTGCTAAGTGTACTGAAATTAATGTGTAATGGAGCTGGGAGACACCAAAAAGGAGCAATGACCTGGGGAAGCAAAGGAGTCATCTTAGGTATAACAAATTCTATGGTTGTCAATCTGTAGCTAAACAACCTTCCACTTATTAGCAAGTACATTAGCTTCCTTCTGCCTGTTTCCTCATTTGTAACAAACATTCACATGAAGATAAAAATATCACTGTAGATCTATCATAAGAAGCTAGTAGATAAGTGAGGTAATCTTAAAATCAAGCTGTGCTTCTTAAAATATAGGGTTATCTACTTTCAAAGAAGTGGGAGAAATTCTGTGTAGACGTTCTATTTTTAGACCACATTGAAGCATTACCATTGGGGAATGAGACTTAGAATTTTTGTCTATAATTGTTTGGGGAAGGATTTGGTTACTTTGGTCTTGGTTTTGGTTTTATGATTATTATTATTATTTTAGACAAGGTCTTACTGTGTATCCCAGGATGACTCAAAATGGAAATCCTCCTGCCTCTGCTCCCAAGTGATAAAATTTCATGTATATGCCAAAAGGCTGGGCACATAGGATTTTTACAAATCATCCACTGTGTCTTATGCATTTCCTTATGTGAAAACAACTAACAGAGGAGCAAAGCAAGTAAAAATCCCTAGAAACTACCAAATCAGGAAAAATATAAGGAAAAGATTCCAGAAAAAGTCCAAAACTGCAGCATAAAGAAGTTCAGAATTAGCAATCTTTAAATTTTACTCTTCAATACCCTCCATTAAAAAATAAGCATGTAGCCGGGCGTGGTGGCATATGCCTTTAATCCCAGCACTTGGGAGGCAGAGGTAAGAGGATCACCGTGAGTTCGAGGCCACCCTGAGACTCCATAGTGAATTCCAGGTCAGCCTGTGCTAGAGTGAGACCCTACTTCAAAAAAAAAAAAAGCATGTAAGTCAATATGAAATGTAATTGTGATGCTCATAGGTACCACCAATCTAAAGGAACAAAAATCAGTCAACTGAATGGAGATCCTTCAGTGGTCATGCAATTATCTTTTCTTCTCTGACATCCTCTCACCTGAGAAACAAGTTTCTTGAAATATGATGACTCACCTTGTAATGTATTGTGTATATGTCATTGTTCTAAAGATGTGGATTACATTTAAATTTTATGTCTGCTTCAAAGTTACTTAATTTCAGTATCTCTTTGCTGCAGAAAACATCTATATTGGTATGTCCAGCCAGTTTTCTTTTTTATTCTATATTTTTGTGTTCCATATTAAGAGTGGCCTTCAATTATATTTGTTTATTTCTTTATCTTTTTTTGATAACTTCTATAATTGTAAACAATTCCCATGGTAATTCCCTCCCTCCCCCACGTTCCCCTTTGAAAATCCACTCTCCATCATATCTCCTCCCCCTCTCAATAATTCTCTCTTTTATTTTGATGTCATGACCTTTTCTTCCTATTATGATGGTCTTGGGTAGGTAGTGTCAGGCAATGTGAGGTCATAGATATCCAGGCCATTTTGTGTCTGGAGGAGTACATTGTATATAGTCCTACCCATCCTTTGGCGCTTACATTCTTTCTGCCACCTCTTCTGCAATGGATCCTGAGCCATGCAAGGTGTGACTGAGATATTTCAGTGCTAATCACTCATCTGTCACTTATTCTCAGCACCATGGTGCCTTCTGAGTCATCCCAAGGTCACTGCCATTTGAAAAGAGAAGGTTCTCTAGCCAAAAGTGAGAGCAGCATTAATGTATGGGTATGAACATTAAGAGAAGTTCATACTGGGCAGTTCTGTGAGCATAGTATACACTTTTAGCCAGATAGTAGCAAAGGTTACACTCCTAGGTGTCATGACTACCCCTTTTGTAGGTTGTCAGTATCAGGGATATATTGCCTCCTAGGGAGAGGGCCTCACATCAAATTAGAGGGTGGTTGGCTTCCCCCATAACAGTAGTGCCAGTATTGTACCACTTGGCTCATTTGGCCTGGCTGGCCAAATATAAGGCTTGCAGTGTCCACTTGTGGGTATCTTCACTGGTGATTTCTCTCTCTTCCATTGGACTGCATGCAGTGTGGCTTTTTCCAGCTTTCTGTCAGCTGGTCTACATGGAGAAGGTTTTCCGTTCAGTTCCAGCAGGATTTCTCAGTGACCTTGCAGCCCAAGTATGTGGAGTCTTTAGCAATAGGGTCTTCCATCTATTCCTGGTGGGAAACCACATGCTTCAGACATGGCCTGTAGTGTTTGGGGGCATCAGGGACCTCCCTGGCCAACAACTCACTGGAAGGTATCCTATCCCCAACACTGAAAATTTTCTAGTAACAATCTATGACCCCTGTGTGTTCCATTGTGGAAAGAGTGGGTTTCTGGGCTAGAGATATGGCTTAGTGGCCAAGTGCTTGCCTGTGAAACCTAAGGACCCCGGCTCAAGGCTCCATTCCCCAGGACCCACGTTAGACAGATGCACAAGGGGGTGAATGCATCTGGAGTTTGTTTGCAGTGGCTGGAGGCCCTGGTGCAACCATTCTCTATCTCTCTCTCCCTCTTTCTATATCTGTCACTGTCAAGTAAATAAATAATACACAAAAAAGTGTTAAAGTAGGTTTTTATATGTCTTATTTATATCCTCTTAGATTTTGATTAGCCCTCCCTCCAACTTTATTTACTCAATCTCTTTCCCCTACTTCACTTAGGCCTTTTTAAAGATTATTAATTTTTGTTTACAACATTTCCTAATGTTTTCTGTGTGATAAATATTCCTGTTCCCAAATATAAGAATTTATTTTTTCACACAATGACATATTATGTTTTTCTTTTTTCTTTCTCTGTATTCTGTGTGTATGTAGTGTGTGTGAGAGGGTGTATGTGTGTGAGAGTATATATGTATATGTGTTATGCATATGTGTTCACAGCCACACAATCTCTTGTGTGTGTGCATGCTGAGGTCAGAGGAGAGAGAAGAACATTGAATGTGCATTATAAATATTCTGTCTTACTTCTTTAAGACATAGTCTTTCAGTAAACCTGAAGCTCACCATTTTTTTGCCCAGACTCAACTGACCAGAGAGCCAAGGTGATTCTTTTGCTTCCTCTGAACCTCCCACTACTGGGGTTACAGGAATGTGTTACTATACCCAGCTGTTTACATGTGTGCTGGCGTTTGAACTCAGGTCTCTTTGCTTACCCAATATGTGTTCTTACCCATTAAGCCATCTTCACAGCTTCTATAACATGTTTTTAATGCTCTACAAGCTCATACCAGTTAACATATACATTCATGAGGCAGTTTTCATAGATCTTGGATTTCTGCATGTCTGTGTAGAGAGATAGAATTTGTCATTTTTTATAGCCTATCTTTTAAAAATATTTTTAGTTATTTACAAGAAAATAAAGAGAGAGAGAATGTGCAGGCCAGGACCCTCACCACTGCAAAGGAACCCAGGTCTATATGCCACTTTGTGCATCCGGTTTTCTTTGTGTATTGAGGAATCAGACCCAGGCTATTAGGTTTTGTAAGTAAGTGCTTCAACTGCTAAGCCACCTCTCCAGCCCCAGCCTATTTTATCAAGTTCAATTAGACAGCACACTTTAAAAAATAGTACCTCCTTCTGGAGTAGAGAGAAGATGTGATATACAGCATAATAAAAATGTGTTAGTTTTGAGCTGTTATTAGCCAATTATAAAGGGTTTTCAAAGGTAAGAGTACCTCAGATGTAATGTACGGCAGAAGTGTCTAGATCAGAAAACTGGAAGGTTCTGTGAAACTCTTGTGTGATTCCTAAAGGAAGAGGAAACAAGATTTCAAACAGCTTATGATGTCTACTGAGTCATAAATTCTTTTGAGACAATGTTCTCCAGTCTTCAGCTAGTATCCTTGATACATTTGTAGTATGAATTTTTAGTGTTTAGACACTTTTCGCAAGATGGTAACACTGTTTATGAAGGAGTACAACCTTCAGGAGGTAAAGGATCACTTGAGAACTTGGGTCATTGGAGCAAGGCCTTGAGGTAGAATAGTCCAGTCCTGTTCACCCTCTATGCTTCCTGACTGTGTTACCAGCCATGTGCTCCTGGTACCACACCTTCCTCACCATGAGGAACTATGTTGTCAGAAACACAAACCAAATAAGCCCTTAGTCTTTAAGCTGTTTCTTGTCATGTATTTAGTTACAGGAATGAGAAAAGTAACTAACACAGAAAATTGACACTTGGAGTTGTGATAAATATGACCATGTGATTCAATGGCCTTTGAAATTGATTTGTAGGAGGAATGTGGAAAAATTTGACACTTTGGGCTTAAAGAAACCTAGAATGCTACAAACAGTGCTTAGTAAGACATGTTGATAGGAATTTGTAAGGACAGACTGCTGAGAGAAACAAATGCATTTTTCTTTTTTTTTTTGCTAAAGAATTATATATGTACTATCTTCCTTTGAATTGTACTTTTATGTGTCATTCGTGTAAGAAACTGATAATAACACACATATTGGAGCTTTTCAATTCCAGAAGTATTTCAGTACCAGTTTAGGTCAGGACTAATCCACTTTTAGTAAACAAATATAGATAGATGATAGATAGATAGATAAACATGTTAATATATATATTTATAAATGTGTATGTACATTGGTTACTCATGGGAGAGAGAGAAAGAAAGAGAAAACATTTATCAGGCAAAAATGCAAGGGAAATTGAGACTTCAAAGTATGAAGTAGAATTCATACTCAGACAAATTTTGCCATCAGCTATTCACCAATTCAGGTAGACCTGAACTTTGGTCTTTAATAGTTTGAAGCAGAGAAGAAAACTAAAGATGAGCTGAGAATAAGGAATTATCTTTTCCTTACTTTGAAATAGAAAATGGTCTTAAAATCAAAGAATGATTGACATTGTTGATACCCTAGGAATATGTCAGAACAAAGGTACATCTCTGAAAGGATGTATCTTTGACCTAAGCCCCAAAGAGCCCACAGTAATAAAATTTTAAACATATTATTGATCAATAGTCAAAAGTCACCAGGTATATACAATAAAAAAGGCATCATGAATAAGATTGTTTTCTACATATTTTAGTTATGAAAAGTTTCAGACAAGAATTAGAAGAGGAGTAATACTTGTTATCATCTATTATCTATACTATTGAATATCAGAACAGTAAAAAAAGAATCCATGAGAACTGTATATACCAGAAAACATTTGCAATGACATGTAGATCTATAAATTACCTATTAATCAATCTAACTAATTATATCCATAAATTTAATGTTTAAAAATTCAAATGCTAAGCCAGGTGTGGTGGTGCATACCTTTAATCCCAACACTTGGGAGGCAGAGGAAGGGGGACTTTTATGAGTCCAAGGCCACCCTGAGACTACATACCAAAAATATCTACAGAAAGGAGAGAGAATCAGAAGTACTGGAGAGTTCATATGGACTGACACCTACGAATTCATCTTTCCCATTTCTATACTCTTTCTTATTATGACATTGCCTTTAATATTGAACATATTCAGGCTGGATAGATGGCTTAGCAGTTAAGACACTTGCCCGCAAAGCCTAAGGACCCACGTTCAAGTCCATAGAACCCATATAAGCCAGATTCATGTGGTAGCACATGTGTCTGGAGTTCCTTTGTAGTGGCTAGAGGTCCTGACATGCCCATTATCTCTCTCTCTCATCTCTAATAAACAAATAAAAATAAAATACTGATGGGTGTTGTGGTATACACCTTTAATCCCAGCACTCAGGAGGTAGAGGTGGGAGGATCACCTTGAGATTTAGGCCACGCTGAGACTACACAGTAAATTCCAGATCAGCCTGGAATACAGTGAAACTCTATCTTGAAAAACCAAATTAATAATGATAATAAATAAATAAATAAATAAATAAATAAATAAGCCAGGCATGGTGATGCACACCTTTAATCCCAGCACTTGGGAAGTAGAGGTAGTAGGATCACAGTGGTTTTGAGGCAATCCTGAATACAGTGAATTCTAGGTCGGCCTGGCCTAGAGTGATACCCTACCTTGATAAACCAAAAATAAACTAATAAATAATATTTCAAAAGTTAAAAAATATTGAACATTTTTATTTTTGGTTCTAAAATTACTAATGATAATACATAAAGAATATTAAATACTTATGTTCAGTCTCATTTTTCTCAATTAATCAATTTATTTTTGTTTATGAATAGTTTTATTATAATTAAAAATTGAACTTTGTTCAATGTGTCTCCATCTGATCGATATATATTTTTTCTGCTTTGACAGACTATATTAGCATACTTGCTAATGTTAAGCAATTCATTCATACCTGTATCATAAACCAATCTGGAAGTAATAGGAATTCCATTTATTTACAAGTATTTTTTCTTTCTTGTACTACTGTTAGTTTATTTTTATTTGAACTGAATGAAATGTGTTGAGGAAGTGCTACTTTTGTTTCTTCAACAAATCTCTGGAAGATTTTTTTGAGATTTGATTTTTCTTGAACAATTCATGCAACTGCTCTGTAACACTGAGCTTTGTGATTTTACAGTGGGGAGTGAGCTTACAAGCATTCTACTTTCCCATCTGCCAGTCAGCTTTAATCTACACTGTTCAGTGGAGCCATTTGTTTCAGTCATGCATCTTACCATCTTCCCAGATCCAACTGCAAATACCACACCCTCAATCTATGGAATTTCTAAGCATTACTCAAAAATGAGTCCTTCCAATCATTTTTTAAAAATTAGTTATGTACATAGTGTATACAGTGATGTTGATACCATTGTTAGCCTTCTCCCTGTCCCCCCTCCACAGAGACCCACCTTGTTGGGGAATATGGGTCATGCATTATGGGGCTAGCCATCAGTTATGGGTAAGAGCAATGTCTCTGTGCATAATGACACAAAATGTGGCTCTAACATTCTTTCTACACCCTCTTTGGCAAATTTCCCTGAGTCATGTTGAAATAATTTTTGGCTAAGATCAAGTGTAGAAATATCTTGTCATTATTGATCTCTTTGTAACTTTTCATTTTTCTAATTGAATTCATGACTATTGACAAGCATTTTATAATGTATACTTATTGCATTGCTTATTATGTCCATCTCTGAAATAGACTCAAAAACTTAAGGAAATAGTGATCCCTGTTTTGTAACCCAATGTCAATAGTTTATCCTAGCAACTGTTAGGGATGCAATTCACTTGGTTGTTAATATGATAAAGAAGTCACAGGTATTCATCATCTAATATGTATTCATAATTTATGTAAGAGGTAGATAAACTCTCATCTCTTTAGTAGTCCTGATGAGGGTCTTATTTAAATATTTTTGACTTTCATTTAATATTCATTGACCTGTTAAATCCATTAAATAACCTCTGATTATTTGGCAGTTCCATCTACAAAATGTTAAACTTTAATACAATATATTTACATAAAAAATGTACCTGATGAACTCCCAATTTGTCTTTCTTTTTCTTTGAAGTAGTAAATACCTCTGATTTAGATATTGAAAAGGCTATTACTTTTTTTTCAGGCTGGACAGCAACGTTGGTGGGAACAGGAGATTAAAATAAATGGGAATATTCAAAAGGGAGAATTAATTACATACAACTTGACTGAGCTCATTAAACCAGAGGCTTATGAAGTTAGACTGACTCCTCTCACTAAATTTGGTGAGGGAGATTCAACAATTCGTGTGATCAAATATACTGGTAAGTAGCTTTTTTACTTAAATATGTATTTGTATATTAAACAATGTGGAATGTTTAAATTGAAAATATCGGCAAAGCAAAATTTAACATATTGATTTTATGAATTAATAGCCAGTTACTAAAGCAACAAACCAAATTAAAATAAATAAAATCCACACAATTTTAACAACCATGAATGTTCACATATGAAGACAACAGTGGAGCTGGGCATGGTGACGCACGCCTTTAATCCCAGCACTCGGGAGGCAGAGGTAGGAGGATTGCTGTGAGTTCAAGGCCACCCTGAGACTACAGAGTTAACTCCAGGTCAGCCTGGACCAGAGTGAGACCCTACCTCAAAAAAAACAAAACCAAAAAAAAAAAAAAAAAAAAAACAAGCAAAGAAAAAAGACAACAGTGGAGCCACGGCATGGTGCTTTAATGAAAATTAAGCCATGTGATTCTGTCAGCAATATCCACCCCCCCTTTAAAAACGCTACATGATGATACCAATATCTGTCTGCATGTTACCTTTCCAAACTGTTGATAGCTTACAAACTTATCAAGGATAATGAATGAGGGCTTGAAGGGGCCCCATTCTTCCCAGAAGCAAGGATGCTATTTGCAGTTAATAGTAACTGAGAGACTTTCAGATATCTTCCACAGGGAAATGGCCACTGGGGGACCAATGTTCCTGGTAAATAAGCCCCCACTTGAGCCCATGCAGTCAACTTTAATTAAACTCAGTGTGTCTCACCCATATGCAAGAAAAATAAATGATGCACCAAAGCAAAAGGACTAGTTGAGAGGGAGGAAGGCTTCCACAGAACTGGAAAGGGGAGGTTGGTGACAAGAAGGTAATGGGAGGGGATTATAATCAAAAAAGATTATGTACACACATAAAAGTTGTCAATAAATTTAATTTTTTAAAGATATTATGCATAAGATCAATGTTTGAGTTACTCAAAATAAAATTAATACTTCACTATTCCAAGTAATTTTAGGTTTTCATAAAACTGAGAAGGACAGGGAACTTTCCCCTTTATATATAGTTTCTCCTGTTACTAATATCCCAAATTACTGTGGTCCTTTTGTTAGAATTCTTGAATGAATATTGATATATTACTAAAGTTAATAGTTTACATTAGTGTTCACTGCATACTATGTACAGTTACATAGATTCTGAAAAGTGCTTAATATCATTATTAGCTTAGCATTTCATTTAACCCTGAAGTTTTATTGCTTTAAAAATCATTTCCTATATCTACCACCCACTCTAACACTATTACCAAATCGTTTTACTGTTTCTATGAATTCTCCTTTTCCCAAATGGTATATAAAATGAAAATGAAACAGTATGTAGCCTTTTGGGACTAGTTGATTTCACTTAAAAAAATTTTTTTCATCATCTTAGGTCTTGATAGCACATTTCTTTTCATTGTTGGTTAGTATCCAATAATATAAATGCCTCACTGCTTATATAGTCACATCTGGAAGGACATCCTGCTTGATGATTTTATTTTCTGGGTGGAGACCATTATGTTTAGTTTTTTTCTTCCTCAGATTGTTAATGTTTAATGTTTGAAAGTTTGTGTGTGTCAGATAGCTTGTCTTTGTAAACTATATTTATAAAATATTTCCTCACTTATTTAAATGTTATATTTAAGTAAAAATAAATGAGGGTAGCAATGTAAAACAATTAAAAGGCGATTCACTTTTTTTTTTAGAATTAATACCTCAAGGAAAATGATGGCAAATAGATTTTTCCATCATCTTAGTGTATACTAAATGATTATCTTAGTGTATACTAAAATGATTAATGGTTTATAAATTTAACTTTTATGCATTTAAAAAATATAATACTTGATAAAGCAACCTACCCTAAATATTTCAAGGGACTTTACAGGATCAAATGAATCATATGTGTAATATTTCACAGTAAGTTCAGTCCTCCAATAGAATGTTATTCATTAAAGGCTTGAGTATAAAAGCTAAGTGATCTTTTGCAGCTGAAGTGGTCTATTTTTGTTTAGTACAAAGTATATTCTTTCCATGTAAGACTAAGGCAGTCAGCTTTTCCAAAAGCATGAAAAATAAAATATTCTTAACTCATTAAATTTGTTTGTATCCATATTTAATTTTCATCAAAAACTTTGAGAAATGAAGTAGAGAATGGTATATTAGTGCAAGTAATATAAAATTAGTAGAATCATTGCATATATCTTCTTAAATGCCATCCTTAAAATATGCTCAGTCATATGTCAGCTATATAAATATTATCATAAATTTTGTACTTGGCACCACACTTCTATTAGGAAATCTTTGTAATGTTCCAGTATATTTTCCTAAGGATGTTAGTTTCATATATTTTATAAATATGAACTATTTCTTCTTATCTAATACTTGTTTGTCCATCTCCTAAATTATGATTAAAGACTCTGACAATAAATACCTTAGAAATCACCCATTAATATACAGTCCCTTCAAAAAATGGTGACATTCAGACCCAGAAGGTTTTGTTTTCCTACAAATTTGAACAACCATAAAATACAAGCCTGAACTGCACCTGTGACAGAGATCTTCTTTTATTAAAGGTTTTGGGATTGTTTGGACTTTACAGGATATGAAAATAACCATATGTTTATTTACAAAATGTGTGCTAACAAACTAAAATGATGTGGAAAATATATATCCTTTGTAGTTTTAAGTTTCAAAAAAATTTTTTTCTTGGTTTTTCAAGGTAGGGTCTTACTCTGGCCCAGGCTTACCTGGAATTAACTCTGTAGTCTCAAGGTGGCCTTGAACTCACAGCAATCCTCCTACCTCCGCTTCCCAAGTGCTGGGATTAAAGGCATGCGCCACCATGCCCGACTTAACATTTGTTTTTACATTCTTTTTTTGTTGTATTTTTTAAAGCAAGCACAATAGACTGCCTTTTTTATGCAAGAGTGAGAGAATGAGAGTGAGAGAGAAAGAGAGAGAGAGAGGAAAGGAGGGAGAGAATTGGTGTATCTGGGCCTCCAGCCACTGCAATGAAACTTCAGATGCATGTCCCCCCTTGTTCACATGTGTGACCTTGTGCATTTGCATCACTGTGTATCTGGCTTACATGGGACCTGGAGAGTTGAATATGAGTCATTAGGCTTTGCAGGCAAGTGGCTTAACTGTTAAACCATCTCTCCAGCCCTCTTTTCACATTCTTAAAATACTAAATTTTAAAATTTAATTTAATGTAATAAGGAGTTGGACAAAGTCCACTTTAATGATATATGGAAAATATATTAGTCTATTTTGGGCTGCAATATCAAAATAGTATGGACTACATGTTTTGAAAACCATAAATTTATTTATCATAGCTTAAGAGGCTGGGAAAATCATTATTGAGGAGCATGTTTGATTTCTGTCTTCCTGGCCTGTCCAAATAACCTCAGATGGTATCCATTCCTCTAGTTACAAAGACAGCAATCTTATTGAATTAGAACCACACTATTGTGACCTCATTTAACCTAAATTATCTCACTAATGTCTCTATCTCAAATATTGTGTTTGGTGGATTCCATCTGGGGCATGCATTATAATCATAATAAGAAAAATTAACAAGCAAATAGAAAAGATGAAAGTCATGAAATTACTGCATTATTTATAATTTATACTTACCAAGTTTCACAAAGTTTACTATAGCATCAATAGTAAATTTCATTCCATAAGGTATAGCAAAAGAGATAGTTATAGCTCACTCCAGACAGGTGACATGTGAGTAAGACATTTTTAAAACATATATTGTAGTTTAAAGATATATAGAATATTTGTTGCAATTTAATAGTATGTCTTAAATGTGAAATAGCATTAAATTATACTAATTTATGTTTTCCACATGAAAACATATTGATATCTGGTAATAAAATGGAGTGTTACCTCTTAGTCTTCTTTCATGGAACTAGAAAATGCATGGTGCCTTCTCTGTTGTTTATTCATAATTTTCTATGTGCAATGCAGAATCAGACAAATCAAGAAACTGTCTTTTGTATGTAGAAACAGAACAAATAATTGAATGAGAAACTTACTCAATTTTTTAAACTTGTTCTACCTGTACTTGTTTAACAATAAACATGCTCAGTGCACATGTATCTGTTTTAACCCATCTTATTTTTCTAAGAATATGCAAATTTCATACAGGTGGTCAAAAATATATACTAGAAAAATGAGAAAATAAAAATAAAATTTCTGCAGGGTAAATTAACAGCCCATTGAAATTCTGAGAAAATTCAAAATGCTCTGCTTCATTGAGAAGAGAATTTCACCTCACAAGTGCTTGATCAACATATACCCCTTCCATTTTTTTCAGATTGGATATATTTTTGTTACTCGAATTATTTATTTACTATTGGATAGAAATCAATTGGCATTTGTATTGTAAACATAAATATTGTTCTGAAATCAATATTTATTTCAGTGTACAAAGAGTGCAAATATGTCACTGAATCCTTCACAACTCTCTGTGTGTTTTAATTCAATTAAACCAAATGGTATTGACAGATATTTGTTTTAGGATGAATGACATGATTTGAGGGCTATATTATTTTCCTATATGATATATTGATCTCAATAAATAGATAATAGCAGAAAATAAAACCTAATGCTTGTTGGGTAATTGTTTTCACTGTTAAATCATCTAGATTCAAGTTTTGCCTAGCATTTAAAAAAATTCTGGGTTTATGTTAGCACTGGTTAAAATATAAGAGGTTAGCAATTCTACTTGTTGGAAAATGAATAGTTCCTCCTTGCTATTTAGCGCTAATATTTTGGTATATGAGGCTGCCATTGTTGAGGTCTGAAGTGGATTATTACATCCAACTCCCTGAGATAAAATGGATGCAGACATAATTCTTTGTGATGATTAGGTTTAATAGGGAATGATGGACACTGAGAAGACTGATTACACATTTATTCACAAATGAAATCAAAGTCTTACTAATTCCATTTCCTTTTCCTTTCAGCACCTGTAAATCCTCATTTGAGTAAGTATATTTTTACGTGAAGAATCATACTATAATCCCAATGTGAGGAAAAATAAGTCATGTGTAAATATATAAAGATTATTGAGTTCACTTGTCATAAAGTAATGATCTGTAATCAGTAAAATTAGCATTAGGTATGAATTTCAAATTCTAAAGCATATAGTTTAAAGACAAAATATATAATATTGATAATTGATGTTTATCTATTTTCCTAAAAAATGAAATTATACAAATGCTTTCTATTTGCTCTTTCTTTATTATGGGACTAGTGTTCCTTTCATGAGATATCACATGCATATCATTTTTAATATCACATTTTCTTTGATGTTTTTAATATTATCCTCATAAAAGTATACAGTAAATTATTAAGTTGATACATAAATTTTTAAGATCACTTTTCCCATAAATACCTATCATTATTTATTTTTTTATTTATTAAAGAAAACATCACATTATGTGTGTAGCCTGGTGTAGAACTTGAATTCATGATCTGCCCATCTCAGCTTCCTAAGTGCTAGGATTACAGGCATGCACCAACACGCCTGACCATAACTCATTATTTAATCTAAATATATTTGCTCTTTTTTAGTTATAAATTCTATTTAATTGTTTATAAATTCTATAAAATTGACAAAGTATTTTTATTTAGCTAACATAAAATGTTGTAAGTACAAGAAGTATAGTATACATATACTTGGAAAATATCCTCATACATGAAGCAACCTGTATTAGTTACTTTTCTCATCTCAGTGACAAAACACATGAGAGAACCAGCTTAAGGTCACAAAGATTAAATTTTTTTTTTAATTTTTGTACTCAGTAAATACAGTCAAGTTGGTACAATTGTTAGCCTCCTCCCTGTCCTCCTCCCTCCACAGGGACCCTCTTTGTTGGGGTATATGGGTGGTGCTTTGTGGGGTTAGCCATCAGTTTTGATTAGGAGGAAATGTCTCTGTGTATCATGACCCAATGTGTGGCTCTAACATTCTCTCCACCCACTCTTCTTCAAATTTCCCACCATGGCTGTGTACCACTATTTGACTAGGGGGAAATGACCAATATCTGTCCAAGCAACACATGGTCTAACCTACTTAGCAGCAAACAACGTGATGTGATGCTCACACAAGTACAAAGATTCATTTTGACTTATGATTTGAGAAAGCATATAGCCCATCAAAGCAGTAAGGTTTGGCTATGGGAGCTGGAGTCAGGAAGTGGAGAGAGATGAATGCTATTGCTCATTTGGCTTTCATTTTTCTCTTTTATTCAATCTAGGATCTCAGTTCATGGGATAGTACAGCACATATACAGGATGAAGCATCCCTTCTAATTAAACCTCTTGGGGAATATTCTCACAGATACACTGAGAAGGGTGTCTCCTAGGTGATTCTAAATCTAGTTGAATTGACAATGAAGATTTCCCAAGACACACACACACACACACACACACACACACACACACACACACCCATCTTGGAAATAAGGCTTATTATGAGAACACATGCTTAAATATTAGACCATGAGGACATTTTGTTTTTAATATAAAGTTAGATTTTATAGGTTCTAATGAATTGCAAAGGAGAATAGGTAGATACCCGGGGCAGTAGTCTAGAAGGCTATATATTCTGAATTTATATATTATTTTTTCACCATATTGGGCAGTATTGAGGGAAGAAGGGAAATGTTGGAGATTCTGTAATGCAGAATATGAAAAATATCTTTATTTCTGCTGCCACTGAAACTTGACCAAAATTATCAGAAAACCAACAAAAATTGAAGATTTAGTCAGTCTTCAGTTTAATATCTTTATGAAATTCCTAGACTTTATTACTTTTTCATTTTATGAGATCTATTAAAATGTAATATCACATTGATTTTTGATAAGTTTATAAGGCTCAGTGCATTTGCAGTAATATTTTATCAACAAACATTGCACATGTTCATATTTATCCCATTTAAAGTGATAGGATAATTACAAAATCATTTTGTGGTGTGGTATGTCTTTTGTCATTTTATCTGCCAACTCTTTGTAAAAATCTTCCCCCACCAAAAAATAGCATATCTCCTTAGAAGCAATGACATTATTTTTCCTCATGTATTTTGTCCAATCTTAATTAATATGCCAATTATATTATAAATAACTTACATAAATTCTGGACAAATATAGTCATAACTAATTTTTAGTACTTGTAAGATATGTTATTCTTAAATTTACTATAAGAAATATAGATTATCACTTAATTCTTCTGTTATTTTCAAAGATAATTTTTTTTTATTATTAACTAAATCATGAGTAGGTAATGTTTAAATAGTGCCTAAGTTCATAGTAATATCAAATAAGATGTAACATTTGAAAATTCTGCAAACTGAAATCTAATCTCTTTCCATTTATGCTTTTACTCTATTTTTATTATATTAAACAATGGAAATTAGTGAAGAACTGGGTTCACATCAGATCAAATCACTCAACTAAAATAACTGCATTTTATAACTACATAACATTAAAATATATTCATGCATGTAACTACAATGCTATCACAGAAGTGACATTATACTTAATTTTGCTACCTAGATGTCATCTTTTTACTGTCAGCACCACAAATATAGATGTCTAAAATAGTTTATGTGGATATTGTTTCCAAAGAAATTTATAGATACAGATTCTCTCAAATCCTTATATTTCCTATCTCATACCAACCAAGAATGTCAACTTTGAAGAGAGACAATCTAAGTAAAGACAAAAAAAAAAAGAGATATAATCTAATAGGAATAAAAGAAATGCAAATCATATTCCTTAGGTTAAAGAGAAGGCCTTCTTTTTCACTTTTATTGTTGTCATTTAGTTCAGGCATATGATCCCCGCAGAAGGCTACATGTCCAAGTATACCTTGTGCAAAGGTACAAGGTACTCAGCTTAGACGGCTCTGTTCTGTAGACGTTTCTTTCTCTGTGAATTGAATGTGCCTATACTATGTATAATAGCTGCCCTAACCAAAGTGATCTCCCTGTGGGCCTCATGAGTAAAGATATTGTGAGTTTTGTGGCTTGTAACATGACTCAGTGAGTAAAATGCTTGCCACACAAACATGTAGATCCGAGGTCAGATTTCCAACACCCACATAAAATATCAGGTGCATTGGCACATGCTTGCTATCCCAGCTCTAAGAAGTAGGAGACAGAAGGATCCCTGGGGCTTTCTGGGTAGCTTGTCTAGCCCAATTGGTAAGTTCAGAGAGAAACCATCTCCCATAAAAATAAGGTAATAAAGTCATACAGGAAGACATTCAATGTCAAGCTCTGGCCTACACACACATGTGTACACATGCACATTTACCTGTACATACACACATACCCCCCCCCCACAAATACATACATGCAGACAGGAAAATCACACATTCACAGATACAAAGATGAAAGAGAGTTACAAGATTATTGTGATTCTCCTGGCTTATTATTTTGCATAAATTAGTAGGAACTCCATTTAAATTTTCTCAATTAATGTTATATGCTTCTCATGTGTCTGGTCGATCTTATCTCTTCTTTATACCTTTTTAAAGCAGGATACATCCCAAAATTCTAATATGAAAACATTACATATCTAGAAACATCACTACCACTCATGCTTCATGGAGAGTGAACAAAGCCTCTCCCTGAGGCTGTATTTTATCTGAACCCAGCATATTGTAGGCATCTAAAAAATGTCAGTCATTCCCCAGGGTCTTCATACAGCCATTTTATAAACTTCACTTCAAATAAATTTCAAGCATCTGGCAAAAACACTTTCAAATGTAACATGAATGATGTCTGCTTTTCAAAATAATTTGCCCTAAGAAATTTCCATTTATGCAAATGTGTATAAATAAAAACATTTCTAGACAACATGGTACAAAAAAATTATCAACTCAAAGCATATATCATTAAAACCCTACCAGCAAATTAATAAAGCTCATTTTCTTTTCATTTGCTTGGGGTTTTTGTTGTTGTTGACTTGTTTATATTTCAAGACAAGATTTTATTCTCTAGAGAAAGCTGGCTTAGTGCTTACTATATAGCCCTGGCTTTGAACTTGTGGTGAGAGTCACTACACCTAGCATTTTCTAATTGATTTAACTGTTTTTATGCATACAGAAATCAAAGTTAGGAAAATTCTTCAGTCAAAATTTAAACCTGAACTGTCTCTTTTTATAATAATTTTATCGAGAAGCTTAAAATATGAACATATTGCAAATTGGTCATATTCCCATCTGGTTATCCTCTTATGTCTCCTCTTTCCCACCCTATTCTACTTAATGTCATCCAGTTGTCATGATTGTACCAGTCAGTCTTGGGCAGGACGGCGGGTGGGGGTGGCAGGGGGAGTAGCAGTGCCTCAGTATATACCTTCCCACCACTCTTCCTCAATGTTCCCTGGGCCTTGGAGAGAAATAACAATTCTACTTTAATGTTGAGCTGTCATTAGCCTCTAATTTTCTGCTTTGATGAGTTGTGAGTCTCCTCATTATCTATCACCATCTCACTAAAGAAGGTTCTCACTGTAGGGAGCAGCACTGATAGGAAATCCACCACTGCCTCTTTAGTATTGCCTGAACCCGTGCTTGCATGATAGAGGTGACTTGTCTCATTCTAGGCAGTCAGCTTTCTATTCCTGTCCTTCTAAATTCTCCTGGATATTTTCTGCCTTCTGTAAAAGTAGGCTCTCTAAGAGTGAGAGCAGAATTTATCCAGGGAGATAAACATATACATTTGGAAGACTTTTTGATGGGCAAAACATATCCATTTAGCCCAAGAACCCTAGAAGGTTCCCCCAAGGGACTATGACATAAAGTCATAGCCCCCCTCACTTGATTCTCAGTACCAGTAATAAATACATTCTCTCAGGGCATGGTGGTACTCACTTTTAATCACAGCACTTGAGAGGCAGAGGTAGGAGGATCACTGTGAGTTCAAGGCCACCTTGAGACTACGTAGTGAATTCCAGTTTAGTCTGGGCTCGAGTGAGACCCTACCTCAAAAAAATGAAAAAAAAATACATTCTCAAGATCAGACCTCATAATTTATCTGGATATTTCTAAAGAAAATGCTTTGGGCCTTAAATGTATAAGATACTGGTTTCATATGAAAATTGCTGCTATATCTTTTTTTTATTTGAGAGAGAGAGAGAAAGTAAGAGGCATATATAGTGGGTATTCCAGGACCTCCAGCCACTGCAAATGAACTCCAGACATATGTGCTACCTTTTGTGTCTGGCTTACACTGGTACTGGGTCCTTTGGCTTTGCAGGCAAGTGCCTTAACTGCTAAGTGATCTCTCCAGCCCTAAAAATTGCTCCCCTTAAATGATGACTATTAGGAAGGTAAAAGGTGGAAGGGGAGGAGGGATAAGAAAAAGTAGTAGAATATATTATATGCATATATGAGAATCTCATAATGGAACCCACTATGTTGTATAATTAAAATCAGAAAATATAATTGTTCCCCTTTTTAAATAAAATTACAATAGTTTTATGTTTAGCCATAACTACATCCACCATTAATGCTCTGATGCCTTTACCTCAGTGTTACACTATTATTGCTCTGTAATGCTTGGAATTTTTCTAATAAGACATTGAAATGTCACATTTAGCTATTATTAATTACTTTAATTTAAATTTGTTAACAGGAGAATTTCACTGTGGATTTGAGGATGGTAATATATGTTTGTTCACCCAAGATGATACAGATAATTTTGACTGGACAAAACAAAGTACGGCAACAAGAAACACAAAATACACTCCTAACACAGGACCTAATGCTGATCGTAGTGGGTCCAAAGAAGGTAAGAGGATAGGCAGACTGTATTTATAGCAATTGGAGAATTGAAAATGTAAATACCGTTATCTGCAAGAGGAATATAGTTAGTTATTTGGCTATTGTGGAGTAAAATATCATATTTTTTATATATTATCAAAACTTAAGGTATCTCCAAAGTTTGTAGACGTTAATATTTTCTCAGAACTCAGTCACAGTCACATGTAGTTGAGAGAAGGGTTTATTTTACTATTTTAGCTTTAAAAGTCCAATTTCTCTGAAGTTTGTACACTTTGTTTTTTCATTACTTATATCATTTATTCTTTGGTTAAAGCCATTGTTTGTTGTGTGGACACATGCAAATGTTATGAAAGTTATATCTTGCTACCAATATTTACTTCATATGAAAGCCCCAGAATTTTCTGGTAGCTTAACATGCATTATTTTCTTTTTTAAAATATTTTATTTGGGCTGGAGAGATGGCTTAGCGGTTAAGCACTTGCCTGTGAAGCCTAAGGACCCTGGTTCGAGGCTTGGTTCCCCAGGTCCCACGTTAGCCAGATGCACAAGGGGGCACACGCGTCTGGAGTTCTTTTGCAGAGGCTGGAAGCCCTGGCGCCCATTCTCTCTCTCTCCCTCTATCTGTCTTTCTCTCTGTGTCTGTCGCTCTCAAATAAATTTAAAAAAAAAATTAAAAAAAATATTTTATTTATTTATTTGAGAGAGAGAGAGAGAGAGAGAGAGAGAGAGAGAGGCAGAGAAAAAGACAGAATGGGCAAAGCAGGGCCTCCAGCCATTGCAAACAAACTCCAGATGCATGTGCCCCCTTGTGCATCTGGCTTATGTGGGTCCTGGGGAATCAAACTGGGGGTCCTTAGGCTTTTCAGGCAAATGCCTTAACTACGAAGCCATTTTGCCAGTCCAACATGTGGTGTTTTGTGATGAGAATGTGTTCATATGTTTTATCTTGTCTTCTCTCAGGTTTTTATATGTACATTGAGACATCTCGGCCCAGACTGGAAGGGGAAAAAGCCCGACTTCTTAGCCCTGTATTCAGCATAGCTCCCAGAAACCCCTACGGACCGACAAACAGTGCATATTGTTTCAGCTTCTTTTATCATATGTATGGACAACACATAGGTGAGAAAGCAACAAGTTTTATTTTTCTGTGAAGATGGTCATAGAAGGAAAAATTGCAAATATATTATAAAGAAGGTTTTAGTCAAATAATATTACAGTTTGACACACGTAAAAATTGCAAAATAAAATGCTGTGAATGTCCTCCTGTCATCTAATTTGCAAAACTCTAACTATAATTTACAAATTTAGAGCATTACTTACCTCTTTTACAATCCTTATTTAATTATACCATCAACATTTAAATTTTTGTTGCTTTTTTGGAAGGAGGATGGGTGACTTGAGGCAGAATTTCACTCTAGCTCAATATGATTTAGAACTCACTCTGTAATTCAAACTCGCCTCAAATTCATGGCAGTCCTCCTACCTCAGGCTCTTGAATGCTGGGATTAGAATTTTGAGCTACTAAATGTTTTAAATCATTTATGAGAAATTGGTACAGCATAATTTAGCTTATTTCTTTTAAAGGAAACATCAGTAAACAACAAGGAAAGGAATATTGTCATATCTACATTATTGTTAGCATGATCTATCTATTATAATATTGATGTGATGCTTTTTCTTCTGTATAAAGTATGCTACCTAGGATATAAGAACATTGTTGGCCTTGTAGAGATCTTGCACAGTCATCATAAAAGCTCAGATGAGTAAATGCCTATCTTAACTAAACAGAGTATCACTTAACACTGAGTGGACCCCACACTTAGGTGGAGAAATATCACACAGTTCTCCATTTATTTACATTTTTTTAATTTATATTTATATTTAACACCAAGTTTATAAAATATTAGTTATTTGCCAGTACATTAGGTTGGTCTATATATTTTGGAAATAAATGAACTAAATTGATATGAAACTATAGCTTTTACTTGTAGAAATAAGTGAAAATAGTTATACGATTTACAGTACAAATATTACAACGTTAAATTGCTAACTTCTGCTTTAGACCATTGCAGTGGATAACATATACTATGTACACTTATAATCTTCATGAGTCTGAATTAAGGTGAGGAATGAAGCAATGCTTTTAACAAAGGTAGTCATTTCCCCATTCAGGAGGCAGTGGCTGGCCCTGGATTTAAGGTATTGGTAAAATATAGAATGCAAGGATGGTGCTAGTGTCTCATATGTTGCAGTTACTCTTTCATTGCTGGGGCAAAGTATCTAACCTGAAGCAGCCTATCCACCTCCCAACATGTCACCAGCTGAGGATTATGAGGCTTACTTACAAACACTTGAAGCTACAGGGATGCTTTGCATTCACACAACCACATTATATAAAGAAAATACGACAGATGTACATTGTCATAACTGACTGTAACTGGGGACAATGTATACACCAAAGACTATATTATTTGACCTTCATTTGTTCTCTGAATAAAGTTTGCAGCAGTGAGCATCACTTGAAGACATTACTGGGGGTTAATAATGATGATGTGTGAGTATTAAAATCCATAGTCCATACTTCTGCCCAGTATCCTTCTAGTAGAGTGACAGGTGACAACCAGGACAGAGAGTATTATAAAGTAAAATATACCCTCTACTTAAAGTCAGCAGACATTGACGTGAGGTGAGTGGGAGGCGTCACCTTCTATCAGGTGACAGACAAAGCTACAAGAACACAAATAGCACTAATAAACTCGGTCATTAGTGGGGTACTCATCTTAGACAATTATGCTTTGTGGATTTTTTTTTAATTTTCACAATAAGCCCTTGTTTACATTAAAGTGGTGATCCTGTTTCTTAGACAATGATACTGAAATCTAGTGAGTTTTGACTGTATGCCCATCACATAGCTGGTAAACAGTGCAGCCATAGTTTCCATCTGGGAAGAGGGACCTGGTTTCAGCCTATGTAATTGCTCTGAAGGAAAATTATTAATGTGCCTCAAAAACTGAACTAAGTATGTGACACACTTCTAGTAATCACAGTGAGTCATCACATACACTGTATAGTTAAAAATCAGATATTTGATTAAGAAGAACAAATGCTATAAATATGAGTTAAATTATCAGGACATGACAGAAACTAGAAAAAAACACTCTGAAAGCTATGGCAGGAAGAGTCATAGATCCTACTATGTATAAACTTCAGAAGGAAATTGGTCTTCACAAAACTACCAAACTTATTTTTATATGGTACTTTTATTCATGGTAAGATTCACTTAGATCTAGTTCTTATTTTTAGTTGATCATGTGAATGTTATTTATTCTAGAGTTTTAGTACCTTTTAAAAGCTTTGTCATTTTCAAATGTTCCTAAAAGCAGGAATTTTTAAATTAAATATTCTATGATCTACTTTAAGTTTAAAAGTATGCATATATCTTATATATGAGACCAGATTTTCAGTGCTTCCATTAAAGATACTTATATGTGTTCTAACATAACTCTAATGAAAATTTACCTTCATAATTCTTATCTTTTGTCAAGTATTGTCTAGTTGACTTTCTATTGGTCTTATCGTGATTATTTGAGGAGGAGTCAAAGTTGGGAGAGCAGTTCTGTTTTTCTAAGTGGATTTTTATCATTTGTAGCCTTTTTGTGCCATTTCTCAGTTTCATTAGATGGTTAAATGTTGCAGGATAGATACTAAGTTTATTACTTAGGTACTTTCAATAGTACACAGGCACAACATTTGAATAAAAATACTGATGTAAGACACTGAATACTATCCAATCATCAGATGCAATACAGACAGACATACCTTGTTTAATTGCAACTTGCAGATGTTGCATAATTTAGAGATGGAACATTTGTGCAATCCTGCACTGAGCTTTTCTTAATTGCTTTCTGAAAACTCCATTGTCAGGTTGTTCTCTGTGCATCTCCCTTTCCTTGGTCCTTTCTATGCCATGAGACACACTAGTATGGAAATTAGGCTAATCAACTTACCAGTTACCTAAAATGCCCAGCAAGTGTGCAAATGGAAGAAAAGAAAGAAGGGAGGGAAGGGAAGGGAAGAGAAGGGAAAAGGAAGGAAGGGAGGAAGGAAGGAAGGAAGGAAGGAAGGAAGGAAGGAAGGAAGGAAGGAAGGAAGGAAGGAAGGAAGGGAGGGAGGGAAGGAGGAAGGAAAATAAAACTCATCTCTTACTTTAAGAGAGAAGCTGAAAATGATCAAGGTTAGACATGAAGTTGTGGCATCATTCCAGACAGGCCCAAAGCTAAGCACATTGCAGCAAACCATTAACAAGTTGTCAATGCAAAGAAATAAATGGCTGAAGGAAATTAAAAGTGATAGTCACATGAACACAAATGATAAGTAAACAAACCAGTCATATTGCTGATATGTAGAAAGTCATAGAACTCTAGTAGATCAATCCAGCCCCAACATGTCCTTTAGCCAAAGCACCATGCAAACAAGGACTTCACTCTTTGTTCCTGCACTGGCCAACAGAGGTGGGGAAGGTGAAGAGAAAATATCTAAAGCTACTAGAAATTGGATTCTGAGGCTTGTAGCAGTAAGTTGTATCTATAGCAAGAACATTCAAGAAAAACACAAGCATGGCATAGTGCTTGAACATTGCATGAAGTTATCCAGAGGGTCTGTCCATGAAGGAAGGAAAGAGGAATGTGACCACACTTAACCAGAATTTTCCCCACGACACTACACTACAGTATGTTTTTATTTTCACTGTTATGATTTTCTATTTCTTTTTAAAACTTGATTGTAGATTTTCATCATTTTATACAGATATATATATATATATATATATATATATATATATATATACACATACATGTATTTCATTTTTATTTTCATTTCCTGTTTTCCTTCTCTGTCCCACTTCCACTCCAGTTGAACTACTTCTATGCTAGTCCCATGTTTTTCAGGTGAGGGAGAATGAACAGAGTTTAAGTTAGAGTTCTTTCATGAGAATGGGGGAGGGGTTATTTAACAGGTTTGGGCACTGAAGAAAATGTCCCCTTGGCTCTAAGCAAACTGCCATTAGCTCCTCAATGAGAATTACAGCCTCATGAGGCTATTAATGATCAGTAGTAGAATATTGAGGGGCCTGCAGGTTCTTGAGATCAGTGGCTCTTGTCTCCTTCCATTGGCTCTTACATTGTTTCCACCCTATCTTCTGTAATGGTCCCTGAGCTTTGGAGGGGGTTGTATGGAAGTACCATTTATAGTTGAGAAGTCATCAGTCACTTATTCTCAGCACTTTAGCCAGTTTTGAGTCTCCAGAGTAACCACCATCCATTGAGAAAAGACATTTCTGACAAAAGCTAAGAACACCAATGCACAGAAATAAACATAAATGCTTAGAAGGCAGTTTAGCATATACATTTAGCAAAATAACAGTAGGATGTTCCACATTAGGCACTATGACTATCCCAGCCAGATTTACATTGCCAGAGAAGAATTCTCTCCCGTGTAGCAGGCCTCATATCTAATCAGAATGTATTTGGTAAGCCCCATAACAGTCATTAGTATTCCAACAGTAGGTAAATCTTACCTATGTAGAATGGGCAACTGTTGGTTAAGACTACTGATAACTTTACTCCCTCAGCAGCCCCAACACTATGAAAGCTAGAAAACAAGGAGGAATCTTACAGTTCATTATCACTTGATTTCCCTGTGTCCTATAACTACAGCTTTTGGGATCTTTAGTAATAAAGTCTTACCATTTAGTCCTGGTAGGGAAGCAAGAGCAGTTCTAACAGCCTTCATTGTTGTTGGAGGCCATTGGGATCTCCTTGACTCATAAAAGGGTGTCCCATACTGGCAGTGAGATTTTTTTTAAAAACCCATGACTTCTGGGAGAAGCACCATCTATCCATGCCAGGTACCTCTATTCAACATTTTTTAAATATTTATTTTTAAGAAGGGAGGGTAATAGGTGCACCAGGGCCTCCTGCCACTGCATAGAAACTCCAGAAGCATGTTACACTTTGAGTATTTGGCTTTATGTGACTACTGGGAACTGAACCTAGGCAATCAGTCTTTGCAAGGTGGTCCCTTAACCGCTGAGCCATCTCTCCAGCCCCAATGACTTTCATTCATGATGTTTTTAATTAACCAACAAAAAAGTAGGTTTCCCTATGGCTTCTTCATATGTCCTTTGTTTTAAATAATCCGCCTCCCCACAATATACTTTTAAGATAGACAAATTGGGTTAAGTCAATGATTGGCTTTAAGGCTTCAGAGGGAAGACCAACACCCTTGTTAGGAGTAAAGAATTAATGCAGGGCTGGAGACATGGATTGGTGTTTAAAGGCACTTGTTTGCAAAGATTATTGGCCAAAGTTCAGTCCCCCTATAGCCATATAAAGCCAGATGCACAAATTGGAACAGGTTATGGAGTTCAATTGCAGTGGCAAGAGGCCCTTATGTGCCCATTCTTTCTCTTTTGATCTTGCTGTTAAATAACTAATAAAATTATTAAAACAAGATGAATGAATGCAGTCAGTGACTGTAATTAAAACCAATGCTCATGTACCATCCTTAAAACTCCTTTAGTCCCTCTACATTCTCCTAGCCTTACCATGTCTTGTCCTATAAATGCAAAATCAAATGATGAATGACATGTATGCTTAGAAAATAGTTTACTGATTTTTCTAAGTTGACTGTGCAGATAAGCTATAAAAAAGTACTTTTCAAAATATTACTGATAACCCAAAAAATCTGATTAATATTTGTTTCATATGTGCTAATACATCCATTCTGAGGTTCATGAAACAAATGCAAATTTGACATTCAAGTTTTGTTATGTAGGATACATTTTGTAAGACCACAGCTGCCCTGTACAGTGATGACTCTGATAGGTTTACTCACAATATATCAGAAATCTAGGAAACATTCACCAGGAAGATGTGACTTTCAACACCTGAGGCATTGCTTCTTATTCTAGTAGATTAGCAAAGTACTTTCTTGAGATGGAATCTACTTCTGCTAAAGATGCTGTGAAACATGTTGACATAAAAACAAAATACTTATATTAACACCATAAGCTTAGTTGATAAAGGGATAAGAAGGTCTGAGAAAACTGACACTAATTTTGAAGAAAATTGTATTGTGGATAAAATCCTTCCAAATAGCATCACAAGCTACAGAGAAATCCTGTATCATAAGTGAGTCAGTGCTACAATGTTTCATTGTTGTCTTGTTTTAAGAATTTGCACAGAGAGCCACATAACCCTCAGGAAACATCACTGTGTTCTGTTAGCAACTGCTGAAAAGTTCAGATACTCTATCCTAAAAAATTTCTATGGCTTTCTGAAGGTTGATGACTGTTAAAGTATCATAGTAGAAGTTTGTACATTATTTATAAAAATAATGCATATTTAGTAAAAAACAAAGAACAACAAAAAAATCTGTGACTGTCTATATTTTGATATTTGCTTTATTCTAATAATCTAGATCTGAACCTGCAACATCTACAAAGTATGCCTACATTTCATTTCAGGGGTGATGCCTAGATTTGCCAGCTTGGTACATATTTATTCACATCCTTAGTTATCTCAAAGGCTAGCACAGTCAAGCCCTAACTGAGGCCTATCCTACATCCTAGGAGAGTTATGAATGAGCCCAACACACATGAGAACGTCGTGTCACACTGTCAATAGCTAGGGCACACCTAGCCTGTAACTATAGTCATTCATTGTGAAAAAATTACATTCTTGCTTGTATTCATTCCTTTGTATATCTAGACTCATAACTGTCTTTTCCTAGATGTCTGATATCTTAATTCCATTTGTTATTTCTTTGGTAATTGTGAATACATCTTGTAACTTTAACTTATAAAGAGTAGCATAACATTCAGGATTGAGGAGAGCTGTAATTGCCTAATGGTTCAAAAATGGCTGATATGTAACTTAGAAGGGATGAAGCTAAAGTGGATTTTGTAAGGAGCTAGAAAGGACTTACAAGCAGGAGCGGCAACCTGAAATGAGAAGGGGGGACATGCCCAGAGATTCTTCATTGAAACAAAATCAGATGTGTTATATTACTTATATATTGAGGCATAAAATATTTCCCTAGAAAATTATGGCTTAACACAACAAGCATTTGTCACTTCACTGTGTCTGTGGGTCAGGAACCTGAAAATAGTTGAGCTAGTGCCCTGTCTCTAGAGCACTCATAACATTGCAACCAAGTTTTCAGGGAAGGATTTCAGTCTAATTCACTGCCAACTTAGAAAAAGTTCACTATCAATGTCACTTGTGTGCTATCTTGAGGCCTTATTCCCTCAGAAATACTGGACTATGGATGGCGATTTCTTGTTGGCTATTGACAGGGGTTTCACTCATTCTTCATGTAAATATCTTTCTCTCCTGAACTCTTTAATATCATGAGGCAGGATTCCCTAAAAGGAAGCAATCCATTTAGAGAGAGAGAGAGTTAATGCAGACAAATTGGTATAATTTAATCTCTGATCTCAATTATTGGTTTGAGTACTTTGACTCAGTGGTAAAGCACTTTGCTAGCAAGCACAGCGTCCTGAGTTTTGTCCTGTAGGACCAAGAAAGAAAGACAGAAAGAAAGAGGGGAGAGAGGGATGAAGGGAGGAGAGTGGAGTAGGATAGAAGGAAGGAAAGAGAAAGAAAGAAAGAGGAAAATGGAGAGACAGAAAGAAAGGAGGGAAGACTGGAGAGATGGCTTAGCCAAAGGACCTCGGTTCAGTTCCCTAGGACCTATGTAAGCCAGATGCATAAGGTGGCACGTGAATCTGGAGTTCATTTGCAATGGCTGGAGGCCCTGGCATGCCCATTTTCTCTCTATCTCTCTCTCTCTCTCTCACTCCCTCTTTCCCTCTCTTGCTCTCTCAAATAAACAAATAAAATTTAAAAATAACTAGGAAAGAAGAGAAAGAGGAGGAAAGACAGAAAAAAGAAAGGAAGAATGTAAGGGGAGATGAAAGAAGGGAAGGACAGAGAGTGGAGAAAAATGAAATTCTATTTATCACTTCCAGACCATACTTAACATATCATGATGAGAGAGAATAATGCAAGAGTCTTAATGTTAGGAGGTAAATATCATTGAAAGACAAGTTAAAAATTCAAAACTTAGCAGGGCGTGGTGGCGCACGCCTTTAATCCCAGCACTAGGGAGGCAGAGGTAGGAGGATCGCCGTGAGTTCAAGGCCACCCTGAGACTACAGAGTTAATTCCAGCTCAGCCTGGACCAGAGTGAGACCCTACCTCGAAAAACCAAAAAAAAAAAAAAAAAAATTCAAAATTTATCTGGCACATTGGTATAATTTTTGTTAGCTAAATGGTTCATCAAAATAGACTTAGGAAAAATGTTTCCAAATGAAATGTGCAATCTGACAACCTTTAATTCTTAACATAAGTAAATAATATGATATCTGGTCACAGATTATATTATATATATTATATATTGTATTATACATATATTATAATTATAATTACAAGTGAGTGTTTTAATTATTGATGAACTTTAACGTTTCTATAAGAAATTGAATCTCATATGAGGTTCCCAAATATGACAAAATGTCATTAAAACAAAAAAAATACACATTTATCTCTTTACAAGGGAGGATAAGATATAAGCAATCCATCATGTCAGAAAATTAGTGGTAAAATACAGAAGACAGTTATGATTATTTTCCTTGTGCTTGATAAGAGTGATTCAGTGAAGTTGTGACTCTGGAAAGGTAAATTCAGAAAGAAAAAAAGGCAAAGAAAGGAAAAAGATTTTGTAAATGAAGTTACTCTTTGGTGACTCCAATGATCATAAAGGTGATTGAATAAGTAAGTGTCAGGTTGCAATAAAGGTCTGTTTTAAGGATCTGGTGATATGGCTCAGCATGTGACATACTTGCCATGCAAGCAATGAGGACTTAAGGATCACCAGAATTCACATAAACTTCCCAGTATTGTGACATGCGCCTGTAACTCTAGTACTTGGGAGGCAGAGACTGGGAATCCCTGGGGCTCAATGACTAGTCTAATGGAATCAGTGAGCCCAGGGTTCAACAAGAGGCATTGTCTCAAAGAACATAGTGGAGAGTGATTTAGGAAAATGCTCAAAATCAACCTCTGGTCTTTGCATGCACACATGTGTACACATCCACACACATACAAATTTGCATACATATATGCATGCATACCCCACATATATATTTGTGCAAGAAAAATTAATAAGTAGGGTCTATTCCTCAATGAAAAGAAAGAAAGAAACATGAAGATCTTCATTTTCTTTTCAAGTAAGGATAAAGTACATGTTCAAAGAGAATAAGCTTTAGCAGAAGAGTAAATTGAGTATAATAAGCTGATAATACAAGAGTTAGAGACAGGCATCCTTGGGAACTGGAATTGAGATTCAGGATGCGGTGCTCAGCATGATTCCCCATCACTTTTAGAAAATTGTATTGAATTAGAGTGATGATTTTCTTTCTTTATCTTTCCCTCAGTTACAGGGGAAAGGCCATTCTGTAAAATCTGTCACATATGGCCTCAAGGACATTTTCCTCTTTGGCTTCCCCTAGGAATATCCCTACAGTCCATCCCAATCTCACTTGATAGTCTTGAAATCAATTTCATTGTGACCTAAGGCTTGCTATTAGTCTCTGTTCCCTTTCCTGTTAAATTGTATGAATGATAGGAGCAGGAACAATCTCTCCTCTCATGAACTGGTACCCTGTATATAAGTATTTATTTATGCATTCAACAAATATTCATTGATAAATGAATAAACTTTTAAAATTGTGTGGTAGCATAAGTATTTTTTCTGCTTTGTATGATCTCCATAATTCATATTTTTTCTTAAAATACAACTGAAGGACATCTGTGGATTTTGTTTATAGTGCTTTTCTCTTTTTGTTCACATATTCAGAATATTTACATATTCATATATGCAGAATATTTACATTTGCCACACTGAAACCTGTTCTACTGTAATATCCCTGAGAACAATGAGTATGATGGTATTTGATTTATGCAACAATAAGTGTTCAATAGGTTAAACATGACCTAAATTAAATATATTGGTTTTGTATGTGTTAGAAGAATTACAGTGCAAGGAAATTGAGGTTATAGTTTTGATTGAAAATAAAAAATACTTTCATAAAAACTTTACATGTGGCGCAAGGACACGCCGACGCCATCTCTGTGCGCCGTGGTGGGCCTGGGAAGATGGCTAAGGTAACATTTGTGGGTCACCTATTGCACCAGCCGTTTTCAGACAACTAGTAACTGATGCAAATGTTTCAGGTAATTGGGCCATTGATAGAGGTGCTGTTTCTGACTGGAACGTGGGCTATGAGCTGCCTAAGAAATCATGGCATTAGCACAGCCCATAAGGCAAGACAGGTTACCAAAGAAGACTTTGCCACATTTGATTATATCCTGTGCATGGATCAAAGCAATCTGAGAGATTTGAATAGAAAAAGTAATCAAGTTAAAAACTGCAAAGCTAAAATTGAGCTACTTGGGAGCTTGATCCACAGAAACAAATCACTATTGAAGATCCCTATTATGGCAGCGACTCAGACTTGAGCTGGTGTGCCAGCAGTGCCTCAGGTGCTGCCGGGCCTCCTGGAGAAGTCCTCCTAGCTGAATCTTTCCTCAGCAGCTGGCAACTCTCCCACTAGTCTTGTGCCCTAAGGATGGTGGTGTTCCTAAGCCCTGGACCCCATATGTCTCTTCAGCTGATTTACTGTTTATCTTAGAAATAATTGTAGGTGGGAATTAGTTGTATTTGCAGAAGAATAAAAATGTTTGAGTCAGTCAAAGGTACAGCATTATAGCATTCTTAGACTAGGTGAACCTCTCTCTCACTTTCCCTAATCACAAAATAGTAAAACTAGCAAATATTGAACACAATAAAGTAGGAATGCCCTGCAGGCCCAGGCCAGCCTCTGAGCCCAGCATGACCTGGGTAGTCTACCTAAAATGGGGCATGGCCAGCCCAGACAGTGCCCTCTGCTTGCCTTATAGCTCTTCTGGGCTTTTAAGAGTCAGTCATAGCATCCCCATCTATAGAAGCCATCAGCTTAACATTAGAAAAGTTTTAGCTCAGACACTCAGGGTGCGCACTTGTATATTCAAAAGAAAAGGGAGATTGGGTGTGGTAAGGCATGCCTACAATTCCAGCACTGGGGAAGATGAGGCAGGAGGATCATAGTTATAGGCCACCCTGGGCTATGTAGTGAGAACCTGTCTCAAAAATGAAAGAAGGAGCTCTGGATGTAGAATTAGTCTTTATCACCCTTAATTTACTCAGCTTACTTGTTCCCATCTTATCCAACTTTGCTCTACAACTGGAATGACTTCCAAAAAGGACAACTGTGTTTTATCTATGGTCACAAGGACATGTGTATTATGTGTACATTAACACACATAATGTATGTAAGTTGGCTTCCGTATGAAAAAGTAGTTTAAAAAAGTTGGAAAAAGTCCCATTATGTTAAAGTGCTTAAACACTGACAACATTCTTAAGTATCTTTTCGTCAGCTAAAAAGCTGCAGGCAAGCATGGGTAATTTCAGTGCACTTAACATAGCTGACCTCAAATTCATGTGGATATATGTCAGGGAAGATTGCTTTTTCAATAAACTGGGTGTTATCAATAAAAAAAAAAAACCTTACATGTTTAAAAGTAAGATAAAATTTTAGTTAATTATTGTCTCAGATTGAATTTGTGTATTGGTGTTCTGGAAAGTAAAGAATATATTGCAAAGTCTCATGTTTTATAAAGTATTCTTGAGTTATATAATAGACAATAACTTTACTAGAGTATTCTCATAAAGATATAAATTGTACTCTAATAAAAATATCATATATGTGTGTGTGTGTGTGTGTGTACATATATGTGTGTGTATACATATAGCCAAGGTATAATGAACAAGAGAATAAGTAGGTGACTTTCATTGAAAGGTCATGGACTAGGCATGATCTAACTTAATATAAAAATAACATGTTGAACTATAGAGTCACATTCTTAGTAAGCTTATTTCTATAAAGCCTTTCAGTTTAGTTTTTGCAAGAATTCATTTAAAAGTTTTTTTCCTATGTAATATCGCATAATTCAAAGATTTTATAATAGAATTTAAATGTTTATAGAAACAGAAAATACAAAGTGACTATATTTTGCATGGTTTTAAGAGACTTTTATTTCCATATTTTGTCAATACCATTTTATTATTAGACTTATGACCACCAAGGCTCTGGCTTGCATCAAGAATATATTCCTCAAGTAGGAAGTCTTCTCACAGGCATTTTCCCTCTTTGGAGTGAGACTATTATTTTATTTATTATTATTATTATTATTTTTTTTTTT
Source organism: Jaculus jaculus (assembly GCF_020740685.1). Classification (NCBI taxonomy): domain Eukaryota; kingdom Metazoa; phylum Chordata; class Mammalia; order Rodentia; family Dipodidae; genus Jaculus; species Jaculus jaculus. The sequence goes on along the minus strand of NC_059108.1, from coordinate 100,798,191 downwards.
TTGGTTTTTCGAGGTAGGGTCTCACTCTAGCCCAGGCTGACCTGGAATTCACTATGGAGTCTCAGGGTGGCCTCGAACTCATGGTGGTCCTCCTACCTCTGCCTCCCGAGTACTGGGATTAAAGGTGTGCGCCACCACACCCGGCAAGAGACTATTATTTTAGAACTTTAACTACAATGTCTAGAAGAATCATAATTGAATAAAGGTGAAATTGTAAGATTTTTCAATACTGATAAATTCTCAAAATTAAGTTCTGTGCAAGTGACAATTTCTAGTTCTCTGAGAAAATAGGTAAGGCTATACCAGTGTTCTCCATTTAAACACTGGAGAATAGCAACCGAACTGTAGGGCAGTTTTTTATAGTTGATATTATTTCACCCTTTCTGTAAGAATTAACCACAGGCTTCAATGAAGTTCTTTTTTTAATAATGATAATGTTGATGCCATCAATGTGAAAGTAGAGGTCAGAGGGAACTAAGATATGAGAAAGGAGAACAGTTTTGTTTATTTATTTATTTATTTATTTATTTATTTATTTATTTATTTATTTATGAGAGAGAGAGAATTGGTGTACCAGGGCCTCTAGCCACTGCAAACAAACTCCAGACACATGTGGCAGCTTATACATCTGGCTTTATGGAGGTATTGAGGCATTCAACCCAGGTCTTTAAGCTTTGCAGGCAAGCATCTTAATGGCTGTGTCATCTTTCCAGCACCAGGAGAACAGTGTTTAGGGGAAATTCTTAGAACCAAAGATTTCAACTCCTCTGACACACACTATAGAAGTAGGATGTCTGAGGAAAGTGAAACTTTAGTAAAATTTGTTAGATGTTAATATACAAATTCAGTTTTATACCAGAGGTATAGTAATAATGAGAGACATGAAAGGACATTTGGTTTAAGATATAATACAATTGCAATTATATGTTGAAAAAGAATATTAATGCACCCACATCTACTTAGGCAGAAAATAATTATTTTATAATTTCCCACTTTATATGAGTATATAAAACAAATGATCCTAACAAATACCTATCAATATACATAGATCTTGCCTAGAGCCAGATGATTTTGACAAATTCTCTCAACTTTTCATAAAGGATGAAAGTCCAGTTGAGTCTATGTTTCTGAATACAAAATTACAAAATTCACATGCAACTTATATCCAGACCTTAGGAAAACAAAATTAAAAATTAATCCACACAAAACTGTCAATTTTAAGTTTCTATTTTAAAGATATATGTACATCTCGTGATGTAAACTTACATTATTTCTTAAAGTATTGTGATGCATTCTATATTTAAATAATTAAAAGTAAAATTATATGAAGGAATTAATGGAAGATGAGAATCTGGAAACAATGAGGATAGATACTATTATGAAAATTATATTTTCTACAGACATCTAGAGGAAATAATATAACATACACATAATGCTATTGCAAAATTCTAGGATGAACTCAAAATTTTGATGACTACCTGTGATACAATATAGTACTGTAAGGTCTTTAGAAGCTGTTCACTGTCTGTAATCCTTAGCATAAGAGATACACAGTCTTTCCAGGTGCAGTGCCAGACACTTGTAGAGATATGAGCAAAAGACAAGCACTTGGAGCCAAGAAAAAGAAATAGCCAATTTTACTTAGTTGTGTCCAACTTTTCTCATAGAACTAGATAGCATTAAAGAACCCATGGGGATGATTAAGTTCAAACACTTTGGCAGTTAGTGCCTGTGAAAGCATAAACATAGTCTCTCAGGATTTAGAATACTTTAAAATAGTATTAACACAATCCATCATATTCACTTTATAAGTTTTTTCACTATAATAATGTAATAATATGCTGAGTCATCATTGCTGAGTCAGACTTCTCTTGAGTATCTTTATTCTCTTTATTCTGTTTCACAAGATTTAATAATGTAAGGTGAACTGGCATAAAATTAACTATGTTTTGAGCCTGGATTCTGTTGATAAAGTTAAAAAAGTATTCTGCCAGGCTTGGGTACATTCCTTTAATTCAAGCATGTGGGGCTCCTTCCCGGTCATGTAGTGCCGAGGGAAGGACCAGGCCTGCTGGTTCCTCCCTAGGAGTTGAGAAGGATGATGAGCGTCGGACGACTCAGAAACCTCTCCTGGCCACCGGAGAAAAACCACACTGATCCGGGAATCTTTTCGATGCAGGAGCTCATAGAAACAACTCACTTTATTACTCTGAGCAGTTGCCTATATCATGTTGGGGATGAAGGTGGGGATTCTAGGATGGGGGAAGAGGTAAGGGCCAATAGTAAACTGTAACTATTGAAATGGTAATTACAATTACTACGCGGAAGTGGCAGGCCAGAAGCCATTAGGCGTCTTGCTGAGTCCTAGCTGGCCAGAGACAGGTCGCCAAACTTTAGCTAGGCTCAGGAAGTTCCGCTAGGCCTCACGCCTGGGACTTTCAGAGCCCAACACAAGCACTCACTCTGAGCACTTTATTGAAGACCAAGCCATCAGCACATTAGCCTTTAGGGAACATTTCAGAGGCAATCCATAATAGTATATTAATAGATGAGTCATTAAGACAAGTTATCATTTAAAATGAAGATTAATATATGTATAGCATGTTTTCTTGGTTAAGAACTATAGCTATTAGATCTAAATATCACCATTTTGTTTATTTTTGGCAAACAGCCATTTATCAATAATAATGACTGGATCAACTTCCTGTCAATTCAATAAAAAAAAGGTTCATGCTACCCAAGATAAGTAAAACTTCCATACAAAATGATGACAAAAAGGGATAAAAGTGAATTTTGGGAAAACATTACAAAATTACATAATATTATCTACAAAGGAATAAGAGAGAGTTAGAAAGAGCTAAAATGGTACTGAAAAGATGTATGTATATTGAAAAACATTAACTCTTAATAAAATACAGAATATGAACTTCATGAAACAAAAGGTACAATGGTGGAATAGTGGATCAAACAGGACCTGAATAAAATATACAAATAAAGGAGAAAATGAAATAAGAAGAGAAGGTGACACATATAATATAGTAGCTAGATCACGATGTTATTTGTATTAAAAAAAGTATGTCACGGCAACCAGGGGGCTGAGGTAGAAGGATCATCATAACTTTAAGGCCAGTCAATGCAAGAGTGAGAACTTGCTTCAACAAAAAAGACAAAAATGTAAGTGATAATACAAGTCAAAACAATGAGGGTCCAGCTATACCCAGACTATGAAGTACATAGTTACATACTAAATATTAGCTTCCTGTTGTTGCAGCAGTAACAAATATCAGGGACTACAAACTGAACTTAAAATAGCACTCAGGTACACTCTTACAGTTCTGGAAAACCAAAATAAATATGTGGTGATAAAATTAAGATATATACAGGCTAGCTCCTTCTGAGAACTTTGAGGGAAATCCATTTTCTGTCTCTTCTAGCTGGTAGAGGTAGGCTGTATTCCTTGACTGATTCAAAAGCAGCTAACATCTTCTCTCACATTGTCATTTCCTCTGTATCAAAATTTCTTTGGTCTCTGAGTCTAAAAAAAAAAAAAATCTCTGTAGGCTGGGAAATAGCACCTGTAGCAAAGTGCTTGCCTACCATGTGTGAGCTCCTGGGTTTAATTTCTAGTTCCACCAAAACAAAAGAACTCTTGAGAAATTCCCTGAAGCCAGAAGCTCCTGTTTCTTTCTGATTTGAATTTTGCTCTCACACACACAAAAAAATTCTGTGTGATTTCATTTTGAACAGTTTGATAATTTACAAAAATCTATCCAACTAAAAAAATGTAACCCTGAAAATGCATTTTGACAATACAAAGTAATGGTCATGGCAAATATGAATTGGGATGTAATACTGTTTGAGTCACCCACAATAGCAGGATAGGAAATGAGAAAAGAGAATACTAAAATGTTCCACAAGAATTCACTAAAGATGTTTACAAGTATGCGATCAAGGAGAAACAAATTTGAAATGAAACAAGTATATAAAATTCCATTATTATTTGTAGGTGTTTTAAATGTATATCTACGCTTGAAAGGGCAGACAACAATAGAGAATCCCCTGTGGTCTTCAAGTGGGAATAAAGGACAGCGATGGAATGAGGCTCATGTTAATATATATCCAATTACTTCATTTCAGGTAAGAAATAACATTGCTTATAGATGGCTGTGCATGACCATAAATGCTAATGGTGATCTTAAGTAAATATCAAATAAAACATTAAGACTCAGAAAGTCTGTGATCTGGCCAAAACAAAATAAAATCACATATTTACATTTCTCTTTAGTCTTAAAAGCCATGTTTATTTATAACCATCAAGTAATATGTTAAAATAATAATCTATCAAAATACAACAGATTTTACCTGCAGAAAATATTACCCATTTCTATTTTGCTTAAAAATTAGAATTTTAAGCTGGGCATGGTGGCTCATGCCTTTAATCCCAGCACTTGGGAGGCAGAGGTAGGAGGATCACCATGAGTTCAAGGCCACCCTGAGACTACATAGTTAATTCAAGGTCAGCCTGGACAAGAGTGAGACCCTACCTTGAAAAACAAAAACAAACAAACAAAAAAAAAAAATTAGAATTTTAGGACTTGAGGGATGGCTTAGCGAGTGGTTAAGGCACTTGCCTGCAAGGCCAAAGGACCCATGTTCGATTCCCCAGTACCCACGTTAGCCAGATGCACAGGAGTCACATGCATCTGTAGTTCATTTGCAGTGGCTGAAAACTCTGGCATGCCCCTTCTCTCACTCTCCCTCTTTCTCTGTCAAATGAATAAGAATAAAAACATTTAAAACAATAGAATTTTAAATAATGGTGCTAGTCAATGCTATATTATTCCATTTGATTTTTCTTTGATAAGATTTTGTTATGCTCATAAAGTAACATGTTAAAATAATAATCTTGTAAATCCAACATATTTTGCCTACAGAAAATGACACCCATTTCTATTTTGCTAAAAATATAAAATAGATATGTAAATAATGGTATTAGATAGTCAATACCTATTATTCCATTTTATCTTTATTTCATGGGATTTTGTACACATTCATTTAATAAAATGAATCTCTAAAATATTTTTACTTTAGTAATTTATCACTGACAATCTAAGAAAAGTTTAAATAGCTTATTTTTTTGTTTGTGTTGAGAGAGTTAAGGCTTCAATTAAATACAAAAATGTTATCTAAAGTGATGATAGAAATTTTTTTTTTAATTTATTTATTTGAAGCGACAGACACAGAGAGAAAGACAGATAGAGGGAGAGAGAGAGAATGGACGCGCCAGGGCTTCCAACCTCTGCAAACAAACTCCAGACGCGTGCGCCCCCTTGTGCATCTGGCTAACGTGGGACCTGGGGAACCGAGCCTCGAACCGGGGTCCTTAGGCTTCACAGGCAAGCGCTTAACCGCTAAGACATCTCTCCAGCCCCGATGATAGAAATTTTAATTAAGGAAATTTTAATGACCTCAACAGGGCCCTTATAACCAACTATAGACTTCCAAACTATTTCAAGAGAGATAGAAATATCTTAATAATTTTAATAACCATAAGAACATATACATATGGATTTTTAAGTATACATATCTATGTTTACTAAGACATGTCCAATACATATCAAAATTTTAATATATTGGAAATATAGAAAGATAACTTTTGAATCTAATTAAGTAAATAAACCAACCCCTCTATCCCATACTAAAATAGTCACATCAACATTATGATGCCATGTATGCATTTCATAGCATGTATTTCTGAGAAAAGAAAATCAGACTGATCCAATTATGTAATTATTTAATTAGTGGAATGTTCTTTTTTGTAATAATACAACTTATAAATTTGACTTGCTTGAGCAATTGAAATTCTGAGTCAAATCAGGGCAATAAAGTGAATACTTTCCTTCACAATGGGAAAGAATATGGCATTTAGTAAAAGCAAACTATGAAAGCCATAAAACAAAAAGATGTTTATCTGACCTTGGTAAGCAAAAATAAATCAAGGACTGGTAAGAAACACAGTGAGCCTAGGCGATGGTAAGTCACCAGAAGTTTCACTTGGGGTTTGATGTGCACAGTTCTTTTGTTGTAGAGAATTGGCCAAAGAAGGAAGATGGTATTCAGGGGTATTGAATGATAAGCTGAGAAAGTGGTATTCAGAAGAGAGAATAATCTTAAAAATAATGAGATGTAGAAACTAACATGATATTTTGACCTTTGAAATCTTGTAGTGACAAAATTTTTGATCTACAAAGTGTTGAAAGATGACTGTACTACACATTAGTTTAAATGGAAAAGAGGATATGCAACAAGCTTTAGGAATACATATGGTTACTTCTGTTTTGTACATGTTAATAAAAATGTCCAAGAAAAATCATTTTGCAGATAAGCAAGAAGTTAAAGATGTTTGTCTCAACTTCACAGATGTTTGTTGTTATCAGATTAGATGTACTCCCTAAACTTGGAGAGTAATTGAAAATAAGTAAAGATTTACTGATGAAAACAAGGTACTTGAAGTATGGAACTACAAAGAATACTAACCACTCATTGATAGTGATTTGTAAAACAGGATCATAATCCTAAGTATTATCTTAACAAGTTGAACGAAAAGTGATTCAAATACCCATGGAATTAAAAGCAAGTCAAATACAAATTAGAGAGTAGCATGAATGCAATGGACTAGTCCATAGGAAATAATGTAAACTTTGAGTAGTTATAGTTGAGTCACAGATTCCTCAATTATATTGTATAAATGGATATAATGTCTACTTTCCCAAAGCAAGAAAATTGAATGAATCATCGTATTGACTGAAAGTGTTTCTTCATTCAGAATTAATAGAATTACCTGAAGGAAATATTACATTATAATATGTTTTATTTAGATCATTATGTTTGTATTATTTTTCACATTAGGAGAACTATAGGTTTTGATTAGTGCATAATGTTTTTGAAGGCTATCTAGTTCATTGCCCAAGATACAGAATGAAGACTGAAGAAGATAATGTTCACCTAACTATGAGTAATGAGAAAGGTTTCATCCAGGGAGGGGGCAAGAGGCAGAGAGCCAGCTTCAAGGTTGATGTTGCTTTGCAGCATCTTAGTCTACTCCACACAACTGTTGACTAAAAGAAAGAACTGTAAGAATGAGAATCTCTTGGTAAGAGGAGGAAGAGGGTCTATTTAAATCTAAGCCTAAAGATTTTACAGTATGCTTTCTCTAGCTATAGAGATTTACAAAAAATTCACAAAATGTACATATAAAGAACGTACAAAAGAGATGTTGAAGAATTATTAGCTTCATAATACTTTATTCACAAAGGTATAAACATTTGGGACCTTCTCTCTGCTGATTCCACTATAGAAGTCAGCACTGGTTTGTACCAATGGTTGTCTATGTAGGAACCACATGTGGTGCTCTTCATATTTGTCCACAGACTAAGAACACTGTAAGGTCTTCACTTCCATTTGGTATCTTCTTGCCTTCAATTCTCCCTTTCTTTAACATTTCTTGAAGTGTGGTTTGTAGAAGATAAATAATTTTTACCTTATATGCTTTGAAAATAGTCAATTTCACTTTCACTTTGTAAACAATTATTTCCTCTGGGCATAGCAGTGTCTAGTCAGATCAGAATTTTTTATTTATTTATTTATTTTATTAATTAGTTTTTAATCAGTGAATACAGTTAAGTTGGCACCATTGTTAGCCTCTTCCATGTATTACCACCTCCCCCTGACGCCTCCATGTTGAAGTATATGGGCCATGCATTGTGGAGTTAGCCCACAGTTACAGGTAGGAGAAAATGTCTCTACATATCATGACACAATGTATGGTTCTAACATTCTTTCTTCCCCCTCTTCAGAAAAATTTCCCTGAGCCACGTTGGGTTCATTTTGGCTCTGCTTCAGTGATGAGGTGTTGGGAGCCTCTGTGTCTCTGGATATCTGATTTGACAGGAGATGATTGTTTTCTATGTTGATCTCCATCACCTTTGTGCTGATACTAAGTTCACCAAGAAAACAGCACCCTTGCTAGTTTCACCAATTATTCTTAGTTTCAGTTGGGGCCCTTTTGAGGTATGATGGGGCGGTTCTCTCCTTAGGATCTGTGTCTATATGACAAAGAGAAGCAGTTTCTCCAACTGAGAGTAAAATTAACACCAGATAAATGGGATAACATTTATTTTTTTTATAGAGAATTTAATAGGTATAGGCCCTCTTGTAGCCCATGATTGGTAATGCTTGATAATGGAGAATGGGCTCATGTTTGCATATGGTTCTGACTTATTTCCCAGCTCCAGCTATAGGTGCCATTCCACTGAGTTCAGTTAGCCAAATCAAGAGCAGTTGGTTTCCCACCATGGCTGTGCGCCCCTATTGCACTTGTGTAAGCATGACAACAGGTTATTTGCTGTTAAGTAGGTTAGACCATGAGTTGATTGGACAGATATTAGTTATTTTTCCCCAGTCTCTCATGTAGCACCTTCTGGTACTACATGTGCTGACTATCTAGGGACTGACTCTCTTCCAGGTTCCAGCCATGTCACTCCATGTTACATGACAACTGCATGTGGTGTCTTCGGCAATAGTGTCTTACCACTAACCTTTGGTGGGTCATCAAGTACTCTGACAGAAATCTGTCATTATTTTAGGAAACCTTGTATGTTTCTCTGATCAAAAGCTCATTGTGGGTGATAGCCCCATGCTGGTACTGGGAGTTACAGGTCAGTGCCCACAAAGAGAAGAAAAAAAAAAAAGATAAATAATACAAAAGAGTTAGAGAGAAGAGAGAGAGAGGCTGTAGAAGATTAAGGTCAGTCTTCATGATACCCTCTCCATTGCCTTGTGACTCAGGTGTTCCCTCTAAGGGACTGGTGAAGGCTCAACCATTTGGTCTGCCTTTTAGGATATAGAATTTTATGATATCATTGCCATTTGGGTCTAGATTTTTGTCCCCGAACCCTCCCTTTCCTCCCCACCCCCCTATTGTCTCATCCTGAAGATGCTTGCTGAGTATGTTGGCATCTTGGGTAGGTCAGGTTAGGTGCTCTAGAAGAGTGAGACTATGCAGTGATTTTCATTCTGTGATTGGGTAAGTTCACTGAGAATGATCTGTTCCAGGTTCAACCATTTTTCTTCAAATTTCACTATGTCATTATTTCTTATTGCTGTGTAGAATTCCATTCTGTAGATATACCACATCTTAGTTATCCATTCTTCTAGTGATGTATACCTGGGTTGATTCCAGCTCTTATCTATTACGAATTGAGCCCCTATAAACATGGTTGAGCAAATCTTTTGGGACTGAGGCTTAAAGGTCTTAGGGTACATGCCAAGTAAAGTATTATCTGGGTCTGTTTGCAACTCTATATAGTCAGCTTTTTTAGGAGTCTCCATATTGCTTTCCAAAGTGGTTGTGCCATCTAAACTCCCACCAATAGTGGATAAGGGTTCCTATTTCTCCACATCCTCTCCAGCATTTATTTTTATTTGATTTTTTGATGTGTGCTATCCTTGCTTGGGTAAGGTAGAATCTCATAGTTGTTTACATTTGCATTTCCCTGGTTATTAGGGACTATGATCATTTTAAGTGTGTATTTGCCATTTGTATTTCTTCCTCTTTGAACTACCTGTTCAGCTCTTTGCCCCATTTGGTGAGTGAGTGGCTTGACTTTTTATTATTTAGGTTTTTCAGCTCTTTGTAGATTCTAGAGATTGGGCCTCTGTCAGTTGGATATTCAGCTAATATTTTTTCCCATTCTGTGGGTAATCTATTGGCTTTGCTTATTGTATGTTTGTCTGTGAAGTAACTCCAGCTTCATGTGATCCCATTGGTTGAGTGATTGTTTAAGATCCTGTGCTACTGAGGTTTTGTTCAGGAAGTCTTTTTCCATTCCTGTATCATGGAAAGTTCCTCCTATATTTTCTTCCAGTACTAGCTGAGTTTCTGGTCTTATATTGAGGTCTTTGAACCATTTGAACTTGAGTGTTGTGCATGGGAATATGTGTGGATCAAGTTTTAATTTCCTACATATGGTTATCCAGTTTGTCCAGCACCATTTGTTGAAGATGCTGTCTTTTTTCCAGCTTATATTGTTAGGGTCTTTGTAAAATATCAAGTAGCTGTAGTCCCTTGACCCAAAGTCTGGGTCATCAATTCTATTCCATTGGTTTATACTCCTGTTTTTTATGCTAGTACCATGCTGTTTTTATTAATATGGCTTTGTAATATAGCTTTAGATCAGGTATGGGGATGCCTCCAGAGGTATTTCTTTTGCTGAGGATATGCTTGGATTGTGAGGCCTTCTGCCTTTCCATTTGAACTCTGAGATCATTTTTTCTATCTCTGTGAAGAACAATATTGAGATTTAAGAAGTTCTTTCCCTGTCTTCTATGTTGTTTCTAAGCATACATCTGGAGATATGGGTATATTTATTTTCCTAGATATAATGGCAGGAATATTTTCTCTGCTTTCTAATAATATTTTATCTTTATATTTTCATTATCTCTCTATTTTTAGATGCTGGATTAATGCCTTTTTGTAGCCTTCACTTTTTATGTGCTTGGGGTTTATTATACTTTGTGGCTGTGTGGTTTATAGTTTGATAAAATTCAGTGATTGTCTGCTTAGTTTCCTTACTTATGTTTGTTTCTGCCTCCTCCTTTTAAATACTTCAATTACACATTTATTAACCCCTAGCAGTAGGTTGTATAGCTCTCTTGTGATTTGTTCTTCATCTTTAATATTTATAAAATTTATATTTTGATTTTTAATAGCTTTTACTCTATATATTCTGGCTTACTTTTTAGTCAGGGTCTCACATTAATTCACACAGACTGAAACTTACTCCATAGTTCCAGCTGGCCTCAAACTTATGGTGATCCTCCTGCTTCAGACACCCAAGTGGTAGAATTTTATCCATGAATCACTGTGCTGTTTCTTCTCTATAAATTTAACTTGAATCTTTTTATAAAATAATCATATCTCTATTGATAGTTGCAGCACACAAAATTCAGGTTTAATAATGATGTGAACCCATTGTCTGCTAATTTTCACATTTATGTCAGTTCTTGTTGGTATGAGTGGACTGTTGTTTTCTGAATATTCCCTTATTTTCATACATCTTTGCAAATCTGGAAATTTGATTTGATGGCAAGAATTGTGAATTTTAAATTTAATCTAGATATTTGAGGATCTTTTTAATTAGTACAGAGCATTTATGAGAATGTGGTTAGTTGGAAAGTCTATTTTTAAATCTTAATTTTTTATAGGAAATACTTGATCATATTCTCTCCTTTTCCTCTCTTGTCTCTCCTTTTCTGTAATTCTTCTTTTTTTTTTTTTTCATCTTTTATGGTATTCACACTCTTGTTGTCTTTGTTCACTTAGATTCTCAGTTCCATCTCTCTAGGTCACATATCTTATCAGGTATCGCATTGGTTCTGTTTATTTGTGCCACTGCCTACAAAGTTATATAGAGCAACCATGGGTTCATTTCATTTGATTTCCATCTCAAATAGACCACTATTTTTTTTATCATTATTGTTATTATCATTTTGTTACCTGATGTCCAATGACCTAAACACTATTGTTGTGAATTCTTTGTCCAATAATTTTGTTGTTTCAATGGAAGGATAAATCTGATTTTAACTACTTTATTTGGGGTAGAAGCCATCAAAAGATGAACATTCTGGAACAGTAAAATTTTAGCTATTACACTCTCAGTAGGAATCAAGATAAGGAATTTTTTTGTTTAAGTTGTCCTTTATGTTCTTTCATTTCCCAACATATTTGTAGGTCCACTGACTAAGAGGTTTATCTGTTTCATAAAGCATGACTCTACAAGGAAAAAAGTAAATGATTTACCTCATGAAATAGTTTGGGTTTTCAGTTTATTTTGTTGTAGTTTCTTGCAATTTATAATTATTTCAATTTTTTTTCTCTGAACTCCTTTATAAATTATCAAAATTTTGAAAGCCACTTTCTTATTATCAGATTTCTGACATCTGAAGCTATCCTTAATTCAAGTACAAGGCATTATCTTTTCTTTCTTTTAGAGTAGTAAAATGACTTTGAGTCTCTCAGTAATGCTTCTGTAGTTATATTTTATTAGAGGCACTAGCTTTTAAATTAGTTTGATTTATAAACCCTTGGAAAAATAACCACTTGCAAAGTCCTGTGATGGAGTGTCTTCAATTAGTTGGTTAGCTGAAAATAAAATTATTTTGTAGAGCCAATAAGGGTAGATTCTACTGAAATTTATTTGTAGACATTTTTACTGGCATTATTTGGCATTATCAATACCTGAGATGAAAATATTTTTATTGTATTTGAATGGAGTGGAGCAAAGTTTAGAAAAATTGTAAGGTTAATATACTGTTGTCTAATAATATCAATTATATTTCAGACTATATATGTCAAGAAAACTGCCCTTTCCTGTTATGGCCTTACTTCCTTCATAGTATATTCTATATATTTTGATGGAATGATGTATATAAAGAGGCATTATAATACAAGAATTACTGTTCACATTTTATTAGTTTAGTTCAATATATCAGTGAATATCTTTTATTCATTTCATCATTTAAAGATTTAGAAACAGATTTTAAGGTAACTGTATAAATGAGTATTCTCATTGCATCATGTCTTTAAAATCTGACTAGTAATAAAAATAATTAGGAAAATATTTCAGCCACTATGAAACATAAACTTACATAGTTCCATATACAACATGATAATGCAAATTTCAGGCCAATTATCAAGACCTCATGGGGACCCCTGAATTAACCATTTAAAAAACTTTTCCAATTATAAAGTTCACAGTGTTCTCTGTTTCTGTCTTCTTCAGCACTCTAAATCTCATGTCATTTTTCCAGATGAGAAGCTTTGATAACTCAGTATCATTTATCCAGCAAGTAGAACTGGCAGTCTTGTGTCCTTGTTCTTAGGGATAGCTTCTCCAGGGAAAATGTCAAGACTACCCTTGTCTACTGGATGGCATCACTGAAAATCTATTCCATCATAGCTGAAGAAAGTTCAATTATGTGCTGCAATGATAAAAAGTAACATTACTGATACCAACTGCTATAATTAAATTTATGATATTGTTATTAGTGATACACTTAGTCAGTTATCAAAGTTCTTAAATTTTTGTACTTCTTTCATTAATAATAAGAACAATTTGCTGTTGTCAGAAAGAAAATATGCTGTGAACATTTGTAAAAGGCAGTATTAAGGCTGAAGTCATTATCATAAGTACATTGTATTCTCTGATACTACCAATTAATTTTACTCATTAAAGCTACATGTAACACTTCTTCATTTGCTGAGAAATTATATTGGAATACAGATTTAACAGTGTAATGTCTCTGTATCTTTATATTGACATCTATGTATAGTTTAATGAATTGTTATAAGAAACTATCAGTTTTTTAATTGAAACAATATTGTATAAGAATACAGAAGCCTACATAGTTTGCTTAACTTCCATTTGAGCTTAAACACCAAGAGTTAATTTTCTTATGATAAAATATTTATAATAACTTTATTTGCTAAAATCCATGAAGACAATATGAAAACATTTAAATTTAAGACCTGTCACCAGTTAAGGGATATGATTTTAAATAATATCAACATGGGTTTTCTCCCCATTTAGAAAAATAAATTTCCACATTCCCCCCTCTGGTACCCAGATGCCATCAAGTCCATCTTCAAATCACTTAAACCAAAGGCATTTCAAAAACAGAACATGTGATGGAGAGATGGCTTAGTGGTTAAGGCACTTGCATATAAAGACAAAGGACCCAGGATTTATTCTCTAATGCCCACATAAACCCAGATGCACAAAGTGGCCATATGCATCTGGAATTCATTTGCTGTGGCTGGAGGCTCTGATATGCCCATTCTTTGTCTTTCTCTCTCTCATTCTCTCTTTCTCTCAATAAATAAAATATTTTTACAAGTAGAATATTGTTTCAACCTAAGTGAAATAATAGAATGATGTTGAAACTTCATAAAACACTCAGTTTTTTAAACAGGAAAATCTTTCTTCTCAAAATGAATAGATTTCAATTTGAATTTACTGAAACATTCCTGACTTCATATGAGAAAGCTGTCAGCAAAGATGCATTTTTATAAAAGCATAGAATGTTAGCCAGAAAATATTCTGTAATATTAGTATCTGAACTTTTTATTTCTGTATGCTACCTCACAAGGTAAGGGAAATGACTGAATTATCCCTTTAAAACTTAGTCTAGAGGTCATTAATGAAACCCTTGGGATCTATAAAGTTTAATTACAATAAGTCAAAAGAAAAGTAGTTAGAGCACAGAGCATAAACAGCATGATGAGATAAATTCTTCTTGTGAGAATCAACCAATTAAAAAGCAAGTCCTATCTTCTCAGTAGAAAACTGTCATGGAAACTAAAAGAAAGCAGACCATAGAGTTTCTTTCTTTGAAGAAGTTTGCAATATTTCTCTTACCCATTGGATTGCATTCTCATGATCACAGGTTGTGAATAAGTATCAAAAACACAATTATAGGACTGGAGAGATAAATCAGTGATGAATAAAGGTGCATGCTTGCAAACCCTAATTGCTCAGGTTTGAATCTTCAATAGCCACATAAAACCAGATGCATAAACTGTTGCATGCATCTGGAGTTTATTTAGAGGAGCAGAATACACTGGCATGCCCATACTCTTTCTCCCTGACTGTCTCTTTGCCTTTGTTGCAAATAAATAAATAAATATTTTAAATTATATTTCAAAAGAACAATTATATTTGTAATAAGAATTTTGTCAGAACTTTTTATCATCCCAATATATAGCACCTAAATCCTGAGTTATTTCCACATACCATCTAAAAATTCACACTGTAATTATGTATCAAGAAATCAACTTCTTATCCCATTGCAAACTGTACTACCAGTGGTTAAAAATCAATGAGAGTCATTGGCAAATTTATCAATTCTTTTTTTTTTTTTTTTTTTTACTGTCCCACATAATTCAGTGTCATCAAGAACTGGAACATCCATTTAAGGTTTAATCCAGGTATAGAAAGTCCTCTGGACATAAGAGCAATTGTAAACTAAACACTTAAACTGCACACTTTGCCAGCAGGCAGGCAGCACACATATTAAATTACATCAAGCAATCTGCTTCCCAACATGGCCCCTAAGTATAACTACAAAAGTGGATATTCTTCACATCTTTTCTGCTTGGAGACCTTTGTGTTCAGCATAACTTATATCTCATCTTGTGATTTCAATCAAGCTGCTCAGGGAAGCATGAAGAAAATGTTAGAAGTTCAGGGATGATTTTGATTTTTAAATATAATCCTATTATTTTATATTAACTCCTCCATGCAAACAAGATCTTACTAAGTGAATATAATTGTGTGCTTTCAGAAACTTGGTAAATTTATGAAATAATTCACTGTTACAAGAAGCCCATATACTCCCAAGCCTGCTTCTGTAACTTCCTTTCCAATGAGAAGATTTTGATGTCAGCTTTGCATGTGTAAATCTTAAGTGGTTGCAAGGGAGAACATTTTTAACTTTCCCTTATTAGAGACTCTGCCTCCTTGCCTCACTTCCCTAAACAAAACCTACCAGAATACAATCTTATCTTTGCCATAACTACATTGTAAAGCCAGCACCATAGATGGAAACAGCATGTTTTCTCCTTGCATTCTCATTTTACACCACCATCTATTAAAATTTAAATTCTTGGTTATCAAAAGCAAATGAATAATGAGAATTTTCTAATTGTATTTATATTGTTACTATTTCCAGAATTTAGTAATAAAGGCAAATTAAATTTGTTGGGCACCTGTCATACTTCTAGATAAAATTCAAAGCCTTACCATTAGACATTCAGAATATATGGACTCATAAATATGGTCGCTTAAAAATAGAACTAAAGAAATAAATCCAGAGAGGTAAATATTAAGCTGAATGCAGACAACATGAAAAATATCTTCAGCTGTTATTTAAAAACATCAAGGTATTTCAGAAATGGTAGACCAGTGTTCCTAGGTTCAAGAATAATGCTAAAGAAAAGAATTAGTTCATCACTTAAAATATTTCTTAAAAATGATTCAAGAAATCATGGAGGAATCTACTTCTGAAAAATAAAACTCCAATCAAACTTTTATATTTCTAGCTCATTTTTGAAGGTATTCGAGGACCTGGAATAGAAGGTGACATAGCAATTGATGATGTATCAATAGCTGAAGGTGAATGTGCAAAGCAAGACCTCACGACTAAGAGTAAGTGTTCTTTCTCCTGGGAGTCCTTTGTTGTGATGTTTAAGTAAAATAACTATCATTAGCATATTTTCATTATTTTGAAATGTTTTACTATTATCTTCAATTTTTGTTTTACCACCTCAGCTCCGTGTGTGTGTGTGTGTGTGTGTAATAGTAGTAGTATTTGTGATATGGTGTATGCAAATGTATACATATGCATAAGTCCATACCTCTGAAGACCAAAGAGGAATGCTAGAAATCCTTCTCTATTGCTCAGCTGCATATTTCCTTGAGACAGAATCTATCCTTTAAAGTAGAACTGAGCTTTCATGAACCCTAGTGATTCTCCAGTCTCCACACCATGAAAGACTGTAGTTAAAGATGTGCATGCCCCAACTCAGCTGTTAATATTTTCTGTGTTCTGTATGACTGAACTCAGCTAGTCTCACACTCTCTCAGGCCTTCATGATTTCATGGCAATCAACCCTTAAACCATCTCTCCAATCCCTTGGGGTTAATTTTAATAGACTAACCAAATTTGTGTGTGTGTGTGTGTGTGTGTGTGTGTGTGTGTGTGTGTGAAAAAGAGAGAGAAAGTATTGAATTATGTGTGGGAACTGCTTCCTAAAATTCTCTTCTCCATATATGAAATATATATTCAAAATCATTCTCTCTAGAATTTCTTTCAATTACAGGATTTTATTAAGTTTTTAAGAAAAAGCAACTAAGTTAAAGTTACACAAATAACTCATCAATAATTTTGCATATATGTAATCACAAAACTACATGGCATACAAGTTTAGAGCAAATCAAAGTGTCTTTTGCCCTGGTACATCCAGGGAGAAATTACTTTAGTTCAGATATTGCAAGTAAAATTTCCACATCTATCCAGTGATTTCTCTCATGAACTGAATTGACTCCATTCTTTAGCAGTACAAAAAAGACAAAAGCTCAGATTATATATAACAATAAGCCATTTTGCTCATAGTCTCTTGTCGTTATGCTTAGCATTTAAAATACACTTTTGTAAAACCTTCCTGAGTCTAGCTGCATTTACATTAGACAAGCCAGCTGCACTTAGAGACCCAAATAAAGCCAACTTACCCAATACACAGAAAAACATGTGTGTTTGTCAGATACGAGTGGATTTTTTCAAATTCCCATACCATAAAAACCATACCATAAAATAACTTTATATTAATTGAAGTCAATTTCCTCTTTACATTCAAAATTTTCATATGTTTACCACTGAAAATTAAATAAAATTCAACAAATTAAATTAAACTTTCAGAAGGGAGAAACAAGAAAAGAACACAGAAGTGGTGAAACTTGCCACAATGTAAGGACAGTGAGAGCCCGTCATAACTGCAAACTTACATGAGAGAACACCTTCCTCCTCAGTGTCCTCTCTGTGGATCTCTGTATTCTATAGTTGCATTATTCTCACTTTTCCTGGCCTTAGGAAAAAAAGTTGATATATAAATCCAAAGCTCTTTTTTGAAAGTGTTTTCCACACATTGCATTATTTTTATTACTTCACTGAGGCTGTATCATTAGCTATGTGGAATGTCTATCTACTCAATGTTTATTTTTTGGTACTTATTTTCTTTCTCTCTAGATTCCGTTGATGGTGCTGTTGGGATTTTGGTTCATGTATGGCTTTTTCCAGTTATCGTCCTCATCTCTATCTTAAGTCCTCGAAGGTGACCTTCCCCTGGCAGAGGCTATAAACGATTCACCAGGCACTGGCATGAAGAAAGAGTCTTTGTAAATGGACATTGCAAAAACAAACTACCAAAGATTCCTCCACTGACTACTGACTCAAAAATAAAATAATAAAAACAAATTTTTTTTAAGCACTGGGGATTTAAAGACACCATGGAAGTATAACTTATTCCAAACTACACAAAGAAGATAGTCTTAACCTGAGTAGAGAAGACACCTTCAGGTGCTTTTGTGGCTAAAATGATGATAGCGTCAGCTGGTTGAACTCTGGAAAAAGGAAAAGAAAAAAAAAAAGAAAAAGAAAAAAAAAGAGCTATAGAAATCCTTGTCAAAGCACAAAGTCATGGCTGGTTTTGTTTCAAATGAATAGTTTGCTTGTTACCATGGAAACCTAATGGCCTGCCAACAAAAACCTCACTGTAAACAGGGTACATGGAGAGCTGGCATTTATTTTCCTTTCCAGAAGGTTTTATGTAGAGAATTAAATAAATGTAGGCCCTTTTACCTTTGGCTGTTACCCTTCCTTAAAAACAACCCGAACTCAGAATTATTTAAAGCATTCATGTTTTGCCCCAAGGTATCACCATCCCAATTTTACTATTGTTTGTTTTCTTTATTTCTTTACTGCTTTTGTTTTGGGTTCCTCCTCCCATGGCTAAGCTAGATAACCGTATGCTGTCTCTTTTTGCATGCACTTACTATCCAAGACGGTAAACCTGGGCTTACATAATTACACAGGCTTATCGGAGTTTGCTTGCGGCCACTTGAACACCCAAACTATGTCATCTGTTCCAATGAAGAAACCAAACCACCATCTTTTATAAATTGCCATGGAAACCAAGTGCCTTCAATGAAACAAGCCTGAATAATTTTCAACTCAGAAGCCCGCACTGCTAAGAATGGTTTTTGTGTAAAACTATTTTGTAAACAGACTACACAGCCCACATGTGCAAACTTACAGGCCAGACCACAAAGCTGCTTCTGAAGAAGAAAGGACCGAGCTGCTGCGGAAGCCCATGCAGACAAGAGATTTGTTTCACCTCCTAGACAGCCATGGCCTTTCGGCGTATTGTCCATTACAAATTAACTTCCACAGAGACCAGATATGGGAGCAACACTTTTTTCTTCCAGGTTATTAAAAGGGTCAACCAGAGCAAAAGTTGTTACAATAATGCTTAGTGCAGAAGATGGTCAGACACAAAAGTGATTTTCTTAACTCTAACCTCCATTCGAAAGGAAATTGGCCCTAGCTTTAGAGGAAACAAGAAAATGTTTGTCGTGTACACAAACTCCGACACGGGACTGGGCCTGAAACGATCTGGCTTTATTCTAAACACTGAGGGTAATATGCCTCTGCCCTTTAGTCAGACTCTGTGCAAATTGTGAAATATTATTTTATTATTTTATCAACATTAAAAAAAACACTTTTACAAGAAAAACAAAATCCTGTAAAAATGATTTTGAGCTACCTGAAGAGAAATCATAACTTTAACCAGCCAGTTTTCCAATGCATTGTAAATTTCACTTAAACCTCTTGGTTAAGAAAATTTGAAGATCTTCTTCCTTAAATTATTTGAGCTTTCAACTTCATTTAAAAAAAACCTTTGTCTAAAAAAGATTATTACTATTATTACTATTATTTGTTCTTTTCATACCCCAGGATTAAAAATAACTGATAATAAGTAATTGGGATATCAGTATTAAATTATTAATATTTGCAACTATTAATATCAAAAGCACAACAAAATGTAGTGAAAATGACAAAGTTTGATTTTTTAAAACATCTGTAGATATGTTTGTGCAAATTCAGTAACTCAATTTAAAATATAATTTTAAAGCTATGTTCAATAAAGCCTCTTTCCAGGTAAGGTATGACGAGCGGTATATGTGTGTTTGCTGAACAATGTTCACATATCACTAATTTGGGATTAGTTACACAATTTATTGGTTATGTTATCTTGGGATAAATCTTCAGTGCTTCATACCACATAATGTGTGCAGGAAGAAATTTTAATAGGAAAACCCTGATGTACTTGCCTTTATTTGTAATACATGTAAAGTAAATGTTCTGTAGGTAAAATATGAAACAGTACATCTTGAAATTTAATGTATATTTTCATAGCTCAAAAGAGAACATCACAGAATAGTTATCAGAGTTAGTGATAGAATTGAGCTAAACCAAGTTCTTTAAATTAAGCAAAGGCAACAAATGAATATTATAACTTATTTGAATAAATTAATCACAGTGAAAATTTTTCAAAATTTCAAAGTTACCCATTTATTTTATGAAACCAAAGAGATTCAAGTAAGTGATATCTGGGGTATTTAGCATTTGAAAAAGCTCTATTCACCCCAAATTCCATGTTATAGCAACTAATCACATCTCTTCAGTATGCCATATTAATAAATCACCTATTATTTTTGCATTTTTATTGTATAAAAACGTATATTTTGTATATAAAGAGAGGCTGGACTCATGTCTTTCAGTCATCTTTAGGTTGATTTGAGTGAGGCTTTGCAAATACATGAAAAAAATATATAAATTTAAAATATTTGAATAAACATGTCATTCCAAGAAAAATAACCAAATTGCTCTTTTGTCTAAGTTTTCCTGCACAAAGAAAGTACTGTAAATGAAAGGTTTAGTTGTCCTTTTAAGCATTTATTAAAAACTAAAATCTTTACTAAAGTTTTGCACATTAAGAATTTGTACACTTCAGAAGTCCATGAGAACTGGCTGGTACTTCCAAAATAGTTTTGATTACACTTGTAAGGAATTGTATAAGACTGTGAAGATAAAAGGGGCTATCCATACTGCAAAGCAATCAGAATCATTAGGATGTTAATAACATGTATATCTCAAATTCTGAATGATTTAGATAAATTAACAAACTTAGAATCACTGTGTTGTATTTCAGATAACATGCTCAGTTATATTCATTGAAAACACCTGGGTAAAATATTTTTAAAAATTTAAGATTTTGGTAAATGAAATATGAATTTTGTTAATTTGCCTCTTAATAGTCATAATAATAATGAAAATTTAAGCATCTTCCTTCCTTTCCCCAACATAGTTGTGTTTAATATAAGCTAGAGTCATCAACATATCCCCTTTTCCATTTAGATAATGTGCTTAAAGTATAATTGATGGTAACATTTTTTTGTTGATGATAATGGTGATGTCCTTTATGCAGAAAGACATCCAGCAATGCAGGTTAAATAAGAGTATCACCCACTCTTACCAGTTCAAAGATGTTTATTTCTTTTCATTTGAATGTCTCTGCATTTGGGCCTATTTTAAATATATTGGCAGAATTTTTGTGTAGTGATATATAAACTACACCCTAGAACTGATGGAATCTAAATGTAAGAAATTCACTAAAGTTACCAGAAGTGCCAAATATTACTTTTTTCATTTAAACCCAAAAGTGAGATTTAAAAAAAAAATGACTATTGCCCAATCATAACTATAGGATTTATAGTACTCATGGACTATGCAGTGTTGAAAAATAACCGACTTATGTTTCCTTAAAAGATATTAGACTTCTTTTTGATACTTTACATACACATCTAACCTTTTTTTCCCTTTCATTTTTCCTGGCATTAACTTTATAGTTCATCATGATTTATAACATGCAATGTATTTGTGTTTTATAATGTTTTCTGGTATCATGTAGTTCACAGTCCTTAGAAGATCAGGAGTTTCACCTACAATTATATTTTCTTTAAGAGAATTGAAAATGCATGGTATGCCACAATGTCATGCAAACTGACATTGAAATTAATGGCATTTCATCCACATATATCACACAATTGACTTTGGCATGGCAATGAGTTAATTATACCAGAAGTAGAGCCCAACTAGTCTGTTATATCATGTAATAAACAGTAAAAATAATCCCACTCTTTACTTTTATATTTAAAAATATGATGAAATACAAATTACAAATGTACTAATTTTTCACCAAACATGCATTTTTATTTTAAGAAATTTATAATAAAATTCTCTGTCAATAAAATGTGTAATTTGAAGAACAACTAATTCATTTAGTTCTGTACTTAAGACTGTAAAACTGGCTGTGGTACTTTAATAATCTATTTTTGTTTATATGTTTTAATGGGTGATTTAAAGGATGGTGACAGACTAATCTGCTTTCAGTAAGCTGATTTCACAGGATTCTTTGAATATATGTTATTTATCACAGAACTTTTTAGGTTTTTTTTTTTTTTTTTTTTTTTTTTTTAATGTGCCTTTCAAAGATCAGGGCCACTCAAACATTGAAACAGGAAAAAATTGCCTCCCCACCCTTAATACATTCTGGTTGATGACTACTTACTAATTGCCTCATCTGGGTCTCAACAGAGTAGAAGGTACACTCTTCTTGCAACTGGGCAGTTGATGTCAATGAGGAGTTATTACATTTTCTGTGAAAACAATAAAATCATAGGGTTCAATCCCAAGCTATTTCCTTTCCTACAATGTTACCTTTGTGGCTAACCTGTTTAATTAGTTTTCTTAATGCTTATTTTTAAAAAGCAATGTCTGGCATTTTCTACTTTGACTTAGGAGAAAAGCTACTACAAAATAATCTGAATTTTATTCAAATCTAATATAAAGTCTGCCAAGTTTCTATAATGTGTACAAATAAACATGTGTGCTGTTATTACATAAGCAAAAGGAAGACATAAAGGCTTGAAGATTTAATGTGAAGTATGCCATTTCAAGAGCAGTCCTTCATAGGTCATGCCTGCTTGAAAAGAGAAGACAGAGAGAAATACAGCTTCCATACATTTATATAGGGATTACTTTATTAACATATTCATTTAAAGCTGAATTATGAGTAGAGTGATTTTGCTATGATGAACCTACATCAAGTATACTGAAATTAAAGAACTGGAATTCAAACTTTTGGAATAAATCAGAGACTAAACTCTGGACATAAACTGCAATAGTTATCTCAAGGGAAGATTTACATTGATTAAATTTAATTTCAAATGTACTAATTTTCCATAAGTTGAGCTGAAATGTGTTCTTAATTTTCAAATAAAATGATGAGAAGTTCTATGAAGTAGGGATTAGGTTGTTAGTTTTGGTTTGTTTTGTATGGCTCTTAATTGTTGCCCTGGGTTCTAGGATATCTTTTTTTGTTTGTTTATTTCTTGAGTCTCAATGGTATATTTAAATGTATAAGTTTTATCATATATACATTATGTTAAATTTATATGGATTATTAGTTATATTGGAGATCATAAAGTTTAGTTTTAATTTAATTTTCATTTTTATATTTTCGTTATGCTAAATAGTTTCAGATAGCTGTGTGTTATTTTCCCTTGGATTTTTTTTTCAATAAATGAAATTATGTTAAATACTCGACTAGTGTTTGGAGGAAATTTCTGCTGTCAATAGGCAATTAACTTAGAAACCAAAAGATATTTAGAGTGATGATTTTATTTACAAGTTAAAATGAAAATGCCAGTATTTCACCTTTAAGATGCTGTTATAGACTCAACACTACAAGGTGCAATCAGACCAATACAATGTGCATAGGTTCTTGCATTATTTGTGAGAGATAGTTTACAAGATTATGTTAGATAAATAGGCACTGAAGTCTTCCACACGGAATGTGATGCAAGAAGTATGATGCAGCTTAACAGCTCTAGGCTTCTGCAGGTCATGCTCACTAAGTGCAGCTTGGTGGTACTGATATTGTTTGGGCTCTGACTGCATATTGCCCAGGGACACTGTGCTAAATGTGAGTCTCTGAGGGAAGCAATAATACTGGTTGGTAACAGTTTGTATGAATCAAAGTTTGTATGGATAACTAAAACTTAATTTGCATATCATTGTTTCCCTGCTGCCCATTTAGCTTATTTTTTTTTCTTTTCTCATCATTATACCTCTAAAAAATTCCATGACCTTTTGAAAAGATCTGTTGTAATTAACATTAAAACCCATTAACTGTGATTTCCGCTGTGTCCCAAAGTATTAAATGAAAATGTATTTACCATAAGCCACTCTAACTCAATAGGTATTGCATGAAACTTATAAACTAGTCCTTTATTCTATGCCTTTCTGCTTCCAAATGAAACTGTAACCTCCTACATGGGAAAGCTATCTGTTTCTGTATATCTGTGATAGTCTTTCAAAGACTGAGGTAAGGTTTAATGCTTGGTCCTATAGAGATCACACTATGAGCTATTATTGAGTTAATCCATGATTTAGACCTACATTTAAATATAACTTATTCAAAAAGTCTAGGGAACACATAGAACTTTTATCTTTCACTTATAAAATGAAGGAAAGTTCATGACAAGAAAATAGGTTCTATATACTAAGAAAATGAGAATCAAACAGAAGCAAAATTAGGTACTCTCAGCACTTTTTTTTTGCCATTTCTTAATTTAAAAGACAATATTCTTTCTGTCTTTCTTTCTTTCTTTCTTTTTTTTTTTTTTGTTAATTTGAATCAGGGTCACATGGTGTCCCCAAATCCCAAACTCAAACCCAGGACATAGATGAGGCTGGCATTGAACTCCAGATAGTGCTGCAGTTTCCAAATGTGGGTATCAGATACATATTCCACCATACCTCACTCAATCCTTCTTAATGAAAGTATGAATATTATCATTGCAAGATAATTATCATGTGGTTAAGTGAAAGAAAATTAAACCAATTTGTATGTCTATGTTAGATGTCAGTATTATACATGAAAATAACATCTTATAGGATTTTTTTCTTTCAGTAGCAGTATAGAATATTAAAGTACAGAATATTAAACTGGCATATTTTAAACTGCTCAAGGTCATATGAGTTCTAATGGAATTCAATGTCTTAACTCCTTTCTATCTCTGTTGCAGTATACATATCCTATGCTCCAATTACCCACAAAACTTGAATATAGGACACATACAAATTTTTGAAGGGCTTGGTAATTAGAATAAGAAGTTGTAAAAATAATAAGATAACAGCCAGGCATGGTGGCACACACTTCCAATTCCAAACACTCAGTAGAGTAATGCAGAAGAATCACTACAAGTTCAGTTTAGCCTGGGCTACACAAGACCCTATCTCAAACAAACAAACAAAATCCTACGTTTGTGTACCATTATATACAGCAAAAAAAAAAATGAGAAACTAATTTTCAAAGTGGGAAACAGTGATAAACAGTAATGACTTTTTTACTATTTGACTTTTTGAATATTTTAATTTGTTTCTGCTTTGAATTCTATGCTTTAGTTTCATAAGTTAACACAATTCTACATGCCACTGAAACCATAATAAAACAATGGCAAAGTGCTAGTGTATGGCAGCCATAACTACTGAACAAGTGGGAAAAAAAAGATATTTTTGCCTGTTAAAGTTGTTAATAAAATAAACATGCATCTCTCCTTTTTCACTGATTTGAGTTTTGGCAGCATCATGTAAAAGTTTCAGACTGGATTGTTCCTGTATACAAGAGGACTTTGCAGTACAGTTATCTGAGGCCACTAGAAGGCCACCCATTCTGGATCTGCACCCTGCACTGCGGCCTGAAGATTCTCACTTACCTGCTCATTCCTTCATGCTTAACAATGCTGTCTCCTCTTAGCCTTCTCGAGTTCCAAACACTCCATAAAGAGAAACTAATTATTAGAAAAATTGAAAACAGTGTCCCTCCAATATAAGAAACAAGAATGAGCTGTGTAAGTTCAATGAGAAGTATGAAAGTGCATACACCAGTAAAAGATAAAACAATACAACCTTAAAGCTTGTAGCATAGCAATGGGTCACAGATAGCAAAGTTCTTCCTGAAGAGAATGGATAGCGGATCTTACAGTGAAATTAACCTGCAGTGTTCATATCAGTCAAAATGAATGAAGAAAACCTTATTACCTAATGCACTGGGATATATACCCATAAACCAGAAAACAAAAATAAAGTCTTTCAATCCAATAGGTTTTAAAGAGAATCATAATAAATGTGCTTGCAAATATTTTATTACATGGTGCTTCTTTACTTCTTTTGCTTAGTTGACTATATCTGCAGCCTAGCTTCTCTGGCCACCTTCTTCCTGTTATGCAAATTCATAGTATTAAAGTTACTCTAGAATAATTTTACTGGAAAATGTACTTCAAAAAAAAGTTTCTGTCTCAAACTGACTCTGCTAACACTCTCTACTACTTTCTGATGATATAATTTTAACCAATTTGTCCCTACTTCCTATCTTGTAAAGGAGAATAATGGCAATAGTGATAATATGCTATTTTACAAGGTTGGCACTAGGTACATATGAGATAATTCTTGCAAAGCACTTATATGGTTTCCAAGAACTAGCTGTGCCAAAGTTTTGATGACTGTTTACTTTTTTGAAATTAGAAAATGATAATGCTAAAAGTCAAACTATGTGTGAGGTTATACAGGTTCCATGTTTGGAAATGGATATATATGTAGTCCCTTTCCAGCAATCTGCTCTCATGACATAGGTGAGTATCCCTTCACTGGTGACCCAAGACTAAGAAGAACAGGGATTTAATAAACATGATTTTCTATTTCATTACCCAGTAAACATCTGTGAACTAAAAAATCTAAATCCACAGTATTTTGTATGGAACTAAAAATAATAATAAAACATTCTCTTTTTATTGTGATGACAGCATACTACCAGTTATGCAGGCAGTCCATTTCAGGGATTCCAAACTGTGAACAAAATCTGAATTTTAAAATTATGAAATATGACATTATTTTAATTTTAAGTCATTTTATTTGAACCTGACAAGAAACCTTTATGAATAAAAAGAATTTGAACTCTCTTTCAAAGTTAGCCATAATCTTTCAGGACAGTTGTTGAAAATCCAGATTCCACAGTCATGGTGGGAGAAATTCTAATTCAACAGAGTTGGTGAACCGAGAGATGAACTAGCTTTTCAAAAATAGGTTTAATTGTATCTGATGGATATAAACCAATATCACCACAGTTTGGCAATTAATACTGTATCAAGCAGCACATTATTTTTTATCTGGATTTTATCTCTAGTAGCTATGTGACATTGAGCAATGGTGTAAAAAGGATACCATAGGCTGGAGCAATGTCTTAGTGGTTAAGGTGCTTGTCCATGAAGCCTAATGATCCCATGTTTGGCGCCCCAGATCCCACATAAGCCAGATGCACAAGGTGATGTATGCACAAAGTCATACATGCACACAAGGTGGTACATGCATCTGGAGTTCAATTACAGTGCCTAGAGGCCCTGGCATGCCAATTCTCCTCCTCCTTTTCTCCTTCTCCTCCTTTCTTCCTCCTCCTCCTCCTCCTCCTCCTCCTCCTCTTTTTCTTCTTCTTCTTCTCTCTCTCTCTTACTTTCTCTCTCTTATAAAAAAGGATGCCCTAAACTAGGTTTGGTGGTTCATGTGTGTAAGCCCAGAAGAAAGAAGTCTAAGGAAAGAAGATTGCTGTGAGTTCAAAACCTGTTTAGTCTACATAGTAAGTTCTAGGCTAACCTGAGCTATGGTGAGAGGGGCCCTATATCATTATAATTCCATATACTTTAGTGACCCCTGGAGATACTGGGGATATGCCAGACTGCCTCTGTTCCTTACATAATCTCCCTCATTTTTGTCTCTAGAAGGAAGCACAGTATGTTTTATACCTAAAACACTTAAAATTACACTGGCGTATATATAACCAGTACTCATAACATTACTCACCTGGGGCTGGAGAGATGGCTTAGCTGTTAAGAGCTTGCCTGTGAAGCCTAAGGACACCAGTTCAAGGCTTGATTCCCCAGGACCCACGTTAGCCAGATGCAAAAGGGGGCGCATGCATCTGGAGTTTGTTTGCAATGGCTGGAAGCCCTGGCGTGCCCATTCTCTCTCTCTCTCTCCCTCTCTCCCTCTTTCTCTCTCGGTCTGTCGCTCTCAAACAAATAAATTAAAAAAAATTAAAAATTTTAAAAAAGATTGTTAAATTTAAATAATAGTGTCCATCTGAATGCCATACTCATTACATGAAGCAATATTTGTATTTAACAAAGACAGTGTTTATTTTTGTACATTGAATTAATAAAGTAAGATATGTTTTAAGTAACTTCTTTTGAAATTCTGTTCATGAATAACCATCACTTGCTTTTCCTTGTTTTTACATTAGAAACAGACTATGAAAAATTTTTCCATAATATTTTAGTGATGAAATTATCTTAATTTCCTGATTTAGCCAACATGTATTACATTAACCACTAAATGAAATGAGCTCTCTGAGATTACTTAATAGCATACAATTTTTTTAATGGTTTGCTTACTTAAAGAACATTAAAAGTTTAGCTAGAAAAATTAGATTATTCTTAATGAATAAAGACAAGTGAGCATTGTTGGAATGTGCTATTAACATTTGCATATGCAATAAGATTATAGGCAGATATCTAGATCTTTTTTCAAATAAACCCTTCACGGGCAGAAATAGATTTACATTATAAGTAATGATGCAAAGATCCCATGAATATTTTACCCACTTTTCCCCCAATTTTTGCTTGCAAAATTGTATGTAGTACAATGTCACTATCACATTCTTAACAGTGATGCATAATCAAGACACAGAAATATATTTTACATGCTTTTAATCAATATTTCCCTTTTAGTACTGTGAAAAAAAATTGGCCAAATTTTAAGTCCTGGTACAATAGTAGGAGTATTTATTTCACTTTAAAATATTAACACTAGCTGAGCATGGTGATGCATGCCTTTAATACCAATGCTCAGGAGGCAGAGTAGAAAGAAGGATTGCTCGGAGTTTGAGGCCAGAGTGAGTTCCACATCAACCTGGTCTAGAGTGAGTCTCTACCTTGATAAACAACAGCTACTACATATATATATCTTTACATATTGCAATAATGGTAGATGAAGAATAATGAGATAAACACATGTAACAATACAAATATTTAAAATTTTAAATATAAATTTAGAGTGTTACCTTTAAAGTTAATTATATGATTTTCTCTGACTATATTATAAATGTTAATATAAGAAAAATTGTTTCTTATTTTTATCCAAAATCATACCCAAAGATTACAACTTTTAATGTTTTCTATTATCTTTAGTTACATGAGAATTATATGCTGGAATCAGTCACAGTCATGCAGTTTTTCTGTTTGAGGACGCTGTGGCAAAGCCACTGGAATGATCTAAGTTCCCATTAGAAAGAAAATGCTGAAAGATTTGCTTTATTTATACCTCTGCTCCAACTTTAATACCTCAGTACAGTATGAAGACTGACAATTGGAAGAGACATTTTATCAGAAACCAAAGCCGGGATACAGTGCCTTCTGGTGATTACAAAGCATCAGATTCTTAGAAATGCCACAGACTCCACTGTTAGCCTCCTCCCCATCCTGCCCCTCCCCCAGCCCTTCCATGTTGAGATATATGGGTCATGCATTGTGGAGTTAGCCCACAGTTATGGATAGGAAAAATTTCTCTGGGCATCATTACCCAACAGGTGGCTCTGATTTTTTTTCTGCCCCCTCTTCAGCAAAATTTCAATAACCCATGTTGGGTTCATTTTTGGTCACCAGTAATGAGGTCTTGGGAGCCTCTGTGTCTCTGGATATCTGATTTGGTAGGAGTTGATTGTTCTCTGTGTTGATCTCCTTCACCCCTGTGCTGGTACCAGCTTCACGAAGGAAACAGCACCCTTACTTGTTTCGCCAATTATTCTTAGTTTCATCCCAGGCCCTTTGAGGGTATGATAGGGGTGGTTCTCTCCTTAGTATTTGTGTCTATCTGAAAAAGAGAAGCAGATTCTACAACAGAGAGTAAAGTTAGCACCAGATAAATGGGATAACCCTTATGATTTTTAGAGAGAATTTAATAGGTGTAGGCCCTCTTGTAGCCCATGATTGGTAATGCTTGATAATGGAGAGTGGGCTCATGTTTGCATATGGTTCTGATTAGTTTCCCATCTCCATTTATGGGTTTCATACCACTGAGCAGTCACTTAGCCAAATCAAGAGCAGTTGGTTTCCCACCATGGCTGTACACCACTATTGCACTTGTGTGAGCATGACAACAGGTTATTTGCTGTTAAGTAGGTTAGACCATGAGTTGATTGGACAGATATTGGTTATTTTTCCCCAGTCTCTCATGTAGCACCTTCTGGCACTAGACGAGCTGACTTTCTAGGGACTGACTCTCTTCCAGGTTCCAGCCATGTCACTCCATGTCACGTTTCAACCACATGTGCTGTCTTGAGCAGTAGGGTCTTACCACTAACCTTTGGTGGGTCATCAAATACTCTGACAGAAATATGTTATTCTTTTAGGAAACCTTGTTGGTCTCTTTGACTAAAACCTTATTGTGGGTGATAGCCACATACTGGTACTGGAAGTTACAGGTCATGCCCACGAAGAGGTGGAAGAAAAAGACAAGTAATACAAAAGAGTTAGAGAGATGAGGGAGAGAGAGAAAGAGAGAGAGAGAGAGAGATTGAGGGAGGGAGAGAGGAACTGTAGAAGATTAATGTCAGTCTTTATTGTACCTTCTCCAGTGCCTTCTGACTCAGGTGTTCCATCTAAGGGCCTGGTGAAAGTTCAAACATTTGGTCTGCCTGTTAGGATATAGAATTTTATGGTACCATTGCCATTTGTGTCCAGATTTGTGTCCCCCACCCCCTCCCTTACCCTCCATTCCTTCCCTACCAACCCTATTGTCTGGTCCTAGAGATGCTTGCTGGGTATGTCAGCATCTTGGGTAGGTTCAGGTTAGGTGCTCTAGATGAGTGAGACTTTGTGATGATTATCGTTTTGTGATTGGGTAAGTCACTGTGAATGATCTGTTCCAGGTTCAACCATTTTTCTTCAAATTTCAGTGTGCTGTTTTTCTTACTGCTGTGCAGAATTCCATTGTGTAGATATACTACATTTTAGTAATCTATTCTTCTAGTGATGGACATCTGGGTTGATTCCAGCTCTTAGTTATTACAAATTGAACTGCTATAAATATGGTTGAGCAAATCTTTCAGGACTGAGGCTTGAAGGTTTTTGGTTACATGCCCAGTAAGTGAATATGTAGCTCTGTTGGTAACTCTATGGTCAGCTTTTTTAGGAGTCTCCATATTACTTTCCAAGGTGGTTGTGCCATGTCACATTCCCATCAACAGTGAAAGACGATTCCTATTTCTCCACATCCTCACCAGCATTTATTTTCATTTGATTTTTTGAAGTTTGCTATCCATACTTGGGTAAGGTGGAATCTCATAGTTGCTTTAATTTGCATTTCTCTGATGGTTAGGGATGATGAACATTTTGAGTGTGTATTTGCCACTTGTATTTCTTCCTCTGTGAACTGCTTGTCCAGCTATTTGCCCCCTTTTGTGAGTGGGTGGTTTGACTTTTTATTGTTTTGGTTTTTGAGCTCTTTGTATGTTCTAGAGATTGGAACTCTGTCAGTTGGATATTCAGCTAATATTTTTTCCCATTCTGTGGGTAATCTATTGGCTTTGCTTATTGTATGTTTGTCTGTGAAGAAACTCCAGCTTCATGTGATCCCATTGGTTGAGTAGTTGTTTTAGATCCTGTGCTACTGAGGTTTTGTTCAGGAAGTCTTTTTCCATTTCTATATCATAAGAAGTTCCTCATATTTTCTTCCAGTACTGAGTTTCCAGTCTTATATTGAGGTCTTTGATCCATTTGAACTTGAATGTTGTGCATGGAAAGATGTATGGATCAAGTTTCAATTTCTTACATATGGTTATCCAGTTTGTCCAGTAGCATTTGTTGAAAATGATGTATTTTATCCAGCCTATATTGATAGGGACTTTATCTAATACCAAGTAGCTTTAGTTGCTAGACCCAAAGTCTGGGTCCTCAATTTTATTCCATTGGTCTATACTCCTATTTTTATACCAGTGCCATGCTGTTTTTATTTCTATGGCTTTGTAATAAAGCTTTATATCTGGTATGGTGATGCATCCTCCAGAGGTATTTCTTTTGCTGCAGATGTGCTTGAATACCCAAGGCCTTCTTCCTTTCCATATGCATTTTTCTCTCTCTGTGAAGGATAATGTTGAGATTTTAATTGGAATTGCATTAAATCTATATATTGCCTTTGGTAGGATTGCCATTTTCACAATGTTAATTTTGCCTACCCAGGAGCATGGGAGGTCTTTCTGTTTTCTCAATTCCTCCTCAATTTCTTTTTTGAGTGATTTTATGTTTACATTGTATAGATCTTTCAATTCCTTGATTAATGTTAATTTAAGGGATTTTATTTACTTATTTTTGTTGCTACTGAAAATAGGACCATGTCCCTTATTTCTTTCTCTTTATCCTTCCCATTTGCATATAGAAAGGCTACTGATTTTTGTGCATTGATTTTGTATCCTGCTACTTTGCTAAAGGAGTTAATCACCTTCAAGAGTTTTGGGGTGGAGTCTCTCGGGCCTCTTATGTATAGAATCATGTGGTCTGAAAATAGAGCTAACTTAATTTCTTCCATTCCAAATTGAATCCCATTTATTTTCTCCTGATTTATTGCTTGAGCTAGGGCTTCCAGTACTATGTTGAAAAGGAGAGGTGAGAGTGGACAACCCTGTCTTGTTCCTGATCTCAATGGAAATTCCTCCAGTCTCTCTCCATTAAGTATTATTTGGGCTCCAGGACCTTTGTATATAGCCTTTATTATGTTAAGATATGAACTGACAATGCCAATTCTCTCCAATATTTTGATCAAAGGCCTTTTCTGCATGTATCGAAATGATCATGTGTTTTTTGTGTTTAACCTTGTTTATATGGTGTATTACATTGACAGATTTCCATATGTTAAACCACCCTTGTGGTCCAGGGATGAATACCACTTGATAAAGGTAGATAATACTTTTGATATGTTGTTGGATTCAGTTTGCGAGGATGTTCAGTATCATTGCATCTAATTTCATCAGGGAATAGGCTGGTAGTTTTCTTTTCTTGTGGCATCTCTGCCTGGTTTTGGAATTAGGGTGATACTAGCTTCATAGAGGGAGTTGGGATGCTTTCTCTGTTCTCCAGTTATGTGACACAGTTTGAGGAAGATTGGTTTGAGTTCTTCCAAGAAGGTTTGATAGAATTCAGCTGAGAAGCCATCTGGTCCTGGACTCTTCTTTTAGGGGAGGTTTTTTAGTATCATTTCAATCTCAATGAATGTGATAGGTTTGTTTAGGAGATTAATCTGCTCTGAGTTTAGCTTTGGTAGATGGGAAATGTCCAGGGATTTATCCATTTCCTCCATATTATCCAGTTTTGTGGAGTAAAAGTTTTTGAAATAAGTCCTGCAGATTCTTCCAATTTCACATGTCTGTTGTGATATCTCCTTTTTCATTTCTAATTTTGTTAATTTGAGGTATCTCCTTTCATTTTTTCTTAATCAAATTGGCCAGTGGTTTGTCAATCTTATTTATTTTTTCAAAGAACCAGCTCTCTGTTTCGTCAATTTTCTTAGTTGTTTTTATAGTTTCCGATATTAATTTTGGCTCTGATCTTAATTATTTCTCTTTTCTGGAGCTCTTTGGGTTGGATTCTTTTTGCTTTTCAAGTGCCTTTAGGTGGATAGTTAGGTTATTGATTTGGGATCTCTCTGTTTTTGTTATGAAGGTATTTAGTGCTATGTATTTTCCCCTGAGGACCATCTTCACTGTGTCCTATAAGTCTTGTTACAAAGTGTTCTCATCGTCATTCATTTCTAATAATTTCACAATTCCATTTTTTATTTCATCGTATACCCGTTTATTGTTTAGAAGTGTGCTGTTCTGCTTCCAAGAGCCAATGGTATTCTTGGTGGGTCTTTTGTTGTTAATTTCTAGCGATAGAGCATTGTGATCTGATATCATGCAGGGAATTATGTCAATCTTCCTAAATATATGTAGGCTGGCTTTGTGACCGAGTATATGATCTATTTTAGAGAATGTTCCATGGACTGCTGAGAAGAGTGTGTAGTCTGTGAATTTGGGATCAAATGTTCTGTAGATGTCCATCATGTCTAAGTGATCTATGGTTTTGTTGAGTTCTCTTACTTCCCTGTTGAGTTTCTGCTTGGATGATCTATCTATTACATATAATGGTGTATTGAAGTCCCAGCTATGATGGTGTTGGTGGTTATTTCTGTTTTATTGTCAAGTATGTTTTGTTTTATGAACTGTGGTGCCCCTTTGTTTGGTGCATACCAATTTATGATTGTGATATCCTCTTGATTGTTCATTCCCTTCTTTGTCTTTTTTGATTATTTTTGGTTTGAAATCTATTTTAACTAATAGTAGTATAGCTCTGCCTGCTCATTTCTTATTTCTATTTCCTTGGAATATTGTTTGCCATCCTTTGACCCTGAAGAGGTGTCTGTCTTTAGTGGTGAGTTGGGTTTCTTGGAGACAACAGATTTACGGGTCTAATTTTCTGACCCATCCTGTTAGCTTGTGTCTCTTTATGGGTGAATTAAGGGCATTAATATTTAGGGTAATGATATTGAGGTTTCATTTGATCCCTGACATATTGTGTTGGTATGTTGGTTTGAAATTTTTTTGTGCCTTATCTGAGTTTTGTTATTGTTGTCTGCTTGTGGTAGGCATTTGTTGTCTGCTTGTGGTAGGCATTTGAGGTTGATTATTTGATTCTTCTGTGTGGACAATTTCCTGAAATACTCTCTGTAGGTTGGGTTTTGTGTTCATATAATTGTAAAGCTGAGTTTTGTCATGGAATGTTTTTCTTTCACCATGTATTATGAGGGATACATTTGCTGGGTAGACTAGTTTGGTTTGGAAGCCATGGGTTCTTAGAATTTGCAGTGTTCTGCTCCAGGCCTTTCTGGCTTTCAGGGTTTCCACTGAGAAAGCTGAAGTAATTCTGATGGAGTTACCTTTCAAAGTGATGTGTTGTTTTTTTACTAGCTGCTTTTAGAATTTTCTATTTGGTGTCAATGTTTAGATTCTTAATGACAATGTCTTGGAGAATTTTTCCTTTGGTCCAATCTTTTTGGAGTTCTGTTAGCTCCTTGTATCTTGGTGGGCCTTTCTTTTGAGAGAGTGGGAAAGTTTTCTTTGATTATTTTGTTAAATAAGTTCTCCATGCCTTTTTTTCTGAATTTCTTCCCTTTCTGGTATTCCTATGATCCAGATGTTAGGACATTCAAAGGTATCACACAATTTTCTCATGTTCTCTTCACAGAAATTTTTGAAGTTATTGAAACTTTTGAACTCTCGGATTGTTTCTTCTGTCTTGTGTTCCAGATAAGAGTTTTTATCCTTCACATGGCTGACTCTATTTGGGCTTGTTCAATTAGGTTGTATTTTCTACTACTTTTCTATGTATACTTTCCATCCCTCAGTCCAGTTCCTTTTTCACATCATTTTCTGATTTTCTTGATGTTTCTTGTAATTCATCTTTGCATTTCTTTATGTCTTCATTTAGCATTGCCAACTTATTATTGAGGTCCTCTTGTTTCCTTAACTCTCCTTCATATCTCTTCACTGTCTTTGAACTCCTTCCATTTTCTTATCTATTAGATCTAGTCTAGTGATGGCAGCAACCACATGATTATCAGTCCATTGTTGCTTTGTTGCAAGTTCTACCAGTAGCTTGGTCAGGGTTGCATTGTTCATATCTTCATTTTGTTTACTGATCCTAATGTCTCTTCTATGTTTTGATTAGAGTCGTTCATTGTAGGACTGGGTGATCTTACTGGATTTACTTGAATTTGATTTCTCATGTTATTTATTTTGTGTTGTAGCTGCCCATCATAGTGTATGGGCAGGGAGAATAGGAGTCTCTGGATGGCAGGGGAAGTGGAGTCTTTTGGAGGAGCCAGCCTGACAGATGGTATATTGGGCCTGAACTGATGCAGGAGGATAGGCAGACTGAGCTTGAGCTTGCATGGGCAGGTGAAATGGGCCTGAGCTCATGTGTGGACAGGCAGGCAGCTGGAGTAGCAAGTAGGCAAATGGGCAGAGCAGGCTAAGCTTGCATGGGTGGATGGGTGGCACATGTACTGCAGGCAGATGGACAGATTGAGCCAAAGCTTGTGCAGGCCAGTGGCCAAAGCTTGCCCGAGGTCATGAGTGGGTGGGGGTAGCAGTGTAATCAACCCTGTGCAGTGAGGCAAGTGGAACTATGCTGGCCTGGGTCCTCTTTCATACAGTAAGTGCAAGAGTATCCCGAGGCTAAGTCTGTGGCTACAGCAGCTGCTTAGGGGGAAAGGGGGACTGGTGGGCTACCTGAGACTGAGGGAATCAAAGATTCCTTTTTTTCTTCCCCTCTGTGCCCTCCTACTGGAGATCTATTAGAGATTGCTCTCCCCTAAAGACCCAGTGAACCCTTAATGCCTTGCCTTTCTTTCTCAGGGTGGTGTGGCACAGTTAGGTGGTCTCCATCTTGACTGGAAATCCAGATCAAGCTATCTTAATGGAGGTAGAATATAGCACAATACAGTGAGACACACATCTGCCTCTTCACATCTCAGATAAAAACTAATAGTAAAGACAGAAAAACAATTACAGGCAAATATCATATAAAAAGTGCACTGCAGGGCTGCAGAGATGGCTTAGCGGTTAAGCACTTGCCTGTGAAGCCTAAGGACCCCGGTCCAAGGCTCGATTCTCCAGGACCCACATTAGCCAGATGCACAAGGGGGCGCATCTGGAGTTCATCTGCAGTGGCTAGAAGCCCTGGTGCACCCATTCTCTTTCTCTCTATCTGCCTCTTTCTCTCTGTCTGTCACTCTCAAATAAATAAACAAAAATAATTTTTAAAATGCACTGCAGATTAGCCAGGTAAATCAGCCAAAATAAAGAGTTAAAATATGTTCTACCTAGTGAAGCACAATTAATTCAGAGTTAAGGGTAGGAATATGAATTTGGGAAGAAAAGGCAAAAGTCAAGCTTGTAAGTTATTGAAAATGGCAATATGTATATTCACAATGACAATAATGAAGACTGCATGACAAGAGAAGTATTCAGAAATTCTGAGTTAGAATATGATGGATATGTTCTTTAGCATAATTTTTCCCATTGTTATTGCATCTCTCCTGTACAGTATTTGGTGATGCCAATTCCAATCTCCCGACTGTATTTATTTGTTCTAGAAAAGAGTACACTGAACATGGAAGCAATCTTTATCACAATGAATGTATTTATTTCCATCTTTCTGACCCAATCAGTACTAGTGATTTGGACATATGCTAATGAGATCACTGCTGTGGATCCCATCCTGATGAGCCACACATAGACCCCTATGGAAACACATATATAGAACCCCATGGATGTACATGTATAGTCCTCCATGGATACACATGCATAGATCTCCATGGATACCCTTGAATACACCTCCATGGATACACACACATAAATACATAGAGCCCCTAATGGATACACATGCATGGACCCATGGATACACATAAATAGTAGAGTCCCATGCATATGCATACAAAAACTCTCCATGGATATGCATACACAAACCACCCATGGATACACATACATAGACTCCTATAGATGCACATGCATAGACTCCATGGATGTACATATATACAATCCCATGGATATGCATACATAAACTCTCATAGATCCTCATGCATACACATAAATAGGATCTCATGGATACACATGCATAGATCCCCATGGATACATATATGTAGACTCCATAGATACACATACATAGGCTCCCATAGATACATAGTGCTAACTTCAACCTAAAATCTGAGCAATACTTATTAACAGCCAGAAAGTGACCTAAGACATATTGCAGCTAAATGGATGGCTTTCACTATCAGTGTTGAATAAGATTTCAAAACCTTTTTATCTATGGTTTTTCAAGGTAGGGTCTCACTCTAGCCCAGGCTAACCTGGAATTCACTGTGTAGCCTCAGCATGGCATTGAACTCATGGTGATCCTCCTACCTCTGCCTCTCAAGTGGGATTAAAGATGTCCACCACTAAGTCCAGCTTTCAAAATCTTTCTTTAACCTAATATATATACTTGTTGCTTCTTCAGACTCCCTTATGTATAGAATGATACTGAGAGTCACATGCGTGTAGCCCAAAACCTGTGAAGCAACCTTGAGGCCTATGTATTTTTTTTTTCTTGTATCACACTCATTATCACAGCT
Organism: Jaculus jaculus; assembly: GCF_020740685.1. Lineage (NCBI taxonomy): Eukaryota > Metazoa > Chordata > Mammalia > Rodentia > Dipodidae > Jaculus > Jaculus jaculus. Next base: position 100,760,133 of record NC_059108.1, on the reverse strand, counting down.
TCATAGTGTGTGCTATTTGAATATATTTCATATGTATTTACTTGTTACTCACCCTAGTGTGCCACCATAAAACAAGTCACTTTGTACTCTTATTAAAATGCTACAAAAGCTTGCCATTGTAGACTTCTACATCCAATCCTGCCAGCCTCAGACATATTCAACATTGTAACATGTTTGGTCTTTAAATTTAAATACATGTCCAATTATTTTCTTAACTTTTTTCATGGTTTCCCGTTGCTTACAAAATAAGAAATAAATAATTAAAAGCCATAAGTTAATTACATTTATTTTAAGAGGTCTACATGATTTAGTTCTTCTGACTAACCTAAGTGGGCTGGATTCTAGGAATCCTTAATGCACATCAAATTCCCATTATCAAAGGTAAATAAAAGAATTAGTAATTATTCCACTACTCTTACTACTGCCCATGGAGTTTTCTTTTTCCTAGCTAAAGAACTTTTTTTTAGTTTCTCCAAAATTGTCTCCACATACTTGGGCCCTCAAATCTAATTTTGCTGTGTCTGAGTCTTAAGCACTACTTCCCATTTCTGGTATCAGCATAATACATGCTCCTCTGGGAATCCTTTCTTCATCATGGAGATTAAGTCAGTCTCTTTTTAAATTTTTTAAGATTTTACTTAGTTGAGAGAGGTGGGGGGATAGGCACATCAGGGCCTCTAACCACTGTAAATTAACTTCAGATGCATGGGTCACCTTGTGCATCTGGCTTATGTGGGACCTGGTGCAATGAACTTTGGTCCTTTGGCTTTGCAGACTAGTGCCTTAAGAGCTAAGCCATGCCACTAGACCCCAAGTCAGTCTCTTCTGATATTATATGCACCTTCTAAATTCCCTTAAAACATTTATCCAAAGTTTTAGTAAATACTGAAGAGTTTTATTGTGAGTTCTCTCTCACTATACTACACATTCAAGAAAACCAAAAGGAGCAGATCTCAAGGAGATGTTAAACAATAGTGAATGAGCATATTTGCCTATGACATATCCTTTAGAAGCCAATTCAAACAGTTCCCTTAAGAGTCATTGTGTCTGATTATTTTGTTTCTTAGGATAGTCTTCATGACTCTTTTTAATATTGAGATTAAAATAACTGGTATCTGTCTAAGTATTTTCTGGAGTTGCTTGATTGTTTTGAACATTCCCTATCACCTGCTAATATCCTCCTCACTCTAACTAAAGGTATTTCAAATGGTCTATGTTTATTTTTCTCATCTCATCAAACCCATCACAAGAGCTATCTCTCAAGAGGTGATGCCCAAAATGACCTTATTCTCCTGAACTGTGTAAATCATTCCAACTTATTATTTAGTACTCTGTAGTCCCAACATAAGTCAGGTTCGTTTTCTTTAAAAATCAGATGGTTTTTGTGAATTATGCAATTATGAAAACTGTGCCTTGTGTAATATGAACACCAATTTCTTCTCAGTTTTCCAGTCAGCTGTGTTTAACTGTTTGCCTCCATTTTCTTTGTGCTCCCATTCTAATAAATGCATAGGAACTGAAGCTAGTAAAAATGCATACATATATGAAAATAAAAATTCAAGAAATCAACAAATTTTGTATATCAGAATGTAAAGAACAAAGAATTTATTTTTCCTGCTTTATTATTTGATTTATTACTATATGTAACATTAGTCCTGTTTATAGGATTACATTTTCATAAATTTTAATAAAACATTAATATTATGTTCCCAGAAGCTGTATGATAGAGCAAATAGTCCTCTTCTACGGATCAATAAGTGGAGTTGGAATTTTATTATTCACCTACATAGATAACACACTGATGATAACAAAGAACCAAAATGAAAGGGTTTGGATATTTATCATCATAACACACATGCTCTCATCTATTGATAGCTTGGTGTGCAGATGTAAATTTAATTGCTATGAATGGTGCTTGAGAGTTGATTCTCTTACCAAAGAACATTATAGGTGTAGACCATGTGCCAGATATTCTGAAAAATAAAAGAACTGACAAAAAGTGATGGCAAAAAGAATGAATGCAATAATGAGAACATAGTTGTTTTTCAATTATATGCAGTCATATATACAATTGAGATACTACATACAGTCCACATATATTAACACACAACTGTTTATGTTTTATTGAAGACTCAGCACAGATTTATTTTTTTCTCAATATTCCTATGATTTTAAAATAAAAGTCTTAGTGGCTCAGAGGCCATATTAGTCACTTGACAAGGAATCACATTAGTACACCATATGTTTAATCACAGGAAACAAAACTGGAAAACACTTATTTTCATGAAAACTTAATCATGGGATGGGCAGATTGCTTAGTGGTTAAGGCTCTTGCTTGCAAAGCCAAAGGACTCAGGTTCAATTCCCCAGTACAAATGTAAGCCAAATGTAGAAGGTGGCATATACATCTGGAATTCATTTGCCTTGTATAGAGGTCCTGGTGTGCCCAGTCTTTCTCTTTATCTGCCTCTTTCTCTCAAATAATTAATTAAAATATATTTAAAACTTAGTCATCCTCATGCTATTTTGTAACAGCAGAATAAGTGAGGTTCACATAACTTAATCATTTCAATTATTTGGATATGGTTTGTATTCAACAGTCTACACATGCATATTGATTTGGGTCCCATGGGACACTTTGTAGCTCAACTATATGAGTTTATTGCAAATTATACCAGGAAAACATGATGTTCTTGCTTTGTCCTCTTCATTCATCCTCAGGGCTGACCTGAGGATGAAGAGAAGAATTGTAAAAGCCATGGTGGTTACATGAAATATTCTGATAACAAAAAGTACATTAAAGATGTTTTCTAACACACACTGAGAACCTGGTGTAACTAATGGGTTTCAGTGCAAGTGTGTTGCTCCTGATAAAAAAAAATGACATGACCTACTGTCAGGAAAGGCTTGTTCTATGATTCTCTTTTCAAAATTTCATTGAGCATGATGTCTGTTTCTATTAGATTATAAATATTAAGACGATTTTTAGATTAATTTAATGTCAAAATCCAGCATGGAGAAATGTCATTACATAGAATTTCAATAAGACCGAGGAGGAGAAAACAGTGTTACTTATAATAAGAAGACTATAAAGAATGCATGCCTTTTCTCAAATAATTTTCTACCATCACTACTACTCCCTGTTCCTTTAAATAATTTTTTCTAAGATTAAGACTAGGAAAAATATTCATTTTACAAACTCAACCAAGAGTAATGACCTATATAAAATCTCATTTCTCCTGTCAGAAAGGGAAATAAAGACTGAGTAAATGTTGCATAATGGGAATATTTGAGACTGTAAAATTAGTTTTAATTTTATTTTTTAGTTTGTCATAGTTTTTCAAATTTTTTGGCATGTTGGTTGTCTTTATTATTGATGAAGTCAGGTTACTAGATACATGCCCTGTGTAACTCAGGCCTTCCAATTTAGTCAAGCTGAGTTTGAGCCTGTTTTGTTTCCACTTCCTTGTGAATTCATTTCTTCAAGCATTTGTTCACTCAACAGAACTATATAACATCCTACCTTGAGTGAGGCTGAGGCATTCAGCTAAGTGTGATAAAGGGATATGAACCAGATGCATGATACCACCACTCTTAAGTTAATATCACCAATAAATATGTGCTTTTTTGTGTTTAAAGCAATCTAGTCTGTATCATCTGAGTGGGAAACACAGAAATAAACCTTGAATAAAGGATTCATGTGCACTTACTGTGGCTTTTATAAGTTTTCAATATGTATCTCTTAAATATACAACATTCACCCAGCATCCCTATTGAGCCCATAAATAGAAGAGAGACTTAGCTGCAGACAAAGAATGCTATGAGGCTATGAGAAGGCCAGTTGTTCAAAGATCCCTCCTTTCTCTCAGAACAAATATTTTGCAAAATTATGAATCAAGTTTATATAAATTAAATGCATTATATTTCCGAGGACATAATGTAAGAAAATTATCCTTTGTGAGATTAGCTCTTCTCTGAGACTTAGATTTAATTTTAAAATGAAAATGTCATTAACAGAAACTTAATGAACTCTGTGGTGCTATGAACTCAATTGAGAATGAAGCCATATTTAAAGAGCCTATGATCAAATATGCCCACTTCTGAAGGAGCTATTACCAACCTGACTCTCCTTATCCTTAAGTAAAGCCATACTTATCTGATTAACTACTGTGATCCAGCCTTCCAGATTAATTGGCTAGTACGAAAGAAAAATAGCTTAGAAATAAAATTTTTAAACTTGTAGAACCACCTCTATTTTGTAGCAACCATATTTTGTTCTCAGTCTGTAGAAATGTAGATTCAATAATTGTGTGAATGTCAGCTTTCCTTGTGAGGATAGAAGTTAATGTTTAATCAGTGCAAGAAAATGCTTCATTCACAAGTAGTTCATGGACTCCTTTGAACTGATAGGCACACACATGCATCTGCCTATCTACTCATAACAAAAACAAGAAAGTGACAGCTATGAGCTACACACTGTTTTACATTCTCAGAATACAAGTAAGTGGATAAAAAGTGCTTTTATGTAGCAAAATTTGTAGTTATAGGAGAAATTCATTCACCACTATAAACATGGAACATTATGTAAAAAATATTATATGTTTAACAGTGACAAATGCCATAGGGGAGAAAAAAGATATAACAAAGCTGGCGAAAAAGAAATTGTGCTGGGATTATGGGATAGTGTAAGATCACTTGTGATTGACAGGCATAAGAAATTTTAAGAAATAAACTGATAATAATCCATAATAAAGAGAAATTAGCATTTTTCAAACAACTTAACCATGAGAATTGCTTAAGCTTTCTAATTACTTTGTATTGTTTTCCTTTTAACTGGGAAAGAAGACAATAGTGAAAACTATGAATTACATAGGTCTAGAACTGATTAAAATTTTAAGTAACTGTCAAATGATTAATGAAAGCTGGGATCAATTTTATTAAATGGAAGTTAGATTATGTAATTTATAATATTTAATTTCATGTGAGTTGGATTTATTGTCATCCATACTTCCTTTCTGATGTGTACCACAGATTTTTAGATGATGAATAAAACTGAATATCTTCAGAGAAGCTCTCTCTTTTTAGAAAGAAGAAAATCAATATTGCAAAAACCATAGTCCTGCCTGCTTATGATAAGTGGCCTAAATGTGAAATTGAATGCTTAAATTAACACCTTACAATTAATGCGTTTATTTTTTTAATATGCTGGATTTGATACTTGCAAAGGCTAACTTGTTGTAACTGTATAGAACTTGCCATTTCAAAACAAGGTGTGCAGATTACTTATTTAGTGTGACCTATGTTTTCTGATCTTGCCACTTTCACGATCCCCCTTTAAGGCCCATTTATGAGAAATATGAGGAAAGTTCATAATATTAGTCCAACCCAATTGCTACACATACATAATCTTTCATTGATATTATAACCTACTTCCAAACTATAGTTCTAAGTATAATATTAAAATTTTTGGATAAGTTTAACTACGTCTATCTTTCTTTGTCTTTTAACCAATCTAGAAGCTGATCAGTAAGCATATTCCATTACTTTTATTGTCTTCTTCCCATTCCTTTTGCATGAATTGCTTTATACCCACTGATCTTCTAATTCTATGCTTTGCTTGTGACATTTTCCTTTCCAATTGTCTTCATTTCTCTGCACAAAGTAGACTCATGAATATACTCATGTGTTAAATTCCCATGAAACTCTCCTCTGTTACTTGTTGTCTACTAATAACACTTCTCTTATTTTGTAATTTTTTTATAGGATCTGTCTAGATATGGATTGGAACTTGCTTTGTAGCCCAGGATGCTTCCATCTCATGCTACTCTTCTGCCTCATGCTCCCAAGTATTGGAATTATAGATCTATGCCACCATGCTGGGCCTAAATTCATCTTCTGATTTCATGTCTACATGGGCCTATTCCCTTCTCACTCATTAGCACATATTTTTAAATGTTGTCATGTCCTAATTCAGTTTGAATACTAATTTGAATCTTCGCAAATACTGCATGTTCTATGTGTGGCTTCAATTGTAATAATCAATGAAATCTTAAAGTCCTATCCATCCTCAGGAGCAGACACTGCTTATGGCAGCTTTTCTGGTAGGGACAAATGCCAAACAACCCAAAATTTTATAACCCAATAGGATTCTATTCTTGTATTCCTTTTCTGAAGATACATTTCTTTTCTGAAGACACATTTCCTCATCTGAGTTAGATCTGATATCTTCAAAATTTCCAAAATATACTACATATCTATCTAAATTGTTTTGTAAGTATCTGTTTAGACATCTGTCTCTCCTTTCAGCTTGTGGATTTCTTATGCAATTATGTCCCAACATCCTAAAAGGTATCCATCACATGCTATTTTCCAACTAATTTCCAATTGCACTGAATTAAAACATTAGGTACCAGTTGGCTAATGTTAACTAGTTGCTAAGCCCTTAATTTTTGAATCAGGGTTTCTTGAATCTCTGCTTAATATCACCTAGATATGGTACTGAGTTTGAAACTAGCTGTCCCCAATGGTTCAAAAGGGGTCTGTAAACCGGGTGTGGGGGTGCATCTTTTATTCCCAGCACTTGGGAGGCAGAGGTAGGAAAGTCACCGTAAGTTCAAGGCCAGCCTGAAACAACATAATAAATTCCAGCCCAGCTTGGTAGTAGGATTTAGCCTACCTCAAAAAGGGGGGTGGGTGTACATCTCTACATAGCTCAAGTCTTCTAAATAAATCCGACATAGGACCAATGAATATGGGTAAGATTGGGCTGGAGAGATGGCTCAGCGGTTAAACGCTTGCCTGTGAAACCTAAGGACCCCGGTTCGAGGCTCAGTTCCCCAGGTCCCACGTTAGCCAGATGCACAAGGGGGTGCACGCATCTGGAGTTCGTTTGCAGAGGCTGGAAGCCCTGGCGCGCCCATTCTCTCTCTCTCCCTCTATCTGTCCTTCTCTCTGTGTCTGTCACTCTCAAATAAATAAATAAATAAATAAAAATTTTAAAAAAAATATGGGTAAGATTAATACTAAAGGAAACGAAGTAGTCCACAATATTCCAGAAAAGTGGAGGCACATAAAGAGATGCTATTCTATAAATGGTAGACCTCCACAGGTTTCTGCTTAGCTTCCCTAATCATGACCAATATAATCAGAAGGCACATGTTTGAGATTGTCCGTATCTTCATGTTTTGATTTATTTGTTTATTTGCAAGCAGAAAGAGAGAGAGAGAGAGAGAGAGAGAGAGAGAGAGAGAAGACAGACACAGAGAGAGCCTAGTAATTTTAAAAAAATATTTTATTTATTTATTTATTTGAGGGAGAAAGAAAGAGCTGACAGAAACAAAGAGAGAGAATGGTGACTCCAGGGTCTTCAGCCACTGTAAAGGAACTCCAGACACATGTGCCACATTGTGCATCTAGCTTATGTGGGTTCTAGGGAATTGAACCTGGGTCCTTTGGCTTTGCAGGCAAACACCTTAAATGCTAAATAAACTATCTCTCCAGCCCCTCATGTGTTCTTTTTTTTTTAATGTCCCTTATCCCAACACATATCTTTTTTTTTTTAAGTTTATATTTATTTGAAAACAGAGAGAGAGAGGATGAGAACAAACTAGTCTCTTGCCTCTGCAAATGAACTCCAGATGCATGTGTCACTCTGTGCATCTGGCTTTATGTAGGTACTGGGGAATCAAACCAAGCCATCAGTCTTTGCAGACAAACACCTTTAACCACTGAGCCATCTCCCCAGCCACCAACACATATCTTTACATCACACCGCCAGCTACAATTTAAAACCTCTCATAGGATCAGGGGAGCTGTGGCTCAGTGGGCAAGAGTACTTGCTGAGTAAACAAGAGGACTTGAGTTCAGATCCCTGGCAGCAACATAAAAAAGTGAGCCTGGCTGCACATGCCTGACTCGAGTGCTGAGAGGCGATGGAAAAGGAGGATTGCTAGCATTCATTAGTCAGTCAGACTGACTAAAAACAGAAAGCTCCATGTTCAATGACAGACCCTGTCTCAAGAAGATAGGGTGAAAGAGTGGAAGGCAAGGAGACTTGACATCCTTCTCTGGCTTTCTTGTGTGAGCACACAGGTATGCATTGGCACATACATGTGCATTCTCCATACACACACACACACACACACACACACACACACACACACACACAGAAATCCAGCACACACACACACAAGACCCTCCCTTGGTGAAATTTATGTGTAGCATACCATGAGAACTATTTACCTGAAAATACTGGTCAAAAATATATAGGTGTATTTAGAAAAAGTTCAAAATTCAGAGATAAACAATAGTCACTCAGCTTTCTAACCACACACAGGGAAGACAGATCTCTAATGTTTGGAGGTACAGATTTAAGCCCTAAGAAGTAGATGAGATTGTTTTTGAAGCAAGTTTATTTCACTTATACCATAGGGGAAAGTAAATTCATATAGTAGGAGGCCTCCAAATAGGGCCATGGAAGCAAGTTATCCCAACACAAAAACAATCAGTACCTAGAGACACTTTCTGCATTGGTGTGTTCTTAGCAAGTGAGTATTTTTTGTCTTTCTTCCTACAGGTTGGAAGCCCAAAGTAGATGATAATCACTATGTAAAGACCTTGACCTTTACATCTCCAATGTGTATCTGTAGGTATGAAGTGGGCTTACTGTCTACTACCATCACAAGCAGCTTTCCCTCCTCCTTTCCAGTGTCTCAGCTCCAAAGAGCAAGGACAGAGGAAAGTTTGAAAGAAGCATACTATATTAGCCCACCCTTATATGCAAACACTAGGACTTCATTGAGCTTGGATAAAAGGGAGAAGAAAGGCTCAGTCAAACACACATGCACATTTTAAATGTGTAAGTTAGAATCTTTAAGTGAATCAGATTGCTTTTACCCAAGTGGAAAAACAACTTATGAGATCAGACTGAGATGTCAAAAAAATGTAAAAAAAAGAAAGAAAGAAAGAAAGAAAGAAAGAAAGAAAGAAAGAAAGAAAGAAATAATGATAACAGAGCAGACAAGGTAACAATATATATTCATTCTATAATGAGATAAAAACTTTTTAAAAATTATAGCAGAAAAGTTATATGTGCAAAATATTTTGTTATCAGGCTTCAAAGTTCACTTACTATCTACATAGTCCGTGCTTAATGAACCTATGATGGACTGACTACATATGTCTAAGGATAACAACTTCTATGTGAGGCTAAACCTCAAATTAAACCCAGCTCTTACAGATACCCCTTAGAATTATAGAGCCTGCTTTACCTATCAGTAAATAATTAAGAAATTAACAGTAGGAAATTAGAATGCTTGAAAACATATGCTGAATTATGTGTCATATTGGAATGCAAAGAGTGAATTAGATCCATAAGAGTTACTTAGGCTTTGGGAAGTGAGGTGCCTTAAAGGAGCTCCTTCAGTGTTTGTAAATATAGACAAGGTTTAGTCGTAGCGCAGAGAGGATAATGGTTGACTTTAAATGAGCCTAAAGGCAAGTTTATGTGCTAAAACTCATTACTTGGCACCAGTGGTTTTCTTTGATAATCATGGACATTGCTAACAAAACACAGAAAATTAAATTATGTGATTATTCCCTCAATTTTGAGAAGAAAAAGTAAACCCTTTGTTTTTCTGTAAGGACTACCTGTATCACTTTTCTCACTGCTATTGCAATATATCTAACAAAAGCAACTTAAGGAAGGAACAGTTTATTTTAACTCATAGTTTAAAGGTATAGTCCTTCACTATAGGAAACTCATGGTGGCAGGATCTTGGGTGGTTGTTCACATTGCATCCATACTCAGAAAACAGAGACAAATGAATGTGTGTGTCTCTTTTTATTTAAGCTGGGACTCCAGCCTATGTGATAGTGCTTTCCCAATTTAGGGTGAGTCTTTCCACCTCAATCACCCAATCTAGAACTCACATACAGACATGTCCAGAGGCGTCTGCTGAGTGATTCTAGATCCTGTTAAAATTTCAATCCAGATCCCTCACCACACTACCTGAAGAGTTTTAGCATAAATTACTCAAATATCATTAGACATGTACAGTCATTTGACAACCAGATATCTTGAAATTCACTCCACTTCTATGAATTTTGTTCCCACAATGTTACTGAAGTACAATTAACAAATAAAAATTTGTACCTATTTACAGTATACAATCTGAGTTACATATATATATATATATATATATATATATATATATATATATATATATATAAAATCACTAACAAATTATTTAAAATATTCATCATGTCATAAGATGTATATGTTCCTGTGGTGAAGTTTAAGATCAACTTTCTTAGTAAATTTTAAGAATAAAAAAGTCTTAGTAATTGTATTATTAATTCCCTAGAACTTGACCATTCTCTATAGATGAAATTTTGTGGCCTCATATGTTTATTTCTATTAATATGAATCTTGTCTCTTCTTTTGGCACAAGGTTTGAAAATGGTAATCTTATGAAGTATGCTGAAAAAGTAAATATAGCATTTCAAAGAATATGTATATTTCTTTCATTGTGAATAAGAATGAACTTTAAACTTTGAATTTTATGAAGATGAAAGTCTCTGGCAGTGTCTTCTGAAATACACATCATTTAATAGTAGGTGGCACAGGGGTTTATTATAAATTGCAGAAAGCCTATATAAAGTTAATAGCTAACCATGTAATTCTTTGGGAACTGATTCTTTCTTTATAATCATTACTATGAAAATCTGAAAGCAAATGTACTACCATCACTGGCAATTACAAGTGCCAAGTTATTAAGTGCATTAAGGATTTTCTGCTGGTGGAGCTCCACTCCCTGCACTGAGGTAGCAATTTACTAAATGGACTCAAGTGGCTTGAAAGATCTAACAATGCGTTCCACAAAGGTGAGCATGTTCTCATTTTATTACCATTTAGATCACCTGTATACTCAAGAAAGAAGAATGAAAGTGAAAATTTTCATCAAGAAATGAGAAAGGAGAAGAAATATGTCTTAAGCAAGCTAGATATTGAAAATTCTTGAGAAGTCAGAGATTTTTTAAAAAGCTTTTAAAAGAATATTAAATTTATTAAACTGGATGGGACAAATCGTAGCTGACAAGTTCAGACCTTTAGAATATATAAAATGTGAAGTAAGAATGATCCTAAAATCTCCCTGAAAATACTAGAAGTCACAATGCTTAAAGGTTACAAAGTCAAAACAAAGAAGAGCATTCATGAGTAGAGAACTAAATATTTATGACAATTTTATTAATAAACATAAAATATGTTTGACTATTGTTTTCAAATCGTGTTAATCTACACAAGGATATGTAAAACACAAAAGTCAGAGTGTGTGCGGGGGGAGAGAGAGACATTTTAAAGGAATTTTGCTTAGGGGGTTTGTTTTAATTTCATATTTTGACACAGACTTCAAAGACAATAGCACATACAAACTCCCTTAAATTTGGTTTTATAACAGTAAACAAGTTTACTCTAAGAAATATTGATGTTGAAACTGGGTATTTTTTGTTTGTTTGTTTTGGATTTTTTTTTTTGTTTGTTTGTTTGTTTTTCAAGGTAGGGTCTAACTCTGGCTCAAGCTGACCTGGAATTCACTATGTAGTCTCAGGGTGGCCTCAAACTCACAGCGATCCTCCTACCTCTGCCTCCCAAGTGCTGGGATTAAAGGCTTGCACCACCATGCCCAGCTGAAACTGAGTATTTTTAGGCTGGGGTGTTTTAAAGTATGATTAAGATTGATAAATATTAATAAATAGATTCAGTACTCAAAGCTTTTGTCTAAATGTCCCTCAGTTATTATTATCGTGTGTTAAGTGAGAAGTAAAATGAATTTGAGACATATTTTGTAGATTCTACATTTCATAATCCAGGGAGTTTTCTTGGTTAAAATATATATATATAATTTCTAGAAATTTTGGTAAAATACTTGTAACAAAGATTTAATTTTTCCGTGAACAGACAAGAACAAGAAGAAATTTGATAGTGCACATTCTACACGAAAAATTATATTTATATATTGTACATATTCTGTGTAAATATCCATGTCACATGCAGCCCATCTTGAGCCAGGCATAGTGGCACACGCCTTTAATTCCAGCACTCGGGAGGCAGAGGTAGGAGGATCACCACAAGTGTGAGGCCACCCTGAGACTACATAGTGAATTCCAGGTCAGTCTGAGCTAGAGTGAGACCCTATCTCAAAAAACCAATAAAATAAAATAAATCAGCAAACAAAATACAAAAGGAAACCACTCATTGCATCTACTAATAAACCCTCAAGTTCTTCTTTCCTTCATCCTTCGTAGAAAAGTTGACTTTACCCTTGTGCAAATTAAATGAAACTCAAAATAGTTTGCCCGACCGGGGTGATGGCTCAGTGGAGAATGAACTTGCCTTGCAAGGAGAAGTATATGTGTTCAGTATATGTGATTGGTGCCATAGTGTGAGGATCTGCAATCCCAATATGCCTAATTCAAGAAGTAGAACTAGCTGAAGAAGAGACAGAAGAATCACCTAGAAGCTCATAGACCAACTAGGGTGGAGAACACAGCAGTGAACATTAAGATGCACTGCTTCAAAAAAGGTGGAGATAAGTTGAAGTTATCCTCTGATCTACACATGTGTGCACACAATCATGCATATGCAAGCACATACACACACCCTTCCCTATCTTCCAAGTGTGAAGCGCTACAAATTGCTTCTTGAGATTTTCTTATTTTAAGAATGATTTTATTTTGGAAGATATTGTTGTAGAAATGAATTTATGTTGCCAGCAATAGTTTTTTAGCTATAACATCTTCACATATTTTTTTTAATTTTTTTTTGTTCATTTTTATTTATTTGAGAGCAACAGACAGAGAGAAAGAGAGAGAATGGGCGCGCCAGGGCCTCCAGCCACTGCCAAGGAATTCCAGATGCGTGCGCCCCCTTGTGCATCTGGCTAACGTGGGTCCCGGGAATCGAGCCTTGAACTGGGTCCTCAGGCTTCACAGGCAAGCGCTTAATGGCTAAGCCATCTCTCCAGCCCCTCTTCACATATTTTATGTGAAGAATTTTTGATAAATTCTGTGACTATGAAAGCAAAACTATTAACTTTAATTCTAGAAGGAGATGATGATGAAGATACAACGAGTCCTCAAAAATGAAAAGTGGGGCTGGAGAGATGGCTTAGCGGTTAAGCGCTTGCCTGTGAAGCCTAAGGACCCCGGTTCGAGGCTCGGTTCCCCAGGTCCCACGTTAGCCAGATGCACAAGGGGGGCGCACGTGTCTGGAGTTTGTTTGCAGAGGCTGGAAGCCCTGGCATGCCCATTCTCTCTCTTCCTCTATCTGTCTTTCTCTCTATGTCTGTCGCTCTCAAATAAATAAATAAATAAATAAATAAATAAATAAATAAATAAATAAAATGAAAAGGGGATCGCAGTCCTGTTCCATGCGGAGAACACTTGTAGAGGTAGAAGTGACTTTGTCATTCATCCCCCTTTCACTGCTCACGTGAAAGCGAGGCACGTGTTCCACATTATCATTCCTGTCTCAGCTATCTTTACTCAAGACAAGAACGTGAAACACAACCCAGAACAGTCCATGATTGTCGGACCATGCCTTGGCCAACTAGAAAACAGACTTTTCCTTTACCAATAAATCAAAACTAATAAGGAAAACCAATTTCTTTGGAAGAGGACTCATCTCGAAGAAGCTACAAACAAGCACAAAGCTATATTTAAAGAACAATGCTACTATAGCCCTTAAAAATTGGCCACACTAGAACTCCTTCAATAAACTTATCAGAGTAGTAAGATATTTAAGCTTTTATGAATTTTATGAACAGCCTTCTAGGATGAAAGTTAAATAAGTTATTAAATTCTAATCCGTGGGCCATATAACTTTAACAACGTCTAGAATGTGATACACACACACACACACACACACCAAATCAAAGGAAAGAATAAAAACAAACAAACAAACAAACAAAAAAAAACACTTGTAATTCTTTTGCACTCCACAGGAGGAAATTGAAAACCTAGAGGAAAGTCATCAAATTTATTCTCTGGCAAATTTCAAGTGAATCTACAAAACTGACATAGACAAAAGAAGGAAGGGAAGGGAAGGAGGGAGGAAGGAAAGAAAGGAGCTAATACTAAAGCCTAAACATAGACGGTAAGGTGGACCTTAAATAGTACAGTGTAACAATTAGAACTTGACAATTGTGCTCACATGATTTTATTATTATTCTTGTTGTTGTTTTGGTTTTTGGAATAGAATCTTTCTGTGTTGCCCAAGCTAGCCTCGAACTTGAGGTGACCCTCTTGCCTCAGCCTCCACAGTGGTGGGAAATTACAAATACGGACCGCCGTGCCAGGTTCTTTCTACATTTTCTGTGAAGAAAACCACCCAGGGAATGAAAATGAATCGTGGTGACACACTGAGCTGAGTGTAGTCATCTGGGGGAAGGAATCTAGCCTGACGCTGGAAGTGGTGTGGACTAGGAGGAAGGGAGCTAGAGCCCTAGGACCCAACACAGATGTCGCCATGCCCTAGTGGGACCAGAACTCCACTCTGATCCAGTCTGACCCAAGATGGCAATAAGGTGCAGCTTCCAGATTCTTCTCAAACTCTTCCCAGACTTGCATTTCCTGTGGGTGGGCCCTTCCTCAGTCGACTCCTTTTGGGTTCAGTAACCAATAAAAGTTTTTAATATTCATTTGAACTTGGCAATGAGGCTCATCCTAATTGGTTGCCTAATTTACAAAAGGACTTTACTCAAGCCACTGTGTGAGAATTTCCTGGTTTTCCTCTTCCAGGTTCACAGGGGAGAAACTCTTGTTTGCTTGAGAAACTGCTGCTTTTCTACCATACCTTTCTTGATAAAGCTTTCATAATTTACCTTCTTCATGTTTCTGCATTCTTCAACTATGCTAATCAAGTAAGAATTAGCTAGGTTGAGATCCACTAGCCTGTGGCTTGGATGATTTCTTGAGATTTGCTGCCTTAGGGAGTTGTAAGACCATCCAAATCTCTCTGATACCAGGATGACAGTCAGAAAGCCCTGGAGGTTTTCTGTTGGGAGAAAGCAGAAAGGTTTTTGTGATGTCTCTGGAGACAGATAAAAGTAGAAAAACAAAATGAAGTGATGCATAGCAGAAAGAAATCATGAACAGCATTCTAGAAAAACAACACAATTAGAATGATCTAACAGTAAGAACTTATAATTTTACATAGTATTGAAACAGAACAAATATTGGATAAAAGGGATGATATTTAGTCGGTGGAAGTAAGGTTATGAATTTTAAATAGTTAGGAAGACAAGATGGTAATATGCAAAATAGTTTACAATTTAAATGAAACTGTCTTAAAATTTTTAAGGGGACTATAAAGGCAGTATGCGTTTATTAATTTTTTTTTTTTTTGTCAGGGCTCAGAAAATAGCGGGATGTTTTGGCATGTGGGATACTTTGAGAAAAAAAAAAAGACTCAAATATTAAATCCTTAAAGGCCTCATCTTTCCTTTCTTTCTTCTGCTCCTCTTTCTCCCATATGGCAAGTCATAAAGACTAGAATTACTTGTCCCCAAGATGAATCTTAGGAACTAGAACATATTTGCCCTAAAGAGAGACATAAAACCTTGAAATATTACTCTTAACCTCCCCTTCTTTCTTATGTAAGAGCTAGCAAAAAGAACTTCTCTGATCTACCTTATCTCATTGTGAGACCCTCCATTCAGATGAGGTCTGTCTTATAACTGGAAGGAAGGAATGCCACACAGACCAAAGGATTATGAACAGACAGGCCTGGCTGGGTTTCCTGTCTCAGTATGTAAGTATTGCATCACACGTTTTTGTTCAATCACAGACACATACACCAATGTACATTCCTGCCCAAATTTAAGCATAAAATCCAGTTTTCTCGGGGTCTTGGCGTTTTCACTTCTTAAGTTTCCTGTGACATGTAAAACTTTGAATAAATATATCAGCATCCTTTCCCTCTTTTCATTTTTCTGTTATATCACAAAGCTAGCCAGAAACCCTAAGACGACTGAGGAAAATTTCCCCACCTACATTATAGATATAACTGTTTTGCTAGTAAGTTGTTAATATTTTAAGATGTTTGTGCATGACCCTTTATTTCTTTTTTTTAAATTAATTAATTTATTTATTTATTTGAGAGCGACAGACACAGAGAGAAAGACAGATAGAGGGAGGGAGAGAGAGAGAATGGGCGCGCCAGGGCTTCCAGCCTCTGCAAACGAACTCCAGATGCGTGCGCCCTCTTGTGCATCTGGCTAACGTGGGACCTGGGGAACCGAGCCTCGAACCGGGGTCCTTAGGCTTCACAGGCAAGTGTTTAACTGCTAAGCCATCTCTCCAGCCCCCTTTATTTCTTATGTACATATCATAATAACATAATTTGTGTATGTTTTACCATTTTAATGAGGTTCATGTTTGTGTACAGTGACTAAGTATGTTTATCTGAAAGCCTCAGCTCCAACAAACAGTCAGGAAACGCAGAGGTTGCTTAAATTAATATCTAATTGAGAAAATACTGACTTAAAGGTTTCTTTGATGTCCAGATATTATATCTGCATCAATGAACACAAGCCAGACCTTCTAGAGGCTGTTAGTTGAGTTCTTTGCTCATGATTTCCTCTCCGGATTTCTCATCAAAACAGCCATGAAAGTGTCAAAAAAGTTAAGTTACAAAAAGATAAACTGGAAAAGCTCTTTTCTGAAATAAAGATACCCAATAGGATTTAATTCTACAAATGTACATTTGGATCAATATTAAAATATAGAATAACACTGGTCTTACAAAGGAGGCTCTGGATTGGGAAGAGACCTTTTTAGGAATGAAAGAACAATTGTTTGGTCTTTAACCAAGTTCTATAGAAGCATCTACCCAGACACTATGTGTATACTGGTCTAGGATCTGAAGACACTGAAATGATTAAAACCTCTCAAATTGGCTTGGGAAAAGTTCAGTGGATAAAAGTGCTTAGGCAAAGCCTGAATGCCCAGATTCAATTCCTCAGTACTTACATAAAGCCAGATGCATAAATTGGTGCAAGCATCTGGGGTTCATTTGTAGTGGAAAGAAGCCCTGGCATGCCCACAACCATCTACCCACCCTCTCTCAAACAAATACTTAAATAAAAATAATTTTTTTTAAAAACTCTTATATCCCCTCATGTGACTTAAGTTTAGTATTAAAGGATGGAAGACAGAAAAAAAAAAAAAATTCCCTGGGATCATCCAAAGATATGATATATTGAGTCAAGACCCAAATACATGCTGAATTGATTTTCCCCTCCTGCTTTGCTCAGGTGTACAGATTTAATGGTGCAAGAGTCACTATTATCAATATTAACAATTCTTTAACAGATGTACCCAGAACAAATAATGTGTCTTCTAAATGAACTACCAGCATTTCAATGATACTGAGGATGGATGAAGAATACAGGTTTGGAATTAAAAGGCCTGATTTTTTTTAATATTAGTATTTTACTCAGTTCAGTCAAGTTAATATCATTGTAAACCTCCTCCGTGTCCTCCCCCCTCCACAGGGACCTCCTTGTTGGGGTAAATGGGTCATGCATTGTGGGGTTAGCTGTCAGTTATAGGTAGGAGGAAATGTCTCTGTTATCATGACCCAACAGAAGGTCCAAATTTTAAAATGAAGAACTTACATTTGCTAACTAGCAATCTGTGAAATTTTCTAAAAATACATTACTTTAAGTTTAATCAACTACCATGTAGGTATAATGGTATCAATTTTTTAGAATTATCTCATGCATAGAATAACACATGCAGTTTTTTTTTAAGTTTTTTAAATTTATTTATTTGAGAGCGACAGACACAGAGAGAAAGACAGATAGAGGGAGAGAGAGAGAATGGGTGCGCCAGGGCTTCCAGCCTCTACAAACGAACTCCAGACGCTTGCGTCCCCTTGTGCATCTGGCTAACGTGGGACCTGGGGAACCGAGCCTCGAACCGGGGTCCTTAGGCTTCACAGGCAAGCGCTTAACCGCTAAGCCATCTCTCCAGCCCATGCAGTTTTTTTGAGCACTGTACCTAGAGCATAATGTACTGCTATACATAATTTTCAATAACTAGAAAATTCATTGCAAACATTAGTGAAATGAAAATAAATTGACTTATGGTCTTTAATGAAAATGGCATATGGAAAAATCAATGAAAAGCAGAAACATGTCAGCCATAAGAACTCCTAAGTAAATGCATAAATACCTAGAATGCAGAACGTTTGTTCATTCATATATAAATAGAAATATCAGTCATGAACTGGGAAATGAATCATGAATCAGTTGAAATGAATCAGGCATGGACTCTGTTCCATTGTATTGGACCATGAAATTTCAGTCTCGCTTAAAATTACAGCTTTCCTTGGGGTATGCATTTCTATTCTGGCTATAGGATTGGCCCTACTTTTGCATTTTAAAGACTGTATTCCCCACTTTTACTTCTGTCTCCTGTTACATCTATACTAAAATAACTAAGATGCCAAGAGACTAGGGCACACTCATGTAATGTTTTGCCATATAATGAGATCAATGTATTTCCTATGTAGAATTAAAGAGATAATAGCAGATTACTGGAATCTGGATCAGAATACTGGAATCTTCTCTGGAGACTTGGAATGCACTAAGTAGTCTTCCATAATATCCTGTAACCTGCAGAAAACAGATGTCTCTGTGTCCATTAGCCTTGGATACATGGTTTCCTCCCAATCTCTCAAGAGCTTTACAAGAATCAAATTCATGGTATATCTGAATATAATATTTTTATTATGTACCAAACAAAAAATAGTGAAGAAGAAAAATAAACAGTGGCTAAGGAGGTGGCATAGTGGTTTAGGCACTTGTTTACAAAACCTACTGGCTTGGGTTCAGTTCTCCAGCCACTTATGTAAAGCATTTGTTCACAATGGCCCTGATATCCACCCCCCATGCACACACATGAAACCACATGCAAAAAATAAATATATTCATTTTTATTAATTAGTTTTGTATTCAGCAAATACAGTCAGTTTGGTATCATTGTTAGGCTCATCCGTGACCTAACCCCTCCCCTTGCCCCCTCCTTGTTGAGGTATATGGGTCTTGCATTGTGGAGTTAGCCCACAGTTATGGGTAAGATAAATGTCTCTGCGTATCATGACCCAACATGTGGCTCTGACATTCTTTCCACCCCCTCTTCCACAAAATTTCTCTGAGTCATGTTGGGTTCATTTTTGGTCTGCTTCAGTGATGAGGTGTTGGGGGCCTTTGGGTCTCTGGCTCTCTGATTTGGTAGGAGTTGATTTTTCTCTGTGATGATCTCCTTCCCCCTTGTGCTGGTATCCAGTTCACCAGGAAATCAGCACCCTTGCTTGTTTTGCCAATTTTTCTTTAGTTTCAGCTGGGGCCCTTTTGAGGTATGATGGGGTGGCTCTCTCCTTAGGATCCACATCTATCTGAAAGAGAGAAGCAGATTCTCCAATGGAGAATTCATAAATATTTTCTGAAAAAGTTTCTAGGAATTAGGACATGTTCCATGAATCTACTCTCCCTATTGACTCTCAACCATTAACTAGAGTTAGATCTTTTGCCACATTTTTCCTCTTACATCTAAGCCACAGTTGTAATAAAGGTGAGGAAGAAATGGAGCAGAGAGAAAAAGAAAGAGAAAGAGAGAGAGAGAGAGAGAGAGACTTGCCACTATTTCTTTGTGTTATTAATTTACCTGTTTCTGTATAGCCAGGCAACCCTTATTCAATCTTCAAATGCTTTACCAATGTAGACCTTTGAATTGTCCTATTTGATGCCTTATACCCTGTATGTGAATAGAACACTTGGACCCAGGTGGACCCAATCTGATAACCAAATTTCAGATTTTTTGTTTGTTTGTTTTCAAGGTAGCATCTCACTCTAGCCCAGACTTGCCTATAATTCAAAATGTAGCCTCGAAATCATAGCGATTCTCCAAACTCTGCCTCCTGAGTTCTAGGATTAAAGGCTTGTGCCACCACACTTGGCCTGACCTTTTTTTTTTTTTTTTTTTTTTAAATGCCAAGTGAGGATTTAAGCCAGGCTGACTTGGACTCACAGCGATTCTTCTATAGGATTTATATGTTTGACAAATAAGGCAAGGTAAATAAAGAAAAAAATCTATGTCCCTTTTCATTTTTATTATGCACATGACTTCTAAGTGCAAGGCTTCTGAGGTAGTCCACTGCAGGTTCTGTATCACCTTATACTTGTTCAGTCCTTGAATTTGATAACATTAAAAATCAATATTGTAAGACAGGTATAGTGGCACACACACACTTAGGAGGCAGAGGTAAGAGGCTCACTGTGAGTTCAAAGCCACTCTGAAAGTCACCTAACCAACCACAACCACTCACAATCATTCAAATATAAATGAATTTTATTAATTTAGTAGCTGATATTGTATCATGAGATATTTTGCATATAAGTTAGGGGAGATATTGCTGCATCAAACCTATATTTGAGCAAATGAATTTTCTGAGCACTTACTTTATTGAATAAATAGAAGTAGAATTAATGGTGAATATTTTTTCTATATGGGCAATTATAAATTTTAGATGTTTTATTACAGTTAAGAATAGAATTAATGCCTAAATTTTTCAACTGAATTATTAATAAAGGGATAAGTACTATTACTTATGACAGAACACTTCTTAATATTTATGTTCTTTACAAACAAAAGTAACATCACTTTTACAACCCTCCTTTGAAAGTAGAGCCAGTGTTGTAGTTACCTTCTCATTTATGGAACAAATACCAACCAGAATCACTTTATGAGACAAAGGCGCTTGTTTTGTCTTACAGTCTCAAGGGGAAGCTCCATAATGGCAGGAAAAACATAGCATGAGCAGAGCCACAGCAGATGGAAACATCAACACAGTGAGTTGAACTAACAGGTCCATTCCCAGCAACAGCTCCACCTTCCAAATTGCCAACAGGTGGAAACTAAGCATTCAGAACACAAGAGTTTATGGGAATGGCTAATTCAAACTACCTCACCCAGCAATCATTTCAGTCCTTTTCCAAATCTTGAAGAAAACTTCTTTACAAATGCTAACAATAATATATCAATAGATGATGAACTATGTAGAAAACAAATGAATAAGTTGTTTATTTTATTAAAGGATTCCTTTTGGGAGAGGGAGTTTCTAGTTTGGGTTAATTGAGATGAAAATACCCATCCTAGATGTGCACAGCACAATTCCATGGACTAGGTCTCAGATGTAATAAAAAAGAAAAGGTGAGCTGAGCTCCAGCATTCATCATTCTCTGTGCTTCCTGACTATAGATGTACTGTGATGAGCCATGTTCATTCCTGTTGCCATGGCTTCCTTGACCTGTAAGCCAAAGTAAACTCTCCTTTAGTTGTTTGTAAGTATACCATACCATACAAAATATTTATCAAGCATGCTTATGTTCTGAGGCTATATATGATAAATATAATAAATAATAAAATAGGCCAATATATTTGAGAATAGAACACTTAAATAAAACCCTACTGAAGCCATGCCTTTAATCCCAGCACTCAGGAGGCAGAGTTAGGAGGATTGTCTTGAGTTTTGAGGCCACCCTGAGACAACATAGTAAATTCTAGGTCAGCCTGGCTAGCGTGAGACTCTACCTCAAAAAATCAAAAGGAAAATCCTACTGGCCAAAGACCAACTACAATAAGTTAAAATATAGTAAATTAAACATACATTTCAACTATAAAATACTTGCTTATGAATATTTTTAGTAAATTACAAGGGATATGGTTTTATAAGGCTATTGTGTTAAAGTTAATAAAGTTCTAAAGTTTCATATTAATAACATGTTATGTGCCAATAAAATTTATTTGTAGACAATAATTGATCCCATGGCCATAGTTTACAGATTCCTGTTTTAAGCTAAATAGTTTGAGATGGTTGTTAGACAATAGGTGTCTGAAATCCTGCTTTAAATATGAGGAAATAATTCTCTAGAACCACTTTTTCATAGACTCTCTTAATTTTCTGGCAAGCCACATGGTTAAACCCAACTGCAAAAATGCTGGTATTTAGTTATCCAACCTGCATAGTGAAAGAATGGTGTATGGGATGAGCACTCTCACCTCAGCCTTCCTGTGTCTAACAGCATCTTGCTGTGTCAGCCAGTGATCATTGCTGTTTTCTATGCTGTATACTTTAGAAGGAAAAGTGAATTCCTCCGTTAATTCCTTTCCTCACCTAAGCACCACTTAGAGTTGAGAAATACCACACTTCACTTCATGAGCAATGAAAATGAAATGCATCATCTTAAATGAATTGTAAATGCAAAATTAAGCCTTTAAAATGATTATAAAATATTATTTGTTTATTAATATCAAAATAATAGTCAATGTGTCTTGTGGTCACATTTCTATTATATGGGAAGCATTCATTAAAAAATAAACATACTAATATCCCAGAGTTATAAAAACTATATTACTATTTTAATCAATATAAACAGCTAAACATCACTTAATTCTTTTTTTTTTTTTTCAATTGTGAAGATAACTGTTAGGTTACACCATTATCTCCAGAGTCATTCAGTAATTAATAACTCAGAATTATGTAACATCAATAAAAGCCAATTTTGTATCTGCTTTTCAATATCAATTGCCCTTGAATTACCATTTGAATCTTTGCCAAGCTGGCTTCCTAAATACCCTTGAATTTTTCTTTAAATTTATTTTAGAGAGAGAGGGGAGGGAAGGATGGAGGGAGGGAAAGAGAATGAACATGGTAGAACCTCCTACCACTAAAAATGAACTCCAGATCCATGTGCTCTTTGTATGTCTGTATTTGCAAGGGCATTGAGAGATTGAACCCAGGCTGTCAGACCTGAAAAGCAAGCACTTTTAACAATTGAGTAATATATCCAGTCCAGAAGTATGAATTTGATGAAAGGAATTATCCCTCAAATTTTTACCACTGAATTCTTAATAAGTAATATTGTACAAGAGGGAACAATAACCATATCATTTAGATCAAAAGAACTTTATTTGAATTATCTGAGTAATATTCTTTGTTTTTAATATATACATTTTATTTATTTACTTGAAAGAGATAGAGAGAGTAAATGTGGGCATGCCCAAGCATACTACCACTGCAAATGAACTCCAGATGCATGTGCTACTCTATGTATCTGGCTTCCTGTGGGTACTGGGGAATTGAGCCTAAGCTGTCAGGCTTTGTAAGTAAGCACCTCTTAACATCTGAGCCTTCTCTCTATCCCAATAAAAATATTCTTTCATAAGTGTCTATAATTTCATATAAAACTAAATTTGTAGGAGTTAACTGGTTTAGCTATGTTTACTAAAATAATTCTGGTCAGAACCCAGTGAATAAAAAATTAAAGTAGTAGTACCAAATATTCATTTTCTTCAGTGATTCTCATACTATTATAAGGTACTTTCTATACAAAAGTGGTTAACTATGTCTCATATTCTGTTGTAATTTGCATATTTTTTATGTTTAGTCTAACATGAATAATCTGAACTTCTGATTTAGTAAATTTAATCACACCTTTACATCAAAAGCTATATTATGGTAAATTTTTAACACAAAATATTATGAAATAATTTAAGGGTTATTCTCAGCACATGTTCATTATTTGATTACTTTTTTGAGATGGACATAAAATTAATTATAAGTGTACAGTGTTACATGAATAAATCAATGAGCACATACATGTACATAATTTTACAACTCTATCAATGGAGAAATTTTCCATAAAGCCAGAAATTTATCATATGCCATTCACAGTAAAACCTTACCCACATTTTTCATTTAAAAAAGTCAGTGTTTTTGCTGTTTGCTATAAATTTTTATATAAGGATAAAGTGCCAGCGTGTGTGTGCAACATACTTATGCACACATGCTTAAGAAGTATCTATGAGCTTGTATGTAACAGGGCTTCTTGTACTTTTGTTGCTGAGAATTTCTTTGTATGAATGTACTGTTACTTAGTTCTCTAGTTAGTGCATACTCAGTTTATGTCTAGCTGTTGACTTAGGTTTGCATTTCAAAATTTAGCATTAATTTTTACTTTCTTGGGAGTGTGAATAAAAATTGCCAGGTATGATGGCATATGCCTTTAATCCTAGTATTCATGAGGCCGTGGTAGGAAGAGTACTTTGAGTTTGAGGCTAGCCTTGCCAGCCTGGGATAGAGAGAGTGAGGCCATAGTAGGAAGATTACTTTTAGTTTGAGGCTAGCCTTGCCAGCCTGGGATAGAGAGAGACCCTTTCTCAAAAAACCATAAAATAAGTAAATAAATAAAAATGGTTAATTGAAACCTTAATTTCACCTGTGCATCATTGCACATTTTTGTGTGTTCATATGTAATATATTACACATTCTGAAATAAAATATTATGTGGCATTTATGTATTTTAAAAGAGATTTCCAAGGGGCTGGAGAGATGGCTTAGTGGTTAAGCGCTTGCATGTGAAGCCTAAGGACCCCGATTCAAGGCTCAATTCCCCAGGTGCCATACTAGCCAGATGCATAAGTGGGCACACGCATCTGGAGTTCATTTTCAGTGGCTGTAAGCCCTGGCAGCCCATTATCTCTCTCTCTATCTCTGTGTCTCTCTGTCTTCTTCTTTCTCTCTCTGTCTGTCGCTCTCAAATAAATAAATAAAAATAATCTAAAACCTTTTTTAAAAGATTTCCAGGACTGGAGAAAGGGCTTAGTGGTTAAGGCACTTGCCGTCAAAATGCCACAAGGACCTAGGTTTGATTCCCCAGGACCCATTTAAGCCAGATGCACAAGGTGGAGCATGCATCTGGTATTCATTCACAGGGGCTGTAAGCCCTGGTGTGCCCATTCTCCCTTTCTCTGTCTATCTCTCTCTCACACTCTTTCTCTCACTCTCTCTCTAAAATAAAAATAAAATATTTAAAAGAAATTTCCAGATTAAAATTTGGCTTTCAATTTTGGTGGAATCTACAGACTGAAATTAATTTACACAAGCACCACAAATAGAGTGTTTTTCTCATGGTACCTAAACCAAAACATGGCAATATTTCTGAAGGAGGGGAATTTATAATCTTTCTTAATAATTTATTTTTATTTATTTGACAGAGAGAATGAGGCAGAGAGAAAGAGAGAGAGAGGGAGGGAGGAAAAGAGGGAGGGAGAATGGACACATGCCAGGGACTTCAGCCATTGCAAATGAACTCCAGATGCATGTGCCACCTTGTGCAGCTGGCTTTTGTGCTTCTAAGTCCTTTGACTTCACAGGCAGGTGCCTTAATTGCCAAGCTGCCCTTCCAGACCCTGCAATCTTTTTAAGTAATATAAACACATAAAAATGTCCACACACTTGAAGAAACTTTTGAGATAAATGAGTAATTTGTCCTTTAATTTTATTTATTTAAAAACACACACAAAAATAAAAATATTTTAAAAATAAGCAATACATTTTAGATTCAATGACATTTTGCTTTGATGTTAGCACATAAATCAGCCTATGAAATTTTATACATAAACCATGATCTTAGGGAAAACAAAGACCATACAATCTTATGAAACTCCAATCAAGAGGGCATAAACCAATAAAATCTGGTTGGCTGTGGATCATTTACAGGGTGACCAAAGCAAAACCAAAAATGATCCTGGCTTCCCCAGCCAGCAGTAAATAACAAAGAGAGAGAGAGGGAGAGAGATTAGGGGGTGGGGAGGGAATAAGAGCATAATGAAAGAATTGCTTCTCATACTTTATAGGGATATTGACTCAAATAAGGAAACTATAAAGAAAATTATATTTGATATATTTGGATACTAGAAATCTATTTGATAAAAGTATTAATTGGGATAGCAATGTGAATATTTAAATTATGTATTTTTTTCAACTTAGAGATACATGCTGATGTGATGACATAGCAATTACATGAATAATGAAAATAAGTTAGATGAGCATGATGTCAGAGTTGTAAAAACTAGTAATTTGTTCTGGAAAGATGGCTCAGCAGTTAAAATGATTGATGCAAAGCCTAATGACTAGGTTTGATTCCCCAGTTCCCACAGAAAGCAAGATGCACAAACTAGTGTATACATTTTCAGTTTATTTGTAGTGGTTAGAGGCCCTGGAATGTCCATTTTTTCTCTCTCTCTCTCTCTGCTCTCTCTCTGATTGCAAATGAATAAATAAAAACTAAAAATAATTTTTAAAATGGTAATTTGTTCAGTAGATTGTATT
Organism: Jaculus jaculus; assembly: GCF_020740685.1. Classification (NCBI taxonomy): domain Eukaryota; kingdom Metazoa; phylum Chordata; class Mammalia; order Rodentia; family Dipodidae; genus Jaculus; species Jaculus jaculus. The sequence continues at coordinate 100,733,894 of NC_059108.1, read as the reverse complement.
ATGCAATTTTCCTTTTGTTATATGTCACATTTTCCCTAATCATATCAATGTAAAAGAATTAAAGGCTTCAATTGAACAAGTAATGCCATGTACTTAAAATGTGAATAATACAGATAAGAACTGAAACTTTTGCGTTCCTTGCACAGACAGAGTGTGTGGACATGGCTGTCTGGAGTGAGTAGGCAGAACCCATTTCCAGGCTCCTCCCACCTCTATGGTCTGAATTCTTTGAGCTAACAATGTGTGGGCAGGTGCAGCAGTTTGGATTGAATAGGACACATACCTATATCTGGGCTTTTCCCGCCTCCCCAGTCTGGGTTGCCTGCACAAGTCTGTGTGCTGGAGCATACAGCATTAAGTAGGCCAGATCCATGTTCCATTGTTCCTCCCAGCCACCTGGTCCTGGTAGGTCCCATTGGGCCTTGCTTGGGAAGGCCTGGTCCCTGTGTGAGCTGTATAATCAAGTCTTTTACTCTAGTATCCTGACTGACCACTAGTTCCAACATCCCTGTTCACCTGAGTCAGAGGATAAATGGGCCAAAGGACAAAAACTTGCTTATTCCTCAATAAAATAAAACGTCTCCCTAATATGGGTAGAAAACAATGCAAAAAAGACAATGAAAATCAGAAAATTGAGAGATCTCTACCAAGAATGCCTAGTCCTATGATAGAAACCTCCAGTGACATCAGAGAGAAATCAACATAAATTCATTCCCAAAATGAAAACACAATAATCAGTGAGACGCTGACTTAAAAAAAAAAATCACTGAACTTGAAGCAAACTATGGAAGAACCAATGATCCTATCAATTAAATTGAACAAACTCACCTCCTAGGGTGTTCAGCTTTTGACAGTAGACTTAACTTGATTGCAGATAATGTTAGAACCCTCCAAAGAGATATGAATAAATTGAAGGTAAGGCAAGAAATGAAAGACCTTAACAATTGGTTGATTAAGCTTAATGAAGACTTTATCAAATGCAAGAATGAACTACAGGAAGCATCAAGAAAATCAGAACTGGAGGCAGGAGAGATGGATTAGTGGTAAAGGCATTTTCCAGCAAAGCCAAAGGACCTCAGTTCAATTCCCTAGGATCCATATAAGCTAGATGAACAATAGGGCACATGCATCTCAAGTTTGTTTGCAGTAGATGGAGGTCCTGGAAATCCCATTTGCTCTCATTCCCCCTCTGTTTGCCTCTTTCCTTCTCTCTGAAATAAATGAAAGTAAAGTTGTTGTTTTTTTTTTTAAAAGAAAATCAGAACTCAAAGTCATACCTCAAAAAAGAGATGGACACAATGCAAAATAACACAGCAGAAAACAAAAATCAAGTAGAAATATATAAACGTTAGTAGAACCACTCACCAACAGAGTTACTCATGTGGAAGACAGAACCGCTGACCTGCAAGATAAGACAGAATAAATTGATCAGCAGGCTAAAAGAATCTTCATCAAAATCAAAAATTTCAAAAAATCAAGTTAACATAATACAAGGGAACTGTGGAAACCCTAAAAAACCAAACATCTGTATCATTGGTATACCAGAAGAAGAGGAAATCCAGACGAGAGGTATAGAGAACATATTGAATAAAATTATTGAAGAAAAATTTCCCAAAAGAGGCCCATCCAGATATAAGAAGCACACAGAACACCAACCAGTTGGAACCAAAGGAGAAACTCTCCAAGACACAACATAGTTAAAACTTTTAACAATGAAAACAAACAGAGTGTTAAAAGCAGCAAGAAAGAAGGAATTCACAATACAAAGGCAATCCCATCAGAATTACATCAGATTTCTTAATGGAAACCCTGAAAGCCAGAAGGGCCTGGAATGGAACACTTCAAAGTGTGAAAAAGTATGGCTTCCAATCCAAGCTACTTTACCCAACAAAATCATCCCTCAGATGGTGAAAAAAAAAAACTTTCCATGAAAGGGTAAACTCTATGATTATATGAACACAAAGCCAAACCTACAGAGAATATTTGAAAGAATACTCCACATAGAACAACCAACAATCTCAAGATCCAATAAGAAGATAGCAATCACCAAAATAAAACAGGCTCAAAACAATACATAAGACAAAAAAGCACCAAACCCCATAGAACATTTCCTCATGGCAGGGAATAATTCAATCCACACAGTAATAACCTTAAATATTAATGGCATTAACACACCCATCAAAAGACACAGGTTATCAGAATGGATCAAAAATCTGGACCCTTCAATCTACTGTCTTCAAGAGACTCATCTCACCACTAAAGATAGACATCTTCTCAGGGTTAAAGGATGGAAAGTGATATTCAAAGCAAATGGAAATTTTAAAAAAGCACAAGTTGCTATATTAATATCTGATAAAATAGATTTCAAACCAAAAGTAATCAAAAAGGACAAAGAAGGCCACTTCTTACTCATCAAGGGAATGATCTAACATGAGCACATCACAGGCTGGAGAGATGGCTTAGCAGTTAAGTGCTTGCCTGTGAAGCCTAAGAACCCTGGTTTGAAGCTCAATTCCCTAGCACCCACATTAGCCAGATGCACAAGGGGGGTGCACACATCTGGAGTTCGTTTGCAGTGCCTGGAGGCCCTGATACACCCATTCTGTCTCCCTCTTCCTTCCTTCCTTCCTTCCTTCCTTCCTTCCTTCCTTCCTTCCTTCCTTTCTTTCTTTCTTTCTTTCTCTCTCTCTCTCTCTCTCTCTTTCTCTCTCTCTCTCTCTCTCTCTCTCTCTCTCTGTCTCTCTCTCTTTCTCTTGCTTTAAACTAAATAAATAAAAATGAACAAAAAACTAAAACAATAATATGAGTACATCATAATCATAAATATATATGCCCCAAACACAGGTGCAACACAGCATATAAAACAATATCTACTTGACAACAAAACAGAAATAAATACCAATACCATCATACTCAGAGATTTCAATGCTCCACTATCATCAATAGACAGATTATCCAAGCATAAAATCAACAGGGAAATAATAGAGCTCAACAACATCATAGATCAACTAGACCTAATGGAAAATTGAACTAACTTCCTGCACCATGTCAGATCACAAAGCTTTAAAGCTAGAAATTAACAACAAAAGACACATTCCAGTTCATAGATATTTGCTCAACCAGATTTATAGCTGCTCAATTCATAATAGCTGAAAACTGTCATCAACCCATGTGCCTTTCACTGGATGTATGCATAACCAAGATGTGGTATATCTAAGTGATGAAATTTTACTCAACAGTAAGAAAAAAAATGACAATTTAATTTGTAGAAAAATGGTTGAACTTGGAACAAATCATTCTCAGTAAACTCACACAATCACAGAAAGACAACCATCACATGATTTTTTATCTGCAGTCCCTAACCTGGAGGAGCCCAAGTTGCTGATATAACTGAATAGCATCTTGAAGCTTGGACAATAGGGAGGTTAGGTGTTGCAGTCCGGTTCGCATTGCTGTTAGAAATCACCCAACCAAGAGCAGCTTCTGGGAAAAAGAGATTTATTTTGGCTTACAGGCTCGAGGGGAAGCTCCACGATGGCAGGGAAAAACGATGGCATGAGCAGAGGGTGGACATCACCCCCTGGCCAACGTAAGGTGGAACACAGCAACAGGAGGGTGTGCCAAACACTGGCATGGGGAAACTGGCTATAAAGCCCATAAGCCTGCCCCCAACAATACACTCCCTCCAGGAGGTGTTAATTCCCAAATATCCATCAGCTGGGAACCTAGTATTCAGAACACCTAAGTTTATGGGGGACACCTGAATCAAACCACCACAGTAGGGCTTGGGGGAAGGGAAAAGACGGGGGGAGGACACAAAACTGAACCCAAATTGAACTGGTATCATAGAATCCTATATCGTGGAAGTCAGACTAAAAGGTGGAATACTGAAGAGGACCTTAGGGGGAGCCATTGAGTTGAACGGCCCTGGAGAGGGTGAGATGAAACCTAACCTCAAATTTCTCCTGTTTGTCTTTCTTCTCTTTTTCTTTTTTTCTTTCCCTTGGTGGTGGCCTGCAATTCCCTGTATCAGGATGTTGCCTACATCCACAATGAGCTGTTGAACAGAGAGACCTACTTGATCTCCCAAAACAAGATAGATTTCTGTCAGATCACTTGATTACTTACCAGAGGTTAATGGTAAGACCCTACTACTGAAGATACCAAATGCTATTGCCACAAACCATGGAGAGACATAGTTGTCATCTGGATGGGAGCCAATCATCAGACAATTAGCCCATCTAGTGCTGGAAGGCACTATATGAGCTACCAGAGGAAAGTGGCCAACATCTGTCCAAGCAACTCAAAGTCTAAGTGACTCAGAAGTAAACAAATTGACATACTGCTCAAAAAAGTGCAATAGTGGCACACAGCCATGGTGGGTAACCAACTGCTCTTGGATTGGCTAACAGATATGCTCAGTGGAAAGGAAACCATATCTGGAACTGATAAACAAGTCAGAACCATATCCAGATAATAATTCTGTTCTCCATTGTCAAGCTCCCATTAACCTTACACTATAAGAGGGTCTACACTCTTTTAATTCTCCCTAAATTAATAATGGTTATCCCATTTAACTGGTGCTGACTTCATTCTCCATCGAAGGATCTGCTTCTCTTTTTCAGATGGGAGCTGGACTGAGGAGATAAATGACCCAGTGCACTCCACCTCAGCCCCTGCTGAAATCACAGAGGAATTAGGGAAATGAGCAAGAGCGCTTCTTTCTTAGTGGATCTGATATCAGCACAAGGGTGAAGGAGATAGACACTTAGGACACTCAACACCTACAAAACCAGAGATCCAGAGGCTTCTAAGTGCCCATCACTGAAGTAGATGTAAAATGCCCACAGCATGGCTCAGGGAATATTAAAGAAGTGGGGGTGAAAAGATCATTAAAGCCACAAGTTGGGACATTTTACACAGAGACATTGCCTCTCCATAATACATGACTCACAATCTCCATGGGGTTGACCTGCATCTCAAATGCAGAAGGCCTTTTCAGAACAGAAGAATGGAGGAGGGAAAGGATGGTACCAACATGTGTTGTTTACATACAAAATATGTACATATATAATAAAAATAAATAAATAAATTTTTAAAAAGAACTGGAAGTCTACCATGTCATAGATCTCAAAACAAGCAAATAAAACACAAAATAATTTCAGAGTAAATGCAAATTTAAAATGAATTTATTTTAACCAAATCAATTTCTATTCAGGATGCTATCTACCATAAACAATATCTCAGAAATTTTATTTTCATATAACAAATTTCTTATTAAATTAGTTTTAAAATAATTTTGGATAAGTTAGAAGCAGTTTTACACTGTATTTCTGAATATTATAGTTTATAAATTAATTGAAATCACTGTATGTGAGTTGTCAATAAGATGCATATAATTTTGTTGTCTTACTACAGTACACAGGAATATTCCATTCTATGAGTACAAACTCTTATAATTATTTAAATAGTTGGGTTAGTTGTCTGTTGCTATGCAACAATATTACCATAAGCTTCATGGCTTAAAACAATAAATATTAGCTCACAGCACCTGTGATTTAGGAGTCTGTATTCTTAGTTTGCCAACTTTAAGGCTACAACCAAAGTGTCAGTATGGATTTAGCACTTAACTTATGCCTGAATCAGAAAAGACTTGGTCCTTCATTCATCTGTTTATATGCAATATGCACTTACTTGCAGACTGACAGACTGAGTGCTACTCACACTCCAAGGGTGACAATTAATCTACAGTATGGATATCTAGAAGTATTTTCATGGATGCTACTCCAGATTTTATCCACCATGTTAATCAGAAAAATTGTACTTATAACACATAACAGCAACTATAGGGAAAAAACAGGTTTTTACATATTATATTTAGTAATTGTGCCACATTAACTTAATGCTTAAAATCATTTTATGTATTCAAATATCACATGAATATTTTATGAAATATTCTTTAATCTTTTGTATTCTCTTTGATTTTATTTGCTGGAAGAAATAGTTATTGTAAAAATTATTTTTACATTATTATATATATTATATTATATATTATACATACATTATATACATACACTTATATATGCATATATATATGGAAGTTTTATATATATATATATATATATATATATATATATATATATTTGTGTGTGTATGTATAAAACTTCCATAATTTCAGACAAGAAACCATGATATTTTCCTCCTCTCCCCCACTTTCCCCTTCATAACTCGGCTCTCAATCATATACCCTCCCACTCCTCATTAGTCTCTTTTAATTTTGATGTCATCATCTTTTTCTCTATTATGAGAGTTTTGTGTAGGTGTTGCTAAGCATCGAAAGGTCATAGATATCAAGGCCTATTTCCATAAAGACAGTAGCATTGTAAGGAGTGGTACCCATCCTTTGGTGCCTACATTCTTTCCGCCACCTCTTCCACAATGGACCCTGAGAGCTCGGAGGGTGTGAGAGTTTCAGTGATGGACACTCCTCCGTCCCTTCTTCTGAGCACTATGTTGCCTTTTCGGTCATCCCAGTGGTCATCACCATCTGAAAAGAGAAACTTCTCTAACCACAAGTGAGAGTAGCATTAATACATGAATATGAACATTAAGTGTAATGTTTTCAGGGCAATGTGGTGAGAATAATATATGCATTTATTCATACAAGAGCAGCCATTATACAGCTAAGGCTCATGACTTCCCCTGCCATAGGCTTTTGACTAGGCTTTTAGAACCAGGCATGTATTCTCTCTCATAGAGCAGGCCTTCAGTCCAATTAGAGAGCATTTGGTTTCCCCCAGAGCAGATATGCCACTATTGCACTTTTTGGGGCATTTGGTCTGTCTGACCAAACTTGAGGCTTCTACATTCACTGATTTCACCACTGATGACTTCTGGTTCCCATAAGGCTGCATACAGTGCACCCTTTTCCAGCTTTTATTTGGCTGATAGACAGGGAAAAGGTTTTCTGCTCAGCACCAGCTTGATTTCTTAGTGACTTTGCCACTCAGGTATGTGATGTCTTCAGCAATAGGGTCTTACCATCTCTTTCTCAAGGGAAATCAAGGGCCTTGTCAATAGTCTCTACTGTTTTGGAGGCAACATGGACCTCCCTGGCCAACAACTCACTTGAAGGTATACCATCCCTGGCACTACAATCTAGAGCTTCTGGATGTGCCATTTTTCAAAAAAGTAGTTTTCATATGTCTTATTCAGAATAACTTGAGTTTTGATTAACCCCCTCACCACCATTTTTTTACACAATCTCTTCCTCTGGCCTCACCTTGCCTTTACTCTTCCTGTAATCTGTTCTTCTAATTACATATGTGCAATACTATCCCCTTAAGTCTTTCCCTCTTCTCCCTTCCTAATAGCCTTTTTCTAGCTTACTGGCCTCTGCTACAGATTTTTGGTTCCAGGTCACACACATCTATACATTTGTATCCACATATAAGAGAAAACCTGTGATGTTTGGCTTTCTGGGCCTGGGTTACCTCACTTAGTATAATCCTTTCCAGATCCATCCATTTCCCTGAAAATTTCATAATTTCATTTATTTTTAGCACTGAATAGAACTCCATTGTGTAACATCTTTATTATCCATTCATCTGTGGATGGACATCTAGGCTGGTTCCATTTCCTAGCTATTGTGAATAGAGCAGCAATAAACATGGTTCTCCAAGTACCTCTAAGGTAATAAGAAGAGTCATTAGAATATATGCCTAAGAGTGCTATAGCTGAATCATATGGTAAATCTATTGTTAGCTGTCTCAAGCACATCCACAGTGATTCCCACTATACCAGATTATGTTTCCCCCAACAGTGTAGAAGTGTTCCCCTTTCTCTGCATCCTGACCAACATTTATGGTCATTTGTTTTCTTGATGGTAGCCATTATGACAGGAGAAAAATGGAATCTCACAGTAGTTTTACTTTGCATTTCCCTGATGGCTAATAATGTAGAACACTTTTTTTTAGAAGTTTATATGCCATCTGTATTTATTCTGGTGAGAACTCTTATTTAGTTCCATGGCCCATTTTTTAAAGGGGTTGGTTGATTTCTTATTGTTCTGTTTTTTGAGTTCTTTGTGTATTCTGGATTCTGTCACATGTGTATCTGACAAGGATTTTCTCCCATTCTGTAGGTTGTCTCTTTGCCTATTCAGTGTCCTTTGCTGTACAAAAGGTTTGTAATTTCATGAGATTCCAGTTGTTGAATAGTGATTTTATTTCCTGAACAATTGGGGTTATATTCAGAAAATTATTACCTATGTCAATAGGTTGAAGGGTTTTCCCAACCTTTTTCTGTAGCAATTTCATAGCTTCAGGTCTGACATTAAGGTCCCTGGTCCACTTGGATTTGATTCTTGTGCATATAGAAATAGAATAGATTTTTACCCTTCTACATATAGATATCCAGTTATCCCAGCACCTCTGGTTGAAGAGGCTGTATTTTCTCCAGTGAATAGGTTTTTGCCATTTTTGTCCACAATCAGAAGTCTCTAGCTGCCTAGATTAATATCGGAGACATCTATTATGTTCCATTGATCTACTGGTCTGTCTTGGTGACAATACCATGCTGTTTTGGTTACTATGGCTTTTTAATATAGCTTAAAATTGGGTATGATGATACCTCCAGACTTATTTTTGTTGCTCAAAATTTTTTTGCCTATTCAAGGTTATCAGATGAATTTTAGGATTGTTTTTTTCTATTTCTGTGAAGAATGTCATTGGAATTTTAATAGGGATTGCATCAAATATGTAGATTGCTTTTGGTAAGGTTTACATTTTCACAATATTGATTCTTCCAATCCAAGAACATGGGATGTCTTTCCATTTCCTGTGTCTTCTGCAATTTCTTGCTTGAGTGTTTTAAAGTCCCCCTTGTAGTGATCCTTCAGTTCCTTGGTTAAATTCATTCAAAGGTACTTTATTTATTTGTTTACTTATTTTTGATGCAATTATGAATGGGAGACATTCCCTGATTTTATCCTCCTCATGTTGTTGTTAGTATACAGGAAAGCTACTGATTTCTATCTTTTTATGTTGTTTCCCACTGCTTTACAAAAAGTGTTTACCAGTGCTAACAGTTTTCTCATAGAGGCTTTAGGGTCCTTTATGTATAGAATCATATCATCTGTAAAGAGTGATAATTTGATCTATTCCTTTCCAATTTGTATCCCTACTATGAGTGTTTCTTGCCTTGTTGGTATAGCTAAGACTTCCAGTACTATATTAAATAAAAGTAGGGACAGTAGACATCCTTTTCTTGTTCCTGAATTTAGTGGAAAGCTTCAAGATTTTCCCTGTTTAGTATTATACTGGCTGTAGGTTTTTCATAAACAGCTTTAATTATGTTGAGATATTTTCCTTCTAGTCCCAGTTTCTATAATACTTTTACCATGAACGGATATTGGATTTTTAAGTGCTTTTCTCCATCTATTGAGATGATAATGTGAATTTATTCTTCAGACCATTAACATGATGTGTTGCATTTATCAACTTACATATGCTAAACCATCCCTGCATTCCTGGGATACAGGCAACTTGGTTGGGGTAGGTAATCTTTCTGATATATTCTTGCATTTTGTTTGCCAATATTTTGTTCAGAATTTTTGCATCTATGTTTATGAAGGAGATTGTTCTGTAATTTTCTTCTTTTTCTGTCTTTGTCTGGTTTTGGCATCAGGGTGATGCTGGCTTCTTAGAAGGAGATCAGTAGAATTTATTATTTTCTATTTTATGGAAAAGTTGGAGACACAGTGGGGTTAGTCTTTCCATGAAGGTCTGGTAAAATTCAGCAGTGAATCCATCTGGTCCTAAACATTTTTAGTTGGGAGACTTTTTATAACTTCTTGGATCTTTGTACTTGCTATAGTTTTATTTAATGGTTGATTTAATTTTAGTAGGTCATATTAATCAAGGAAATCCTATATTTCTTTCAGATTTTCAAACTTAGATATATATATAGTCTTAAAGTATGTTCTTATAATTTTCTGAATTTGGTATCAGTTGTACTGGTGCCTTTTTCATCTCTAAGTTTATGAGTTTTTGTCTCTTATGTCTTTCTTCTGGTCAGATTTGCTAAGAGTTTATCAATCTTGTTTATCCTTTCAAAGAACAAACTCTGTTTTATTGATTCTTTGGATTTTGTTTGTTTGTTTCTATTTCATTAATAAGTGCCCTAATCTTTTTTTGTTGTTGTTGTTGTTTGTTTATTAGCATCTTTATTTAGTTCAAAACTGCAGACAGTGTAACAATTCCAATTAACATACTTCAACCTTTCTATACAGAAAATAACAAAAGTAATATTCAACAGAGCTTGCAACACAGATTTTTCCAATCATATTCACTTGTCTGCCCCTTCAGTCTCAGTCCCTTTAAACCAGAGAACTCAGTTCTAATTAAATACTAACTCTTTTCATCAAGGATGACTTCCTCAAGTTTCTTTCAGTTTTCCCAGGACAGGACTTACCCTAAGTGGAGACCAGGGCCATAATGAACAAAAGATACTGAGGCCTGTTTCATTAACCATTCAGCATCAAATAGTAAGATCATCACTGAAACTTGTTTTAGTAGCCCCTTTTCAGAGAAAGCACCAATGAAAGTTTGCAAGACAGCTGAGTTCAGTCAAGTATTTAGGAAAAAGAAACATAGCACCAATGATGATTTTCATTTCCATCCACATTAGAGGAATCAAGGTGTTCAACAGCGACCAATTCAGAAGAAAGCAGCTTTGGCCACTATAAGCCCTAGTGTGCTCCAAGGCACAGATTCAACCAGTATTTAAGAAAAAAAGCCATCAAAGCCTTAACCTTTGCTTACATCTTTTTTTTTTTAAATTTATTTATTTGAGAGCGACAGACACAGAGAGAAAGACAGATAGAGGGAGAGAGAGAGAATGGGCGTGCCAGGGCTTCCAGCCTCTGCAAACGAACTCCAGACGCGTGCGCCCCCTTGTGCATCTGGCTAACGTGGGACCTGGGGAACCGAGCCTCGAACCGGGGTCCTTAGGCTTCACAGGCAAGCGCTTAACCGCTAAGCCATCTCTCCAGCCCTGGTTACATCTTTATTGAAGTTATACAAAATGGGTCCTCAAAGTGAAAACATACATTATATAAAAAACCACATTCCCTTGAGAGAGGATTCTGCTCCCGCTCTTAACATGCAGTGCTTTCAACTGTAGCTGTAGCTTCCACTGTCCACTCCACTGCTACGTGGCTTTCAGCCCGATTCTCAGTCTCAGCTTCCATGTTTTCCGAAACTTCATCTCCACTGGGGACAGCATCCCCGCTGCCTCCATTCACCTCCAGCTCCTGTTTGGCTTTCTTTGCTTCATCTTTCCGGGAGCTCTCTTCCTCTGGTTTCCTCTTTTTTCTCACAAGATGGGAAATATCAGTCACACTATTCGACGAGGAAGCACCATCTGTTGATTTTCTACTGGCAATCATGGAGACTGAAGAGCCTCCTCCACTGGAAGTGAAGCCTGAAGTAGAGCTTTCCACCAGAGTGGCTTTCAGAGCCAATTCAGCTACATTCCCATTATGCTGGGACTCCTTTGCATCTTCTATCTTCTCTCTTATTTGAGGTAGCAGCTCCTTCAGTTCTTCAATTTCTTTTTCATATTCAATAAATGATCCTTCAGCTTCCTTCATCTGATCATTTAGTACAGCCATTCTCTTCTCAATGACTTCAATAGATTTGTTGAATTGTGACACTGCCTCGTCATATTGTGAGTTATAACCATAGACCAAGCCCAACTGATAGTGAGTCTCAGCAAGGAGACAGTCATGTGCTTCCAAATACTGTTCTTGCAGGTTTAAGCAAGCCTGGAACTCTTCTACTGCTTGGATGTAATTCTCAGATTCAACACTAACTTCTCCAAGTTTAAGGTGTGCCTGTGCAGCACAAAGCTGGGCTTCTCTTGCTTCTTGCCTTTTAAAAATGATCTTTGCTAAATCCATCATATCCCAGGCAAGTTCTAGGTTTCCAATCTCCTCTTCTTCATTTTCTTGGAGAGACTTATTTTCTAGAACTGATTCATTTGGGGTTTGTTCAGCTTTGTCATTATCTTTGTCCTCCTCCTCCGAGCCTTCAGTTTCCTCACCCTCTTTCATCTGTTCTTCTCTCTCTTGTTTCTCTTCATTAGCAGCTATCTTAATTTTGTCTTCAGATGCTTTCTCAGTAGCTCTCTGGGCTACCTTGATCTCTAACCCATCTCCAGCTGCCTCAGACTCTTCTACAGGTAGTTTAGTCTCCTCCTGGCTAAGAATCAGCTCTGCCTTGACCTCCTCTACATTTGAATTTGAGTCATCATCTTTAGTTTCTGTCAGTCTTTCTGAAGTATGTAGTTCACTAGAGGTCTGAGCTCCTACAGCTGACAGTCCACTGACTACACCATCCTTGGGGACAACTATGATCTCCTGCTGAGGTTCCTCAGAGACTGCCAATCCAGCCTCTGCAGCCTCTGTTATCAACATTAGTGACTCTTCAACAGAAGGCACATCTTGCCCTACCAGTTGCTCAAGACCATCCCTTCCTGGCTCATTGTCAGAGGTAGTTACCAGCTCCTTTGGCTCACAACCACCCACATCCACTGACTTCACTGTTGAATCTACTGACTCTGCTTCTACCTCCACTGAAGAGCCCTGCTTTTCAGGGACTGAAAGTTCATCTTTTGAAGCTTCTTCTGGCTTTTCCTCCTTGATCAAAATTTCCTCTCCCTGCTTCTCCTGAATCCCTTTTTCACTGCACTCTTTATTTTGAACATCAGCTCCAGAAACTTTTCCTTCCTCATTGTATAATTCCTGTTTTGGTTTCCCAGAAGTAACCTCAGCATCATTCAGTCCTTCTGGTACTGTTGCTTCTTTTGCTTCTTCAGAGGTTTCAGTTAACTGATTGGAAGTTGATTCAACTCTTTCCTGTAGCTTCTCTGCAGGCTCACTTATATCTATCTCTTCTCCTTCACCCTTCTCCATTTCACTCTCCTGTTCTGTATCAGTTTCAGGCTTTGCCAGAGACTTTCCTTCTGTTTTTTTTTTTTTTGCTTCTTCTTTTTCTCTCATGGCGTCATAAACCTGTTCTCTCAACTCTTCCCTTGCTTCCTCATTTACATTATCATTATTTTCTACCAGAGATTCATCTTCTGTTTTTTCTTCTTCCTCTTCCACCTTCTAAGGCATTTCCCAACACTCCAATCTCCATTCTGGCCAACTCCAAAAGTGATTTCCCATAGTAAAAGAAGGCTTCTCCACACTCATTAGCTGTTTCTCCATATTTCTTACCTAAAAGACTGGCTGCCTCCTGGAATGCATTAACAGCTGCTGGAATATCTCCCATCACCAGATTTTTTCTGTCCCAATCCCAATAGTTTCTTAGCTTTGCTATCCACATCCAAACTAAAATGCACAGGCACAAAGCCCTGGGTTTGATCCCCAGCACTTGTTAGCGGACACCGGCTCCGCGGTGATGGCAGCAGTGGCTGTAGACTCTGTGGTCATCGTTTCCCCGGTAGAGGTGCTCCCGTGGTGGTGGGGGGGGGAGGGGATGGGGGGAGAGAAGAGAGCCTGTGTAAAAAACACAGACAACAACCTGGAACGCCACAAACTGACTCTGCCTCAGAAAATGGCAAATTCAGTGCCCTAATCTTTACTATTTCTTCCTGTCTACTCATTTTTTGGTTTGCTTTGTTCTTCTTTTTCCAAGGTCTTAAGGTGAAACTTTAAATTGTTTACTTGTTAACTCTCTAATTTCTTAATATAGGCACTTAGAGCTAAAAACTTCCCTTTAAAGACTGCCTTCATTATGTTCCAAAAGTTTTGACATGTGGTATTCTCATCATCATATGATTCTATGAAGTTATTGATTTATTTTTTGATTTGTTCAATGACCCATTCATCATTCAATAGTGTACTCTTTAGTCTCCATGAATTTCAGTATGCTCTGTAGTTTTTCTTGTTGCTAATTTGTAGTTTAATCCCATTGTGGTCTATTACAGTACAAGGGACTATTTTAATTTCCCTGTATTTGTTGAGATTTGCTTTATGTCCTACTATATTGTCTATTTTAGAGAATGTTCCATGTGCTAATGAGAAAAATATATACTCTGCAGCATTTGAATGGAATGTTCTGTAGATATCTATTAGGTCCATTTGTTCAATGACATCATTTAACCCATATGTCTCTCTATTTTTTGCTGGGATATCTTGTCAGTTGATGACAGTGGGTTATTGAAGTCACCCACTACAATTGTTTTTGGTGGTATCTGTGACCTTAAGTCTAATAGTGTTTGATGAAATTGGGGGCCACTAAGTTAGGTGCACATATGTTTAGGATTGTGATGTCCTCCTCTTGGAGTGTGTCTTTAATTAGCATAAAATGACATTAATTATGTTTCCTCTTTATGTATCCTGTCAGATATTAGGATAGCAATCCCTGCTAGTTTCTTAGGGCCATTTGCTTCAAACACCATTTTCCATCCTTTCACCCTAAGACAGTATCTCTTTTATTGAAAGATGAGCTTCCTGGGGGCTGCAAAACCATGATCCTGCCTTTTTATTTTTATTTTTATTTATTATTAATTAGTTTTGTCCTCAGTGAATATAGTCAAATTGGTACCATTACTGGCCTCTTCCCTATCCTCCCCCCCCCTCCATGGCCCTTCCTTTTTGAAGTATATAGGTCATGCATTGTGGAGCTAGCCCTCAATTATGGGTAGGAGGAAATGTCTCTGAGTATTATGACCCAATGTGTGACTATGACATTCTTTCTGCCCACTCTTCTGCAAAATTTACCTGGGTTAATTTTAGGTCTGCTTCCTTGACGAGGTCTTGGGAGCCTCTGTGTCTCTGAATATCTAATTTGGTAGGAATTAATTGTTCTCTGTGTTGATCTCCTTCACCCTTGTGCTGGTAGCAGGTTCACCAAGAAAATAACACCCTTGCTTGTTTTGCCAATTATTTTTAGGTTCAGGTAGGGCCTTTTTGAAGTATAGTGGGGTGATTTTCTCCTTAGGTTGTGCATCTATCTTAAAAAGAGAAGCAGATACTCCCAAGGAGAGTAAAGTTAGCACCACATAAATGGGATAATGCTTATTTTTTGTAAGAGAGAATTTAATAAGTGTAGGGCCTCTTGTAGACCACGAGTGGTGGCAGCTTGATAATGGAGAGTGGGCTAATTTTTGAATATGGTTCTGACTTGTTTCCCAGCTCCAGCTATGGCCCATTTTGTTAGTGGGTTGTTTGACTTTTTGTTGTTTAGGTTTTTGAGTTCTTTGTAGATTCTAGACATTAGGCCTCTGTCAATTGGATATTTAGCTAATATTTTCTCCCATTCTGTGGGAGATCTATTGGCTTTGCTTATTGTATGTTTGTCTGTGAAGAAACTCTTCAGCTTCATGTGATCTCATTGGTTTAGTGTTTCTTTAAGATCCTGTGCTACTGTGGTATTGTTCAGGAAGTCTTTTTCCATTCCTGTATCATGGAAAGTTCCTTCTATATTTTCTTCCAGTACTAGCTGATTTTCCAGTCTTATATTTAGGTCTTTGATACATTTGGGCTTGAGTGTTGTGCATGGCAAGATGTGTGGATCAAGTTTCAATTTCCTACATATGATTATCCAGTTTTTCCAGCACCATTTGTTGAAGATGCTGTCTTTTTTCCAGCCTATATTATTAGGGTCTTTGTCAAATATCAAGTAGCTGTAGTTCCTTGACCCAAAGTCTGGGTCCTTAATTCTATTCCACTGGTCTATACTCCTGTTTTTTATGCCAGCACCATCCTGCTTTCATTACTATGGCTTTGTAATATAGCTTTAGATCAGGTATGGTGACGCCTCCAGAGGTATTTCTTTTGCTGAAGATATGCTTGGATATACAAGGCCTTCATCCTTTCCATATGAATTTTGAGATCATTTTTTCTATCTCTGTGAAGAACAATGCTGGGATTTTAATTGGAATTGTATTAAATCTGTATATTGCCTTTGGTAGGATTGACATTTTCACAATGTTAATTCTGACTATCCAGATTCTGCCTATCCAGGAGCATGGGAGGTCTTTACATTTTCTCAAGTCCTCTTCAATTTCTTTTTTGAGTGCTTTTATGTTTGCATTGTATAGATCTTTCACTTCTTTGGTTAATGATATTTCAACATTTTTTTTTCTATTGAAAATGGGACCATCTTCCTTATTTCTTTCTCTGTATCTTTGTCATTTGGATGTAGAAAGGCTACTGAATTTTATGCATTGATTTTGTATCCTGCTACTTTGCTAAATGAATTAACCACCTTCAAGAGGGATGGAATCTCTCGGGTCTCTTATGTATAGCATCATGTCGTCTGTGAGTACAGCTAACTTAACTTCTTCCTTCCCAAATTGTATCACTTTTATTTCTTTCTCCTGTCTTATTTCTTGAACTAGGACTTCCAGTACTATATTGAAGAGCAGAGGTGAGAGTGGACATCCCTGTATTGTTCCTGATCTCAATGGGAATTCCTCCAGTCTCTCTCAATTAAGTATTATTTGGGCTTTAGGAGCTTTTTATATTGCCTTTTTATATTATGATATGAACGAACGATGCCAATTCTCGCCAGTGTTTAGATCATGAAGTGATGTATTTTGTCAAAGGCCTTCTCTGCATCTATTGGAATGATCATGTGGTTTTTGTGTTTAACCTTGTTTATGTGCTATATTGCATTGACAGATTTCTGTATGTTGTACCACCCCTTTGTTCCTGGGATGAATCCCACTTGATCAAGGTGGTTAATACTTTTACATTTTATTTATTTAATTATTTTTTTATTTGAGACAAAGAGAAAGACAGGCACATGCACATACACACACAGACAGACAGAGAGAATAGGCATGCCAGAACCTCCAGCTACTCCAGAACTCTAGACCCATTGGTCACCTTGTACATCTGGCTTGCATGGGTCCGGGGGAATTCAACTGAGGTTCTTTGGCTTTGAAGGCAAACACATTTACCACTAAGCCATCTCTCCAGCCAACTAATGCTTTTGAAGTGTTGTTGGATTCGGTTTATGAGGATTTTGTTCAGGTTCTTTGCATCTAAGTTCATCAGGGAAATAGGCTGGTAGCTTTCTTTTCTTTTGACATCTCATCCTAGTTTTGGAATCAGAGTGATACTAGCTTCATAGAAGGAGTTGTGTAAGCTTTCTCTGTTCTCCAGTTGTGTGGCACAGTTTGAGAAAGTTTGGTTTGAGTTCTTCTATGAAGATTTGAAAGATTCAGCTGAGAAGCCATCTTGTCATGGACTCTTCTTTTGGGGGAGGATTTTATTACTTTTTCAATCTCAATAAGTGTGATAGGTTTGTTTAGGAGATTAATCTGCTCTGAGCTTAGCTTTGGTAGATGATAAGTGTCCAGGAATTTATCCATTTCCTCCATATTATCCAGTTTTCTGGAGTAGAGGTTTTTGAAATAAGTCCTGATGATTCTCCCAATTTCACTTATGTCTATTTGGATCTCTCCTTTTTCATGTCTAATTTTGTTAATTTGAAGGGTCTCTCTCTCTTTTTTTCTTTTTCTCCTTGATCAAATTGGCCAGGGGTTTGTCAATCTTCTTTAATTTTTCAATGAAACAGCTCTTTGTTTCATCAGTTTTCTTAATATTTTTCTTAGTTTCCAATTCATTAATTTCTGCTCTGATCTTAATTATTTCTTTCTATCTGTAGCTCTTTGGGTTGGATTCTTCTTGATTTTCCAGTGCCTTTAGGTGGATTGTGAGGTTATTGACTTGAGATCTCTCTGTCTTTGTTATGAAGGCATTTACTGCTCTGAATTTTCCCCTGAGGACCACCTTCATTGTGTCTCATAAGTTTTGGTATGATGTGTTCTCATCGCCATTCATTTCTAGTAATTTTGTAATTTCATTTTTTATTTCCTCCACTACCCATTTATTTTTTAAAAGTGTGCTGTTCAGTTTCCTGGAGCCAATGAGATTCTTGACATGTCTTTTGTTGTTAATTTCTAGCAAAATAGCATTGTGATCTGATATCATGTAGGGAATTATGTCAATCTTCCTAAATATATGGAGGCAGGCTTTGTGACCCAGTATATGATCCATTTTAGAGAATGTTCCATGGGCTGCTGAGAAGAATTTGTTGTCTGTGTATTTGGGATGGAATTTTCTATACATATCTGCTAGGTCTAAGTGATTTATGGTTTTGTTGAGCTCTCTTACTTCCCTGTTGAGTTTCCGTTTGGATGATATATCTACTACTGATAATGATGTATTGAAGTCCCCAGCTATGATGGTGTTGGTGATTATTTCTGTTTTATTGTCAAGTATGTTTTGTTTTATGAACTGTGGTGCCCCTGTGTTTGGTGCATAAAAATTTATGATTGTGATATCCTCTTGATGGATTGCTCCCTTGGTAAGTAGGAAGTGGCCTTCTTTGTCTTAATTGATTATTTTTGGTTTAAAGTCATTTTATCCAATATTACAATAGCTATTCCTGCTAATTTCTTATTTCCATATTATTGTTTTCCACCTTTTCACCCTGAGGTGGTGTCTGTCTTCAGTGGTGAGGTGGGTTTCTTGAAGACAACAGACGTAGGGGTCTAATTTTCTGATCCATCCTGTTAGCTTGTGTCTTTTGATGGGTAAATTAAGACCATTAATATTTAAGGTAAAGACTGTGAGGCTTGATTTGATCCCTGCCATAATGTGTTGGTATATGTGGTTTCATGTTTTCATGGACTATGAAGATTTTTGTGCCTTATCTGAGTTTAGTTATTGTGATCTGCTTGTTGTAAGCATTTGAGGTTGATTATTTGACACTTCTCTGTGGAGATTTTCCTGAAATACTCTTTGTAGGCTTGGTTTTGTGTTCATATGGTTGTAAAGTTTAGTTTTGTCATAGGAAGTTTTTCTTCACCATGTATTATGAGGGATACATTTCCTGGGTAGAGCAATTTGTGTTGAAAGCCGTAGGTTCTTAGGCTTTGCAGTGTTCCATTCTAGGCCCTTCTGGCTTTCAGGGTTTCCATTCAGAAGTTTGAAGTAATTCTGTTGGTGTTAACTTTAAAGGTGATGTGCTGCTTTTCCCTAGCTCCTTTTAGGATTTTCTCTTTGGTGCCAATATTTAGAGTCTTAATGGCAATATATCTTGGAGAGTTTCTCCTTTGGTTCAATCTGTTTGGAGTTCTGTAAGCTTATTGTAATTTGATGGGCCTTTCTTTTGAGAGAGTGGGAATGTTTTATTTGATTATTTTGTTAAATAATTTCTCCATGCCTTTGGTTTGAATTTCATTCTCTTCTTGTACTACCATGACCCAGATGTTATGACGTTTAAGGATATCCCACAATTCCTTCATGTTCTGTTCACAGAAATTTTGGAATTCTCATGTTGTTTCTTCTGTCTTGTCTTCCAGATTGGAGTTTCTATCCTCCACGTGGCTGACTCTCTCCTTGAGAGCTTCTAAAGACCTTTGGGCTTGTGCAATTAGGTTTTCATTTTCTACTACTTTTCTATGTATACTTTCCATCCCTCTGTCATGCTCCTTTTTCACATCATTTTTTTTTTATTTTCTTGATGCTTCTTGGAATTCTTCCTTGCATTTCTTTATGTTTTCATTTAGCATTGCCAGCTGATTTTTGAGTTCCTCTTTTTTCCTTCACTCTCCTTCATACCTCTTAACTGTCTTTGAACTCCTTCCATTTTCTTATCTATTAGGTCTAGTATAGTGATGGCAACATCCACATGATTTTCTGTCCTTTGTTGCTTTTCTTCAAGTTCTCCCAGTATGTTGGTCAGGATTGCATTGCTCATAGCTTCATTTTTTTATTCTGACCCTAATGTCTCTTCTATGTTTTGATTAGAGATATTCATTGCAGGATTGGGTGGTCTTATTGGATTTACTTGCATTTGATTTTTCAATTTATTTATTTGTGTTATGGTCTGTCCATCACAGTATATAAGGAGAGTAGGACTGTGGTCTTGATGGGCAGGTTAAGTGGTGCCTCTTGTTGAAGCTGGCCTGAGCTAGCATGCAGGCAAGCAGATGGGAAGAGTGCTTCTGAGCTAACACTTGGGTAGGCAGAACAGCCTGAGTGCAAGCATGGTGGGACACTAAAGCAGACTGAGCTCATACACAGCAGGACTCTGAAGCAGCCTGAGCTCTCGTGCAGTGGACACTGGTGGTGGGCAGGTGGGTGGCTGGCCAGAGTGACAGAGGGAAGATTGGGGCTGAGCTGATGTAGGCAGACAAGCAGAGTGAGCCTGAGCTCACATGGGCAGATGGAATGGGCCTGAGACCCTGTGTGGATGGGCTGGTGGCTGGAGCAGTAAGCAGGTAAATGGTTAGAGCAGGCTAAGCTTTCATGGGTGAATGGGTGGGGCACACATGGCAGGCAGATGGACAGATCAAGCCTGAGCTCGAGCAGGCCAGTGGGTGGAGCCTGCCTGAGATCACATGTGGGTGGGGGATAGCAGGGCAATTGCCCCTGTGCAGTGAGGCAAGTAGAACTATGATGACCTGGGTCCCTTTTCCTACAGTGAGTGTAGGAGTATCCTGAGGCTGAATCTATGGCTGCAGCAGCTGCTTGGGAGCATTGGGAGACTGGTGGTCTACCCACAAGGAAGGGAATCAGTGATTCCCTTTTCTTCCTCTCTCCACTGGTGATCTATTAGAGATTTAGCTCCCCTAAAAGACCCAGTGAACCCTTACGCCTTGCCTTTCTTTCCCAGAGAGGTGCAATGCAGTTAGGTGGTCACCATCTTGGAGGATCCTACCTTTTAATCCCGTATGCAAGCCTGCATCTTTTGGTTGGGGCATTGATACCACTGGTATTATGAGTTATTATTGAAAAGTATGTATTTATTCTTGCCATGCTTCATTTTTTTAGTGCTTCCTGTTTTCCCTTTACTAGCTTGTTTTAACTGTTGTTTGAGTAAAGTTTATTTTTTCCTATTTCCACCAGTGTGTGTTTTGCTTTCTCTTCAGCATGAAAGATTCCTTCAAGTTTTTTCTGTAGAGCTGGTTTAGTTGTGATAAATTTCTTAGGTCTAGTTTTTGTTGTGGAATATCCTTATTTATCCATCAATTTTGATAGATAGTTTTGCAGGATAACATAATCGTGGTTGACAGTTGTTATCTTTCAGAACTTGGAATACATCATTCAAAGCCCATCTGGCTTTTAAAGTTTGTTTCGAGTAATCTGCTGTTATTCTGATTGGCTTGTATGTGACTTGATCTTTCTCTCTAACTTGTTTCAATATGTTTTCTTTGTTTTATGTGTTTAATAGTTTAATTATAACATGGTAAGGAGAGGTTCTTTCCAGGTTTTACCTGTTTGGTGTTCAAAAAGATTCTTGTATCTGCATTGGCATTTCTTTCCCAATTTTGTTGAAAGTGCCTACTAAGCCTCTGGATTGAAATTCTTCTCTTTCTACTATACCCTGAATTCTTATGTTTGATCTTTTCATACTCTCCTGGATATCTTGAAATTCCCATTCATACCTTCCTATTAGCTTGTCTTTCTCTTTGTTGGAGTGTTCTACATCTGCCACTTGGTCTTCTTGTTTAGGTATTCTCTTCACCCCTTCATCCACTATACTGGTGAGAATTTCCACAGACTTATTTTATTTGACTGACTGTTTACTTTAGAGGTAGAATTTCAGCCTGGTGTTTCTTCAGTATTTCTATTTCTTTATTCATGTCTTATAATGACCTTCTTATTTAATTAAGATGGTTTTCTGTGTTATCTTTCAGGAGTTATTTTGGGCCTTTTCACCCCCATTAATCTATTCTTCTACTTACATATGTACAATACCATCCTATTAAGTACCCCCTCCCTTCTTTCTCTTCCCTTTATATCTATTTTCTAGATAACTGGCCTCTGCTACTGAGATTTTTCCTTCTCAAACAGAAGGCCAGTCATATGTAGCTAGGATCCACATATGAGAGAGAACATGTGATGCTTGGTTTTCTGGGCCTGGGTTACCTCACTTAGTATAATCCTTTCCAGATGCATCCATTTTCCTGCAAATTTCATAACTTCATTTTTCTTTACTGCTGAGTAGAACTCCATTGTATAAATGTGCCATTCATCAGTTGAGGGACATCTAGGATGGTTCCATTCCCCAGCTATTGTGAATTGAGCAGCAATAAACATGGTTTAGCATGTAATTCTAAGGAAATGGGATGAGTCCTTAGGGTATATGCGTAGGAGTGCTATAGCTGGGTCATATGGTAGATAAATTTTTAGCTGTCTTAGGAACCTCCACACTGATTTCCACAATGGCTGGACTGGATTGCATTCCCACCAACAGTGTAGAAGGGTTCCTACATCCTCACCAGCATTTATGGTCATTTGTTTTCATGATGGTAGCCAATCTGATAGGAGTGAGATGAAATCTCAACATAGTTTTATTGTGCATTTCCCTGTTGACTAAGGATGTAGAATATTTTTTATAATGCTTGTACACCATCTGTATTTCTTCTTTTGAGAACTATTTAGTTCCATAGCCCATTTTTAATTGGCTTGTTTGATTTCTTATTATTATTCTTATTATTTAATTTTTTGAGTTCTTTGTATATCCTAGATTCTAATCCTCTATCAGATGTATATCTGGCAAAGATTGTTTTTTTTTTTTCCCTATTCTTTAGGTTGCCTCTTTGCTTTATTCAGTGTCCTTTGCCATATAAAATCTTTGTAATTTCATGAGGTCCCAGCAGTTAAACTGTGGTTTTATTGCCTGAGCAATTGGGGTTATATTCAGAAAGTCATTGCTAACACCATTATGTGGAAGGGTTTCCCATACTTTTTCCTCTAGTTTCAGCATTTCCAGTCTGATGTTAAGATTTTTAATCCATCTGGACTTAATTCTTGTGCATGGATAGAGAGAAGAAGCTATTTTTATCTTTCTACAGATGAATATCCAGTTTTCCCAGCACAATTTGCTGAAGAGGATGTCTTTTTTTCAAAGAGTATTTTTTATATTTTTATCAAATATCAGGTGGCTATAGCTACCAGGACTTTCATCTGGGTCCTCTATTATGTTCCATTGATCTACATGTCTGCTTTTGTGCCAGTACCATGCTGTTTTTGTTATTAAGGCTCTGTACTATAGGTTAAAATCAGGTATGGTGATAACACCAAGATAATTTTTGTTGCTCAGTATTATTTTAGATATTTGAGCTTTTTGTGATACCAAATGAATTTTTGGATTGTTTTTTCTATTTCCGTGAAGAATGCTGTTAGAATTTTGATGGGGATTGCATTAAATGTGTAGATTGATTTTGGTAAGGTTGCCATTTTCACAATATTGATTCTTCCAATCCAGGAACAAGGGAGTTTTTTCCATTTTCTATTGTCTTCTGCAATTTCTCGTTTGAGTGTTATAAAGTTTTCATTGTAAAGATCTTTTGCTTCCTTGGCTAATTTTATTCTAAGGTACTTTATTTTCTTTGATGCAATTGTTAATGGGAGTGATTCTCTGATTTCATCCTCTGTGTGTTTGTTGTTAGTATATAGGAAGGCTACTGACTTCTGTGCATTTATTTTGTATCCTGCTACATGGTTGTAGGTGTTTATCAGTTCTAACAGTTTGCTGGTAGAGTCTTTAGGGTCCTTTAATATAGAATCATGTCATCTGCAAATAATGATAACTTGATCTCTTCCTTTCCAATTTGTATCACTTTCATGTGTATCACTTGCCTTATTGCTATGGCAAAGACTTCCAGTACTATATAAAATAAAAGTGGAGACAGTGGACACCCTTTTCTTGTTCCTGATTTTAGTGGAAAAACTTCCAGGTTTTTTCCCATTTAGTAATATGTTGGCTGTAGGCTTGTCATAAATAGCCTTTATTATATTAAGATAGGTTACTTCTATTCCCAGTCTCTGTAGGATTTTTATCATGAAGGGATGTTGGACTTCGTCAAATGCTTTTTCTGTGTCTAATGAGATGATCATATGATTTTTGTCCTTCAGCCCATTTATATAATATATTACATTTATTGATTTGCATACATTGAACCATCCCTGCATCTCTGGGATAAAGCCTAATTGGTCAGGGTGAATGATCTTTCTGATATATTCTTGTATTCTATTTGCCAATATTTTGTTGAGAAATTTTGCATCTATGTTCATGAGGGAGATTGCTCTGTAATTTTCTTTTTTTGTTCTATCTTTACCTGGTTTTGGTATATACATATATAAACTATATATATATATATATATATATATATATATATATATATATATATATATATACTTTGTTCCTATGATTTTTTGAATTTCTCTGGTATCTGTTGTGATGCTGCCCTTTTGATCTCTAATATTATTAATTTGTGTCTCTTCTCTCTTTCTTTTGGTCAGTTTTGCTAAGGGGTTATCAATCTTTATCAATGTTTATCCTTTCAAAGAACCAACTCCTTGTTTCAATGATTCTTTGGATTTTTTGTTTGTTCGTTTGTTTGCTTCTATTTCATTAGTTTCTGCCTTAATCTTAACTATTTCTTCCCATTTACTGATTTTTCGTTTGCCTTGTTCTTCTATTTCCAAGGTTTTAAGGTGAAACATTAGGTCATTTACTAGCTATCTTTCTAATTTCTTAATGTAGGCACTTAAGGCTATAAATTTTGGTATGTTGTGTTTTCATTATTGTTTGACTCTATGAACTTTCTGATTTCATTCTTGATTTCTTCACTGACCCATTCATCATTTAGTAGTGTATTGCTTAGTTTCCATGATTTTGTGTATGATCTATAGCTCTTCTTGCTATTTATTTTTAGTTTGATTCCACTGTGGTCATATAGAATGCAAGGAATTATTTCAATTTTCCTGTATTGGTTAAGATTTGCTTTGTGTCCTAATATATGGTCTATTTTAGAGAATGTTCCATGTGCTGCTGAAAAGAATATATATCCTATACCAGTTGGATGAAGTGTCCTGTATATATCTGTTAGATCCATTCCTTCTATGACCTCATTTAGTCCATATACTTATCTGTTTATTTTTTCCCGGGATGACCTGTCAATTGATGAGAGTGGGGTGATGAAGTCACCCACTACCAAGTGTTTGGTGTTATCTGTGGCCTTAGTACTAATAGCGTTTGTTTGATGAATTTGGGAGCACCCATATTAGGTGCATATATGTTTAGGATTATAATGTCCTCCTGTTGAAGTGTGCTGTTAATAAATATAAAGCAACCTTTCTTATGTTTCTTGATGAATGTTGGATGGAAGTCTACCTTTTCAGATATTAGGATAGCAGCCCCTGCTTGTTTTCTAGGTCTATTTGCTTAAAACACCATTTTCCAACCTTTCACCCCTAAGATAATGTCCATCCTTTGTAGACAGGTGGGTTTCATGGAGGCAACAAAGTGTAGGATCCTGCTTTTTAACCCAGTCTGCATACCTATGTCTTTTTGTTGGCACTGAGACTGTTGATATTAAGAGATATTATTAAAAGGTGTGTATTTACATTTGCCATTTTTTTTTGTAGTTCTTCCGGTTTTACCTTTGTTCTCTTGTGTTAACTAGTATTTGAGTATTGTTTGGTTTTCCAGGTTCTTTATATGTGCACTTTTCTTTCTCTGCAGCATAAAGGATTCTTTCAAGTATTTTCTGTAGAGCTGGTTTTGTCTTCAAATACTCCTTTAGCCTCCTTTTTTCGTGGAATGTTCTTATTTCTCTATCTATTTGAATGGGTAGCTTTGCAGGATAAAGTAACCTTGGTTGATAGTTGTTATCTTTCAGAACTTGGAGTACATCACTCCAAGCCCTTCTGGCTTTTAATGTTTATGTTGAGTTATCTGCTGTAATCTTGATGGGCTTGCCTTTGTAGGTAACTTGCTTTTTCTCTCTAACTGCTTTCCATATTTTTTCTCTGGATTGTATGTTTTGTAGTTTGATTATAATATGGTGAGGAGAGATTTTCTCCAGGTTTTGTCTGGTTGGTTTTCTAAAGAATTCCTGTGTCTGCATTGACACCTCTTTCCTGATTTGGTGGAGGTTTTCTTCTATGATTTGTTTTGTTTGTTTGAAGATGCTTACTATGCCTTTGGAATGAAATTCTTCTTCTACTATACCCTGAATTCTATGTTTTATCTTTTCATAGTGTCCTGAATATCTTGAAATTCCCATTCATACTTTTCTATTAGTTTGTCTTTCTCTTTGTTGGACTGTATTAGATCTTCCACCTGGTCTTCTAGCGTAGATATTCTGTCCTCTCCTTCTTCCATTCCACCAGTGAGATTTTCTACAGTGTTTTTTAGTAGTAGGAGAAAAATTTCACTCCAAAGGCATAGTAGGCATTTTCAATAAAATCATAGAAAACTTTCCCCAAATTGTGAGAGATTCCAATGCAAGATACAAGAATACTTTAGAACATCAAACAGACAAAGCCTGGAAAGAACCTCTCTTTGCCATATTATAATTAAATTACCAAATACACAAACCAAAGAAAATGTATTGAAAGCAGTTAGAGAGAAAAATCAAGTCATATACAAAGGCAAGCTCATCAGGGTAATAGTAGATTACTCAAAACAATCTTTAAAATCCAGAAGGGCTTGGAATGATGTACTCCAAGTTCTGAAAGATAACAACTGTCAACCAAGTTTACTTTATCCTGCAAAGCTAGCCATTCAAATAGGTGGATAAATAAGAACAATCCACAACAAAAGTAGGCTAAAGGACTATTTGAAGACAAAACCAGATCTACAGAAAATACTTAAAGGACCCTCCATGCTGAAGAGAAAGAAAAGCATGCATATAAGGAACCTGAAAAAAAAAAACAACATACTCAAATAATAGTTAATACAAGAGAGCAATGGTAAAACTGGAACAACTACAAAAAAATGGCAAAAATAAATACAGACCTTTCAATAATAACTCTTAATATCAATGGCCTCAATGCCTAAACCAAAAGACATAGGTTTGCAGACTGGGTAAAAAAAAAAAAAAAACAGAATCCTTCAATTTGTTGCCTCCAAGAAACCCACCTTTCTACAATGGATGGACACTATCTTAGTGGGAAAGGTTGGAAAATGGGGTTTCAAGCAAATGGGCGTAGAAACCAAGCAGGGGTTGCTATCCTAATAACTGACATGGTAGACTTCATTCCAAATTTAGTTATGAAAGATAAGGAAGGTCACTTTATGTTGATTAAAGACACACTCCAACAAGAGGACATTACAATCCTAAACATATATACACCTAACATGGGTGTTCCCAAGTTCAACAAACAAATGCCTTTAGAACTAAGGTAACACATAACACCAAACACAGTTGTAGTGGGTGACTTCAACACCCCACTTTCATCAATTGACAGGTCATCCTGGGAAAAAATAAATAGAGAGGCATCTGGACTAAATGAGGTCATATAACAAATGGACCTAACTGATATATACAGGACCTTTCATTCAAATGCTGCAGAATATACATTCTTTTAAGCAGCACATGGAATGCCCTCTAAAATAGACCATAAATTAGGACACAAAGAAAATCTTAACAAACATGAAAATTGAAATAATTCCTTGCATTCTATATGACCACAATGGAATCAAACTACAAATCAATAGCAAGAAAAGCTATAGATCATACTGAAAATCATGGGAACTAAGCAATACACTACTAAATGATGAATTGGTTAATGAAGAAATCAAGAATGAAATCAAGAAATTCATAGAGTCAAATAATAATGAGCACACAATATACTAAAACCTTTGGGACACAATGAAGGCAGTCCTAAGAGGGAAGTTTATAGCTTTAAATGCCTCTATTAAGAAATTAGAGCCAGGCGTGGTGGTGCACACCTTTAATCCCAGCACTTGGGAGGCAGAGGTAGAAGGATCACTGTGAGTTTGAGGCCACTCTGAGACTACATAGTGAATTCCAGGTCAGCCTGGGCTAGAATGAGACCCTACCTCAAAACAAACAAACAAAAATAAAAAAAAAAAGAAAGAAAGAAATTAGAAAGGTCTCAAGTAAAGAACTCAATGCTTCACCTTAAAGTCTTGGAAGAAGAAGAACAATGCAAACCCAAAATCATAAAGATTATGGCAGAAATGAATGAAATAGAAACCAAAAACTATATTTAATAATACAAAGAATCAATGAAACAGAGTTGGTTCTTTGAAAGGATAAACAAGATTGATAACCCCTTAGCAAATCTGACCAAATGAAAGAGAAGAGAAACAAATTAATAAAATTAGAGATGAAAAATGCACCATCACAACAGATACCAGATAAATTCAAAATATCATAGAGACATCCTATAACAACCTGTACTCTACTAAGTTTGAAAATCTGCATGAAATGGATACTTTCCTCGATTTATATGACCTATCTAAATAAAATCAAGATGAAATTAACCACTTAAATTGATCTATAACAAGTATGAAAATCCAAGCAATTATCAAAAATCTCCCAACTAAAAAATGTCCAGGGCCAGATGAATTCAATGGTGAATTTTACTATACCTTCATGGAAGAACTGACACCAAAGCTTCTTAAACTTTTCCATAAAACAGATAAAGAAGGAATCTTACCAAACTCCTTCTACAAAGCCAGCATCACCATGATGCCAAAACCAGACAAAGATAGAATAAAAAGATAAAATTACAGACCAATCTCCCTCATGAACGTATACACAAAAATTCTCCATATATTGAAATTATCATGTGGTTTTTATGTTTAACCTTGTTTATGTGGTGTATTACATTCACAGATATACATTTGTTGAACCACCCCTGTGTTCCTGGGATGAATCCCACTTGGTCAAGGTGGATGATGCTTTTTATGTGTTGTTGGATTTGGTTTGCAAGGATTTTGTTAAGGATCTTTGCATCTAAGTTCATTAGGGAGATAGGCCAGTAGTTTTCTTTTCTTGTGGCATCTCTGTCTGGTTTTGGAATTAGGGTGATACTAGCTTCATAAAAGGAATTGGGTAGATCTCACTGTTCTTCAATTGTGGCACAGTTTAAGGAAGATTGGTTTGAGTTCTTCCATAAAGGTTTGAAGCTGAGAAGCCATCTGTTCCTGGACTCTTCTTTTTGGGGAGGTTTTTTATTACTTTTTCAATCTCCATGAGTGTGATGGGTTCATTGAGATGATTAATCTGCTCTGAGTTTAGCTTTGATAGATGGTATGTGTCCAGGAATTTATCCATGTCCTCCACATTAGCCAGTTTTGTGGAGGAAAGGTTTTTGAAATAAGTCCTGATGATTCTCCCAATTTCACTTATGTCTGTTGTGATCTCTCCTTTTTCATTTTGAATTTTGTTAATTTGAAGCCTCTCCAAACAGCATGGCTGGAAGCCAGGAGAGAGTCAGTTCCCAGACAGTCAGTGCGTCTAGTGCCAGAAGGTGCTACACTGGTGACTGGGGGACACGACCAATATCTGTCTGAGCAAGTCATGGTCTAACCTACTTAGCAGCAAATAACATGGTGTGACGCCCACATAATGGCAATAGTGGCACACAGCCATGGTGGGGAACCAACTGCTCTTGATCCGGCTGACTGATCCCCTCAGTGATATGAGACCCATAGCTGGAGCTGGGAAACAAGTCAGAACCATATCCAAACATAAGCCCACTGTCCATTATCAAGCTACCATCAATAATGGGCTACAAGAGGGCCTACACCTATTAAACTCTCTATAAAAAAAGTAAGGGTTATCTCATTTGTCCTGGTGCTAACTTACTCTCTGTTGGATAATCTGCTTCTCTTTTTCAGGTAGATGCAGATCCTAAGTAGAGAGCCACCCCATCATACCTCAAAAGGGCCCCAGCTGAAACTAAGGAAAATTGGTGAAACAAACAAGGGTGCTGTTTTCCTGATGAACCGGATTCCAGCACAAGGAGGAAGGAGATCAACACAGAGAAAAATCAATGCCTACCAAATCAGAGAACCAGAGCCCCAGAGGCCCCCAACGCCTCATCACTAAAGCAGACCAAAAATGAACACAGCATGGCTCAGGGAAATTTTGCAGAAGAGGGGGCAGAAAGAATGTCAGAGCCACATGTTGGGTCATGATGTACAGAGACGTTTATTGTACCAATAACTGTGGTTTACTCCACAATGAACGACCCATATACCTCCACAGGAGGGGCCAATGGGGAGGGGTTAGGTCATGGATGAGCCTAAATAATGGTACCAAACTGCCTGTACTTGCAGAATAGAAAACTAATAAAAATAAATAAATAAAAGATAAATTAAAAACGACTGAAACTAAGGAAAATTGGCAAAAACAACCAAAGGTGCTGTTTTCCCGATGAACCAGATACCAGCACAAGGGGGAAGGAGACCAACACAGAGAAAAATCAACTCCTACCAAATCAGAGAGCCGGAGCTTCTGAGGCCCCCAGCACCTCATCACTGAAGCAGACCAAAAATGAACCCAACATAGCTCAGGGAAATTTTGCCGAAGAGGGGACTGAAAGTATGTCAGAGCCACATGTTGGGTCATGATATGCAGAAACATTTATCATACCAATAACTGTGGGCTAACTCCACAATGCACGACCCATATACATCAACAAGGAGGGGCCAATGGGGAGGGGGTAGGTCATGGATGAGCCTAATAAGGGTACCAAAGTGCCTGTACTTGCAGAATAGAAAACTAATAATAAAATAAATAAATAAAACAAAAATTCTCAACATAGTATTAGCAACCAGAATACAAGAATATATCAGAAAGATCATTCACCCTGATCAAGTAGGCTTTATTCCAGAGATGCAGGGATGGTTCAACATACACAAACTGATAAATGCAATACATTATATACATGTTCTGAAGGACAAAAATGATATGATTATCTCATTATGTGCAGAAAATACATTTAATAAAATCCAACATCCCTTCATGACAAAAGTACTACAGAGACTGGGAATAAAAAGTGCATGTCTCAACATAACAAAGGCTATTTATGACAAGCCAACAGCAAACATATTACTAAATAGAGAAAACCTTCAAGCTTTTCCACTAAAATCAGGAACAAGGCAAGCAAGGTGGCATGCAAAGACATGGGAATCACATGGAAGTTTGTAATCCAAACACAGTGATTACAAAAAAGGAGAGACCTTTTCTCAAACAGGAAGGAAAGCAAGGACCAAAACCTGCTGTTTGCCTTCGACCTCTGCACACAGGTGGCACTCATTTTTTGTATATATATGCACACACGTGTGCATGCACACACACATACCCATATACACACGTAGTCATATACATAACCAAAAATTATTTTCACATATTTCATCCACTCATATTCATTACTATGTGATCTAGGTTACACTTAGAGATCAGTCAATTTTAATCACAGTATATAGTCACATGATTTAGTGATGATCTTTAATATTCTAATTGAGTATAAGCAATCCACATTCACTTATAATATCCTAAGAGAAATACGCACTTTTGTATTTAATATAATAACTTATCACTCTTTTGCTTTGTCTACACAAGGAAAGAAAATTGTATGAAGAGCTATTAAATACAGGAAGAGTTCCTTGGAGAGTCTATGGCCATCTGTTCACATTTTACTTCAGTTTGTTTATGAGGTGACATATGCCACTCTATCATGCACTTTCATAAACCCATACACTTCTTTCTTATTATACAAATTTGAAATAAAATGGTCCATCATGAAAAATTACTCAGTGGCATACATACAACAATCTATTAAACAGCTTCTAAATTGTTCAGTTTTCAGATCTAATTAGGAAATATTTTCTAGCTAGTCTTGGAAAAACCATAGTAGAAATTATGTATTCCTACAATCATTTAGAGAAGTAGAGAACACTTTAGAATGAGATTCCAGAAAAATATTACTAGCAACATGAAAACAATTTTGTGTCTGCCACATTTCAGAAGTTTCCAGAATAGATGAATGGAAGCTTCTTGCTACAAAAGAAATCAGTGCTACAGCTTCCTGCTTCAGAACAGCATCTCTTCACTTAGAAACTATATACAGTGTAATTAACTGTACACTGAATGTCTGCATGAAAATCTCTCATAGGTGAATAGACTCACTAGATGGTCAAAAGCTGAAAATAATATTTGGAGTTTGTCTCATTGGTAACTTCCTTACTAGTGATTATTCATGTAAAAATACATTTTTATTTATGTTACTACATCATTTTAACATATCTTGACCTCAATTAGAACTCATGTATATCATGAGTACAGGCATTGCAAAACTCACTATAAATTCTTGTCTATAGATATGGATAGAGTAGCATGAGAAACTTCAAAGTAACTTTCTCTGAAGACAGTCCTCCTTGTCCTTAAATGATTTCTTCTTTAGGGGAAAGTGTCATGCATACTAAAGTCTTGCTGTCCAGCTGAATTTTTCAAAACAGAACTTCAAAGCAGCAATTGGGTCTGATCAAAGTAATGTGAAAAGTAAAGATTGCAACAGACATAAGCTGGGCAACCAATAGTCCCTTATGCAGCTTTACAAAGGAGGCAAACAGATGGGTAGTGCCATGGATAATAAGTATACTGGATACAGAAGCTAAATCCTCTTCTAAGATCAAGTGTAACTTTCCCTAATTGTCCATAACTCAACTCCACTATAATTGAACTTTTGTTCTTGAGGCCCCATATTTGACAATTGAAAGAGTATTAAATTTGGGGGTTTGGAAGATGGCTCAGGGGCTAAAGGCACATGCTTGAAAAGCCTGCTAGCCCTGGGTTCACTTTCCCAGTACCTACATAAAGCCAGATACACAAAGTGGCAAACATAACTGGAGTGCATATGTAACAGTAAGAGTACTTGGCAAACCCATCCTTTCTATCATTTCTCATTCTGCTCATACATAAACATAATTAAATTTTTTTAAATTCAAAAAGAATATTAGAGGGCTGGAGAGATGGCTTAGTGTTTAACACACTTGACTGCAAAGCTTAATGACTCATGTTCAATTTCTCAGTACCCATGTAGAGCCAGATACACAATGTGGCACATACATTTGGAGTTCATTTGCAGGGTATAGAGACCCTAGCAAGCCCATTTTCTCTCTCTCTCTCTCTCCCTGGGTGGGCATGGTGGCACACCTCTTTAATTCTAGCATTTGGAAGGCATAGATAGAAGGATTGCTGTGAGTTTGAGGCTAGCCTGAGACTAAATAGTGAATTTCAGGGTAGTCTGAGCAAGAGCGAGACTACCTCAAAACAATACCATATATGTGTGTGTATATATATATAATAGTTCACTAAATATTCCATTAGAAGGGTCTATAGGAAAGTAAAGGCACATGAGACTGTTTCCTTCCCATTGGCTCAGAGCTGTGGCAACTGCTCCAGAGTGCTGGTACCAACATAACCCCGAGGGAAGAGCAAACACCAGTCTTTGCCCAGCCTGAAATGGCAGCTGATCCACAGATTTGCCTGCCCATCAGGAATAACACCAAATCTTTTTATTTTACAAAAGAGCAATATTTATTTATGTGAAATCTTTTTTTTCAAAGGGTAACTCATAATTTTTACATTATGAGCATTTACCATGGAGGAACTTGTGAAGTACAGCAGTAGAGGAAGGGCCAATAGAAAGAAAGTATAATGACATATATGTATGAAGAATGCCAGGATGAAGGCCATTACATTTTGTGCTAACTTACAAATTTTTTATAAAACACAAGATGTGTACAACTTACCTTGAGGTTTTTGTACATTCCCAGGATGCTAATTCACAGTAACTCATACATTTTTGAAGTTCCAGGTAATCCCATATTATTTTCAAAGCTAATAAAGTGCTACAGTATTTTTCCTTGAATATAGAAAAAATTAGCCTGTTTATGGCAGCAAATAGTATTATTCTTATTAATAGCCATGATACATGTTTTCTTAATAAAGTTTTAATCACTAAAAATCACTTACTATCATCTATCTCAGTTACCTGCTGGTTAAGAATAAATAGATCAGAAGCATTTCAGTTACCTATTCCCATTTATAGCTATTTAATTGCAGAAACTATAAATTTATTTTTATTGGGTTACTGAGATGCCATTTGGTATTTCATTTTTCCATGATATATTTAAATTTATGAGTATGTGTACTAATGTGGCTTCTACATCTTCACAAACCCTGGACTCATTATAACATCATTCACATTTTGTGTTTGACCCCTGCTTTGCATATTTCTCAAGAACACATGGGAAGAAATATCCTAGTAGAGCAATCTAGTCCACTATGATTTAAAAAGGAAACAGGGTCATCTCACATCATAAAGATGCCACCCATCTTATAAATATTCATTTAAATCTCTTTACAGTCATTAGAATGGAACCCAATGGGCTGCTATAACCCACCCTTTCTGTAACCTTACTCCTACTCTATGGAGCATACTATTCACTTTATCTTGATAAATAAACTTCTACTTCTGCTGACGCTGTATTTTTGAATGGATTCTTTCATGGAAATATCAAGGAAAAGCCTTCATCTGAAATCATCTTGAATCCTATGTCCATGTAAATTATCAACCGAACACTGTAGTCCTAGGACTAAGCTATTTTCTAATGTATAAGGCTTGAAACATTCTGTCTCTCTCACACTGTTTTGCAGAGATGAGGTGCTTCATCTCAAGGAAATATTTCATGGAATCTAGAAGCATGGACCAAACACAAAGGAATGAGTGGAACTCCCAGAACAATGATTAAAAGGGACTTCCCTAACTCCACAATGCACGACCCATATATATCAACAAGGAGGGGCCGCTGGGGAGGGGGTAGGTCATGGATGAGCCTAATAATGGTACCAACCTGCCTGTATTTGCTGAATAGAAAACTAATAAAAAAAAATTAAAAATAAATAAATAAATAAAATATATTAAAAAAAATAAAAATAAATAAAAAAGGGATTTCCCCATGTGGCAGAATTCATCACAATTGATGAAGTAAATGGAAAAAATGGATTGCTATCTGGGCATGGTGGCACATGCCTTTAATCCCAGTATTTGGGAGGCAGAGGTAGGAGGATCCTCATGAGTTCAAGGCCACCCTGATACTATGTAGTGAATTCCAGGTCAGCCTGAGCTAGAATGAGACCCTACCTCGAAAAATCAAAAACAAAAAAAAAAAAAAAAAAAAGGATTGATAGTATTGTTTCATAGTCAGGTCCATGTTCCTGGGATCCTCCAA
Source organism: Jaculus jaculus (assembly GCF_020740685.1). Lineage (NCBI taxonomy): Eukaryota > Metazoa > Chordata > Mammalia > Rodentia > Dipodidae > Jaculus > Jaculus jaculus. Next base: position 100,698,792 of record NC_059108.1, on the reverse strand, counting down.
CCAAACATCATTGACATGAGGAACAGGTTTATTTCAAACTTATAGAATCCAGGGGAACACCATCAATGGCAGAAGCTTGCTCCCATTGTAAATTCAATCAGCCAGACACCATCAACAGCCAGCACCACCAGCTACTCTCAATCCCTAGAGCTCATACTTCTCTCCATATACCTTTGGGCTGGGATAAAGATCCAGCCCCAACACACCGTAGGGCTAGACTCTAGTATCTGCCCATAATGACATATTCTCCAGCTTGGTGGCTGGAGACTCAAGTTACAAGCTTATCTTAATTTAATAAAATGCCTAAGTCTATGTGACCAAACATAGAAAAGTGTTATGCATAGATTATCTGGTGTATTGGTAGACTGGAAATAGCATTGAAGTGATTACATTAGAAAAAAAATGGCAGGCTATGTTTAATATGAAACTAATAACACATTGGCTATAGCAAGGAAATTGTTACATGTTCTATTCAAAAAGCAGTTTCCATGGGGAAAGGGGTTCCAGCATTATGCCCCAATAATTCTTTCTGTGATAAAGGAAAGAGCTAGGGAGATATCTCAGTGGTTAAAGGTGCTTGCTTGCAAATCCTGATGAACCAGGTGTGATTCCCCTGTACTCATATAAAGCCACATGTACAAAGTAACATATGCCTGTGGAGTCTCTTTGTAGCTTAAAGAGGCCCTGGCATGCCCATACATCCCCCCATCACTTTTTCTCTTAAATAAATAAATGCATAAATACATAAATAAACAGATATTTTTAAGAAAATATCACAATCATAATGGCTTAAAAATAGAAATATATTGTCTTAATACAGGATGATAGATGTACAAGATCAAGTCTGATTCTTTCTGAAGCTTGTGAAAGAGAGTCAATTCTCTCCTCATTTCTTATTTTATTTTTATTTATTTATTTGTGTGTGAGAGAGAAGCAGACAGAGAGAGAATGGGAGTCCCAAGGTCTCCAGCTACTGCAAACGAAATCTATATGCATGGGCCACCTTGTGCATCTGGCTTATGCGTGTGCTGGGGAATTGAACCTGGGTCCATTGGCTATGCAGGCAAGCACATTGACTGATAAGCCATCTCTCTGGTCCTCTCCTCATTTCTTGCATGGTTTCTGGTAGCCTTTGGTGAATGGATCTCTCTCTCTCTCTCTCTCTCACTAAAATAATCCTATATATAAGAACACCAGTCATTGGATTAGGGATTCAGGCTTAACGAACTTCATATATGAAGAGGTCTCAAATGCAGTTACATTCCTATGTACTGACAGATAAAACTGAGCATAAATTTCAAGGGTAAATAACTAACACAAAGCACGCAACATACTTAGAGTATAAATGTTTATCTCAATGTTACCTCATGATTAGACATCTGATCCATTGCTTCAGACAGAAAAAGGAAAACTCAAAAAGTATTTTTAACAATAAAATAAAAAATGAAAGGATGAAAGAAGTATAAAAATCATGTTTTATATATTAAAGACATTAACTTGAAGTTTTACCCATTGGTTTCAAATTGCCTAGTATATTTTGTCATGTTTAAAAAAGGTATAATTTGTTTTATAACATGTATGTTAAAGAAATAAAGAACATGAATTACTTTGAAGTACTCTACCTCAGATTCCCCCATGGTATTATATGGTGTACTTCAATATAATTATTAAATAGCAGCTTTTATATGGCTTCATCTGTTTGTAATTTATCTCATAATCTGTGATTGATCAAATGGGCAACACTCATTTTTGACATTGGGTACCATATTATTACTAATGGAGCCATGTAAGACTATGTTTATATGCATATATTAAAGTATTAGAAATGCTCATGTTTGAAAATTTTCTCTGTAGGTTCAACATAATCAAAATCGACACCAAAAATAGCTACCTAAGGATATTGAAAACTATTATAATGAAGATAGGAAGGTTTATTTTACTTCAAACTATCTTTTATAACTACTGGTTTTGTAATAAGATTTTGTTTAAGAAATGTTTTACCATTCTTCTATTTAAACAAGGCTGAATAAAACATAATAAATCAAAGGAATTCTATTTTCATTATATTTACATTGACTCTTACTGCAAATTTAGTATGTAGTTAGTCAATACAGTTTCATTTTAAAGGTTGTCTTTCTTTGCAATTGTTATCTTGTATTGTTTGAACAACTGTATTTAAAGAAAATTTCATTCACTCATTCCCTGAACAAATGTCTATTTGATTTGTATTATATGTTAAACATAAATTATATATATATAAGACTTTTGAAAAAGTGAACGTTATACATTACTTACCTCAGTCTTTGAATATAATTTTAACGGACATGCCTCTTGATCACTAAGCATGTGATGGGCCACCAAAGATTATTTATAGGAGCATACAACTTTGGGATGACAATTGTAATCACTTACTGTGAGTGGCACAGTGGGGTCCTAGGAAAGAGTAGAGGAGAAGTAGGTGAGTTCAGATGATTAGCAAATGTTTTCCTGGTCAAAAGGTATAAACTCTCAGAAATGAAGAGTCAGTAGGCAGTACTCACACTTGCATCATATGTGCTCTATCCACTGGGCCATTTCCCCAGCTCAAAAAGGACTTTCTTAGGCTCAGAATGCAATGACCTTGTGCTCTCAGGTCAACCACCAGAGGCTTACTTCTATTTTAGTTATCAGTGGGCCTTACCTCTGCTCAAGTTCGCTTTATTTCTATTTGTTTTAATTGATGCTCTTGTTTCTCAAATAGAGAAGCTCAGGAACAGTTGGATGGTTGTGTCTTATGTAGAGCCAGATGTTTCCAAGGCAAACCATGTTTTATTCAATGGATATATGAGATTTCCCTTATCCATTTATCAGCTATAGACATCTGTCTATTATGAACAATGCTCCCATGAGCATTACATACATATATTTATAAGATAATATGTTTTTATTTCTCCTGGGCTTGTTCCTGGAAATAGAACACCCCACTTTGATATTCTATCTACATTTATCAGAATCACCAAAAATAAAAGCAAAAATATTTTAGGGCTGGAAAGATGGCTTAGTGGTTAAGCGCTTGCCTGTGAAGCCTAAGGACCCCGGTTCAAGGCTTGGTTCCCCAGGTCCCACATTAGCCAGATGCACAAGGGGGCACACGCATCTGGAGTTCGTTTGCAGAGGCTGGAAGCCCTGGCGCGCCCATTCTCTCTCTCTCCCTCTATCTGTCTTTCTCTCTGTGTCTGTCGCTCTCAAATAAATAAATAAATAAATAAATTAATTAATTAATTAATTAAATTAAAAAAATATTTTATTTCATTTCTACATTGGGTAACCACTTGTGAGGGATATATCTTCTTGTTTTATAATTTATTGACTAATTAGTTTACCTTTTTAGTATGTTGGTGAAAGAAGTAGTGAAAAATGCAATCATTAAATCTTTAGCAACTTAATAAAATATCATCTCTGGGATGATGAGATGGCTTATTGGTTAAGTGAGCTTCTTGTAAAAGCATGAGAGCCTGAAAGGACCTGATACCACCCAAGTTCAAATCTCCAGATCACACATAAACATTTGGTATAGCCATGCAACTCTGTAACCCCATTCCCAACAAGGAGAACAGACACTAGGAAATAAGTCAAGCTTATGAAAATCAACAAGTTTGGGAATCAGTAAGAGACTCCAACTCAAAATTATAATGGGTGGATGAACCATAGAGGGGCCCATGATGCTGGGCGCTGGCCACCTCATTGAGCGCCCCCTACAGGAGAGTGCCTGGGGGACTATAAGAGCATATACATGTGCATATCCTGCACTCATCCCAAACATACACCAGAAAAATAGATAAAAAAAATGTCTCAAATAGAAATTGAAGCCAAATATTTACTTTTTTTCCTTACAGTTCATATTTCAAGTAAGGTCTTCTTGATTAATATTCATTAGTTATTCTGCCCCAAATTTTAAAGTTGTGGCTATGAGTATTCAAGTAAGATAACTTGGCATCCTTAACTGAGGATGTGTGATGTAAGCCCTGATGGTTCTTAGCTAGTAGTGTGACAGGGTTTCACTTCAAAGTGAACCTTGTTGAAATGTCAACATTGTTGAAATTTGATACAAAGAACCTGGGATAGTTTTAGACTGTAAGTAAGTTGTTTTTAAGGGACAACAAGGAGGTAAGGTATGATGCTTACTTAGCTGATTTTTTGCTTTCTAAAGTCCAGATTTGCATAACTGGTCAGAGAAAAGAGAAAGGCATTAATAAAGTGGGATCAGGTCCTTACAAAAGGTGACTATTTTTTTCCCCAACATATTTTGGAGTTAATATATAGATTCAGCTTGGATATGTATGCATACATAAAATGCCAGTATATTTATTTTATTTTTTTATAAATTAGGAAAGTGTTTCTAGAAGAAATATTGAATTCACTTATTATTTGTGAATTTATATATGCATTACTGAATATTATAGATAGGGTTTCAATTTGATTTTACCAGTCAGTAAAAATCAAATTGACAAGAATATGTGATAGGATGATAAGTAAATCCCAACCCTTTCTTTGTTTCCAATTTTGTGTATGAGTTTATAAGTGTATATACACACATATACATGTGTGTATGCAAATATGAATATATATATTTTACAATTAATTTAAAAGCAAATGTCTTTAGCTACTGAGCTAATGCTCAGCCTACAATTAATTTGGACTTGGTATGTAGAAAAGTCAAAGAAATATTTTTTCTTGTAATTGTTATTGCTCTTGTATCAAGGGAAATATTTAAGACAATGGTTAACTTTAACCACAATTAATACTGAGTTTTAAAAATTCAGAGAATGAGCATGATAATTTGTTTCAATCACTACAAACAATAGAAATCAAATTTCTAGCAGATTAAATAATGTGCACCTGAACTAGTTTCATGTACTTATACATAATATAAGAACTAATTACTTCGTAAGGGTAAATTATGCACTTTTAAAAAATTTATTTAGTTGTTTATTTATTTTTTACTAACAACTTCCATAATTGTAAACAAAATCCCAAGGAAATTCCCTGCCTCCTCCCACTTTCCCCTTTGAAACTCCACTTTCCATCATATCACCTCCCTTTCTCAGTCTCTCTCTTTTTTTTTAAGATTTATTTTTATTTATTTAGTAGAGACAGAGACAGTGAGAATAGGCACTCCAGGGGCTCCAGCCACTGCAAATGAACTCCAGGTGCATGTGTTACCATGTGCATCTGGTTTATGTAGGACCTGGAGAATCGAACCTGGGTCCTTAGGCTTGGCAGGCAAGCACCTTAACCTCTAAGCCATTTCTCCAGCCACTCTCTTCTATTTTGATGTCATAATTTTCTCTTCCTATTATGTTGGTCTTGTGTAGGTAGTGCCAAGCACTGTGAGGTTATGGATATCCAGGCCATTTTGTGTATGGAGGATCACATTGTAAGGAGTCCTACCCTTCCTTTGGCTCTTACATTCTTTCTGCCATCTCTTCCACAATAAACCCTGAGCCATGGAAGGTGTGATTGAAATATTTTAGTGCTGAGCACTCCTCTGTCACTTCTTCTCAGCACCATGGTGCCTTCTGGAGTCAACCAAGGTCACTCCATCTGAACAGAGAAACTTCTTTAACCAAACATGAGAGTAGCATTAATATATGGGTATGGATATTAAGAGAAGTGTTTACTGGGCAGTTTGGTGAGCATAGTATATACATTTAGCCAGACAGCAGCAGATGTTACTCCCCTAGGGCTCATGACTACCCCTGTTGTAGGTTTTCAGTGTAAGGGATGTATTCCCTCCCATGGAGCTGGCCTCTAGTCAAATTAGAGGGTGGTTGCTTTCCCCCATAACAGATATGCCACTATTGCACCCATTAGCTCATTTGGCCTGGCTGGCCAATTATAAGGCATGTAGTGTCCACTGTTGGGTATCTTCACGGGTGATTTCTCTCTCTCCCATTAAACTGCATGCAGGATGTTTTTTTCCAATTTCTGTCAGATGGTCTACATGGAGGAGGTTTTCAGCTCAGCTCCAGCAGGGTTTCTCAGTGACCTTGAAGTCTGAGTATGTCAAGTCTTCAGCAATAGGGTCTTACAATCTATTCCTGGTGGGAAACCAAGGGCCTCAGCAATAGCCTATAATGTTCTGGTGCATCAAGGATGTTCCTGGCCAACAACTTACTGGAAGGTTTCTGATCCATGGCACTGAAAATTTTCTAGTAACAATCTATGGTTCCTGAGTGTTCCATTGATCGAAAAGGTAGGTTTCCATATGACTTATTTATATCCTCTTAGACTTTGATTAGCCCTCCCTCCTTTACTCAATATCTTCCCCTGACCTCACTTAGGCCTTTTCACCCCCATTAAACCGTTCTTCTACTTACATCTATAAAACATCACCCTTTCTATTCACTTTATATCTTCTTTCTAGTTACTGGCACTCTTATAGTAGACTAAAATTTCTATATTTTCCCAGGGAGATTAATATTGTCAAGAACTGCTGTTCTAGGACTGGAGAGATAGCTTAGATGTAAAGGAATTTGCCTGCAAAGCCAAAGGACCTCAGGACCCACATAAGACAGATGCACAAGGGGATGCATGTGTATGGAGTTTGTTTGCATTGGCTGGAGGCCTGGGCGCACCCATTATCTCTCTCCCTCTCTGCCTCTTTCTCTCTCTCTTGCTCATATAAATGAATAAATAATAAAGTATTTTTTTTAAAAAAAGAGTTACTGTTCTAACATTGAATTTCTCTTCCCATATCACAACACAAATATCTACAACTTTCCAAAAGGATTGAAAAATGTATCCAAAGTTTTAATTTCCACCATTGAATCTGGATTGGTAATTTTTTCACCACATATTTTCACAGCTTTACATGGTGATGAGAAGCCTGAAGTATTAATATAATGGTTTTCATAAAACATGATGATGAAGTAGCTTGCTGGTTTTTGAATGATCAGTAATCATATTTTATGTTAACACTTACATTTGAGGTCTTTTATCCCATGAGGCTTGTCACAGATTCAAAAGTGACATTGTTACATAGAAGCAGCAATCATTTTGCTGTGTTTCTTAAAGTAGTTGATGCTGTATAGAAGTCTTTCTCAGAAATCCATTAGTTTTTTTCTATTGGTTAGGTAGATAGTAATAAAAATCCCTCAGGACATAAACACAAGCAGTGTTTTCGACTGATAGTCTTGAAAAGACTGAACTTTAAAAATGAATGCAGTTTTATTTCCTGAAGGAATAAAAATATCATTTCTATTCCCTATTCAATTTTATCTGTGCTAAATATGAATCATTTAGCAGATGCCATATAGAATGGCCACTTGTGGTGATAAAAGAAAAGGTGAATAATCCCCATGGATCATTGGAAAAAAAAGAGAAACAACTTTTTCTCACCATATGCATATGTGACATTTAAAACATTTTAAAGCATTATGAAAGTAATATGCTTTATCATAATAAATATAAAATAAGTTATAGAAATAAATATACCTATACTTAAATATGAAGTTGCCATCATGGGAAAGAAGGAAACAAACTTGTGGGTCAGATAATTGTAAAACTTTTTTTTTTTTTTTTGAGAAAGAGTCTTATGTAGCCAAGACTGGCCTAGAACTGTTTATTCTCCTGCCTCCTCCTTTCAAGAGTAGTGATTACAGGTGTGCACCACCATTCCTAACTAAATAATTCTAAAGTTTTGAAAACAATTCTTTTTTTTAAAATTTAATTTATTAGTTTTCTTTTCAGTAAATACAGGCAGTTTGGTACTATTGTTTAGGCTCATCTGTGATCTACCCCCTCCCATTGGACCCTCCTTGTTGATGAAAATGGGTCGTGCATTGTGGAGTTAGCCCCCAGTTATTGGTATGATAAATGTCTCTGCAAATTATGACCGAACATGTGACTCTGACATTCTTTCCGCCCCCTCTTCCACAAAATTTCCCTGAGCAACGTTGGGTTCATTTTTGGTCTGCTTCAGTGCTGAGGTGTTGGGGACCTCTGAGGCTCTGGCTCTCTGATTTGGTAGGAGTTGATTTTAATTCTTAAAATCTTTAAGAAGCATAAAATATCCCTTCAATAGCATGTAGTTACTGCTCAGCAGAACATAACTTTAGTGTTTAGTAAATATCTATTAGTCCAACAAAACTGTCAACTAACTAGTATGTATGCTTTTTTTTTTTTTTTTTTTTTTTTTTTTTTCCTGAGCTAGGGTCTCACTCTAGTCCAGGCTGATCTACAATTCACTATGTAGTCTCAGGGTGGGCTCAAACTCACAGTGATCCCCCTACCTCTGCCTCACAAATGCTGGTATTACAGGCATGCACACTATGCCTGGCCAGAATATGTGCTTTTATTTGATTGGTTAGCTTAACTTTTTAAAGTATTTTATTTTTAATTAATTAGAGAGGGAAAGAGTCAGATAGAGAGGTGGGGACATAGAGAATGTATGCACCAGGGCCTCTACCTACTGAAAATGAACTCTAGATGCTTGTGCTACCTTGTGCATGTGGCTTATATGGTCTTGGGTAATCAAACCTGGGTCCTTAAGCTTTGCAGGCAGAAGCCTTAACCACTAAGCCATCTCTCAAGCACCTAACTTAGTCTTTTCTTTTATGGGAAGATGTTAAAGTCATATCTCTCAGTCAATACACACACTTCCTAAACTAATTTTGACCTCTCTATTTCCAATAGTTTTACAGCTTTTTACTTCACTCATTTTCTATACTCATAGGTCGGCAACAATATTTGAATCTGTAACCAAGAATAATATTACAGCTGACAAGCATGGGACTCCCTGGCTTACAGAATATCTATGTCAAGAGACAATTCATATAGTTTACCTGTAAATATTTGTAGCAATCCATATACTCATAGAAAAGTAGAATTTTTGTCTAGTGAATATGATTTATCTAAGTTTATTTTCCTTTGAATAAATTAGAGAAAAATCTCAAAAATATACTGATAACATTTGATGGAAGTTCAAATGTTCGATTCTCCAAGAAAAAGCATAAGGCAAATATAAGTTACTTTATCACAATCCTATATTTTTTCTACTTGTTACATAGCAAAACAAAAATGTACAATATACTTCTAACCACCCACACCAACAACAGTAACAAAACCAAAGCTCTCCATCTGTAACTTCAGCAAACAAACTAAAATTTATGTATATTCACATACCCAGTAATGTACATACACTAACAGTATGGAATGCTGTTTTGTGTAGATGCAAGTGCATGTTCATAGGTATACATTTACATGTAGAGACCAGAGAATAACTGTGGTGGCTTAAATGTATGGCCCATAGACTCAGGCATTTTTCATTAAGATTGAGCTTGTAACTTGAGTCTTCAGTGGCATTCCTGGATGGAAAAGAGGTATGTTACCAGGGACAGAACTTGTAGTTCAGACCTAAGGTATGTAAAGAGCCAGATTGGGGCTCTGACTGCTCATGTTTGCTGCATGTTTGGTGGTAAACCAGCTTCTTCCACAATTGATAGTGTTTCCCCTGGAATCCATAAGCCTGAAATAAACCCTTCCCTCCCACAAACTGCTTCTGGTTGGATGTTTGTCCTAGCAATGCAAAGATAAGTGCAATAGTAAAACTGGTACTGAAAGTGGGGTCATTGCTACAGTGAATCTGATCATATGAGTTTGGGTCTTTTGGCACTTATGTGCTGGAGGAATATGGAAAGATTTAATATTTTGGAATGGAAAAGTCTTGCATATTTGTAAGAAGAACTTGATGGACTATTCTGGTGAGAGTTTGAAAATGTTAAATGCAGAAATAAATGTGGACTGTGAAGATCTGGTTTATGAACTTTTAAAGGAAAAGGAATGAACTTTGTTAGAACTAGGCTACTCAAGTAAAGGCTAGCTGCATTCTTCTGCCCACAGAGTTTGATTAAAGTTGAATTTTAAAGTAGTAGAATGTTTTACCTAGCAGAAGATATAGAACAGTAAGATAGGAAGTATATGTTTTATCACATAAAAAAAAATCAAGCAAGTTTGAAGTTACTGACACAGAGACTGTTTTCAGGTTACTGAAGCTGCTGTTAAATTGATTAGCATCATCATGGATGGGTCAGCTGCTTTGCAATGGGACAATGAAAAAGATGTCAGAAATTGACCCATTGAATCTCAAATGAGTGAATATACAAATTCTTTTATAAGGATGTGGCTTGAAGAAAGAAGTCAAAAAAATTACATTGAACTTCAAATTCATTTCCCCCTGTATTTACAAATTTGGTTGTGCCTCTTATTTGATATTAAGAGATATTATTGAAAGGTGTGTACTTATGTTTGCCATTTTTGTGTGTGTGTGTGTGTGTGGTTCTGGTTATACCTGTACTCTCTTGTGTTAACTAGTATTTGAGTATTGCTTGTTTTTGCTAGGTTCCTTATATGTGTGCTTTTCTTTTTCATCAGCATGGAGGATTCTATCAAGTATTTTCTGTAGAGCTGGTTTTGTCTTCAAATACTCCTTTAACCTGCTTTTGTCATGGAATGTCCTTATTTCTCCGTCTATTTGAATGGATAACTTTGCAGGATAAAGTAACCTTGGTTGACAGTTGTTATCTTTCAGAACTTGGAATATATCACCCCAAGCCCTTCTAGCTTTAAAAGTTTGTGTTGAATAATCTGCTGTAATCCTGATGGGCTTGCTTTTGTAGGTAACTTGATTTTTCTCTCTAACTGCTTTCAGTATTTTTTCCTTAGTTTGTGTGTTTGGTAGTGTGATTATAATATGACAAGGAGAGGTTCTTTCCAGTTTTGTCTGGCTGGGGTTCTAAAGGCTTCCTGTATCTGTATTGGCACCTATTTCCCAATTTGGGGGAAATTTTCTTCTATGATTTTGTTGAAGACACCTACTATGCCTTTTGAGTGAAATTCTTCTCCTTCTACTATGCCCTGAATTCTAATATTTGATCTTTTCATAGTGTCCCGAATATCTTGAAATTCCCACTCATACTTTTCTATAAGTTTGTCTTTCTCTTTGTTGGCCTATATTAGATCTGCCACCTGGTCTTCTAGCTTAGATATTCTGTCCTCTCCTTCATCCATTCTACTGGTGAGATTTTCTACAGAGTTTTTTAATTCATTAACTGTGTTCTTCATTGCTAGTAATTCTGATTGGTTTTTCTTTATTATTTCTATTTCCTTATTTATGTCTTGTATTGCCTTCTTTATTTTATGAAATTGGTGTCCTGCATCTTCTTTGATTTCTTTGATTTCCTCTAAGATCCTCTTTGACTCCTTTGATTTCTTCTCTGACTTCTTTGAACATATTTACAATCATTCTTTTGAACTCTTTTTCAGGCATTTCCTCTAACTCGTTCTCACTGGAGGTCATTTCTGATGCATTAATATTTTTAGGTGGATTTATATCATCTTGCTTTTTAGTGTTTCTTGTGTTATAATGTATATATTTTTGCATCTTGGATTAAGTTAATGCTTGGATTTTCTAGCTAGCTGGGTATTCTTAGCTGTATCAATTGATTTGATGTTATATCTAAAATAATACTGAGCAACAAAAAAGAGGCTGGTGGTATCACCATACCTGATTTTAACCTATACTACAGAGCCATAGTAACCAAAACAGCATGGTACTGGCACAAAAACAGACATGTAGATCAGTGGAACAGAATAGAGGACCCAGATGTAAGCCCAAGTAGCTATAGCCACCTGATATTCGATAAAAATGCCAAAAATACTCATTGGAGAAGAGACAGCCTCTTCAGCAAATGGTGTTTTGAAAACTGGATGTTATATATTTTCAGGGTAGGAGCATAAGGTGTTAGATGTGGCTCCTAAGACTCTGAGAGTATCTACAAAGGTGCTCCTAGGGGTTGAGTTTCCCTGCTATGGGAGTATTCAAGTAGGCTGAGTGGAATAAAATACAGGTAGATTCTAAAAGTTAACTAAACACTGTACCCATTCAGTCAAAAACAGCCCCAAGTATGTATGCCAGAGTAGTTATTATAACAACTAGATCCTCTATCAACACAGAGGTTAAGATTTCTCGTCTGTTGAAGGATCCCTGTCAGCTTGTGACCAAGTGCTGGGATTAAAGGTGTGCGCCACCACGCCCGGCAAAAGGTCACTTTATATTGATTAAGGACACACTCCAACAGGAGGACATTACAATCCTAAACATATATGCACCTAACATGGGGGCTATCAAATTAGTCAAAAATCCCATGGTAATTCCCTCCCTCCTGCCCCCCATACTTTCCCTTTTTAAATTCCATTCTCCATCATATTACCTCCCCATCTCAATCATTGTACTTACATATATACAATACTGACATATTAATTACCCTCCTCCCTTCCTTTCTCTTCCCTTTATGTCTCCTTTTTAACTTACTGGCCTCTGCTCCTGAGTTTTTTTTCCTTCTCACACAGAAGCCCAATCATCTGTAGCTAGGATCCAAATATGAGGGAGAACATGTGGCGCTTGGCTTTCTGGGCCTGGGTTACCTCACTTAGTATAGTCCTTTCCAGATCCATCCATTTTTCTGCAAGTTTCATAACTTCATTTTTCTTTACCGCTGAGTAGAACTCCAATATCATTCTTTTATTTCCAGTGGTCCTCTTCCTCTTCTCAACTAATCTGCTCCTATTCTACTTTCATGTTTTCTCTTACTTTTTTCTTTATTGTGACCTATTCACTCTAATAAGGGTTGTTTACAATGTATGGAAAAGTATTATTTATAGGAGAATGGACAACTTACCAGTGACCACATGACTGAAGAAAAGGCCTTTTCCACCCCCAAAAGGCACCTATTGATTCCCAATAGCTCCTTGGGGTTAGGAGAGGCATCATGAGCTCCTCCTACTCCATGATGGAATGGTGATGAGCCAGGTACTGCAACTGCTGATAATTCAAGAACTCAACTACCATGTTGCAGGACTCCTTCGTGGTCAGGTAGTGCCAAGGGAAGGACCAGGCCTGCTGGTTCCTTCCGAGGGGTTGAAGGGATGATGAACGTCAGAGGACTCAGAAACCTCTCCTGGCCACTGAAGAAAAACCACACTGAGTCGGGAGTCTTTTCAATGCAGGAACTTGCAGAAATAACTCACTTTATTACTGTGAGCAGTTGCCTATATCATGTTGGGGATGAAGGCAGGGATTTTAGGATGGGGGAAGAGGTAAGGGCCAATAGTAAACTTTAACTATTGAAATGGTAATTACAATTACCACGCGGAGGTGGCAGGCCGGAAGCCATTAGGCATCTTGCTGAGTCATAGCTGGCCAGAGACAGGTCACCAAACTTTAGCTAGGCTCAGGAAGTCCCACTAGGCCTCACACCTGGGCCCTTCAGGGCCCAACACCATGTCATTCTTGGGAGACAACATTCTACTATACTCCATAGAGGGTGTGACTATAGATGTCCAGTTTAAAGTTGCACATTCAACACACTTCTTCTCAGCTCTCTGACCAGTTATGAGTCTCTGAATGAATCACCACTCATTTAAAATTGAGAGAAACACTAATCTATAGGCATAAGTATAAATATTTAGAAGGAAAATTAACAGGCACGCCAAGTCCAAATAGCAAAACAATACCAATAGCTTCCCTAGGGACTATGATCTCCTTCACAGGGATTTTGGCCAAGTTTATAATCAGATGGGAATTACCTCCTGTGGAGCAGGCCTCAAAACCAGCCAGAAAGCATATACTCCCAAAACAGCCATTCCTCAGTTGCACCAGTGGACCATTTTATCTTGCCTGACAGGTTCATAGTATAGTATGTAAGGTCCAAACCTGCATAAGACTACTTTAAGAATTATTCTCTGCAGGCTGTATAGGAATTCTGGCAGTATGGAAGCTGGCTAGAAAGGAGGAAGCTTCCAGTCTGTTTTTAGCTTGATTTCTATATGTTCTGCAACCTACATATGTGGTATTTGGAGCAACAGAGTCTTACCTTCTTATGGTGAGAGGAAACAAAGATCAGTGACCATTGCCTATATTGCATGAAAATTATTATTTAATAATATTAAGCCATAATGGCTTCTGGACACAGTTTTGTGTCAAAGACACAAGCATCCTTCTTGCCCTGCTTATTCTGAAACACTGTGGCCCTACTCTGGCTCTTTTCACTATACCCCATAACCTGTTAAGGATGTCTCACGTGTACTGTCTCATCTGATGCTTCAAGACATGATTAATTGGTGAAAGAAAGTAAAAGAGAAAGGGAGTAAGAGGAAGCATTCCATTTTGGACTCACTGATAGCTTTCCATACATACATGTTGGAGCAGAAGGCAAGACCATCAGAATAAGTGAACTCACTTATTTTTCTTCTCAGAACCTCTTAGAAGGTAACAACTCTAAGAATGAATGAATTTTATGCTATTAACACATTTGATAAAGAACAGAATACCCTTAATATATCTTTCCATTTTAAGTCATGTAACGGTCTCAAGCAATTAGTGTATAGGAAGATAACTAAAGAAAAAGATTATGATAAGGTGAGAGTAACAAGCAGAATCTTTACTGGGTCATGGCTTATCTGGTTTTATCAAAAGAGATCACAGAAGAAATAGTTTAGAGAAAGAGGCTTTCCAGGGGCTACATTACTGTAAGACAATGGAAGAAGAGATCTAGAAGATTACTGAGAGGCAGGAGATGAGAATGGGGGATCGCTTGACTCAGTGATGCTACTCTGCAGAACTGGGATGAAAATATCTCTGGGAAAGAAAGTTAAAAATGAAAGCAGAAGTCTGATGTATCATAACCACAGGCTATATCTTATCAAGTTTTGTTGGGTATGCAATGTAGGCATCATCTAAATACCCAAATAAAAACCTTCTTGTTTGAGCTATTATAATAACTGGTTGTGCAAAATTTTGACTGTGCAGCCAGTAGGATTTTGAAAGCATACATTTCCCAGCCTGTAGTGAACAAATAAACAACATTATGGCTAATAGACAGCGACCATTTTGGTTCATTTGTACAACAGGTTGTAAGGACCTTAGATGTTGTTATTCCAGGCTGTGCACAGTTACAGAAGGTGGTAGGATCTGCAAGGTGTTCCAGTGCTCCTGAAAGACACCAAATTGTCAGATGTTCTAGTTTCTTATATGAAATGGCATAGTACTTACCTATAACTTACAGCTGCACCTCTTTATATACAAAATGAACTCTAGATTATGTATTATTTCTAGTACAGTGTAAATGCAATGTAAATAGTTGCTAGAATGTGTTGCTTAGGGAATAATGAAGCATCCAAATAAGTCTATACATGTTCAGTACAGATTCACTTTTTCCTGAGTATACTAGTTGTTTCTCTTGTCATAACAAAATAACAAAAGCAAACTTAGGAAGGAAGGATTAATTTTGGATCACAATTTGAAGGTACCATCCATCATGGTAGGGGTGGACATTGTGGAGACAACATCTTCAGCAGTGGTGTAAGAACATGGCATAGCGGGGCACATTACATCTGCAGTCAAGAAGTAGAGACAGATAAATGTTCTTTCCCAGATAGCTTTCTCCTTTATATTCAGTTGAGGTCCCCAGCCCATGGAATGGTACTGCCCTAAGTCAGGGTAGTTCTCCTCTCTTCAGCCTTCCAGAAATGCTCTTACAGAGAAGTGTCCCCACTGTGATGACAAATCCTGTAAAGGAAGACAATGAACATTAACCGCAAGTCCACCCCTAACCAATTTGATGTAATCACATCATCACTTTAAATCTTAACATTCCATCCCTGCTCCTAAAGTCACATATCTATTTCATGATGTAAAATGTGTTTAGTCCATCTAGAAAAGTACTCAGGGGGGTTAACTGTCCAAACATTCTAGAAAATTTTAAGTGGAGAGTCTCTACTGTGACTCAAGCAATCTATTAAGTGTGTCTACAAAATAATAATAATAATAATAACAATACAACAAATTACAAACTTCCAATGTACAATAGCAAAGAGTAAACATTCTCACTTCAAAAGGGAAGAATGGGAAGATCACAAGGGAATACCACACAAAAATCTACATTTAAGCCCAACAGAGCAGAATTCTGCCTGCTGTCTGCCCTAAAAACTTGGGTCAAGTTGAACTCAAAGGAACTGAACTAAATACAAAATGTTTTGGCAGAGGAAATTTCAAGATAGGAAAGCACTCAGGCTGTAGTATCTTTATTGTCAGAAACCATTAGCAATGACCTTCTGCCCAGTTGAGTTCCTAATACCTCATTTGTACAGCCTTTATTGTTTCTCTTTGTATTAGCATCTTGGTCTTCCACACTTTTCCCATAACTGTCAATTAAATTATGCTTACAAAATTCTAGAACTTCCCCATCCCAGCACTGCAAGCTTTTCCACATTTCTTCTGTAAACTACAGTTCATATGTCCTAAGATCACATGGCTAGGTTTATTAGACCAACAAATCTACTTCTGGTACTACTTTTTTGTTTTATTTACTTTTCTTGTTGCTTTGACAAAATATATAACAAAATAAACTTTCAGAAGTAAGGGAATATTTTGATCAATGGTTTGAAGTACCATTCCTCATGTCAGGAAAGGCATGGTGGTAAGAGAAGATCTAGGTATAGTGGTAAGAACATGTGGCAGTTGGTCACCTTGATCTAAAGTCAGGAAACAGAATGATGAATGCTGGAGCTCAAATTGTTTTCTCGTTTCTTCTTTTATATACAGCCAGGACGCTGTGCCATGGGATGCTGCCACACATAGGATGATATGACTCAAATTCCATCCTCTCTTAGGCCTTTCTGGAAACACTGTCATAGAAAAAGTTGAGGGAATCTCCTAGGTGATTACAAATCCAGGAAGTTGAAAATTAAGATTAAGCATTTCATTGAGCCATTTTAAATCTGCTTATGGTTGTGTACATTTGGAATCCATGTATACCAACAGTGTGTATGTGTGTGTGTATGTGTATTCCATTATTTCTTGGACTCAATGCTTTGAGCCTATGCTAAAACAAACAGAAGAGAAAGAGGAAAGGACAAGAGTTCTAGTATACCCTACAATGGCATATGTTACAGTCAAGTTCTCATTACTGGTAGAAATCACCCAGCCAAAAAGAGCTTGTGGCACAAAAAAAGGGTTTACTTTGGCTTGCAGACTCAAGGGGAAGCTCTGTGTTTGCAGGGGAAAACAGTGGCATGAGCAGAAGGTGGAAATCACCTTCTGGCCAATATCAGGGGGACAACAGTAACAGGACAGTGTGCCAAACACTGGCAAGGGGGAGCTGGCTATAACACCCATAAGCCTGCCCCCAAGCATACACTGCCAAATTGCCACCATCTGTGAATCAAGAATTCAGAACACCCAAGTTTATGTGGGACACCTGAATCAAACCATTACAGCATATACTCAATAATCTGATACCACTTATAGACTAAAGTTTCCATCACATACCAATAACACTGTCAGCTAAGGACACTGACTTTATAAATAAATACATTCATATATACAACACACACATTTGTGTGGATAAATTGGAATTGGCTCTCTTTAGTTAAGATCATCAGACTCCAAAAATGTTTTTCAAGCTAAAACAGTATCATCAACAATAAAAGATATTGGTTTAAATGTCATTCCTTAAAAACTTATATTACAATGGGTGGGATATGTGCCAGTGAGTTGCTGGTCAGGAGGGCTCCTGTTGCCTCCAAAATATTACAAGCTATTGACAAGGCTCTTAGTTTCCTACCATAATTAGATGGTTAAGACATTATTGCTGAAAACGTCATATGCCTGGGCAGCAGGTCACTGAGAACTCAAGCTGGAGGTAAACTGAAAACTTCTCTACTAAATAAATGTCAGGATGCTGAAAGAGCTATGCAACATGCTGCTTTGGAAAGAAAAAAGTCATCAATAGTTTTAAACAGCAGTGGACTCTGAAGGCTTTATGGCTGGCTAGCCACACCAAATGTACCAACTGGAAACACTAATGCATAGTCCTCATCCTGATACCTGTTGGAGGGCGAGTCTTACAGTACTTGATTGTTGCTATCTACATTTATTTACATCTGGTGAGGGAGAGTGAAAAATAAGAAGACCTCAAAAATCAGCTGGCCATGCTAAATGAAGACATAAAGAAATGCAAGGATGAATTCCAAGAAGGGTCAAGAAAATCAGAAAATGATGTGAAAAGGGAGCTTGACAGAAGGATATAAATTATACATAGAAAAATAGTAGAAAATGCAAACCCAATTGAACAAGCTCAAAACTCTCTAAAAGCTCTCAAGAATAGAGTCAGCGAAGTGGAGGATAGAAACTCTGATCTGGAACACAAGATGGAAGAAAACAGTTTGAGAGTTCAAAAATTTCAGTAAGATCAAAAGTTCCTATGAACAGAACATAAGGGAATTGTGGGATACACTTAAATATCCTAATATTAGGATCATTGGAATATCAGAAAGAGAAGAAATTCAGGCCAAAGGCATGGAGAACTTATTTAACCAAATAATTGAAGAGAACTTCCTGAGTCTTTAAAAGAAAGGGCCATCAAGATACAAGAAGCAAACAGAACTCCAAAAAGACTGGACCAAAGGACAAACTCTCCAAGACATATTGTCATTAAGACTCTAAATATTGACAACAAAGAGTAAATCCTAAAAAACACCTAGGGAAAAACAGGACACCACTTTTAAAGGTAACCCCATCAGAATTATTCCAGAGTTCTCAATGGAAACCATGAAAGCTAGAAGGGCCTGCAAAGTCTAAAACCTTATGGCTTCCAACCCAAAATACTCTATCCAGAAAAAGTATCCCTTGTAATAGATGATGAAAGAAATCTTTCCATGACAAAACTCAGCTTTACAATTATATGAACACAAAACCAAACCTACAGAGAGTATTTCAGGAAATTCTCCACAGAGAAGAAACAAATAATCACACTCAAAAGCCTATAAGAAGCAGATCACAATAACCAAACTCAGAGTAGGCACAAAAAACTTCAAAGTTCATGAAAACACCAACCCACATATACCATCATAATATGGCAGGGATCAAATCAAATATCACAGTCATTACCTTAAATATTAATGGCCTTAATTCACACATCAAGAGACACAAGCTAACAGAATGGATAAAAAATTAGACCCCTCAATCTGTTGTCTTCAAGAAACCCACCTCACCACTAATGACAGACACCTCCTCAGGGTGAAAGTGTAGAAAACAATATTCTAAGCAAATGAGAATAAGACACAAGCAGGAATAACTATTCTAATATTGGATAAAATGACTTTAAACCAAAAATAATCAATTAAGACAAAGAAGGCCACTTCCTACTTAACAAGGGAGCAATCCATCAAGAGGATATCACAATCATAAATCTTTATGCACCAAACACAGGGGCACCACAGTTCATAAAACAAAACCTACTTGACAATAAAACAGAAATAACCACCAACACCATCATAGCTGAGGACTTAAATACAACATTATCAGCAATAGATAGATCATCCAAACAGGAACTCAACAGGGAAGTAAGAGAGGTCAACAAAGCCATAGATCAGTTAGACATAATGGACATCTACAGAACATTTGATCCCAAATTCACAGACTATACATTTTTCTCAGCAGCCCATGAAAAATTCTCTAAAATAGATCATATACTCATTCACAAAGCCTGCCTAAATATATTTAAGAATATTGACATCACTCCCTGCATGATATCAGATCAAAATGCCATTTTTTTAGAGATTAACAACAAAAGATGTGCCAAGAATCCTATTGGCTCCTGGAAACTGAACAGCACACTTTTAAACAATAAATGGGTAGTGGATGAAAAAAAAAAGAAATTACAAAATTACCAGAAATGAATGGCAATGAGAACACATCATACCAAAACTTATGAGACACAATGAAGGCAGTCCTCAGGGTAAAATTAAGAGCACTAAATGCCTTCATAACAAAGAAAGAGATCTCAAATCAATAATCTCACAATCCACCTAAAGGCACTAGAAAAACAAGAAGAATCCAATCAAAAAGTTCCAGATGGTAAGAAATAATTAAGATAAGAGTAGAAATTAATGAATTGGAAACTGAGAAAAGAATTAAGACAACTGACAGAACAAAGAGCTGTTTCATTAAAAAAAAATAAAGGAGATTGACAAACCCCTGGTCAATTTGATCAAGAAAAAAAAAAGAGAGACTCTTCAAATTAACAAAATTAGAAATGAAAAAGGAGAACTCACAACAGACATAAGTGAAATTGGGAGAATCATCAGGACTTATTTCAAAAACCTCTACTCCACAATACTGTATAATGTGGAGGATATGGATAAATTCCTGGATGCATGCCATCTACCAAATGTAAAGTCAGAGCAGATTAATCTCCTTTATGAACCTACCACACTCATGGAGATTGAAAAAGTAATAAAGAACACCTCCCCAGAAAGAAGAGTCCAGGACCAGATGGCTTCTCAGCTGAATTCTATGAAACCATGGAAGAACTGAAACCAATCTTCCTCAAACTGTGCCACACAATTGGAGAACAGGAAAAGCTACCCAACTCCTTTTATGAAGCTAGTATCACCCTAATTCCAAAACCAGGCAGAGATGCCACAAGAAAAGAAAACTACCGTCCTATTTTCCTGATGAGCTTAGATGCAAAGATCCTGAACAAAATCCTTGCAACCTGAATCTAACAACACATCAAAAGCATTATTCACCTTGACCAAGTGGGATTCATCCCAGGAACACAGGGGTGGTTCAACATATGAAAATCTGTCAATAAACATAAACAAGATTAAACACAAAGACAACATGATCATTTCAATAGATGCAAAAAAGGCCTTTGACAAAATACAACATCACTTCATAATCAAAACGTTGAAGAAATATGAGGGAGGGTATCACCATGGGGTACTTTTTATAATCATGGAATTTGTTAATAAAAAAATTAAAAAAAAACATTGGAGAGAATTGGCATGGTTGGATCATATCTTAACATAATAAAGGCAATATACAAAGCTCCAAAGGCCCAAATAATACTTAATGGAGAAAGACTGGAGGAATTCCCATTGAGATCAGGAACAAGACAGGGATGTCCTCTCTCACCTCTGCTTTGCAATATAGTTCTGGAAGTCCTAGCTCAAGCAATAAGACAGGAGAAGGAAATAAAAGGGATACAATTTGGAAAGGAAGAAGTTAAGTTAGCTCTATTTGCTGATGACATGATTGTATATGTAAGAGACCTGAGAGACTCCATCCCAAAACTCCTGTAGGTGATTAACTCCTATAGCAAAGTTGCAGGATACAAAATCAATGCACAAAAATCAGTAGCCTTTCTATATGCACATGACAAAGATACAGAGAAAGAAATAATGGACAAGGTCCCATTTTCAATAGCAACAACAACAACAACAAAATACCTTGGAATAACGTTAACCAAGGAAGTGAAAGACCTCTGCAATGAAAACATAAAAGCACTCAAAAAAGAAATTGAGGACTTGAGAAAATAGAAAGACCTCCCATGCTCCTGGATAGGCAGAATTAACATTATGAAGATGACAATCCTACCAAAGCAATTCCAGTTAAAATCCCACCATAGTTCTTCACAGAGATAGAAAAAATGATGTCAAATTTCATATGGAAAGGCAGAAGGCCTCACATATCCAAACATATCCTCAGCAAACGAAATACCTCTGGTGGCATCACCATACCTGATCTAAAGCTATATTACAAAGCCATAGTAATAAAAACAGCATGATACTGGCATAAAAACAGGAGTATAGTCCAATGGAATAGACTTGAGGACCTGGACTTTGGGTCAAGCAACTATAGCTACTTGATATTTGACCAAGGCCCTAACAATATAGGCTGGAAAAAAGACAAGCATCTTCAACAAATGGTGCTGGACAAACTGGATAACCACATGCAGGAAATTGAAACTTGATCCACATACTTTTCAAGGTACTACACTCAAATCCAAATAGATCAATGACCTCAATATAAGAACAGAAACTCAACTACTACTGGAAGAAAATATAGAAAGTGCTTCCCATGACATAGGAATGAAAAGGACTTCCTGAACAAAACCCCAGTAGCTCATGATCTTAAACAGTCACTCAACCAATCGGATCACATGAAACTGAAGAGTTTCTTTACAGACAAGCATACAATAAGCAAAGCCAATAGATTACCCACAGAATGGGAGAAAATATTTGCTGGTTATCCAACTGACAGAGGCCTAATCTCTAGAATCTACAAACAACTCAAAAATCTAAACAGTAAAAAGTCAAACCCCCCACTCAAAAAAGGGGGCAAAAAGCTGAACAGGCAATTCACAGAGGGAGAAACACAAATGGCAAACACACACTTAAGAAAATGTTCATAATCCTTAATCATCAGAGAAATACAAATTAAAACAACTATGAGATTCCACCTTACCCCAATAAGGATAGCAAACATCAAAAAATCAAATGAAAATAAATGCTGGAGCTGATGTGGAGAAGTAGGAACACTCATCCACTGTTGGTGGGAATGTAAGATGGTTCAACCACTTTGGTAAGCCATATGGAGACTCCTGAAAAAGCTGACTATGGAGATACCATCAGACCCAATTATTCCCTTACTGGGAATCTACCCTAAAACCTTCAAACCACTGGCCAGAAAGATTAGCTCAACCATGTTTGTAGCAGCTCAATTTGTAATAGCTAAGAGATGAAATCAACCCAGATGTCCATCCCTAGATAGATGAATAACTAAGATGTGGTATATCTACACAATGGACTTCTACACAGCACTAAGAAAAAAATGACATAATGAAATTTGAGGAAAAATTGTTGAACCTGGAACAGATCATTCTCAGTGAACATACCCAATCACAGAAAGAAAATTGCCACATAGCCTGACCTGAATCTACTCAAGATGCCTTAACATACCCAGCAAGCATCTCATGGACTAGACAATAGGATGGGTGGGGAGGGAAGGAGGGCAACAGAGGGGGTAGGAAACACAAATTTAGACACAAATATCAATGACCATAAAATTCTACATCCTAAAAGGCATACCAAATGGCTGAACCTTCACCAGGCCCTTAGAGGGAACACCTGAGCCACAAGACACTGGAGAGGGTATGATGAAGACTGCCCTTAATCTTCTACAGTTTCACTCTCTCTCTCTCTCTCTCTGTCTCTTTCTTTCTCCCTCCCCCCCCCGTCTTTTCTGTAACTCTTTTATATTAGTTATCTTTTTCTTCCTTTTCTTAGTGGGCACTGACCTGTAACTGCCAGTACCAGCATGCGGCTATCATCCACAATGAGCTTTTGATCAGAGAAACCTATAAGGTTTCCTAAAAGAAAGGCAGATTTCTGTCTGAGTACTTGATGACCCCCCAAAGTTTAGTGGTAAGACCCTACTGTTGAAGACACGTTATGTGGTTGACATGTAAAATAGAATAGCATGGCTGGAAGTTGGAAGAGAGTCAGTCCCCAGATAGTCATTGCATTTAGTGCCAGAAGGTACTACAAGGATGACTGGAAGAAAATGACCAAGCAACTCATGGTCTAACCTACTTAGCAGCAAATAACCTGTAGTGATGCCCACACAAGTGCAATAGTGGCACACCGCCATGGTGGGGAACCAACTGCTCTTGATTTGGCTAACTGATTCCCTCAGTGGTATAGGACCCATAGCTGGAGCTGGAAAACATGTTAGAACCATATCCAAAAATAAGCACGCTCTCCATTATCAAGCTACCATCAATCGTGGGCCACAAGAGGGCAGGCCTACACCCATGAAATTCTCTATTAAGAAAGTAAGGGTTATCTCATTTGTCCTGGTGCTAACTTACTCTCTGTTGGAGAATCTGCTTCTCTTTTTCAGATAGATGTAGATCCTAAGGAGAGAGCCACCCCATCATACCCCAAAAGGTCCCCAGCTGAAACTAAGAAAAATTGGCAGAACAAGCAAGGTTGCTGTTTTCTTAGTGAACCAGGTACCAGCACAAGGGTAAAGGAGACCAATACAGAGAAAAACCAACTCCTACCAAATCAGAGATTCAGAGACCCAAAGGACCCCAATACCTCATCACTGAAGCAGCCCAAGAATGAACCCAACATGGCTCAGGGAAATTTAGTGGAAGAGGGGGTGGAAAGAATATCAGAGCCACATGTTGGGTCATGATATGCAGAGACATTTATCCTACCCCTAACTGTGGGCTAAGTACACAATGCATGACCCATATACCTCAACAGGGGCCAAGGTGAGGGGGTAGGTCACGGATGAGCCCGATAATGGTGCCAAACTGACTATTTGCTGAATACAAAACTAATTAATAAAAAATTTTAGCCGGGCGTGGTGGCGCACACCTTTAATCCCAGCACTCGGGAGGCAGAGGTAGGAGGATCAACATGAGTTCGAGGCCACCCTGAGACTACATAGTTAGTTCCAGGTCAGCCTGGACCAGAGTGAGACCCTACCTCAAAAAAGCAAAAAAAAAAAAAAAAAAAAAAAAAAAACCTTAAAAAAAAGAAAATGTACTTCATATATGATACCAAACACCTTAGCTTAGTCTTGCCTACTTTAAATATGCTGAGAACACTAACATTAAGCCTACAGGTGGGCAAACATTTCTAACAGAAGTCTATTTTGTAACAAAGTGTTCACTAGCTTGTTTATATATTAAATATCTTACAGGAAGTGGAAAAATTAGACTGATAAAGGGTATGCTTCTACACAGTAAGAAAGTCAAATAGTTGTCAAGTTGAAAATTTTTCAGTTGGACTCTGAGTCAGGGCAGCTGCACCTTTGCCTAATGTGTGCTTGCCTCCACTGGGATGCAAATCCCCAAGAGGATTTCTCAGTTAAGGTCATAGAACAGTTTCTGCCACACAGCTGGTGCACAATACAGTCTATTCAGTGCATAACTGTGTCAAACACTGTGGTACAGCAGATATTCAGTAAGTGCTTGCTGAATGGATGAATACATTACTTCATGAAAAAGAGACCCTTATTGCAATGTAGGCCTCAGAGCTCCCCTGGTTCCCTTCCTGGGAATTGGCCCTCTATACAACACAAACTTTTTTACAGCCCAAACCTATGGTGGAGAAGGGAAAAGGGGACAGTGAGATAGTGCAGGGCTTGCAAGACCGTACTTTTGCTCCATTCTCCAGATTATGACTATGTTCCTGGCATCACTGGAGGCCAGCAGACTCTCTGAGCAGTGGAAGCTGACATCAAGCATAGGTATGCTATAGCCCTGTAGGGTGTGAGCTCTGTTCAATTGGAGAGCTTCTCCTCGGCTATAGGTTCCCTTCATTTCTACCACCCTATAGAGCAGCAGCTTGTTGAGGCAAGCATTAACCATTAGCTAGAGGTCCTGGGCCTCACAACTGACCCACCAATGGTTGGAGATGCTGGTCACACGGCTGCCCTCATGCACCACCAGCTACTTGCTTTGGTCAGCTTCCCTGTGACCATGTCTAAGAGAAAGGAGGATACATTGCTGTGGTCATCACTGCCCAGGGTAGCCGGCCAGGGGCATCACAGGACAAAGTGAGAATTGCCTGTCAGCTTTCTGGAGCCACCCTTCACTTTCTGCATGTAGAGATGTTCATGACATGCACAGAGTGCTTGGCATTTCCTACCACAGAGAGGTTGTTGTTCCTGGGTTGGAAGATGTAGCACAGTAGTTCAGGGTCAGGGATTTCCCAGATGCAGCCACTGCCCTCCGAGGTCCAGATACGCAGGGCGGCATCGAGGGAGGTGGACATGAGGATATCATTGGACAGGGACCAGGAGAAGTCGGAGACACCACGGATGTGACCCTGCAGCACACGGGGCACAGTGGATGAGGCAGGCATCAGCTGGCACAAGAAACGCTGCCATTCAGTGAACAGCAGGCCAGATGGTGCTGGTCATCATTGGCAAAGCGCACCCTTGGGACTGCCTCATCCACAGGCTGGTCAAAAACATAGTAGATGCCCACAAAGGCATAGTCTTACACAGCAACGTGTCCCAGCCATGGCTTGGCTTGCCTCTGCCACAGATGTAGGTACAACACTGCCAGGAGGCCTGTCCTCATAGACTCCACGGTTCATCTGTGCTTGAAGCTGGTGGGAGCTTGCCCTTAGGTCGCTAGGGCTGCAGGATCATCTTCAAAATCCTCCATTCGGTTCAGCTGATGATACTGTTGCTATACATGAGCACTGCCTGGCTCAGAGATTGGTCCCTATGGTTGGCCCAATAGCTAGCCCCATAGCCTCAGGTACTGTCTAGGCCAGCTAGTTTAACCTTCCCAGTAGCAAGCAACAAGAAAAGACCCTATCTCAATGTAGAAGGAAAGGACCAACACACGGAGATTTTCCTCTGACTTCTTCACGTGTGCTGTGGCAGGTACATGCCTATACATATGCACACACAT
This sequence comes from Jaculus jaculus, assembly GCF_020740685.1. Lineage (NCBI taxonomy): Eukaryota > Metazoa > Chordata > Mammalia > Rodentia > Dipodidae > Jaculus > Jaculus jaculus. The sequence goes on along the minus strand of NC_059108.1, from coordinate 100,672,465 downwards.
CATACACACCAACATACATGACACAAAAGAACCTTTCACTGTATTTTGTTAATGCCTATTACAACCCACTTTTCTAATTGTAATTCAAGTCTGCCAGTCAGTTTTTATGTTGTGCTTATAGTACTGCTTAAAATTTTAAAAGGTAGGAAGCCATCTATTATTTCAGAAAAGACTCTAACAATATATCTAGTAAAGATTTTTTTGTTGGGTTTTTTGTTTTTGTTTTTGTTTTTCAAGATAGGGCTAACATAGAATTCACTATGTAGTCTCAGGGTGGCCTCAGACTCATAGCAATCCTCCTACTTCTGCCTCCAGAGTGCTGGGATTAAAGGCACGCACCACCATACCTGGCTTTAGTAAAAAATTAAAAACACCCAGCACTCGGGAGGCAGAGGTAGGAGGATCGCTGTGAGTTCGAGGCCACCCTGAGACTCCATAGTGAATTCCAGGTCAGCCTGGGCTAGAGTGAGACCCTACCTCGAAAAACCAAAAAAAAAAAAAAAAAAAAAAAAAAATTAAAAACAGCAACATTTTTTTTAATTTATGCAAGTGACTAATCTTTGTGACTAAAAATGTAGCAAATCAAATTCTAAGGTTTGATTTTTTAAGCCTAAATTACTAGTACTCCATATTGCAAAAGATAGCCGCCAATTGAAAAAAAAAATCAGCATTTCAAGACAAGTATACTTCCCTATGTTTTCACATTATAGTTTCCAGTTTTAAAAAGAAATTTTATCTTCACATTTTTTGCCCTAAATGGCAAAATAAGTAAGAATTGCCTTCAATTAATTTAAAATTCTGTTCCACAAAGAAGATAGGGAAGAATTTATACTGTTTATAAAGAGGTTTCCATATGTTTTAATATTATGAGAAAAATGACTAAATACATATTTAGAATCAGTAATAGGATATATTTCTCTACCAGGCAATGTATTGAACCATAGAATAATTTCTCTTGGAAATTTTTATGAAAAAAAATGAGTCAACTGCAGTATCAATTTTATTTCACCCTAAGCAAGTGACTCATGTAATTCTATATTAAGAAAAAAGTAATCCAAGAAAAAATATTTTGATAAATCTAAAATTTTATTTCTTGTACATAAAATAGTTGGCTGGAGGCTGGAGTCCTACTCGGATCTGGTCTGAAGCTGGTCTAGGCCTACTCAGTCGCCATGTGCAGCTGGCCCCTGGTCAACGTGAAGCAGGAGGACGAAGCGCAGAGTGTGTGGGAGCCGGTCAACCAGGTCCCTCAAGATAATGAGAAGTCAATGCCAATCTTGGCTGCTCCTCCGACTTCCAGAAACAGTGGAATGCACACTTCTTGGAGCCATGGGCCACCAGGCATTCAACATTTTCCAGACATATTGAGGTCCTATATGGTATCTGCCGAGGCAGGCAGGCTGAATGTGGGTGAAGTGGAATCACAGTTTAGTAGGTCACTGTCTAAGCACAAGGTGAGCGGCTCCCAAGTGGCTTCCACTTCCCAGCTTTACTGTTAGAGAGTGTCTCCGTCCTACTCGGGGAGAATGATTCACAGGGCCAATCACATGGTGCCCTTGGGAAGCTCTGTTATTCCAGGAGTGACAACATCCTTCATTGAGAATCTGATGGCCTGTAACAACCTTCCTGCCTCAGCTTCCAATGGAGTGTCAGTGATGTCCCATGTCAGTGCCTCATCAATGCCTTTTTCTGGTCCTCCAGCAATACCTTCCACCACATCGTCATTGACACAGGAAATGTTACTGACACCAGACATGTCTTCCATTCACACACCAGCTATGCTATGAATCATACACTGCACCCTGGAGACCCCTATGATGTTGGGATGCCCCCTGCTAGGTCCCAGTCATTACTGAGTTTAGAATGCCAGGATTCACTCGTGAATCTGTCAGACTGCCAGGAAGGTCCCTTCCCACCTACACAGCCTTCACCTGCTCCACAGAGTGTAGAGAACTCTGTGAGGGAGCTCCCCACTTCACGGCCCTACTTGTGCCACCATGCAAACTGTGGAAAAGCTTACACCAAGCGCTCCCACCTCATGAGTCATCAGCGCAAACACACAGGTGAGAAGCCCTACATTTGCAATTGGGAAGGCTGTACATGGTCTTTCTTCCGTTCGGATGAGCTTGGACGGCATATGAGGATACACACCAAATATCAACCATATAAATGTGATGAGTGTGGCCTGGCAGTTCATGAGATCCGACCATCTCAGGCAACATCACAAGACTCATCTGAAGATGGTAAGATCCCTACAACCTCAGGCCAACAGTGGACAGCCAGAGGGCCCTCCTGCTCCCAGCGTTTAAGTCTTCCCTTTTAGTGTGTCTAACCCAAGATCCTACTGCCCCTGACCAGCTCATCTTTGGTAGATGAAGGTTTAGACAGATCCAGGAAGACCAAGAAGTGATATTAACACCCAAATGAAACTCTGGAACATCAAGGATTTCTCAAGACCCTCATATGCCTTTGATGCCCTCACCTCTTGGGGGCTACCTACTTCTGCCACACAGCCAGATGGGAAGATGGAGCATAGAAATGGTGGGCTTTATGAAGAAGCTTTGTCACACCCCAGCTTGAAACCCAAAAGTGACTCTCCTGTGCCTGCCCTGTAAAACCCACATTTGTGCCTTGGCCTTCCCCCGTTTTCTAGAGCCGGGTTATGTTCAGATTTTGAAATGATCACTCACCTGCAATATGACCTTGGGAAAGGTCAGCGGACACTTTCATCTTTGGGAAATAAGGAACAGAAGTACAGTATTGTACATTACTGGCAGAGATATTCTGCCTTCTTGTCTTCCCATGAATTGTTTCATGGTGGTGTTTCCCCCTAACAGCATGGCCTGTGGGGGGACGTCTTCCACATAGCTGCAGCTGTTGTGCTATTAAAGGCTGGGCATGGGACAATGCCCGGCTTGGATATGCAGTGCCTCCATTGCTTCCCCCCACCCCCTTGAATTTTCTCATTTCTCATGCCTTGAGTTTGAAAGTCCCAAATAAAATATTGGTATTTAAAAAAAAATAGTTGACTGGAAAACTATGTGGCAAAAAGCTATTGTTCACTTTTGTTACTACAGTACACCTGTTTCACCAGCAACCATCCAGATATCTATGCACAATATGCACAAGCAATAATTGTTTTGTCTTGGATTTCTCATGACACACTTATTCTCAACTAATTGTTTTTTAGTTCCTTAGGTATTTAAACTAGTAAAAGCTATCATTTTGTTTTAATAGGTTAGCACATAGGATTGATCATTAAATTAAATTGATACTTTCATTAAAACACAGCTACATCAAGGCCTCTGACTTCTTTATTACAAAAAGGAAGCTTTTAGTTTATTTTATGTATGTGAGTAGGGGGAGTATACATTGTGGGTCAACATTTCTTATAAGAGTGAGTCTGAAAATGGCATGGGATTTCTGCGGAGAGTTTAGAGAGGGAAGCTGGTTTATGTATGCTCTAACTTACGATTAAACTTATGCTTCCAGACAGAAAACTCCTGTGATCACAGCTGAGCTGGCTGTTGGGTAGAGCTCCACAAATGGAAAATGGAATTTTTTAAATTTCCTTTATATGAAACCATTCTATAATGCACACATAAAGGATATTTCTTTTCTTTAACAGACACTTAGAAAATAGAATTTTTTAAAGCAAGAATCTACCATTTTTTCTTTAAAAAATTGCAAGAGAAACAATACAAAAAGTAGTAGATTATAAGTAAATACAATGTCATAACCCATCAGTTCTTCCTTTTATTTCCCCAATTTTGTTTAAATGAATGCTACTCTTGTTCCTAAATTAAAAAAAAAAAAAAAAAGTAATTTCTGGGAGAGAAATAGGGCTTAGATGGCTTAGCAGTTAAGGCACTTGCCTGCAAAGCCAAAGGACCCAGGTTCAATTCACCAATATCCATGTAAGGCCTCACTCTGGTCCAGGCTGACCTGAAATTAACTATGTAGTCTCAGATTGGATTCAAACTTAAGGTGATCCTCCTACCTCTGCCTCTTGAGTGCTGGGATTAAAGGCATGTGCCACCATGCCTGGTATATTGTTTCTTTTAATGATAAAGAATGAGCAGACTTGGAATAATATTGTTGAGACATACACATAATTATGTTTTCTTTCACATATTTTCATCACATATGTTTTTCTTTTTAATATAAGAATGTTAAACAATTTTCACTTTATTTCTATAGATTCTTTGTCAATGGAGAAAATATTTTCAATATTACTTATTGTATTTTATTGTGACTATATGGTATTTAATGTCACAAAGTTCCCACCTTCTTAAAGGTAAACAAATATTTCAATACACAATCTAAAATTATTAGTCCATTGAAAATAACTTCAAAAAACAGAAATTCAGGGATACCCCAAATTTATTAGTGCATTGCCACATATTGGTATATTGGCAAGAAAATCTGAAATTCCTTTATCAAGACATTATTAGATTAACAGAAGGAAAGAGGAGAAATTACAAAGAGATTCTGCTCATGAGCAGGCAAGAGTGGGTAATAGTCCAGCCCTATGACCCAAATAGTTTTACTTATAGGTTCTGGATGGGAGCAGAGCTAACTGGCCATAAAAGTCTTTTGTGGCCAAGCTGAAACAACCAAAATGCCAGGATAAGGTTTAATCCTTTCAGGAATCTCAATTTTAGGAAACAGTAACTACTTAAAAAACAGATCTAGTGAACTCCTTTAGTCAAGAGATAAGGAGAAACCGATCCTTCTATGATCTCTAGCCAAGTGTAAGGGCAGCTCAAAGACATTCCTTGTTTTTATTTTCAGAGGGTGTTATCCTAAATTGCATCTTTGTGTGTGTGTGTGGGGGGGGGGTATACATACATATAGAGCTCTGAAGTGTCAGACCTCTCATTTCATCTTGTTTGAGACAGAGTTTCTCTTGGTTTTGTTGTTTTACCACTAGAATGGCCAGTCTAGGTGGGCAGCAAGTTTATGGGTTGTCCTGGCTCCTCACATTAGGATTACAGATGTATGTGTCACTTTGCACCCAACCTTATGTCAGTGTTGGGGACACAAACTCTATCCATAAGGCTTGGAGAGCAAGCATCTTTAACTGCTGAACCATTTCTTGAGCACTAATTTGGCTCTTTTAGTGGGTTTTTCAAAGTTTAGAGAGGGGCTTATAAGGGCTCAGACTCTGATCCTAATAAATATGGTAACAGTAGGGAGTGCACTGACTGAAGAAATCACCTTTGTCTTGGTGGCAAAGATTACAGCCATAATCAAATTCACTGACCCTCCCAGTACAATATAAGATAAGATCACTAGAAGGAAAAAAGGAGACTTAAGATAACTGTTTCTTGGGAGACATCTTAGACAACATGAATAAAGATGAAATTCTACCAATCCCAGTCCCCTTGAAGCTCTTGTCAATATAAATAACACAGTTCTCACCTCAGAAGGGGTAAGAAATAGTTTATTTTGGAGCCAAATATGTGTGATCATGGCCCAGAAACACAGATACAGGTTACCCCCAAATTTCATATTCCCATATGTTGACAAATTCAGAAAAGTTTTGTGGGTACTGAACAGAAGAAAGTCATAAACCAAGGCACTTTTCAAATTCACTGATGGATGGGCAGGAGAGATTGCTCAGTGGTGAAAGGTACTTGTTTGCAAAACTTGATGTCCCAAGTTCAGTTCCTCAGGACCTACATAAAGCCAGAAACACAAAGTGGTACATATGTCTAGAGTTTATCTGAAATGGCAGAAAGACCTAGTGTGCCCATGCTCCCCTCTACCAATAAGTAAATCAATCAATAAATATCAAAAACATTGGTGGAAACTATGAGGCTCAGGATTTAGAAAAACATGGAGACAATTTGATTTTGGACCCTGGTATTTATTACCATCAAACAGGCTGCTGGCAGTACTCAGAACAAAGAGAAGAATGGGAGGTGAGCTCTCAATCACCTAGAAGAGGAAAAGAGGTATTTTTAAGGTCTTCTAGGAGAATAGGGCAGGGAGGAATGGTTTGTACTCTGTATGGTGAGGTGTCCAGCCCACATTACAAAGGGTTTTCCAGATGCTGTCCATTTCACATAGAGATGGGCAGTTATGATGGAACCATATTGGCATAAATATTTTGAAGGTGGGCTTTGTTCTCTGTTTTGGCTTTCCAGATGCTAGCATTAAGGGAAGGGCTGTTTCCTCCATGTAGGTAAGGAAGGGCTTAGGAATTACCATATAAGAAGGTGTTGTTTCCCCGGTGACAGATTGGAGCCTGGTTTTACTTATAAAGCATGGGTAGAACAACTCTTTCAAACCTCAATTTCTATATCCAGGTTTGGGAGCAAGATCTCAGGGACTGACAGTATCCTCAAGAAGGCAGGGTATGGCAAAATAAGGAAGTCTCTGATAAACTTCAGATGTTGTCTGATGATATTTTTAATCTTTGAGTTGGTGGAAGCTGGTGGTCTGCTAGCACATTCCAAAAATATTTGACCTGAGAGTCAACAAGGATATTAGGTCAGACCAGAGGTGGACAGTAAGTGGCTTTATAAGAGTAAAGGGTAGCCCAAAGTAATTTAGACCTGATCCTGCAACATTCCATCCATGATCGCAGGAGTTTTGTCAGTCCATTCAGCCTTGTTGAAAGTACATAGATGTAGTTCTTTTCAGGAACTTTAGTTCAAACTTTTTTTGCCACTGAAAGTAGTTGGTACCCACATCAACTGTCTGAGAACACCAGCCTTCTCCTGTATGCTTTGTGATACCAGCACCTATGCCATTTGCTGTACACGGAGACTTATACTTGTCATTGTGGATGAGAAATAGAATAAAGCTAGCTTCTTTAAGGCAATTGGTTAGGGACAGAAGCCCAAAGAAGGAATAAGATGTTATTTTGTCCATCTTGGCAAAACTGAAACTTGGGTCTAATCCTGTCTCTCCAAGACGCCTCACAGTGGAATTCCTGCTGCTTCCACTTGACCTGTGTCAGCCCTTTGAGCCCATTGTTATGTTGGAACAGGCTCCCACAATGGACTCACAGCAGTAGGAAGAATGGCATGAGGAAATGGACTGTCCACATTCTGCAAGAAACAAGCTGATTATTATCCCCACTTTGCCTAACAATTTTGATTTTCAAATTCTCATTGAGTTAGAAAACTTCTGCCACCACACAGGCAACTGGTCTAAAATACCCTATATTCAGACATTTTTCACTCAGCATGCACAGCCCTATCTGTTATACCTGCTCTTCTTATCAGGTCCTTCTAGCCAATGTCTCAGGAATGAACTCTAATTCAACCTCTCCCCAGTTCTCTTCCTCACCCTCTGCTTTTGACATAGACAGCATAGATGATCTGGCTCCTCCTCCTGCTCCTACAGCTCCCCAGCCACTCCTGATCCCCTTCCTGATACCCACACTCCTCCTCCTTCACCTCAACTGCTTCTCATTCTGCCTCTGTGCCCCCTGACACTACCATCTTCAATCTCCTCTTTCCCTCCTGCCCAATGTACTCATTCTTGAACACAGAATGTGCGCTTTATGTGATGTTGCAGGCATTAAAGAAACTGTTTGTGTTCATGTTCCTCTTTCCATGTCTGATCTATCCCAGATTGAGAAATGTCTAGGGTCTTTATCCACTGATCCTGCCCACTATACCAAATAATTTCACTACCTCATCCAGGCATATGACCTAACTTGGAATAGTCTCTTTGTAGTTCTTTCCTCTACTCTCACTCCTGATGACTGAGAATGCATTTGGGTGTCTGCTCAGGTCCATGCTGATGAGGCTGTCTTAACTGAAAACACTTTCCCAGTAGGGATGCTCACTGTCCCCAGGGTGTACCCTTACTGGGAATGCCATGCTCCTGATAACTCCATCAGATGTGTGGCCCATGATAGGACAGTTCTTTGCCTTAGGGCTGGCCTCCTAAAGCATTTCATAAGTTTGTCAATTTTGACAAACTCCAAACACTTATCCAGAGACCTGATGAAAATCCAGATGAGTTCATAGGCTACCTAAGATACTCACTCAACACACTCACCTCAACCCTGTTTCCCAAGAGGTCATAATAATTCGAAATACCCATTTGCTGCCCCAGCCACCCCTGACATTATAAAAATACTTAAACACCAAGAAAAGGGCCCTCCAAACCCTCATTTAAAGTTTTCAGTAAGAGAGAGGACCAGAAATGGACTGATAGGGTGACAAGGGAGAGATGGTAGCTCCAGTTCCTAGCTGCAGCCCTGACATCTCCTCCAAAGAAGGCAACAGGGCCTCAACACCCACCATTGGGACCCTGCTTCAAGTGAGGTCACACTTGTCACTGGGCAAGAGCCTACTCCATCCCTTGCCCTCCTCCAGACCCTGTCCCCATACAGACTTGTTGGACACTGGAATGTTAACTGTCCTTCTTTGCCTCAACAAGGTAGGCCATCCCTTTTGCCTAGTCCCCCACCAGAGCCAATTACTGATCTTCTGGACCTGGTGACAGAAAACTGATGGGGCTATGGGACCTTTGCCCCCACCAACACTCTCTATATCACAATCGAGGAGCCTGGGGTCACAACCCAACTGGTAAGTAGGCCTGTCTCATTTGTCACAGATATAGGGGCCTCCTGGTCTGTCCTGCCATCCTATTCTCGTAAGCCTTTTCCCTCACAACTCTCAACATCGGGTATTGATGCCTATCCCACTCCCCATGCATTACCCCTCACACCCTTACCCTATGTACTCTGGGATACTTCACATTCCCATTCATTTCTCATAATGCCTTTTGTCCTATTCTCCTAGGTCAAGATCTTACACAAAAATTCTCTCTCTCACTTTCTCAAACTTAAAATCTCTCATGCTACTACTCTTCCTTTGATTCCAGAATCCTCCACTTGAATACATTGATGCCCCTCTGTCTCCTCTCCCTCACCCCAAGCCTTCTATCCCTCGACGCTGAGTGATCATCCCCCTCCATTGCACCTGGCACTTGATGTCATAACAAGCTCCTCAATTCTTCCTTCTGTCCTGTGAGCACAACCCGTTTCCCTCACCATATCAGATGTCACCAGTGACGGCCCTGAAGCCAGCTCAGTATAGGGACAGTATGAAAGAAGTCTCAGTTTTGTTCAAGACCAAGTCATATCAGCATGCTACACTGGCGCTGCTGGTCGGTGTTCATTCCCAGTCTCACCACAGTCAGTACCACTGGTTTTACCCAACAAAATCTTTTGATATTCAATAACTACATCTCAAATCTCAGGGGCACTCTCAATCTTTCTGTCAAAGATCCATGTGACCAAAAGTGATTGAATGGGATGTTGGCGGTGGCAACCAATACAATAAGGGCTCTTGCTGTGGGGGCTGAGTAGAAATATTTAGATCCACTCAAAATGCCCCTAAGGCTGCCCCAAACAACCATATCCAGACTGTTACAGACATCAAATAGGCTTATAGCAAACTCCAGGAGGATCTGCATGATCTAAACTTTTCACCACACTCTGGGTGTCCATTCTCAAAATCTTCTCTCTCCATGATCAACCAATTCAATCTTACCAATCATACTGCTTGCTTCCTGAGTGTTTCACTTGAGTGGCCCCTCATTACTGCAGTACCTTTCTTCAATGTCACCTCTATTTAAGATAGTCCCTGCTTCTGGTGTTCTTTCTCTAAACTCCCTATCCAACTTTCTCTTCTGAACCATCTTGATGGCTGGCATAAGGACATCCCTCAATGCTTGTTATTCAGGAATAACTCTATGGTGAAAAAACACACCTTACCTAAGGAAATTTACTTCTGGTGTGACTCCACACTGTATATTTGTAGAACAGAATCAGGCCCCTGCACCATAGTCACTTTAGTACCAGAGAGCTGGAAGTCCTTCCCAAATAGGCTCATCATTACAAAAGAGCTGCCCACCTGCCTGTAATGATAGGGGTAAACCTGGTGGCCTATAGCTGCCACAGGACTAAATACAGGAGGTCTGGCTCATAGCCTAATCTCTTATGAAAGACTTTCTACAGAACTTAGCACTGCATTACAGGGTCCACTGAGGCCTTATGACTGCTACAGGAACACCTTATCTATCTGGCCTCAGTTGTGCTACAGTACCTATAAGCCTTAGACCTCTTGATAGCTGACAAAGGAGGGACCTATCTTTTACTGAATGAGAAATACTGCTACTATGTTATCCAATCAAGAAAAGATAAAGATCAAAATTTAAAAACTAAGAAATCTCCAATCAAAAAATGGGCTATGAACCTAAATAGAGAGTTCTTAAAGGAAGAAATTCGAATGACATATAAGCATCTAAAGAAATGTTCTACGTCACTAGTCATCAGGGAAATGCAGATTAAAACTACATTAAGATTCCATCCCACTCCTGTCAGATTGGCCACCATCATGAAAACAAATGATCATAAATGTTGGTGGGGATGTGGAAAAACAGGAACCCTTCTACACTGTTGGTGGGAATGCAATCTGGTCCAGCCATTGTGGAAATCAGCGTGGAGGTTCCTAAAAGATCTAAAGATTGATTTACTATATGACCCAGCTATAGCACTCCTAGGCATATATCCTAAGGACTCACCTCATTTCCTTAGAAGTATGTGCTCAACCATATTTATTGCTGCTCAATTTATAATAGCTGGGAAATGGAACCAGCCTAGATGTCCCTCAACAGATGAGTGGATAATGAAGATATGGCACATTTATATACTCAGCAGTAAAGAAAAATGAAGTTATGAAATTTGCAGAAAAATGAATGGATCTGGAAAGGATTATACTAAGTAAGGTAACCCAGGCCCAGAAAGCCAAGCTCCACATGTTCTCCCTCATATTTGGATCCTAGCTACAGATGATTGGGCTTCTGCATGAGAAGAAAAAAACTCAGTAGCAGAGGCCAGTAAGTTAAAAAGGAGATATAAAGGGAAGAGAAAAGAAGGGAGAAGGGTACTTAGTAGGTTGGTATTGTATATATGTAAGTACAATGATTGAAATGGGGAGGGGATATGATGGATAATGGAATTTCAAAAGGGAAAGTGGGGGGGGGGAGGGTATTACCATGGGATATTTTTTATAATCATGGAAAATGTTAATAAAAATTGAGAAAAAAAAATACTAAGAAATCTGGCTGACCAGCTTCAGGCAGGAAGAGAATACCACTCTCTGTCGGTCATGGAGCATCTTTGGGAGGATCTGGCCCTGGCTTTTGCCATAACTAGGGCCTATAACTGAGCTATGCTTGCTAATTCTTCTGGCCCTCTGTCTTCTGAGATGCATCCAAAAATTCAGCCAACTTTTACTAAGATGACCCTCTTCTATCTCCTACCAGCTTCTAGCCACCATGGAACCACCTTCTCATCACCTGCCCTGAAGGGAGAATCATCAACAGCATTACCCATCCTCTCCCATAAGAACTGAACATGTCAGCATAAAGACAATACAGAAGAGAGACCACTGCCCCTTGTCATCAACAAAAGGCTGGAATGTTAGTTGGGGACAGGCTCCCAAGATGGAATCACCATGGCCAGCAGAAGGGTGACAGAGGCATGGAGAAATAGACTGCCCACATTCTTCAAGAAATCACATGGTCATTATCCCCTCCTTGCCAAACAATGCCCCAGGTCACAGTTTCCTGCTCCTTATCTGATGAGTCACCTGGTCACTGGCATTGTGCCCTAGCTATTTTACCATAATCATGTGTAAATGGTTAATTTAATAATCTTCCCTAAAGGAACTTCTCTATTCACCTTAACAAATGAGTTTTTTTTTTTTTTTTCCCCTCCCTCACCTTACCCCAACTGAAAAAGTCCTATAAGGCCCATTACCTGAAAAATCAGGTTGGCTGTGCTCCTCTCTTGTGGATCAGCCCTGGCACCTTGTGGCTGTCCTGAACAAAAGCTTTCATCTTTGCTTCAGAGTGGTTTACATAGGACTGGTCACTCTCATACCTGACACCCATGAACTAATCAAATTTTGATTTCTCCTCATCTCAGCCCCTTGAGTCCAAGCCAATCAGGTCTCCGCATAGACAGCTGAGCCTAATGACAAGGCTCACCCTGATTGGATCCACAAAAAGGTGGTTCCCCACATACTTAAGCTTCTCTTTCTGCCCTGTGATTTCTGTCTGAATACACTGTGTCTCTTCTTTTTGCTCCTTTAGTTGGCCTGAACATCCATGTGAGTCTGCCCTTCATTGTCAGCCTGGGACCAGCATGGCTGGGAAAGGGGGAAATACTTACTTTGGATTGGATATGTTTTTTCCTGCCTTCTGGTTGTGTCATGCTTTGGAGGTACACTCTCACTTTGATTATGTGTAAAATTTATGTTTGAGTTTTGAGTCCTTTAATATTTCTGAATCATGTCTATTATTTGAAGGGATTCCTATGTTTGATCTCATGTTTTTATTTTATTTTTTATTAATTAGTTTTGTATTCAGCAAATACAGTCAGGTACAGATCGTGTGTGTGTGTGTGTGTGTGTGTGTGTGTGTGTGTGTGTGTGTGTATAGCTGTCCCAACCTTTTCCTAGATGCCAATTTCTCCTAAATAAACCTCACAAACTAGACAATAAGGTGGATGGGAAGGCGGGGAGGGAATCAAAGGGTGGAAAACAGTAATCCAGACCCAAACGGCAATGGTACCATAAAATTCTATTTCCTAAAAGACAGACCAAATGGCTGAACCTTCACTAGACCCTTACAGGAAACACCTGAACCACAAGACACTGGAGAGGGTAGGATCAAGACTGACCTAAATCTCCTACATCTTCCCTCCCTCCCTCTCCCCCTCTCCCCCTCTCCCCCTCTCCCCTCTATCTCTCTCCTCTCTAACTCTTGTATATTAGTTATCTTTTTCCTCAATTTCTTAGTGGACACTGACCTGTAACCCCCACTTCCAGCTTGGGCCTACCATCCACAATGAGCTTTTGATCAGAGAAACCTATAAGGTTTCCCAAAACAATGACAGACTTCTGTCAGAGTACTTGATGACCCACCAAAGGCCAGTGATAAGACCCTATTGCTGAAGACTCCATACACAGCTGATGCGTAAAATGGAATGACATGGCTGGAAGCCAGGAGAGAGTCAGTCCCCAGACAGTCAGCGTGTCTAGTGCCAGAAGGCACCACATAGGCGACTGGGGGAAATGACCAAGATCTGTCCAAGCAACACATTGTTTAACCTAATTAGCAACAGATAACCAGATGTGATGCCCAAACAAGTGCAATAGTGATACACAGCCATGGTGAGGAATCAATTGCTCTTGATTTGGCTAACTGATCCACTCAGGGGTACTAGACCCTTAGCTGGAGCTGGGAAACAAGTCAGAACCATACCCAAACACAAGCCCACTCTACAATATCAAGCTACCATCAATCACGGGGTATAAGAGGGCCTACACCTATCAAACTGTCTATCAAAAAAGTAAGTGTTATCTCAATTTTCCGGGTGCTAACTTACTCTCCGTTGGAGAATCTGCTTCTCTTTTCCAGATAGATGCAGATCCTAAGAAGAGAGCTGCCCCAACATACCTCAAAAGGGCCCAACTGAAACTAAGGACAACTGGCGAAATAAGCAAGGGTGATGTTTTCCTGTGAACCGGATACCAGCACAAAGGGGAAGGAGATCAACGCAGAGAAAAATCAACTCCTACCAAATCAGAGAGCCAGAGCCTCAGAGGCCCCCAACACCTCAGCACTGAAGCAGACCAAAAATGAACCCAACATGGCTCAGGGAAATCTTGCGGAAGAGGGGGCGGAAAGAATGTCAGAGTTACATGTTGGGTCATGATTTGCAGAGACATTTATCATACTAATAACTGGGGGCTAACTCCACAATGCACGACCCATTTTCATTAACAAGGAGGGTCTAATGGGAGGGGGTAGATCACAGATGAGCCTAAATAATGGTACCAAACTGCCTGTATTCACTGAAATGAAAACTAATAAATTAAATTAAAAAAAAAAAAAGAATTCACAATTCTCCCGCACCCTCACCTGATCTGAATTGTATATAAATGTATTAAAGCATATATTGTAACCTATAAGTCTACACATTTATTAAATGTCAGTTTAATAAATAGTTGAAAATTAAAAAAAATAAAATAAAATAAACCTCACAAATTATGACTTCTCCTTATACAACCTCAATAATTCAGAATTTAGCCTACTTGGCTCCATTTTATCAATTCTTTTTTTTTTTTTTCTTTTTGAGAGAGACAGAAAGAGGCAGAAAGTGAGAGAGAATGAGTGTGCCAGGGTCTTTAACCATTATGAACAAACTCCAGATGCATGTGCCCTCTTGTGCACCTGTACAACTTTGTGTGCTTGTGTCACTGTGTGACTGGCTATGTGCAACCTGGAGATTTGAACACGAGTCCTTTATGCTTCACAGGCAATCTCCTTAACTACTAAGCCATCTCCCCAGCGCTATTTTATTATTTCTTTGTTAAAAATAGAATAAAGTCTTAAGTTTGGGGAACCCTCTTTAGCCCCCAAATCCTGCACTAATTGGATATGGTCATTTTTTTCCCCAACATAAGATGAAGCATACTTTAGGAGTAAATAGATATTATTCCAAAATAGTAATAAAACCTTTCCATCTGTGTATGCAGAAATCTTGGAAGCATGTGTATCAGGAGATTGTAACTGTGTGAGATTCATAATGGTGAGTTAAATTCACTAGTCAGGGACTCTGGGGTTATTACTTGGGATTTGAATTTTCATAGGTTGGCTTGAGCACCTAGAGATAATATTAATCTATTAAAGGGATATTTGAAGTCTGCAAATATGTGTGGCCTAGAGTAAGTGAGTCCTTTACTATTTCTGAATCATGTCTATTATATGAAGGGATTCCTATGTTTGATCTCATGTTTTTATTTTATTTTTTATTAATTAGTTTTGTATTCAGCAAACTACTCGGCATCCTATAGAACATCGATTTTAAAGATAAATAAAAACTAGAATTAATGGGAAAATTTTTTCAATGCAGCTTTTATTTAGTAGGCTTGGAATGATGACTAAAATTCTCCATTTCCACAAAATTCCCAAGTGATCCTGATGTTTCTAATGTGGAACTCACATCATGACAATGAAGCTTTAAAGATAGCTCACTAAAAATTAAAAATAAGAAACTTAATTCTCTCTAGGGAAAATAGTTCCCTTCATTATCTTTGCATATTCACTTTAGAAAAGTTGTAATTAGATATAGTTTCTCCTCTCTTTGAAATGTATATAAATCCTTTTGAAAATTATTTAGGCCCTTGTCAGTTTTATGACCTAGGAACTCTCCTTCAAAGGCATGGGAGTGTTCTCTTTGAAATGTAAATATCAAAGAGGACAGGACTTCTGCTTCTCCATCTCTGTGGGAGGGTGAAGAAGCTTCTTGGTGGGCATCTTATTCCTGTTGGAAAATAATTGCTTCTCATAGAGATATGATAAGTTTATTTTTCCTCTGGTTATAAGCATTTGGCCAGTGCAGACAGATATTCAACTATAAAATGAACTTAGAATAAATTGTACTGTTGTGTGGAGTTGTCTTATGTGATGACTATGAAGGAGGATTAGAAAAAGCTAGCTTTTTAAAGCAGTTTCAGTTAGGGGTTGAGGCTCAAAGAGAACCATGAGATGCCACCGCTCATGCCACCGCAACATTAGATTTCATCTGATAGAGACCTAGCAGGTTTCTAGTTCCTGTCTTGTTCATTTTAATCCTACCAAACAGTTATCACTAGATTTAAATCTAAGTTCAATAATTGTGACTTTTTTCTTCCTATTATGTACAGACATGTTGTTGTAGCCTCTCTAAGCTTCATCTATTTTCAACTGTCATGGGTAAGACAGAAAATCACATTATCTTAATACAGATATCTCAAATGTACATCAGATTGTTATATATTTCTCTTTCAAGATTATACAGAAGCATTACTTATCTAGCTATGTTTTTCTCTTTCCAAATAACTTTTTAAAGGGTTATATCAAAACAATACTCATTTAGATCAATCAGGTTCAGCTTTATTCTCAACTATGTATAGTCAAACACTTTTAGTTAATATTTTTCTACTCATTACCTCAGTTCTCATAGTGCAAGTTCATTGCTTATAAATAACTTAATTCTTCAGCAATATTCCCTGTTCGAACATACAACCTCATGCTTAAATCATGACCGTCATCTAAGAGAAATGACCTCAAACTCTACTGTTCCCAGGATCTACAAGTGCTTTCAGGCATCCTGGGTAACTAAAAAACAGACTTGTGGAGGTGAAATCAGGGACTCTCTCCCATTCACAATTGCCTCAAAAAAAACAATAAAGTGCCTTAAAATAAACCTAACCAAGTAAGTGAAGGATTTCTACAATGAGAACTTTAAAACACTCAAGTGAGAAATTGCAGAAGACACTAGGAAATGGAAAGACATGCATAGTATAGGACTGGAAGAGTAAATACTGTGATTATGTCAATCTTACCAAAAGCAATCCACACATTCAATGCAATCCCCATTAAAGTAGCAACGGCATTCTTCACAGAAATAGAAAAAAGAAAGTACTAAAATTCATGTGGAAGCACAAATCCTCGAATAGCCAAACCAATTTTAAGCAACAAAAATAAGGCTGGTGGTATCACCATACCCAATTTTAAGTTATATTGCAAAGCCATAGTAACAAAAACAGCATGAAACTGGCACAAAGACAGACATGTAGATCAACAGAACAGAATACAGGACCCAGATGTTAATCCAAGTAGCTACAGCCATGTAATTTTTGACAAAAAAAAAAAAGCCAAAAATATTCTTTGGAGAAAAGACTCTTCAACAAGTGGTGCTGAGAAAACTGGATATCTGTATGTAGAAAGATGAAAATAGATCATTCATTGTCTTTCTCCGTGCACAAGAATGAAGTCCAAATGTTTCAGGGACCTTGATATCAGACCTAAAACTCTGAAATTGCTTAAAGAAAAGGTAGAGGAAACCCTTCAACATATTGGCATAGGTAATAACTTTTTGAATATAACCCCAATTGCTCAGGAAATAAACCTAGCAATCAACCACTGAGATCTCATGAAATTACAAAGCTTTTGTACAGCAAAGAGCACTGTGAATAGTGGAGGCAACCTACAGAATGGGAGAAAATTTTTGCAGCTATACATCTCACAGAGGATTAATATCCAGAATATACAAAGAACTCAAAGAACAAAACTATAAGAAATCAAAAAAAAACAATTAAAAAATGGCCCATGAAACTAAATAGAGAGTTCTCATTGGAAGAAATACAGATGGCATATAAACATCTAAAAAAGTGTTCTACATCCTTAGTCACCAGGGAAATGCAAATTAAAATCACTTTGAGAACTGGGTATGTGGCACATGCCTATAATCCCAGCATGCTGGAGGCAGAAGTAAGAGGATTGCCATTAATTTGAGGCTACCCTGAGACTTCATAGTTAATTCCAGGTCAGCCTGGGCCAGAGTGAGACTCTACTTCAAAAAACCAAAAATAAATAAATTAAATAAAATAAAACTGCTTTGAGATTCCATCTCTCTCCTGTAAGAATGGCTACCATAAGTAAACATATGACAATAAATGTTGTCAAGGATGCATCAAAAGGGGAACCTTTCTACACTGTTAGTGGGAATGGAAACCGGTACAGCCATTACAGAAATCAGTGTGGAGGTTCTTGAGACAGCTAAAAATAGATTTACCATATTATCCAGCTATAGCACTCCTTGACATATGTCCTAATGACTCTTCTCACTACCATAGAGATACTTGCAGAACCATGTTTATTGCTGCTCTATTCATAGTAGTTAGAAAATGGAACCAGCTTTGATATTCCTCCACCGATGAATGGATAACAAAGATGTGGTACATCTACACAATGGAGTTATATTAGCAGTAAGGAAAAATAAAATTATTAAATTTGTGCCTTAGGAGTGTAAACATGGTCTTATTTGGCTAAATGCATATATTATCCCCACCAAACTGCCCTGAAAGCATTACATTTAATGTTCATATTCATTTATTTAAATTGTGAAATGGATGGATCTAGAAAAGATCATACTAAATGATGTAACCCAGGTCCAGAAAGCCAAATGTCACATGTTCTCTCTCATATGTGGATCCTAGCTACAAATGTTTAGACTTGTGTAAGAGGTATAACCAAAACATCAGTAGCAGAGGCCAGTTAGCTGGTAAAAGGTTATAAGGGATGGAAGGAAGGGAAGAACTTTAGGGGATGTTATTGTATATTTCTAAGTAGAAGAATAGATTACATGGAATGGAATGGCCTAAATGAGTCCAGGGGAACAGATTGAGTTAGAGAAGAGTGAGTGGAGGGTCATTAAAAATTCAAGATGTTCTGAATAAGACATATGAAAGCCTATTTCTTTGGATGAGAGCACATCCCAAAGCCATAGATTGCTACTAGAAAATCTTCAGTGCCAGGCATGGTATACCTACCAGTAAGTTGTTGGTCAAGAAGGCCCCTATTGCCTCCAAAACATTATGGGCTTTTGCCAAGGCCCTTGGTTTCCCAGGAGTAAGAGATGGTAAGACCCTATTGCTAAAGACTTCATATGCATGGGTAGCACCATCAACTGAAAAATCAAGCTGGTCCTGATCTGAAAATCTTCTCCCTGTAGACTAGCCAACTGTAAGCTGGAAAAAAGCTGAACTGCATGCAGCCCTACCAGAGATAGAATTCATCAGCAGTGAAACCAATGGAACCTGGAAGCCTCACGTTAGGCCAGACAGGCCAAATGTCCAAACAGGTGCAATAGTGGCATGTCTGTGCTGGAGGAAATCAACTGCTCTCTAAATGGATTGGAGGCCTCCTCTATGGGAAGGAATACATTCCTAGTACTGAAAATGTAAACAAAAGCCTATGGCAGGGGATGTCATGTGCCTTAGGGGTGTAAACATGCTCTTATCTGGCTACATGCATATAGTATTCCCACCAAACTGCCCTGAAAGCACTACACTTAATGTTCATATTCATTTATTAAGGCTACTCCCCCTTTTGGCTAGAAAAGCTTCTTTTTTCAGATGGAGTTGACCCCTGGGATGACCTAAAAGGCAACATAGTGCTGAGAAGAAGTGACAAAAGAGTGGTCAGCACTGAAACAACTCTATCATACCCTCCAAGGATTAGGATCCATTGCTGAAGAGGTGGTGGAAAGAGTGTAAGTGCCAAAGGAAGGGCACCACTCCTTACAATGCAACTTCCCAGACAGAAATTGGCCTCGATATCCATGATCTCACAGTGCTTAGAAAAACCTACACAAGACCCTCATAATAGGAGAAAAAGATGATGACATCAAAATAAAAGAGAGATTAACAAAGAGATGGAGGGGATATGATGGAGAGCAGAGTTGATAAGGGGAAAATGGGAGAGGGGTTGTAATTATGGTTTATTGTGTGTAAGTATCGAAATTGTCAATTACGGCTGGAGAGATAGCTTAGTGGTTAAGCGTTTGCCTGTGAAGCCTAAGGACCCCAGTTCGAGGCTTGATTCCCCAGGACCCATGCTAGCCGAATGCGCAAGGGGGCGCATGCATCTGGAGTTTGTTTGCAGTGGCTGGAAGCCCTAGCATGCCCATTCTCTCTCTCTCTCTCTCTCTCTCTCTCTCTCTCTCTCTCTCTCTGCCTTTCCCTCTCTGTCTGTTGCTCTCAAATAAATAAAAAAAAGAACAAGAAAATAAATTTAAAAAGCTTATAAAATAAAAAGAAATTGTCAATTAAAAGTTTAAAAAGAAACAAGACTAATTACTAATACTATTTCTTATGGTCCTTCCTTTTCTTTTCAGTATAGGCAAGAAATCCTCAGCCATATTCACACCATGAGAGTGTGCTCTGAAAAATGGGAACTTCTTTGACCCAAAGATTCTAAAGAAAAAATGACTGATATTCTTCTATCACATTAACTGGCTTAAGCACAAACTAGAAGATGGGAAAACGAATTTCTGAGAGAAGTACTCCCTACCAACCTTTATCCTGATTCTAGAAGTAGATAACTAGTAATTAAGACGTGATATTTTAACTCAGGCAGTCCCAGATAGTAGGGAAAAAAAAAAACCAAAAACAAAAAACAACTGTGATCAACAGCAGTAAAGCCTGAAAACAATCTAGTGTGACTGAGGTTTTTCGAGGTAGGGTCTCACTCTAGCCCAGGCTGACCTAGAATTCACTATGGAGTCTCAGGGTGGGCTTGAACTCATGACAATCCTCCTACCTCTGCCTCCCGAGTGCTGGGATTAAAGGCATGGACCACCACGCCCAGCTGCCATCACAGTCTTTTTTTTTAATTTTTTTTTTGTTTGTTTGTTCATTTTTTATTTATTTATTTGAGAGCGACAGACACAGAGAGAAAGACAGATAGAGGGAGAGAGAGAGAATGGGCGCGCCAGGGCTTCCAGCCACTGAAAAAGAACTCCAGACACATGCGCCCCTTGTGCATCTGGCTAACGTGGGACCTTGGGAACCGAGCCTCGAACCGGGGTCCTTAGGCTTCACATGCAAGCGCTTAACCACTAAGCCATCTCTCCAGCCCATCACAGTCTTTTATCATAGTGCTCTAGAGGCTGATCGGAGACAGAGAAGGACTCTGGCTTTACTAACTGCTTTATAAGAAAGCCAATTAGGGAGGAGGGCTCCTGGGGTCTGCTGCTAGAGTTGGCAGCTGGGACATTTTCAGAAAGTGTCCCTAGTGAATACCTCTGCCAGGGCCCTGTCTTCTATACCAAAGAGACCCTGGCAGGCCAACTGTCCCTGAAGGCAGAGACCTCTGAGGCCACCTCACAAGTGGTCTAAATGGATGAGAGATGCCCAAGAATTCCTCTCCAGCTCCCATAGCTCAAACCTCCATCACCTTCCATGAGTGCTGAATGATTCAAAGACGGGAAGGAGATCTTCACATCTCCTAGTTCTGAGAGCTTCACAGTCTTCATCTCTAACTCCGGCCAGCTCTCTTCCCAAACAGTGATTGTGACAGGCATTTCTGGCAAAGCCCATGACCAGACACTTCTTCATGCCTCTCAGTTGTAACTAGGGAGAATTTCTTTTCTCCTATGATTTTTAAATTATGCCCAATTAGCTCCCTGCTATTAGGGTGAGACCTTCTAGCCAAATTAGGTACTTCCATTCTCTTGTCCCCCACCCCACCTGGGCCAATTTTATGCTTACCTCTAATGGAAGTAAATATTAATTCTAAAGTCTGGGCCCCTGGGGGAAAAATCAATCCAGCTAACACAGCCAAGCATATACAGGTACATCAAAAGACCTAAACTAGTATCAAGAAATTTATTATGTGACAAAAACTTAAAATACTGTTCAAACAAACAGATAAGTCTCGCAATAGATGTTGATTCTGATTTTCTTTGTCAAGCTTCCAGTTAAACATCTGCCTTGTTCCAATGACACAAAACCGTTCCCTATTGTCTCATACTATAATAATATTTTTTCTGTTCCTCAGTCTTTCTTTCCAGGGAGGAAGAAAGAAACTGACACAAAGATAGCCATAAGACATCTGAATGGCTCTGGGTTTCTCTCTTGGGCCTCTAAGCCAGACTAAGGGCTAAATGCATCCTACCACCTCATCCAGGTTGGAGAAATTAAAGCTATCTGCATGTACTGCTCCCTCTAACTGCAGTTAAAAGTTCCATGTCAAGATAGGGGAATGCAGGAGGATAGGAAAAAGTTAGCTTTTTAAGGCATTTTCAGTTAGGGATTTATACTCAAAGAGAGCTATGAGATGCCACGCCAAAAACCAACCGAAAATTTGAACTTTGCTGATTGAGACTTACCTACATCATCCCCTCCTGCCCAGTCTAGCACACTACCTAGCCAGATGGCCCTGGATGGGCTGGCCCAGGAATCTGCCTCTAAATTTACCTAAAAATGTTCCTGTCTTCTTGTTGCAGACTCCACCACACTCAGCTCAGCTCAGTTCTGCTTTGCTTCTCTGCTCAGCCCGCCTACCTCTCTTCATTCAGGATACAAAGGTACAAGTGAGTTCGTTTCCCCCTCACCCAGCCTCACTGGTGGTGCAGGGTTGGGGGGACATAAAACTGTTTCTTGGTTTGGATGGCTTTTTTGTTTGTCTCTGCTTTCTAGTTTGGGGCAACTTCTCTCTTTGATTGCATGCTGATTTTCCTCTGGTTTCTGAATCTACCACTGTGAGGACTTTCCTTACACTCCAGATCTCCCATGCAGGTGTTCTCAGCAACTCTTGGCTTGGTACCTGTGCAATTTCATTAAACTCGGGCTAACCATGAGTGTAACGCTTTTCAGTACTCATGTCTCCTCTGATTTTCATGGTCTATGCTTTGCTATTTGCCCTCTCATTTTTCCTTGAGCCTCACCACTGTCCTATTAACTTCTCTAAAAACACATGGCAGATGCCATGTGAGTTTCTCCTAAGTTTCCCTGCACAAGCTCCTAGATTCCTACTTCCCACATGTTTATGACTCTCTTCTAGCTTTCCATCCTACATCCCAATCTCCCTTAAATAAACCCCACAATTTGTAATCTTCTCCTCAAATAACTTAATAACTCATGGGCTGGAGACATGGCTTAGGAGTTAAGGCACTTGCCTGCAAGGCCAAGAGATCTCAGTTCAAGTCCTCAGGACCTACGTAAGCCAGATGCACAGGGTGGCGCATGTGTTTGGAATTCGTTTGCAGTGGCTGTAGGCTCCGGTGTGCCCATTCCCCACCCCCCCCCCCCCTCTCTCTCTCTCTCTCTCTCGGAGTTCTTGCCTAGGGAAGTTCTGACTTTTTATAGGGAGTAGCTACACGAGGAAGATCAGGTTTATAGATTACTAAGGAAAAAGACCAGATATTACAGCTTTTCTAGTAACCTTAGGTAAGGCTCATAGTCTCTATTATCTAGGAAGGGTGCAAGCTTAATCTCAAAGTCCTTTTTTTTCTGTTATCCAATGTGAGTGGATCCCTTATTTAAAGTTATGCATGCTTTTTCTTCTCCTTTATAGTCTTAATTACTTGCATGTACTGTGCATCTCATTTTGATTTCTGTTCATTGAAAAATCAATTTTAGGATGCTGAAAAGATGGTTCAGAGGTTAAAGGAACTTGCTGGCAAAGCCTGATGGTCTGGCTTCAGTTCCCCCTTTACCTACATTAAACTAGATTCACAAAGTGTCACATGCATCTGTAGTACGTTTTCAGTAGCAGGAGCCCCTGGTAAGCCTATATTCTCTGTCTCTGTCTGCCTGTCTGCCTCTCTGTGTGTGTGTGTGTTTTGTGTGTCTTTTTCTCTCTATAATAAATAAATAAAACATTTAGAAAGTAGACTTTTTTATATAGATTATCTTTATAGGGAGACTTTTCAGTTTGAAGATTTAATTAATTAATTAAATATAATTTTGCTCTTTTTTTTTTTTTTTTTTTTTTTTGGTTTTCCAAGGTAGGGTCTCTCTCTAGCCCAGGATGACCTGGAATTCACTCTGTAGTCTCAGGGTGGCCTTGAACTCACAGCGATCCTCCTACCTCTGCCTTCCGAGTGCTGGAATTTAAGGTGTGTGCCACCATGCCCGGCTCCTTTGATTTAGGGTCTTGCTCTAGCCCAGGCTGACTTGTAATTCACTATGTAGTATATGGGTGGCCCCAAACTCACAGTAATCCTCCTACCTCTGCATTCTGAGTGCTGGCATTAATGTGTGCACCACCACTCCTGGAGAAAATTATATTTTTTAATTATATTTTCACAACATCCTTGACTTCATAGTTCATACATACACAATATCTCCTAGTATGTCTGACAATTGATGATTTGAGCTTTTATTTGTCCATGTTTTTCCAGGGAAGACTTTCAAATGTTATAGTTCAAAACAGTTGCATCAAAATGTTCTGGAAACAAAAATGTCATTTGCCTGCTACCAGAGTTATTAGGGCCAGAGCCTTGTCTTTGATAGCCCTAACAAGCCGGCTTCAGCCACCCATCCACAATTAATTAATTAAACAAATAGGTAATTCAAATAGTAGGACAGAGCAGAAATTGGAGAGAGATTAAATTTATAAAGTTAAGGCATCCCTACCTAGTAAATCATAATCCCTTCTTTTTAAATTTTTTTTGTTCATTTTTATTTATTTATTTTAGAGTGACAGAGAGTAAAAGAGGGGGAGAGAGAGAGAGAGAGAGAGAGACAGTGAGAGAATGGGCACGCCAGGGCTTCCAGCCACTGCAAACGAACTCCAGATGCGTGAGCCCCCTTGTGCATCTGTCTAACGTGGGTCCTGGAGAATCAAGCCTCGAACCAGGGTCCTTAAGCTTCACAGGCAAGTGCTTAACCACTAAGCCATCTCTGCAGCCCCATAATACCTTCTTTATACATTTATTTTCTCTCTGTAATTTCTAGTCTGTTCTGTTGAGTGGCAAAAAGCAGAAGAAGGATATTTATTCAATACGGCCATGTTGGAAGGAACTATAAAGAGATCCAATGGTACCTCTAAGTCTGTGTTCAGTGATACAACATGGTTTAATTCTATATAGAGGGCAATAAGTATGCATAACTAAACAAGAGGTATGCAGTACTAAGCAATTTGGGTCAAGGTGTGGTTTCTTCCATCTCATTGTCTTTCAAACTCAGTGTCTCTTGCAAAGTTAGGGACAAGCTAGAAATCTTTCCTGGAGGCCAGTTATCCCTCTGACTGGACACAAGGCTGAAGTCTCACTTTTCCTGGCATGGGATTCTTCGGGAAATTCCAATTTCTTGGGGCCTATTGTTTCAATAGTCTGATACTAAAGGGAGGAGTACAAGTATCTTTCTTGATTATCTTCTTTCCTCCCAGGATGCTAACATGCCTACACTTTGTCTCATCCTCACAGGGCTTCTTTTATTCATTTAAGCTTCATGTTAATGCTTCCTTTTTAGAACTTGGATTTGCCAATGTTGGACATATATGTAATTTACCAAAAATGTAAATTAGTAAACGGTTTAATTTACAATAGTTTCAAAAAGGTAAAATACTTAGGGATAAATCTCATAAAAATGTGCAGTATGTATAGTTTGAACATTATAAGTATTTCTAAGAAATTACAAAACCTACAAATAAATATAAAAAGTATATTCTTCCTGAATTTGAAGATGCTGCTTCCCATGATGCCCTCATGTCCTAGATTTAGCCAGCATTGATTATGAGGCAGGAAAGCCTAGGGAGTAGTTTAGCTGCCTAGGCACCAGTTGGCTGAAGCAATAAACACTCTCCTTTTATTCACAATGCACATGACCAACATGTTGGCAACCTGGAGTCTCCACCTGCACTGAATTGAACATACATTCCACTCCAAGCAATGCAATATATTTCTCCTACACTAGACAGTATTATTTGTGCTCAGTTTCTATTCCAATATGTTGTTAGATATATCTGAGATTATAACAATAGGGAATGGTCTTGTCTCGACTAGTTTTGGGTTCTTTCAAAATAAAGCAAACTGTGTCTTCTAAGTCAACATTTAGGGAAGAGCCTCTATTATGTTATTGCTATGCATAATGGGAGCATATGTGATTACAGTAAGATTAATAATGAGAAAGGTTATGGGCAGTGAGAAAATGTTCTATAACAACCTGCTATTCACACCTGAGGGCAGCCTAAACTACACCTTTTGTAACCAACCTTTCATGCCCTAAAAATCTTATACAGAGATATCCTAGACTACCTCCTGGGACCCATGAATACTTTCTACTTGAGTGGCTCACTGCTTCTCTTGGCAGTATTTTTAAAAAAATATTTACTATCACTTTGTTCTTAGTAAAGATTCTTGTGGCTTTACTAATCATGTTCACATTTCTCTAGTTCCTTGTTTGTTTTGTGTTAGACACTAGCCAGAAAGAGACCCCTAGTAATAATTATAACTACAGTCCTTTTCTAAGATTAACAATAGCATGTAAATATGGGTCATATAAATTTAGTTGAACTCTCAATAATTTTGTTTCAGTATCAAAATATTCCTATTATGACTGAGGAGATAGCTTGGTTGGTAAAGTGCCTGGCATTCAACCATGAGGACCTGAGGTTCATTACTGGTACCTAGTAAAACTTCAGGTATGGGTGGTACATGCTTGTAATCTCAGCACTGGTGAGGTAGAGACAGAAGGATCCCTGGGGCTTGCTGGAAAGCTGGTCTAGCCCAACTGGTAAGCTCTAGGCCAATGAGAGATTCTGTCTCAAAAAACTGGACAGTGTTCCTGGAGGTTACATATAATCATATAATCAAAATGAGAAATTGCTCTAAAGCATGACACAGATGGAAGGCAGAAAGACTGTTAGATCTACAAGATGGGACATTACACACAGAGACATTGCCTCTTCCCCATAACTGTTAGCTACCCCCACAATGCACGACCTACAATCCCCATGGGGTTAACTCACATCCCCAATAAGGGGGACCCCTTCGGAGGGGGAAACAGGTATGAGGGTAAGGATGGTGACAACATGTACTGTTTACATACTATGCCCATAACTAATTTAAAAAATTCCTGTTAAACAATATTTAGTAAAATTCTTTCCCCAGGTTGGGGTTTATGCTATAGACTTTATATTCTTTGCATCATAGTCTTTTCACATTGTAGTTTTATTTATAGCTTTATGGACATATAAAATTTATTTTTAAAAAATTTCTTTGAGAGAGACAAGAAGAGGCAGATACAGAGAGATAATGGGCATGCCATGGCCTCCAGCCACTCAAAACAAACCCCAGACACATGCACCATTTTGTGGATCTAACTTACATGGGTACTAGGGAATTGAACCTGGATCCATAGGCTTTCCATTAAAGTGCCTTAGCCATGAAGCCATCTCCTAGATCTACATATGAAATTTCTGCTCTTAAGAAGCTTGGGTTTCAGTTTTGAAAGTAGTAGTTTCCAAAACTAGTTTTTCAGTTAAAGGCTTGATTTTTTTGTTTGTTTTAAACTGGGTTATTTGCATCATTTTTAGCTACAAGATTCATTCAAATACTGGAAAATTTACTGTTCAGAAGAATTACTAAGAAAACACAATAGATGATATGTGGGAAGAATTTCCTGCTAAACTAGAATTTGTCAACAACTTGTGATAGTTCGGAAAATATTCTCAGTGAACAGAAAGTTATGAGTCATCTTATATCTTATTTTCATGGAATAGTCCATCACACATTTTAAGCTCAGATTTCTCTTAATAGGCAGACACAAAAAGGATCCCCTAGGATTTTGTTTTTGTGGTGGCTTGAATCAAATTTCGTCCTAAACTCATGTGTTCTGAATGGTTGCTCCCCATGTGGTGGCAATTGGAAGGTGTAGCCAGGTGGAGGTGGTGTGTTGCTGAGGTGGACTTATGAGTATTATAGCCAGTACTCCCTGGTGAGAATCTGGCTCACTCTACTGCTGTTGTCTAGCTGATGTGGCAAGGAAGTGATGTTCAGCTTTTGCTCATGTCATGCCATCCCATCATCATGAATCTTTCCTCTTGAGTCTAGAAGCCAAAATCAGTTCTGCTCCCATCAGCTGTTTTTGGTCAGGTGCTTTGTACAGCAACAAAAAAGTAACTATAACAGTTTTCATTTTGCAGGGCAGGAGTAAAAATGCAACCTGCTCAATGACATTTCTTGAGCTCGGGTTATCTATTTAGCATCACGAAACTCATGCAATTAACTTTCAGTGACTCATTTCTAAGAATTGTGGTCTTCTAAGCCATCAGTGTTCTGTTCCCTGTCAGTTTGACACATATTTGTGCCCTTGGCCATATTCCTACATGTTGAAATGAAGCTGTAGCAAAGCGTGAGATTATAATTCAATTTCTTTTGACATAAAGATTAAATTCCATATTGAGTCCAACCTGCAAAGAATCAGTTTGTGTACAGAAATATGAACTTCATATAACTTGCTGTGTAACACCATTACACATTCCTTTTCACTGAAGCAACCTATTTTGTGACCCTTTAATCATGATCTTATTGTGTTCTTCTCTCTCAGAGTAGGTGAATGTTTCTTTTTAGACACTGTAACTTCCAGAGGACATCAAGGGTACAAAAGAATATCCACCTGACTGTACTTACTCTGATCTAATTTTAATTTTCTGTAGTTATAAGGAAATCACATTTCCTATGGAATGGTATTGTATAGTTAATCTCCATCAGTTATCTGGAAGCTTGTTAAAATACAGCTATTTGGACCATACTCCTCAGAATTTTGATTCAATAAGTCTGGGGTAGGGTCTGAGAAGCTGGGCTATTAACAAAGTACAATGACACTGATGTTCCTAGCTCAGTGTCATGTTTAAGAAACCCCTGCTTTAACAGGATGATGCTTCAGTGGAGCTTAAACATTACCTGGCTCCATTCTGTCTGATAAAATTGAACTTAAAAATTAACATGGGCCTTCCCATATTGACACCATGCTAGCTTTCAAATCCTGCCAAAACTTTCTCAAATCTGGAAGTTGACCATGGCAGAGATATCATGCTCTCAGAGCTATGACAAGCTCTAGTCATAGGATGGGATGTCCTTAAAGATGATGAAGAATTTTCATTCTATAAGTTATTCAGGGAACCTTTTCCCCAAGGAAGGAGGAGGATCCTGACAGTGCTTAAAGTGCTTTCTAAATCTAATAGAAGATTGGAAAACCATTAGCAGCTATACATAATAGCAATTGTGACATAAAGTATTGAAAATTCAGCAATGAAATTCTTAGAGGCAAAGCTACAAGATCAAGATCATTTGCTTTTGTTGATGGGATTATTTTAGCTGGAGGAAGTATAGCTTCAAATAATATGAGACCAGAAGTTATGGATATATTCAAGATATATAACACTGTAATTCAAAATGATAGGACAAAACTCTCTCTTCTTCTCACTCTCTCCCCATATATCCACACATAGGTTTCAAAGAAACTATATAATTAAAAACTATAAATAAATTCAGATCGAGTTAATATCAGATTTAAAAGTCTTTACTTGGGCCATTCTTGCCATAACTATGTACATTTACATTATTTTAATTAACTAAATCTTAAGCAAAGTAAGCATGTTTTGATTGATTTTCACTGTGAATGAGTCCTGATAATTTTTATTTATTTATTTTTGTTGTTGTTTTTTAGGGGGTAGAGTCTCCCTGTAGCCCAGGCTAATCTGGAATTCACTATGTAGTGTCAGGGTGACGTTGCACTCACAATGTTACTCCTACCTCTGCCTCCCAAGTGTTGGGATTAAAGGCATGTACCACCATGTCCTGCGAGAAAAAAAATGGAGAAGTAAATAAATTTTAAGGTGTATATTAAAACAACAACTTTCAAACTTGGCTGCTGACTCAAACAAACTGGTAAATATAGAAAAAGAAAATCTCTGTATGGTCAGCATCTCAAATAATACATTGGAACTTTAGATAGGTACAAGACATCAGTTGGTCTTTTGCTTCATTGTTCAATTTACTTTCATTTGCTTTGGGTATTTGTAGAGAACCATAAAAATTCAAGATATATTTTACGTACAAAAATTAAATATAAAGTAGATAGCACTAGGATTTCTGGCCATATGTTGCTTGTTTTACCTAAAATATAGTAGTTAAGGAAGTAGGATTTTATGGTACCATTGCCGTTTGGGTCCAGATTACTGTTTTCCACCCTTCGATGCCCTCCCCTCCCTCCCCATTCATCCTAGTGTCTAGTCCAAGAGGTGCTTGCTGGATATGTAAGGTATCTTGGATAGATTCAGGTTAGGTGTTGTAGATGAGTTAGACTATGTGGCAAATTTTTTTTTCTGTGATTGGGTAAGTTCACTGAGAATGATCTGTTCCAGGTTCAACCATTTCACCAGGCCCTTACAGGAAACACCTGAACCACAAGACACTAGAGAGGGTAGGATCAAGTCTAACCTAAATCTTCTACATCTTCCCTCCTTCCCTCTCCCTCTCTCTCTCTCTTCTCTCTAACTCTTCTATATTAGTTATCTTTGTCCTCATTTTCTTCATGGGCACTGACCTGTAACTCCCAGTACCAGCATGTGGCTATTATCCACAATGAGCTTTTGATCAGAGAGACCTACAAGTTTTCCTAAAAGAAAGACAGATTTCTGTCTGAGTACTTGATGACCCACCAAAGGTTAGTGGTAAGACCCTACTGCTGAAGACACCTTATGTGGTCAACATGTAAAATGGAATGGCATGGCTGGAAGCTAGGAAAGTCAGTCCCCAGACAGTCAGCGTGTCTAGTGCCAGAAGGTGCTACACGGGAGACTGGGGGAAATGACCAATATCTGTCCAAACAACTCATGGTCTATCCTACTAAGCAGCAAATAACCTGTAGTGATGCCCATACAAGTGCAATAGTGGCACACAGCCATGGTAGGGAACCAACTTCTCTTGATTTGGGTAACTGATCCCCTCAGTGGTACAGGACCCATAGCTGGAGCTGGGAAACAAGTCAGAACCATATCCAAACATAAGCTCACTCTCCAATATCAAGCTACCATCAATTATGGGCTACAAGAGGGCCTATACCTATTAAATTCTCTATTCAAAAAAGTAAGGGTTATCTCATTTGTCCTGGTGCTAACTTACTCTCCCTTGGAGAATCTGCTTCTCTTTTTCAGATAGGTGTAGATCCTAAGGAGAGAGCCCCCATCATACCTCAAAAGGGCCCTGGCTGAAACTAAGAAAAATTGGCAATACCAGCACAAGGGGGAAGGAGAACAACACAGAGAAAACTCAACTCCTACAAAATCAGAGAGCCAGAGCCTCGGAGGCCCCCAAAACCTCATCACTGAAGCAGACCAAAAATGAACCCAACATGGCTCAGGGAAATTTTGCAGAAGAGGGGGAGGAAAGAATGTCAGAGCCACATGTTGGATCATTATATGCAGAGACATTTATCGTACCAATTACTGTGGGCTAACTCCACAGTGCACGACCCATATACCTCAACAAGGAGGGGCCAAGGGGAAGGGGTAGGTCATGGATAAGCCTAATAATGGTACCAAACTGCCTGTATTTGCTGAATACAAAACTAATAAAAAAATAAAATATAGTACTTAAGCCTTACCTATGGCTTCACTTTACATGGCTTGGCTCTAGTTATCCATGTCAACCATAATTCAGTCATGAAATAGAAAATTAAAAAAAAAAAAAAAGAAGAAGAAGCACTCAGGACTGCAGTGGGTGTCAGGTTTTATAATATATCCTCAGTGGGTAACTCAGAACTAGTGTACCTGTTGAAGCAATTTTTGAACCCTCCACTCAAATGATGCATTTCTGTCAGCCTTGATTTTCTATCTTTTGTTTTGATGCCACCAGCTTTTTGAGAGATTGAGAGCAGACACATTGTACAACACTTAACTGCCAATCAGTTCCAAATATCAGGTACCCATATAACTCTTTCTAAATCAATTTTTGGAAATACATTTTTAATGTGTTTTCACAATGGAAAATTACTGTTTGAGAACTGGAAATATATTTTTCAGTAAGTCATATCTGTACAATCAACTTTTTCAACCATTTGTAAAAGTTACTTTATTTACTCATAATGATGTAAAGTTACAAAATTGTTGATAAGTGCTTTTAAAAACAACTGAAGTTGGGCTGGAGAGATGGCTTAGTGGTTAAGCGCTTGCCTGTGAAGCCTAAGGACCCTGGTTCAAGGCTCGATTCCCCAGGACCCACCTTAGCCAGATGCACAAGGGGGACGCATGCGTCCGTTTGCAGTGGCTGGAAGCCCTGACGTGCCTATTCTCTCTCTTTCTCTCTGGCTCTTTCTCTCTCTATCTGTCGCTCTCAAATAAATAAAAAATAAACAATTTTTTTTAAATAACTGAATTTGACTATCTAACCTGAAATTATTTTTCTATTCATACAACTCACTGAATGTGTTGTTTATTTTATTTATTATGTAACAAATACATATTAAATATTTATTTAGCACTATGTCACAAATGAGAATATTAAATGTTGAGCCAGACACAGTATTTTCCCTTCAGGTAGAAAAATATACCCAAGGGAATTGTTTTTCTTATAAAATTTTATAGAAGTAAAGGAAATTATTTTCACTTGGCTGTGAAGTATAATTATTTTCACTGATACTATACATAATTTTTATGCCTATTTTAAGGAACATGATTAACATTAATAATGCATACTTAATTGTTATAATTTCGATATTTTCTTATACAAAAATTAGTATTTTCTGCCTTGGGAAAAATTATTAAATAAACTAATAGTATTCTATAAAGCTAAAAAAAATGCTGAGTAATAGCTCACTCTTATAAGGCCTTAACTTTAGACTCAAACTCTTGAATGCCTAAAAAAGACAGACTGGTAAGTTCATTGGACATGAGACCCTAAGGCCACAATGTTGTTAAAGCAAGAAAGAAAAAAGAAAGAAAAAAGAAAGAAAGAAAGAAAGAAAGAAAGAAAGAAAGAAAGAAAGAAAGAAGGAAAGAAACAGATAAAGAGAGGGGGAGAGAATGTGTGCACCAGGGCCTCTAGCCACGGCAAACAAACTCGACAAATGGATCACCTTGTACATCATGGGTATAGGAAAATCAAACACCAGTCCTTAGACTTTGCAGGAAAGTGCTTTAAATGCTGAGCCTTAATTCTCTTTCTTAATCCTGCCAAGTATATATATAATATATACATATATATATACACACACATATATATGACAGATATACTACTGAAATTAAAAGACATGTATTTTATAAGTGATAGAGTTCCTTATCAAATTTAGGACTTGTTCATTCTATAGTGGTTTTCATTTTTTGTTTTTTTGTTTTTTGAGGTAGGGTCTCACTCTAGCCCAGGCTGACCTGGAATTTACTATGGAGTCTCAGGGAGGCCTTGAACTCATGGCAATCCACCTACCTCTGCCTCCCGAATGTTGGGATTAAAGGCATGCATCACCATGCTCAGCCCTATAGTGTTTTGTTTTGTTTTGTTTTTAATCATTTGGGTATCCTCAGTGTCTATCTCCATCACCCTGCATCAGGTTGTCAGGCTCACCATGGAAGCAATATTGTTATTCATCTCATCAATTCCTCTGTGTTTTCACCTGTGCCCTAGCTGTTTTGCTAAGGGCTCTTCCTCTCTCTCTTCAAATAAATAAATAAAATATTTTTTAAAAATTCAGTTTTAGTAATAACAGGTGCACATCCTAGAAATGTTCCATTAAAAATAGAGCATTGTTTTCATATACCTTACAAGTGGTTGTAATAAACAGTGGCTACTAATCACATACTGTTGGCATTGCAAGTACTGCTGAATGTCAACTCTGAGAAAAAGTGTGAACTTGGTAAAAACTCTCTCCTTTGTATTTTTCATGCTGTGCTTTCTTTTACTTATTTTCTTTCCTCCATTTATGGTGTTTTACTTCTACTCATTCATATTTATCCTAAACTGCCTCTTCTGACAAAATTTTGATTTCCTGAAAAGAAATTGGTATTACTGTGTACTAGTAGGATTATGCATTGCAGAAGTTTTCTTAATCAAACAATTCTTTTCCAAGGAAGAATGTTAGACTTCATTCCTTATAGTTCTTTCCTTCTCATTAATCCAGAGCAGCCTTCCAGTTAAAATCCATTACATTGTAGTGTTTTAATTTTTCTCAAGCCTCTCATTATCTAAATTCTCTTAATTATTTATATATTTTTCTTCAATGACTTCACTAGAAGGGAATATCTAGCTCTCAGGACTATATCGATGCCATTGTCATTGTTTACCCAAATCCCCAAATGCCCTGATAGGTATGAATTTTTGAAATACATTCAATGCATTAATGAAAATTCTTATAGCTGGTAGGCATACATTTTTAAATTACAAGTTAACATTTCCTAAGGAAAGGAAGTTATAAATACAGAAGTTCATGTACAGCAAGTATGGACTAATAAATACTAAGGACAGGGACATTGATAGGGTCCCTCATGCAATTCAGTCATTGTGGTAGTTTGAATAAAAGGTGTCCCTCAAAGCCTCACGTGTTTACTTTTAAGCTTCACATTCAATCTCGAGCTAGTAGAGACTTTGGGAACTGGAACCTTGCTAGAAGAGCTGATAGAAGAGCTGATACATTATTGGCAGACCTTGAGGTTTATTAGTCCTCTACTGGGTGTTTTTGCTCAGTAGCTAAGTTTGTTGCTTCCCCCTGCTGTTGTGTCAAAATGCAGTGCCAGCCTCTACTCTGTCATGCCTACCATGCCATGAGGAAACTGCCCCTTAGACTATAAACTGAGATAAACTCTTCTTTCCCCATTATGTTTTCAAAGTAGGGACTAACTCTAGCCCAGCCTGACCTGGAACTCACTATGGAGTTTGAGGCTGGCCTTGAACTCACAGCAATCCTCCTACCTCTGCCTTTGATACAGACATTGAGTGTTTCCTTGAACCCCAACTAAAATCTCATTCTAAACACCAACTACCACCTTCTTATTAATGTCCTCCTCTACCTTTTCTACCAATCTTTTCATGTGGATATATACAAATTATTCTGAAAGACTGATCAGCGTGTATGGTTCATACAGTTAAGGAGGGCAGATAGAAAATGATTGCAGTTGCTCAGTAAGTCTGGTAAAACTAAATTTCAAGTGATTGGATATAAAAACAATGGATGAAAACATAGGAACTTTATGTACCAGGACCTGAGAGTACAAACTATATTCTTGGGAGAACGCCACCTCCACCATCTATGTTCCTTCTGCTTCTCCCTGGATTTAATAAAACAGAAAGGACTAAATTAATTTTTGTAGGAATCTCAGTAGGAAGTGATTATATTAATTCAAACTCAGTATTTAAGGAAAGTTTACTATGAACTATAAATATTAAAAAAAATTCTAGGGCTGGAGGGTTGGCTCAGCAGTTAAGGGTACTTGTTTGCAAAGCTTGAGAATCTGGGTTTGATTCCTCAGTACCCATGTAAAGCCAGCACATGCACAAAGTGTAGCGCATGCTGTGGAGTTAATATGCAATGGCAGGAGGCCTTGGTCTGCTCATACTCTCTTTGTCTCTCTCTAGATCTCAAATACATAATAAAAAATAATTTAAAAAATTCTAGCAGTAGTAAAAGATATCTCAAACAAGGTACCAACTTCAACTTTGTTTTGAAACCTTAAACCTCTGTAGAGACAAACAGAAGAATATGCTTGAGAACATCGTGGTCTATGTAACATGACTGAAAAGAAATTAGAGTAGTCACATTAAAGAATGTTGTAGATATAAAAATGTGTGTTTAAG
The DNA here is from genome assembly GCF_020740685.1 of Jaculus jaculus. NCBI lineage: Eukaryota > Metazoa > Chordata > Mammalia > Rodentia > Dipodidae > Jaculus > Jaculus jaculus. The sequence continues at coordinate 100,637,298 of NC_059108.1, read as the reverse complement.
GTTATGCATCTTGAAGCATCATAAAAATGTAACAAAAACTGGGAAAAATAGGGCTGGAGAGATGGCTTAGCGGTTAAGCGCTTGCCTGTGAAGCCTAAGGACCCCGGTTCGAGGCTCGGTTCCCCAGGTCCCACGTTAGCCAGATGCACAAGGGGGCGTACGCGTCTGGAGTTCGTTTGCAGAGGCTGGAGGCCCTGGCGCGCCCATTCTCTCTCTCTCCCTCTCTCTGTCCTTCTCTCTGTGTCTGTCGCTCTCAAATAAATAAATAAAAATTAAAAAAAAAAAAAAAAAAACTGGGAAAAATAATTGTTCAGGAGCCTAGAGATATGGCTCAGCAGTTACAGTACTTGCCTGCAAAGCCTAATGGCCTAGATTCAATTTCCCAATACCCACATAAAGCCAGATACACAAAGTGGCACATGCATCTGGAGTTTGTTAGCAGTGGCTAGAGGCCCTGGCATACCATTCCTTCTTGATCTATCCTTGAAAAAAAAAATAAAAGTATTAAAATACTACTAGTAATAGTTCAGGATACCAGCAGCAGCTAGTTGAGAAATTTACCATAAAATACTTCACTTATAAATAATAAATACAAAGTGGTATCCTTCACAAGAAATACATGGAATTTCTATGCAAAAAAATGGCTAAATTTTGTGAGAAGCCTCCTAGAAATTTCAAAGAAATATACTGTAGTTTCTTTAGTGGAAAAAAATTAATATTGAAAGTCAAGTGGTTTTTTTCATATGAAATTAATATTCTACCTGACACAGTTGCATATAATTGTAGGAATGCTTACCAAAATAACAGTGAAATGAACCCAACATGGCTCAGGGAAATTTTGCGGAAGAGGAGGCGGAAAGAATGTCAGAGTCACTTGTTGGGTCATGATTTGCAGAGACATTTATCATACCAATAACTGTGGGCTAACTCCACAATTCACGACCCATTTACATCAACAAGGAGGGTCCAGTGGGAGGGGGTAGATCATGGATGAGCCTAAACAATGGCACCAAACTGCCTGTATTTGCTGAAAAGAAAACTAATAAATTAAATTAAAAAAAAAAAACAGTGAAATGTGAAGGTAAAGTAACAAAATACCTTATAAAATTTAGAGAAAAGACAGACTTATTCCTTCTCAGATATTAATATTTAGTACATTTATATGACTGATCCATGTCATGCCCTAGAAGTGTCACTAGACACTCGATTGCTGGACCCAAGGAGAAGAAGGGAACATATTAGGAAAACATCATATTTCATGTATTATAAAAACAGAGTGGGAAACTAACAATCAACGAATAAACAAATTGAATTTAAGATAAATTAGCATTCTAAGTAAGGGAGGAAAAGGATAGATAAGTTAATAAATAGTATAATTAAAATAGAAACATTTTGCAAAAAATAACGGAAAAATTAACTCATGCCATATTCCAAACCAAACACTTCATAATAAGCAAGTATTAGTATGAAAGAGATAATCCATAGTTTAACTGAATTACAGGCAAATGTTAATTATCAACTGACATGAGTCAAAATTAGTATTGTTGTAATGATAAGCAACTTGGCAAGGACATTTCAAAAGTCTCAAAAATTACCATTTCTTAAAATATTAAATTTGATTTTGTGGTGTATGTTATGCTGCTATGTGTGGTCTGGTGTGTGGGATGTTTGTGGGGCATATGCATATGTCTGTGTGTATGTGTGTGTGAAGATTCAAGCAACATGCACACACTTATGGAGGACAGAAGAGAATGCCTAGCATCTGTTGTTTTTGCTCAACCATGTGTTATTTTGAGATAGAGTCTCTCTTTGAATCCACACGTACTTTTTCTTGGTAAGTCTGGTTGATCAGTGAGCTTCAGGAGTTCCTTAGTCCCCATTCCACTCCACACACAGACCTGGATTACAAGTATATGTAGTTTTTCCCAGCTGTTTCTGTTTATGTGTGTGTTAGGGAATCAAACTCAGGGTAAATTGAGCCTTCATGCTTGTGCAGAAAGCAATCTATCTGCTGAGCCATCTCCTAGGCCAAGGATATTAAATTTTTATATATAAGAATTTATACTTTAAAAAATTATAAAGGTACAATATATTTTATAACAAACATTCATTCCACAGTTAACAGTAGGCAAAAGGAGATTGCTTATTTATTCAACAATGGAAACTAACTCCATTATAAAATGTGATATATGTAGCAAAGAATTGCTCTATGATCAAAGAATATTTTTTCACTATATGTAATCTTAATCAGTCTTTGCTAGGGAATGATATTGAGTCTTACAAAATAACAATAAAATATAACTCATATTTCAAATTGATGAGTATAAAAGTTGCATATATGCATATATGAGAAAATAATGACAGATATAAAAATGTAGAAGTTGGTTCTTCCAAAACGGAAATAGTAGAGATTTGTATAATATTTTATTTATATTACTAAATTCATATAGAGATCATAAACATATCTGTGAAGAGAAAAATGTAAAATCACCTCACAATGAGAATATTGGGTACCCAACATATAATATGTCAGTTGTTCTAAATGACTGTTTTATATTTTTTAGGATTTTTTTTCTGAGCACATTTTCATTAAAGAATAAATCATAAAATAATTGTGTATGCAAAATCATAAGACAAGAATCATTAATTAAAGAAATAGCTTCATTTAAGAGATAGAAATTTAAAAATGACACCCAGTGACACTGTTATAACAATAAATAATATACAATTTATGTTTTCTTCATGTGCGAGCTTACTCTTGAGGCACATTGGCACAGAGAGTGAATTCATCATCTTGGGCCTCTTCTAGCCATGCTCCACACTTACAAGAATGGTTTATGAATTACTTCAAAAGAACAGAAACAAGTTAATATTTTCATCCCAAAGAATCCATTGAAAATCATTAACCGGATAGTTGATATATTTTACTTACACATAATCTAAATAACTGATCTTTTGTGAATGTTTTGTTTACACTTCTTATTTTGTTAACATGGACTAGTTAAACCAATCATACATGTTTGAGATCCTAGAACTGGGAATTTACTAGTCTTCATATGTAATTCTCATTATAATTTATAAATATTTATGGATTTTATGTTTACATTGAAAAATATTGCAGGTAGTAACAATGTCTTACTTATATTTATGACTTTCCAATGCAGGCATCTGGTTATATTGATGATGCCAGAAATACTCAGATGGACTGATACTGAATGTATGGTCAATGTTTAGAAAATATATCAAACAAAAAATTTAAGTATGTGCAAATACATTTCAAAATGGGCATTCCAGGACTTCCTCATACTACACATGATTTCTAGATGCATGTGCCACTTTGTGAACCTGGCTGTACATAGAATCCAGGCCCGTCTAACTTTGCAAACAAGTACCTTTAACTGCTAAGCTATCTCTCCAGAGCTAAAGATTAAATTTGATAGTTTCAAATGTATTATCATTTTAAATCTTATTATTTTTATCTTATTATTGCTAAATGATATTTCAATAATTTTCAGGGTGGTATAGACATAGACAAATCTTGTTTTAGAAAGATTGTTTTGTTCATTATGACTTTCTTTTAGTATTACTTAATTTTATCTCAGTGCAGAAATTCATTCTTACATTTGTGTCAAAGTGTTATTTAATGCATTTATATACTTACCAAAACCTTTTGAAAAATGCAATATATACTTTTCAGTGTGATCAATATTGTAGTTATAATAAAGTATTAGTTTTACAATTAGGTTTATTTTGGTGAATATATATTTGAAATAAGTTATGTTCTGCCACCTCAATTAAAAAATAAAATGGCTTTTCAAAGACACTGAAAATTCTGTCTATTATTTAGAATAAGTAGCATCTAGTATTTATTCTTTAAGAGTTGTTAGGTATCACTTTATACATGTTTTATTATTTTATCTTATAGATATTTATGCTTATGTACTAATAAATTTTAAGCCAGGAGTGGTTAGGCACACTTGTAATCCTGGCACTTAGGACATTGAGACAGAAAAATCAAGGGTTTTATGACAGCTCTAAATGAGATTCCTGTCCTAAAATACAAGTAGGTAGACAGACAGGTAATATGATTATTTTATTCATGTATATAATTATAATCTTAGAAAATAATATATTGTTTTATTAATGAAAATAAGAGATGGAATTGTTAACATACCTTTTCATAAATAAATGTATAACATTATGTATGCTTTGTCACTAAAATATTTTAAGTCATCATAATTTTTATGGGAAAAATAAGAATGAAAAATTACCCTTCATTCTACCAGATTTAATAACTGTTGACAAGTATACAAGTCTTCTCTAGCACTTTTCCCCTAATCAGAACTCATTGTGAATGTTTCATAGTCCTCTTTATTTTTTTCCATCTCAGTCCTAAAGATGAGTTATGAAACAGATTATCTAACCAGTTTCTGCCACAGAGACTTGTCTAATATTAGAAAAATACATTTTCACATAATAGATGAACACAAGCAGAAATGTGATACATTAACATGTCCTTACATTTTTGTGCAAAAAAACAAAAATATGGCTACGTTAATTGTTTTATCCATATTTTGTGATTATCATCTAGATCCAGAGATTTTTTTTTTAAGGTTTACCTATGATGTCACAGTGATTTTGCACCACAGTTTATGAAACCAAACCTACTTGACAACAAAGTAGGAATAAATACCAATACCATCATAGTTGGGGATTTCAATTCTCCACTATCATCAATAGACAGGTCATCCAAGCAGAAAATCAACAGGGAAATAATAGAGAACAAAAACACCATAGATCAGCTAGACATAATGAAAGGCAGGAAAGAAAATTTTCAAGTAAACTTAGTGAAGACACAGCTGGTTGCTACAGCTAGGGGACAGCCTGAACTGTATATTCAGAAAGGAGTAAATCAAAAATAGGCTAAAAGATAGGCTGCAGGTGGCCCAAGATATGGGTTGGTCGGGTCAACCTAAACTTTATGTCCCGGGAAGAAGATAAACAAAAATACAGTTTTGAGAAAAACCAAAATAATAAAATAGTTTCCCAAGACAGCCTGACCAAGGACTTAAACTCTGGTGATGCACAAATAAGATATGTAGACATAACTGTACAAGCTTGGCAAATACCCTTGTGAAACCCCCTCCCCTTTCCCTTCCTTGCTAAAAACCCTATAAAAAGAAACACCCAATAGGGCTCAGGGTCGACTCCTCTGTCTCCTGCATGAGATATGTGTCGACCCCAGAGCTCTGGTTTCCCTAATAAAGCCTCATGCTTTTGCAGCAAGTTTGGTCTCCTGTGTATCTTCGGGTGCATGCTATCTCGAGACTTGAGTGAAGGTCTCCCTCTGGGGGTCTTTCAATAACAGATATCTATATAACTTTCCACCCCAACTCTAAAGTACACACATTCTTCTCAGCAGCCTATGAATCTAATTCTAAAATAGATTATATATTAGACCATTAATCATGCTTCCATAAATTCAGGAAAATGAAAGTAACTTTGTGCATCATATATGATCACAATGCTTTAAAGCTAGACCTCAACAACAAACACATCAGGAACTCTACTAGCTCCTGAAGACTGAACAACACACTTTTAAACAATGAATAGGTTATGGAAGAAATCTGAAAAGAAATAGTAAAATTCCTAGAATTAGATGATAATAAAAATACAACCTACCAAAACTTATGGTACACAATGAAGGCAGTCCTAAGGGGAAAATTCATAGCACTAAATGCCTTCAGAACAAAGACAGATAGATCCCAAATTAATAACCTAACTGTTCATCTAAAGCCATTGGAAAAACAAGATGAATCTAACCCTAAAAGCTCCAGGCAGGAAGAGATAACAAAGATCAGAGCAGAAATTAATGAATTGGAAACTAAGAAAACACTTTTAAAATATTGATGAAACAAACAGCTGCTTCTTTGAAAAACAATTTGATAAATGCCTGGAAAATTTGACCAACTTAAAAAAAGGAGAAATCTCAAATTAACAAAATCAGAAATTAATTAGGAGAAGTCATAACTTACATCAATGAAATTGGAAGAATCATCAGGACATATTTCCAAAACCTCTACTACAAAAAGTTGGATGATTCGGGTGTTTCCTGTAAGGGTCTAGTGAAGGTTCAGCCATTTGGTTTGTCTTTTAGGAAGTAGAATTTTATGGTACCATTGCCGTTTGGGTCCAGATTACTGTTTTCCACCCTTAGATTCCCTCCCCGCCCTCCCATCCATCCTATTGTCTAGTCCATGAGGTCCTTTCTGGGTATGTAAGGTATCTTGGGTAGATTCAGGTTAGGTGTTGAAGATGAGTGAGACTATGTGTTGATTTTTTTTCTGTGATTGGGTATGTTCGCTGAGAATGATCTGTTCCAGGTTCAACCATTTTTCCTCAAATTTCTTTGTGTCATTTTATCTTACTGCTGTATAGAATTCCATTGCATAGATATACCACATCTTTGTTATCCATTCTTCTAATGATGGACATCTGAGTTGATTCCAGCTTTTAGCTATTATGAATTGAGCTGCTACAAACATGGTTGAGCAACTCTCTCTGGCCTGTGGTTTGAAGGTTTTAGGGTAGATGCCCAGTAAGGGTATAACTGGGTCTGTTGGTATCTCTATAGTCAGCTTTTTCAGGAGTCTCCATATTGCTTTCCAAAGTGGTTGTACCATCCTGCATTCCCACCAACAGTGAATGAGTGTTCCTGCTTCTCCACATGCTTGCCAGCATTTATTTTCATTTGACTTTTTGATGTTGGCTATCCTTATTGGGGTAAGGTGGAATCTCATAGTTGTTTTAATTTGCATTTCTCTGATGATTAGGAATGATAAATATTTTATTAAGTGTGTGTTTGCCATTTGTATCTCTTCCTCTTTGAATTGCCTGTTCAATGCTGTGCCCCATTTTGTGAGTGGGGTATTTGTCTTCTTATTGTTTAGACTTTTGAGTTCTTTGTAAATTCTAGAGATAAGGCCTCTATCAGTTGGATAACCTGCAAATATTTTCTCCCATTCTGTGGGTATGCTATTGGCTTTGCTTATTATATGCTTGTCTTTAAAGAAACTCTTCAGCTTCATATGATCCCATTGGTTGAGTGACTGTTTAAGAACTTGAGCCACTGTGGTTTTGTTCAGGAAGTCTTTTTCACTGGAGAGGGTAGGATCAATACTAACCTAAATCTTCTACATCTTCCCTCCCTCCCTCTCTCCCTCTCCCCTCTATCTCTCTCCTCTCTAACTATTGTATATTAATTATGTTTTTCCTCAATTTCTTAGTGGGCACTGACCTGTAACCCCCACTTCCAGCTTGAGGCTACCATCCACAATGAGCTTTTGATCAGAGAAACCTACAAGGTTTCCCAAAACAATGACAGACTTCTGTCAGAGTACTTGGTGACCCACCAAAGGCCAGTGGTAAGACCCTATTGCTGAAGACTCCATACACAGCTGACATGTAAAATGGAATGGCATGGCTGGAAGCCAGGAGAGAGTCAGTCCCCAGACAGTCAGCATGTCTAGTGCCAGAAGGTGCTACATGGGCGACTGGGGGAAATGACCAATATCTGTCCAAGCAGCTCATTGTCTAACCTAATTAGCAACAAATAACCTGACGTGATGCCCACACAAGTGCAATAGTGGCACACAGCCATGGTGAGGAACCAACTGCCCTTGATTTGGCTAACTGATCCCCTCAGTGGTACTAGACCCATAGCTGGAGCTGGGAAACAAGTCAGAACCATACCCAAACACAAGCCCACTCTCCAATATCAAGCTACCATCAATCAGGGGGTACAAGAGGGCCTACACCTATCAAACTCTCTATCAAAAAAGTAAGTGTTATCTCAATTTTCCAGGTGCTAACTTACTCTCCGTTGGAGAATCTGCTTCTCTTTTTCAGATAGATGCAGATCCTAAGGAGAGAGCTGCCCCAACATACCTCAAAAGGAGCCCAAGTGAAACTAAGGACAATTGGCGAAACAAGCAAGGGTGATGTTTTCCTGTGAACCGGATACCAGCACAAAGGGGAAGGAGACCAATGCAGAGAAAAATCAACTCCTACCAAATCAGAGAGCCAGAGCCTCAGAGGCCCCCAACACCTCAGCACTGAAGCAGACCAAAAATGAACCCAACATGGCTCGGGAAAATTTTGCGGAAGAGGGGGTGGAAAGAATGTCAGAGTCACATGTTGGGTCATGATTTGCAGAGACATTTATCATACCAATAACTGTTGGCTAACTCCACAATGCATGACCCATTTACATCAACAAGGAGGGTCCAATGGGATGGGGTAGATCATAGATGAGCCTAAACAATGGTACCAAACTGCCTGTATTTGCTGAAAAGAAAACTAATAAATTAAATTAAAAAAAAAAAAGTTGGATGATCTGGAAGAACTGGATCAATTCCTTGCTGCATACCACCTACCAAATCTAAACTCAGCAGATTCATCTCCTAAACAAACTTATCACAACCATGGAGATTGAAAATATTACCAAAAACGTCCCCAAAATGAAAAGACCAGGACCAGATGGCTTCTCAGCCAAATTTTATCAAACCTTCATTGAAGAATCAAATCCATTTTTTTTCTCAAACTGTTTCATATAATCAGAGTGTAGAGAATCCTACCCAAGTCCTTTTATGAAGCTAGCATCACCCTAATACCAAAACTAGACAGTGATACAATAAGAAAAGGAAACAATAGCTCTATATCCCTCATGAATTTACATAAAAATTCCTTAACAAAATCCTCGCAAACTGAATTCAACAACATACCCAAAGCATTATCCACCTTGATCAAGTAGGCTTCAGCCAAGGGATTCAGGAATGGTTTAATATACAGAAATGATCAACATATTACAAAAAAACAGCATGGTTTCCCTTATCTGTGGTTGCTAACCTGGACCACTTATAGGCAACCCAAGGCCCAGGAAATAGGGATGGAAGGGTTTGGAGGAAGGGGAGGGGGAGAGTGGGGAAAAACAAACACCAAACTAAATCGCAAATGACCTGGTATCATATAAACCTTTATCCTTGAAGATAGACTAAAAGATGTAACCATCATCAGGAGTAACTGGGGTGAACCTGAAAAGAAGGGCCCTGGATAGCATGGGATGCAGCCTATGCTTAATTTTTTTTTCTTTTTTCTTTTTTCTTTCTTTTTTTTTTTTTTTTTTTTTTTTTTTTTTGGTCTCTGGCCTGTACCTCCTACTACCAGAAAGCAGTTGTTACCCACAATCAGCTATGGATCAGAGATACTGATGAGGTCCACAAAACAAGACAGGTTTCTTTTTTTAAAATAATTATTTATTTGACAGAGAAAGAAGGAGAGAGAGAGAATGGGCATGCCAGGGCCTCCAGCCACTGCAAGCGAACTCCAGACGTGAGTGCCCCCCTGTGCATCAGGCTACTGTGGGTCCTAGGGCATTGAACCTGGGTCCTTTGGCTTTGCAGGCAAATGCCTTAACCACTAAGTCATTCCTCCAGCCCACAAGACAGGTTTCTATCAAAGCCCTTGATTACCCACTTGAGGCAAAAGCTAAGACACTATTAGTGAAGATACCATATGCTGCTGGCACAGAGCATGGAAAGATCTGGCTGGAATCTGGAAGACCGCCAGTCCCCAGACAGTTAGCCCATCTAGTGCTGGAAAGTACTACATAAGCTACTGGGGGAAGCTGGCCAACAGCAGTCTGAGCAACCAGAGGCCTAAACTACTCACAAGGAAACAACATGACAGGATGTAAACACCAGTGCAATAGGGGAACACATCCTCAGTGGGTAACCAATAGCCTTCTGAATGGATGAGAGATCCAGTCAGTGTGAAGAAACCCATATCTGGAATTGCGAACCAGATCAGAATCCTATGGAGACAAAGATTATGTTCTCTAGTGTCAAGCTCTTCCTGGTTTTTGGCTAATTGAGGGGTTACGTACATCAAGTTCTCCCTAAATTAATAATCCTTATCCCATTTAAACTATGCTGACTTTACTTTCTGTTGGAGCATCTGTTTTTCTTTGTTGAAAGGTAGTGAGACATGAGGAGATAAACTACCCCTTCCATCTCAGCCAATCTACATAAATAGATGAGCATAAGCAGAAATATGCTATCTTAACATGTTCCTATATTTTCATGTAAACAAAAAACAAAAATATGGCTCTATTAATTGTTTTTATCTGCATTTTAGGTTTATCTTCTAGATCCTAAGAATTTTAGAATATTTACCTATGATGTCACAATGAGTTTAATTTTAGTGCTTGGTGCTTATAAATTCATTTTATATTTCTCATAGTTAAGCTATATAAATTCCTTAAATGTGATATTTTTCATCATAAAAATAGAAATATGGATTTAAATAGTACTCTGGGACTCTGAGAAGAAATTCCTGAAATAAATGAATGATAATTTAAGTAACAATTGCTGTCTGAATGTTCTAATTAATTCCTCCTCTCTCTTCCTTCCTGAATTCTGAAAATAGGCCAGTATGAAAATATGCCAGAATGGATCTCAAAATAAAACTTTATCATGAATAAAGTTGTTATTAAGGAGACTATTTTAGCTGTGTCCTAAGTAGAAAGTCTTTAAACTGTACCCACAAAATTAGAAAAATTATTCAACTTTATACTGGTGATACCATTAGACCATGTATATCCTGTAGAGTGATTTTATAAAACGTTTGATATGGATGAAAAAAAAACTATATAACTTCTGAGATTTTGAGGCATGTAGACGGCAAGAGGAGACAAAAGAATTAACTAGGCTTTTTCCATAAAATGTGAATACAATTTACCCCTCCCCTCTTACACGCAGGAAATAGAAAGAAGATGCCCAAAGTGGTTGTATATATCAACTGATGTCTCTCACAAAAATACAGCCATGCATGCACAGGAACATTCTGGCCAACACCAAGCTACATATCCAATCATGGTGCTGTAGAATATATTTCCTAGTCACATTATGGCCATCTTCATTTGTGCATGTGCTTATATTCCCATAACAATGAAATTTCTTAAAGATACATTCTTCAGAATATATCCCAAAAGTTATGATGGAAGGAAATTTATCTTCATCCAACTTCAACTCCAGAAGGACTCCTGAATCTGTGGTTATTGTAAGATAAATCTAAGAGGAGTAGCTGAGGAATATTTCATAACTGTTTTCTAAACTAATCACCACAGAGAAATCATATTGCTTGATCTTTTCTAAGACTATTTTTGTCTCTCAAGTGAATAAATAGACATGTCACTGACTGATCTCTACAGTTCTTCAGACATTCTCAGACATATATGAACATAACACTGCAAGTACCTTCAGGTGCAGGAGAACAGACTGGCATGAGAGAATGTCCTGAGCAAGTTCACTCTCCTATTTCCATTTGGTACATGCTTTTCATTTAACATAGTGCATCACCTTCTAAGTTTCAAAGTTTCTAAATACCACTTGTCCTGACACATGAATTTTTTCTAGAATTTCCTATAATCATATAATAGAAGATCTTGAAAAAAATAAAGATTCATGGTCGTCTAGGTCAAAGATATCTCAGATGCTTAAGTGTTCTTTTAATATTTTATAATTTATAACTTTTTAATATTTAATATATCACAATTGAGTTTTATTTCAAATTGCATTATTTCCTCCTGAAGTTGTCTATTCTTCTTTTGGAGAATTTAATCTTCAATAAGCTACTTTGTAAGTCAAAGTATGATCCCATTTATTTTATCTGCATTTACCTTGATTATGAATATATGTACTAAAGAAGTTAACATACTTATGAATAACATTTTCTTAAATGCTTAAGTAGTATTATTATAATTTGTTTGCTTTATTTTATTCAGATTTACTAAGGTACAATTGGTAAGTAGATGTATATAAAGTATACAACTTGATGTTTTGATATATTTATAAATAGTGAGTTGATCAATGTAATAAAGCTAGATAATATTTATACTACCTTACATAATTACTTTATTTAGTGAGAACATTTAAAGTCTTTTCCTTGTGGTAAATGTCAAACACTGACAATCCAAGTATATGTCAAAGATATTTCAGGATTGATGACAAATAATCATAAAAATCTTAACAAAGGATAGCAACACAGAAATACAACAAACATGCAAGACAAGGCAACATGACCTTGGAAAACACTCTAAATTCACAACTACTAAGCTCAAGTATACTGAAATGGGTACAGTATGAGATGCATAGTTCAAAAGGTTTCTTTTATTGGTACAGATTATTAATGTTTTCAAGTAATTGTTAGGGCTAAAACAACAAAGTCAGAAACATTAGTGAAGATAAGTAAGAAGGCTTATAGCAGAGATATAAGATAGCCAAATTACCTAGATAAGAGGAAGGATGAGGTTCTGGGAAAATAAATAAATAAATAGGCTGACCTGAAATGTTCCCAAGGTACATCTCTTTGAATAGCATGTGCAAAGGCACCATTGCAATTTTTCTAGTAAGTTTTCAAAATTTATAGGTAGTTATACCTTTATACATACTCTTGTGCCTAATGTATCTAATTATAACATACTGACCTGTAAGTGAAGATGACTTCTAAGAAAACCTCTGCTTATTCTCCACCCCCCACCCCCCCCCAAAAAAGTAGAAGCATCCATGACTGCTCCCAGGCTGGGCACAGGTAGGAGAAATGCTAGACCAAGATATATAAACTGTGATATAGGTATAGATCCAGATATTTCTGTTGCTTGTCAGCACAGATGACTCAACACCTTAGCATGTATAGTCTGATTTTTTTTCTTATGTGTCTGCAAAAACTAAATTTTGACTGCTGGCTTTACCTGTGCCCAGGCATGTGTTCTCCCTTAGGAACACAAGAATCAACATTGTTGCCATAGTTGTGAAATAGAGAAAATTTTGAGAAAGAATTTACTCATCCATAAAAAAGCAAATAATATTACTTCTCTTTTAACTCCTCAAGTACTGAGCTCAAATACACTGAAGTCAACTAATATAGATAAATATATATATATACTTTTGAATACACTTTTTTAACTTTTTAAATATATATATTATTTATATATATTATTAAAAATAATCAGTAAATATGAAAGAGCCTATAAACAATCATATGGATTGAGTCAAGGACCTGAAAATTTAGCAACACAGAGGAAAAATCAGAAAAATGAATAAGAAAATCAGATATAGGGATGAGAATGTCAATAACATGGAAGAACAATTCATTAAGGAAACTGAGAAATTAAAAAGAAGAGTGGTGGTTGGGATGTGAATGTATGTCCCCATAGCCTCAGGTATTTCTGATTCAGGTTAAACTGCCTAAGTCTCCCGTAGCCTACTGGAGGAGGTATCATTGGGGTGGATCTTAATTTTAGCCCAAAGGTGTGGAGATTGTAATTTGAGTTCTGGCTTGTGGTGCTGGTTGTTAGTATCTTTCTGCTTGTATCTGTGAAAGAGACCCAGCTTCATCTACCATGATGGAATTTTCCTCAGTCTGTAAATATGAAATAAATCCCTTCCTCCCATAAACTTTTCAGAGTGGATGTTCAGAGTGGAAATGAGAGACCAAATATAACCATTTTAAGTAAAAAGGCCCAGGCCTGACCTAGAGAACTAACCAGCCAAGTTGCTGGCCTTTGCTTCCATAAACTTTGCTTGCTTGCTTAATTGCTGCCTTTCCCCCTAAAGTTCCTGAGGAATCTCCACTTCAAGGACATTGCAGAAACACTCCACTGCAGAGGCCTCTGATCACCTGCTTAGATAAGAAACCTATCATCTCAAAAGTCTTAATGTACCACTGCTTGCTTAGCCGATCACAATGGAGATTACCTCATGTGCCTGGAGTGCCCCTAGCTCCTGCCCCCAACTCTAGCTCCTGGCCCCAACTTTGCCTGCTGAAACTCCAAGACAATCAGAACGGTTTAAAACAACCAATCATGTATCTATCCCCTATTTCTTTGTTCAAATTGCTATATGAACCCCTTCCCCCAAAAGAAAAGGGTTCTCTCCCTCACTACCACTGTGCTGGACTGTGTGGACAGAGCTCAGGCCTAGGCTTGCAATAAAGAAACATGTTGCTTTTACATTTGAGTGTCTCAGCTTCTGTGGCGGTTCTCTGTGAGACTCCTGGGTGACTGGGGGTCTTGGCTCCTGGTCAGGGGTCTTGGCACAACATCTTGGGGGCTCATTCAGGATCCCCAGAACCCCCCAACAAACCCGAGACCCCAAAGGTTTCATCTCTGACCAGTTGGGTAAGTTTTCCACCTGAGTGCTCTCTTTTTCCTTTCACTCTTTTGGCTAGCCACATCTGTTTTCTGATCAGGTCATACATCCTGGTGGACATGCCATAAGGACAGACCTGGAGGAGGCACAAGATGTCCTGCCCCTTCATGTGAGTGGGGACTCTGTCCTGGAGGACAGAGCAAACCTGCTAATCTGTAGCACACGCATCTGTTTTTTTGGTCCCTGTGTGTCTGTATAATACTTGTGTGTCTAGCCATTGCCCTAATCCTACAGACGTTCTTCCCCTGACTCAATAACATGGGATAGATTCATTCCTCCCCTTTAGGACTCTGCCTTGTGCACTGGAAGGACGTCAAAACAGTTGCCATAACAATGGGGTAAACATTAAAAAAGACAGATGGGCTGGGCGTGGTGGTGCACACCTTTAACCCCAGCACTCGGGAGGCATCGTCATGAGTTCAAAGCCACCCTGAGACTCCATAGTGAATTCCAGGTCATCCTGGGCTAGAGTGAGACCCTACCTCAAAAAAACCAAACAACAGAAAAAAAGACAGATGGATTTCATTTTGTTCAATGTAGGATGGTCACCAGAGGGGACCTTTCATCTAAATACTATACTGGAGGTTGAAAAAAATTGTTTTTTGCCCTAGGAGTGGACACCCTGATCAAATCCCTTATATAGTGACCTGGAGGAAGAGCCTCTCCTCTGGGTGAAGTCTTTCCTACCTTCCTTGCCCCCTCCTTTACAGGTGCTGGCAGTTACACCCAAAAGTGGCACGGAACACACAGCTGGTGCCTGAACAGGGACCTTATGAGATGCACAGTGTGGATGAGTGCTCTCCAAGAGGGACTGGGAGACATCAGCCCATGCAGCCTTGCCTCCATGATTTTGAGGGCTGCCAGGTTTCTCTTTCTCTTCCTTTATTTTCGGTTCATGCCATCATGTGGGACCAGACATGAAAAACTGGCAACTGATGTCTCTTGGCCAAGGCCACTGTCCAGTATTGACTGAAGGCCAGCCATCCTCTGCCTGGACCCCAACAGCCCATTGGGTGTTGGCAAAAACCCTCTATTTCTCCCTGACACAAAACAAACCGGTAATACATCGACCTCTTAAAAGCCTGTAGGGCAGGTCTCCGGCCTCTTAAACTTACGGATATACAGGGCTCCTTCCCGCACAGGTAGTGCCAAGGGAAGGACCAGGCCTGCTGGTTCCTCCCTAGGGGTTGAGGGGATGATGAGCATCGGAGGACTCAGAAAGCTCTCCTGGCCACCGGAGATAAACCACACTGAGTCGGGAGTCTTTGCAATGCAGGAACAACTCTCTTTATTACTCTGAGCAGTTGCTTATATCATATTGGGGACGAAGGTGGGGATTTTAGGGTGGGAGAAGAGGTAAGGGCCAATAGTAAACTTTAACTATTGAAATGGTAATTACAATTACCACGAGGAAGTAGCAGGCCAGAAGCCCTTAGGCATCCTGCTGAGTCATAGCTGGCCAGAGACAGGTTGCCAAACTTTAGCTAGGCTCAGGAAGTTCCACTAGGCCTCACATCTGGGCCTTTCAGGGCCCAACATCTCCCCCTTTTGATTTTGTAAGAGCATTAGTCACTGTGGCCCCTGTGTTAGGTTGTTCCCCTCTGGGGATATTACCCGTCATTGAGTACCAGGTGTTTAGCTCGCTGAGCCACTCCACGGCCTGTCTTAGGTTGTCCCCTCTGGGGATCTTACCCGTCATTGGTCACATGGAGGGCAGAGGAGGTGGCAGTGGGTTGTCTAAGGAACTTAATTCCTGAGTTGTCAGCCCATGATAATGTATTTCAGCCTGATGAAGTTTTATTGTCTCCAGCCACTGGTGAATAAATTGTGTAATTTTGTTAATTACACAAGGCCCGACAGTGAGGAGAAGGAGAAGAAGGAGAAGGAGAAGAAGGAGAAGAAGAAGGAGGAGAAGGATGGGGAGGGGTTCAGGTAGAGGGAGGATGTAGGGTAAGAAGTCATGTAAGCCCGTCTGTAGCAGGTTGTCTTGGGGGTCCCATTGCCTCCTCTCCATGTCTCTCTGGGGCCTCTTAATCTTTTCCTGGACGATTCCCGATTTACTGGCATAAAAGTAGCATTTTTCCTGTAAAAACAAACATATGCCTCCCTTTTGGCTGTTAGTAGGTCTAGTCCTCTCCTGTTTTGTAGGATTACCTTAGCCAAGGAATCTAGCTTCCAGAAATGATATCTACATCTGGGATTAAGGTGGATGGGGCACAAAGGCCCATCCAATTGCTGGGCAGAAAGTTACAGGCCATTTTGCCTCCACAAACATAAGCCATTCCAGAAAGCGGGAAGCGTTGAGCACTGGGCTCAGTTTTGTTAAAATTACAGAAGGAAGGATGAATGTATCTCACATCTATACTGGAATTATTAGGAGAAGGAATGGCCCAAATGCCCAGAGGAAACATTGAGAAAAGCTGGACGGGGATGGGGAATGTGGCTGAGCAGCTTTTTAAGGTCGTATGGACAACTGTACTGCAAGCAGTCAGAGAGGCCCAGATCCGAGGCAAAGCCAGCAATCCTCCACAAGGGAGGGAGTTATTTAATTTAGCAGGGTAAAGGACCATTTTAAGAACAGTCCTCAGGGGCGGGACACTCCCTAGAGAAGTGATTGTCAGTGTCCCCTTGTTCAGACAAATATTTTAGGTCCCTTGCTGGTACCCAAAGGGATCTTTTTTCATCTTGAGGGAAGACACACCCAAACCCTCTCCGTGCTTTGAGAAGCGAATCAGGCCCTCTCCAGGCCCCAGTCAATGGGTCCCTCCATCTTACCCAGATAGAACTGTAGGTAACAGATGAGGACCAATGTTTTTGAAAAGGGGATAATTGTTTATTTTCTTTAGAAAAGTTTAAAATGTTTAGGGTAAATAATGCCTTTTTTAGTTGGTCATGTGGGGGTAAGGATTCCCCCTTTTGTTTTTGTAATTGAGACTTGAGAGTTTGATTATATCTTTCAACTATAGCTTGGCCCTGGGGGTTGTATGGGATGCCTGTGGAATGTGAAATTTTCCAGGTCTGGAGAAAATCTATAAAGGCCTTGCTTATGAAGCAGGGGCCATTATCTGTTTTTATTTGATCAGGTAGCCCAAGAGTGGCAAAACATTGAAGCATATGACTAATGGCATGTTTAGATTTTTCCCCAGCATGTGCTGATGCCCAGCAGGCGCGGGAGAAGGTATCGACTGAAAGAAAGATATATTTAAGCTGTCCAAATGGAGAATAGTGTGTGACATCAATTTGCCAAAGATGATTAGGGCGGAGCCCTCGAGGATTGCTTCCTGTATTTTGAAGGGGGGGGGAGGTACTTGGAGGAAAGGCTGACAGGACTTACAAGTCTGGACAATTTTTTTAAGGTTCTTGACTTGTACCTGTGGAAACCTGTGCTTGAGACCTCTCCAGTTGATATGGGTCAATAAGTTGAAGCGTGTAGCTTCTGTAATAGTATTACATTGAGGCATAGAAGCCATTTTATCAGCCAAATTGTTTCCTTGAGAGAGAAATCCCGGTAAGTTTTGATGACCCCTGAGATGTTGAAGAAAAATGGGATTGATTCTTTGTTTGAGTAGGGAACGAGCTTGAATCATCAAAGGAGATCTAGGGTTGGGGTCCAATCTAATATGGGCCTCAACCAGGTTGGGTAATAAATTAACAACATAAAGGCTGTCAGAAAATAAGTTAAATGGCTCTTGAATAGTGTCTAAAGCTAGAACAACAGCAAATAGTTCTTTGAATTGTGCTGACCCCTCAACCTCATGGGAGAGTGACTTTATGGGGATAGGCTCTTTTTTCTGTTTTAAAGGAGGGTAAATGACTAGGGAAGCCCCCAGGTGCCCTCCATCGGTAAACACGGTAAGAAAGTCAGGGTTAGGTTGAGACAGAAAAAGCCTGGGGGCTTCCATTTCCATTCTAACCTGGAGAAAGAACTCATCCACTTGTGGGGGCCATAATGGCAATCAATTTTACCTAGAAACCCCTTGAGAGCTGTAGCAACTCTGTTACTATTTCTCTGAAGACAGGTGAAATCAGTTATCTTAAAGGGAGTGACAATAAGGTGAGGTTCTGTGCCAAACAACTGGACAGAGGTGTCTCTGCCCTTGATAATGCAATCAGCAACCTGATTGGTTTTAGAATAAACTCTGGGGATCCCACCGATTGAGAGGTGGATCCATTGGATGGGCTCACCTTCCTGGGCCAACAGTGCAGTACATAATGTTTCCCCAGAGAAAATATAGAGGGAGATGGGCAAATTAGGATTGAACCTCTTTAAGGTCGCAGTATTTATAGCCTGTTGTACCTTATAAAAAATTTGTTGATGACAAGGGGACAAAATTACCTGAGAGGAGAAGTTAAGATCCTTTAGGAGGTCAAACAAAGGGGACAGCTCTTCAGTAGTTATGGGTATCCAAGGCCTCATCCAGTCAATTTCTCCCAAGAGCTCTGGAGTTGAGGCAAGGTATAAGAATCCTGAATATAAAGTTGTGGTTTAACAGGTGAAACTGTATCTAGGGTAAGGGTCGAGCCCAAGATCTTAAAGGGAGGCACAGTTTGAACTTTTTCAGGAGCTACTTTAAAGCCGTGAGTATGAAGGATAGTTAGACATTGATGGGTAAGGTCCTGGAGTGTGGAGGAATCTAGGCACCCAAGAATAATACCATCCATGTAGATATAAAACAGGGTATTGGGGAGATTGAAAAGAGAAGAGAAAATGGATGACAGGTAATATTGACAAATGGGTGGGCTGTTAGCCATGCCCTGAGGTAAGACAGTCCATTCAAATCTCCTATCTGGGCCACAACAGTTAACATAGCGGGTACAGAGAATGCAAATTTTTCCATGTCTCCTGGATGGAGAGGGATAGAGAAGAAGCAACCTTTAATGTCAATGATAGTAATATGGTATATATTGGGAATAGCTGGGATCCATGGAAGTCCCCTCTGGGGGGTTCCAAAGGGGATCATGCGTTCATTGATCTTTCTTAAATCATGTAAAAATCTCCAGGACCCATTAGGCTTTTTTATGACAAAGACAGGAGAGTTCCAGGGACTAGTGGAGGGACGGATCTGACTAGCCTCCAAGTGTTGATCAATAAGTATGTGGAGTTGGTGTAACTTAGAAGAAGGGAGAGGCCACTGCTCAACCCATATAGGGTCCTCCAGTCTCCACTGGATTTTAAATGGGGGGGGGGCTGGGCAGTGGCCCTTAGAATTGGGGGTATTCATTGGAGTAATTAGGATGACATTCCCTCCCTTCCTTAAACCAATGTTGATATATATATATTTTTTTTAATTTAACAAACCATTATAAAAGGCCTTATGGTCAGTAGTGATGAAAGCCTCTGCATCTCCAAGGAGGTCTTGCCCTAGTAAGTTAGCGGTGAGCCCAGTCACCACGAGAGGGCAGACTTTTCCCTTGTCTCCACCTGGGTCAGTCCAAGGGAGCCACGTGGCAGTCTCCCAGGAGGTGGATTGTCCACCATTTCCACTAGGGGAGGGCCAGGCACAAGCTGCCAGGAGGGGGGCCATCTACTTAAATTACCAAATTTTGTCCCTGGCTCCCAATAGATTTATAACTATCATATATTATAAACTGTACTTAGTTTAATTTTAAAGGTCTCCACAGTCTTGACCAATTTAAGATATTGAGATTTGTAAAATTAAACAAAGTAAACACTTTTAATATATAAAGGCACAGAGTAAACATTTTTATCTGGTATAAGGCATAGCAAAGAGAGACTAAAGCAATGTAAATTGAACCGTTGTAACAACCTAAAATTTGTCATAGTGCCCGTAATTTTAATTTGCTTGAGGTTTTTTAGCTTAAAATCTTAAGTCTTAGCCGGGCATGGCGGTGTACGCCTTTAATCCCAGCACTTGGGAGGCACAGGTAGGAGGATTACTATGAGTTTTAGGCCACTCTGAGACTTCATAGGGAATTTCAGGTCAGCCTGGGCTAGAGTGAAATCCTACCTTGAAAAACCAAAACAAAGAAAAAACAAATCTTAACTTTTTAAATCTAATATCTCTAGCTAAGCATATCAGTCTATTACAAATTTAACCTTGATTAAACTCTTTTTGCCTGGGCAGCAGGACGTAGCCAGCCCTTATGCCAGTAGCCCAGTTCCAATGAAGTTTCCTGTAGTCTTTCTTTCCTCTTAGAAAGCTTATAAGGCAAGCCTTGAAGTTTAATGCTGTCTGCACTTAGTATTTCTAAATTTTTATCTGAATAGTCCATAAAATTTGGCTTACCATTCCAGAAGACACATTTAGTTGTAAGTATCAAGTCCATATCTATTTTTTTAAAGCAAAGGTTCCAAAAGATTAACATCCACATGGTCAGGTTCATCTCAGCTTATCAGACAGCTTTAGGTTTGTTGAGATAAACTTCCAGACCAGGTACAGTTTTGGAGGAAGGAATATTTACTGAAGCTTACAGATCCAGGGGAAGTTCCATAATGGTAGAAAAAGTTGGCCTGCCTTCATAGGCCCAAGCAGAGAGAGAGAGAAGCACAAGCCTTTAGAGATACAAAAGCTGCCGGCGAACCGAAGGTGAAAGGAAAGAGAAAGGGAATGAAGAGATGTCGACAAGTAAGTACAGGTTATAGAAGCAAAGTTTAGTGCACTAAATAGGAAGACAACCTCTTATGAGGGTACGCTCACCTGCAAACACCGATTACCTCCTCAATGACTGCCTTTCACGGGGTGCACTAGTCTGTCGGGGTCCCAGAGCCGCACGTTAGGCGCCAGATGCGGGGCTCCTTCCCGCACAGGTAGTGCCGAGGGAAGGACCAGGTCTGCTGGTTCCTCCCTAGGGATTGAGGGGATGATGAGCATCCGACGACTCAGAAAGCTCTCCTGGCCACCGGAGATAAACCACACTGAGTCGGGAGTCTTTGCAATGCAGGAACAACTCGCTTTATTACTCTGAGCAGTTGCTTATATCATGTTGGGGGACGAAGGCGGGGATTTTAGGGTGGGAGAAGAGGTAAGGGCCAATAGTAAACTTTAACTATTGAAATGGTAATTACAATTAGTAGCAGGCCAGAAGCCCTTAGGCATCCTGCTGAGTCATAGCTGGCCAGAGACAGGTCGCCAAACTTTAGCTAGG
Source organism: Jaculus jaculus (assembly GCF_020740685.1). Lineage (NCBI taxonomy): Eukaryota > Metazoa > Chordata > Mammalia > Rodentia > Dipodidae > Jaculus > Jaculus jaculus. Next base: position 100,615,924 of record NC_059108.1, on the reverse strand, counting down.
CTCAGGAAGTTCCACTAGGCCTCACGCCTGGGCCTTTCAGTGCCCAACACGGACAGGCTCACGCCTGGATCTTTGGGGAATCTCCCATGTGAAAATCAGCCCTTGGGAATGTTGCCCTCTGGTCTTGGCATTTCTAATCTTTCTCTGTCATGGGTAAAATTGCCTCCCACCAATATATATGCATATATATATTGAATTGATACATATATATCTCAGATTCACAGAATAAGAGGTCTTCTGAAAGTTAAGGGAATTAGCTCTCCCAGAGGGAGGCAGGCTCCTTTTGGGAAGAAGTTGTTCAGGTCATTTCTGGATTTCTGGGCCTCCACGTGGACCCACATAGCTTATCTGGCTAGGAAATGAAAAGTGTAGGAAGGAAATTTCCCCTCACTCCCTTTAAGCAGCAAAACTACAAGCCAGCTTTGCAAGCAGTTTGGGGTCAGAGTCAGGTGGCAGACAGACAATGGCCCCTCTGCCCATGTAGGTACCATGTCTCTGTCTTCTCTCCCAGTGGCCCCGAGTGGGCCCACTCCTTCAGCAGCCTCCTAGTGGGCCGCCTTCTTCAGAGGCCTCCTGGCAGTCCTTGAGGCCCCCCTTCCCCCTTCAGGTAGTCAGAATCCTTGGCCTCCCAGCAGTCTTCTTGGCCATTACCTCCACATGTACTAGGCCAGACCCCTGGTGAGTGCTGGGAGTAAGACAATGCTGATCTAAGGCTATACAAGCCCCACTCAGCCACAACAGCACACCAAAAAGCAGAAAGAAAAAAAAAAAAAAAAACAGTCTTATTTAACTACAGCCTATAAAGAACTGAAGTTTTATGTAAAAAAAAAAAATAATGTGTCAATTTTGTTACATGATATCATAAATATATTTACTTAATTTATGTTCTAGGTCAACTTCAACTTTCATAGAGGATTATTAAAAACAACAGAATTCTCTCTAAAGTGGAAACTTATAATTTGTCAGGTATTGGAAAAAAAAAAAATTGTAATGTACTTAAAAGGAGGAGGCAACTGACCTGAATTCTAGGCCAGCCTGCCTCAAGATAGTAGCAATATTTGCCTTAGTTTAATGTCTTATTGGTATTAATGGCATAAAATTGTCTTTAGACTACTCACTTGTTAGTGAGTAATAGGATTAATTAATTTGGTGTAGTTTTTTATAATAGCCTTGTAAGAAAGGTGGCTAATAATGGGATGGGATGAATTGATTGAAGGAACTGGGAAGGAATTTTTCAATGCTCATTAAAAATGCTTTTTGAATGGCATTTAGATGAGAATGTTAAAATATGTGAAAAAAGATCGGGCTGGAGAGATGGCTTAGTGGTTAAGCGCTTGCCTGTGAAGCCTAAGGACCCCGGTTCGAGGCTTGGTTCCCCAGGTCCCACATTAGCCAGATGCACAAGGGGGCGCACGCATCTGGAGTTCGTTTGCAGAGGCTGGAAGCCCTGGCATGCCCATTCTCTCTCTCTCCCTCTACCTGTCTTTCTTTCTGTGTCTGTCGCTCTCAAATAAATTAATAAAAAAATTTAAAAATATATTTAAAAAAAGATGTGCATAAATAGGAAAGAATTTTCAGGCTAAACCTAAATGCCATGCCTAAAGTTAGAGATTTTTCAACTGTTCACAGACTCTTAAGGATACTCTAAAAGTTTCATATACAGACATAATCTTATTCTAAATTCATCTTATATTAGACACAGGTGATGCCTTTGCTAGGTAGGTTACAAAGTCATGAGTACAGATGTAATTGAGGGTTTAACCAGGTTAAACATAGACAAGAGTCTATCACCTTGTGTTTTTCAAATGGGTGAATTTGCTATGTAAAAACAAACAACTTCAGAATAGGATAAAGTATGTCTGGATGCTTATCTCTCTGCTCTTTAATTTGATTTTGTTCTTGCTTTCCAACATATGCTACTTAAATTCATGGAAAGCGGGACACTGAAAAAAATGGATGGAACCCCCTTTATCTCAGACACCATGCAAGTTTAAGCCATGTGTCCCCCAGACTCTGACTAGAGACAAAATGGCCAATTGTCTCTGACAAGGAGAAAGGATTACAACATATACCTGTGGTTCTCTTTAGTTCTTCTCTTTTGAATACCTAAAGTCACATCTGTTAGATAAAGTTTCTCACTAGACAAAATGTTAAATAGGTAAACTGAGTCAAGGTATTTAATCAGGTTACAAACTCCTTACACAAGACAAGGATCAGGCTTACATAATGTGTATATCAGGGTAAGGACCCCTTCAATGAAACATTTAATTGGATTAAATCTAATGTTTACCTGATGCCAAGGTTTTAATCAGTGGAGAAACTGAGTCCTATGATAAGGCCTTACTCATTAACAGGTCACTGATGCTAATTTGTTATGATTTAAGGGTTATAAAACTGGCTTTAAGACTCTCTGTAAAGTAAATTAGGTTCCTCTTTTCATCAAGGTTTTAACTATTCTTAAGATAAAGTCTCACATAGAAGTGTTTAATTTCCAAAGGTAAAGTACTCATACCTAAAGACCTTGTGACTTTACTGATAGCTTCTGTCTTATTTATGCTATTGAAAGGTCATAACTAGGTTTAATCACTTAGGTTTAAGTGATTTAATTTCAGTAATGATAACGTTCATCTTCCTGGGATCTGTTGAGATAGCTTGCTTAAGTTTTATCAAATTTAAATCATGGGTAAAACATAAAATTGTTTTATCTTAATAAAAATTTCTGTGGTACATAAAGTCAATAGCTATCAAGTTTAAGCCAAAATCATGAGTTGTCAAATAATGCTTTTTCTTTCAAAAAGATTTATCAAGGGTTATATTAGAATTTAGCTAGATGTTTTTGTTTTTTTAAAAAAATAATTCAAGCTCTGTGGTTCTGTTTCCAATGTTCTCTGGGAAATTTATACCAACACAGTTATCTGAACTAATCAAAGATGTTTTCAAACATAGTTGCTAAGACTTTACACTATCTTACTTGTCCTTTTCTGACAATTTCTAGGTTAAATGAGTTAGTTTGTAAACCAATTGGTACTGTTTTTAAAGACTGGTAGCAGGTTCTGCCTATATTTATAGATATTAAATATTTAAAATATGAGATATTTATAAATATTAGATATTTAAAATATGCAATGTGCCTATTTTCTATACCTCATATATAAGGCTTATGCTGCCATAGTACAACTAAAATTTTAAAGATAGGACAAAATGATTTTAGAAGCCCTTGTGCCATTCTTTAACTAAGTCTATTTCAATAATCAAATGTGCTCTATATGTAAATACATCCAGGCTGGTGTAACTTCTTTTCTAAGAGCATTACTTACCTACATAGAAGCCAAAGTCAATTGGAATCATCAGAGCAAGAGGCGCCAATATTTTGGCCTGTGCTCCCAGGTCATGAGTCCAAAGAGATGATAGGACACTTCTACACTGGCCCCTGGTAAGTCTCCTGTCTTCCTAAGCGGGGAAGATATGGAGACCCAAACAAAATTGGTGTACAGTCTGAAACAGAAGAGTCATAATTGAGGAGCAATCAGTCCTCCTGACTTCCCAAAGAAGGGAAAACTACTTGGCCAGCATGGCCCTGACTCATCCTAACAGACAGAAGACACCAGTATGCTATGGGGCTACTCCTGGGTCCCTAAAGTCTCTTTGAAGAGCCATTAATAACCTCCAAAATTAATCCTTACTTAAATGTGGCTATCTGTTTAAACACTCAGAGAGAAATGTATAACCAAAGATAAAAATACCTTACATATATGAATGGCCTGTTAAGTAACACAAAAGCTTTCCAAGAGGGGAAACAAACATTAAGACATATTTTCTCCATAGTTTTAATTCTATAATAATAATAATAAACAAACATAGATGTCCAAAGTGTGATTTTCAAACCTAAAATATGTAAATAATCCAGGAGACTGGATGTTGCTATCGCCGCGAGACACTGGAACTATGCTGGAAGGGACTCTAAGTCTCCATCCTGACCACACCTACCACTGTGAAGATGGACGAAATTGCCACTTGGATTCATCACGTCCACATCTGACCAGCAGATCCACTGGCTGAACCTGAGGAATATCAGCCACAATGGAAACGCAACAACCCACTCAAGCTTCAATTCACATGCTCCTGACCCTGACTATACTCCTAACTGTATGCATTGTGGCAGCTACTCCCCACCAAGTTTATAATCTGACCTGGATAATAACCAACACTGCCACAGGAAAAATTACTTACTCCAAGTCACATCTTACCCCATAGGGAACCTGGTTTCCTGATTTGATCCATCAACTAGTGGTAACTCATGGGATTCTGGCAATTCAGGAAATTTCTTATTTCTATGTATGCCCAGGCACTTAGGGAAAGCAAGGATCAAAGGGGGCTGGGGGGGACCTGAATCCTTCTACTGTGCTGGCTGGCAATGTGTGTCTACCAGAAGGGTATATTGAAACCCACCTACTAAGGGGGACTGTATGTGGCCTTAGGAAAGAATGTTGTTTTTATATCAACCAATCAGGTATAATTAGAGACTCAATGGTGAAGATACAAGAGAATTTGGAAAAACGAAAGAAAAAAAAGTGCTGATAGAGGATGGTTGGAGTCATGGTTCAGTCATTCCCCATGGTTAACAACTCTGCTGTCTGCTTTAGCAGGGCCATTACTTTTATTTTTGTTGCTAATCACAATAGGACCTTGCATTATTAATAGATTAGTTGCTTCTGTTAGGGAACACATTAATACAGTACAGCTTATAGTTTTAAGATCACAGTATATACCATTAGACTCCACTCACTATTTCAATTGGGATCCAAGATTGGCTCCTCATGGTACATAGAGAGGGGGAAATGAGAAACCAAATATATCCATTTTAAGTAAAAAGGCCCAGGCCTGACTTAGATAGAGAACTAGCCAGCTAATTTGTTGGCCTTTACTTCTGTAAACTTTGCTTGCTTTCTCAATTGCTGCCTTTTTCCCTAAAGTTTCTGAGGAATCTCCACTTCAAGGACATTGCAAAAACACTCCACTGAGGAGGCCTCTGGCCTCTGACCACTTGCTTAGATAAGAAACCTATCATCTCTATAGTCTTAATGTATCACTGCTTGCTTAGCCGATTACAATGGAGATTACCTCATGTGCCTGGAGTGTCCCTAGCTCCTTCCCCCTACTCCAGCTCCTGCCCCCAACTTTGCCCGCCGAAATGCCAAGCCAATCAGAACTGTTCAAATCAACCAGTCATGTATGTATTCCCTACTTCTTTGTTCAAATTCCTATAAGCACCCCTTACCCCAAAAGAAAGGGGCTCTCTCCCTCACTAAGGCTGTGCTGGACTGTGTGGACAGGGCTCAGGCCTAGGCTTGCAATAAAGAAACCTGTTGTTTTTACATTTGAGTGTCTTGTCTTCTGTGGCAGTTCTTTAGGTGACTCCTGGGTGACTGGGGGTCTTGGCTCCTGGTCAAGGGTCTTGGCACAACAGATGGACTTGTTACTTGGGACTGCAGAAGCCTCATAGTGTGGTAAGCCAAATTTTATGGACTGTTCTGTTGAGAATTTGAAAACATTAAATGCCAAGAGGATTGTGTTGGTTTATGAACTTTCAAAGGACAAGGTGTATTGCAGAGCACTTTGTTGGAACTGGGCTACTTGCATAAAGGCTGGCTGTGATCTGCTGCTTATGCCCAGAGTTTAAGCAAGGTTGAATTTAAAAGCAAGGGACTAGTGTGCTTGGTAGATGGTATAGAACTGAAAGGTATATGATTTAAAGTTGGAAAAGTCAAACAAGTTAAAAATTACTGGCACCAGAGACTGGTTTTAGGTTACTAAAGCTGCAATTGTTAAGCATATTGGCACCATCAATGGTGGAACAGTTGTTTTGCATTAAAACAATTGAAAAGATGCCCGAGGGTGAAGTCCATCCAGGCAAGTCAGAATGAGTAGGAATGGAAATTCTTTTTTAACGAAATGACTGAAAGGAAGTTTGAGTTCTGGCAGTGCTTTGAGTTTGTGCTTGCAAGTGTGGGTGTTGCTGGCTGTTAGCGGTGTCTCTGCCCCTCACATTTGAAAGAGAGCCAGCTTCTTCCACCATGGATGGAGTTTCCACTGGGTCTATAAGCCAGAAATCAAGCTCTTCCTCTCATAAACTCTGTGTGGATGAATGTTCATCTCAGCAATGTGGAGCTGACTGTGACAACAACAACAACAACAAACTGCTAGAAATGAAAATGTAGTGAATTGCTGGGTGTAGTTGTGCACACTTTTAATCCCAGCTCTCAGGAGGTTGAGGTAGGAGGACCACTGAGAGTTTGAGACCACTCTGAGACTACATAGTGAATTCCAGGTCAGCCTGGGCTAGGGTGAAACCCTATCTTAAAAAACAAAAACAAAAACAAAACAACAAAAAACCCAGTAGTGAATCAAATTAAAAATATAGTAGGATGCACCAGCAAAATTATCAGTGATGGGTGACAAGACTGAAAATACAACATGTAAATATCAATAAGAAAAGGCAAAAAAATGAGCATGTCCAAAACGTCCAGAAATACTGCTTATGGACAATGTACCAAACATAACAATCAATGAGACAGAAGGAACTAAATAAACATTAAAAACATAGTTTCTATTCAATAAAAACATAGCAAAAAGTTTTCTAAATATAAAAAGGTGGCATGCACAACCCCAAGTAGACATGACCAGTGAAGAACCCTTCCCTGACTTATAGTCAAGATGCCCCAAAACACAAAGTAAAGATGCAATATTAAAAGTGTAAGGAAAAGATGGCACTTCCAAAGTTCCATCACAATAATAGATTACTTTTATTTTATTCGTTTACATAATTGAGAAAGAAAGAGGGAGAGAGGGAAAGAGGAAGAGAGAGAAAGAGAGAGAGAGAGAGTATGGTTATACCAGAGCCTCCAGCCATTGCAAATGAACTCCAGACACATGTGCAACCTTGTGCATCTGGCTTACATGGGTCCTAGGGAATTGAACCTCAGTCTTTGGCTTTGCAGGTAAGTGTCTTAACCATTAAGCAATCTCTACAGACCTAATATCCAGACCTCAAAGTCAAGAAAGCATGTAATAGTGTATTTCAACAGCTAAAAGTAAGTAACATTCAGCCATGAGTCATATATATAATTTTTAACTTGATGGAGAAATAAAGACAGGAATAAGTTAAAACAGTTCATGACCACCATGCCAGCATTGCAGTAGATACTTAAAGCAACCAACACTATACACAGAAGAGGAAGAAAGAATGTCTCAATCATGAAAGAATAAATGTCATCAGGGAAAATAGTAAAGAAAATAGAGTAGGAAGGAAGTCATCATATTTAACACAATATGATTGTTATAAAAAAAAAGAAAGTAAAGAACAAATAATCACTCCAAATTGAAAAACAACAAACAAAATTATAAGAATAAACATCTCTCAATAATAACATTAAGTATAAATATCCTCAATTCACTAATACAGATACAGACTGGCTGACTAGATGAACAAACTAGATCTAAATATCTGTTGTCACCAAGAAACACAAGAAAGACATCATAGGCTAAGAGCCAAAGTGTGGAAAACAATCATCTATCAAGATTGGAAATTAAAAAGAAAAACAAGCTATCTGATAAAGTGGACATCAAATCAAATTATTCAGAAGAGGTGAAGGCTATTGCATATTAATAAAAAGAGCTATTCCCTGATAGGCAACTTGAGGCCCATTTAATAGAGATGGAAGGGTTTGGAAGGAGGGGAGGGGAAGTTTGGGGTGGAGAATAAGCACAAAAGTAAACCCAAAATGAACTGATACCACAGAAACCTTCATCCTTGAAAGTAGACTAAAAGATATATCCTTCAACAGGAGTATAGCACCTGAAAAGAAGGGCCTTATAGAGGGTAGGATGAAGCCTAATCTTAAAAAAAATATTTTGTCACTGGTCTGTAACTCCCAGTACCACAAATTAGTTGCTATCCACAATGAGATGTGGATTAGTGAGATCTATGAGGTCTCCAAAACAAGACAGTCTTCTGTCAAAGCACTTGATTGCCCACCTGAGGTAAAAGGTAAGACCCTATTGCTTAAGACACTGTATGCAGCTGACACAGAGCAGAGACCTGGCTGGAAACTAGAAGAGAGTTAGTCCCAAACAGTTAGCCTGTCTAGTGCTAGAAAGAGTTACATAAGCTACTGTGTGAAACTGGCCAACAATGGTGTGAGCAGGGTCTAAACTACTCAGAAGCAAACACCCTGTCAAGGTGTACATACCAATGCAAAGGTGGCACATAGCCTTGGTGGATAACCATACAGCTTTCTGATCGACTAAGTGATCTGCTTAGTGGAAGAGAACCCATACCTGGAACTGGGAACCCAGGTCTGAATCCTATGGAGACAAAGATTATGTCCCACTAGTCTTTGGCTAAAGGAGAGAAAGAAGAGGTTATATCCTTCAAACTTTCCTTAAATTAATAACACTGATCCAACTTAACATGCTGATTCACTCTCTATTGGATAATCTGTTTTTCTTTTTCAGAATGTAGCCAGACCAGAGGAGATAAACTAACCCTTGCACTTTAGCAAAGCCCCAGCTGAAACCACAGAGGAACTGGGGAGATAAGCAAGAGTGCTGCTTCCATGGTAAACTTGACAATCAACCATTATGAATGAGACAAAAGCTCAGGAAACTCAACACATACCAAAGCAGAAATCCAGAGGCTCATAAGAGCACATCACTAAAGTACACTTAAAACATACCCATCAGGACTCAGGAATTTTGCCAACGAGGGATGGAAAGATTGTAATAGCCACAAGTTGGGACATCATGCCAAGAGACATTATCTCCCCCCAATAAGTGACTGTTGTTCCCACAATGCATAACCCACAACTGCATGGGGAATACCAGCAACCCTACTGAGGTAGGACTCCAGCAGAATGGGAGCAGGGATGATGTATCTATCATCTATGTAAGTATGTCTGTAATTAAAAAAAATAGGCTGAACAAGGTGGTGCATACCTTTAAGCTCAGCAGTTTTGAGGCTGAGGTGGATGGATTGTCATGAGTTCAAGTACAGCCTGGGGCTACATAGTAAATTCACTGCAGCCTGTCCTAGAATGAGACACTACATTGAAAAAAAGAAATTTTGTTCAAATAAGACAGACATGGTAGCTCATGCATTTAATCTCAGCACTCTAGCCTGGACTAGAGCAAGACACTACCTCAAAAATATTTTAAAATAAAATGTTTAATCAAAATTATTAAGTAACAAAAGAGCAGTTCAATAAGAAGACACACACACACACACACACACACACACACACACACACACACTTCACACTTCAGGTGCCCTGTTTCATGAAATAAATACTAAGAAACATAATAGGTCAGACAGATAGTGATATAATAATAGTGAATTATGTCAATACCCTACTCTCAGCTTTAGTTAGGCTATCCAAACCCAAAATAACAACAACAACAACAAAAATCAGCCAGTCCTGAGAATTAAACGCTACCAGAACAAACAAACTTTAAAAAGTCTATAGATTATTGTACCCAACACATACACAATACAAATATAACTGTCACTAAGAAATCAAATGTCAACAAATCCTGGTGGTGTTTGGAAAGAAGAAGCTATGTTCACTGCTGGTGAGACTACAAACATGTGCAGAGTCTATGAAAATAGGAAATTCCTCAAAAAAATTGAAAATAGCACCATAGTATGACTCAGGCACACCACAGTTGGGTATATACTGAATAATACAGAGCTACTGCTCATCCATGTTTGTTGCTATACTATTCATCACTACTAGGGAATGGAACCATCTCACATGTCCATCAACATATGAATGGATAAAGAAATGACAGCATATATATGTATTGGCACTTTATTAAGCCATAAAGAAAATGAAGTCATGGCATTCACATAGAAATTGATGTAATCAGAAATTATTGTGTTAAATAAAATAAGCCAGACTCAAGGAAAAGTGTACCTTGGTTTTACTTTCATATGCTGTGATGGCTGATAATCACTGTTAACTTTTCAGGATCTAAAATCCCCTAAGAGAAAACTATGCACATCTATGAGAGAGTTTCTAGATTCAAGAAAATGAAGTGGGATGACCCACCCGAATTGGATGGCACCAACTGATAGGCTGGGTTTCTGGATGAAATGAAAAGGAGAAAGTAAATTGCACATCAGAATTTCATTGCTGTCTGCTTTCTGACTGAAGATTAAGTGTGACCAGTTGTTTCATGCACCTGCCACCATGTCTTCCTTGCCATAATGGACTACATACCCTCAAACTGTGAGCCAAAAAAAACCCTTTCTCCTTTAAGTTGTTTTGTACCAGGCATTATGTCACAGTAACAAAAAAGTAATAAGCACATATTTAAAAATCTATATTTAACATCATATATACATATATATGTATATATGTGTATAATCTGTATATACCTGTATGTGTGCATTTATATATTTGTATGTATGTCATAGAGGTATAAAAGGTATCATGAGAAGGGATGAAGAGAGCTTAAGGAAGGTGGAAATAGACAGATAAGTGGAGTACATATTATGAGAAAGGAGAAGATGGAACTAATGGGGAGAGGAAATGGAACCAGGAACCTAGAAGGGACATGGAACTTGAGGGGGAGGCAGTGGAGGGAGAGGGTGGAGTAAATAAGGACCAAATATGACACATGCATGAAGCCATTAAATTGCATACTAACTTAAAATTAATTTTTTAAAAAGTCAAAATTTCTTCTTGATGTGTCAAGCGCAGGATGAATGTGGTGTTAACAGGAATAGTAGCATTAATCACATTGTATCCCAATCACAGCTCTTAAGTGACCAGGTGTATTTTGAACTACTCAGTAAACTGTGTTGTGAACAGTTGGGCTTATATCTAGCTTTGTTGTTTCATTTTGAGAGCACAGGCAGAGGAGATTTAGTGGAACTTTTAGTGAGTCTAGGATTTCTGGAATAGTAAATGAGTATTGACTTCAATATAATATTTCCAACTATATTAACCACAAACATCTAGCCATGCCAAAGAATTAATTACTTTGTTGTTTGAGGGTTTTGAAGCAAATATTGCTTCTGATCCCTAGCTTTGAAAATTCTAGATAACATCTTGATATATATTAGGTGGCTATTTTATCTATACTGAAAACATTTTTTACTTATTTTTAATTTTTACTAAATAGAAACTATGTTGACTGAAAAAATCATGTGTTACCCTCATATAACCTATTATATATCTTTCTTCCCTATCCCCATTTCACTGAAGGCCCACCTCAGTGGAGCTGCTGGTAATAACACTGTGGTTATGGGTTATAAACACAGCAGTTACTGGGGGAAAAAGGGGTAATGCCTCTGGATATTTCTTCCCATCCTGTGGCTCTTACAGTCTTTTCCCTCCTTTTTCTATAATGTTCCCTTATCCTTGGTGGGTGTGTTATAAGTCTACTTTAGTACTGAGCTCTCAGCACCTTCTGAATTTCTGCTTGGATATGTTTTGATCATCATCTCCCTGGAGTATAAAATTAGGTTTCCCATGAGAACTGGAACTCATTTTTAACCTGCCATTTCTTCTGTGGTGCCACCTGGACCCTGGCTGATATGCAAGAGGTGGCTCATCTCATCATGTGACAAGTCCTTTTGGCCAAATACTAGTGGGAGCTTTTCTTTGGAGTCTATGACTGTCATCTCCACAGGATTCTTACTTGGTTCCCAGCACCATCTATGAGTTGTTTCTTACTGAACAGGCCTATTACCCAAGCAGAGAGCTATTGGTCACTTGCCTAGGCTGAGTGACACTATTGTATAGATGTGTACGTCTTGTCTAGTTGGTTGATTTCATACCTAGCAGGATTCCCTGATTGTTCACAATGTTTTTGGCCATTTTCCCCCAGGAACTCATGTAGCATTGTGGGAAACCATCAGAGATTTTGCTTCCTTCTAAGTTCCAGTGCAATCTCTGGATTTCCTGTGTCAACAGCTGGTGGTGTCTTCAGCAATAGAGTCTTACCTTTTAGCTGTGGTGGGTAATCCAGTGCTTTGGCAGAAACATGCCTTGTTTTGGGGACCACATAGGTTTTTCCAACCAGATAGCTCCCTGTGGGGAGCTGTGGAAATTTGATGACGGGCATTCTTACTGGGTGAGATGAAATCTCAAAGCTGTTTTAAATTGTAAGTCCTTGATTATTAGAGATGTTTAACAGCTCTTTAGGTGTTTATTGGCCATTTGAATTTCTTTCTTTGAGAACTCTCTTCCCTTTTCTAATTTTTTTAGTGGATTGCTTGACTTTTTATTGCTTAGATTTTGAGTTCTTTATAAATTCTAGATACTAGACCTTTGTCAGGTATATAGATGGCAAAGATTTTCTCTTATTCTGTAAGTTGTTTATTGACTTTGTTCATGGTTTGCTTATATGTACAATTGCTTTTGAATTTCATAAGATCATAGTGATTGTTTCTAATTGCCTTGGCTACTGGAGTTCTTATTCAGGAAATCTTTCCCTATGCCTAAATCTTGAAGTGTTCTGCCTATTTTCTTTTCTTCCAGTAGTTTTAGAGTTTCAGGTTTATAATGAGGTCCTTGACCATTTGGAGTTGATTTTTGTGCAGGGTGAGAGAAGAGTCCAGGTTCATTCTTCTACATGTGGCTATCCAGTTTCCCTAGCACCATATGTTGAAAATGGCTCACTGTGTTCCAGCATGCATTGTTTTTGTAGTTTCTTAATTGTAATTTTTTATTAGATATGGACATATTTATTATGTAAGCAACATGTGTTGGTACCATCCATCCTTTCTGTCCTTCTTGCCCTTTTTCTGATGGGGCATTCCTCATCTGGGATGCAGGTCAACCCCATGGGGATTCTGTGTCATGCATTAAGGGCAAGGAGAGGCAATATCTCTGTGCAAATTGTCCCAACTGTGGCGCTAACAATCTTTCTGCCCCCTCTTCTTCAAATTTCCCTGATCCATGCTTGGAACATTATAAATCTACTTCAGTGATGGGCACTTAGGAGGTTCTGGATCTCTGATTTGGTGTTGAGTGTCTTCAGTGTCTATCTCCTTCACCCTTGTGCTGATATCAGATTCACTAAGAAAGCAGCACTCTTACTCATTTCCTCTGTGGTTTCAGTTGGGGCCAGGGTGGAGTATTCTCAGTCATTTATCTCCTCAGGTCCAGCTCCCATCTGAAAAAGAGAATCAGATTCTGTAATGGAGAATGGAGACTGGTTAAATGGGACAGCCATTAAAAATTTAGAGAGAATTAAAAGGATGCAAACCTTTTTTTAGTCTAAAGTTAGTGGGAGCTTGATAATAGAAAGCAGAATCATTATCTGGATATGATTCTGACTTATTTCACAGTTCCAGATATGGTTTCCTTTCCACTGAGCAGATTTGTTAGCCAATCTAAGAGCAGTTGGTTACCCACCACGGCTGTGTGCCACTATTGCACTTGTGTGAGCATCAAATCAAGTTGTTTGCTTCTGAGTCACTTAGACTTTGAGTGGTTTGGACAGATTTTGGCCACTTTCCCCTGGTAGCTCATGTAGTGCCCTCCAGCACTAGATGGGCTAATTGTCTGGTGACTGTACAGCATGTATTTTTGGGTCCTTTGTCAAAGATCAGATTTCTGTAGTGGGAGGAACTTTTACCTGTATCTTCTATTCTAATTTATTGGTCTATGTGTTATGTCTATTTTTGTGCCTGTGCCAAGCTGTTTTAATTACTATGGCTTTATAGTATGCCTTGAAAACATTTATGGTGATGTTACCTGAAGTATTCCTTTTGCTGAGAATACTTTTGAATATCCAGGGCCTTTTGTTATTCCATATAAATTTTAAGACTATATTTTTCTAATTATGTGAAGAATTCTGCTTGGAATTGCATTGAATCTGTATATTGCATTTGGTAGGATAGCCGTTTTCATGATATTAATTTTCTTTGATCCATCCTCATGGGAGATCTTTCCATCTTCTATATCTTTCCACTTCTTTCTTCAGAGATTTTACATTTTCTTTATATAGGTCTTTCACTTTCTTAGGAATATTCCAAGATATTTATTTTTTTGGTGGCTATTATAAATGGTACTGATTTAGTGATCTCTTTCTCTATATGTTTATCATTGGCATATACAAAGGCCACTGATTTTGTGTTTTGATTTTATATCCTGTGACTTTCCTGAAAGAATTGATCATTTCTGAGAGGATTCTATTTTATTTTTTAGAGTCTTTCAGATCAGGCTAGTTTTACTTCTTCATTTCCAATATGTATCCCTTTTACTTCTTTCTTTTTTTAAAGATTTTTTTTTCTCAATTTTTATTAACATTTTCCATGATTATAAAAAATAACCCATGGTAATACCCTCCCTCCCCCAACCCTTTTACTTATTTCTATTGCCTTCTTGCTTGAGCTAAGACTTTAAGTACTATGTTGAAAAGCAGAGATGAGAGTAAGCACCCCTGTCTTGTTCCTAACTGTGGCAGGAAAGCACAGAAAATCTTTCATTTAGTAAGGACATCTTTCTTAAATTTCTTCACTAGTCCTTTGGAACATCTAGCTATGTTTTCAACACATGGCAGCTTCATCTTACATTAACATACAGGTGTGGCTTTTTTTCTTAAATCTTATCCACCAACTTTGCTAACTTAAATTTTTCCTTCTTTAGCTTCTACAGCTCCTCTCTCTCATCTTTCATACAATTGAGAATTACAGTATTACTCTAAATTACTCTGAGGTAAGAAATCGTTGTGATTTATTTGACTTTATGTCTACAGCACGAACCATTTCTGCAATCTCAAATGCCTACAAGAAGCAGATCATAATAACCAAACACATAGTAGGCACAAAAAATTTCAAAGTCCATGAAAACACCAACCCACATATATCATCACAATATGGCAGGGATCAAATCAAATCTCACAGTCATTACCCTAAATATTAATTGCCTTAATTCACCCATCAAGAGACACAAGCTAACAGGATGAATCAAAAAATTAGACCCCAACACCTCAGCACTGAAGCAGACCAAAAATGAACCCAACATGGCTCAGGGAAATTTTGTGGAAGAGGGGGCGGAAAGAATGTCAGAGTCACATGTTGGGTCATGATTTGCAGAGACATTTATCATACCAATAACTGGGGGTTAACTCCACAATGCACGACCCATTTACATCAACAAGGAGAGTCCAATGGGAGGGGGTAGATCACAGATGAGCCTAAACAATGGTACCAAACTGCCTGTATTTTCTGAAAAGAAAACTAATAAATTAAATTTAAAAAAAAACAAAACAATACAAACAAACAAATTAGACCCCTCAATCTGTTGTCTTCAAAAACCCACCTCATCACTAACGACAGACACCTCCTCAGGGTGAAAGGGTAGAAAACAATATTCCAAGCAGATGGGAATAAGAAACATGCAGGTGTAGCTATATTAATATCAGATAAAATAGACTTCAAACCAAAAATAATCAAAAAAGACAAAGAAGGCCACTTCCTACTTATCAAGGGAATGATCCATCAAGAGGATATTACAATCATAAATCTGTATGCACCAAACACACAGGCACCACAGTTCATAAAACAAAACCTACTTGGAAATAAAACAGAAATATCCACCAACACCATCATAGCTAGAGACCTCAATATACCATTATCAGTAATAGACAGATCATCCAAACAGAAACTCAACAGGGAAGTAAGAGACCTCAACAAAACCATAGATCACTTAGACTTAATGGACATCTACAGAACTTTCCATCCCAAATCCACAAACTACACATTCTTCTCAGCAGCCCGTGGAACATTCTCTAAAATAGACCATATACTGGGTCAAAAAGACTGCCTCCACATATTTAGGAAGATTGACATAATTCCCTGCATGATATCATATCACGAGGCTATATTGCTAGAAATCAACAACAAAAGACCTACCAAGAATCCCAACGGCACCTAGAAACTGAATGGCACACTTTTAAACAATAAATGGATAGTGGATGAAATAAAAAATGAAATTGCAAAATTTGTAGAATTGAATGATGATGAGAACACATCGTACCAAGACTTATGGGACACAATGAAGGTAGTCCTCAGGGGAAAATTCATAGCACTCAATGCCTTCATAAATAAGATAGAGAGATCCCAAATCAATAACCTAAACTTCCCCCTAAAGGCACTGGAAAAGCAAGAAATATCCAACCCAAAGAGCTCCAGAAGGAAAGAAATAATTAAAATCAGAGTAGAAATTAATGAATTCGTCCTTTTCTGCATCAGCAATAAGACTTTTTTCTTCTTATTTGTATATTTAATGAAGCATCATTTTAAGTTTCCCTTAAAAAACTTTTGTTTGTAACTCAGTCATACTCTGTAAATACTCTGGTTCTGACATGACAAGTTGGCTAATTGATGTCAGAACCTTTCAAATTCTCATGTTTTTCAATAGTTCTTGCATAGTATTATTAATTATTGGTAGCTGTGAAAGTAAATGACATATAACATTTTATTTCTCTTGAATTTTTACAGACCATTACAGGGATAAAAATTCGTCTAATTTCAGTATTTATAAGTTTCAAGGAAATTACAAGCTTGAGAGAGGAGAGAGGATAGAGAGAGAGAGAACCTGAAACTGGAGCAGTCAGATAAGGTTATTAATTGTCTTCAATCTTATGTAGATATAGGGAGTGTAAAAGTCAAACAAGTCCACTGACAACACATCATTATAACACATGTTATAATGATGAAAAAGCTTGTAAAACTATTGTAACAATTACCAAAAGTGCCCACATTGGTTAAGTCAACTCAATATACTTGCCTGACAAAGGGTGACCACTAAACCTCAAATAGAATTGTAAAACTAATGCAACATATGTATGGCATAGTGGAATAAAGCACAGTAAAATGTGATAATTATGCATTACATGCATAGTTGCAACCAGGTTCACATTGATGGTAGAATTCACTCAAACAAGAGCATCTTGTGGTTAAAGAAAGGGGGGGTGGGTTTACTTTGGTTTACAGCCTCAAAGGGGAAGTTCCACATTGGCAGGGAAAATGATGGCATGGACAGAGGCTGGACATCACCCCCTGGCCAACATCAGATAGACAACAGGTGCAGGAAAGTGTGCCAAACACTAGCAAGGGGACACTGACACTGGCTATAACACCCATAAGCCCGCCCTCAACAGTAACACTGCCTCCAGGAGGCATTAATTCCCAAAGTTCTATCAGTTAGGAACCTCGCGTTTAGAACACCTAAGTTTATGGGGGACACCTGAATCAAACCACCACATGCATATAGTGAATATAGTCACCATTAGACTGCCAGTACTTACTAATGTTGTATAATTAAAACTTCATACCCTTTTACAATCATCTCAGTTCCCTCTCTCCATGTCTTGGAAACTACCTACTGTACTATTATGTGCTTTGAAGTTTGACTACTTTAGATTCTGCCTCTAAGTGAAATAAACACAGCTGGCAGTTTTTGCCTGGCTGCTTTACTATACTTAGCACAATGCCCCCAGGTATATCTGTGCTTGTGCAAACAGCATGACTTGGTTTTCCTTTCTAAAGTCCAAGTAACTGTGAATGTGTGTTTGTGTAAATATACCAATTATAATTTTACCTCATTTGGTGGTTTTTTCTATTTCTATAGTTATTAT
Organism: Jaculus jaculus; assembly: GCF_020740685.1. NCBI lineage: Eukaryota > Metazoa > Chordata > Mammalia > Rodentia > Dipodidae > Jaculus > Jaculus jaculus. The sequence continues at coordinate 100,598,269 of NC_059108.1, read as the reverse complement.
CTTTTACCATATCTGAAAACATTATGGTCCACACCTTGATGTAACTCAGTCATACACTGTAAATACTCTGGTTCTGACATGACAATCACAGGCAATTCTTTTAAAATTGAGATTTTTTTCTCATATCTTTAGCAATGCTTGCTAATGTGCTCATTATCTCTGCTTCCTCTTATGTAAACTTAGTGTCAAAACTAGTTCGTTATCATCACCTGAAATAGGCATACATTTACACAGTTTTATAATGAGTAGGCATCACAAGTAGAGTCAAAGTTGTGGTAGGCTATTTATAATGCTTTACCAAAGAAATCCATATCTTTATCCCCCAAACCAATGAACATGTTAGCTTCCATTGCAAAAGACTTGACAAATGTGATTACGTTAGGAATTATGTCATGTGATGATTATTATGGATTTTGTGGGAGGCCCTATATAATCCCCAAAGAGAAAAGACAAGGAAAGCAGAAGCTGGAGTTATTTAGAGCCATTAGCAACCTCTAAAAGGCAAAGGAGGCAGAGAAACAAAGTCTTAACTCCATGAGGAATACATCCCTGTAGCCCATTTGGAACTTTTGACTGCTAGGACTAAGAAATACAAGCCTTAGTCATTTTCAGCTCCTACATTTTTTAAAATAATGCAATGGAGTGATAATTAACATTGTCTACCTGGTTACACTTCATTTGAAAATAATACCTATAGAAAGTAATTTATTTTTGCATTAATAAAATGCCCGGTAATCAAGATGGCCTGTAGCCTACATATAATCTTTGTTTCTGCTTGTTTGCTTTTATAATATGTAACCAAAAAATATCAGAGGTTTTTAAATGTTCTTTAGGTATTATTTCCATTATTTATAAAAAGGTTCACTTTATTACAAATATTTTCATTTTGCAATAAGAAATAAAATGAATATTGCTGAACCTTAGAGTTCATCATTTGTAGCTCTTAATTAAAAAATAATTACATCCAAACTGAGTTGAAAGCCACCAAGGTTTTACATTAAAAGTAACTACATGAACAGGTTATTATAATTCTAGCAATTATTTCACTAATTAGTTTCTCTGGATGCATAGACAAAAGTGGTGTGGAACTTTTTCTGTACTAATCAAACTTCTCAGTATTAATTCCTCAGTTATAGTCGGAACTTTTTATTTAGCACAACATTTGTCATGTCTGAAATGAAGGTTTGGAATCTAACAGCTTTAAGTGAGGAATGCAAAGTCCAGGGGACTCCATTCACCAGCAATTTATTATGAAATTATTTTCACTTCTTCACATCTACACTGGAATTATAATAAAAAGTAATCAAGATTTTATTTTCCAGCTGAGCATGGTGGCACATATGTTAATCCCTGCAATCGAGAGACAGAGGTGGAGGGATTACTATGAGTTCAAGGCCAGCCTGAGACTACATAGTGAATTCCAGGTCAGCCTGGTTAAGAGTGACACCCTATTTTGGAAAAAGATTTAATTTTCCAATTTCCAATTTTCATTTTTGCTGTGTGTTATTCAATTATGTCTTAACACATGAAACAATATTCATTCCAGACTTTATAGTGACATGTAAATTACTTTTAATATATATTACCAATGTACAGTGAAAAATAAGAATGTTGCTGTGATTATCATATACTTATGTTTATGGCAGGTTAGGCCTTAGCTTAGAAATCGGTTCTAAATTTTGACAAGTCTTAAGATGGAAGACAAAAACTGAAGAAAATGTTTGAAAATTTAAAACATGCTAACTTTTTTTCTCTATTTCTTCAATATATAGATTTGTGTTGCTGATACATTGCCCAATGAAATATTTAATAGGTTTTATGGGATGGACTGGAGAGATAGCTAAGCTAATAAAATACTTACACTGAAAGTATGAGGACCTACATATAATCCCCAATAGTTATGTAAAATGACAGGCATTGTGACATGCATCTGTAACCCCAAGATAGGAGGGTTCCTGGGACACACTGACAAGCCAATCAAGACTAATTGGTGAGTGTATTAGCTACATTTCTTATTGCTATGAACAATATACTTGATAAAAGCAACCTGAGCAAGGAAATGTTTATTTTGATTCAGTTTGAGGTGACAGTCCACAGGGTGGGGACAGAATGGCAGTAGGAGCATGAAACAGCTGGTCACATTACACCAGCAGGGCTCAGTCAGGGTGTACAAGAGCAGCTGCTTAGCTTTCGCCTATTCAGACCAAGATCTCAACTCACAGTTAGGGTGGGTCTTCCCACTCCAATTAACCTGATCTAGAAAATCCCTCACAGGAAGGCCAAGATTTGTTTTCATGGTGAGTCTAAACCCTGTCAAACTGATAGCTGAGATTAACTTCCATAATGACCCTTCATGCCAATGACAGACTTTGTCTAGAGGGAGGTAGGCAGTGTTCCTGAGAAACACACTTGAGTTGAATACTAGCTTCTACCTGCATTCTCATACAAATGTACCTCACATACACATGCATTCCCTCACAAATGTGAATATGAACATACACGCAAGCACACATACACAGATATATCATTATGTGTTGAAATATATCTTGTCACTTAAATTTATCAAATTTTTATGGGAAAGCATTCTCTAAATATTCCAGTGCAGTATGTTAGAGAATGGACCTATGCCATGACCCATAAAATCACATATAAATAATAAGTGAGTCAATTTTTAGACAGCTGAAGACTAATATTTACCTTATTTAACAAGTAAAAACGAATATATACATTGAGATATCCATATATCTAAAATTAATGAAAGCTTTAGTGTCAAAGGGATCATCTTTTTAATTGCATGAGTTTGGACATAAATTATTTAGCCTCAAGGCTGTCATATAATCATTCATAATGCATCAAATAAATACCACCAACCCCATCTTAATACAGTGCATGCACAAGGCATGAACATCATAACAGCAGAACTATATGCTGATCTTGACATATGTATGGGCTATTTAATGCAAACAATACATTCATGGTGAATATTATTGAATAAATGAATAAACAAGTGGTTATCACATAGATTGCTCAATCAGTATGCCTTTAACATTAGATATACAGTTTCCTCAGCTCACTTCATCAAATTTTCTTATTCTTATTTTAGAAATACCAGATATCAGGGATAAACATTGGAATCAATATGATATAAGCTTGTATTTCCTATGTTGCTTTGCATATGAATATAGAGGACATGGTATTTATATGTATTAAAGTAATAGTAGGGAGTATAGTATGTTAACCTTGAAGTTTCAGATGTCATATTCTCTGATAAAGTCTAGTCATTGTGTGGATAGAGGTAGAAGAATGGTGTTTCATAGTCCTCCAACATTCACACCACTTGCTCCTTGTAGCTCAGTCCTTTTGTTCACCTCGCCATCTTCTTTCTTCCTACAGTGGTTGCACAGGACGTGTACAAAGTCCATCCACTTTTCATATTCTTAATTTAGTCATGTCCATACTTCTTTCCAAGAAGAGGTAGGACAAGGACTATGGCTCTGTGTTCAGTACAAAGAGGAGCCAGTAGTCATTATCTATCCATTTCTCCTCCCATTTATAAGAACTGAAAACACACTCCTCTTCTTAGTTGGTCTCTGAGAGTGACAACTAATCCTGACATGAAGAAACAATGCAGGATTTCTGGCTGACATTTCCTCCTTTTCATGAGAAGGCATGGAATACTAAACAAAAGTCAATCTCACTTTCTTCTCCTTATTATCAAAAATGGAATAATGGACCAAGAATAGGAAAATTACAATTAAAGGTCCTACTTAGAAATGAGCCGAAGTGGAAACATAAAGTAGTTACTTGTCTCTATAGATTCTTTCTGTGCTGGGAATTACATGTTTTTCTGCCTCTTTGCTATTGTAGATTAGAAACGGTAGAGTGTATGCTACAGTATATGCAGTAATAAGTTATTTCAGAAATTAAAATTAGGTAAGAAGATGCTCTTCTTTATTTCTTCATAGAAGTTAGAAAGCAATCCAATTTTTATTGACTCATAATGACTATATTTTTATTCCATGGACTGTAACATTGTTACTAGGCTGAAAGCCATATAGTTACAATTTATTATAATGCTTTCTTGTCAGATTTTAGATAGCTTTAGGCATGTTCCATGAACACTAGGTGAAAGAATAGCTCACTATGCCCCAAACTTTTGTTTCTGTAGCATTTTGCACAAGAGCTTGATGAACTTGCCTACTTTGTATCAGATAACATGTTTGGGTTGGCTCTAAGTGCTAGAATATCTGAACACATGATACAAACTTTTCAAACTTTAGGTATCCTGATTTTCTTCATCATCAGACCTTTTCTCTCTCTCTCCTATGTTCTACTGTTTATTAAAGAGAAATATTAGTCTAGAGATATTTCTTAATGGCAGAGCACTTCCCGAGCATGCACAGGCTTCAGATTTAAACCTCAAAGCAAAAACAAAACAAAACAGAACAAAACAAATCTTCCAAAAGTGTACAGCGCATGAAGAATATCTAGTTGAAGTGCTGCTGCATTCCCTTCTACTGATGGGATACTATAGGAGCACGAAATAAAGAAATATAATTCTCTGTGTTAACTCACTAAGATGTCAGGACTGTCTTTTATAATATTACCAGAAAAAATAATGAATTATAAAGTTAAGCCATACGAGTCAAAGAGTTGCATTTCATTCACACTTCTCCCAACAAATAAAGAACATCTTCTTACCTAATTTTAATTTCTGATGTAATTTATTACTGCATTCACTCTACTCTTTCTAATCTATAATAGCAAAGAGATAGTAAAACACTGAATTCTCTGCTCTAGGCAATATTCAGCCTATTGTTGCAGGAGTTTCTTTAAGAAACAACCTGTAATGGTGGCAAGATTGTAGCAAGAAAGACTACCTTGACATCGATGACACATTCCTCAATGTCAGTGTCAAATATCAAGTGTAGGATTCAGTAAGTCAATGTATTCTGCAAAGTAAAATGTGGTTATACAATTTCAATTCACCCTGAAAGCTCTTTAATATAATTTATATTGAAAGACAGACAATCTTAGACATTCAGTTTTATAATTGACATGCTCTTTGATAAAGTTTAAATCATAAAATATATTTTTATTTTTTTAAATTTAATTTATTAGTTTTCTTTTCAGTAAATACAGGCAATTTGGTACCATTATTTAGGCTCATCTGTGATCTACCCCCTCCCATTAGACCCTCCTTGTTAATGAAAATAGGTCGTGCATTGTGGAGTTAGCCCCCAGTTATTAGTATGATAAATCATGCTAAATCATGCAAATCATGACCCAACATGTAACTCTGACATTCTTTCCGCCCCCTCTTCCGCAAGATTTCCCTGAGCCATGTTGGGTTCATTTTTGGTCTGCTTCAGTGCTGAGGTGTTGGGGGCCTCTGAGGCTTTGGCTCTCTGATTTGGTAGGAGTTGATTTTTCTCTGTGTTGATCTCCTTCCCCTTTGTGCTGGTATCCGGACTTGTTTCCCAGCTCCAGCTAAGGGTCTAGTACCCCTGAGTGGATCAGTTAGCCAAATCAAGAGCAATTGATTCCTCACCATGGCTGTGTACCACTATTGCACTTGTGTGGGCATCACATCCAGTTATTTGTTGCTAATTAGGTTAAACAATGTGTTGCTTGGACAGATCTTGGTCATTTCCCCCAGTCTCCTATGTAGCGCCTTCTGGCACTAGACATGCTGACTGTCTGGGGACTGACTCTCTCCTGGCTTCCAGCCATGTCATTCCATTTTACGCATCAGCTGCGTATGGAGTCTTCAGCAATAGGGTCTTACCACTGGCCTTTGGTGGGTCATCAAGTACTCTGACAGAAGTCTGTCATTGTTTTGGGAAACCTTGTAGGTTTCTCTGAACAAAAGCTCATTGTGGATGGTAGGCCCAAGCTGGAAGTGGGGGTTACAGGTCAGTGTCCACTAAGAAATTGAGGAAAAAGATAACTAATATACAAGAGTTAGAGAGGAGAGAGAGGGGAGAGGGAGAGAGGGAGGGAGGGAAGATGTAGGAGATTTAGGTCAGTCTTGATCATAAAATATATTAAGCCCAATTTGTAAGGTTTTCGAATTTGAAGTTCAATGGTCTTTGATATATACAAATGGTCATCTGGATCTTATGCTCTGAATTTATGATTGAATCCACCATGAAAAAGGATACACAGAGAAAAGCAAACTTTGTTTTAATATATATATATATATTTGTAAATTTATTTATTTATTTATTTATATTTATATATATGGACAACTGCTATACCTACAGACAACAAACCATGATAATTCCCTCTTCTCCCCTACTTTCCCCTTCATAACTCTGCTCTCCCTCGTATCCCCTCCCTCTCCTCATTACTCTCTCTTTTAATTTGATGTCATCATCCTTTTCTCCTATTATGAGGGTCTTGTGTAGGTATTGTTAGGCACTGTGAGGTCATGTACATCAAGGCCAATTTCTCTCCAAACAGTTGCATGTAAGGAGTGATACCTTTCCTTTGGCTCTTTCATTCTTTCCACCACCCCTTCTGCAAAGGACACTGAGCCTTGGAGGGTATGAGATGTTTCAGTGCTGGACACTCCTCCATGCCTTCTTCTCAGCACTATCTTGCCTTTTGAGTCATCCCAGTGGTCATCACCATCTGAAAAGAGAAGCTTTTCTAACCAGAAGTGAGAGTAGCATTAATGTATGACTATGAACATTATCAAGACAACAGAAGGCTTTATACCCTAAGGCTCATGACCTCCCTTACCATAGGCTTTTGATTAGGTTTTCAGTACCAGGCATGCATTACCTTCCATAGGGTGGGTCTTCAGTGCAGTCAGAATTTACCCCAGAGCAGTCATGCTCCTATTGCACTCGTTCTGTCAATTGGCCTGTCTGGCCAAACTTGAGGCTTCCAGTGTCCATTATTTTCACTGTTGATGACTTCTGCCTCCTATCACAGGGCTGCAAACAGTACAATTTTTTTGTAGAATTCAGTTGGCTGGTCTACTGGGAGAAGATTTTCTCAGCATAAGCTTGCTTTCTCAGAGAATTTGCCACCCAGGCATGTGAAGACTTCAGCAATAGGGTCTTATCATCTGTTTCTCAAGGGAAACAAAGGGCTTTGGCAATATCCTGTAATGTTTTGGAGGCAACAGGGGCTTCCCTAGCCCACAACTCACTGGATGGTATCCCACCCCTGGCACTAAAAATTTTCTAGTAGCAATCATGGCTTCTGGATGTGCCATTATTATTTTTTAATTAACAACTTTCATGATTAAAAACAATATCCCATGGTAATGTCCTCCCATCCCCCACTTTTCCATTTGAAACTCCATTCTCTATCATATCCCCTCCTATTACTAATCACTCACTCTTTTATTTTGATGGTATCATCTTTTCCTCCTATTATGATGATCTTGTGTAGGTAATGTCAGGTACTGTGAGGTCATGGATATCCAGGCTATTTTGTGTCTGGAGGAGCACACTGTAAGGAGTCCTACCCTTCCTTTGGCTCTTACATTCTTTCCGCCACCTCTTCCACAATGGACCCTGAGCCTTGGAAGGTGTGATAGAGATAATGTAGTGCTTAGCACTCCTGTCATTTTTTCCTAGCACCATGATGCCTTCTGAATCATTCCAAGGTCTCTGCCATCTGAAAAGAGAAGGTTCTCTACCAAAAGTGAGAGTAGCATTAATATATAGGTATGGACATAAAGAGAAGTGCTTACTGGGCAGTTTGATAAGCATAGCATATACATTTAGCCAGACAACAGCAGATGTTACACCCCTAGGGCTCATGACTACCCCTGTTTTGGGTTTTAAATATCAGGGATGTATTCCCTCCCATGGAGCAGGACTCCAGTCCAATAAGAGGGCAGCTGGTTTCCACCATGATAAATGTGTCACTATTGTACCCGTTGGCTAATTTGATCTGGATGGCCAAATATAAGGCTTGCAGTGTCCACTGTTGAGTATCTTCACTGGTGATTTCTTTCTCTCCCATTGAATTGCATGCAGAATGGCTTCTTCCAGCTTTCCGTCAGCTAGTCTACATGGAGGAGGTTATCAGCGCAGTTCCAGCAGGATTTTTCCATGGACTTGCATCCCAAGTATGTGGAGTCTTCAGCATAGAGTCTTACCATCTATTCCTGGTGGGAAACCAAGGGCCTTGGCAATGGCCTGTAATGTTTTGGGGGCATCAGAGACATCCCTGGCAAATAACTAACTGGCAGGTATCCCACCCCTGTGGATGTGCCATTATTTAAAAAGTAGGTTTTCATATGTATTATTCAGAATGTCTTGAATTTTGATTGACCATCTCGCTCGCCCACAAGCTCTTCTTTTATTCAATCTCTTACCCTAACGTTGCTTAGGCATTTACCCTCCCTGGAATCTGTTCTTCTACTTACATCTATACAATACCATCCCCTTAAGTCCTTCCCTTCCTCCCTCCCTTATAGCCTTTTTCTAGCTTACTGGCCTCTGCTACTGATTTTTGTCCCAGCTCACACACAAGTCATTTGTAGCTAGGATCCACATATTAGAGAGAACATTTGACAAAAGGCTTTCTGGGTCTGGGTTACCTCACTTAGTATAATCCTTTCCAAATCCACCCATTTCCCTGAAAATTTCATAATTCCCTTTTTCTTTACTACTGAATAGAACTCCATTGTGTAAATGTACCACACCTTTATTATCCATTCATCTGTGGAGGGACATCTAGGCTGGTTCCATTTCCTAGTTTTGGTAAATAGAGCAGTAAAAAATATGACTGGGCAGCTATATCTAAGGTAGTGAGAAGATTCATTATGATATATAACTAGTAATCCTATAGCTGGATCATATGGTAAATCTGTTTTTAGCTCTTTCAATAACCTCCACGCTGATTTCCACAGTGGCTGTACCAAATCGCATTTCCACCAACAGTGTAGAAGTGTTCTCCTTTTCCACGTCCTTGTCAATATTTATTGTCATTTGTTTTCTTTTTTTTTTAATTTTTTTAATCATTTTTATTTATTTATTTGAGAGTGACAGACAGAAAGAGAGGAAGAGGCAGAAAGAGAGAGAGAGAGAGTGGGCATGCCAGGGCCTCCAGCCACTGCAAACGAACTCCAGATGCGTGTGCCCCCTTGTACATCTGGCTAACGTGGGTCCTGGGGAAATGGGGCCTTGAACTGGGGTCCTTAGGCTTCACAGGCAAGCATTTAACCACTAAGCCTTCTCTCCAGCCCTCATTTGTTTTCTTGACAGTAGCCATTCTGACAGGAGAGAGATGGAATCTCAAAGTAGTTTTAATTTACATTTTCCTGATGGTTAAGGACCTAGAACACTTTTTTAGACGTTTATATAAAATCTGTATTACTTCTGGTGAGAACTCTCTATTTAGCTCCATAGACCTTTTACTTTTTAAAATTGGGTTGTTTGATTTCTTATTGTTCTTTTTTTTAAAATTTATTTATTTATTTATTTGAGAGCGACAGACACAGAGAGAAAGACAGATAGAGGGAAAGAGAGAGAATGGGCGCGCCAGGGCTTCCAGCCTCTGCAAACGAACTCCAGATGCGTGCGCCCCCTTGTGCATCTGGCTAACGTGGGACCTGGGGAACCGAGCCTCGAACCGGGGTCCTTAGGCTTCACAGGCAAGCGCTTAACCACTAAGCCATCATCTCTCCAGCCCTTATTGTTCTATTTTTTGAGTTCTTTGTATATTCTGGATAGTAATCCTCTGTGAGATGTGTACCTGGCAAAGATTTTCTCCCAATCTGTAGGTTATCTCGTTGCTCTATTCATACTGTCCTTTGCTGTACAAAAGATTTATAATTTTATGAGATCCCAGTCATTGATTCATGGTTTTATTTTCTGAGCAATTGGGGTTATGTTCAGAAAGTCATTACCTATGCCAATATGTTGAAGGGTTTCTCCTATCTTTTACTCTAGCAATTTCAGAGTTTCAGGGCTGATATTAAGGTCCCTGATCCACTTGGATTTTATTCTTGTGCATGGAGAAAGACAAAGGTTTATTTTCATCCATCTACATATAGATATACAGTTTTCCCAGCACCACTTGTTGGAGAGGCTGCCTTTTCTCCAGTGATTATTTTTTGGCAATTTTGTCAAAAATCAAATGATTGCAGCTCTCTGGATTAACATCTGGGTACTCTATTCTGTTCCATGAATCTGCGTGTCTGTCTTGTTCCAATGCTATGCTGTTTTGGTTACTATGGCTTTGTTATGTAGCTTAAACTTGGGTATAGTGACATAATCAGCCTTATATTTGTGGCTTAAAATTGTTTTGGGTATTTGAGGTTGTCTGTGCTTCCAAATGAATTTTAGGATTGTTTTTTCTATTTCTGTGAAGAATGCCATTGAAATTTTAATGGGGATTGCATTAACTGTGTACATTGTTTTTGGTAAGTTTGACATTTTAACAATATTGATTCTTCCAGTCCAAAAACATGGGATGCATTTTCATTTCCTTGTGTTTTCTGCAATTTCTCACTTGAGTATTTTAAAATTCTCCTAAATTTTCTTGGTTAAGTTTATTCTAAGGTACTTTATTTATTTACTGTTTTGAGGCAATTGGGAGTGGGAGACATTCCCTAATTTCATCTGCTGCTTGTTTGCTGTAGGTATATAGGAAAGCTACTGACTTCTGTATTTATATTGTATCCTGCTACATTGCTAAAAGTGTTTATTAGTGCTAACAGTTTTCTGGTATAATCTTTAGGGTACTTTATGTGTAGAATCATATCATCTACAATATAATTTGATCTCTTCCTTTCCAATTTCTATCCCTTTTATGAGTGTTTCTTGCCTTATTGCTATAGCTAGGACTTCCAATACTATATTAAATAAAAATGAGGACAGTGGACATACTTCTCTTCTTCATGAATTGAGTGGAAAAGCTTCAAGATTTTCCCCATTTAGTAGGTTTGTCATAAATAGCTTTTATTATGTTGAGATATGTTCCTTCCATTTCCAGTTTCTCTAAAATTTTTATTTATTTCCTTTTTTATGAATTATTTTGTCTTCAGCAAATATAGTCAGTTTGGTACCATTATTAGGCTCATCTGTGACCTACCCCTTCCCCTTGACCCCTCCTTGTTGAGGTATATGGGACATACATTGTGGAGTTAGCCCACAGTTATGGAAAGATAAATGTCTCTGCATATCATGACCCAACATGTGGCTCTGACATTCTTTCCACCCCCTCTTCCACAAAATTTCCCTGAGCCATGATGGGTTCATTTTTGGTCTGCTTCAGTGATGAGGTGTTGGGGGCTTCTAGGGCTCTGGCTCTCTGATTTGGTAGGAGTTGATTTTTCTTTGTGTTGGTCTCCTTCCCCCTTGTGCTGGTATCTGGTTCACCAGGAAAATAGCACAATTGCTTGTTTCACCAATATTTCTTAGTTTCAGCCAGGGTCCTTTTGAGGTATGATGGGGTGGATCTCTCCTTAGGTTCTACACCTATCTGAAAAAGAGAAGCAGATTCACCAGCAGAGAGTAGGTTAACACCAGGACAAATGAGATAACCCTTACTTTTTTTATATAGAGAATTCAATAGGTGTAGGCCCTCTTGTAGCCCCTGATTGATGGTAGCTTGATAATGAACAGTGGGCTTATGTTTGAATATGGTCCTGACTTGTTTCCCAGCTCCAGCTATGGGTCCTGTACCACTGAGCAGTTCAGTTAGAAAATCAAGAGCAGTTGGTTAGCCACCATGGCTGTGTGCCACTATTGCACTTGTGTGGGCATCACAACAAGTTATTTGCTACTAAGGTTAGACCATGAGTTGCTTGGACAGATATTGGTCATTTTCCCCCAGTCACCCATGTAGCACCTTCTGGCACTAGATGCACTGATGGTCTGGGGACTGACTCTCTTCCCACTTCCAGTCTATTTTATGTGTCAACCACATAAGGTGTCTTCAGCAGAAGGGTCTTACCACTAACCTTTGGTGGGTCATCAAGTACTCAGACAGAAATCTGTCTTTCTTTTAGGAAACTTTGTAGGTCTCTCTGATAAAAAGCTCATTGTGGATGTACCCCATGCTGGTACTGGGAGTTACAGGTTACTAAGCAAAGGAGGAAAAAAGATAACTAATATACAAGAGTTAGAGAGAAGAGAGAAAGAGGGAGAGGGAGAGGGAGAGAGGGAAGATGTAGAAGATAAAGGTTAGTCTTCATCATTTCCTCTCCAGTGTCTTGTCGTTCAGGTGTTCCCTATAAGGTCCTGGTGAAGGTTCTGCCATAGGAAGTAGAATTTTATGGTACCATTGCCATTTGGGTCTAGATTTGCTTTTCTTACCCCTCTGTAGCCTTCCCCTTCCTCCCAAACTATCCTATTGTCTAGTCCATGATATGCTTGATGCATATGTAAAGCATCTTGGGTAGATTCAGGTTAGGTGCTATAGATGAGTAAGACTATGTGGCGATTTTTTTTTTCTTTCTGTGATTGGGTAAGTTCACTGAGAATGCTCTGTTCCAGGTTCAACAATTTTACCTCAGATTTCATTGTGTCAATTTTTCTTACTGCAGTATAGAATTTCATTGTGTAGATATACCACATCTTAGTTTTCCATTGTTCTAGTGATGGACATCTGGATTGATTCCAGCTCTTAGCTATTACAAATTGAGCTGCCACAAACATGGTTGAGCAAATCTCTCCGGCCTGTGGTTTTTAGGTTTTAGAGTAGATGCCCAATAGGGGAATAACTGGGTCTGTTGATATCTCTATAGTCAGCTTTTTCAGGAGTCTCCATATTGCTTTCCAAAGTGGTTGTACCATCCTACATTCCCACCAACAGTGAAATAGTGGAAAACAATATTCCCTGAAAATGGGAATAAGAAGCAAGCAGGAGTAGCTATATTAATATTGGATAAAATAGACTTCAAACCAAAAATTATCAAAACAGACAAACAAGGCCACTTCCTACTTATCAAGGGAATGATCCATCAAGAGGATATTACAATCATAAATCTGTATGCACCAAGCACATGGGCACCACAGTTCATTAAACAAAACCAACCTGACAATAGATCAGAAATAAGCATCAACACCATCATAGTTGGGGACTACAATACACCATTATCAGGAATAGACAGATCATCCAAACAGAAGCTCAACAGGAAAGTAAGAGAGCTCAAAAAAAAAAAAAAAAAACATATATCAGTTAGACCTAACAGACATCTATAGAACTTTCTATCCCAAATCCACAGACTACGTATTCTTTTCAGCAGCCCATGGAACATTCTCTAAAATAGACCATATACTGGGTCACAAAGACTGCCTCCATGTATTTAGGAAGATTGACATAATTCCCTGCATGATATCAGACCACAATGCCATATTTCTAGAAATCAACAACAGAAGACCCACCAAAAATCCCAATAGCACCTCAAAACTGAACAGCACACTTTTAAACAATAAATGGATAGTGGATGAAATAAAAAATGAAATTGCAAAATTTGTAGAATTGAATGGCAATGAGAACACATCTTACCAAAACTTATGGGACACAATGAAGGCAGTCCTCAGGGGAAAATTCATAGCACTCAATGCCTTCATAAAGAAGACAGAAAGTTCCCAAATCAATAACCTAACCATCCACCTAAAGGTACTGGAAAAACAAAAAAAATCCAACCCAAAGAACAGAAGGAAAGAAATAATTAAAATCAGAGCAGAAATTAATGAATTAGAGACCAAGGAAACAATTAAGACAATTGACAAAACACAGAGCTGGTTCTTTGAAAAAATAAACAAGATTGTCAAATCCCTGGCCAATTGGATCAAAAAAATAGGGAAAGCTTCAAATTAACAAAATTCAAAATGAAAAAGGAGAGATCACAACAGATATAAGTGAAATTGGGAGAATCATCAGGACTTATTTCAAAAACCTCTCCTCCACAAAACTGGATAATGAGGAGGAGATGGATAAATTCTTGGACGCATACCATCTATCAAAACTCAACTAAGAGCAGATTAATCACCTCAATGAACCCATTACACTCCTGGAGATTGAAAAAGTAATAAAAAAGCCTCCCCCAAAAGAAGAGTACAGAACCAGATGGCTTCTCAGCTGAATTCTATCAAACCATCATGGAAGAACTCAAACCAATCTTCCTCAAACTGTGCCACACAATTGGAGAACAGGAAAAGCGACCCATCTTTAATACTTTTAACATAAAGGGACATTGGATTTTGCCGAGTGCCTTTCCTGCATCTATTGAGATGATCATGTGACTTTTGTCCTTCAGACCATTTATATGATGTATTACATTTATCCACTTACATATTTTGAACCATCCCTGCATCCCTGGATAAAGCCAACTTGATCAGGGTGAATAATCTTTCTGATATATTCTTGGATTCTGTTTGCCAATATTTTGTTCAGAATTTTTGCATCTGTGTTCATAAGGGAGATTGGTCTGTAATTTATTTATTTATTTATTTTTGTTCAGTCTTGATCTGAAAAAAGGTATCAGAATGAGGCTGACTTTATAGAAGGAATTTGGTAGAATTCCTTCTTTTTCTATTTTATGGAAAAAATTGAGCAGCAGTGGTATTAGTTTTTACATGACTGTCTGGTAAAATTCACCAGTGAATTTATCTGGGCCTGGGCATTTTTTAGTTGGGAGACTTTTTATATCTGTTTGGATCTCTGTCTTTGTTATAAGTTTATTTAAATGGTTTATCTCATCTTGATTTAATTTTTGTAGGTCATAAGAAAATAAGATTTTCCAACTTAAAGGCATATATATTCTTAAAGTATGTCCTTATAATTTTCTGAATTTCTTTGGTATATGTTGTAGTGGTTCCTTTTTCATCTCTAATTTATTAATTTTTGTCTCTTCTGTCTTCTTCTTTTTTCTAGCCAGATTTGCTTAGAGTTTATCAATCTTGTGTACCCTTTCAGAGAATCAACTCTTTGTTTCATTGATTCTTTGGATTTTTTTTTTTTTTTGGTTTGTCAGGTGATTTTATTAATTGCTGCCCTAATCTTTATTATTTCTTCCCATCTACTGAGTTTTGATTTGCCCTGTCGTTCTGTTCTTATTTTTCTGCGGCCTTAAGTTGTTAATTGTGAACTTTCTAATTTCTTAATATAGGCACTTATATCTATAAATTTCCTTCTTAATACTGCCTTCATTGTGTCCCAAAGGTTTTAGTATGCTGTATTCTCATCATCATTTGATTCTATGAAGTTACTGATTTCGTTTTTGATTCCTTCAATGACCCATTCATCATTCAATAGCATACTCTTTAGTTTTCATGATTTTCTATGTGCTTGATAGTTTTTTGTGTTGCTCATTTGCATTTTAATACCATTGTGTTCAAAGTACAGGGATTATTTCAGTTTTCCTGTATTTGTAGAGATTTGCTTTGTGACCTAATATATGGTCTATTTTAGAGAATGTTCCATGTGCTGCTAAGAAAAATGTATAGTTTGTAGCATTTGGGTGGAATGTTCTGTAGATATCTGTTAGGTCCATTTGTCCCATGGCATCATTTAATCCAGATATCTCTCTATTTATTTTTTTGCTGGGATGACCTTTCAATTGATGAGAGTGGGTTATTGAAGTCACCATTACAATTGTGTTTGGTGTTATCTGTGAACTTAAGTCTAATAGTGTTTGTTTGATGAAATTTGGAGCCCTCACATTAGGTGAATATATGTTTAGGATTGTAATGTCCTCCCATTGGAGTGTTCCTTTAATCAGTATATAATAACCTTCTGTATCTTTCCCCATTAATGTTGATTTGTGAATATATGTTTAGGATTGTAGTGTCCTCCCATTGGAGTGTTCCTTTAGTCAGTATATAATAACCTTCTGTATCTTTCCCCATTAATGTTGATTTGGAGTCTATTCTGTCAGATAATAGGAAAGCAACCTCTGCTTGTTTCCTAGGCCCATTTGCTTGAAATAACACTTTCCATCCTTTCACCTTAAGGCAGTGTCTATATTTTATTGAGAGATGTTTCCTGAAGGCAACAAATGGAAAGATTCTGCCTTTTAGTCCAGTCTGCAAGCCTGTGTCTTTTGGTTGGGGCATTGAGGTCATTGATACTAAGAATTGTTATTTACATTTATTCTCACCATTCTTCTTATTTTATAGTGATTCCCCTTTCTGTTTTCCCTTTATTTGCTTGTTTTAATTGTTATTTGAGTATGGTTTATTTTTTTCCTATTTCCTCCAGTGTGTGTTTTTCTTTCTCTTCAGCATGAAGAATTCCTTCAAGTATTTTCTGTAGAGGTTGTTTAGTTATCATAAATTCAGTTCCCCTATTTTTGTTGTGGAATATCCACATTTCTTCATTAATTTGGATAGATAGCTTTTCAGGATAAAGTAATCTTTGGTGACAGTTGTTATCTTTCAGAACTTGGAATACATCATTCCAATACTTTCTGGTTTATAAAGTTTGCATTGAGTAATCTGCTGTTATTCTGATGGGCTTGCCTTTGTTCGTGGCTTGCTTTATCTCTCTGTGTTGCAGGCTGGTTTGCATTACTGGTAGAAATCACCCAACCAAGAGCAGACTGTAGGGGGAAAAAAGGTTTATTTAGGGGTTGGAGAGATGGCTTAGAGGTTCAGTGCTTGCCTGTGAAGCCTAAGCACCCCAGTTCGAGGCTTGATTTCCCAGGACCTATGTTAGCCAAATGCATAAGGGGGCACACACATCTGGAGTTTGTTTGCAGTGGGTGGAAGCCCTAGAGTACCCATTTTCTCTCTCTCTCTCTCTCTCTCTCTCTCCCTCTCTCTCTTTCTCTCTATCACTCTCAAATAAATAAAAATGAACAAAAAAATTAAAAAATAAAAGTTTTATTTTGGCTTACAGGCTTGAGCAGGAAGCTCCATTGTGGCAGGCAAAATGATGGCATGAGCAGAGGGTGGACATCACCCCTGGAACAACATAAGGTGGATCATAGCAACAGGAAAGTGTGTCAAACAAAAGCAAGGGGGTGCTAGCTATAACTTTAATAACCCCCCCCCCCACAATACACTCCCTCCAGGAGGCATTAATTCTCAAATCTCCATCAGCTGGGAACCTAGCATTCAGAGCACCTAAGTTTATGAGGGATACCTGAATCAACCCACCAAATCCTGCCCTGGTCCCGATAAACTGATATCCATACATGATGTAAAATACAATGCATCCAGTCCAAATTTAAAAGTCCCCATAGTTTTTATCAATTGCAATGATGTTCAAACATCCCCATAGTCCAAGATCTTTTAACTGAGACATAATACCAAAAAAAAAAGAAAAAAAAAAAACTCTCAAAAAGCCCATAATGACACAGAATAAACATTCACAATGCCAAACATGGCATTGGGAATAGCAAAGAAATAATCAAGCAATACATGACTTAAACAGGGTAAACACAAAACTCTGTAGCTCCACGTCCAACAACTGTAACCAGTGACAAATCTCCAAGTTTGAGAATTCTAACCAGCAACAAGTTTCTAGAATTTCAATTCCGCCTCTCCAACTAGGCTACTCACAGTCCTGGAAAACTTCTTCCAGGGCTGGTGGCTTTCCTTGGCAGCCATTTCGTGGTCTCATCATCTCCACTGGGTGTCCACTGTAACACACAGTTCATCCTCATGGCCCCATCAGGTCTTCATGCATGATAACCATGTTTCACATTTCCCATAGCCATTTCTAAAACACAATACCATGTTAAAAACTCAATGACCCTCTCTTTCCTGCATTTTTTAGACTCCACAATACCAGGTAGGGTTCTGATTTGTCAATCTGGGGGAAATAAAACAGACTTTGACAAAAAGGACACTCCCTGAGCACCCAGTCATCTTCAAAAGAGTGCACATGCTTCCTGTTGCCCCAATGCAGGTCAACTGGTCCAATCTCAAAGGTTGTAATATCTCAAACAATTTGCAGGTGAATGTGCAGCAGTTTAGACCCAAAGATTTTTTTTTTTTTTTGTGCCATATCCCTCTGCTCATACCAGTCTATTTCTATGCAAAGCAACCCTCCACAACTTCTCAGGACATGGGCATCGCAGCAAGCTTGTCATACAAATGCTAGCCTAGTCTAAGCAAAGCTCTTTCTCACCATCAGCAGCAAAACCTCACAGTCCATAGTTGTTTTTTTAAAAAAAATATTTTTATTTATTGATTTATTTATTTTTATTAAATAGTTTTGTATTCAGCAAATACAGTCAGTTTGGTACTATTATTAGGCTCATCCATGACCTACCCCCACCCCTTGGCCCCTCCTTGTTGAGGTATATCAGTCGTGCATTGTGGAGTTAGCCCACAGTTATGGGTAAGATAAGTGTCTGTGCATATCATGACCCAACATGTGGCTCTGACATTCTTTCTGTCCCCTCTTCCACAAAATTTCCCTGAGCTATGTTGGGTTCATTTTTGGTTTGCTTCAGTGATGAGGTGCTAGGGGCTTCTGAGGCTCTGGCTCTCTGATTTGGTAGGCATTGATTTTTCTCTGTGTTGATCTCCTTCCCCCTTGTGCTGGTATCCAGTTCATCAGGAAAACAGCACCCTTGCTTGTTTCGTCAATTTTTCTTAGTTTCAGACAGGGCCCTTTTCAGGTATGATGGGGTGGCTCTCTCTTTAGGATCTACATCTATCTGAAAAAGAGAAGCAGATTCTCCCACAGAGAGTAAGTTAGCACCAGGACAAATGAGATAACCCTTATTTTTATATATAGATACAGATTTTAATAGGTGTAGGCCCTCTTGTAGCCCACAATTGATGGTAGCTTGATAATGGAGAGTGGTCTTATGTTTGGATATGGTTCTGACTTGTTTTTCAGCTCCAGATATGGGTCCCTAACCACTGAGCAGATCAGTTAGCCAAATCAAGAGCAGGTGGTTCCCCACCATGGCTGTATGCCACTAATGCACTTGTATGGGCATCACAACAGGTTATTTGCTGCTAAGTAGGTTAAACCATGAGTTGCTTGGACGGATATTGGTCATTTTCTCCCAGTTGCCCATGTAGCACCTTCTGGCACTAGACACACTGACTGTCTGGGGACTGACTCTCTTCCAACTTCCAGCCATGCCATTCCATTTTACCTGTCAACACATAAGGTGTCTTCAGCAGTAGGGTCTTACCGCTAACCTTTGGTGGGTTATCAAGTACTCAGACTGAAATCTGTTTTTCTTTTAGGAAGCCTTGTAGGTCTTTCCGATCAAAAGCTCATTGTGGATGATAGTCACATGCTGGTATTGGGAGTTACAAGTCAGTGCCCACTAAGATAAGGGGGAAAAGATAACTAATATATAAGAGTTAGAGAGAGAGAGAGAGGCTGTAGAAGATTAAGGTTATTCTTCATCATACCCTCTCCAGTGTCTTGTGGTTCAGGTGTTCCCTGTAAGGGCCTGGTGAAGGTTCAGCCATTTGGTCTGCCTTTTAGGAAATAGAATTTTATGGTACCATTGCCACTTGGGTCTAGATTTGTGTTTCCCACCCCACCATGGCCCTCCCCTCCCTCTCAATCCATAGTTCTTACTGCATTCAGGTCTTTCAACTCTGACCATAATTTTCTATCAAGCTGTGCTTACAGCACTGCAAGACAACTCTTAGGCCAATGTTTCAAATCCTTACACAGTCCTCTTGAAAATCAGCTCTAAGAGGCCAAAGCCACAGTCAGATGTCTAGCAGCAACCCCACTCTCAGTACTAATTTACTGTTGCAGTCCAGTTTACATTATAGAAATAACCCAACCAATAGAAGCTTGTCTGGAAAAAAATATGTCTATTTTGTCTTACAGGCTTGAGGGGAAGATCCATGATGGCAGGGAAAACGATGGCATGATCAGAGGCTGAACATCACCCCCTGGCCAACATAAGGTGGACCATAGCAACAGGAGAATGTGCCAAACACTAGCAAGGGGGAGCTGGCTGTAACACCAATAAGCCCACCCCCAACAATGCACTTCCCCCAGGAGGCATTAATTCTCAAATCTCCATCAGCTGGGAACCTGTCATTCAGAATACCTAAGTTTATGATGGACACCTGAATCAACCCACCAAAAACTGCTTTCAATATATTTTCTTTGGCTTGCCTGTTTAGTAGTTTAATTATAATATAGCAAGGAGAGGCTATTTCCAGGTTTTCTCTGTTCAGCATTCTAAAAGCTTCTTATATCAGCACTGGTGTTTCTCTCCTGATTTGGGGAAATTTTTCTTCTATGATTTTGTTGAAAACATCTACTAAGAAGCTAGATTAAAATTCTTCTCCTTTCACTATACCCTGAATTCTTATGTTTGATCTTTTCATACTGTCTCAGATATCTTGAAATTCCCATTCATACCTTCCTATTAGCTTGTCTTTCTCTTTGTTGGACTGCTTTACATCTGCCACTTGGTCTTCAAGTTTAGATATTCTGTTCTCTTTCATCCATTCTACTAGTGGGTCTTTCCACAGTTTTTTATTTGACAGACTATGTTCTTCAGAGCTAGAATTTCAGCCTGGTTTTTCTTCAGCATTTCTATTTCCTTATTCATGTCTCATAATGACCTCCTCATTTAATTGAGCTGGTTTTCTATGTTATCTTTCAGGAGTTTCTTTAATTCCTTTGTTTTCTTCTTTGATTCCTTTTTATTTCTTCTTCGATTTCTTGCAGTACAGGTACAATTATTATTAGTTTTGAAATCTTCACCAGGCATTTCATCTAAAACAGTCTCAATGGTGATCGTTTCTGGTGAATTTATAAGTTTTGCTGGGGTTGTATTGTCTTGCTTCATTGTGTTTCTTGTATTATAATGTAGCAACTTTTACATCCTAAATTGATTTGATGCTTGGGTTTTTTACTTATATGCAGTGTTCTTAGATGTGGCTATCTACCTTTATATACTTTCATGATATGAATTTAAGATGCCAACTGTAGTTCTTATACACAAACCCTGGCACAAAATTAATCCTAGGTTTTGAGTTTGCTTGCTAAGCAAATATTCTAGTGGACTGGATGGAACAATTTACTGACAAATTCTAAACTTCAACTGAGTAATAGGCACATTCAATAAAAACCAGCACAGACCATGCAAGTGTGGGGGTTAAAACAAGTCTTATAATGCCTAATTTCCTAAGGGTGTGTGTTGTTGAACACCCTTAATCATGCCAGCTGGGAGGTAGATATTTCTGTTCTGAATTAGATTCTAGGTCAGGCTGGATCTGAATCAGACCTTTCCCCAATAATGAAAGTAACAAAAGACAACAGATAACAGCCCTATATATCAGAAATCATCTAAGGCAACAATATTCAACACCTAAATACAGATTATTTGAAAATAGTAAAGCCAACCAAGAATATATAACCCATAACCTGCCCTCACATGTAAAGAGAGATTAGCTCTCCCAGTGCAGGCCTATGCATGTGTTTTTTTTTTTTTTGTTGTTTGTTTTTTTTTTTTTTTTTTTTTTTTCTGTCCCTTGGCCTTGTTACCTTCTGGGGTGGCTTCCAATCTCACCAATTCTGAGTGCCCATCTCAACTCCTCTGTGTTGTGCGGCAGAGCTGGAGTTCTGATCTGATCAGCTGTGCTGGATATACTGCCACCAGGGGCTGAATGCTATAGGTTCGAGGTTCTGATGGTTGAGGGATGGGAGAGTACAGACGCCTGAAGGTAGTCATGAAGTCCTGCTGTATCTCTTTCAATAGCTCCTTCATTAATCTCAACTGTCTTTCTTTCAAAATTCTTGACTTTGCAAGAAGGCTGACAATGTTGGGAAATCCTCTTGTTTGGTCTCTGCTGCTGCTGTTGATGGGAGCACCTGGAGAGGCAGTGCCGTTAAGGTGGGATTCTGGCCATTTCCCTACTTTCTGGTAGTTATCGGTTTCTCCAGCTTCTCCTCTGTGTCTAAGAATAACCTATACTCCTTCACTTTTCAGAAGAAGAGTGTAATTTGCTGTGGTTTTGCTTAAATCCCCACCTTGGCTGGTTTGGTGTGGCTCCTATGCCACCATCTTACTGAGAAATCCCCAGACTTTATTTTCTTGAAATTATAGCATAAACATTGCAACAGATGAATTACATTACAGATACAGTGGATTTACTGCTATAAACAATCTAAAGAGAACTTATATACAAGAGGATGTACAAATGCTACTCCATCTCATACAAGATGCTTGATCACCTACATATTTTAGCTTTGATATTTATGGAGGCTCAGTAGCAGGATCCTCCACAGAAGAACTAATATCTCATAGATAAAACACTACATTTAATTATATAGTTTAAAGGATAATAATATTGTATTTTTTCATTTAATTTTATTTATTTACTAATTTGCAAGAAAGAGAGAGAATGGGCACTCTAGGGCCTTCAGGCACTATGAATTAACTCTAGGTGTATGTTCAAACTTGTGTATTGGGCTTACATGGGTATTGAATTGAATCTGGAATCTTAGCCTTCACAGGCACACATATTAACCACTAATCCATCTCTCTAGCCTGCATAATTTTTTTTAACTGAAAAAAATGGGATACTTCTTAGCTACCAGGGCAGTATGGGGCAGTAAACTAGTGCTGCTTGGTTAGCTTCAGCTGCATGATATGATTCTGTCTCTGATAGAAGGAAAAAAAAAGAAACATTTTAGAACATCATTGCTAATACTGATGATACTCAATAAGTGAAAACAATGAGTGAAACGGATATCTTCATAAAATGTCAATCTCCAATAAAAGACCAATATAAAAGTGTGTAGATTTCATATATTTACTCACAAAGTTAAGTTCCTACTTTTACTTTGGAAGGTGCCATTGTTACTCAACTTTTCCTTTCAGTATAATTGAGTACAAAGTACACAACTATGAAAAACAATTTTTTAAATATTGCACCTCAGCCAGCGCAATAGTGTGACTCATGAGAATGAGAGGAGGGAATACTGCAAATGGCAATGCTTTATTGGGAAGCAATGGCCCAGGAAATCAGGAAGTCTTGCTGAAATGAGGAGACAGAGCTCAAGCTGTAGAGGCATGCATGAGACTGGAACTTGCAGAGCAGAACATCAGAAACAAGTGAACTAGACTGAGAAAAATATTCAAATACTGGCACAAGAAGCCTTTTAATTTTTGTCCTATGTACTAATTTGCACAAAGAATTTCCAAGGAACTATAACCACATAATTTTCAGCAGGCCTAGGGTATGTTCAATCTTTGACTAGTAGAATGAAAAACTAAGGCTAACTAAAACACCCAGATCATGCTTTAACGTAATAGAGAAGAAAACCTGATCCATAGCCTGTTAATAAAAACTGACATTGATCCAACAAAGATGATTGTCTGGAAATTAGTGGTCAAAATGAAGTAGATTACTTGCACCACTTCACATCATGCACATGTACCCTTCTCATTTCATTGTTTAAAAAAAATTTTTTTTAGAGTTTTTAAAATTTATTTTATTTTATTTTTTCCAGAGGCTAGAGGTCCTTGTGCACCCATTCTCTATTTTTCAAATAAAAATAAATGTTTATTTCCCATTATTTTCTTATTTCAAACTTTCACAGTCTCAAATATTTGGCCCTCACTTGTTATTTTTCTACTTAGGGATGGAGAAATGGATTAACAGTTAAGGTGCATGCCTGGAATGCCTGTTATCCCTTTCTCTATCTGCCTCTCTCCCTCCCTCTTTCTCTCTCTCAAATAAAGAAATAACACATTTAAAAAAATACAGAATTAAAAAACTAAAAACTTTGGACATATCCTATAAGCTGAAGCATGGTCCTATGGTCTTCATCTTCCTTCTAAAATCACTGGACACATTGTACAAGCTTCAGCCTGTTCCTATGTTCTTTATCTCCGTTCTGAAACCACTAGACACATCCTCCAAGCTGAAGTGTGGTCCTGTGGTCTTCATCTTACTTCTAAAAGGTACTCGAGAACATCATCAGCACAATAGACAGCTGATAGTCACAGCTTACCTTGTAGCTTCCCAGAAGGTACCAGCTCTTTCTTTTTTTTTTTTTTTTAATTTAATTTAGTAGTTTTCTTTTCAGCAAATACAGGCAGTTTGGTACCATTGTTTAGGCTCATCTATGATCTACCCCCTCCCATTGGACCCTCCTTGTTGATGTAAATGGGTCATGCATTGTGGAGTTAGCTCACAGTTATTGGTATGATAAATGTCTCTGCAAATCATGACCCAACATGTGACTCTGACATTCTTTCTGCCCCCTCTTCCGCAAAATTTCCCTCAGCCATGTTGGGTTCATTTTTGGTCTGCTTCAGTGCTGAGGTGTTGGGGCATCTGAGGCTCTGGCTCTCTGATTTGGTAGGAGTTGATTTTTCTCTGTGTTGGTCTCCTTCCCCTTTGTGCTGGTATCCATTCACAGGAAAACATCACCCTTGCTTGTTTCGCCAATTGTCCTTAGTTTCAGTTGGGCCCCTTTTGAGGTATGTTGGGGCAGCGCTCTCCTTAGGATCTGCATCTATCTGAAAAAGAGAAGCAGATTCTCCAACAGAGAGTAAGTTAGCACCCAGAAAATTGAGATAACACTTACTTTTTTGATAGACAGTTTGATAGGTGTAGGCTCTCTTGTACCACATGATTGATGGTAGCTTGATATTGTAGAGTGGGCTTGTGTTTGGGTATGGTTCTGACTTGTTTCCCAGCTCCAGCTATGGGTCTAGTACCACTGAGGGGATCAGTTAGCCAAATCAAGAGCAGTTGGTTCCTCACCATGGCTGTGTGCCACTATTGCACTTGTGTGGGCATCACATCAGGTTATTTGTTGCTAATTAGGTTAGACAAAGAGTTGTTTGGACAGATATTGGTCATTTCCCCCAGTCACCCATGTAGCACCTTCTGGCACTAGACACGCTGACTGTCTGGGGACTGACTCTCTCCTGGCTTCCAGCCATGCCATTCCATTTTACATGTCAGCTGCGTATGGAGTCTTCAGCAATAGGGTCTTACCACTGGCCTTTGGTGGGTCATCAAGTACTCTGACAGAAGTCTGTCATTGTTTTGGGCAACCTTGTAGGTTTCTCTGATCAAAAGCTCATTGTGGATGGTAGCCCCAAGCTGGAAGTGGGGGTTACAGGTCAATGTACACTAAGAAATTGAGGAAAAACATAACTAATATACAATAGTTAGAGAGGAGAGAGATAGGGTGGAGAGGGGGAGAGGGAGGGAGGGAAGATATAGAAGATTTAGGTTAGTTTTATTTATTTATTTAAGAGAGACAGAGATAAAGGGGTAACCATAAAGAGAAAGAGAGAGAGTGAGAATGGACATGGTAGGGCTTCCTGCCATGCAAAAAAACCTCAAATATATGAGCCACTTCATGCATCTACCATTACATGGGGCCTGGGGAATCAAACCTGGGGCCATTGGGTTTTGCAAACAAGTGCTTTTATCTGCTGATCCATTTCTCCAGCCCCCTCACTTTATTTTTTGTTGGCAGTTGATTTTTACTTATAAATTGTCAGAAGACTACATTAAATCAGTTTTAATTTTTAAATTTAAAACCAAAATCACATATAAAGTATAATTTTGACTAGACTATACTTTTCAGAAAATACTTGACTACAAAAATACTGGTTTAGGAGAGCTGGGAAGTAATTTGATGTTAGAATGGTTGTTGACTATTCATAAATCCCTGGGTTCAATCCTTGGTATAGCTGAGAGAGAGAGACAGAGAGAGAATAAAAAATCAGAGCATACATTTCTATGTTCTATAATTGTGCATATGGGAAACCATCATATATTATAAAAGAAAAAATAATGGGCTGGAGAGATGGCTTAGTGGTTAAGCGTTTGCCTGTGAAGCCTAAGGACCCCGTTTCTAGGCTTGGTTCCCCAGGTCCCACATTAGCCAGATGCACAAGGGGGCGCACGCGTCTGGAGTTCATTTGCAGAGGCTGGAAGCCCTGGCGTGCCATTCTCTCTCTCTCCCTCTGTCTGTCTTTCTCTCTGTGTCTGTCGCTCTCAAATAAATAAATAAATTAATTTAAAAAAAAGAAAAAATAACAAACAAATTAAAATATTAATTAAATTCTACTATGGATGGGTGTACAAGAACAGGCAAAGGGAGTCCTTGGTCACATCAAGCTCACAGCTCAGCTTTGGTAAGAGCTTTGCTGGAGTAGCCATATTTGAGGGGGTGAAAGGGTCATACTGGTCTTGGGAATAGGACAATTTTCATCTTGTAAAATCATAACTGTGTGTCTGAATGAGAAAATACTTACTGACAGTAATTTCAACTGAAAAAGTTAACTATTACAAGAAAAAATTCTCTTAATAACGTCAGTGAATCTAGTGTCAGAAGGTGCTATATAGGCAACTGCAGAAAAATGACCAATATATATGCAAGTAACTCATGGTGTAACCTACTTAGTAGCAAATAACCTGTCGTGATGCTCACACAAGTGCAATAGTGGCGCACAGCCATGGTGGGAAACTGTTGCAGTCCGGTTCACATTGCTGGTAGAAATCACCCAACAAAGAGCAGCTTCTGGGAAAAAGAGATTTATTTTGGCTTACAGACTTAAGGGGAAGCTCCACAATGGCAGGGGAAAATGAAGGCATGAGCAGAGGTTGGATATCACCCCCCTGGCCAACATAAGGTGGACCACAGCAACAAGAGGGTGTGCCAAACATTGGCGTGGGGAAACTGGCTATAAAGCCCATAAGTCTGCCCTCAACAATACACTCCTTCCAGGAGGCATTAATTCCCAAATATCCATCAGCTGGGAACCTAGCATTCAGAACATCTAAGTTTATGGGGGACACCTGAATCAAACCACCACATTCCGCCCCTGGCCCCCATAAACTGATATCCCTACATGATGTAAAATACAATACATTCAATCTGACTTTAAAAGTCCCCATAGTTTTTATCAATTCCAATGGTGTTCATATATCCCCATAGTTCAAGATCTTTTAACTGAGACGTAATACCAAAAAATAACCTCAAAAAACCCATAATGGCACAGAATAAATATTCACACTGCAAAAGATGGCATTGGGCATAGCAAAGAAACATTCAACCAATAAAAGATTTAAAACAACCAGGGCAAACATCAAACTCTATAGCTTCAAGTCCAGCAAATCTAGCCAGTGATAAATCTTCAAGTCCGATAATTCTAACCAGCAACAAGTCTCTGGCATTCCAATTTCACCCCTCCAGCTAGGCTACTCACAGTCCTGGAAAACTTCATCAGACTGGCAGCTCCTCGGCAGCCATCTCATGGTCCCAGCATCTCCACCGGGTCTCCACTGCAAGCCACAGTTCATCCTCATGGACCCATGGGGTCTCTGTGCAGGCAACCAGCAAACTCGTTTCACACTGCCCATGGCCATTTCCAAAACACAAGACCGTGTTGCAAACTCAACGACCCTCTTTCCAGCATTTCTTATACTCCATGATACCAGGTAGGGTGCCAATTATAAAGCAGACTTTGAAGAACACGACACTCCTTGAGCACTCAGGCCCCTTCAAAAGAGTCTACATTCTTCTTGTTGCCCCAGTGCTGGTCAGCTGACCCAATCTCAGAGGTTGTAATCTTTCAGTTGCAGCTGAACGAGCAGCAGTTCACCCAAAGATTTTTCTTTCTGTGCCATATCCCTCTGCTCAAACCAGTTCATTTCTATGCAAAGCAACCCTGCACAACTTCTCAGGACACAGGCATAAGAGCAAGCTTCTCACACAAACTGCTAGCCCAGTCCAAGCAAAGCTCTTTCTCACCCTCATAAGCCAAACTTTACAGTCCATAGTTCTTACTGCATTCAGGTCTTGTAGCTCTGACCAGAATAGTCCATCAAGCTGTGCTTACAGCACTGCAAGGCATTTATTAGGCCAAGGTTTCAAATCCTCCCATATTCCTCTTGAAAATCAGCTCCAAAAAGCTGAAGCCACATAGTCAGGTGTCTAGCAGCAATCCCACTCCTCGGTACCACTTTACTGTTGCAGTCTGGTTCACATTGCTGATAGAAATCACCCAACAAAGAGCAGTCTCTTGGAAAAAGAGATTTATTTTGGTTTAAAGGCTTGAGGGGAAGCTCCACGATGGCAAGGGAAAATGATGGCATGAGCAGAGGGTGGACATCACCCCCTGGCAAACATATGTTGGGCCACAGCAACAGGAGGGTGTGCCAAACACTGGCGTGGGGAAACTGGCTATAAAGCCCATAAGTCCGCCCCCAACAATACACTCCCTCCTGGAGGCATTAATTTCCAAATATCCATCAGCTGGGAACCTAGCATTCAGAACACCTAAGTTTATGGGGGACACCTGAATCAAACCACCACAGAAACCAACTGCTCTTGGTTTGGCTAAATGACCCCCTTAATGGAATGGAACCTATAGCTAGAACTGGGAAACAGGTCAGAACCATATCCAAACATGAGCCTGCTTTCCATTATCAAGCTACCAACAATCATGGGCTACAAGAGTGCCTACACTTATTAGATTATCCCATTTGTCTGGTGCTAACTTTACTCTCCATTGGAGAATCTGCTTCTCTTTTTCAGATAGTCACAGATCCTAAGGAGAGAAACCCCACCCCCATAATACTTCAAAAGGGCCCCATCTGAAACTAAAATAATTGGCGAAACAAGCAAAGGTTCTTTATTCTTGGTGAACTGGGTACCAGCACAAGGATGAAGGAGATAGACACAGAAAACAATCAACTCCTACCAAATCATATATCCAGAGACCGAAAGGCCCCCAACACCTCATCACTGAAGCAGACAAAAAATGAACCCAAAATCGCTCAGGGAAATTTTGTGGAAGAGGGGCCAGAAAGAATGCCAGAGCCACACATTGGGTCATGATATGCAGACATTTCTCCTACCCATAACTGTGGGCTAACTCCACAATGCACGACCCATATACCTCAACAAGGAGGGGTCAGGGGAGGGAGTAGGACATGGACAAACCTAACATTGGTAACAACTTGACTGTATTCACTGAGTATAAAACTAATTAATAAAACATAAATTAATTAATTTTAAAAACAGTGTAATATTTCCTCTGTCCCCATTGAAAGTTTTCCAGTAAGACCAAGGAGATTCCTTAGTGGGTAAGAGCACGTGCACAAGCATGAGGACTTGATTTTGTCCTCCAGCACCCAGGTAAATCCAAGTCTGGTTGTTGAGGCCAGGCCAGGCCAGGAAGATTGCTGGGGCTCTCTGGTTAGCCAGCATTATTTAAAATCAAGGGGGCTGGAGAGATGGCTTAGCGGTTAAGCGCTTGCCTGTGAAGCCTAAGGACCCCGGTTCGAGGCTCGGTTCCCCAGGTCCCACGTTAGCCAGATGCACAAGGGGGCGCACGTGTCTGGAGTTCGTTTGCAGAGGCTGGAAGCCCTGGCGCACCCATTCTCTCTCTTTCCCTCTATCTGTCTTTCTCTCTGTGTCTGTCGCTCTCAAATTAAAAAAAAAAAAAAAAATTAAAAAAACAAGGAGCTCCAGTTTCAGTGACAGACTACCTCAGGGC
This sequence comes from Jaculus jaculus, assembly GCF_020740685.1. Taxonomy (NCBI): domain Eukaryota; kingdom Metazoa; phylum Chordata; class Mammalia; order Rodentia; family Dipodidae; genus Jaculus; species Jaculus jaculus. The sequence continues at coordinate 100,568,862 of NC_059108.1, read as the reverse complement.
AATAAAACAGCAGATTGACAGAGAAGGTTCTGTAACCACAGCACATATGTCTGTGTGGAAGGGAAACATGCATCTGACACACGCACACATACACACACACACACCCCAAAGTATAGAAAGTTGCAGCTGGACAGGGTAAGTTCTGGAACTTTTTTGCATTACATAATGACTGTAGTTAATCATAATGTATAACAAACCTGGAAACTACTAGGAGTAGATGCATATTAAAAGTTCTCCCCATGTTAATTTGCTACATTTACTTTTTCCACCTTATATATGTGACTATATATATGAATATGTATGTACATATATATAATCACATTATATACTATGAATATATATAACATATATGGTCTGTCACTTCTTTGACACAGATTAAACACAATCAATTGAGTGAATAAATTTTAGTTGGCTAATAATGCTCCATACAAATTCTATTGTCTGCAAAAAGGGATGGAAATAAATTCCTTCCTTGAAGTAATTGATTTATATTAGCACTTCTATATTAGTAGTTGATTAATATTAGTATGTCTAGCTCTCTAAAAGTGGGTTTTTTGAAGGTAAATTGTGGCTTTCACATGTAGTCTCGTGTTGGTGTATTTGTTAACAAATGCCATTTTGGTATTTGGCCCTTGTATTAATACTACTCAGTTGCTGCCTATTTTGTAACTACCAAATGACTCATGCCAAATACTTATTGTAGATAATAAATGCACAAACAATCCATGGATGGATTTGCCAGGGCTAATGACTACATTAAAGTTCATTTATATTTATCAAGTCTTGACTGCTATGGATACTTAAAAGGAATCATAAAATTTGAAAAATTATCAAAAGAACTTCATGCAAAGCATTCAATGATAAGAAAAGCACAGAACACTAGCACACTGAAATACTTTGTACATGGAAAGTACAATTCCTAGACACAGCCACCACCTTAAATGGTAAGGAGACCAGATGTGGCCCTCTTGTTGAATATATCTCATGCTTGGGCTGCAGGTCACTGAGAAGTCAATCTGGAGCTGAGCTGAAAATTAGACCAAGATCCTTTGGCTTTGCAGGGAAACACCTTAACTGCTAAGCTGGAAACCAGGATGCTGGAAAGAGATAGGCAGCATGCAGCCCTTTGGAAAATCAATGATGTCAAACAGCAATGGACCCTGCAACTTTAAGGGTGGCCATCCTGACAAAATATGCCAACTGGTATGATAGTGGCATGTCTGTTATGCGGGGGGGGACCAACTGCTCTCAGATTGGATTAGAGGCCCACCCCATGGGAGGGAATACATGGTACTGACAGCCTATGAAAAGCCTATGACTGGGGAGCTCATGAGCCCTAGAGGAGTAAAATATGCTTTCTGGCTAAATGTATATATTATGTTCACCAAACTGCCCCCTAAGCACTTTTTAATTCTTATATTTATGCCTCTATATTAATGCTACTCTCATTTTGGTTAGAGAAACTTCTTTTTGCAGATGGTGGTGACCCATTGGGGTGACTCAAAAGTCACCATAGCACTGAGAAGTGACAGTGGAATTTTTAGCACAGAGACATCTCCATCACACCCTCCAAGGCTCAGGGTCCATTGTTGAAGAGGTGGCAGAAATAATGTAAGAGTGAAAGGAAGGGTAGGACTGCATACAGTGCAATCTTCCAGACACAAAATGGTCTTGACATTCAGACCCCACAGTGCCTGACACTATCTGCATAAGACCTTCATACTAGGAGGAATTGATGATGTCATCAAAATGAAAGAGAGACTAATGGGGAAGAAGAAGGGATTCAATGGAATGTGAATTTGAGAGGGGAAAAGGAATGTAGTTGGTAAGAGATATCATGGTTTATTGCAAAGCTTATGGAAATGCCATTAGAAAGTTTAAAATAAAGGTGACTAAAATCAGCATTTGTTTTAACGTTTGACTTCACATTATTTCAAGCATTACCCATTGCTTTCCAGAAAATGCTATGGAATTTTAAGCAATGTGATATTGTAATGGTATGAATTGTTATATAATTTTCTTGACACACCATTTTCAGTACTATATTACCACATTTTAACATCATTTTCAAGTATTTTAGTTCAAATTATATTTCACAAATGTAACACTGCAACAAAAAAAATAGGTACAAAGGTTTCAAGCCTTAATAATAGCCTACTTTTCAAGGAATATAACAATTAGGAAAAAAATTAGGCTTTGTTGAAGTCAGCAGATTTAATTTGCACAGCTTGTTAGAGATAAGATTCTTACATGTTCAATTGCTTAAGAATTTTCCAAGACTGGAGGAAATTAAAATATAAAAACATTATATATCACATCACAGAAGTCCCAAGAAAATGTAATGTGTTGTATAACTTCTCATTATTTTTTGCTGCTGTATTTTGATATGGCTTATAACAGATCAAATTTATTTTTGTATGAAGTGACTTTATGAAAGTATAAAACCTATAAAAACACTCCTTACATACTTTAAAATGTAATTTTTTAAACTTATTTTTAAATTTTTGAATAGTTTTATTTTTATTTATTTGATAGAAAGACACACACACACACACATATATATATATGGACATATGGAGAGAGAGAGAGAGGGAGAGAATGGGGGCACAGGGCCTCCAGCCACTGCAAATGAACTCCAGACACATGTACCCCTTGTGCATCTGGCTTACATGGGTTCTGGGGAATCGAACCAAGGTTCTTTGGCTTTGCAGGTAAATGCCTTAATTGCTAAGCCATCTCTCCAGCCCCTAAAATGTAACTTTTTGATTAACATGTTTTATCAGTTAACAACAACATGGAAATATAGTCAGGCATCCAATGGAAATAGAAAACACAGATTAGAACATGGAAAGGAAAGTCAGGAAGAAAATTTAAACAAAGGTTTTTTTTTCCACTTTTCATTTATTTATTTTACATATAACAGGTTATACTCTTTAAATTTATTTTCAAAATTTATTATTATTTTATTTGAGAGAGAGAAGCAGAGAGAGAGAGAGAGAGAGAGAGAGAGAGAGAGAGAGAGAGAGAGAAACAATGGACATGCCAGGGCCTCCATCCTCTGCAAATGAACTCGAGATGTATGGGCTACCTTATGCATCTGGCTTGCATCAGTCCTGGCAAATCAAACCTGGGTCCTTTGGCTTTGCAGGTAAGCATCTTATCCACTAAGCTATCTTTCCATCCCCAGGTTATATTCTTTTATCCCTTTGCCCCAGCTCCTGTTACTCTGGCATCCTTCCTCATGGGGATTATGTATTCACTGTGAGTTCATGGAGGCCTCAATTAGTCCCTGTAGGATATCAGGCCGGAGGGGGGGGGGGGGCGCTTGCTTTAGGATAGTCCTGCTTTCTCTGTGGCTTTTACAATCTTCCCACTCCACTCGTCTGCAATGTTCCCTGAGCCATGGCAAGCCTATTGGCAGTCTGATTTAGTGTTGGAGCCTCTAGATTTCTGCTTTGATGTGTTTTGGTTGATCACCATGCCTGCCACCATTACCCTGGAGCTGGTTGTCAGGCTAGCAGTAACAGCAGTGTTCATATTACTACTTCTCTGAAATTTATCCTGGGCTCTGGCAGATGTTGTAGAGGAAGCAAGTTTTCTGATAGACAGTTGACTATGTTCTTGTCTTGTTGATGGATCTTGGTTCTCCTCCATTTTCTCTGCCATCTGTAAAATAAAGCAGATTGTCCAACCAAGAGTAAGACCAGCTTAAGTTAAATGGGGTATATAGAGCTATCTGAGCAATTTTTTTTGGGGGGGGTGAAAGCCCACCATTCTTCTCCAGAGTGCAATGGAGGCTTCTTTCTGAAGTCTGAGTTTCATAACTATGGGATTTTGACTTGCTTTCTAGTACCAGATATGAATTTTCTCCCACTGAATGGGCCTCATATCCAGTCAGAGAATAGTTGGTTACTCGCAGAGGCTGAGTGCTGCTATTGCACAAGTGTGTACTTCTTCTCTGGTTGGTTGGTTTTGTATTGTTCAGGGTCTCCTGCTTATTCATGCTGTTGGTGACCCTTTCCTCTAGAAGCTCCCCTAGGGTTTTCCAGCACTCTGAGTGCTACCCAGAAGGGAGCTAGATTTTCTTTCCTGTTCCAGCATGGTATTCTGATGTCCTGTGAACACAGCCTATGATATCTTTAGCAATAGGGTCTTACCTTTCAGCTCTGGCAGGTAATCAAGTTAACCAAACATTTACAAAAGGCCAAGTATAACAAAAAATAATGAAATTATAAGGGAAATTATAGAAATAAGCACATTAGTATTTAAATTAGTTGGGGGTCCAGAATATAAAATGAGTACATGGTTACTCATAAAACTGATGTTATAACTATATGACATCACAAATGAGAAAAAGGAAGAAAAAAGTAAAGAAGTTTACAGAATATAACAGGTATGTAAATTCAAAACTGAAATATCATACTGGGAAGATAGATGGCTTAATGGTTAAAAGTCACTTGCTTCCAAAGTCTGCCAGCCCAATTCCCCAGTACCTACAGAAAGCCAGATGCACAAAGTATTGCATGTGTCTGGAATTCATGTGCAGTGGCAAGAGGTCTTGTGTGCCCATTCCCTTTCTTTCTTTCCTAGCAAATTAATAAAAAACATTTTTAATACTGAGATACCTATAAGATGAAATGTCTCTTGAGTATTTTCCCACAGATGTCTGGCATCCCAAGATAAATTTATTTTTTTTAATTTACCTGAAAAATATTACTCCTCCAAATGCCTTTCCTAGTTTAATCTATAGTATGTTAGATAGTATAGAACATGAGAGAATTATGGTCAACTCATAGAGATTTTGTACCCATTCAGCTATTAACCAATTCAGTGACTTTGAACTATGAGATTTTGTGTTTTTAATATAAAAGATGATGAGATATATGAATTTAAATTCATAAATTATATTAATGTTTAAAATTCAATGCATACATTTAATCAAATTATATAAAGAAAAGCATCTGTTCTATGAATGTTCCTCATGTACTTTCTCCACATCATGAAGAAAGTTTACTTTGAACAATGGCTTCCAAAGTAATATGTCTAAGATTGCTGATTTTAGTTATACTTGGATTAAAATTATTAACATAGGAAATTCAATATTTGTATTATAACTTTTACATAAAGGAAATATTGCACAAATATTGTACATGGTTAGAAAATAGGTTAAGACTTCCAACAGAAGTTAAACTGTCTTCTGAAGACAGTCAAAGGCATAGTAACCCTTTGTCTGCCAAATGTTGAAGTGGCCTGGACAATAGAGGATCAGTTGTCTGAGCTACTATAGTGAAGTATCATCATCTGGGTGGCTTACAGTTAAAAGCGGTCAGTTTTTACAGTTCAAGAGTTGAATGTTCAAGACAGAATTACCAGCAGAATCCATGACTAGTGAAGGAATGCTTTCTGGTTCATAGGTGACTGTCTTTGTTCTGTAGCCTCGCATTGTTGACTGGCAAGGCAGGTCTCTGAGCTCTCAAATAAGAATACTAATCACATTCATTAGAGTTATTTCCTTATAGTCTAATCAGTTCTCAAAGACCTCATCTTCTAATACCATCAGTTTGAGAATTATGATTTTAATGTAAGTGGGGAGGGCAGCACACAGTGAATCCTAGCCATAAGAAAACCAAACAAAGTCAAAGAGCTGATCTTAAAGTCGTTGTTTTTTATTTTTTATTTATTTATTTGAGAGCGAGGGAGAAAGACAGATAGCGGGAAGGAGAGAGAATGGGCACGCCAGGGCTTCCAGCCACTGCAAACGAACTCCAGACGTGGCACCCCCTTGTGCATCTGGCTAACGTGGGATCTGGGGAACCGAGCCTTGAACCGGGGTCCTTAGGCTTCACAGGCAAGCGCTTAACCGCTAAGCTATCTCTCCAGCCCATTAAAGTCGTTGTTTTAAAAGCATCAAAGTGGTATGCATTTTCCCAGTATAAAAGATCTCAGGATTTCTCTGTACCCTGAAGGGTTAACATGCAACTGTTTTTCAAATCCTATCAAAATTATAAAAGTCTATAAACATTCCAGTGAATATTTTGACAAGGAGGTAAAGAACACCTATAGATACAGTAGGATTGTTTATTTGAAAGTGCTAATAGAAAACACTGTGATGGGCTACAAAGATGGCTTGGTGGTAAAGCGCTTGCCTGTGAAGCCTAAGGACCCCGGTTCAAGGCTCCATTCCCCAGGACCCACATTAGACAGATGCACAAGGGGGCGCACGCATCTGGAGTTCATTTACACTGTCTAGAAGCCCTGGAGCATCCATTCTCTCTCTCTCTGCCTCTCTCTCTCTCTATCACTGTCAAATAAATTTTTAAAAAAACACTGTGATGAAGTTCACTATTTTGATAAAAAAAAAAAAACCTGCCATTTTCCATTTGTCTAATTTCTAAATTAATTCCAAAGAGACATCTAAACAGATGAAAAAGATGAGGCAACAAGGCCATGCTGGCAACAGCATGCTTTTTAAACAACAACAAAAATTACCACTTTTTTTTTTTATTTACAAGTTCAATAATTACAGACAAAAAAGCCATGATAATTCTCTTCCTTCCCCTTTTCCACTTTCCCCTTCACAAATCCACTCTCCAGCATATCACTTCCCTTGGGCCATTAGTCTCTCTTTGGTTTTGATGTCATATCTTTCCTCCTAACACGAGGATTTTGCGTAGGTGGTGCTGGGCACTGCAAGGTCATGGATACCAGGCCAATTTCTGTCTGTTGCACTGTAGGCAGTCCTACCCTTCTTTGGTTCTTACATTCTTTTGCCACCTCTTCCACAATGCACCCTGACCCATGGCAGGTATAATAGAGATATTTCAGTGCTGAGCACTCCTCTGTTATTTCTTAGCACTATGGTGCCTTTTGTGTCATCCCATGGTCACCATCACCTGAAGAGAGAAGCTTCTCTAATGAAAAGTGAGAATAGCATTAACATATGGGCATGAAAGTTAAGTAAAGTCTTTACATTTTTTTTTTTAATTTATTTGAGAGCGACAGACACAGAGAGAAAGACAGGTAGAGGGAGAGAGAGAGAATGGGCGCGCCAGGGCTTCCAGCCTCTGCAAATGAACTCCAGACGCGTGCGCCCCCTTGTACATCTGGCTAACGTGGGACCTGGGGAACAGAGCCTCGAACTGGGGTCCTTAGGCTTCACAGGCAAGCGCTTAACCGCTAAGCCATCTCTCCAGCCCAAGTAAAGTCTTTAAAGGGCAGTTTGGAGAGTAAAATATATGCATTTAGCCAGAAACCAGCAGGTGTTATAACTCTAGGGCTCATGATCTCCCCTATCATAGGCTTTTTTGTTGTGGTGGTTTTTGGTTCTTGTTCTGTTTTTTTGGGGTAGGGTCTTGCTATAGCCCAGGCTGGCCTGGAATAGTGCACCATGTAATCTCAGGGTGGCTTTGAATGTATGGTCATCCACCTATGTCTTCCTCCCAAGTGCTGGGATTAAAGCCATGTGCCACAACACCCAGCAGGCTTTTGATTTGATTTTCAGTATATTATTGTTTTCCCATTATTACTGAAGCTAATTGTTTATATAACACTCCTCAAATGGCATGACAAATCAACCTGACAAATCATTTGGTCACTTGGAAGGCATATGGCTTCATGAAAGGTATTTGCAGAGAGTCTGAATTAAGGATTTGATGCTCAGGTTATAGAATCAAACAATCTTGAAGGTTGTTTTTTTTTTTTTTTTTTAATTTTGTTGTTGTTGTTTTTAATGGGCTATTTTTGCCTGATTGCTTTTGCTTCTTGTTCATGCATGCATCTACCCGGTTTTTACTTCCCTTCACAGACATTGGAATTTGGCTTCATCAACCTTCCAACTTGGGCTGAAGACCAGCAGCCATCCAGGAATCATTCAGGCCTTTGACACTAGATTGGCTGCTGAAGCATCCAACCTCATGAACTGAGCAGCTACAAGGCTCTCAGCTTTTCTAGCCTTCACATAGCTATGGCTGGACTTTTACGTCATATTCTGTAAGCCAGTCTAATAATTGTCCTTTGTAATAAAACAATGTAAAACAAGAGCCACTTCTTATATCTACTTTTATAAGACTTTGAATAATTAATGTAGTAATCTGTAAAAGTGTACCTCTACAAAACAAAGAGAATGCTGCTAGGAAGATTAGATAATATAGAAAACATATTCTGAAAGATCTTTATATGATTATTAATAACAATTTGTATTGAGATAGATACAAAAATTGTTTTAAAAATACCTGAGACAGGAAAGGCAGAAAAAAAAAAAAAAGAAAAAAATGAGACAAATTTATGGTTTGGTGTTAGGAGTAATATTTTTTCCTCCATCTCCGGAGATATAATTGTTTTACAAGAAAAATTCAAAGTCAAACTGATAAACGAGAAAATCATGGGAACAATTTGTCACTTTTATATATATGAATGTCTGTTATTCAACTAGAATTTGTATGATTAAAAAGATAATGTGAATGGGAAATACAGTCCCCTTCAAACAGTACACTATTGTCTGCGATTTTGATACTCTAATTACTTTTTAGAAAGTCTTTTCAAAGGCATGCAATGCAGGGTAAGACTGTGGCTATGCTGGGTGTTCTGCTGACTGGCTGAAATATTTACCACTGTGGTGTTTCTGGGCAGGTTACTTCTGGAGAGCAAGGGGCAGACCTGATCAGGATGGTTATCTGTCAGCTTGACTGGGTCAAGGGATATCCAGATAGCGGGTAATACATATTTTGGGGGTGTGTCTGTGAAACAGTTTCTGTACGGTACTAATATTTGAATTAGAAAAGTGAAGATGATCTAACTGGGCATAATGGCTCACATCTGTAATCTCAGCTACCTAGAAGGCTGAAGCAAGAGGACCACAGGTTCAGAAACTGCTTGGCCTGCATAAGTTGTTCAAGGAGGACGTTATGCAAAAACTTGCTTCAAGATAAAAAAAGTATTATTTATTTTTTAAACCTGTCTCTTTCCTTTTTTATTTATTTATTTTCCAGGAGAGAAACTGAGAGAGAAGGGAATGGTCATCCCACGGTTTCTTACCTATGCAAGCAAACTTCAGATGCGTGTCCTACTTTGTACATCTGGCTTTATATGGGCACTGGGGAATCTAACCCAGTCTATGAGGCTTTGGAAGCAAGCACCTTAACTATTGAGCCATGAATCCAGCCCCTCAAAATATATGTTTTTATAAAAAGGACAGGGGTGCTCACTAGTAGAGTGTGAAAAAACAAAAAGGTGGAGGGATGGGCTGGAGAGATAGCTTAGCAGTTAATACACTTGACTGCAAAGCCAAAGAACTCAGGTTAGATTCCCCAGGACCCATGTAAGCCAGATGCATAAGGTGGCACATGCATCTGGAGTTTGTTTACAGAGGCTGGAGGCCCTGGAATGCTCTCTATCTTTCTCTCTCCTCTCTTCTCTCTCATAAATAAATAAAAAATAAAATATTAAAGATGAGGGACAATTTACATTCTGTTTATGCTTGGAGAAAACCATCAGACATGGACAGTCTTGTGCCTAGTGTTTGGGACTAGCCACCATTAGATTCTCAGGTTTTTAGTCCTTCAGTCTAGACTGAGAACTTCACCATTGGCTTCCCTAGTTTGTAGGTCTTCAAATTCACATTGAATTTTAACACTGGCCCTCCTGTTTCTCCAGTTCACAGCAACATATCATGGAACTTCTTGGTCTCAATAATCAATTAGCCAATTCCCATAATAAACCATCTTTTTTTTTTTATAAATATTTTATTTATTTATTTGAGAGCGACAGACACAGAGAGAAAGACAGATAGAGGGAGAGAGAGAGAATGGGCGCGCCAGGGCTTCCAGCCTCTGCAAACGAACTCCAGACGCGTGCGCCCCCTTGTGCATCTGGCTAACGTGGGACCTGGGGAACCGAGCCTCGAACCGGGGTCCTTAGGCTTCACAGGCAAGCGCTTAACCGCTAAGCCATCTCTCCAGCCCAATAAACCATCTTTTATGGATCATAGATCCTGTTTTTATTTCCCTGCAGGGCCCTAATGCACTAGTAACATTTCAAATTGTAAGGTTCTGAGGTACAGACAGGATACATAATGTACAATTTTTGAGATTTGCCTAGCGAATATCAAATCACAGTCTCTGCAATCTATATTCTGCAGAGTTTGACTCCACCAAAATTCTTCAGGGACACTAGAATGTGGACCCATTAAGACAATGTCTTTCTCAGAGACTGGATTAGTTCATGAGGAGATCTGTCGGTGCCTGGGCCAATAGTTGTTTTAAGTTGGGTCAGTCTGTTCCTTTGAGTCTATATATACACTTTTTCTCCTTTGTTTTCTCTCCAGACATGGAGCAGTGTCTGATCCTCACCAGAGCCAAGCAAAGGCAGACTCCTGATCTTGAATATATGTGCCTATAAAACTGTGAGCTAAGTAAACTGCTTTTCTTTATACATTACTCTATCACAGGCATACCAGGATAGCAATGTGAAACAGACAGACAGAAAAACCCTCATTTTTGCATACCTTTCTAATTCTTTTTATTCTGCTTTATTTATATTTCAAAAACTCAACTAATTTTATTCCACATCCATTAATATTTGATTATGCTATCTCTGTCAATACTATATGTTGAAGTCCTATCCAAGAACTAAGAACTAGATTCATTTTCACCTTTTCACTGATTTTTTTGCTCATGCTACTCTTTCTGTCTTCTTATTCCTGTGAGAACCCAAAAGTTACCTGGCCAGATAAATGTATATCTTACTTTAATTCATTCTGTCCTCCTTTCTAAAGGAGATGTTTGAAGTTTTTATTCATTAAACTTCTTGAAGTTTATTTTTAAAGTTTATTATTTTACTTATTTATTTATTTATTCATAGTTATTTATCTGTTGGGAGACATGTGCCCCATAGTGTGTATGTGGTAGTCAGAGAATGACTTCAGGATGACTGTGCTCAACCTGCTTTGAGAGAGGGTCTTTTAATGTTACAATCAAATTGGCCAGCTGCAAGTGAACAAATTTTGGAGTAGCAGGCCCACAAGCTTTGGACTCTTCTAGCTTCAACTCTCATTGTTATGGGCAAACAGGAGTCATAGATGTATGCCCATTTTGCATCCATTTTTATGTGGGTGCTGAGAAATTGAACCCAGGCTGGCAGACTTTGGAAGTAAGTGCCTTTACTTGCTGAACCATTTCTTCTTCCCAGCCATTAATGAAAGATACTTTTTTGTTTCTATTATTTTTTGAAATTAAAACTTTATTTAATCATCATGTTTTATTGAACTACACAAATTAATAAAAATTACAATTTCTTCAAGATAGTTTTCATTACTTAATGTTTATTATTATTATTAACAAGAAGTTTTGTAAGGATGTACCATGCATTGGCTTTTATTTTTTATATAGTTATTTATTTAAGGAAGAAAGGCAGAGCTGGAGAGATGGCTTAGCAGTTAAGCGCTTGCCTGTGAAGCCTAAGGACCCTGGTTCGAGGCTTGGTTCCCCAGGTCCCACATTAGCCAGATGCACAAGGGGGCGCATGTGTCTGGAGTTCATTTGCAGAGGCTGGAAGCCCTGGTGCGCCCATTCTCTTTCCCTTTATCTGTCTTTCTCTCTGTGTCTGTTGCTCTCAAATAAATAAATAAATAAATGAGCAAAAAATATTTAAAAAAAAAAGAAAGAAAGGCAGAGAGGAAGAGAAGGAGGGAGAGAGAGAAAGAGAGAGAGGCAAAAAAGGCATGCCAGGGCCTTTAGCCACTGCATAGGAACTACAAATGCATGCGCCACCTTCTGCATCTGGCTTATGTAGATACTGGGGAATCAAACCTTGTTCCTTAGGTTATATAGGCAAGCACCTTAACCACTAAGCTATCTCTTTCGCTCTTGTTTTAAATATTTAATAAAGGGTCTCACTCTAGCCTAGGATTACCTGGAATTGATTCTATTGCATGCTGGTCTCAAACTCAGTGATCCGCTTGTCTCTTTAATACCGTCTCTTTAGTGCTGGAATTAAAGGCACGAGCCCCCATGCCCAGCTTAACACTAATTTTTGGTGCAATGAACTGGTAAGAGAAAGAAGAGATAACTATATTTGAGGAGAAAAATTGAAATATCCACATAAGAGTTTGCTTTAAGAATGAAGAGGGGACTTCCGGCTAAGATGGCAGCATAAGTACCATGCCAAAGCAGCCTAGGGAGAAAAAGCCAAGAAAAAAAAAAAAAACCTCAGAAAAATACACAGTTTTACAAAAAGTGAGGTGTATAGGAAATTGTAATGGCAGTGGAGAAGTAGGAGAGATCCAGAGCAGTCAAGCCCACACAGGTCAGCAGAAGCAGCTCCAGGAGGTCCACCTACCATGGCAGCAGTGGCAGTGCACCAGACGGCCACCAGGCTTGGCTTGAGCCATAGGAAAAGCCAAGTTAGGGGAGCTTCCACTCACACCAGAGCTCTGCTCAAACCCAAGAAATGTTAAGGGACCGCAGCAATGAACAACAGAGGAGCAGATCACAAGGTAGAAGAACACCGGGAACAGTGAGAGAACTAGAGCAGCATTGGCAGACTCCCCTCCCCCCCCCACCAGTTCCCAGCTCCAGTGAACACAGCAGCGGTCCAGGGGCCCTGCCATGCCAACTTGAACCGACAGCAGGACACAAGCAGGAGCAGAGGTAATTGGAATTACACCAGGGAAGGGTCTCATCTGGTCATAAGCTGACTTGGAACCCTCAACAGATCAGAACTCTTAACCTCCTTGTTGTCAGAATTAAGGGTATAGGTGGGGCACCACACACCCTAAGGGACAGTTAGAGGATCTGGTTGTCATAATACCTACTATTGGATAAATACTCTGAGGTGTTTTTCATTGAAAGTGTACATTGTTAATTAAATTTTAGAATCTGCCAGTAATTTGTTCCACTCAGCCTACTTGAATACTCTCAAAGAAGGCAAACCCAACACCTAGGATCTCTTTTGTAGATACACTGAGAGTCTTGAGAGCCACACCTAATGCCTCAAGCTCCTACCCTGAAGTTATATAACATCAGATTGTCTGATACATCTAATAATACCCAACTAACTAGAAAATCCAAGCATTAGATAATCCAGAATGTAAAAATATATACATTATAACACAAGAAACACCAAAAATCAAGATAATATAAAACCACCAAAAAGTATTAATGCATCAGAAATGACCTACAGTGAGAACAAGTTAGAGGAAATGTCTGATAAAGATTTCAAAAGGAAGATTATAAATATGTTCAAAGAAGAAATCAAAGGAATCAAAGAGGAAATCAAAGGAATCAAAGAAAACACAGGACACCAATTTAATGAAATAAAGAGGTCAATACTAGACATAAATAAGGAAGTAGAAATAATAAAGAAAAACCAGTCAGAATTACTAGCAATGAAGAACACAGTTAATGAAATAAAAAACTCTGTAGAAAATCTCACCAGTAGAATGGATGAAGGAGAGGACAGAATATCTAAGCTAGAAGACCAGGTGGCAGATCTAGTACATTCCAACAAAGAGAAAGACAAAATAATAGAAAAGTATGAGTAGGAATTTCAAGATATTCAGGACACTATGAAATGATCAAACATAAAATACAAGGCATAGTAGAAGGAGAAGAATTTCACTCCAAATGCATAGTAGGCATCTTCAACAAAATCATAGAAGAAAACTTCCCCCAAATTGGGAAAGAAGTACCAATGCAGATACAAGAATCCTTTAGAACCCCAGCTAGACAAAACCTGGAAAGAACCTCTCCTAACCATATTATAATCAAACTACCAAACACACAACAGATGCCAGAGAAATTCAAAAAATCATATGGACATACTATAAAATCATATACTTCACAAAATATGAAAGTCTGAAAGAAATGGATGATTTCCTTGATTTATATGACCTACCTAAATTAAATCAAGATGAGATTAATCACGTAAATAGACCTATAACAAGCTTGGAGATCCAAGCAGTTATCAAAAATCTCCCAAGTAAAAAAAAAGTCCAGGCCCAGATGGATTCACTGGTGAATTTTATCACACCTTCAGGGAAGAATTAACACCATTGCTTCTTAAGGTTTTCTATAAAATAGAAAGAGAAGGAATCCTACCAAATTCCTTCTATGAAGCCAGCATCACCCTGATACCAAAACCAGGCAAAGATAGAACAAAAATAGAATATTACAGACCAATCTCCTTCATGAATATAGAGGCAAAAATTCTCAACAAAATATTGGCAAGCAGAATAAAAGACTATATCAAAAAGTTCATTCACTCTGACCAAGTAGGCTTTATCCCAGAGATGCAGGGATAGTTCAACATACGCAAATCAATAAATGTAATACATTATATAAATGGACTGAAAAAAAAATCATGTTAATCTCATTAGACACAGAGAAAGCATTTGACAAAATCCACCATCCCTTCATGATAAAAGTCCTACAGAGACTGGGAATAGAAGGAACATATATTAATATAATAAAGGCTATGTATGACAAGCCTACAGCCAACATATTACTAAATGGGGAAAAAAATGGAAACTTTTCCACTAAAATCAGGAACAAGACAAGGGTGTCCACTGTCCCCACTTTTATTTAATATAGTACTGGAAGGCTTAGCCATAGCAATAAGGCAAGAGATGTACATAAAAGGGATACAAATTGGAAAGGAAGAAATCAAGTTATCATTATTTGCATATGACATGGTTCTATATATAAAGGACCCTAAAGACTCTACCAGCAAACTGTTAGAGCTGATAAACACCGATAGCCATGTAGCAGGATACAATATAAATATGCAGAAATCAGTAGCATTCCTATATGCTAACAACAAACATACAGAAGATGAAATCAGAGAATCACTCTCATTCACATTTGCATCAAAGAAAATAAAGTACCTTTGAATAAACCTAACCAAGGGAGAAAAGGACCTCTACAATGAAAACCTTAAAACACTCAAGCAACAGCTGGGCGTGGTGGCGCACGCCTTTAATTCCAGCACACACACAAAAAAACCACTCAAGTGAGAAATTGCAGAAGACACTAGGAAATGGAAAAACATCCTTTGTTCCTGGATCAGAAGAATCAAAATTGTGAAAATGTCATTCTTACCAAAAGCAATCTACACATTTTATGCAATCCCCATCAAAATTCCAATGGCATTCTTCACAGAAATAGAAAAAAAAAATGAAAAAATTCATTTGGAATCACAAAAACCCTCAAATATCTAAAATAATACTGAGCAACAAAAATAAGGTGGGAGGTATCACCATACCTGATTTTAACTTATACTACAGAACCATAGTTACAAAAACCTCATTATACTGGCACAAAAGCAGATATGTAGATCAATGGAACAGAATAGAGGACCCAAATATAAGTCCAGGTAGTTATAGCCACCTGATATTCAACAAAAATGCCAAAAATACTCATTGGAGAAAAGGCAGCCTCTTCAGCAAATGGTGCTGTGAAAACTGGATATGTATCTGTAGAAGGATAAAAATAGATTTTTCTCTCTCTCCATGCACAATAATTAAATCCACATGGACTACAGACCTTAACATCAGATCTGAAACTCTGAAATTGCTAGAGGAATAAGTAGGCAAAACCCTTCAACATATTGGTATTGGCAAAGATTTTCTGAATATAACCCCAGTTGCTCAGGCAATAAAACCACAGATTAATCACTCATGAAATTACAAAGATTTTGTACTGCAAAGGACACTGAATAAAGCAAAGAGGTAACCTACAGAATGGGAAAACATCTTTGCCAGCTATATATCTGATAGAGGATTGATATCTAGCATATACAAAGAACTCAAAAAGTTAAATACTAAGAAGTCAAACAAGCCAATTAAAAAATGGGCTATGGTGCCAAATAGAGAGTTCTCAAAAGAAGAAATACAGATGGTGTATAATCTTGTAAAAAATGTTCTGCATCCCTAGTCATCAGGAAAATGCATATCAAAACTACATTGAGATTCACATCTCACTCCTGTCAGACTGGCTACCATCATGAAATGATCATAAATGCTGGCAGGGATGTGGAAAAAGAGGAACCCTTCTACACTGTTGGTGGGAATGCAATCTGGTCCAGCCAGTGTGGAGGTTCCTATGACAGCTAAAAATTGATCTACCATATGACCCAGCTATAGCACTCCTAGGCATATATTCTAAGGAGTCATACCATTTCTTTAGAAGTACATGCTCATGCTTATCAGTTCATAATAGCTGGGAAATGGAACAAGCCTAGATTTCTCTCAACTGATCAGTGGATAATGAAGATGTGGCACATTTATACAATGGAGTTCTACTCAGCAGTAAAGAAAAATGAAGTTACGAAGTTTGCAGAAAAATGGATAGATCTGGAAAGGATTATACTAAGTGAGGTAACCCAGGCCCAGAAAGCCAAGTGCCACATGTTCTCCCTCATATGTGGATCTTAGCTATAGATGATTGGGCTTCTGTATGAGAAGGAAAAAGCTCAGTAGCAGATGCCAGTAAGTTAAAAAGGGGATATAAAGGGAAGAGAAGGAAAGGGAGTAGGGTACTTAATAGGTTGGTATTGTATATGTGTAAGTAGAAGAATAGATTAACGGGGGTGAAAAGGTACAAAGGGAGGTCAGGGTAAGAGATTGAGTAAAGGAAAGGTTGAGGGAGGGCTAATTAAAATCTAAGATGATGCAAATAAATCATATGGAATCCTCCATTTTTGGACAATGGAACACTCAGGAGCCTTAGATCACTGTTAGAAAATTTTCAGTGCCAGGTATGGGATACCTCCAGTGAGTTGTTGGCCAGGGAGCTCCCTGATGCCCCCAAAACATTATAGGCCATTGCCAAGGCCCTTGGCTTCCCACCAGGAATAGATTGTAAGACCCTATTGCTGAAGAGTTCACATACTTGGGCTGCAAGGCCACTGAGAAATCCTGCTGGAACTAAGCTGATAATCTCCTCCATGAAGACCAGCTGACAGAAAGCTGAAAGAAGCCATTCTACATGTAGTTCAATGGGAGAAAGAGATACCACCAGTGAAGATACTCAACAGTGGACACTGCAAGCCTTATAATTGGCCAGCCAGGCCAAATGAGCCAACAGGTGCAACAGTGGCACGTCTGTTATGGTGGAAACCAACCACCCTCCAATTGGACAGGAGGTCCGCTCCATGGGGAGGTAACACATCCCTGATACTGAAAACTTAAAACAGGGGTAGTTATGAGCCCTAGGGGTGTAACATCTACAGATGTCTGGAAAAATGTATATACTATGCTTATCAAACTGCCCAGTAAGCACTTCTCTTATTATTTATACCAGTATATTAACACTACTCTCACTCTGGGTAGAGAATCTTCTCTTTCCAGATGTCAGTGACCTTTGGATGACTCACAAGTTATCATAGTTCTGTAAAGAAGTGACTGGAGTACTAAGTAACATCTGGATCACACCTTCCAAGGCTCAGGGTCTAATGCAGAAGAGGTGGTGAAAAGAATGTAAGAGCCAAAGGAAGGGTAGGACTCCTTACAACGTGCTCCTCCAGACACAAAATGCCCTGGATATTCATGACCTCATAGTGCCTGACACTACGTACACAAGACCATCATAAGAGGAGGAAAAGATCATGACATCATAATAAAAGAGAAACTGATGGGGGGGATATGATGGAGAATGAAATTTCAAAGAGGAAAGGGGGGTGGGAGGATATTATCATGGGATATTTTTTATAATCATGAAAATGTTAATAAAAATTGAGGAAAAAAAGAATGAGGAAAATTTGGACTAATAGAAATGAGAAAGAAAGTGAATTTGGGTTAAGAGAACAGAACAAGCAAAGGAAATAAGGAAGGCCATATGTAAAGCAGAAAATATTTCAAGTCATACTGCGTCCTTGGAGAGCCACACAATATGTCATTAATTGAGAAGTTAAAGTTAAAGCACTCTCTTTGTTACACAGCCAGCTATGTGGCTCATCATTGATTGCCCAGCACTTTGCACACTGTTCGGTCATTAAAAAGTCAATCTTTATAGGCTTCTCAGTGCCCAGTGCAACATAGGTCTCTTTGTTACACCTGTGGTCTGAGGATGAGTGAACCTCAAACACTAGAGCATATCATGTTTCTGTGCAGAACTCTTACTCTTTCTTTAATGTTATCCTGGATCAACTTAAATCCAAACTCCTGACAGGTAGAAATTAAATTATTAGTTTATGCATGACTGTCCAGCTTCCTCAGACTTTTCCAAACTACTTTGTATAGATACCTTGCTTTTGAACAGTCTCTTCCCTAGCATCTTTACCAGAAAAACCATACTGGTTACTCAAAATCAATTCTTCATTCTGTTCTTTTTTTTGGGGGGTGGGGGCGCTAGGGTCTCACTCTATCCCAGGCTGACCTGGAAATTCACTATGTAGTCTTAGGCTGGCCTCAGACTCACAGCTATCCTCCCACCTCTGCCTTCTGAATGCTGGGATTAAAGGTATGTGCCACCATGCCCAGCAAAAAGAGACAGAAAGAAGTGGGAGATGTGGTGGTGCATGGGGAATAGAACAGGTGCATCAGTATCTCTAGGTGCTGTAAAGGAACTCTAGATGCATGCACCTTGAGCATCTGGCTTTATTTAGGTACTGGAGAATCAAACTCGGGTCACTAGGCTTTTCAGGCAAGTACCTTAAATGTTGAGCCATCTCTCCAGCCCCCTTTTATTCTTTATGTTTCTTATAACACTTTTGGCCTATTAATATATAAGACATCAGTTTCTCACCTTTAACTTTCTTGTTTTCAACATCATGAACATGTATTATTTGACTATAAATACATCTTACTTCTTGCTTACTTATATAGTCCACATTAACATAATAATAAGTTAGCTCATATGTTTATTTTTTCCACCATGGAACACAGCTAATTTGTGGAATTAAAAGAAGTTCACAAGATTGGCATACTAAAAACTGTTCATGAGGGAGTTTTCCCTGGCAGGAGAAACCATAGCCTAGGAGCTCAGTAACAGATGAGAATTTGAGTAAATCAAGCCAATTAATTATTTCTTTCCTTCATCTATAAAGTTACTTAGCATTGCTAAATAGCCTAAATATGGGAAAGTAAAGGAGATAAAAATGTTGAAAAGTTAAATGACTTGTAACATATCTCATGAATTGGCATCAAACTACTTACTTTGTCTACCTACTTTTTCACAAATTCATGAAGAAACATTCCAAAAACCACTGGAAGAAAGGTAACTTGTTTCCCCTTAACATTTCTGAGAATAATAAGGAGTCAAAAGGAGAGAGATTAGTACAGAGAATGTAATAGGGGCAAATATGATAAAAATACATTATATAAATTTGTGAAATTGTCAAATAAGTAATTAAGTCCTTAAGGTGGTGAACATATGTACTCCCAGTACTTGGAAGGATCAACAGTAAGAGGCTAACATGAGCTAGAAGAGACCCTTAAAAGAGTTCCATATGAGCTAATAAGTGAATGAATGAATGGACATTCAAGGAAAACATCACACACAATAAACAAAATGAACTTTACAATCAATGGAAGAAGTATTTTTGGGTAAACTGTACTTTTTCAGCTTCTCTAAAAAATATAAGGTTGCCATTTCATCTACAACAAAACTGGCCTCTAGCAAGAACATAGTTGAACATTTTAATTTTTAATTGATAAAGTAAGTTGCTTTTGGAAATTTAAGGATGGTACGTACTTCAAGATGTCAAGAATCCTGGGATCTATAGTCAGATAGTAGCATTTGGAAGGTTCTATGAGAAAGTTACCTGAATGCTCCTGGGGTAGATTATATATCCCTTCACCCCTTCACCTGTTCAGTTCTGCCCTTTCGTTAGCAACTATAGTGGATGTTATGACAGTGAAGATACAGTAATACTTCCCAAGCAGTGATTTCCAATTTGGGGGAATCATGGGCTAATATTATAAAAACAATTTTTTTTTTTTTACTTTCCTTTTGGTACTAGGGACTGAATTCAGGGCCACAAACATGCTAGATGAGGAATCTATCACTGATATATAAATAATATATACCGCTTAACATTTATTTTTTAAATTTTGAGACATAATACGACTTAAATTGCCTATTTTAGAGACATGACATCACTAAATTCCCCAGATTCATCTTAAACCCTTGTGACAATCTCTCAAGGAGCTGGGATTACAGGCCTGTGACACCAAGCTTTACTAATTAAACAAAAATATGGATCTCTCCTCAAGCTTGTACTTTTTAAGATTTCTAAGTAACAACTGATATTATCTAAGCCATTTGTGATTAGGACCATTTTGTGAAAGAAATGGCAGTTGGATTTAGGATGGTCATAATTTCAGAATAAAGTTTAGTCCTTCAAATGCTAGGATCCTATTTAATTTTTTTAAAAAGAATAAGTATGCATGCATAAGAAAAACACGATAGACATAAGATTTGCTACTTTTTTATCCATGGTTTTGGGCATGGGTGGGGACTTTTGAATGAGTTCCTCATGGATAAAGGCAATTACTGTACTCTGAGCTTCAAAGACTTATTTGTAAAACTGGAGAAAATGATGTCGCCTATCTCATTGGATTAGTTTTGAAATTGAGTGTGATAATGTATGCGAAGCATTTTGCAAAGTATATGGTACACATTACTCAGTAAAAGCCATGAATTACCCTATTATTACTAGCATGATTATTAAGGAGAAATATATTATTATTACTATAGTAAAAAAAAAAAGAATAACAGTTCATAAGCTATAGACAGTCTAAAATAGGGACTCACCAGTACACAGCAGTAGAAATGGTCTCAACTTCCTTTCTTGGGCATGTGAAAATCTGATGTTTAAGTGAAATACAAGCTTGAGGATAGATCCACACATGGGTTTTGAATTCATATAACCATGGTAGCAATTGATAACACTACCATGGTTGATTCACTCAGTCAATAAAGCATATTTGGAAACACATCACTGCTATTTTCCCAGATATTTGAGAGGATTTTCTAAGTGTGAACTAGAAAGATATTAGACTATGTGTTGTTTGCTTTCAGAAAAGTGGAGCTGAATCAGCCAAGCATATCCCCAATGGGATTTCAGAATGCCTGCTAACAGAGAAGGGCAATTTTTATAGCTTATTTTAATTGAAAAATATTCATTATCTACTAAACTAGATACCAGGATTAAAATAAAAGAATAAAATTCATTTTCTGTTCTGTTGGAGATTACATTTGGAGAACATAATTTTTGTATAATACATTAATAGGGAATACACCTAATTTTCTGGCTTAATCAACTAAAACATAAAATGGATTTTCCATTGAGACCATTAAGGATTAAAACAATGGCCACTGAACGAGGAGCAGAGGATATTATCTTCAGAAATATAACCGAAAAATAAAACTTAATGAGCATTTTGGAAGAGCCTTTTCAAGAGATGTAGAATCATATCCAATAAGTATTGAATTAGGTTTAGAATTGTAACAATAGCCATCACAATTATAATAGAATTTAAAAAAAGGAAAAATCCCTCAAAAGGCTCACTTAGAAACCACAAAGTTAAGGGCTGGAGAGATGCCTCAGTGGTTAAGGCACTTGCCTGCAAAGCCTAATGACTTGGGTTTGATTCCCTAGTACCCACATAAATCCAGATGCACAAACTGGCACATGCAACTGGAGTTAATTTGCAGTGGCAAGAGGCCCTAGCATGCCCATTTTCTCTCTCCCTCCCTCTCTTCCCCCCCCCGTCTCTCTGTCCATCTTCCTTTCCCTGAAAATAAATAAATAAAAATTAAATTTAAAAAAAAAGATAATTTATACCTGAGCCCTCCAATACATGCTCTATTTCTGTGAGTAGCTATACTAGTGTTTTTCCTCTGAGTTAACATAGGACTATTACAAGGCTCACATGAAATATGTATTATTCTTGTCCTCATACTTGTTTCTTAGCACCTGTTCTCTCAGAAGTCCTTTTGTTTCACAGTAGGTATTCTTCAGTTGGTCTCCACTTTGTTTGTTTAATGATTTACTTGATGTGTTGGGGCTAAATGAATATTTCTATAATGTGTAAAATTTTGTTTTCATCTCTTCAGACCTGTTATGTAGAGAAAACACAGTCATTTTGTGTATATAGCTGCATGTCTTCAAAAGTATCCTCATCCTGGCTTCAAATGGATTTCAGAAGAAGAAAATTCTTCCACTCTCAAGTATTTTTTTCTAATTCTAGCAGTAACTTCTTGATGTCTTCTAGGGCTGGAGTACAATTCAGTTGCAGAGCACTTATACAGCATGCACATGGCCCTGCTCTCAATTTGTGGTTCTCATATTGCTTCATTGCTCCTCTCTTTCCACATGAGCTTAAGGAAAGTGCTCCTCCTTTGCTTCACCTCTATTCACCTCTATTCACATCAGTCATCTCCCACCCATCACTAACTCCTCCTTTAGACATCGTCTGTCAAAGAATCCTGGCCAATGAGATACAATGACAGATCTCTTGGAAGGTTTCTCATAGATTTTCTTCTCTCACTTGAAAGAGATGTAATAATGTCAATTTCTTCTTAACTCTGCACACTGTGATGGAGTAAAATTTGGACACCATCTTGGAACTATGAATGAACCTATTGAAGAAGAAAATCAGTCCAATTAATACTGGACCATGGGATTTTGAACCAAGGAAACAAAGAGATAAGTTCATGCATCATGAGCAAGGCTGGCATGGCTTCTTTACTGAGGGATCATTTCACAAGCTGAAGTGAGCTAACAATGATCAGAGAGGTGATCAGGCCACTTGCTCAACAAGGGAAATCACGAGCTTTTATTGATTTCTGTGATGGGCTCAGGTTTGGTAATTTCCCACTGGTCATGGGCACAGTTCCAAAAGATGTTTTTTCTTCTTGTGTGCAAGCATTCTGACCTTGAGGTGTGCAAGCTAAGGAATAGTAGATTTAACCCAAGTATCACTGAGAGACTCTTATAGCTGGTATTATCTTCCATAATTGCTCTGGCCTCATGATTTGTTTTGGGCCTTGTAAGGCTGGTAGATTTTAGGCATCCAAATTGATAAGAAACACAAGGCTAGTATAGAACAAACAAAAACATCTTCAATAGGTACAGGCCAAGTTAACCCTGTATTGTCATCTTAAACAAAACAAATTTAAAACAAATTATGTTGACTAGCAGAAAGAATGACAGAGAAAAAGAAAGGATGTGGGATGAAGACAGAGATGCAGCTTCTATTTTATTTTTTTGCTCATTAGATATCTTCAGGCTTAAGTAAACAGTTAGAGGCTTTTAGAAAAAATTAACCTGTTCATCCCTGCAAAATGACCTAGGCAACAGTTATAATCCCCATCATAGCTATTATACATAGCATCATGTCTGGATAGGTGACAGTATATACCCCAGCTATGTGACTTCAAAAATTAGTAGTTTCAATGTCAACTGTGGAGTAGTGAAACTATAAAATTTATATAGGGTTTGTTTTTTCTTGGTAAAAGGCTCAGAATTTGTTTTTTGTACCTTTGCAGCATCTCCTAACTGTTCATAATGAGATGACAGGAGGAAAGGACAATCATCTCTGGTTTCTTGACAAACTACATTTGCATCATTGAATGTTTTCACTGTCTTCTTTCCAGATGTTTTATTATGACAATTAGTAAAGCTTTATGCCTAAACTGTTTTAGTTAGAGTATTTATGTTTGTAGTTAAATACTTCCTAAATGATTTTTCTCAATTCTTTTAGTTACTTATAATCATGCTGACAAAATATCTAAGCAAATCAACTCTGAGAAGGCATGGTTTCAGATATTTGGTTCAAGTTTCAGATATTTCAACCCATGGTGGCTAGCTCCATTGATTTTGGACCCAAGAAGAGGCAGAGCATTGTGGAAGAGCATGGGAGAGTTAAGCTGCTCACTTCATTTCAGCCAGGAAGAAGAGTCAGAGAAAGGAAGAAGCTAGTGGAAGGATAACCTCTTCAACCAGTGACCCACTTCCTTCCTTCCATCAGTCCCACCTTCTAGTCACATCACCTCCCAATCATCCTTTAAGCTGTGAATCTAGAAATGGGTCAATAAATACATTAGTGATAGCACTTACCATGCAACCACACCTCAAAAGCCCCAACATTGGAGACCAGGCCCTGAACATCTGGGGATATATCATATCCAAAACAAAGCACATCTCATGGATGTGCTTACCCATTGCCTGTGCCTTCTCCTTCTTTGTTCTGAAAGTAGTTCCATACCAGCCCTTCTTTCTACATTAGCTTTTCTGCTGGCATGGGTACCACATGATTGAGATAGCCCATCACATATTATAATTAAGCTTTTTTAAAAAATAAAGCCCAGAAATTCTTCCAGGACTAATATCCATAAATTATAGTCACTTTTGATTTTAGAAGAGTATTGCATTTCAGTGTTCCACATTGTAATTGTGTGGCAATAGCCACAACATTGGAAATGAAATGCAATTCTTACAATTTGAGGGGCAGAAACCACAAAAATTCCAGGTAGGGGGGCATGACCTAACTTGTTGGCTGAGGGGTTCTGTACCCAGGACTCCAGCAAGATCCCATGTCTGGGACTCAGGTTGGGAGGGCTCCTTACAGCCTTGCTTTGCTACTTCCATCCCTAGCCTAGCCTAGGCTGATTCCCTGTCAACTCTCAGGCTCTCCACAGGGGCAACTGTGACAGGAAGGTGAAGCAGCTGGCACACACCCTGCAAGCCCGACATGCAGGTGACCTGCCACATCTCAAAGGAGGCTCTACCCACTCTCTAACCCATATGTGGAGTCAGGTGAAAACGGGGTGGCATCTCTGATCTGGAACCTTCGGTTTCAGGCTTTTCTGCTTGGAATATGAGGCAGAGCACAGAGAGGTCACATCATTCAGGATGATGGACAGGGAAAGCTGAGCATATACACTTCTGGGTTCACTGTGCCAGAGGTCCTCCCATCATATGCGGAGGAAGAGATGCAGAGTGCCGTAGCCAGTGCTAACCAGGTGGAAGGTGAAGATGCTCAGACTGGATTCACTGAACTAGAAAGAGTTCTACCCAGGCCAAGGAGCCCATTTCCTTCCCCTCCACTAGTTTGGGTGATTCAGGACAAATCTGTCTAATTTTCCAATCTCCACCCCTCAGAGCTGCGACAGACACATAAGACCACATCTGGCTTATTGCCCTTGAAGACACTGTTGGCCCATTTGCCCAGCCTGACATTCAGGAACTTTCTGAGTGCTTTCATTTGGTGTCCCTGGAGTAGAGACTTCAGAGAGAGCCTGAGTTTATGAGAGTTTTACTCTTTTTTTTTTTTCTCTCTCTCTCTTTCATGCTTCTGTCTCACTCAGCTCATCTGTCCAGCCACTCCGTGACCCTTGACTTAGGCAACTGACTAGAAGTGCCTTTGGCCTTGCCTTGCTCACTACTCGCTGGGCTGCTGGGGTTGAGCAGGTCCCAACAAGATCCATTGTGGTCTTGCTGCAGGTGAGCAGACCATCAGTTTGCTGTTCCTGACCTTCACATGATTAAATGACCTGGAGCATAGCAGTTACTGGACATTTCAACAGATTAATCAGGAAATACTTTGGAGGGCCAGTCCTATCTTCTTGGAGGTGGACCACCAACTTTGTGGTTGTATTGCATGCAGAACCTAGAGAAAAGACCCAAAGAAGATTTTGGGGGCCCAGGACCTAAAATTTTGCCTTCACTCCTGCTCCATAAGAAGAGGAGAGGAAAAAGAAGGCTTTTTGCGTGTGTGCTTTAGAAGTTGTTTACATGTTTGTCATGTGAGCATCAGGGAGACCCTCATAAGATAAGAGAGTGAGGGCTGGAGAGATGGCTTAGTGGTTAAGTGCTTGCCTGTGAAGCCTAAGGACACTGGTTAGAGGCTGGATTCCCCAGGACCCATGTTAGCCAGATACACAAGGGAGCACATTTGTCTTGAGTTCATTTGCAGTGGCTGGAAGCCCTGGCATGCCCATTCTCTCTCTTTCTCTCTATCTGCCTCTTTCTCTCTCTGTCACTTTCAAATAAATAAAAAGACAACAAAAAAATTTTTTAAATGCTATGAGAGTGATTTTCAGGGAGTGGTGGTGCACACCTTTAATCCCATTACTTGCGAAGCAGAGGTAGGAGGATCACTGTGAGTTTGAGGCCACCCTGAGACTTCATAGTGAATTCCAGGTCAGAGTGGGCCAGAGTGAGACCCTACCTCAAAAAAAAAATAAATAAATAAATAAAAGGCCACGATATCCATAACCTCATAGTGCCTGACACTACCTACACAAGACCATCATAAGAGGAGGGAAAGATCATGACATCAAAATAAAAGAGAGACTTACTGAGATGGGGAGGGGATATTATGAAGAATGGAATTTCAAAGGGGAAAAGGGGAGAGGGAGGGTATTACCATGGGATATTTTTTTTTTCAAAGGTAACCCCATCAGAATTATTTCAGACTTCTCAATGGAAACATTGAAAGCTAGAAGAGACTGGAGTGAAACTCTCCAAAGTCTAAGAACCTATGGATTCCAACCCAAACTACTCTACTCAACAAAATTATCCCTCATAATAGATGGTGAAAGACAAACTTTCCACGAGAAAACTCAGCTTTACAATTATATGAACACAAAACCAAACCTACAGAGAGTATTTCAGAAAATTCACCACAAAGAAGAAACAAATAACCAAACTCAAATGCCTACAAGAAGCAGATCACAACAACCAAACCCAGAGTAGGCACAAAAAACTTCAAAGCCCATGAAAACACCACCACACATCTATCACCACAATATAGCAGGGATCAAATCAAATCTCATAGTCATTACCCTAAATATTAACGGCCGTAATTCACTCATCAAGAGACACAAGCTAACAGGATGGATCAAAATATTAGACCCCTCAATCTGTTGTCTTCAAGAAACCCACCTCACCACTAAAAACAGACACCTCCTCAGTGTAAAGGGGTGGAAGACAATATTCCAAGCAAATGAGAATAAGAAATAAGCAGATGTAGCTATATTAATAGTGGAAAAATAGACATCAAACCAAAAATAATCAAAAAAGACAAAGAAGGCCACTTCCTACTTATCAAGGGAACGATCCATCAAGAGGATATTACAATCATAAATCTGTATGCACCAAACACAGGGACACCACAATTCATAAAACAAATCCTACTTGACAATAAAACAGAAATAACCACCAACACCATCATAGCTGTGGACTTCAATACATCATTATCAGTAATAGAGAGATCATCCAAACAGAAACTCAACATGGGAGTAAGAGAGCTCAACAAAACCATAGATCACTTAGACCTACAGGACATCTACAGAACTTTCCACCCCAAATCCACAGACTACACATTCTTCTCAGTAGCCATGGAACATTCTCTAAAATAGACCATATACTGGGCCACAAAGACTGCCTCCACATATTTAGGAAAACTGACATAATTCCCTGCATGATATCAGATCACAAGGCTATATTGCTAGAAATCAACAACAAAAGACCCACCAAAAATCCCAACGGCACCTGGAAACTGAACAGCACACTCTTAAATAATAAAAGTATAGTGGATGAAATAAAAAAGGAAATTGCAAAATTCCTGGAATTGAATGACAATGAGAACACATCATACCAAAACCTAAGGGACACAATGAAGCCGGTCCTCAGGGGAAAATTCATAGCACTCAATGCCTTCATAAAAAAGACAGAAAGATCCAAAATCAATAACCTAACCATCTACCTAAAGGCACTGGAAAAACAAAAAAAAATCCAACCCAAAGAACTCCAGAAGGAAAGAAATAATTAAAATCAGAGCAGAAATTAATGAATTGGAAACCAAGGAAACAATTAAGACAATTGACAAAACAAAGAGCTGGTTCTTTGAAAAAATAAACAAGATTGACAAACCCCTAGCCAATTTGATCAAGCAAAAAAAGGAAAGGCTTCAAATTAACAAAATTCAAAATGAAAAAGGATGGGCTGGAGAGATGGATTAGCGGTTAAACACTTGCCTGTGAAGCCTAAGGACCCCGGTTCGAGGCTCGGTTCCCCAGGTCCCACGTTAGCCAGATGCACAAGGGGGCGCACACATCTGGAGTTCGTTTGCAGAGGCTGGAAGCCCTGGCGTGCCCATTCTCTCTCTCTCCCTCTATCTGTCTTTCTCTCTGTGTCTGTCGCTCTCAAATAAATAAATAAAAAAATTTTTTTAAAAAAAGGAGAGATCACAACAGACATAAGTGAAATTGGAAGAATCATCAGGACTTATTTCAGAAACCTCTACTCCACAAAACTGGATAATGTGGAGGAGATGGATAAATTCCTGGATGCATACCATCTATCAAAGCTAAACTCAGAGCAGATTTTTCACCTCAATGAACCCATCACACTCATGGAGATTGAACAAGTAATAAAAAACCTCCCCCAAAAGAAGAGTCCAGGACCAGATGGCTTCTCAGCTGAATTCTATCAAACCTTCATGGAAGAACTCAAACCAATCTTTCATAAACTATGCCACACAATTGAAGAACAGGGAAAGCTACCCAACTCCTTGTATGAAGCTAGTATCATCCTAATTCCAAAACCAGGCAGAGATGCCACAAGAAAAGAAAACTACTGGCCTATTTCCCTAATGAACTTAGATGCAAAGATCCTGAAGAAAATCCTCGCAAACCGAATCCAACAACACATCAAAAGCATGATCCACCTGGACCAAATGGGAGTCATCCCAGGCACACAAGGGTGGTTCAACATACAAAAATCTGTCAATGTAATACACCTCATAAACAAGCTTAAACATAAAAAACACATGATCATTTCAATAGATGCAGAAAAGGACTTTGACAAGATACAACATCACTTCATGATCAAAACATTGGAGAGAATTGGCATAGGTGGTACATATCTTAACATAATAAAGGCAATATACAAAGCTCCGAAAGCCCAAATAATACTTAATGGAGAGAGACTAGAGGAATCCCCATTAAGATCAGGAATAAGACAGGGTCGTCCACTCTCACCTCTGCTTTTCAATATAGTACTGGAAGTCCTAGCTGAAGCAATAAGATAGAAGAAGGAAATAAAAGGGATACAATTTGGAAAGGAAGAAGTTAAGTTGGCTCTGTTTGCTGATGATATGATTGTATATGTAAGAGACCCAAGAGACTCCATCCCAAAACTCCCGAAGCTGATTAACTCCTATAGCAAAGTAGCAGGATACAAAATCAGTAGCATTTATATATGCAAATCACAATGATACAGAGAAAGAAATAAGGGACATAGTCCCATTTTCAATAGCAACAACAGCAACAAAAAAATGAAATACCTTGGAATAACATTAACCAAGGAAGTTAAAGATCTATACAATGAAAACATAAAAACACTCAAAAAAGAAATTGAGGAGGACTTGAGAAAATGGAAACACCTCCCATGCTCCTGGATAGGTAGAATTAACATTGTGAAGATGACAATCCTACCAAAGGCAATATATAGATTTAATGCAATTACAATTAAAAACCCTATAGTGTTCTTTAGAAAAAAATGATCTCAAATTTCATATGGAAAGGCAGAAGGCCTCGCATATCCAAATATATCCTCAGCAAAAGAAATACCTCTGTTGGCATCACCATACCTGATCTAAAGCTATATTACAAAGCCATAGTAATAAAAACAGGACGGTACTGGCATAAAAACAGGAGTATAGACCAATGGAATAGACTTGAGAACCCAGACTTTGGATCAACAACTATAGGTACTTGATATTCGACAAAGGCCCAAACAATATAGGCTGGAAAAAAGACAGCATTTTCAACAAATGGTGCTGGACAAACTGGATAACTACATGCAGGAAACTGAAACTTGATCCACACATTTTACCATGCACTACGCTCAAATCCAAATGGATCAAAGACCTCAATATAAGAACAGAAACTCCAATACTACTGGAAGAAAATTTAGGATGTACTTTACATGATATAGGAATGGAAAAAGAGTTCCTGAACAAAACCCCAGTAGCTCACAATCTTAAACAGTCACTCCAATTGGGTCATATGAAACTGAAGAGTTTATTTACAGAGAAGCATACAATAAGCAAAGCCAATAGAAATTACCCATAGAATGGGAGAAAATATTTGCGGGTTATACAACTGATTGAGGCCTAATCTCTAGTTTCTACAAACAACTCAAAAATCTAAACAGTAAGAAGTCAAACACTCCACTCACAAAATGGGGCAAAGAAATGAACAGGCAGTTCACAGAGGAAGAAATACAAATGGCAAACACACACTTAAGAAAATGTCCATCATCCCTAATCATCAGAGAAATGCAAATTAAAACAACTATGAGATTCCACCTTACCCCAATAAGAATAGCAAACATCAAAAAAATCAAATGAAAATAAATGTTGGCGAGGATATGTGGAGAAGCAGGAACACTCATCCACTGTTGGTGGAAATGTAGGATGGTACAACCACTTTGGAAACCATGGGGTATTTTTTTTATAATCATAGAAAATGTTTTAAAATTTGAGGAAAAATAAAATAAAATAAGATTAAAAAAATTAGAAAATCACAAACTAATAAACATCTTATAGAGGCAGTAGGTATAAAATATTACTTTTAAAATTATTTATATATTTGTGAGGAAAGAGAGAAAGCAATATGCACAGTAGAATGAACTCCAAATATACATGCCATTTTGTACATCTGGCTTCACATGGTTTGATGAGGAACTGAACCTAGGCACTCAGGCTTTCAAGTAAGCCCCTTTAACTACAGTGAGCCATCTCTCAAGCCCCATATAAAATATTCTTTGTCTGAGAATGCACTCTCAATTCTCATCTAATTTATCCACTGTGACTAAATAAAGCACTAGCCCTTGCGATGAAAGGAGAGGTGATACTTGGAGCCAGTCTGTTGAGCAGGTGCTGCTGTTTCACCAGACCTACTTCTAGCCATCTCTCAGCTGCTTCAAAACCCAGTGCTTTGCTATAACGGGCATGTCCAGAGCATTTTTCACCAGACCTAGCGATGTTTCAGAGAACTTCCCTGTTCTGTGTGCTGCAATAGTAATCAAACAAAATGTCTTATAGGCATATCTGGGCCCATTGAGTACAGAGTATTATTCCCTCTGTTCTTCACTGGGTATTAGCATGAATTGTATGAGTTTGTGATTCCTGGGTACAGGATATGGCGGCACTGACAAAAGGAGAGCTAGTTTGCAGGGGTGTCAGGCTGTGTAAGAGTAAACACTCAAACTGGAACAGTAGCCCCTGGCAAGCATGGCCATCTTTGAAAAGGATAATGTAAGAAGGGAAGAGATCATACACAGTATGTACTGAGGTGTGTGTGTGTGTGTGTGTGTGTGTGTGTGTGTGTGTGTGTGTGTCTAAAGAACATTCAACCTCCAAGGTCCTCCTTGGGGGACACAGCCAACTAGAGATTAGAAGTGCAGATGAGAGGAAGCCCTAAAATGGTAAGTACCCAACCTGCTATACATTTGGCATGATCTATGACTGGCAAGATAGGATTTCTCCAGATAGCCCAAATTTAAATGAGACCTTTGCATGTGTAAAGAGGAATAAGGGCTGATTAAACTGCTATCTCTGAGCCTTTTGGGAGAATCAACCTGGAATCTTGGCCATTATTTGAAACACTAAATCCTTTAAATTCTTTTTTTACTTTTTTGTTTTTCAAGGAATGGTCTCCTTGTAGCCCAGGCTGACTGGGAATTCACTATGTAGTCTCAGGCTGACCTCAAACTCACAGTGATCCTCTTACCTGTGCCTCTAGAGTGCTACTATTAAAGGTATGTGTCACCAGGTGTGGTCCTGCTTTGAATTCTGACCCTGTTCCTGAAGAAACAAATGTCCAGGAAGTCATAGACATCCACTCCATGTTTCCCTAAGAGCTGGGGAGATGCTAGAAGTGAAAGACTTTCTAGTAACTAACTTCTCTCCTAGAGATAAGAGACCATATGCAGTTAGCATGCCCTCAGGAGGCTGAGGTACATTTGAGGCCTGCCTGAGCTACTTAGCAAGACTCAACCTCACAAACAAGTGAGAACAAGGCTGGGTGCACTGATTGGTTCAGGCTGTACAAAAACATCTTATGCTCTTTCTCCTGATTTCCAAAATTTCTGTGTACAAATGAATAAAATGAAGGCTGCAAATTGAAAATCATATCCACTACCCCTGTACAATAAAACTTCCTGTTTTAAAAACCTTGCATGATAAGGCTTTCTAAAAATCACAAGCTTTTATAGTTAACAGAAATTTTTTAGGTTTATAATGAATTTACTTGTCTTAGTATAACTTCAGACACAGAGCATGTTTGGGCATTATGTTTAGCTCTGCATATTCAAATCATACTTGAATTATTTTTCTTAATGATAAACTATATAGCATGATAATTCTCTACATATGAATGGCATTCTTTAAATTAATTGTGGTCTGAATAGGTGGAGTGTCAAAAACTACTTAGACACTTTACTGACTAACTTTGCACCCTCAAAATGAATAATACAAATGGCACCTCCTCATTTAATTAAACTATCTGCACAACATATTTAAGCCCTTTGTGTAATTCTATATTCTTTCTTTGAGAGTTCAACACTAAAAGAGTTTTATTGCACTCTATAAAGGTTAGAATACATTGTAAATATGGAGACAGAAATAATGGAAGAGCCATAAGATGGGAAGGAATACTTTGGGACTCTCTCCTCTGGACATAATCTATCTGATGCATTTGTGATCTCATGATGGTTCAGAATAAAGGCAACAAGTAATTCCAATAATTTTATTTCTTTAATACCTTTAAAATAAATGTACTGTAAGTGTAATATGATGTGGAATTAGCTTTAGGTAGGAATTTAGGAATTAGGCAAAATGAATAAACCTTTAAAAACACTGAACACCAAAAAAATTGATGTACAAATCCTTGCCTGAAGATGAAAATCATGATGCTTGTGGAAATTTTTTACTGGGAAAATTAAATAAAAGCAAATACCTATATAATGGTGACAGCTTCAGGTTCACTGAGATGAACTTCCAGACCAAGCACAGTTATGGAGGAAGGGATATTTATTGAAGCTTACACATCCAGGGGAAGTTCCATAAATGGCCAAAGAAGCTGGCCTGCCTTCACAGGACAAAACACAGAGAGAGAGAAGTACATGCCAAAAATCCAAAAGCCACAAAGCACACTTCAGGAACTCCAGCTAGGCCCACTTTGCATATCTTTAGATTGAAATATGAAACCCACCACCACACGTTAAGATCCACCCAGTGACACTGCCTGCAGCCAGGTGGGCAGATGCAAACTACAAACAACTGAATATATTGGGGGCCATCTATTCAAACTACCACATGGTATATGTAATATACAATGGTAAAAGTACTTAGAAAGCTTTATGAATTACTGAATTTCAGAAGGTATGTCATATGTTATAACATGATAGCATAGTTGATTGAAATTCACGTATTGCATAATTATAATTTATATAGTTGGAATTATTCAAATATACATCCTATGGCAGAGACATGAAATATACAGGTTAGAAATAAATTAATGAACTATGTATCTCTTCTACCTTACTTTAAAAGTTTTTTTTTTTAATTTTTTTTTATTTATTTATTTGAGAGCAACAGACACAGAGAGAAAGACAGAGAGAGGGAGAGAGAGAGAATGGGCGCGCCAGGGCTTCCAGCCTCTGCAAACGAACTCCAGATGCGTGCGCCCCCTTGTGCATCTGGCTAACGTGGGACCTGGGGAACCGAGCCTTGAACCGGGGTCCTTAGGCTTCACAGGCAAGCGCTTAACCGCTAAGCCATCTTCTCCAGCCCTTAAAAGTTTTTTATGATATAAAGAACATGCTGTATGTGGCCTACATGTTTGTTTATTCAATATTGAATAATATTCCTTAACTTTTGGTTCTTTTGTTCTTGCTTAAAATCTCCTTGGATAAATCCTGAAGCAGTCAGTATTGATCAAAAAGTAGATTCCACAAACATAAGTTTCTCCACTGTACCTAGGAAATTTGAGGACTGAGAACTATCAAGTATATTAGACCATCTTGTTCTCCTAGACAATTAGTGATTAGGACAAAGCACAAAATATTAACAAGTTAAATATAAAAATAGTGAACCTATATTAAAATATTAATAAATATGTTGGGAAAACACAAATAATTCCAGGGTTCTCTTTATGATATGAGTATGTGAGAGAGAAAGGGGGAGAGAATTGCCGGACAATTTTGGGTGTTGGCCCTTACATTCCACCTCCTTTAAAACAGGATCCCCCACTGTTCACTGTTGTTTGTTTTCACCAGATTAGTTAGCCCAGGAGCTGCTTGTGTATTCCCCCTTCTTGTCTATAGGTGTGGCTGGGTTTACAAATGCCTGCTATGATGTCCAGATGTGAGTGCTGGCGTCCTGTATTCATGTTTGCATGGTAAACACTTCATTCATTGGGGTATCTCTTCATCTCCTGATGAAGTTAAAATAGAAGACAAATTGAATTTAGCTGGTAATAGTAACAAAGCAGTTTATCACTTTCCTTTAATTAACATGAGGGTACTATTTCAAGTGACTTTTTTTTTAAGATACAGTGAATATATTTTCGTAAACTCTACACCATTACATTTATTTCTGGTCTAAAGTCTTTCTTCTTTACCTAGACACATTTGGATCTTGACAATTTCTGAATTAAATATGTTGATTTCAACATTTTATCATTGCAAATAGACTTTGAGAATAATTATTGAGATATCAAAAATCCTATGTCATTTCTTTTCAGTTGTATACATATATTAGGAAACATGCTCACTGGTTCAGTCTGTGTTTTTACTTCAGTTCCACATTTTTCTGTGGATAAGCATTTATTGATTCAATAAACAATTATTGACCTCCTGCTCTGTGCCAGGAGTTAAAATAGTCACTTTTTTAGGGATGGAAAAAATATGCCCTCTGCTCAGGATTTCTTCACAGTCCAAAGGCATACTAGTCAGCAGAAAAGTTCCCAGAGAAGGAAGTCAGTTCTTCTGAACAGTAAACAAGAAAGTTCATAAGCTCAATAGGTGTACAAACTCTGCCTGGAGGAATCAAGTGTTGCTTTACTGAAGATGGAACATTTAATCCTGAGGCTAGATAGAAAGAAAAATTATGGGGACATGGGAAACAAAAGTAGCCCCTCACTGGACTCTGGTTGAATCCTCTGGCCAGCTGCAGGTAAAAAAATTAACATTTGCTGTGAAAGTTGCCCATATATACACAATATTCCCTTTTGTTTTTGTTTTCTTTATTTTTATTTTTATGTATTTGACAGAGACATGGAGAGAAAGAAAGAGAGAGAGTGAGAGAGAGAGAATGAGCATGCCAGGACCTCCAGACACTGAAAACAAATTACAGATGCAAGTGCCACCTTGCTCATCTGGCCTTCATGGGTACTGGGGAATCGAACCTTTATCCTTAGGCTTCATAGACAAGTGCCTTAACCCACTAAGTAATCTCCCCAGTACAATATCCACTTTAAGAATGTTAAAATTAAAATAAAACAGGTTAATATTTTAAAATTGACACACAAAGTGACCAATTTCCCTGTGGAATTTCCCTCCATACATAAGTTTTGATTAACTGTCCCCCATCACCTGTTCATCCCCAACTCCTTGTCCACCGACCACCCTATCTGTGTTGCTCAGTGCCTGTCCATTATCCTTTCCATTTTTATTTTGGATCAATTCATAAAAAGTTCTCAAAGGAAAAGAAAACTAAACCTGGCCTTTACAGTATTTTTTTAATATTTATTTATTTATTTGAGAGCGACAGACACAGAGAGAAAGACAGATAGAGGGAGAGAGAGAAAATGGGCACGCCAGGGTTTCCAGCCTCTGCAAACAAACTCCAGACGCGTGCGCCCCCTTGTGCATCTGGCTAACGTGGGACCTGGGGAACCGAGCCTCGAACCGGGGTCCTTAGGCTTCACAGGCAAGCGCTTAACCACTAAGCCATCTCTCCAGCCCCTTTACAGTGTTTTTTAAGTCACTGTGCTTTGCCCTTTATTTTCTGTAGCATATACCATATGTATGTACATGTATATAATTACATACATATATATACATACACACACACACACACACACACACACACACACATATATATATACACACAATATATATATAATAATTATATATATATAATATATATATAATATATAATGAATTTTGATTATGTCCCCATTCCCACTCATGCTGATTCTCTTCCTCTTCCCAGTACCCCCTATGTTTGTGGGGCCAGATAAATTTAATTAAGTGTCCTTTCAGGATGATTTGTGAAGGGGTATTTACAAGAGGATGGGCAAATTGCTCATGACTAAAACATTGGAGTAAATCTTTGCACTTTCACCAGCAACCATTAGCTACCTATTAATCTTCAAGGAGAGACCTGGCCTTATGAGCCCCTCCTTACTCTCTGTGCAGATCTTTTGTATCTACACAAGCAACTCAAAATTCAACAGTGCAAGATAGCTCATCCCATAAGGACAGTGGCACAACACCCCTTCCTCTGGCTTTTACATTCTTTCTGCTCCCTCTTTCTTGATGTATCCTGAGCTTTAGAGTAAAAGATATTGATGTCTCATGTTGAACATTCCACAGTGTGATTGTTCTGTTGTCAAGTTCATCAGGTTAGATACTGAGGAAGAGACACATCTCTTGGAAAGGTCTGTGAGATTGTTTCCATAAAGGGCTAACTGAGGGAGGAAGTCTTTTCCCAGAGTGTGCAGCCCACTGAGAAAGAGAACACAGCCCTTTCTTCTACTTGCCTGCCCATGCTCTCATCATGTGTGAATCTATCCTCTTTCAGCTCTTCTTTGTGGACTTTGGAACTGACTTTTGTCAGCCTTCCAACATGTACTGAAGAACAGTAGAATTATCCATGCCTTTAGTGCCAGATTGAGACTACTGAGGCATCCAGACTTGTTGATTGAGCAGTTACCATGTTTCATAGCATACAAGCCTATAGATAGCTAATGTCGGACTGCACAGCTCATATCCTATAAGTTAATCCCAATGAATCCCCTTTATATTCATTCTATTTGTTATGTTTCCCTGGAGAACCCTGACACATAGACACTTTGATCAATTATAGGTCTCAGCAGTAACTGCTGCTCACTACAAAAAAAAGGGGGGGGGGAACTTCTCTAGCTAAAGCTGAGAACAGCACTGTGATGCATAAATATAAGTATTTGGAAGGCAATTTGATAAAGCTACATGTCTAGGAAAATCCCTGTACTAGATTCTCCACTTGAATCATCATGTGCCATAGACTTTTGATCAAGTTTACTACCACCCCTTCAACTTTTATATCATATGTGTTCTGTTATCCTTCTTATCCCCCCTTAAAGCTCTTTGTTTTCCCCAATTTCATTGGCTTCTTTCTAGTCTCCTGATCTCACACTTACTCATTCATAAATGCACATTTATAACAATTAGAAGCTAGGTTCTGCATATGATAGTACATGCAATACTTGTCCTTCTTTTTAAAAAAAATATTTGTTGTTCATTTATTTATTTGAAAGAGAACAGACAGAGAGAAAGAGGCAGAGAATGGGTGCGCCAGGGCCTCCATCCACTGCAAATGAACTCTAGATGTGTGCGCCCCTTGTGCATCTGCCTAACGTGGGTCCTGGAGAATAGAGCCTCAACCCGGGGTCTTTAGGCTTCACAAGCAAGCGCTTAACTGCCAAGCCATCTCTCCAGCCCAGTATTTGTCTTTCTTAACAACCCTTTGAAGACTGTTACTTCAGACCTTACCAAAATCCTATATATGGCTATTGAAAACCTAATAAAGCTTTGAGAAGCTCATATTCATTCTTGAATATTGCCTATATTTTCTTTGAGCACCCCTTTTAAAATCTATATTTTAAGATGTCTTAATAACTCCAAGTCTGCTTCATACTTGCTTATGCTGCAATTCTTTTCTGAAGTAAAGGATCTGGCTTTACCTGAGTGAAGGTCTCTAAAAAGAAGTTCTCTGGGATTGGAGAGATTGCTTAGCAATTAAGGCATTTGCCTGGGAAGCCTAAGGACCTGAGTAAAATTCTCCAGAACCCACATAAACCAGGTGCACATGATGGCACATTTGTCTGGAATTTGTTTGCAGAGGCTAGAGGCCCTGGTGTGCTCTGTCTTTCCCTCTCAAAAAAGAATTTCTTTAGCTGTAGGCAGCAGCACATCTTGGGGCTATTATCTAGTCCCTCACTCCAACACACATACACACACACACACACACACACACACACACGTAGGAAGATCACTGAGGAAAGTATAACATGTATGGGAATATTCTGGACCAGTTAGGATCAAGCCTATCTTTTGGGCATATTTTATGGTTCTTACTAGCATGGTAATTACTGATCTTCACTCAGAACTGCTGAAACAATAGAAAGTCATTCCTGGAATTACAATAGGGATAAAAAGCTTAAATTCATTGCTAAACAACAAGCAGCTTGAATCAGCTTTCAGCTCCTTACAGGTTGAATTATTTACCCAAAAATGTTATGTTGAAATTCTAAACCTGGTACCTCAGAATATAAACTTATTTTAAAAATGTGGTCATTGTTGATGTCACCAGCTAATACAAGGCTACTTTGGAATGTGGTGAGCTCTCAGCACATTTAAGGTTGTTGTTGTTGAAAAAGGACAAGAAAGACATGGTGGAGAGAATGCCAATGAACAGAGGACCATGACAGAGGCTGATAGAGAGTGATGCATCTCTGATGGAGTGATGAAGGAACTGCAAGTGTCAACCATCTTCCTAGGGGTTAGGAAGAGGCAAAAATAATTCTCCTTGTTTTCAACCACTTGACTTCATTCTTCTTGCCTCCAGAGCAGTGCTACACCATATTTCACTTTTAAAAATCAGAATAAAAATATTTATTTGAGTTTTTAAGCATGTCAGTAAAAAGATCCATGTGAATAGTGGAAAATCTGAAATTCAAAACAGAAGAGATAATGTGCAGATAGAGTGATCATAAATGGTGTGCATTTTTATTTTCTTTCAAAAATACAAGTACCCTTACTCATGTCATTTCTTCATTTAAAATTAATTATTATTATTATTTTGGAGAGAGAGACCGAGAGAACTGGCATGCCAGGGTCTCAGCCACTACAATCAAACTCCAGATTCTTGTGCCACCTAGTGGGAACATGTGACATTGTGCTTGCCTCACCTTTGTGTGTCTGGCTTACATGGGATCTGAAGAGTAGAGCATGGGTCCTTAGGCTTCTCAGACAAGCACCTTAAATGCTAAGCCACCTCTCCAGCCCTACTGTTTTAATTACATAAACTTTAGGGGTACACTGTGACAATTTAATCATGAAAACTATGGAATCATCAAATTTTTATTGCTTTTGATATATCTGCCCAAGGAAATTAATATATCATTGTGCCTGTGATGTCTCTGTCTCTGTTATACATCTGCCCAAGGAAAATACATATACTTAATCTTTTTGTGCTCTAGTTTATCCATTAAATATAAATACAAATATCACATCAAAGAGAATAGCAAGAAGATGAGAAAGAAGGAAATAGAGAATCCATCTACTCATCTACAGACAGGATGGGATGTCATCATTTAGGCTCTGGGCTGGAAAAAAATGGAGTCAGACCACAAATGGGTTCCCCTTGAAGCTTTAGTCCTCAAGGATGAGGTAGTTATTATCTATATTTAGGTAATTAGGATTTGACATTGGGGGTTGTTTTGTTTTCATAGAAGCTATAGCATAAAATGCATAATTAAATTCTAACTTTGAAAAAGTTATTTGCCTACAGCAAAAGAGAATGGGCTATAAGGGACCAGGAGAGAATTTACCTCTTAGAACTTTTAAAGAGCAATGTCAGGCCATTTCTTACAATGATTTCACTGGGAACTTAAATTGTCCAAGAGAGGTTTAAATGAAAAAATTTTACAACTTGATAACAGATTGAATAGGTTTAAAGTAGTAAATCAGCACATAAGGAAGATCAGAAAAAAAGGAAAGATGATCAAACAGCAGAACTACTTAAACAAGAAAAGAAGAAAAAAGTTGAGATCAATTACACATAGATTACAAGATCCATTATTTTTGCTAGATATGAGTGACATTTATACATCTGATATTTGTAGATAAATTCTATATATATTTGTAACAGATACATTTTTACCCTGAATGTTCTTGCTACATGGTTGGTGATTTGCATCTATAGATAATAGAACCCATTGGTATAGAAGGAAGTCTCATATGACAAAAAGACTGATTAGGTAGCTGAACTTGATGCAATACTGAAATCAGCTTATGAGTGTGATGGTAGTTAAATAACATGTATTGAGATTTTATAAGACAATCATTTGGGAACAAAGCTGACCTATCACTGTTAGAGAGGTTTATAAGGTAACATGCTTAGCACAGTGAAAAGAGGACAGTAGAGGAAAAAGGAGAGAAGACAAGGGTAAGACACAAACAGGGAGAAGAAGAAGGAACATGATTTTTCACAACATAAAAAAATGGTGCACTAGAAGTACTATACCTGGTC
Organism: Jaculus jaculus; assembly: GCF_020740685.1. Lineage (NCBI taxonomy): Eukaryota > Metazoa > Chordata > Mammalia > Rodentia > Dipodidae > Jaculus > Jaculus jaculus. Next base: position 100,528,331 of record NC_059108.1, on the reverse strand, counting down.
AAAAACGACAGCAGGGTCTGGGGAGATGGGTGGCTCATTGGGTAATGTGCTTGCCAAACAATCATGAGGACTCCATTTAACACTCAGTAACCAATAAAAGTTTGGTGGGAAGACATATGCCTGTAATTCTAGTGCTGTAAAGATGTGAACAGGAGACTCACTAGGATTTGCAGGCTAGCAAGCCTAGCTGAATCAGCTCCAGATAGAGATGCTACTTCAAAGAAAAAGGTCGAACCAGTAAAGATGCTTACACAGACACATACATGCACCTGTACATAAGCAGGTACATCATATTCAGATACACAAAAATCCTGAAGCAATAAATGAAGCAACTTTAGTATAAAATTAAAACAATTTCAGCAAAGCATGCAACAATGTGGCCATAACTTCTTTGAAGAAGTAAACTGATATATGAGCTTGATGTTTTTGACAGTTTTGATTCTTGTTTTCATTTTTGTTTTTGTTGTTTTCTTAAAGCAGCTTTTCACTTTAGCCAGGTTGACCTGGAACTCACTTTGTAGCACTAGGTTGGCCTCAAACTTATGGAGCTACTCCTTACCTCAGTCTCCCAAGTGCTGGGATTAAAGGCCTGTACCACCATACCTGGTTTGACAATTTAGATTCTTAACTAAAGCTGGGTACATAAGTACTTTCAGAGAATAAAATTAATGATTTTTTTAAAAAGCACATGAGAACTACACCACTTCTTTAATATAACATATGCTTCTATTTTAGACAGCAACATACCTGTTGGGTAGTTTCCATCTATTTTTGACATTTTAGTATTCATTATTAGTAGACAAATATATTTGCAAAGTCACTTATCAAAAAAGATCCACATATGGGAAAGTTTATTTCAGTTTTAAAATATTTTATTTAGTTATTAGAGAGAGAGAGAGAGAGAGAGAGAGAGAGAGAGAGAAAGAAAGAAAGAGAGAGAGAGAGAGAAAGAGAAGATGGGTGCCCCATGCTCTTTAGCCACTGCAAAGGAACTCCAGACACTTGAAGCATCTTGTGCTTCTGGCTTTGTGTGTGTACTGGGAAATTGAACCTGATCCTTTGGCTTTGCAAGCAAGTACCTTAAATACTAAGCCATATCTCCAGCCCTTACTTCAGTTTTACCTGAAAAACCTTGTAAGGCAGTTTAAATATAGGCCCTCTTCTCCCCATGGAACAAGGAATACAGGGGAAAGGATATTGGGCATGTTACTCAGGCTCATTGACATCCCAGTGGCCTTCCTAGTGGGTCAGGGTGTCTCCTTCCACTAATGCTTGATGAATTCAACTCCAGGCATAACACAATACAACCAGTGGATTTTCCTCATCTATTAGTTGTCATCTAACAGAGAACTTTTCTAAGAATAAAAGTGATATCTATTATCTCATCAGTAAAAACTATGACAACTATCCATGCAGACATTTATGATTGGGCCAAGCCATGTTTCATTCACATTAGGGCTTACAGGTAGGTGGGGATCATAGTTACAGCTGAGAGGTTTATTTGTGAGACATGACTGCCTGGGGAGGAGCAATATGTTTTCTGTGAGGGATGATGGCAGAGGGTATGTCTATTATGTAGGTAAACAGAAGTGGTTGTCACAATGAGTGAAGCCATTCATTTTAATAAGTGACCTAGAATGACACATTGAGGATTTAACACATTTTACATTATTTTGCTTCTTCTGCAGGAAAAAATTCTATAATTTCTGACTTGGGGAGATAGAGGAAGAGAGTAAACCCAAAATGGGAGGGGAAAATAAATGTATTAATGATTATTCTAGGAGAGTAGCTGGACCTCTGACAATAATTAATAATTTTTCTGGTGAATGCTACCGCTACCATCTTGCCCAGTGAGATAGGCTTCTGGCTGCTGGAAGGTCAAACTCCACTATGAAGGATCAGATAATCTGCATTTTCAAGACTTGCTGTAAAATTACCAAAACCCTAGAAAATTAGGAATTAGGATAAGGATGGCAGTTATCACTGAATTTGATTTCAGACTCTCTTAGTTATACTTCTCTGGGACTTGCTAGCAAGAGCTGAATGTCTACATGGAAGCAACAGCAGATAGTACAGATTCTTTTCACTCAGGTAATTTGAAGAACAAAGAATCCTGCAACTATTGGAATGCACTCCTTAGTTCTGTCACCACTATCATGTGGTATAGAAATGACTGCAGACAGAAAGAGAATTCTGGTGGCAATTGGAAATTATACCATTAAGTATTTTTGCTTGCTATGTGAATATTTGTACCTTTCCACTTCTCTGCCAATTCATATGGTGAAACACCAAGGCAGTATAACTAGGTAGGATGAGGGTCATGACAAGGTTAGTGGTACATGAAACTGGAGATACCATAAACAGAATCAGTGTCCTTGAAATGAGACCTCACAGAGATTCCAGGTTCTTTCTCCAAGTGAGCTAATGGTGAGAAGGCTGCCATTTATGAAGAAGCAGTGACCACCAAGGCATGGAACCTTCCAGCTCCTTACAGAGCCTTCCTTTCCCAGCCTCCTGCAAGATAAGGAATACAGTTCTTTTGTACAAAAGCTAAGCCATCAATGATATTGTCATAGTGTCCAGACAAACTAAGCATGCCTTTTCATAAATATAACTAATGATTCCTGTGGGTTAGTCAGGTAAGCAATGACTAGAAAAGATAACAAAAAGTGTCATGTGCTTGGGGCGAAAGTAGGTGAAAGAATGTGAGAGAAAACTGCCTCCAAATAAATATTATTTCAGAGGGTAGTTGATTCCATCCTAGATGCATGGTAACAAAAGACTGCCAATCTGAAGATTTTCTTTTCTTTTTTTTGCAACAATACTCAGCTTAGGTACAAGTGATCCACACTGATCTTGAAAGGGAGTAGTTTTCAGAGTGGATACAGTGGGATAAGAAAGAAAGGACTTGGAGAGAGCTACTGAGCAGTCATATAAGTGGTAGGTAATATGCTAGCTCAGGAAAAAAAAAATTCTCAAAAGGGGTTGAAGTGTGAACATGTGGAGGGATCAAGGGGCTTTGGACTTATAAGACAGGTTGATAAGAATGAGAAAATTGGACTGATAGGAGATTGCAGATGGCTTTTGGGGCATGAGAAACGCTGGAATAGCAGCCATTCTAAGAAAATTGCAGTTTCGACAATGGCTGTGGGAATGGACCGTATGGGTAGAGGCTGTAGAGTTTAGTCAATTGATGGGCTGACAGCGCTGACTCTTCTAACCTGGGGTCTCCTGTGGTTGGGGCTCAGGAAGCAGAGTCTGTTTTACAGAATCTATAGTTAACTCTCAATTGGCAAGACCAAATTGTACAATGACATAAATTTGTACTCACTTTAATATGAAATTCTTTGTTTTCTATATGTGGGCTGTCATTATCTCATTTATTTCCTGTGCCTACTATAAGCTCCAGTTTGTTTGCCCTTCTTTTTTTTTTTAATTTAATTTATTAGTTTTCTTTTTAGTAAATACAGGCAGTTTGGTACCATTATTTAGGCTCATCTGTGATCTACCCCCTCCCATTAGACCCTCCTTGTTAATGAAAATGGGTCGTGCATTGTGGAGTTAGCCCCCAGTTATTGGTATGATAAATGTCTCTGCATGTCATGACCCAACATGTGACTCTGACATTCTTTCCGCCCCCTCTTCCGCAAAATTTCCCTGAGCCATGTTGGGTTCATTTTTGGTCTGCTTCAGTGCTGAGGTGTTGGGGGCCTCTGAAGCTCTGGTTCTCTGATTTGGTAGGAGTTGATTTTTCTCTGCGTTGATCTCCTTCCCCTTTGTGCTGGTATCCAGTTCACAGGAAAACATCACCCTTGCTTATTTCGCCAGTTGTCCTTAGTTTCAGTTGGGCCCCTTTTGAGGTATGTTGGGGCAGCTCTCTTCTTAGGATCTGCATCTATCTGGAAAGAGAAGCAGATTCTCCTACGGTGAGTAAGTTAGCACCCAGAAAATTGAGATAACACTTACTTTTTTGATAGACAGTTTGATAGGTGTAGGCCCTCTTATATCCCGTGATTGATGATAGCTTGATATTGTAGAGTGGGCTTGTGTTTGGGTATGGTTCTGACTTGTTTCCCAGTTCCAGCTATGGGTCTAGTACCACTGAGTGGATCAGTTAGCCAAATCAAGAGTAATTGATTCCTCACCATGGCTGTGTACCACTGTTGCACTTGTGTGGGCATCACATCCGGTTATTTGTTGCTAATTAGGTTAAACAATGTGTTGCTTGGACAGATCTTGGTCATTTCCCCCAGTCGCCTTTGTAGCACCTTCTGGCACTAGACACGCTGACTGTCTGGGGACTGACTCTCTCCTGGCTTCCAGCCATGTCATTCCATTTTACGCGTCAGCTGTGTATGGAGTCTTCAGCAATAGGGTCTTACCACTGGCCTTTGGTGGGTCATCACATACTCTGACAGAAGTCTGTCATTGTTTTGGGAAACCTTGTAGGTTTCTCTGATCAAAAGCTCATTGTAGATGGTAGGCCCAAGCTGGAAGTGGGGGTTACAGGTCAGTGTCCACTAAGAAATTGAGGAAAAAGATAACTAATATACAAGAGTTAGAGAGGAGAGAGATAGAGGGGAGAGGGGGAGAGGGAGGGAGGGAAGATGTCAGAGATTTAGGTCAGTTTTGATCCTACCCTCTCCAGTGTCTTGTGGTTCAGGTGTTTCCTGTAAGGGTCTAGTGAAGGTTCAGCCACTTGGTCTGTCTTTTAGGAAGTAGAATTTTATGGTACCATTGCTGTTTGGGTCCGGATTACTGTTTTCCACCCTTTGATTCCCTCCCTGCCCTCCCATCCATCGTATTGTCTAGTCCATGAGGTGCTTGCTGGGTATGTAAGGCATCTTGGGCAGATTCAGGTTAGGTGCTGCAGATGAGTGAGACTATGTGTCGATTTTTTTTCTGTGATTGGGTAAGTTCGCTGAGAATGATCTGTTCCAGGTTCAACCATTTTTCCTCAAATTTCTTTATGTCGTTTTTTCTTACTGCTGTATAGAATTCCGTTGTGTAGATACACCACATCTTTGTTATCCATTCTTCTAATGATGGACATCTGGGTTGATTCAAGATTCAGGGAGTACTTTTGATCAGGCTCTGGGACTTATCTACTTTGATCTTTTTTGTTTTTTCAAGGTAGGGCCTCACTCTGGTCCAGGCTGACCTGGAATTAACTATGTAGTCTCAGTGTGGCCTCAAACTCATGCAATCCTCCTACCTCTGTCTCTGGAGTACTGGGATTAAAGGTGTGTGCCACCATGCCCACCTGATCTTTTCTTTTCAATAGTTAACTTTATTTTTCTGGGGACATAGATTTAGACTTAATAGAGAAAAAAAAAAGTTCTTTGTAACATCATATTTTAGTCTAACAAATACTTTCATTTATCTGAGTATATTTGTTCAGAAACTACCCCAAAATACCTTATTGAAAATGAAACTAAAAAGTTTCTTATATTTTCCTCAATCATATAAATTTAATTTCTCAGAAAGCCTGTTCATGGTAAATTTAAAATTCTATAAGTCTGTATAAAAATATATTAATTACAAATTTCTTAGTGATATTCCCTTCTAATCTGATTAAAGAAACTAAAAATTCTTCTTTAAGGATTAAAACTTGATTTTATGTTTTAGTAACTCATTGGAGTAATATAATACGGGGACAAAGTTATTTAAGAATAGCTAAAGATATTTCACTTTGCCTACTTTTGTAGCAGAATAAAATCAGGATGAGTTTGAATTTTATAAGTTGTTTTATAATGAGAAGAAAATCATTCTCACAAAAAGGAAAAAAGTGATCATTTCTAAGCTTCAAACAAATGTGTAGGAGATTTACCTGTTGTAACAAAAACATAATCCTAAAATTGATAGTTGATAGATTTTTACAAATAACTCAGTGCAAGGAAATCCATCTGGAAAATGACAAAATGATGAAAGATACTGTTGTAAGGAATATTAGTGAAGATTGAAACTTGTGCTAAAAAAGCCATCCTACCACTGAGAACATCATTAAAGCTATTTACCAACCAGTATGCATTGCCAAACGTACACATTTGAAGTGATTGATTAGAAAATATCTGAATTTATATTTTGTGCACTCACCCAGAAGAACAGAAATAATCCAAATCTACTGTAAAGTATCAAGCATTTTTTAATCAAGAAAGTTTGTTTATTTCTTGTTTATTTAATGCAATGGAAAAATGAAGAAAGCATATTTTCAGGGAAAATGTCACTAGAATTTATAACGAAAAGGAAATCAAGTAGAACATAGATGGGAACTGGGATCACTTGTATGGAAAAGACATAAGCACCTCACATATTTATAATCTATCATCCTTTTCACTGTGAAACCAAACATTTTCTCTGAGTCTTAATGCTAAGCATTGTAAATACGTTAATCACTGGCTATAACTGAATACTGTCTACTGGTCATCATTCCAAACTTTTATGTACATGAGCCATCCCTACATATCCACAGCATGTTGGCTTGCAGATTCTACAAAGAACCAGATGCAAAAACAGGTAAAATGAACTATTCCCATATCATATATTCATACAACCACAGTACAATGATGTGACCCCAACCATACAAGTTTTTTTTGTGTGTGTTCTTTTACCATCCTCAATAACTTTATATAAAAGAACATTATTCTAAAACTATGTATTGTCTTTCCATTTATTTAATAAATCTAGAAAGGGAACAAAGGTACAAGATATACATTCTTGGTATCCTAAAATATTTGTACTTTTTTATTTGGTATTTTTGCACAACTTTCCAAAAATTATAGAAAAACAGGATTTTTAAACAAAAGAATACATTAGAATTGATTAAACTCTTATGACAGATGGTAGGCATAAGGTTAGGGTAAGCAGTGAAAGTTTTGGAGGAAGTAATAAGAGAATTTATTGGTTTCACTAAATAACCAGAGCCCACGTTCTATATTAGAAATACTCAAATCCCAGATTTGTGCTAGGAAGCTGTATAGACTTGGATTAGCCACATACTTTCAATTATCTTAGTGAAGAGAAAAAAAAAAACTAATTTATTTGACAATTATTTCCAAATAGCATTGGTTAATGGGAATTGAATGCTTAGTGAAATAATCGATAAATTGAAAAAAATCAACACATTTATAAACAAACAACATGAACAAATGATGTGTTAATTTTCTTTTACATTTAGCCCTGTAGCATTATGTAATAGTCATGGAGACAACTTTCAGTTTTCCTTATCCAAATCATACAGTCCAAGTATCACAATGATAATCATAATACAATATGGTCATACAATTTAACTTTGCAGTTAAGAATTTATCATTCTAATCAACACACAAAATGTATTGTTCTACAAAATGTTCACACACTAGGTAACTTGGATATAGAGTAGAGTTAATGCATTAAAATGTATGCACGCTACTAATCTGGGTTTTCCTGGTAGTTATTAGTTTTAGAGTAAACCAAGATAGATATTAGGAGTAAGCATAACTTTAATTGATTAAAAAACATGCCAACGGCGGGACCCAAGCAGGAGCAGAATTTGGCAGCAACTTCAGCGGCTCCAGCACCGGTACCAGTGGCCCCAGCAGCAGCGGACCCAGGAGCGGCAGCGGTGACAGATCCCACAGCAGCGACTTCGGGGGAGCAGCACCGGTGGACACGGCAACGGCAGCTTCAGCAGCGGTGGGGGCTCCGGGGGTGGCGCCTACAACAGCTGCAGAGACGGCGGCAGCGGCTCGGTTTGCCCCGTAGGAAAAGCAAGTGCCCAGCTCCAGAAATCAGAACAGCAGCCCGACGACCCAGGCAGCAACTTGACTGAGACCACAATCACCCAAGGTAACTGGGATTGCACCAGGGAAGGGTCTCACTTGGTCACAAGCTGACTTGGATACCTCAACAGACCAGAAATCTAAACCTCTTTGTTGATAGAGGATCTGGTCATTATAATAACTACTCTTGCATACATACTCGGGGCTGTTTTTGATGGAATGGGTACAGTGTTTAGCTAAATTTTAGAATCTACCAGTATATTATTCCACTACCTTAAGGTCCTACCCTGAAAATATATTACACCAAATCAATTGATACAGCTAAGAATACACAGCTAGCTAGAAAATCCAAGCATTCACTTAATCCAAGATGCAAAAATATATACATTATAACACAAGAAACACTAAAAAGCAAGACGATATAAATCCACCTAAAAGTATTAATGCATCAGAAATGTCCTCCAGTGAGAAAGAGTTAGAGGAAATGCCTGAGAAAGAGTTCAAAAGAATAATTATAAATATGTTCAAAGAGGTCAAAGAACACATGAAAACAATCAAAGAAGAAATCAAAGAGGAAATCAAAGAGGAAATCAAAGGAATCAAAGAAGAGGCAGGACACCAATTTAATGAAATAAAGAAGGCAATACAAGACATAAATAGAGAAATAGAAATAATAAAGAAAAACCAGTCAGAATTACTAGCAATGAAGAACACAGTTAATGAAATAAAAAACTCTGTAGAAAATCTCACCAGTAGGATGGATGAGGGAGAGGACAGAATATCTAAGCTAGAAGACCAGGTGGCAGACCTAATGCAGTCCAACAAAGAGAAAGACAAACTTATAGAAAAGTATGAGTGGGAATTTCAAGATATTCGGGACACTATGAAAAGATCCAATATAAGAATTCAGGGCATAGTAGAAGGAGAAGAACTCCACTCCAGAGGCATAGTAGGCATCTTCAACAAAATCATAGAGGAAAATTTCCCCCAAATTGGGAAAGAGGTGCCAATACAGATACAGGAAGCCTTTAGAACCCCAGCCAGACAAAACCCAGAAAGAACCTCTCCTCGCCATATTATAATCAAACTTCCAAACACACACACCAAAGAAAAAATATTGAAAGTAGTTAGGGAGAAAAATCAAGTTACCTACAAAAGCAAGCCCATCAGGATTACAGCAGATTATTCAACACAAACTTTTAAAGCCAGAAGGGCTTGGAGTGATATATTCCAAGTTCTGAAAGATAACAACTGTCAACCAGGGTTACTTTATCCTGCAAAGTTATCCATTCAAATAGATGGAGAAATAAAGACATTCCATGACAAAAGCAGGTTAAAGGAGTATTTGAAGACAAAACCAGCTCTACAGAAAATACTTGATAGAATCCTCCATGCTGAACAAAAGGAAAAGCACACATATAAGGAACCTAGAAAAAACAAGCTATACTCAAATACCAGTTAACAGAAGAGAGCAAAGGTAGAACCAGAAACACACACACACAAAAAAAATGGCAAACATAAATACACACCTTTCAATAATATCTCTTAATATCAACAGTCTCAATACCCCAACGAAAAGACATAGATTTGCAGACTGGGTTAAAAAGAAGGATCCTACAATTTGTTGTCTCCAAGAAACTCACCTTTTTACAAAGAATAGACATTATCTTAGGGTGAAAGGTTGGAAGACGGTGTTTCAAGCAAATGGGCCTAGAAAACAAGCAGGGGTTGCTATCCTAATATCAGACAGGGTAGACTTTAGTCCGACGTTAGTCAAGAAAGATAAGGAAGGTCACTTTATATTGATTAAGGGCACACTCCAACAGGAGGACATTATAATCCTAAACATATATGCACCTAACATGGGGGCTCCCAAATTCGTCAAACAAATACTATTAGAAATAAGGTCACAGATAACACCAAACACAGTGGTGGTGGGTGACTTTAACACCCCACTCTCATCAATTGACAAGTCATCCAGGGAAAGAATAAACAGAGAGGCATCTGGACTAAATCAGGTCATAGAAGGAATGGACCTAACAGATATATACAGGACATTTCATCCAAAGGCTGCAGAATATACATTCTTTTCAGCAGCATATGGAACATTCACTAAAATAGACCATATATTAGGACACAAAGCAAATCTTAACAAATTCAGGAAAATTGAAATAATTCCTTGCATTCTATCTGACCACAATGGAATTAAACTACAAATCAGTAGCAAGAAAGGCTATAGAGCATACACAAAATCATGGAAACTAAACACTACACTACTAAATGATGAGTGGGTCAATGAAGAAATCAAAAAGGAAATCAAAAAATTTATAGAGTCAAACGATAATGAGAACACAACACACCAAAATCTCTGGGACACAATGAAGGCAGTTCTAAGAGGTAAATTTATAGCCTTAAGTGCCTATATTAAGAAATTAGAAAGGTCGCAAGTAAACGACCTAATGCTTCGCCTTAAAGCCTTGGAAAAAGAAGAACAAGGTAAACCAAAAATCAGTAGATGGGAAGAAATAGTAAAGATTAGGGCAGAAATTAATGAAATAGAAACAAAAAGAACAATCCAAAGAATTAATGAAACAAAGAGTTGGTTCTTTGAAAGGATAAACAAGATTGATAAACCCTTAGCAAATCTGACCAAAAGAAAGAGAGAAGAGACACAAATTAATAAAATCATAGATGAACAAGGTAACATCACAACAGATTCCAGAGAAATTCAAAAATCATAGGGACATACTATAAAAGCATATACTCCACAAAGTATGAAAATCTGAAAGAAATGGATGATTTCCTTGATCTATATGACCTACCTAAATTAAATCAAAATGAGATTAATCACTTAAATAGACCTATAACAAACATGGAGATCCGAACAGTTATCAATAATCTCCCAACTAAAAAAAGCCCAGGCCCAGATAGATTCACTGCTGAATTTTACCAGACTTTCAAGGAAGAGCTAACAACATTGCTTCTTAAGCTTTTCCAGGAAATAGAAAAAGAAGGAATTCTACCAAACTCCTTCTATGAGGCCAGCATCACCCTGATACCAAAACCAGGCAAAGATAGAACAAAAAAAGAAAATTACAGACCAATCTCCCTCATGAACATAGATGCAAAAATTCTCAACAATATATTGGCAAACAGAATACAAGAGTATATCAAAAAGATCATTCACCCCGACCAAGTAGGCTTTATCCCAGAGATGCAGGGATGGTTCAACATACGCAAATCTATAAATGTAATACATTACATAAACGGGTTGAAGGACAAAAATCTCATGATCATCTCATTAGACGCAGAGAAAGCATTTGACAAAATCCAACATCCCTTCATGATAAAAGTCCTACAGAGACTGGGAATAAAAGTAACATATCTCAATATAATAAAGGCTATTTATGACAAGCCTACAGCCAACATATTACTAAATGGGGAAAAACTGGAAGCTTTTCCACTAAAATCAGGAACAAGACAAGGGTGTCCACTGTCTCCACTTCTATTTAATATAGTTTTGGAAGTCTTAGCCATAGCAATAAGGCAAGAGACACACATAAAAGGGATACAAATTGGAAAGGAAGAAATCAAGTTATCACTATTTGCAGATGACATGATTCTATACATAAAGGACCCTAAAGACTCTACTAGCAAGCTGTTAGAGCTAATCAAAACCTACAGCAATGTAGCAGGATACAAAATAAATACACAGAAATCAGTAGCCTTCATATATGCTAACAACAAACACACAGAGGATGAAATCAGAGAATCACTCCCATTCACAATTGCATCAAAAAAAATAAAATACCTTGGAATAAACCTAACTAAGGAAGTAAAGAATCTATACAATGAGAACTTTAAGACACTCAAGCGAGAAATTGCAGAAGACACTAGAAAGTGGAGAAACATCCCTTGTTCCTGGCTTGGAAGAATCAATATCGTGAAAATGGCAATCTTACCTAAAGCAATCTACACATTTAATGCAATCCCTATCAAAATTCCAAAGGCTTTCTTCATGGAAATAGAAAAAACAATCCAAAAATTCATTTGGAATCATAAAAAACCTCGAATATCTAAAATAATACTGAGCAACAAAAAAGAGGCTGGTGGTATCACCATACCTGATTTTAACCTATACTACAGAGCCATAGTAACAAAAACAGCATGGTACTGGCACAAAAACAGACATGTAGATCAGTGGAACAGAATAGAGGACCCAGATGTAAGCCCAAGTAGCTATAGCCACCTGATATTCGATAAAAATGCCAAAAATACTCATTGGAGAAGAGACAGCCTCTTCAGCAAATGGTGTTTTGAAAACTGGATAAATATCTGCAGAAGGATGAAAATAGATTCTTCTATCTCGCCATGCACAAGAATTAAGTCCAAATGGATTAAAGACCTTAACATCAGACCGGAAACTTTGAAACTGCTAGAGGAAAAAGTAGGGGAAACCCTCCAACATATTGGTCTTGGCAAAGACTTTCTAAATACAACCCCAATTGCTCAGGCAATAAAACCACAGATTAACCACTGGGACCTAATGAAATTACAAAGATTTTGCACCGCAAAGGACACAGTGAAAAAAGCAAAGAGGCAACCTACAGAATGGGAAAAAATCTTCGCCAGCTATATATCTGATAAAGGATTAATATCTAGGATATACAAAGAACTCAAAAAGTTAACTAATAAGGAATCAAACAGGCCAATCAAAAAATGGGCTAAGGAGCTAAATAGAGAGTTCTCAAAGGAAGAAATACGAATGGCATATAAGCACCTAAAAAAATGTTCTACGTCACTAGTCATCAGGGAAATGCAGATTAAAACTACATTGAGATTCCATCTCACTCCTGTCAGATTGGCCACCATCATGAAAACAAATGATCATAAATGTTGGCGGGGATGTGGAAAAAAAGGAACCCTTCTGCACTGCTGGTGGGAATGCAATCTGGCCCAGCCATTGTGGAAAACAGTGTGGAGGTTCCTAAAGCAGCTAGAGATTGATCTACCATATGACCCAGCTATAGCACTCCTAGGCATATATCCAAAGGACTCATCTCATTTCCTTAGAAGTACATGCTCAACCATGTTTATTGCTGCTCAATTTATAATAGCTGGGAAATGGAACCAGCCTAGATGTCCCTCAACAGATGAGTGGATAATGAAGATGTGGTACATTTATACAATGGAGTTCTACTCAGCGGTAAAGAAAAATGAAGTTATGAAATTTGCAGAAAAATGGATGGACCTGGAAAGTATTATACTAAGTCAGGTAACCCAGGCCCAGAAAGCCAAGCGCCACATGTTCTCCCTCATATGGGGATCCTAGCTACAGATGACTGGGCTTCTGTGTGAGAATGAAAATACTTAGTAGCAGAGGCCAGTAAGTTGAAAAGGAGACATAAAGGGTGGAGAAAGGAAGGGAGGAGGATACTTAATAGGTTGATATTGTATATATGTAATTACAATGATTGTAATGGGGAGGTAATATGATTGAGAATGGAATTTCAAACGGGAAAGTGTGGGGGTGGGGAGGGAGGGAATTACCATGGGATATATTTTATAATCATGGAAAATGTTAATAAAAATTTAAAAAAAAAAAAAAAAAAACATGCCAAATTTCAATTTAATTTTAATATTTATTTATTTATTTATTTATTGAAAGTGACAGAGAGAGAAAGAGGCAGAGAGAGAGAGAGAGAATGGGCATGCCAGGGCCTCCAGCTACTGCAAATGAACACCAGACGCATGCACCCCCTTGTGCATCTGGCTAACATGGGTCCTGGAGAATCGTCCCTCGATCCGGGGCCCTTAGGCTTCACAGGCAAGTGTTTGACCACTAAGCCATCTCTAAAGCCCTCAATTTAATTTTTAAATATGACATTATTGCTTAATTGAGGAAAATTACAAGTCCATGACATTAATGGTTGGGAAAATTGACATGTATGTATCTACTTATACTTTAGTTCAGTAATATAATGAGAGAAAATCAAATTATAACCAAGGTGTATAATTTCTGAGTAAGAATCTGTTTAGAGAGCAAGTTGAAAGTTATACACACCAAACACATGCTACATATAGAGAAATGGAGTATATTATTGCCTTTCACATCAAGAAAATTGATCTTTTTTTCTCTTTCCATCATTTTTTTACTAGACATGGACATATTTTTTTGTAAACCACACTTCTTGGTTCCATTATTTCCCTCATCCCAGCTCCTTCTCTGAAGAGGCCTTCCTCATTGGGCATGCAGGTCAACCCCATGGGGATTGTGCGTCATGCATTATGGGCAGGGGAGGCAATGTCTCTGTGCAAAATGTCCCAACCTGTGGCTCTCACAATCTTTCTGCACCTTCTTCTGCAAAATTCCCTGAGCCATTTGGGGAGAATTTTAAGTCTACATCAGTGATGGGCACTTAGGAGTCTCTGGATCTCTGGTTTGGTAGGTATTGTGTGTCCTCAGTATCTTTCTCCATCACCTTTGTGCTAGTATCAGATTCACTAAGAAATCAGCACTTTTGCTCATGTCACCAGTTCCTCTGTGGTTTTAGCTTGGGACCAGGGTGGAGTGCACTGGGTTGTTTATCTCCTCAGGTCCATTTCCTGTCTGAAAAAGAGAAACAGATTCTCCAATGGAGAATGAAGTCAGCACCAGTTAAATGTGATAACCATTATTAATTTAGAGAGAATTAAGATGATTTAGACTCTCTTATGATCTAAGGTTAGTGGGAGCTTGACAATGGAAAGCAGAATCATTACCTGGATGTGGTTCTGACTTGTTCTCCAGTTCCAGATATGGTTTCCTTTTCACTGAGCAGATCTGTTAGTCAATCCAAGAGCAGTTGGTTACCCACCATGGCTGTGTGACACTATTGCATTTTTGTGAGTATCGTGTCAGGTTGTTTGTTTCTGAGTCGCTTAGACTTTGAGATGCTTGGACAGATATTGGCCACTTTCCCACAGTACCTCATGTAGCACCTAGATGGGCTAATTGTCTGGGGGCTGGCTTTCCACCGGATTCCAATCAGGTCTCTCCATGGTCCATATCAATAGCAGTTGGTGCCTTCAGCAGTAGGGTCTTACCATTAACCTCTGGTGAGTAATCAAGTGCTCTGAAAGAAGTCTATCTTGTTTGTTTTGGGAGATCTAGTATGTCTCTGATCAATAGCTCATTATGGATGTAGACCACATCCTGGTACAGGGAATTACAGGCCAGTACCAAAGGAAAAGAAGAAAGAAAGAAAAACAAAACAAAAACAGAGAACAAAGAGAAACAGCAGAAATTCAGGGTTAGATTTTATCTCACTTTCTCCAGGACCCTTCAATTCAGGTGCTGCCTCTAAGGTTCTCTTGGGTATTCCACCTTTTATTCTGACTTCCAGGACATAGGATTCTATGGTACCAGTTCAATTTGGGTTCAGTTTTGTGCCCCCCCCCACTCTTATTCTTCCCTCAAGCCATATACTCCTATTGTCCTAGCCTCAAGATGCTATTCATTTATGTGAGCAACTTGGGCTGCTACAGGTTAGGAACTGCAGATGAGTTAAATCATGTGACAGTTGACTTTCTGTGATTGTGTGAGATCACTTAGAATGATCTGTTCCAAGTTGGATCATTTTTCTACAACTTTCAACATGTCATTTTTTTATTGCTGAATAGAATTCCATCCTGTAGATATATGACATCTTGATTATCCATCCATCCAATGATGGACACCTGTGTTCATTCCAGTTTTTAGCTATTATGAGTTGAGCAGCTGAAAAAATGGTTAAGAAAATATCTGAACTGAGTTGTGGAGCTTTTATGGTAAATGCTCACTGAGGGAATAAGGGTCTTTGGTAACTATATATTCACCCTTTTCAGGAGTCTCCATATTAATTTCCACAGTGGTTGTACAAGCTTATATTCCCACCAACAGTGAATGAGTGTTCTTATGTCTCCACAGCCTTGCCAACTTATGTTTTCATTTGCATTTTCAATGCTTGCTATCCTTACTGGGGTAAGGTGGAATTGCACAGTTGTTTTAATTTGCATTTCCCTACTGATTAGGGGTGTAGAATATTTCCTTAAGTGTGTGTTAGTCATTTGTAATTCTTCCTCTAAGAACTCCCTATTTAGTTCTCTGCCCCACTTTTGGAGTGGGTTGTTTGATTTTTTTATTGTTTGGTTTTATGAGTTCTTTGTAGGGTCTATATATTAGGCTTCTGTTAGTGGTAGAGCTTTCAAGGATTTATCCTATTCAGTGGGTAATCTATTGGCTCTGCTTATGGTATACTTGTCTGTGCAGAAGCTTTTTTACTTCCTGAGATCCCATTGGTTGAGCACTTGTTTAATTTCCCTGGCTACTGGGGTTTTGTTCAGGAAGTCTTTTCCCAGTCCTATATCATGGAGAGTGCCTCCTATGTTTCCTTCCAGTAGTTAAAGAGCTCATGTCTTATCTTGAGGTCTTTGATCCATTTGGACTTGATTTTTGTCTATGGCAAAATGAGTGGGTCTAATTTCATTTTTATACATATGGTCATCCAATTTGTCCAATACCATTTGTTGAAGATGTCTTTTCTCCAGTGTACATTATTGACACCCTTGTCAAAGATCAAGCATCTATAGTTGCTTGCCCTAAGGTTTGCATCTTTAATTATGTTCCACTGGTCTAGGTTTCTGTTTTTATTCCAGTACCATGCTGTTTTTGTCATTATGACTTTGTAATATAGTGTTAGATAAGGTATGGTGACACCACCAGAGGTGTTTGTTTTGCTGAGGATATATTTGGATATCTGAGGCTTTCTGCCATCCCATGTGAAAGTTGAGATCATTTTTCAATCCCTATGAAGAATGATGTTGGTATAATTATTGGTATTGCATTAAATCTGTATATTACTTTTGACAGGATTGCCATTTTCATAATATTAATTCTAACAATCCAGAAGCATGGGAGGTCTTTCCATCTTCTCAAGTCCTCCTTTGTTTCTTTCTTGAGAGTTTTTTTTTTAATGTTTTAATTTTATAGTTCTTTCACATCCTTATTTAGTATTATTCCAAGGTAGTTAATTTTCTTTTGTTCCTATTGAAAATGGGACAGCCTTACTGATTTTTTTTCTCAATATATTTTTCCTTTGCATATAGAAAACTACTACTTTTGTGTATTGATTTTGTAACCTGCCACTTTGCTGAATGAAATTATCACCTTCAGAACTTTTGAGACAGAGACTTTCAGTTCACTTTTGTATAGGATCATGTCATCTGAAAATAGAGCTAACTAGGCTTGTTCCTTTCCAATTTGAATCCCTTTTATGTCTTTCTCCTGTCTTGCTTGGGCTAGTACTTCTAGTACTATGTTGAAGAGCAGTGGTGGAAATGGGTGCCCCTATCTTGTTAGTGATCTCAGTGGGAACTCCTTGAGTTTTTTTCCCCATTAAGTATTACTTGAGCTTTAGCTTTATACTTACCCTTTATTGCATTGAGATATAAATGATTAATACCTATTCTTTCCAGTGATGTTGCATTTTGTCAAAAGCCTTTTTTGCATCAATTGAGATGACATTCTTATGGTTCAGTTTATTAATGTGATGTGTTACATTGGCTGATTTCCATATGTTAAACCATCTCTGAATCCCTGGGATTAGGTATTAGGCCTATAGCTTTCTTTCCATGTTGCATCTCTGTCTGGTTTTGGTATCAGGGTGATGTTAGCTTCATAAAAGGAGTCAGGGAGGAGTGCTTGGTCTCTGATTATGCAGAATAGTTTGACAAAAATTGGCTTCATTTATTCTATAAAGGTTTGATAGAAATCATCTGACAAGCCATACAGTTCTGGACTTTTCTTTTAGGGGAGGTTTTTTTTTTGTTTGTTTGTTTGCTTGTTTGTTTTTATTTATTTAAGAGTTACAGACAGAGAGGGAAATAGGCAGAGAGAAGGAGGGAGAGAGAGAGAGAATGGGCACATCAGGGTCTCCAGCCACTGAAAATGAACTCCAGATGCATGCACCCCCTTGTGCAACTGGCTTACATGGGTTCTGGGAAATTGAGCTTCGAACCTGCGTCCTTAGGCGTCACAGACAAATGCTTAACTGCTAAGCCATCTCTCCAGCCCTGGGGAGGTTTTTTTTTTTTTTTTAAATTACCTTTTCAACCTCCATGAATGTGATAGGTTTGTTTAGATAATTAAGCTGTTCTGAGCTTAGTTTTGGTACATGGTATGTGTCTAGGAATTTATCCATTTCTTCCAGATTATTTAGTTTTGTGGAGAAGTGGTTTTGGAAGTATGCCTTGATGATTCTTCCATTTTGATTCATATCTGTTGTAATCTTTTCTTTTTAATTTATGATTTTGTTAATTTGAGACTTATCTTTTTATTTACTTTTTTGTGCTTGATCAGTTTGGCAAGGGTTTGTCAATCTTGTTAATTTTTTCAAATGACCACCTCTTCGTTTCAACAAGTTTTTTTCTTCTTAGGTTCCATTTAACTAATTGCATCTCTAATCTTGATTATTTCTTTTCATCTGTAGCCTTTGGGTTGGATTCTTCTTATTTTTCCAGGGCCTTTAGGTGGATAGTCAGGTTACTGATTTTGGATTGCTGTCTTTGTAATGAAGGTATTTAGGGCTTTGAATTTTCCCCGCATGACTACCTTCATGGAATCCCGTAAGTCTTAGTAGGTTGTATTTTAATTATCATTCAATTCTAGGAATTGTACAATTTCTTTTTTGATTTCTTTAATGACCCATTCATTATAAAAAGTGTGAATTGTTTAGTCTCCAAGAGCTGGTGGAGTTCTTGATGTGTCTCTTGTTGTTAATTTCCAGCTTTAATCTGAATTGATGCATGATCCTCCTACCTCTGCCTCTGGAGTGCTCAGATTAAAGGTGTGTGCCACCATGCCTGGCTTGTGCCCATCGTTTTTTATTAACTCCAATGGTGTTCATACATCCTCATAGTCCAAGATGTCTTAACTGAGGCAAAATACCAAAAAACAACCTCAGAAACCTCATAATGACACAGAATAAACATTCACACTGCAAAAGATGGCATTAGGCATAGCAAAGAAATACTTGAGCAAAACATGATTTAAACAGGGCAAACACCAAACTCTGTAGCCCCAAGTCAGATCATTCTAACCAGCAACAAGTCTCTGGAATTCCAATTCCGCCCCTCTAACTAGGCTACTCACAGTCCTGGAAAACTTCACTGGGGCCAGCAGCTTTCCTTAGCAGCCATGTCATGGTCCCAGCATCTCCACTGGGTCTCCACTGCAATCCATAGTTCACCCTCATGGCTCCATCAGGTCTCTATGCAGACATCCAGCAAACCTGCTCCACACTGCCCATGGCCATTTCCAAAGCACAACACTGTGTTGCAAGCTCAGTGACCCTCTTTCCTGTATTTCTTATACTTCACAATAGTAGGTAAGGTGCCAATTTGTTAATCCTAGGGTAAATAAATCAAACTTTGAAGAACAGGATGCTCCTTGAGCACTCAGGCCCCTTCAAAGGAGTCTATATTCTTCCTCTTGTCTCAGTGCAGGTCAGCTGGCCCAGTCTCAATGGTTCTAATCTCTCAAATAATTTGCAGGTGAATGGGCGGCAGTTTAGGCCCAAGGATTTCATTTTTTCTGTGTCCATATCCCTCTGCTCACACCAGTTCATTTCTTTTTGTTTTGTTTTGTTTGTTTGTTTGTTTGTTTTTCTATGTCAGGTCTCACTCTAGCCCAGGCTGATCTAGAATTTACTCTGTAGACTAAGGGTGGCCTTGAACTCACAACAATCCTCCTATGTCCACCTCTCAAGTGCTGGGATTAAAGGAGTATGCCATCATGCCCAGCACACCAGTTCATTTCTATGCAAAGCAACCCTGTACAATTTCTTAGGACCCAGGCAAAATAGCAAGTTTCCCATACAAACTGCTAGCTCAGTCCAGGTAAATCTCTTTCTCACCTTCATAAGCCAAACCTCATAGTCCATAGTTTTTACTGCATTCAGGCTTTTCAACTCTGACCAGAATAGTCCATCAAGATGTACTTATAGATATACTTAAAGGTATATCTTAGGCCAAGGTTTCAAATCCTCACACATTCCTCTTGAAAATCAGCTCCAAAAGGCCAAAACCACAGTCAGGTGTCTAGCAGCAATCCCACTCCTCAGTACCACTGTATTGTTGTAATCAGGTTTGCATTGCTGGTAGAAATTACCCAACCAAGAGCATCTTATGGGAAAAAGAGGTTTATTTTGGCTAACAGGCTTGAGGGGAAGCTCCATGATGGCAGGGAAAATGATGGAATGTGCAGGGGGTAAACATCACCCCTTGGCCAACAAAAGGTGGACCATAGCAACAGGAGAGTGTGCCAAATACTGGCATGGGGAAACTGGCTATATAAAACCCATAAGCATGTCCCCCAACAATACACCCTCTTCAGGAGGCATTAATTCCCAAATCTCCATTAGCTGGGAAGCTACCATTCAGAATACCTAAATTTATGGGGTATCTGACTCAAACCACCACACCACTCTGGTATACCCATGATCCAGATATTTGGTAATTTTAGAGTATCCCACAGTTCCCTCATATTCTGTTCACTTGATTTTTTAATTTAGTAAAGTTTTCGGCCTCCCAATCAATTTCTTCTGTCTCATCTTCCTGTCTTCCACATGAGTAACTGTTGGTAGTGGTTATAGAGAGGTTTTTTTCTTTCTTCTTTTTCTTCTTCTTATTTATTGACAACTTCCACAATTGTAAACAATAACCCATGGTAATTCCCTCCTACCCCCACTTTCTCCTTTGATACTCTCCTTCATAGCCGCTTCCCCTCTCAATCAGTCCCTCTTTTATTTTGATGTCATCAACTTTTCTCCTATTATGATGGACTTCATGGACATCCAGGCCATTTTGTGTCTGGAGGAGCACATTGTAAGGAGTCCTACCCTTCCTTTGGCTCTTACATTCTTTCTGCCAACTCATCCACAATGGACCCTGAGCCTTGGAAGGTGTGATAGCGATATTGCAGTGCTGAGCACTCTTCTGTCATTTCTTCTCAGCACCATGGTGCCTTCTGAGTCATCCCAAGGCCACTGCCATCTGAAAAGAGGTTATCTAACCAAAAGTGAGAGCAGCATTAATATATGGGTATGAACATTAACAGAAGTGCTTACTGGGCAGTTTGATGAGCAAACTATATACATTTACCCAGACAGCAGCAGATATCCCTACATTCCTAGGGCTCATGACTACCCTTGTTATAGGTTTTCAGTATCTGTGATGTATTCCCTTCCATGGAGCAGGCCTCCAAATTAGAGGGCAGTTGGTTTCTCCCATAACAGGCATGCTATTATTGCACCCATTGGCTCATTTGGCCTGGCTGGCCAAATATGAGGTTTCAGTGTCCACTGTTTGGTGTCTTCACTGGTGATTTCTCTGTCTCCCATTGAAATGCATGCAGCATAGCTTTTTCCAGCTATCAGTCAGCTGCGGTACATAGAGGAGGTTTTCCACTTAGTTCCAGCAGGGTTTCTCAGTGACCTTGCAGCCCAAGTATATGAAGTCTTCAGCAATAGGGTCTTGCCATCTATTCCATGTGGGAATCCAAGGGCCTGTAATGTTTGGGGGGCATCAGGGACGTTCCTGGCCAACAGCTCATTGGAATGTACCCCATCCTTGGCACTGAAAAATGTTTAGTAACAATCTATAGCTCCTGAGTGAAACATTGTTGAAAAAAGCAGGTTTCAATACAATTTATTTATATCTTCTTAGATTTTGATTAGCCCTCCCTCCGCCTTTCCTTTACTCAATCTCTTCCCCTGACCTCACTTAGGCCTTTTCAACCCCATTAATCTGTTCTTCTACTTACATATATATAGTACCATCCTATTAAGTCCTCTCCCCGCCACCCCCGTTTTCCATTCCCTTTATATCCCCTTTCTAGTTTACTGGCCTCTGCCATTGAGTTTTATTCCTAATCACATATAAATCCAATCATTTGTAGCTAGGTCCCACATATGAGAGAGATATTTCCTGTAGTTCATTTTTGCATTTGGTCAAGTCTTCATTAAGCTTAATCAACTGGTTGTTGAGGTCTTCCATTTCATGGTTTACCTTCAGTTTATTCATATGTCTTTGGAGGGTTGTAATGTTTTCCTGAATCAAGTTAAGCCTACTTTCAAAAGCTGACCGGTCTAGGAGAAGATTCTGTTTAATTTCATTGATATGATCTCTGACCCAGGAGCTGGGAGGAGATAGGAAATGGGTCTTAATGATCATTTTAAATGTGTAATTCTATTCCTTTAAATTCATACATGTTCATTGTCATATTTTTTCATGTGAATTTATGCTTCTAGAGTGAAAATGTCCTTCATCAGCTGTAAGACATGGGCATGCACATTGTTGTTTTAACAGTCTTCTGTTGTTTTAGAATCAGAGTTCTTTTTTAAAGCAATTTAAAAACAATTAAAATTACAGAAAGATATGCTTAAATTAATCTAGCAAATCACCCTCCCTTTGATACTGAATTGATATCTTATAGGAGAAGCCAGGCTTGAGTTTCTCTGTATATGACTACGTGTCTACCCATGTCTGATCCTTTTGCCTGCTCCAGCTTCTCATTGCTGGTCTTGGAAGAAGCTCCACCTTCCACCTCTATTCTGTCCAGTTCCAGAACAGTAAGAGCAAGCCTGCTGCAGGGAGGCATGATATGAACCGCAAACATCTTTCTCTTCTATCTTGACACAATCTTTCCTCAGCCTAGATCTTGGTGCTATTATAGGGCCCAGTTTCTGATGCTGTTTTTATGTACTATGTCTCACCCAGTGGATTACCTACTGAAAGAATGGATTCACCAAAAGTTACCTATCACTGCCTGATAATTGGGGTCAAGTTATTGAATGTCACTCTAGGTCTATAATGCATTCTGCTGAAGGCACAGATAGCCCTCCAGGTAATTACAGTTATCAAAAGCAGTGTGTGAAAGCAACTAAGTATCTTTAGCACCTAGTGTACACATAAAATATATATTTTTTTTTACTTACCAAATTTTTAATCTAATCAACAGCTTTCTTGTTAGTACAGCCTTATTATTTTAACAATCTTATCAAGATTTTAGCACTGTAGCAATATGTTGTTAGACTATTTCTACTTCCTGCTATAGAACATTTATATTATACATAAATTTCCTGCAAAAATAAAAGCCCACTAAGTATCTTATCTCCTCAGGATAAAATCTTGGAACTAGAATAGTGAATTCAAAGATTTAATGCATTATAAAATTTGACTAATATTCTAAATAGACACCAAAAACAGTACTTCATGAATAGGACAATTAAATGTCTGTTTCTTTATAACTTTGACATTATGTTTTAATCTAGTTTTGGAAGCTTAATTTGTTTTTATCTTTTTTTTTTTTTTACTATTTATCTATTAAAATAACCAAGAGGCACTGCCTACTCATTCCTGCATCATAAGATCTGTAAAGACACTAGGTTTAACTCCTGTGCAAAGCTAACAACAGACAAACCAACTATCTAATACCTAAGTGCCACAGACTCTACAGGCCACCGAAACTCAGTCTCTTCTTATTCGAAAAGAGGCTGCCATGCTTCAGTCACTTGCATTTTCAAGACATACTCTGGTAATTGATCTTGTTAGTTGTTTTTTGCTGCTGCTGATGTGTATACACATATAGCATGTGTGTTCTGAATATAGCATGTCTGTTCTGTGTGTGTGGAGGGGCATGTTTTCGTGCATGTATGTGTGCACATGTATGGATGCTCACAGAGGCTATTGGTATCCAATTGTATCACTTATACACCTTATTTCCTTAAGCTATGGTCTCTCGCTGACCCAGGAGCTTGCACTGTGAGTTTTCTGTGTGGGTACTGGGGATTAAACACAGTTCCTAACATATGCTCAGCAAGGGCTACCTGCTAAATCTTTCAGTCCCTCATGTGTACTTTAAATAACTGTCTTTTACTATATACATTTAAAATTAATAGAATAAATAAATGCTGCTGGACATGGTGGTGCATGGGTTTAATCCCAGCACCCAGGAAGCTGAGGTAGGAGTATTGCCATTAGTTCAATGTCAGCCTGGGGCTACAGAATGAGTTCACTTAGGCTAGAAGGAGACTTTGTTGTGAAAAACAAACAAATTAACTAACAAAATAAATGCAGAATGCTTTTGTCCTAGCCATTGACAAAAATGTTGTCTTCACAGTATATTCATAAAAATGATGCAGAAGCATCTGTAACTTACTGGTGGGGTGATGTGGCATTGCTTCACTGGGGTGTTTGCAAATAGCATTGAAGCAAAAAATCATCCACCATGTAATTTTAAGGTATAAAACTCTGAAGCTTCAAAGACATATTTTAAGTAAGATACATTATCTCAGTGTATCTAGACAGAAGGGATCTGAATTAAAGAGAAAATAGTTAACGTTAATTTAGTTAAAGACATATTTTAATAATAATCTTGTCCACCCAAGGAATAATTTTATTACTTTCAGTTGCAGAATTTCATATATCCTATAACACCAAGGAAGTTTCTTGTCATATTATTTGATCAAAACTCACTTTAAAAGTCATGTATTCTATTAAACTGGTGTAACATTTGCTATCACTAAAATCAAGTGGTCTGGGTCAGGCACGTTTAGAGGTTTGTTTGGTGCTATTTGTGCCTCTTCTTTGCCTTTGGGAGGTGAAGGAGAAAATGAGCTGTTTGAGCATGATTTTACTTATAAAAACCTTTTATAATCTAGCAAAGTAAGTCATTCACTACTCCTTATGTATTTGCACATATTTCAGTCAGCTAACAGGTTCTCTCTAAAGTTGTAAATTCAAAAGTCAGAGTGCATTTATTCCAATTATCTAACTCAGCTCTAATAGGGAATTTTCCCATCTTTCCACTTTTTCTTTCTGTCAAGCTTTGAATGTTTGATATAGAAAGCCTTTCCAGTATAAGTTGAAATTTTAAATTGACTTCTCTTTCTCCTGAATAAGAACTCTTTGAAGCCATTCTCATTCAAAAACTGAAAAATGACAGAATAAATACTGTCCACACCAGGCTGGAAGTACCTGACTACATCAGAAATAGATAACTATCACCACTAAGAAAAAGACTTGCTCTCCCAATGAGTAAGGGCTAAGTACCCCACAGAGTACCTTCTTGACCTTACTATTTGTTCTCACTGAAAAAGAAATGCTCAAATGTCAATCCACTTGCCATTTTCCTTCTCTGTAGAAGTGATGACCATATGTGCACCTGCTGTGGGCCCAAGTAGCACACTATGGCTTCTCTACCAGAACATTAATCAGAGAAAAAAGGCTTAAGATTTTGGTTGTGATCACTTAACCTCAGGTTAAATGAAAGCTAACATAATCCCCATGTGAATGTGAAGCTATGTATATGAATTGGGGACTTTTCTCATCACTGTTCTCCAGTCTCTGACAGGATGCAACTTAAGGGAGGAAGGATTTATTTTGACTCGTGGTTTAAGGGTATAATACATCAAGCAAGGGAAAACATTGTGGGAGTATGAGGCAGCCCATGACAGTATGTCTACAGTTGAAGCAGAGAGAGGTGAATGTTGGCACTCATCAAGCTTTCCCCTTGTTTGGACATTCTAGAAAATCAACCCATGAGAGAGTGCCACTCATATTCAGGGTAGGTATTTCGTCTTCAGTTAAACCTCTTCAAAAATGCCCTTGTATTGTAATTTTTGTTGCTATTGAAAATGTGACTATGTCCCTTATTTCTTTCTCTGCATCTTTGTCATTTGCATATAGACAGGCTACTGATTTTTGTACATTGATTTTGTATCCTGCTACAAAGGTAATCACCTTTAAGAGTTTTAGGATGCAGTCTCTTGGGTCTCTAACGTATACAAACATGTCATTAGTGAATAAAGCTAACTTAACTTCTTCCTTTCCAAATTGTATCCCTTATATTTCATTTTCCTCTCTTATTGCTTGAGTTAGGACTTCCAGTACTATATTGAAAACCAAAGGTGAGAGTGGGCACTCCTGTCTTGTTCCTGATCTCAGTGGGAATTCCTTCAGTCTCTCTCAATTAAGTATTATTTGGATTTTCTGAGCTTTGTATATAGCCTTTATTATGTTAAGATATGAAAAGACCATGTAAGTGAAAGAAAACATGAATGAAAACAAAAACACTCAAAAAAGAAATTAAGGAGGACTTGAGAAAATAGAAAAAATTTCTATGCTCCTGGATAAGCAGAATTAACATTGTGAAAATGTCAATCCTACAAAGGCAGTATATGGATTTAATGAAATTCCAATTAAAATCCAAACATTGGTTTTCACAGAGATAGAAAATATGATCTCAAAATTCATATGGAAAGGATGAAGGCCTTGGATATCCAAGCATATCCTTAGCAAAAGAAATACCTCTGGAGACATCACCATACCTGATCTAAAGCTATATTACAAAGCCATAGTAATAAAAAAAGAATGCTACTGGCATAAAAACAGGAGTATAGACCATATGCAGGAAATTGAAACTTGATCTACACATCTCACCATGCACAATACTCGGTTCCAAATGGATCAAAGACCTCAATATAAGACCAGAAACTCAGCTACTATGGGAAGAAAATATAGGAGAAACTTTCCATGATATAGGAATGGAAAAAGACTTCCTGAATTTAAAACCGCAGTAGCACAGGATAATAAACAATCAACCAATGGTATCACATGAAGCTGATGAGTTTTTTTCACAGAAAAACATACAATAAGTAAATCCAATATATTACCCACAGAATGGGAGAAAATATTAGCTGAATATCCAACTGACAGAAGCCTAATCTCTCAAATCTACAAAGAACTAAAAATTTAAACAATAAAATGTCAAACAACCCACTCACAAAATGGGGCAAAGAGCTGGACAGCAGTTCACAGAAGAAGAAATACAATTTCAAACACATACTTAAGAAAATGTTCATCATCTCTAATCATTAGAGAAATGCAAATTAAAACATAATGTGGGATTCCACCTTACCCCAGCAAGGATAGCAAATATCAAAAAATCAAATGAAAATAAATGCTGGAGAGGATGCCGAGAAATAGGAACCCTCTCCCACTGTTGGTAGGAAGGTAAGATGGTACAAACACTTTGGAAAGCAATATGGACACTCCTTAAAAAGCTGACTGTAGAGTTACTAATAGACCCAATCATTCCCTTACTGGGCATGTACCCTACAACCTTCAAGCCTCAGTCCAGAGAGATTTGATCAACCATGTTTATAGCAGTTAAATTTGTAATAGCTAAGAGCTAGAATCAAACCAGATGTCCATCACTAGAAGAATAGATAACTAAGAGTTGGTATATCTACACAATGGAATTCTACACAGCAGTAAGAAAAAGCTACACAATGAAATTTGAAGAAAAACGGTTGAACCTGGAACAGATCATTCTCTGAACTTACTCAATTACAGAAAGATAATCACTGCATAGCTCCTAACATGAATCTACCCAAGATGCCAACATACATAGCATGCATCTCGAGGAGCAGACAATAGGGTGGATTGGAGGGAGGGGAGGGCAAGGGAGTGGATGGAAGAGACAAATCTGGACCCAAACAGCAATGGTGCCATAATAGTCTACATCCTAAAAGGCAGACCAAATGGTGGAACCTTCACCAGGCGCTTACAGGGAACAATGGAGTCACAATGCCCTGAAGAGGGTACAGTGAAGACTGACCTTAGTCTTCTACAGCTTCTGTCTCTCTCCCTCTCTTTCTCTATCTCTCTCTCCCTCTTCTCTCTAACTATTTTATATTACTTATCTTTTTCTTCCTTCTCTTTGTGGGCACTGACCTGTAACTCTCAGAACCAGCAGGTGGCTATCATCCACAATGAGCTTTTTATCAGAGAGACCTACAAGGTATCCTAAAAGAATGGCAGATTTCTGTCAGAGTACTTGATGACCCACCAAAAGTCATTGGTAAGACCCTACTGGTGAAGGCACCATATGCAGTTGACAAGTAACATGGAGTTACATGGCTAGAAGCTGGAAGAGAGTCAATCCGTAGACAGTAAGCATGTCTAGTGCCAGAAGGTGCTACATGGGCGACTGGGGGAAAATGACCAATATCTGTCCAAGCAACTTATGGTCTAACTTACTTAGCCGCAAATAATCTGTTGTGATGCTCACACAAGTGCAATAGTGATGCACAGCTGTGGTGGGAAACCGACTGATCTTGATTTGGTTAACTGGTCTGCTCAGTGGAATGGAACCCATAGCTGGAGCTGGGAGACAAGTCAGAACCAGATCCAAAAATGAGCCCGCTCTCCATTATCAATCTACCACCAATCATGGGCTACAAGAGGGCCTACACCTATTAAATTGTTTCTAAAAAAGAAGGGTAATCCTATTCATCTGGTGCTAACTTTACTCTCCATCAGGGAATCTCCTTCTCTTTTTCAGACAGACATAAGTCCTAAGAACAGAATTACCCCATCATACCTCAAAAGGGCCCAGCTCAAACTAAGAACATTTGGCAAAACAAGCAAGGGTGTTATTTTCATGGTGAACCTGATACCAGCACAAGGGGGAAGAAGATTGATTGAGAGAACAATCAACTCCTACCAAATCAGATATCCATGCCCAGAGGTTCCCAAGACCTCATCGCTGAAGCAGACCTAACATGAACCCAACATGGCTCAGGGAATTTGTGGAAGAGGGTACAGAAAGAATGTCAGAGCTTCACATTGTGTTCATGATACACAGAGACAATTCCTCCTACCCATAACTGAGGACTAACTCCACAATGCTTGACCCATATACCTTAACAAGGAGGGGCCAGGAGGAGGGAGGAGGATATGGAGGAGGCTAGTAATGGTACCAACTTGAATGTATTCACTGAGTACAAATCTAGTTAATAAAAAAAAAAAGAAAGAAAGAAAAATGACCTTGTAGATTTGTTGAAAGAAGTACCACATGAAAACCTTAAGCATTTCTTTAAAAAATTAAGTTTTGGGGGTAGGGAGATGGCTTACTGGTCAAGGTATTTGCCTGCCTGCAAAGCCAAAGTACCCAGGACCTATTCCCAAGGACACATGTAAGCCACATGCAAAAGGGGGCACATGCATCTAGAGTTTGTTTGTAGTGGGTAGAGGCCCTGGCATGCCCATTATCTCTCTCTCTCCCTTCCTCCCTCTCTCTCTCTCTCAAATAAAGAAAATAATTAAAGTTGTCACTGAAGACTAACCAACACAGTATGGATGATTTTTCTTCTTATTAAACATAATTGGTGGTGTTATGCTACCTTTATAAAATAATTATCATATGTGTTACATTATATTAAATAATATCATACTTGTGTCTTAATTAAAAATATACTGGAAAAGAAATAGTCAATATTGATTACTACCATTTAGTCAACATAATATCTTTTTTAAATTTTTTGCTTCACTGAAGTTATCATAAGCTTGTTCCTCTGCATTACAAGAATTAAAACTCTGATTAATGGGACATCCTCCTGGGCTTTGGCAGATGTAATAAAGATAACTCATCTCATGTTAGGCAGTCAGCTCTCCTTTTCTTGTCATATTAATTGATCTTGATTCTTCCCAGTTTTCACTGCCATATGTAAGAGAAGCAGATTCCATAACCAAGAGTAAGAGCAGCATGGGTTAAAATGGAAAAGCATAATTATTCAAGAGAATTTTAATTTTATTTATTTATAAGAGAGGAGATGGGAAGAGAGAGGATAGGTAGGCCAGCGACTCTAGCTACTGAAAATGAACTTCAGACATATGTACCACCATGTGCATCTGGTTTACATAGTTTCTAGTAAATGGAGCCTGGGTAATTAGTCTTTGTAGTCAAGCACCTTAACTGCTGAGCCATGTTTCCAACCCTGTAGAGATTTTTTTGATGGGTATAGCTATTATTCTTAGCCAAAGACTATGAAATCTTCTCTCTGGAATCTCTGACTGACAGAATTCTGAGTTGGTTTTCAGTACCAGTTATGAATTCTTTCCCACTGAACAGACCTAATATCCAATCAGAGAGCTGCTGATTATCAATCTAGGCTGTGTGCCACTATTGCACAGGTGTGTACTTGTACAGTGGGTTGACTCTGTAGCTTGTAGAAGCCCTTGTCTGTTTATGCTGTTGGTGGCCATTATCCCCACCCACTCTTACAGCATTGTCCAGCACCATGAAGGATATCCAGCATGATCTCGCACTGACCTGTGTCTATGGCTTGTGGTGACTTCAACAGCAGTATTACCATTTAGCTCTTGTAGGTAAACAAAATCTTTGACAATGATCTTTTTATTTTGTTCAAGCTTTCAATGGGCATTATGAACTCTGACATGTGAAGAATAGCTTTCTCTGTTCATTTGATCAGTTGGAATCTCACTCTCATCTAAAAACACAGGCACATCCTGAGCAATGCTTAACCAAGTTTTCCAGCACCCCAAGGTCCAGTTAAACTTACCCAGGAAATTATGCACAGTATCATGTGTCATCTGATGAATATAAACAATGTAAAAGGAACTAAGGACCTCACACTTGACATAATGGCACTTGGAAGAGAAAGCCAAAGAAACCTGCATGGTATATAAGGGAACAGGTCTGGGGAAGAGAGTTCTAAAAGAGGTTAAACCCTGGATGTAGGATGTAGCTGCCATGACCCAGTGAGACTGCATAGTGTGTCATGAGTAAAAGCAACTATAGCTGTATAGAAATGTAGAGGTAAATGATTGCTACTTCCTGGTCTAAGTAGGATCAAAAATATGTGTTCCTGACTAGATATATTTCAAGAAGATGAGTGTGTATTTCAAGGTACCCTATACTGATAGCATGACTGTTATTTAATCCACCATATCTCAACAAACAGTGTTAAAGTTTTCTCTGTTTATACAATTTCCTTATATAGTGAGTGCAGTGGAAAATATTGAAATAGGGAGGTGGGTTATGGAGAACAAGAAGGACTCTGTCATGGGTCATCTGTGTAGTAGCCATCCTGCATCTGCCAGAATTGAGGGGAAGTTATAAATCCATTCACATAAGGCATGTGTGGTGGTTTGATTTGGGTGTCCCCATAAACTTAGGTGTTCTGAATGCTAGGTTCCCAGCTGATGGATATTTGGGAAGTAATGCCTCCTGGAGGGAGTGTATTTTTTGGGGGTGGGCTTATGGGCTTTATAGCCAGTTTCCCCATGCCAGTTTTTGGTATACCCTCCTGTTGCTGTGGTCCACCTTATGTTGGCCAGGGGGTAATATTGACCCTCTGCTCATGCCATCATTTTCCCCTGCCATCGTAGAGCTTCCCCTCGAGCCTGTAAGCCAAAATAAATCTCTTTTTCCCAGAAGCTGCTCTTGGTTGGGTGATTTCTACCAGCAATGCGAACCAGACTGCAACAGTAAAGTGGTACCGAGGAGTGGGATTGCTGCTAGATATCTGACTATGTGGCTTTGGCCTTTTGGAGCTGATTTTCAAGAGGAATGTGGGAGGAGTTGAAACCTTGGCCTAAGAGATGCCTTGCAGTGCTTTAGGTACAGCTAGATGGACTAATCTGGTCAGAGCTGAAAGACCCGAAGACAGTAAGAACTATGGACTGTGAGGTTTGGCTTATGAGGGTGAGAAAGAGCTTTGCTTGGACTGGGCTAGCAGTTTGTGTGAGAAGCTTGCTCTTATGCCCGTGTCCTGAGAAGTTGTGCAGGGTTGCTTTGCATAGAAATGAACTGGTGTGAGCAGAGGGATATGGCACAGAAAGAAAAATCTTTGGATGAACTCTTGCCCGTTCAGCTGCAACTGAGAGATTACAACTTTGAGGCTGGGCTAGCTGACCTGCGCTGGGGCAACAAGAAGAATGTAGACTCTTTAGAAGGGGCTTAGTGCTCAAGGAGTGTCCTATTCTTCAAAGTCTGTTTTATTCCCCCCTGGATTAACAAATTGCCACCCTACCTAGTATCGTGGAGTGTAAGAAATGCTGGAAAGAGGGTCACTGAGTTTGCAACACGGTCTTGTGTTTTGAAAATGGTCACGGGCAGTGTGATGCAGGTTTGCTGGTTGCGTGCATAGAGACCCCATGGGGCCATGAGGATGAACAATGGCTTGCAGTGGAGACCCAGTGGAGATGCCGGGACCATGAGATGGCTGCTGAGGAGCTTCCTACCCCGATGAAGTTTTCCAGGACTGCGAGTAGCCTAGCTGGAGGGGTGAAATTGAAATGCCAGGGACTTGTTGCTGGTTAGAATTATCGGACTTGAAGATTTGTCAGTGGCTAGAGTTGCTGGACTTGAAGCTATAGAGTTTGATGTTTGCCCTGGTTGTTTTAAATCTTGTATAGGGTTGAATGTTTCTTTGCTATGCCCAATGCCCTCTTTTGCAGTGTGAATGTTTATTCTGTACCATTATGGGTTTTTTGAGGTTATTTTTTGATATTATGGCTCAGTTAAAAGATCTTGGACTATGGGGATGTATGAACATCTTTGGGATTGATAAAAACTATGGGGACTTTTAAAATGAGATAAATGCATTGCATTTTACATCATGTATGATTATCAGTTTATGGGGGCCAGGGGCGGAATGTGGTGGTTTGATTCAGGTGTCCCCCATAAACTTAGGTGTTCTGAATGCCAGGTTCCCAGCTGTTGGGAGCCATGAACGAAACCTCGACCATGTTAACAGAGACTGCCATATAGCAAGTTAAAGTTTCTATTTCCTCACCTAATACTCAACTACCAGAAACAATGGGATCATACACCTGGCCAAACATTCCCCCATCCTGCCGGTAGCTGATGAAGAAACAAAGGCATTGTGGTTTAAAGAGTAACTCTGTGATCTTTGCCCTAACTATGTCCCCTTCCCCCTAAGACTCCTTGCCCTGACCAGGTCCCCTTCCCCCTACAACCCTATATAAACCTACATGAAAGAATAAACTCTTGAGGCCGTGACAAATGTCTAGCATAGTATCCTTCTTGTGTCTGTTTGTCTTTCATCCAGGTTAACTTCTCCTTGAGTCCTTTTTCAACTCCCCACTGGCCAGGACAATTGGTGCCCAATGTGGGGCCCAAGGTAAGAAAATGTGACCTGGGCGTCGCTCGAGTGGACGGCCGTCCCAGCCATTAGACCGCCACCCCACCGGAGGGGTGAGTGAAGGTCTGCATAGAGGTCACTACAGGCAATATACCTGTAATACAGACCTGCACCGCGATCAATGCAGAAAAGCCCACCTGCGAAACTGATCCATTTGAGGTAAGTGACAAATTTTAGGCAATTAAAGTAAAGACTATTGAGTCATTTTTTTTCAAGGCACAAGAACTGTGGGACTTCCTTTTGCACTTCTTTTCCTCATTTCACTTTCGGTTGGCGCCATCACATGGAATTGCATCATAGCAACAGGGCAACTGAAGCCTCTTGGCCAGGGCTACCTTCTGGCATTGGCTGAAGGCCCCTAGCTCCCTGTGTGAATCCCAACAGCCTGTTCGGGCATTGGAAAAAACCTCCTATCTAGCCTCTCTTCCTATCAAAAATCTGGGTACGCAACAGCCAGTAAATGATCTTAGAGCAGCTGCCAGTTCTTAAAATGCGGTGAGGCCCATCAGGGAACCCCCCATGATGGTTCTCCAACCGGGAACGTTGCCCTCTGGTTTTGCCATTTCTCCTCTTTCCTTTCCTATCATGGGACAGACCCTAAGTAAGCATAAATTGTTAAAAGGCTTAAAACTTCTCTCAAGGCATAAGGAACAAGGGTTAAAAAAAAAAAAAAAAGATTTAACACAGAGTAAAAAGGAGCTGATTGCCATAGTAAAAGATATTTAAAAAAAAAACACAAGGAATTGAGATTGCTTCAAGTTCTTTTTTATTTTATCAGGAGGATTTGTTCTTTTTATGTGTGTGTATATGTGTTTATGTGTTTATGTGTGCTCATTGTGCTTGCTAGTCGTGTCATGTTTGTGACTGTAACTAAAGAGATGAGATGGACGCAGGTGACATTTCTTTCTCTTCTAGAAAACCATTCAAGGAAATCAAAAACCTAAGCATAGAAATTAAAAAGGAAAAATTAAATGTCTTTTACAGGAGTAAATTTGCCAGATATTTGTTTTAGGTCAAGTTCACCTTACATAGAGGATTATTAAAAACAACAAAACTTCCTCTAAAGAGGTAACTTGTAATTTGTCAGATATTTTAAAAAAGATGGTAATGTCCTGTTACTTAAAAGGAGGAGGCAACTGACCTGACTTCTGAGCCAGCCTGCCTCAAGATAACAACACAATTTGCCTTAGCTACTCCTAATAAAATCATTTCCAAGTGTGTTATTGGTATTAATGATATAAAATTGTATTAAGACTGCTTTCTTTTTAGTAATAGGATTAATCAATTTGGTGTAATTTTTTAATAGCCTTGTAAGGAAAATAATCGCTTCTTGGCCTTTTGGCTAAGATCAAGTGTAGTATCTGTTCTTATCAGTTTAATATCTGATACATCCTCTATCCGAGGACAATATATTAAATGGATTTTTGTAGCTCAGAGTTGGAATAGGAGCTTTCTCCGTCCACTCCATGCATCGACCTGGTATTGTAGTATTTCCAGGAATGGTGCACCCCCTCGGGGGAATAAAAAAAAAGAAAAGATAATTAATGATGGGGTGAGATAAATTGACTGAAGGAACTGGGAAAGAATTTTTCAATGTTGGGGCATAGAATGCTCGTTAAAAATGCTTTTTGAGTGGTACTGAGAATGTTAAAGTATGTGGATAAAGATGTGCATATGTAGGAAAGAATTTTCAGGCTAAACCTAAACGCTATGCCTAAAGTTAGAGATTCTTCAACTGTTTACAGACTCTTAAGGATACTCTAAAAGTTTTATATAGTGACATAGTCTTAATCTAAATTCATCTTACATTAGATACAGGTGATGCCTATGTTAGGTTGGTCACAAAGTAATAAGTACATATGTAATTGGGGGTTTAACCAGGTTAAACATAGACAAGAGTCTATCACCTTGTGTTTTGCAAATGGGTAAATTTTCTATGTAAAAACAAACAACTTTGAAATAGGAAAGAAATGTCAGGATGCTTATCTCTCTGCTCTGTAATTGCATTTTGTTCTTGCTTTCCAACATAACTACTTAAATTCATGGAAAGCTGGACTCAAAAAAAAAAAAAAAAAACAACAGATGGAACCCCCTTTATCTCAAACCCCATGCAAGTTTAAGCCATGTGTCCCCCCAGACTCCGACTAGAGACAAAAATGGCCAATTGTCTCTGACAAGAAAAAAGAAATACAGCATATAACTAGTTCTCTTTAGTTCATCTCTTATGAACACCTAAAGTCACATCTGTTAGATAAAGTCTCTCACTAGACAAAATGTTAATTAGATAAACTGAGTCTTATGATAAGGCCTCACTCATTAACAGGTCACTAATGCTAATTTGTTATGATTTAAGGGTTATAAAACTGGCTTTAAGAGTCTCTCAGTAAAGTAAATTAGGTTCCTCTTTTCATCAAGATTTTAAGTATTCTAAAGATAAAGGCTCACATAAAAATGTTTAATTTCCAAAGGTAAAGTACTCATACCTAATGACATTGTGACTTTATAGATAGCTTCTGTCTTATTTATGCTAATTTTATTGAATGGTCATAACTAGGTTTAATCACTTAGGTTTTTAAGTGATTTAATTTCAGTAATAATAACTTTCATCTTCTTGGGATCTATTGGAATAGCTTACTTAAACTTTATCAAATTTAAGTCATGGGTAAAACATAAAATTGTTTTATGTTAATAAAAATTTCTATGGTACATAAAAATCAATAGCTATCAAGTTTAAACCAAAATCATTTGTTGTCAAATAATGTTTTTTTCTTTCAAAAATTTATCAAGGGCTGTTTTGCCTCAGAAAAGACCAAATTCTACTCTATTGTATGTAAAGTAACTGTCTCAATTTTGGCACCATGATAACATTTTGTTAGATTTGGTTAACTTACATTCAAAAATTCTAACTATTCAAAGCAGTCATCTTGATTTTGATGCTACTAAGGCTGCTAATGATTTATTTACTACAATTAAGTCTAGACTGTGTTGCCTGGTTGGGACTCTCTAAGTTCCTGGATAGGCAGCTTTACAGCTGTGGGAGTTTGCCTTCTGCTTCTCTTATGCCTATTGCCTTTTTTCTTCAAGTGTTTAATGAAGTCTCTTGTAAATGTTCACACAGAGCTCTGAGCTATACACTATAGGACATGTCCCTGGCTCTCTCAGACTTTATCCTAGTTCTCCCTGAATTTTGTCCATTGATGGCAGAGACGGATAAGAAAAAAGAAGGAGAATCTAAAACAGAGAAACCTACTTGGGTCAAAAACACTGATAAGGTAATCTCCATTGTGATGGGCTGAACAAACAATGGAACTTTAAAACTTTTTAAATGATAGGTTTATCTTAACAGGTGGTCAGAGGCCAGAGGCCCCCCACAGTGGAGTGTTTCTAAATTGCCCTTAAAATAGAGATTGCTCCAGGACCTTAGAAAAATTAATAAGGCCATTGTACCTATGGGAGCCCTACAACCAGGCCTCCCCACTCCAGTAGCAATTCCTACAGGATATTGTAAAATCATTATTGACCTAAAAGATTACTTTTTCCCTTATACCCTGAGAATTGTCAGCATTTTACATTTAGTTTACCTGTGGTAAATTTTAGAGGCCCTAAAGATAGTGGAGGCTACAATTCTGAGCCAAAGGGTCACTTTTATCTCTTATGAAAAGCCTCTTCTCCTGGTCATTTGTGTCACTGACTTTACACCCACTGGGGTGTTCTGGCAGGAGGGGCCCCTCTTCTGGGTCCATTTACCCTCCAAAAGTTAAAAATGGGGGATTTATATCCCATAAAACACAAACACAAAAAATACCTTTGCCAAAGCCATGTGGAAAGATCCTTTAACTTTAAAATGGAATGGCCCAGACCCAGTATTCATTTGGGGCTGAGGATCAGTATGCTTGTTTGACACCAAAGAAAATGCTGCGAGATGGTTGCCACAAAGACTTGTAAAACAAGCTGATGATCCTCTAGTGACATCTCACAAATCTAGGGAAGAAACACTTCCCTGAGAGAATCCCCCTTTTTTCCCTAACAGGACAAAGTTGGAAGGACCTCTACTTATCTTAATCCTCTCACTCACAATGGGACCCGTTATTATAATTAAAATCATGTCTTTTATATGTCAACAGATTGAAGCCATTAAGGTGCAGCCTTTACAGGTCCATTATCACAGACTGGAGCTGGCAGATCAAGGCGAAGACCTGCCACCTGCAACTGTCACTCTCCCATTATCTTACATGCTGTACTTATTTACTATACTGCTGTCCTCTACACCTCTGCTATCACTGCGGTCTACCTGTCTTGGCCAAATAGCTACCCCTCCTTTAGGAGCTGCATAGGATCCAGACCTATACATACCAGCTCACAATAAAGTGAGTGTGCTATGGGCACCAACGTGGGTGCGGGGCAAAGCACTGCAGGGGAAGGTCCTTATCTGACCGCTTCTGGATTCCCTGAGAGGTATACCTGGCTTGCATGGAGGTTGGTACCATAACTGTTATCACTAAGGCCGTGCCTCGCTCTCCGGCCACATAGGCCCTGCCTCCCCTCCCCCAAAGGTACCAAGGGCCAAAGATTGTGGGAAAAAGACATCCCACAGGAGGAGTCGGGTCCCTACTCCCCCAGTTGGTTAATGCCCACTGCTACAAAGCAGGCCTTCCCCTCTCTTTGAATAAAAGAAGGGAGGAGATGTTGGGAGCCATGAACCAAACCTCGGCCATGTTAACTGAGTCTGCCATATAGCAAGTTAAAGTTTCTACTTCCTCACCTAATACTCAACTACCAGAAACAAAGACTGCCATATAGCAAGTTAAGTTTCTATTTCCTCACCTAATATTCAACTACTAGAAACAATGGGATCGTACACCTGGCAAACATTCCCCCATCCTGCTGGTGGCTGATGAAGAAACAAAGGCATTGTGGTTTAACCAGTAACTCTGTGATCTTTGCCCTAAATATGTCCCCTTCCCCCTACATCTCCTTGCCCTGACCACGTCCCCTTCCCCCTACAACCCTATATAAACCTACATGAAAGAATAAACTCTCAAGGCCATGACAAATGTCTAGCATGGTCTCCTTCTTGTGTCTGTTTGTCTTTCACCCAGGTTAGCTTCTCCTTGAGTCCTTGTTCAACTCCCTGTTGGCCGGGACACCCAGCTGATGGATATTTGGGAAGTAATGCCTCCTGTAGGGAGTGTATTATTGGGGGTGGGTTTATGGGCTTTATAGCCAGTTTTCCCATGCCAGTGTTTGGCATACCCTCCTGTTGCTGTGGTCCACCTTATGTTGGCCAGGGGGTAATGTCCACCCCTGCTCATGCCGTCATTTTCCCCTGCCATCGTGGAGCTTCCTCTCGAGCCTGTAAGCCAAAATAAATCTCTTTTTCCCAGAAGCTGCTCCTGGTTGGGTGATTTCTACCAGCAATGCGAACAGGACTGCAACAGCATGTAAATGTCAAAAATGACTCCCCTTTCAAATCAACTTATTATGTCTTTAAAAACACTATACATATTATATGCATACAAATTTATATTTTTTAGTTGCAGTGGTTTGATTCAGGTGCCTACCATAAACTTAATGTGTTCTGAATGCTAGTTCACCAGATGATGGAAAATTGGTGATTGGATCCTATTGGTGACTTGTGGGCTTGTTAGTATTACTGCCAGCTTCCTCTTGCCAGTGTTTGGCATACTCTCCTACTGAGGTTGTCCATCTGATGTTAGCCAGGAGGTGATGTCCATGCTTTTCACATGCCATCATATCCCCTTGCCATCATGGAGCTTCCTTTTGAGTCTATAAATGAAAATAAACCTTTTCTTTCCACAAGCTGCTCTTGGTTGGGTGTTTTCTGCCAGCAACACAAAGCTGACTGCAACAGTAAACTTGAGACCAAGAAGTGGTATCCTTACTTCTAGAAACCTGTGACTTTGGTCATTTGGAAATGATTTGAGGAACGAATGTGGAATTATTTGAAACCTTGGCCTAAGAAATTCTTTGAAGTGCTGTAAATACAGCTTGATGTACTATTATGGTCAGAGTTGAAAGACTTGAATGCAGTAAGAACTATGGACTCTGAGGTTTGGCTTATAAGGGTGAAAAGAGCTTTGCCTGGACTGGGCTAGAAGCAGTTTGTGTGAGAGGCTTGCTGTTAAGCCTGTATCCTGAGAACTTGTGCAGGTTTCCATTGCAAAGAAATGTACTGTTATGAGCAGAAGGATATGGCACAAAAAATTTCAATCTTTTCACTGAATTTGCTACCCATTCAGCTGTTTGCTTTAGAAATAACAACCACTGAGATTGTTCCAGCTAATCTTCATTGGGACAACCAGAATAATGCAGACTCCTTTGATGGAGCTGAATACTGAAGGAGTGTCCTATTATTCAAAGTATGTTTTTCCCCCCCCCCATGAATTAACAAGTTGGTAGCCTACCTGGTACTATGGAGTATGACAAATGCAGGAAAGAGTGAGACATTAAATTGGCAACATGATTAGAGTTTTTGAAAATCCATGGGCAATGTGAAGCAAGCTTGTGTGGAGGATCATTAGAGCCATGAGGATGAACCATCCATGGGTTGCAGTGGAGATTCAATGGAGATATCAGCACTATAGGATGACTGCCAAAAAGAGCTGCTGTTATAAGATAAAGTTTGCCTGGGCTGTGAGTAGCTTAGCTGGAGGGGTGGAATTGGAAATCCAGAGACTCATCAGTAGTTAGAATTATCAGACTTGGAGACTTGTCACTGACTAGAGTTTGATGTTTGCCTTGTGTGTTTTAAATCTTGTATTGGTTGAATATATCTATGCTCTGTCTGATGTTTATTTCATGTTGTTGTTATTATTATTATTATTATTATTATTTTGTAGTATGGTTCAGCAAAAGACCTTGGACTATAGGAATGTTTGAACATAATTGGGATTGATAAAAACTATGGGTACTTTAGAGTTGGATGAATGTGTGTATTTTATATCATGGATGATTATCAGTTTACGGGGGTCAGGGGTGGAATGTGGTGGTTTGACTCAGGTGTTCCCCATAATCTTATGTGTTCTGAATGCTAGGTTCCCAGCTGGTGACAATTTGGGAATTGAATCCTCCTTGGGGCCATGCATTGTAGGAGCAGGTTAATGGGTGTTATAGCTAGTGTAGGCACACTCTTCCAGTGCTGTTGTCCACCTGATGTTGGCCAGGAGGTGGAGGTCATGTCCACCCTCTGTTCATACTATTGTTTTTCCCAGCTGTTACTGAGCTTCTCCTTTTCCCTCGCACAATCTCATCTTTGTCAGGTTCTTTGTGCAGCAATGCAAAGCTGACTGCAATACTAGTATTCCCATGGAAAATGCACACGTACCCAGATCAATAAAGAAACAAGTGTTAACTGCCAGATGTCCTCTCTTCACCTATTCTTGGTTACTAACCACCTTCTGCTAAGGTTAGCTATCAATACTAAACACTGGCTATATAGATTAGCTTGCCTATTTTTATACTTACTTTTAATAAAATACATGGTCTTTTGTAAAGAACAATTGCTAAGAGCATTAAAAGATCTCATTCTGAAACTGATATCACTGTTTTTCTAAAAAAAAAAACAAGTTCCTCAGTCCACATTATCTTCTCTTGTTTTAGGCTTTTCAATTCTGTTTTAGGAGATGCTTTATGGATGAGGAGATTGCCATTGGTAAAGCACCTGCTTTATAGGCATGAGGTCCTAAGTTTGGTTTCCAGTAGTCACATAAAATGTTAGGCACATTGT
Organism: Jaculus jaculus; assembly: GCF_020740685.1. Taxonomy (NCBI): domain Eukaryota; kingdom Metazoa; phylum Chordata; class Mammalia; order Rodentia; family Dipodidae; genus Jaculus; species Jaculus jaculus. The sequence goes on along the minus strand of NC_059108.1, from coordinate 100,487,772 downwards.
AACACACCTTTAAACCTGGTGCCAGGGGTCCAAAGAGAGGCAGAAACCTAGAATTCACTAGCCAGGTATTCTAGTATAATTGGTGAGCTCCTAGCCAATAAGAGACCTTGTCTTAAAAGAGTTGGATGGCACTGCTCAGAAAAACACACAAAGTTGTCCTCTCTTCTACACACACAGGCACACACATGTCCCCACACAAATGTGTACTCATAAACATATGATCATGCATACATACACACAAAGCTCTTCTTTACTCTGAACTAGTTCTCTCCTCTACTTCTCTCTCATTTACCTCAGCACTTCCTGCTGCTGACCTTTTTCCCTTGCCCTGTGCTCATCTATTTCCAAATGTCTGCTTGGATCTTTCCAGTCAGTAAAATGTATACCCCTAATAAGGGCAAGAAAGCAGGCTCTCCTGATTTGATTTTAAATCTGATGATGCTTTCTTACTTTCTCAGGACTGAATTAAAGCAACCTTGTTCCCTCCTCCCCTTCACCTAATCTGAGTGATATAAGCCTAATGGTATGTAAAGTCTTGTCAATCTCCAGCTAAACATCAATCACTCAGTCCATACCTGATTACTGAACAACGAATTAATTTACAAGGTATTAATAATGATCATTTAATCACTATGTCTTGTTAATAATACACTAATATGACAAAAATGATCACAGTAAAATGTGATAGCATAAAAGAGAAAAATCCTAATAATATAGTGATAGATTTAATTGTAATTAATAGTTTGTCAATGAAAAGAATAAAATTAGGGGGATAAGCTGCTTTGTAAATGTGACAATAAATATGTGGAAAGTTATAATCAGATGACAATTTAGTGTGAGTATTCTAACCCATTCCTCTGCAGAAAGACTCAAGTTTAAAGCAAACCCTCTAGAAGGCTAGGCATATGACAGGCAGGACTGAGAGTCATGGGTAGATGTTTATAAGTCTCCAAGAGAAGAGGTTCCGCAAACATGAACTGCAAATATTCATTCCTGTCACAGGAAAAGGGTGGTTTTATGTAGGTAAGGTGGTTATAGAAACTATGCAAAGATTCAGAAAAGGCATATTTCACTTTCTGGTAGCTAAAAAAAGCTACAAGAAAAACTGACTCTCACTTTTCTTTCTAAAAGAGCTACTAAGTCTTATTAAATGTCCATACTCCAAGGTTCAGAAACCTGCATGATTTTATAAAACTGTGTATGTGCCCAAATATTCAAATATTCAATATGTTGTGAATTTAACTTTTGTGCCTCACTGGTGATAGATGTCAGCCAATATTTGAGTCTGAGCACCTCCACTGTGATGGGGGTTGCAATGATTCCAGCAAGCCTTAGGACTTTTGTAACATTTGCATTAACCATATTTCCATTATAGTAAGAAATACCTGAGTTAGTCAGCTTATAAATGAAAGGGTTTATCATGGATCATCATTTTGGAGGCTTTGGTTTATAACTGGTTGGTCTTGCTGCATTTGGGCCTGTAGCAAGGCAGTATATCATGGCCAAAACATGATGCAAAACCAACTCATGGCTAAGTAATAAAAAGAAGAGGAAGAATCCTATGATCTCAATGGCACCATTTATGCACAAATACAAGGACAAAAAAGCCTGCTACTAAGATCCATCTCTTCAAAATCCAACCCCTCACAATAATGCTATCACATGGCCATTTGGAAGACACTTATCCAACCCATAGCACAACTTAAACTTAGGAATTGCTAATTTTGCTCCAGAATATATATCTCTAGTTAGGCAAAACAATTACAATGATCAAGAAGACAGTTAACTGTTTTATAACAATTTATTAATTCCAACTGATTGGAATCATGGAAATCATCCATATAAATGAATTCTAAAAAATGCACCAGATAAATTATTACATTCTCTGATAATGAATACTTATGAGAAATGTCTTGAAATTTTGACTGACTTTTTTTTGTTGTTTTCAAAATTAGTAAGTTTGCTAGGCATGGTGGTGGTACATCCCTTTAATTCCAGCACTTGGGAGGCAGAGATAGGAGGACTAATTTATTTATTTATTTGCATGCAAAGACAAGACAGAGAAAAAAGAGAGTCCAGGGACAGAGAGAAAGAATAGGTGCATCCAGGACTCTAGTTGCTTTAAACAAATTCCAGGTACATGGGCCACTTTGAGCATCTGGCTTTATGTGCATACTTGAAAATCAGAACTGGCTTGTTAAGCTTTGCAGGCAAGTGACTTAACCACTGAGAATCTCCAGCTCAACGCCTTAACCCTTAATAAAAGAGGCAAGTGGGAAAATGTATGTGGCCCTTGAAATAGAGAATTGGATTTGAAATTTCAGAATAATACATTGTTAAATGGATTGAGACATGTTCCCTTGTTATATAACAGTTCATAAGTGTCTAGGGTTTTAATATACTTACACTCCTTTGACATGTCTTTCTGTGAGTGGGGGTGGGGGATGGGGGATTGTGGTGTTCTGAAGATCTTGTTCAGAGGCTAACCTTAAACTCAACATCTGACTTCCGTTTCTCAAGTACTGGGATGATAGTCATATGCCACCATAATCTATATTATTTTATTTTTTAATTTTATTATTTTAATGTATTTTTACATACTTGAGAGAACGAAATATGCAGAGCAAGAGAGAGAGAGAAGAGAGAAAGAGAGAGAGAGAGAGAGAGAGGGAGAGAATGGGCATGCCAGGGTTTCCAGCCACTGCCAATGACCTCCAGACACATGTGCCACCTTGTGCATCTGGCTTACATGGGTCCTGGGGAATTGGACCAAGGTTATCTAGCTTTGCAGGCAAGTGTCTTAATCACTAAGCCATCTCTCCAACCCATCTACATTAATTACTATAAATTTTAAGATCTTTATAAAATCAGGAAGTATGGATCCTGTAACTTTGTCTTTTTCAAGAGTGTACTATATATTCTGGAATCCTTAGAGTTTCATGTGAAATTTAGAATCAGCTTAGTAGTTTTGCTAAAAGAAACAAAAATGATTTTGAGACTGAATTCAAATTTTGGATCAATGCTAAGAATATGGCCACTGCAATATTTCAACAATATTATCTCCTCCAAATGATGAACACAAGTGCTCTATTCATTTAGACCTTAACTTCAATGGTTGGTAATTTCTTATTCTTACTAATATTAATTACTCTTACTATGTGGTTAATGTTTTGAATCATGGCATTCCTGAGATCACTCTTACAAGTCTTCATTTATTTTCCATGTCTAATGAAAACTGCTCCATTACCTAAGGAGTGTGCTGATGGTTGGAATGATTAAACAGGGACTTTCTTAAATTCTCTAAATCAGTGTTTTCTACTCTTGGTTGCAGGCCTGTGTGTTCACTATCTGCATGCCCTAACCATTAAAATATGACAATAGTTTCTGTCTTGTTTCCTTTGCTCTCAGATCCAGGCACAGGCAAGAGATGGGAGCTTCCTCAGGATTTTCCTGGGCATGAACATAGCCTTACACACATAAAGGATTGTGTAAACTCCTAGGTTTATTAAAGATCTTCAAATATCCCTCTAGAATTTTCCTTTTCAAAACTTATCCTTTAAGTTTTCCACCTGCTTCTGAATGGAAAACTCTCTTTAGGTGCATCCAAAGTTAAACAACTGTCAATAATTGTTTTCAATAAACGACTCAATGATGTAGCTTTTCCTACTGAGGCAACACAAGGTTCTGGAAAAATAAAATATTTTAGTGTTCTCATTGCCTTAATAAGAAAGGTTATCATAGGGAGTTTTTCCATTTTAGGAGTTCCCATGGCAACTAATGTAACAAATAAAATATGATAGCTCCTAATGGCAGGTAATAAAAGATAACCCAGGAACTACCCAACTCTTTCTCTTAGGATTTCATCATTAAAAAGAAAGAAAAAAAAAAAAAAAAGAACACCAGCAAAACAATGCTTCCAATAATCAAAGGATTCATGGAGAAGTAGTTTATGATTTTAGCACTGCTGGGGCTCAAATCCAGATCCTTGTGCATGTGAGACAAGCTCTGTCCTTTAGTGATGCACTGGTCTTCAACCCCATCTCATGAGATTAGGCATAGGGAATCTGATGAATAGCTTCCACTGAGACACCACACAATAGCTCATAGCAACTGCAAATGTGTGTTTGAGAGAAAAACATGGAAATGATTTTCAGTCACCATCTGGCAAACTCCAAGGAAAACTCTGAGTAAAGATACAGTTAAGCTTTAGCAGCTCCCAGAAAAACCAGTAAACAGTAACAGTGAATTATTATGGGCCAGAGTTCAGGGTAACCTAGTAACACATAATTGGGTCCTAGGCATGGACTGTATGTAACATTGGCTTTGAGATTCACTAGTGTTAAATGATGCAAAGGCCCCGAGAATTGATGGAATTCTCAATGGAATTGATGAGGATTTTGTTGACACTTAAAAGTGAGAAAAGATGATTTTATTTTAAGGAGAACATTGGTATATGACCTGCAAGAAAGTTCGTCATAACATTGTTGTTTGAAGTAGAATGAAAAATAGAAAATCTATTTAACTAACTAGACATCTAGCTAAAGGGATTTCAAGCCACATGCTGGAAATGACACTTGGATTCTTCTATTTGCCTACATTAAAATGAAGAGAGAGATCAGTTAATGAACAGATGGTTAAATATAAAAGTAACAAATTAGCATATTTCAAAAGTAAAACTGCTTCACAATTCAAGATTTTCCAAGTAGAAAGCTTACTAATTCATAAATAACTTCATGGCAAAGCTCAAATCCAGAACACTGTCAAGAAAGTGGGGGTGCTTCATAGATGACACTCTGCTTCTCCATTTGGCTGGCTGGGGAGAAAACAGGGAAATTTGGGTAAGGACTCCTGTAATGCCTGATTTCTTCTCCCAAATCTGGGTAGGAGGGATGCACCCCTTCTTTGAAAAGATGAGAGCCAGGATTAGGCATAACCTGGCTCTAGACTATTTTCACTTTCCTCCACTTTGCTTCTGATGGGACAATAGGCTTCCAAGATAGTCCAAAAGTCTCTGCTAGTTTGTATCCTGAATAACTGAGCTCATTTAGCTAATACAGGAGAGAAGAAGAATTGTGCATTACTTTTCTCCAAAGACATAAAGAGACAATTAGAAAACATACTAATGTAACTCCAGATACCATAGAGGAAGAAATACTTCTTATAAATTCTTAACTCAGTCAACATCTGATATTTGTAGGAAATTTAAAAAAATGGTAACCAAACTATATAAGAACTTTAACACAGTTGATTCAGATGGGAACTTCTGTTTTATTATAATCGGAAAGCCAAGAAAGAAAAAGAAAGTGGAGGGAGACTAGAGAGGGAGAGAAAAAAAAGTAGATGTCACCAGGACATCATGATAGTAATAAAAGTTGCTCAGGGAAGGGTATTTAATTGGACAAAATCTAAAACATGTTTACCTGATGCCAAAGTTTTAATCAGAGAAACTGAGTCTCATGGTTAAAGCTTCGCTCATTAACAACTCACTGATGCTAATTTGTTATGGTTTAAGAGTTATAAAACACGACTTTAAGACTCTCAGTAAAGTAAATTAGTTTCCTCTATTCATCAAAGTTTTACCTATTAAAAAAAAAAAACGAGTCTTGAAATAAAGGTTCATGTATAGGTGTTTAATTTCCAAAGTTTAGGTACTAATACCTGAGGATATTTTGACTTTAAAGGTAGCTTCTGTTATTCTAATTCTGTTGAATGTGGTATTTTAAAAATCAAAAAAGGAAAAGAGAAAATTGGAACGCTTACCAATCTTCTTGAGTAAGTCCTTGAGCCCCAGATGCATGTAACACTTTGTGCATCTGGCTTTATGTGGGTATTGGGGAGTTAAACTCAGGCTGCCAGATTTTGCAAACATTCACCTTTAACCACTGAGTTATCTTTCCAGCCCATCAACAATTACCTTAAATGTGCATGTCATGTAAGTGCTGCTTACTATCTGGATTTCAATATATTCTCTTTTCTCATTTCAAACAATGATTTTATGTGTATCTAATTTGGTATTTGAAATTTGTTCCCTTTTTCTTAAAGCAACTCAGAATGTCAGTTTTATAATCCACTCACTCAGCAAACCCCACAACTGATTCACAGTTCATCTCAAAACCAGCCTACTGCTCTGCTGTTTAGTGGTATCTTTTCCCATTACATTAAAACTGTCAGGTGAAATATAAGGAATCGCCATTTTTGGAAAAAAGCATTAACCAATGGGCTTAGTGGGTTGTCTTTTTTTTTTTTTTGTATTTGTTTGTTTGTTTGGCTGATTGACTGCTTTTCCATAATCCACCGCTTACCCATTTTATTTCTGAGTAAGCCACTTAATGTTCTTGACATTGTATTTTTACTCTAAAACTCAGGCAAATAATCATCATTGTATACCTTCTAAAATAATTATTTTATAGTCAAGTGATAAAATATTTAATAGCGCAAAGATTTATATGTGTGAACAGAACCCTCTTCTAAATTTATATGTATATATTGTGACCTTATGGCAAAATTCAACACGGTAATTCTTTGTCTCCTTCTTCTTCTTCTTCTTTTTTTTTTTTTTTTTCTGAGGTAGGGTCTCATGCTAGCCCAGACTGACCTGGAATCCTCTATGGAGTCTCAGGGTGGCCTCAAACTCACAGCAATCCTCCTACCTCTGCCTCCTGAGTGCTAGGATTAAAGGTGTGCGCCACCACACCTGGCTCTACTTTTTTTTTTTTTTTTTCTTTTGAGGTAGGGTCTCACTCTAGCACAGGCTGACTTGGAATTCACTCTGTATTCTCAGGCTAGCATCGAACTCATGGCAATCCTCCTACCTCTGCCTCCCAAGTGCTGGGATTAAAGGTGTGTGCCACCACGCCTGGCATCAACACAGTAATTCTTAAAATTTGTTCAATTACAAGAAATAAGTTGGTAATATAATTAGATTCAACTAAAATCTATTCAAACAAATGGGACAGCCATGAGAATTTTAAAGTAAAATGCAAGGCAAAATGTGATATCCTTTAACACAAAGGAAGTTTCACGATTTACATGTAAAAAATGAGGTGATATTTAGGAATGAGGTTTGTTCCTGAATCTTGGATTTTTCTTTAGAACCAGATTTTCAAAATATTATATTACATATATTCAAAAAGAAATAAGATCTTTCATGTCTGATCTGAAATTTTAATGAGGTCCTTACTATCTGGTAAGGAACTAGAATTCTTTCTTCTTTGAAGTCAAGATCATTTCCAAAATTTTTCAGAGCCCACATTTACTTTGCTCTGTTTCATCCATGCTACTGCCAATATCAGAATCCCATCTTGTTTTATAAGGCTGTTGTCTAGTATCTTTTGTGGCCAATCCATATTTGCTGCTAAAGTGACAGATCAGTAGATTCAATTGAATAATTTATTTTTTATTTATTCATTTATTTGACAGAGAAAGATGCAAACGAACTCCAGATACATGTGCCCCCTTGGGCATCTGGATAACATGGGTACTGGGGAATCAAACCTGGGTCCTTTGGCTTTGCAGGCAAACACCTTAACCACTAAGCAATCCCTCCAGCCCAGGAGCCTCATTTTTTAAACTATTACTTCATTAGATATAGAAAACCCTTACTTATGATCAATTAGCTCCTGAGTATTGACCTCAAGTCAAATATATATCACAATTAATTATATATTTTTATACATATGCACACATGCTAAATTTTCAATAAATACATATTAAGAATTTAAGCCGTTAAATGTATTTTAAAGCAATCTTTGTCTGTCAATGTAGTTTATTATGTATATAAGCTAGATTTCCATTTATTTTTTAGTGTCTCACCACTTATATAGGGTTCACTCGATTTCTCAGGATATTGAGATGAAATAACCTGAGTAAATTACATAGTTAGAAGACAGAGTCCACAAGACTAATACAAAGCAAAAATTTGGGAGTCCTGAAATGATTGTCATATTAGTAATAATTTTTATGTTGTTTTTTCGGTATTTGGGTCTGACATTAGCCCAGGCTCATCTAGAATTCACTATGTCAACTCAGGCTGGCCTCAAACCCACAGCAATCCTCCCATATTGGTATCCCAAGTGCTGGGGTTAAAGGTGTGCAGCACCCATGCCCACCTTTAAAAAAATATTTATATTTATTTATTTATTACCTGCAAGAAGGAGATGGAGAGGAAAAATTGAATGAATGGTTATGCCAGGGCCTCTAGCTGCTGCATGCATGTGCCACTTTGTGCATCTCACTTTGCATGAGAAGTGGAGAATTGAACCCAGGCTGTTAGGCTTTGCAGGCAAGTGCCTTAACCTCTGAGCCATCTCTCCAGATGTTAATTATTATATGGGTTCACAGAACATATGGACAGCTATGTGTCTATGGTGATTGATTACAGCAGTAAAGAGTCTTATATTGTGGGCTGGAGAGATGGCTTAGTGGTTAAGTGCTTGCCTATGAAGCCTAAGGACCCCACTTTGAGGCTCCATTCCCCAGGACCTATGTTAGCCAGATGTACAAGGGGGCACACGCATCTGGAGTTCATTTGCAGTGGCTGGAGGCCCTGGCGTGCCATGCTTACTCTCTCTATCTGCCTCTTTCTCTGTCTGTTGCTCTCAAATAAATAAAAACAAACAAACAAACAAAAAAGAATCTGTATTGATTGTAGCCAAAAAATAAATAAGTAAATAAAAACAAAAACAAATGAGTGATTCCAGAAGGGCTAAAATATAAAGTTTCCATTACTCTCTCCCTATGGTTTCAGTATGCATTTCTTTTCCAGCAACAATTTGTACCCATATTTATTTATTTATTTATTCATTTATTTTTTGTTTTTTCGAGGGAGGGTCTCTCTCTAGCCCACGCTGACCTGGAATTCACTCTGTAGTCTCAGGGTGGCCTTGAACTCATGGTGATCCTCCTACCTGTGCCTCTCAAGTACTGGGATTAAAGGCATGCACCACCACACCTGGCTGTAACCATATTTAAAGAACACTGCCTAACAGAAAAAAAAAAAAAAAAAAAAAAAAAAAGGATCCACACTTATAGGTTTTATTGGGTCCCTATGCAAACAAAGCATGGCGACTGATTGGTTACCCATGAACATGGTGTAAGTTTCTACTGTGACTGAAGACTTACACTGTTGGTTTCTCTGCCATGGTCAGTCCCACCTGGAGTCATCCTGTTATACTATTCAGTACAACTGAAAGCCCTAAGCTGACTGACTGCAGATTATTTTTGAGATATATGGGGAGGAAGCCACACCTACTTCTGGGCAAGGCAAAACTCTCTTGATTTCAGAACCAGTAGGGCAGTAATATAGTAGTTAGCATGAACCCCAAGCCTACCTGACATTTTCTTCTCTGATTTAGTCCTCAAAATGTATTGCTATGAAAAAAAAAAAGATAAATAGAACAAGGTCTATAACAACTGTCTCAATTTGTACCACTTTAACTAAGTACCACTGCCTAGGTGGTTTGAAAACTACAGAAGTTTATAGCTTACTCTGGGGTCTGGAAGACAGTGCTTTAGTGGTCCTAAGACTGTCAATGATTCCTGTTTTTGCATGGTAGAAAAATAGCTAGTGAACTACTCCGAAATAGCTTTTACAGATCTACAGAACCACCCATGAGGGCTCCACCCTCCAAGAAATTAGCTTTCAAAGTCCACACAACCTACAACTATTATCTTGGGGGTTAGGTTTTCAACATAAATCTTGAGGACACACAAACATTCAAGTTATGGCAACTGAGGCACAGGTTTCCTTTTCCTCTGTTTTTTAAATTAAGTGTCACATAGTTAGCCTTTTATCTTTTTGAATTACTGGCATAATAATTAAAGAACCTTGAAATAGAGGTTGATTTCTCAATTTCACAAAGCAAAAGCCATATTCAGTAAATAAAATGGTTATCAAGTACACATTTCGCTTCAAGAATTGTTGTTATTCCCAAAACTACAAGCAACTTGTGTGTTGGACGAATGATAACAATATTCCCATAATTATGTCTTTTAAGTGAATGGACATAAGTTTGATTCTATAGGATAGGAAATGCAAGGATTCAATAAGTGAGAGTCCCCCATGATTCTAACCCACATAACTGTTTCTACTTGAAGTTGCAAATTGGACTATGCCCTCTTTAGAGAAAAGTAAATATAGTTTTAAATATAGTTGTAAATTCTTATGCTGATTGAAGTCATATTTATTGTATATCATGTCATTTTATAGGATAATGTTAAATATATAATCTTAAAACCATATAATTATTTACCCTATAAAAGCAATTAGTAGCTATTAAGTTTTCTAAAGCATGTAACCCCCAAAAGTGTATTATAAATCTACATGGGGAGCTAACTCACAGCAGCAACAGATCACTCTACTAATATGTGCAAGGTCCTTGTACAAGGAATTGCAAAACGACAAAACAAAACAACAACAACTGTTGGGAGCTATGAACCAAACCTCGGCCATGTTAACAGAAACCGCCATATAGCAAGTTAAGTTTCTACTTCCTCACCTAATATTCAACTACCAGGGGATCGTACACTTGGCTGAATACTCCCCTATGCTGTCGGTAGCTGATGAAGAAACAAAGGCATTGCAACCTACCGCTGAATAGTGGGCCTCCCCCTCTTTTGTATAAAAGAAGGGAGGAGATGTCGGGAGCCATAGAGCAAAAGCCTCTCCATTTTGCCTGGGCCTGCTCATAAGCTGAATCATTACTCAGAAAGCTGGTCCATCCAGCTTTCTGTTAGGTACTTCTGGAACCGGTCAGCAGACTGCTTACAGAATCTTATCTTTTGCAAAAGGCCAGTTTATGGTCAGGATGCGAAGCCTGGTGCAGTCAGTATGTTAAGCCAGTGAGGCAAGATTAGATGAACACCTAATTACATCCCCTCTAGGTTTCCTGACAACTCCTTACCCTGGCCACGTCCCCTTCCCCCTACAACTCCTTGCCCTGACCACGTCCCCTTCCCCTTACAACCCTATATAAACCTACATGTAAGAATTAACTCTCGAGGCCTTGACAAACATCTAGCATGGTCTCCTTCTTGTGTCTGTTTGCCTTTTATCATTCAAGTTAATTTTCCCCTCGCTTCCTTGTTCGACTCCCCGCTGGCCAGGGCAAACACAACAAAGCATAATGCTGGAGAGATGCTTCAGCAGTTAAGGCACTTACCTTCCAAGCCTAATGACCTGAATTCTATTCCCCAGTACCTACATAAGCCAAGATATATAGGGTGGCACAAGCATCTGGAGTTTGCAGTGGCTAGAGGCCTTGGCACAAACATACTGAACCCCCCCCCCCCTCTCTGCTTGCAAATAAGCAAATTATATATATATATTTGGCTTTTTGAGGTAGGGTCTCACTCTGTTCCAGGCTGACCTGGAATTCATTATGTAACCTCAGGGTTGCCTCAAACTCACCATGATCCTCCTACCTCTGCCTCCTGAGTGCTGGGATTAAAGGTATGCACCACCATGCCCAGCTTAAAATATCTATTTTTTTAATTACAAAGGAAGAATCAACCGATTGTGAATGACTACACTTGTCTGCCACCTCTACCTCATTTAGTGTTTACAACTTTTTATTTTCCCAGCTTTTTTTGGGGGGAAGAATGTCAAAAATCACTCAAGGTACAGGAATTTATACTATTTCACCAAATTAGGGCAAAGGTGAATATCAATGCTCAATTCCTATATATTAAAAAAGAAGAAGTTCCCAAAGGGAGGAGGATTACTGAAATGTAGAAAATGTCAGTTTCAAAAGAAGATGCAGTGCACCCCTGGGACTAAACCGTTAAAATTACGTGATGGTATTTCTGTCCAGAAAATGTGCATTTGTCAAATAGATAAGGAAACATTTGTGAATCAGGTGCAGAAGAGACAGGCAGCATGAGCACCTATTAGCCCTAACAATAGGCACAATTGGATGACTTTGAAGAAAAGCCAATCATAACTGCGGCTCTTTTACATTCACTGCTCAACTTTAGGAATGCGTACTCCAATTACTCATCAAGGCTCTCAAAAATATTGAATTTACAGCTTCCCGAAAGAAGACACTATGAAATGCAGATGAAAATGAACAGTTAGTCATCAGTGAAGCCTTCACATGTCACTGGGAGCCCAAGAGGGAACATGATCTCTGAATCATGGTATATTGTCAAACACCAAATGATGGCACACTGTATAATGACTGAGTGATCAACAATGCAGAAGCTCCCTGTGGCAGGAGAGGGCATCCAGCATGTGCGCATTCATTACAGCCTTCAGTTCATATTCTTTCTTGAAAATATGTGAAATATTTGAAATATGATATCAAAAAAATAGAAAAAAGAAAAAGAGAAGTCAAAATCAGAAAGTACTGCATGGAGCTGCCCCCTCCCCAACTTTTAACAATCTCTAGTGCATATAACAAGAACTTGAAGACTGCCTTGTAGCACTGCTAATCAGTCCATAAACAGTGCCTTTTACATGGGGCTGTGCAACAGAGATATTGATGAACATGTGTGCCTGTGTTCCAAGGACTCCTAGAAAATCACTTTATCCTGCCTGTCCCTAAACATATTATTCCAGGGTATACACTATTAACTAGCCTTAGTCCCTTTGAACATAGTTCATGTAAGCACACCAAGTTCTTCTCTTCAAGGCTGTGTTCAGTAACATCATGATGGTGTTTCAAAATGAGAGAGGACTATTCCTAACTCATACGTCAGAAAAATAAATAAATCAGGTCTTCTCCTCCTCATCCATAAACCTCCACAATAATCAGGTTATTAAGTATCCATCCATCAACACTATAGTGATGCTCTGTAGTGAATACTCCCTGTAATCTGGGTGACATAATTTGCCAAGTTACAAAACTAAAGCAAACAGGCAAAGTGTCTGTTCTCATGGATCACAATCATTTTATGTTGCTGTATCACTGAATTCTTCACTCCTCACTTCCATATTTACATGTTTTATTTCTCTTTAACCCAGCTCTATTTTCATGCCATTAGTGTCACCACCTTATAAACTTTTATCAATATCAAACATTTGCAAATAATAAAAATCCAAATTGTCCTCTATGCATCATCTTTTCACACATTTCTGGCTACTTCATATCTTTTGTTTTTCAGTGTTTGCTTAGCATGATGGACTATGTGGGTAACATTAATAAGGAGTTAGTAACAGAATGTTCAAATTTGTGGAATTAGGAATATTAAAATTTGTGGAATTAGGAATATTTAAAACATTTGAGTAAAAGGAATTAGTTTATACATTTATCACAGTAGTTTCTTTAACATCTGTACTGGTAAGAAAGCAGTATAAAGGGATGATAGCAGCCTAGCCTTCTCCCTTCTCATTTCTATCCCATAACTCTGCCCTATAACTATGAAAGTGCTTCATGCATGGCTATTGTTAGCAGCTCCATCTTCTGGTTTCCCTGGGACTGAGGGATTCTCTAAGACTCAGTGCTACTGAATGGTAGCACTTGGTGCTCAAATTCTAAAGGTGGTACAAGCCAGGTAAAGTCAGGATTGATTAACCCTTTGATTCTTAAATAAAACATGTAGGCAGACCCTAATGGTGACACAGCATCTACTGGTCAAAAAATTCTAGAATTTTGGAAATAGAAAGCATGATCTGGACAGATGGAAGTAAGGGCACAATGGCAAATGAACCCCAATTGGTCATCCTCTTTTAACCTCATATAATATTCTCTGCCCCAGGCATTATTATAGATTCTGGGCACACAGTTCACATTTCTACAATAAAGTAAATTATACACAAGTTACCATTTAATTTTTTCAGTATCACAAAGTAGACCTTTCTAATCTTACATCTATTTTTGTTTTGGTCCTATTGACCATACTATAATCACAATAACTATATCTGTATAAAACCCTTTGATATTCTTGCATGGACTAGAATCCCTAACTTGGTAAAATGATGTAGGTGTGATACACTAGGCTGCTCTCACACATATACATACTTTGGGATCATATTATGCCACTATACCTCAATAGCCATTTTTGCCCTGCTTTTCCTCTTCCATGTTCAGGGCCTTTGTACATGGGAGGCCTCATGTGCCACAGTCACTGTTAAAATCTCTTTCCTCGTGGACATCCTTGACCATTTTTCAGTCTACTAGAACATCATCTCAGAATCTCAGGAATTCTTCTCTCTTCTTTTCTTTTCTTTTCTTTTCTTTTCTCTTCTGCCTTTTCCTTTTCAGCATTTTGTAGTCTATAAAATGGATATTCAACTTGTATGATAGTATGTTACTTGCTGCTTTATCTCCATATTCAGAAATGCAAATAGGCCTAAATTAAAAAAAAAAATCAAATAGTATTTCAATTATTTTTCTGCCCCCAAATCACTCCAGTAAGGCAAGTAAATAACCTTCGTATCTGTAAAACAGTTACCAAGCAAGATGCAGGACACTTCTGTCACGCTCTTCAGAGCCTTGCCAGAGCACTCAGGCCAAGCCATCACTAAGAACAAAGGTGACAAACTGGTCACTTGCTCTGAGAAAAAGAGAACCGACCTGCAAATACCACAGTGCGCCGCGAAGTGCGCACAGTCGGCATTCAGCTGAGCCACAAGCAGGCGTTAACGGGCCAGCGCTCTCCGCGTACACGCAGAGCACCGAGGCCGGCCAGCCCGGAAGCCTCTCTGCGCGACCCGACTCTACGGCTGCCGCGGGGGCCGCTGGGTAACGGACGCGGGGACGCGGGTGGACCCCGTCTTCCCGCCTTGCCAGCCCGGGCGTCGGCGGCCTCGCTCCCGGGGTGGCCATGGGTCGCAGGCCGGCTCGCTGTTACCGCTACTGTAAGAACAAGCCGTACCCGAAGTCGCGCTTCTGCCGGGGCGTCCCCGACGCGAAGATCCGCATCTTCGACCTGGGCAGGAAGAAGGCGAAGGTGGACGAGTTCCCGCTCTGCGGCCACATGGTGTCGGACGAGTACGAGCAGCTCTCGTCCGAGGCCCTGGAGGCGGCCCGCATCTGCGCCAACAAGTACATGGTGAAGAGCTGCGGCAAGGACGGCTTCCACATCCGCGTGCGGCTCCACCCCTTCCACGTGATCCGCATCAACAAGATGCTGTCCTGCGCGGGCGCCGACCGGCTGCAGACCGGCATGCGCGGGGCCTTCGGGAAGCCGCAGGGCACCGTGGCCAGGGTGCACATCGGCCAGGTCATCATGTCCATCCGCACCAAGCTGCAGAACAAGGAGCACGTGATCGAAGCCCTGCGCAGGGCCAAGTTCAAGTTCCCGGGCCGCCAGAAGATCCATATCTCCAAGAAGTGGGGTTTCACCAAGTTCAACATGGATGAGTTCGAAGACAAGGTGGCAGCGAAGTGCCTCGTACCCGATGGTTGCGGAGTCAAGTACGTCCCGGACCGAGGCCCCTTGAACAGGTGGAGAGCTCTGCATTCCTAAGGACTTTGGCTAGCATGGAAAGATATCGGAGTGGCCAGTCTGTTTTGAAAATGTTGATTCGGTTGTTAGAACATAGGATGTTAGAAAAAAAGTTTGCGTAGTAAGTACAGAACTTGTTTAAGGAAGAAGAAAACTAGTTATAGAAGAAGGCGTTATTCCAGTGTTCCCACTTGATATTTATGGGTTGTACTAAAATGTGCCAAATGTTTACTAACCTCGTAAATTATGTTATGCTTTTGGAATGAAGACCTAGAGAAAATCTTATATTAATTATAGGAAACTGAGATGAAAATTATATTCCAACTATAGACTCTGAAACTTTCTAAATATTGTTTTATTTTCCTAAACATCTCTGAATGTCTTTTCAGTTACCTATAATTTCTGGTTACAGTGTTAGAACCATTGGGTATAATGAAAAAATGATTTTCTAGACAAGACTTACATTATCTTGTACTCAGGAGACAACAGTCCAATCTTTACTTCATCTCAGAAAGGTCATAGGTGACAGCAGAGTAGATACTGCTTGTACTTGGGCCTCAGTAGAATCAACAGAAGCGAGAAAATGACACTACATCAACTCTCTGTGCTCTAAAGGTACCCTGGAGAAGGTTTGCAATCTGTAGCTGTTTGCCCTACATGAGAGCTATATTGATTACATGGGTGATTTTTATTTTTATTTCAAAAGCTACCTAGCCTAAAATTGCTGGTTATACAGTTGTTTTTATTTTACTACTGTTTGTTTTTTATATTTTAGGTTGATTTATCCTTCTTAACTTTAATTTTGCAACCTGCCTTCGGTTTCTTGTACTAATTTTCAGTCAACATATTTAGTAAAAAAAAAAGAATATTAAGCAACATGGAAGCTTTGCTCTTTAAGTAGTTTCCACTTAAAATCATGTTGTTTTTAACATATGGCATCTATTTGATATTTTACTTGTCTGTAAGTTACTTATATATGTACTTTCATACTTGGTTGCTGTTTTAAGCTTATAACAATATTGATGTCATAAATAAGGTTTAGCAAGATAATTCTCAACAATAACATGAGTGCATTAAAAGAGCTCTGCAGCATAAAACACACTTTCCTTGATGTATTCTACTTGCTGCATTAAAACTTCTAAAGTTGTCTGGGAAATTATGTCATAGGCAATTAATAAATGAAGATATGTTTGTCTATTTGCCAGTCTTGATTTTTTGTCCCACTGTTGTTAAAAGACAAGTTGCCAGGAGTGGTGGTGCACACCTTCAATCCCAGCCCTTGGGAGGCAGAGGTAGGAGGATCACTGTGACTTTGAGGCCACCATGAGTCTGCATAGTGAATTCCAGGTCAGCCTGGATTAGCAGGACACTACCCCAGGGGGTAAAAATAACCTAATTGCCTTTGCAAGCTGCAGAAGAAGCTGGAGAGATGGCTTAGTGTTTAAGGCACTTGCCGCATAGCAAAAGGACCTAGGTTTGATTGCCCAGGATCTATGTAAACCAGAATGCACAATGTGGCACTTGCATCTGGAGTTCATTTTCAGCAAATGGAGGCCCTGGCATGTTCTCTCCCCCTCCCCCTCCACTCTCTCCCTCCCTCTTTCTCTCCAATAATTTTTTCTTAAGCTTCAGAAACAATACATATCTTTGCTTGGTTTATACACCCATGATACAGTTTACTTGGCATGTGTTCATACACCCATAATCCAGTTTCAAAGGTGATTTCCATCTTAACTATTCACCCTTTTTTGGTTTCACGTCCAAATGCCTTAGTCTTCAGATTAGGAACTATGCTCTTAGTAAGTATACAAGAAGGTAGCTATATTTTTCCTGTAATGGATCATTATTGTTTATGCATGCAAATATGTGAAATACGCATGCAAATGTGTGAAACTAAGGCAGGTTATAGAGTAGTGCCTGTTGTAGTCAATGTCCTGGGTTAGATCTCCAGCACTGCCAAAAAAATGGAAGAAAATACCTAAAACATAATAAGATATGTGAAAAGAGGTAAAAGATAGAAAGTTAAAGAGTGAATTCGTCAGGATTGCCTTTTTCCACAGCTTTGCATTATAAATCCTTTTTGTTTTTAATGATATACTTTTATTAGTTTGTTTTCTTAAATCCCTTTTGTGTTCCCCAAGCTGTGATTTTTTTCAGTATTTCTGACTATAGTTTCATTTTAATTAAAAACATCAATAAGGCAGTGGAGCCAAAGAAAAATTAAATTACGCTTTGCAGAGCTCTGTATTTTAAATTTTTACACAAAATTTTTATTTTAAAATTTTATGGGAGACATCTGGTTCAAACTGAAAAAGGAACAGATGTGGCTCAGTTGGTGGAGCCTGCACAGTTCCCTGGCCTATCTGTAATCCCAGTATTCCCAGTATGAAGGCAAGACATTCAGAAGATCAAAGTTATTCATACAGAGCTAGTTCTAGGCTAGCCTGAAATATGTGGGACCCTGTTTCATTAAAAAAAAATCTGTATTCAAATTTAACTTGGGAACCTGTGTACATACTTGTATTTATACTGCTACAACAAAGAAGCTACTTGCCTATTTGGAATTAAGCACATGTAAGTACAATTGACTGAATTCTTTAAAAAACTGGCCAATATAACTTTTTCATTGAGTCAATTGAGTGTTCTGTTTTTATCAAAAATACTAGGTAAAGAAGAAAACCAGTGGGGTTAAATACTACATTGAATTAGTTTTGAAAAAGTCATTTCATAAATAATCATTATGTAATCCTTCCTAACCTATCAAAATACAGAATTATTTTAAGCATATTTAGTGTGAACCTTTTTTTAAAATAAAAATATGTATACATCACTGTTGGCATGAATTGAATGTAACTAACATTAACAGATACTTTATTTTCTTGTATTACCTACCCTGACATAATTCAAGTAAGGTGATCTGGGTTTTAGATGACCTCTGATAGGGATTAAAAGTAAGGTAGCACCTGATATTTTTTTTTTTTGGCGGGGTGGGGGACATAGGGCTCAATCTAGATCATGCAGATCTGGAATTTACTCTTAGCCCAAGCTGGCTTCCAACATATGGTGTTCTTTCTACATCAGCCCCCCAAGTGTTGGGATTAAAGGTGTAAACCACCACACCTAGTCCTCATTTTGTAGACAGCTAGTCAATGTTATAGACACAAAAGAATAAATAGATATCTGTATGGCCTGACAGAGCTAACCAGCACAGAGATTTTATGTCATCCAGACAGCGAGTCTGGGAACTAAAATCCAAAAAGACCTGACTTCCAAAATTGACTGATTCACCAGAGTGTCAGCAGGTCTACACATGTAGAGTAACCAATTCTTTGTCTTACACGTCAGCCTATCAGATGTCCCCACACATACATGTAAAGTAGCCATTCCTTTTATCTAGTCACCAACTTATAAGAAGCTCCTACATGTATTCAGACTGACCAATCCAATCTACCCAAACTTGATACATAGTTTCCGTCCCCAAGGTTATAAAAAGTGGCCCCTGGTTCCAAGTTGCTAGGTAGGCTACCAGCTTTGGACCTTTTGTAGTTATCTTCCAGTTTCTTGGATAAAACACCTGACCAAAAGCAGGTATGAGAGGCAAGATTTTTATTTTGGCTTACAGTTGCCAGGAAAATCTCCATGATGGGAGGGCATGAGCAATGGCTGGACATCACAGCAGGTAGAAAACAGAAGCAGGAGAGAGAGCTCAGTTGTGATCAGGGGGAGCTGTCTGTATTGCCCCAAAGCTTACCCCTAGGAACACAACTCCTCCAGCAAGGATCTATCTCCAAAATTACCACCAGATGTGGACCAAACATTCAGAACACATAAGTTTATGGGGGAAATCTGATTCAGACTGAAGAAGGAATAGGAAGAAGATAGCTTTCTTAACTAGTCAGTCAGGGACAGAGGCCCAGGGAGGTGCCACCTTGCCTGCCCTTGCAGGACTAGAACCAGCATCTGATCCAGTCTCATCCAAGATGGCTGCAAATCGCACTCCCCAGCAGCAGCTTCCTGTTTGTTCCACAGCTTAGCAAACTTGGGAAAGGTAGCTGACTTCTCCTGAGTCAGTCTCTTGAGTCCACTATCCAATCAGGTCCCTCCTGAGTCTAATGATAAAGCTCATCCTAATTGGATGTTTAATCCATAACTGGGCCCAGCATGTGTGTGTAAATCTCCCTTGGTCCCTTCTCATTCTCCTGGCAGTTGAATATCCCTTGTCCTTGCTTTGGTAAGTTCTTCCTGGTTCCAGCCAGACTGGGAAGGGGAAAATTTCTCTGCTTGGGTGTTTTTCTATCTGCTTTCTATATGTAACTCATTTGGGGGGCTTTCTTGTTTAGCCACACATGTAATTTCTTCTTTGTTTCATCTCTTTTGGCCTGTGGTTCCACCTGAACCCAAGTGTGTGTCCTTGGGAAGAAGAAGATTTCCTTGTGCCTAGGTATTTTCCTGCTTGTTTCTACATGTTTTCTTGTTCTACACATGGTGATCTCTTGTTAAAACCTGAGTTGTTTGCTACCCAATCTCTCAAGCTTTTCTGACCCCCAATGTAAGTGTGAAGATGAAACAATCTTTTAGCTTGGTCACTCTCATATTTTCCTGCAGTGTCTGTGTGTGTGTGTGTGTGTGTGTGTGTGTGTGTCCCCAACTGGGGCTTTTTCTGGAGATTTCTCTGTGAAGGAGATTTTCTTCATCTCCCTTCCTGCTTTCCATCTAGACAAGGGGGAGAATCCCTTCTGACTTGACCCTCTTAGCAAGCCTTCCCTCTGGATCCCAATCCCTGAGTTAAACCTCATAATTCATAATTTACTATTCTCAGAGTCTAGCATTTTTTTTTTTTTCATTTCTTAGCTAATTTGGATATGGCCCCAAAAGTTGGGGTCCAAGGGCCTGGGATCTCCTGGTTCTTTTTAGAATTTAATTTCCTTCTTAGCTCCCAAATCCTATATCATAATCACCACAAGACTTTCCCCATCTCTGAAGTCCTTTTCCTTCACTTTTATATTCTGCCTTTCACTTTTCTTTTTTCTTTGAGGTAGGGTCTCACTCTGGCCTATGCAGACCTGGAATTCACTATGTAGTCTCAGGGTGGCCTCAAATTCATGGTGATACTCCTATCTCTGCCTGTTGAGTGCTGGGGTAGGTGTGAAAAACTTTGTCTAACCTGTCGCATTGAGTCTGCACTCACCATCTTTGCAAGACAACAAACTGGAGGGCCACCGGATTGAGTTTTAATGACCATTTGGTGTCCTGTGCTCTAAGCCCATTTTTAGCTTAAAAAGGTTTTGCCATATCAGTGATAGCACAAATTGATTATAACTATCATAAACAAGTTTTTCATTTTTCTTGTATCACCTACCCTTTTGTAATTCAATTCAAATAGAGTCATAATAGCCACTTCCACTATTAACTTAAAAATTGAGACTAGGGACTAGAGAAATGGCTTAGTTGTTAAAGCACTGGATGCACAAGGTGGCACATGTGTCTGGAGTTTGTTTTCAGTGGTGGGAGACCCGGATGCACCCACTAAAAACAATAAAAATGTAAAAAGAAACACAAAAACAGGTTCTCCACCCTCTCCGACAAGTTCCCTGGTCCTGGTACATCCCACTGAAGTTGGCTTGGGTTTCTTTGACCCTGTTAACTGGGTGCGAAAGCAGACCCCTTTCTCTGCCTTCCTGAGTAAAGGACCTCTGGGTCCTCAATTTCCAGATTCCCTGCTGTGAAGGGTGTACACAGGAGTGGGTAGGCCATATTTCCCTGTTCTTCATGCCTTTCTCCCAGTACCAAGGTCCTGGCAGGTGTTCCTGCAGCTGGCTTGAGCTGCTTGCATCCTGTGAGCATGCTAGGGAAGCAGGCCCCTTGCTCTGCCTTCCTGATTGAATGGTTCCTGTGTTCCCAATTCCTGGATCCTCTGCTCCAGAAGCTACATGAACAGAGTGAGTAGGCTAGAGCTCCTAGTTAGTTCCCCATGTTGCAAATTCCTGACCCCAGTATTCCTAAAGTTTCCTTAGGGAAGCCAGGTCCCTGTGTGTAGGCTGTGGAAGCAGGCTTTTTGCTCTGGCATCCTTAATGGCCCCTTTGTACCCAAATCCCTATTCCCCTTAATCAGAGAGTGTATGGCCACTGTCGGAACTGACCTCTTGCCCTTGGCTCTCCAGCTACCTGGCTTCTAGTTCCCAAACCACTGATCCCCATGGACTGAGGAGTATGTGCAAATACTGTGAGTAGATCAGAGCTCCCAGTTCCTCAGGTACCTTTGATATACCTGCAATCTCTATAATCTGTGGTTATAACCCCATAGTATAGCAGTACACCAAGCCAGTTCACATTTGAAACAAACTCCCTCTGAAGATCCTACAAGGACAAATATTTGCTTCCTCCCCAATAGAATAAAGGATTTCCCCACAACGGGTAGACCACAACTCAAAAAAGGCAATAAAATTCAGAAAACTGAGAGATCTCCACCAAGGATACCTAATCCCACAATGGAAGCCTCCAATGAAATCATAGACAAATAAACAGAAATTCAACCCCAAAATGAAGGCACAATAACCAATGAGACCCTAATCAAAAAGCTGATGAACTAGAATCAAACCATCAAAACCTAACAATCAGATCAATGAAATTAAGGAGAATTATCTCTTAGAGCATTCAGCTTTTGACAGTAGGCTTAATGTGATTGAAAAACCAACAAACAAACAGACAAATATTAGAATCCTCAAAGAGATATAAATGAATTGAAGGTGAGTTAACAAATGGAAGATCTGACTAACCAATTGATTAAGCTTAATGAAGACTTGTTCAAATGAAAGAATGAATTCCAGGAAGCATCAGGAAAAGCCTTCTTCTCTTTCACCAAGGCTCCCAAACTCACCATTCTAACCATAACAGTCTTACATTCATTTTAACTTACACATTTGTTTTCACCATAACAAATATACTGTTTATCCCAAATGTATTCCATCTGAATGGTTGAGAATGAACCTCTCCACTCTTTCACAGAGTTTCTTCCTCTCTCTCTGTCTCTCTTTCTCTCTTTCTCTATTTTTTTTTTTGTTGTTGTTGTTGTTCATTCAGTATTCCCTCAGGGGCTATAATTTAAGGAATGAATATTGCTCTGTCTACTTTACAGTAGCTAATGGGAGAGAAAATGGGGAAAGGACAGAATCTGTTATCAGTATAAGAAAACTATCTTCCCACTTCCCAGAAGAGAAAAATTACTATGAATTTTCAAAAGAATAATTTTGTGTTTTCTGTAGAAGGTCAGCTTTCATTATACTATAAAAATATCTAACCATTAATTTCTGGACTCCAAGTCTTTAAAGAACAGGATCATATTTATAGTAGGAAGTGTATTTATAACTACAACATTACAACTCATAAAGGGTAGCATTTATGAAAGTCCCAGGTAAACTGATAAATACAAACCTAAGAGGCTATGGGAGAGGCCAGCATCTTTTCCACAAATATTTTGTTCTTAGAGAAGCAATTGCTCTTTCCTTCCCTGATGTGGTAGAGATGGGATATTGGAGTCAGGAAATGATAATTTTATTTTGCCTCAATTTTTGAGCCACCAAGTCAAAACCTAAACAAATTAAACTGCAAAGAAGGCAATGCTACAGAAAGTCAGTAGGGAGAGCAGAACTGAAGATTATTTCTAGGATATCTTTTATCCCCAGTCTCTATCATTGCGAGGATGAGATTTTAATGTGCTTTAGGTTGAAGAAATATTCATTGCTGGTTCTAAGTGCCATTTGCCAAGAGCATTGAGTCCTGGAGTAGTGAACTATCCCAGCCAGGAACTGCATGAAGTACTTAATGATGCTAGCTAAAGTTGGAGAATGAAAGAGCTAGAGCACCTTAACCATGTTTTCCACAATGGCTTTAGAGAGAGAAGAGGGTACTCTAGCATGCTCTAGAAAGATGGTAAGTGAGGGGGGAAGAAAAGGAAACATAAGAAAAAATAAAAAAGAAAGATGGTAAGTAGACCACCAAAAGAGTCAGAATATGGCTACCAGGTACATGGGGGTGGAGGATCAGGAGAGGTAGTCAGTAGTATTGAGGATAACCAGTTACATGTGAAAAACGACCTGCCTCTTGTTAATTGGAACAATTTTACAGAGAAAATATTGTCAGCACTTACCTCCTATTGTCAATATCTTCAATCAAGGGGTACAGGAGAAAAATAATAAGATAAATAAAGGAGAAATAATTCTCCTTTTCTCTAAATAGTTGAAACCACTAGTCTGGGCTGCACTAATGGAACAGATGAGAAATTTGAATAGGCTGGGTAACAATTTTGGTAATTGAGAGTGATTGAAAAGTTATGGGATAAGCCTTAGGTACCATTAAGAAAATGTACTGAAAAATGAAATAGAATTTCAGTAGGGCACAGTTGGTAGTTATTCCAGGAAAATAAAACTTTCATGTACATTTCTCCTGTCAAATTTGTTACATAACCATTTTGATGACAGTGTTTCACAAATCATCCCAGAAAATGTCCAATATACCAAAATTTGGAAACACACTAAAAGAAACAAAATATAATTTAATACAAAGGAACTTCTATAACATTTTATGAAAAATAAAAGCCAACTCACATGTGGTTCCTTTACCCTTTTACACATACAAATATCTTAAGTATGAACAAATTTTAAATTCCCATACTATAATCCATATTCATGTGACTGTTTAAATTCTTTATCTACATGTGCCTATGTAAATATTGGCAGCAGAATTCATATATATTACTAATATTAAATGTGGCTATCAAAGTCATATATTTCATTATTTGTTATGACTTAAACAAGGAAAAAGAGGGTGTGGCCAAGACTCACTTCATGGTGAGCAGGAATCTTGAGAAAAAGGAATGCTGGCATTCTTTGAGCTTTCTCTTTTATCCCTCTTCATTCCACCAGAGTTACTAGTCCATGGGATGGTGTTACCTGTAATCAAGGTGACACTTCCCTCCTCAGTTAACCTTATCTAGAAATGTTTTCACAGTCACCACCACCTGTGTGCCTCACTAATCTCTCAGGTGCTTCTAAACCTAGTTGAGTGGATGATGAAGACTCACCACCATAGTCTATCAGTATTGTCTTCAATCTAATGGGTGGGGACTTGGTTCATGTTTATAATGTTTAAATTTGTAGTACTGTTCTTCAAATGTTAAACAATTTTTAGACAAAATAGCACTAATAAAATGTAATTTGGGGGTTGGAGAAATGGTTCAATGATTAAAAGTACTTGATTTCAAGCTCTGTCAACCCAGGTTCAATTCTGTCCTCATGTGAAACCAGGTTCACAAAATGGTATATGCATCTGGAGATCATCTGCAGTGAAAAGACGCCCTGTCAAGTCCATACTCATATTTATTCTTTCTCACTTATTCCTCTCTCTTATACACATAAAATATATTTTATAATATCATTGTTATAATTTTATGTATGTTAATTGAAATTTATCAAAATATTACAATCTATGTGGTCAAAGTCACCTTATCTAAAACAAAGTTTTAAGTTTATTCTTGTCTATAGTTAATGATAAGACATGCCACGAGTAATTGTCAACTGAACTAGGGAAAGTAGTGAAACTAGTGTCTATGGACTTTTCAAACTCAGCAAATCATTTGACACTATATATTCAATTTGAAGAGGCCATCATTCTAAGCCTTAATAATACTATTTTACATATCTATTTAAAAATACTCTTGCATAACTCAGAAAAGCAATCATAACTCATAAATTTATACAATGATAATAATGAATATATACTGTGATATTGTGTATTGTTCACAATGAAAGATGCCATACCAAGAATAAATGAACCACAGTAATAAAAAGTCATTTTTTCAGAAAGAAAAATTTCAATGAACAAAAGCAAGACCTTAAGTAATGTTTTATCTTTTTTAAAAGAGCTAAAAAATGAGCAAAATCAAAGGAAATCATGTGCATGATTAAGTAAATATATTATAGACAGATTTTAAAGATAACTATAATCATGAAAACTGAGAATGATGAAATATATCCTGGCAGACCAAACAGGAGCAGTGGTTGTCTGTGGAAGGGACTGAGGCAATTTAGGGGTTACAGTGTCTCCAAAGGAGAAGGCTTTCTCTTGGCTACATGTGGGAGTTGTCACTGGGCCTGTTGAGGGCAATCTAGGTCCTTCCACTTTGCTGCAGGTCAGAAACATCAAAAGGGTCTAACCTTTGTTATCTCTGTTCCTCTTAGGGAGTCCTTTCATTACTTTCTGAGAAGGTCCTTCCTGAAGGATTTAGGTTTCTGATGAGATTTTCCTTTCCCAGAGAGCCTGATCTCCTACATCCAACATCAGAACTGGCTGAACTGACTAGACCAGTGGCCCATCCACTGGCTCCTAAAAGAAGCTCTCAGAGATGTTGGCATAAGCCCTCCATTTTATAGGAAGCCTCTCTTGCCCCCTTCTTAGGCAAAAACTCTGAATTCATTCTTTCCATTTGGATCTCCTTCTTTTAGTGCTCTCCCTCCTAAAGCTCTAAGCTGCAATTCTTTCTGAATGCTATCTTATGGTCTGTGTATTTATGTCATCAAATTCATCAGATGAGAGCTAGAGGCCTCTGACTCAGTGGAAGTGTTTATAACTGTAACAGTATAAGACCCTAACTTCTGAGTAATTGCCCACACAAGAGCCAAGACTTGGTTACTCTTAAGACACCTCAAAATTCCCACATCAGAACCTTATAGCATTTTATCTTTTTAAAAATACATTTTTATTAATGAATTTATGAGGGGAGAGATTGGAAAAAAAGACTGAGAATGAGGAGATTGAGAATCATAACATAGGAATTCTAGGGCCTTTACAAACATACAAATGGAACTCCAGATGCATAGATTTATAGGGGTACTGGGGAATCAAAACTAGGCCAACAGGCTCTGTAAGCAAGAGTCTTTAAGCACTTAGGAGTCTCCCCATCTCCATCTTATGTTTTAAAACAAGTTAGTTCCAATCATTTTCTTTCAGTGTATGTAGAATATTCTTAGACTTTTTCTCTTCCATAGATTCCAGATTTGAGAATCAGGTGGTCAAAATTATGACATCTAGATCCCCTTAAAAAACACAAATCTAGACCCAAACAGCAATGGTACCATAAAATTCAACTTCCTAAAAAGCAGATCAAATGGCTGAACATGCACCAGGCCCTTAGAGGGAACACCTGAACCCTCCCTCCCTCTCCTTCTCTCCTTCTCTCTCTCTCTCTCTCTCTCTCTCTCTCTCTCTCTCTCTCTCTCTCTCTCTCTCTCTCTCTCCTCTCTAACTCTTGTATATTAGTTATCTTTTTCTTCCTTTTTCTTAGTGGGCACTAACCTGTAACTTCCAGTACCAGAATGTGGCTATCATCCACAATGACCTTTTAATCAAAGAGACCTACAAGGTTTTCTAAAAGAAAGACAGATTTCTGTCTGAATACTTGATGACCCACCAAAGGTTAGTAGTAAGACCCTACTGCTGAAGACACCTTAAAATGGAATGGCATGGCTGGATGTTGGAAGAGAGTCAGTCCCCAGACAGTCTGAGAGACTAGTGTCAGAAGGAGCTCTATGAGCGACTGGAGGAAAATGACCAATATCTGTCCAAGCAACTCATGGTCTAACCTAGTTAGCAGCAAATAACCTGTTGTGATGCCCACACAAGTGCAATAGTGGCACACAGCCATGGTGGGGTACCAACTGCTCTTGACTTGGCTAACTGATCCCCTTAGTGGTATAGGACCCATAGCTGGAGCTGGGAAACAAGTTAGAACCATATCCAAACATAATCCCACTCTCCATTATCAAGTTACCATCAATAGTGGGCCACAAGAGGGCCTACACCTATTAAATTCTCTGTAAAAAAAGTAAGGGTTGGGCTGGAGAGATGGCTTAGCCGTTAAGTGCTTGCCTGTGAAGCCTAAGGACCCTGGTTTGAGGCTCTGTTCCCCAGGTCCCACGTTAGCCAGATGCACAAGGGGGCCCACGCATCTAGAATTTGTTTGAAGAGGCTGGAAGCCCTGGCGTGCCCATTCTCTCTCTCTCCCTCTATCTGTCTTTCTCTCTGTGTCTGTTGCTCTCAAATAAATAAATTTAATTTTTTTTTTTAAGTAAGGATTATCTCATTTGTCCTGTGCTAACTTACTCTTTGTTGGAGAATCTGATTCTCTTTTTCAGATAGATGTAGATCCTGAGGAGAGAGCCACCCCATCATACCTCAAAAGGGCCCTGGCTGAAACTAAGAAAAATTGGCAAAACAAGCAAGGGTTTTCCTGGTGAACTGGGTACTAGCACAAGGGTGAAGGCGATCAACACAGAGAAAAATCAACTCCTCCCAAATCAGAGAGCCAGAGACCCAGAGGCCCCCAAAACCTCATCTCTGAAGCAGACCAAAATGAATCCAACATGGCTCAGAGAAACTTTGCAGAAGAGGGGGCGGAAAGAATGTCAGAGCCACATGTTGGATCATGATATGCAGAGACATTTATCCTACCCATAACTCTGGGCCAACTCCACAATGCATGAACCACATACCTCAACAAGGAGGGGCCAGGGGGAAGGGGTAGGTCACAGATGAGCCTAATAATGGTACCAAACTGACTGTATTTGTTGAATACAAAAGTAATAAATAAAAAAATTAAAAAAAAATTAATAAACTAAAAAAATCCCAATATGATTTTTATAGATTTAATGTTAACTTCATATTCTGAAAATCAGTATGTCAATGATTTTGTTTCCACAAACTACGAATCCCTACATTAAATAAGTCACATTTAGAGTTTTGCAATATATTGTTGTAATTTCCTCCACTGTTGCTTTATACCTCTTTTGGTACATATGTTCATAGATAAATTAAATTTTGGATGGTAATAAAAATGTATTTTAAAAATTCAACTAAATGGATTAAAACCATGGCTCTTGTAGTGCAATACTGAAGACCTGCATTTGAAGTTTGAATGTATGGAAAAGGCTGCTCATGGCAGAAAGTGCCTGTAATTCCAGCATCCCTGTGGTCTGCTGGCTCACAGAAATTGGTGAGTGCCAGGTTCAGGGAGAGGTCCTGTCTCAAAAATAAGGTAGAGATTGATTTAATACACTTAGCATTGACCTTTGGCCTCCACACATACATGCACACTTGTACATACATGTACACATACACACTATGTACACACATGATACACACACACTTACACACATAAGTTCAATTTAATTTCAAAATTAATTTCTCTTACAGAGGAGAAGTTAAGTCACTGAGTAGCTACTTGACAAGGTTAGTCTGTTAAAAGTGAGCTGTCTGGGTAAGGTGGTACATGCCTTTAATCCCAGCACTCCGGGGCAGGGGTAGGAAGTTCACTGTGAGTTTGAGGCCACCCGGAGACTATATAGTGAGTTCCAGGTCAGACTGGGGTAAGGAAGTCCTAGTTTTTTCATATGTAAAACTGGACCTTGGAGATAGTGCTGAAATTAAATAGTCTTTGTAAGTGCTTAACATGTTGAACATAAGAGAATTCTGAATTTTCATTAACTGTTGATACAATACTATGCTCTCCTTTTTGACTTAGTTCTTATGTTCTTTCAGGTCATTAAATATAATATTAGAGAACTGATACAACTTAGGAAGCTAATGTTGATCACTATAGCTATTTATTTATTTATTTACTGTATTGTTCAAATATCTATCGAGTTTACATTCTAAGAACCCCAATGCAGACTTCCAGCCAAGATGGCGACTGCCTAGCTGCACTGCAAATCCCAGGGAAAGAAAAATAGATGCAGATCCTAAGGAGAGAGCCACCCCATCATACCTCAAAAGGGCCCTGGCTGAAACTAAGAAATATTGGCAAAACAAGCAAGGGTGCTGTTTTCCTGATGAACTGGATACCAGCACAAGGGGGAAGGAGACCAACACAGAGAAAAATCAACTCCTACTAAATCAGAGAGCCAGAGCCTCAGAAGCCCCCAACACCTCATCACTGAAGCAGACCAAAAATGAATCCAACATGGCTCAGGGAAATTTTGCAGAAGAGGGGGCAGAAAGAATGTCAGAGCCACATGTTGGGTCATGATATGCAGAGACAATTATCGTACCAATAACTGTGGACTAACTCCACAATGCATGACCCATATACCTCAACAAGGAGGGGCCAATGGGGAGGGGGTATGTCACGGATGAGCCTAATAGTGGTACCAAACTGCCTGTATTTGCTGAACAGAAAACTAATAAAATAAAACATAAAAATTAAAAAAAAAAAAAAGAAAAAAAAATCCTACTGCTGAAGTCACCATATGTGGTTGACATGGCTGGAAGCTGGAAGAGAGTCAGTTCCCAGACAGTCAGCGCATCTAGTGCCAGAAGGTGCTACGCGGGTGACTGGAGGAAAATAACCAATATCTGTCCAAGCAACTCATGGTCTAACCTACTTATCGGCAAATAATCTGTTGTGATGCTCACACAAGTACAATAGTGGCACACAGCCATGGTGGGAAACCAACTGCTCTTGATTTGGCTAACTGATCAGGACCCATAGCTAGAGCTGGGAAACAAGTCAGTACCATATCAAAAAATGAGCCCACTGTCCATTATCAAGCTACCACCAATTATGGACTACAAAAGGGCCTATAACTATTAAATTCTCTCTATAAAAAAAAATATGGGTTATCACATCTGTCTGGTGCTAACTTTACTCTTCATTGGAGCATCTGCTTCTCTTTTTCAGATTGAAGCAGACACTAAGGAGAAGGCCACCCCATCATACCTCAAAAGGGCTCTAGCTGAAACTAAGAATAATTGGCAAAACAAGCAAGGGTGCTGTCATCTTGGTGAACTAGGTACCAGCACATGGGTGAAGGAGATGGACACAGAGAACAATCAACTCCTACCAAATCAGATACCCAGAGACACAGAGTCCCCCAACACCTCATCACTGAAGCAGACCAAAAATGTACCCAACATGGCTCAAGGAAATTTGGGGGAAAAGAGGGCCAAAAGAATGTCAGAGCCGCACGTTGGGTCATGATATGCAGAGACATTTCTCCTACCCATAACTATGGGCTAACTCCACAATGGATGACCCATATACCTCAACAAGGAGGGGTCAGGGAGAGGGAGTAGGACATGGACGAGCCTAGCAGTGGTACCAACTTGATTGTATTCACTGAGTACAAAACTAATTAATAAAAATTAATTAATAAAAAAGTGCCTATGATAAAAAAGAACCCCAATGCATGACTGAAGAGAGAAGTGTTAGTGAATACTATATAGCTTGTATTTACATTGTACATATATATGATAAATTTTAATTTATAAATTAATCATATAACAAAATAATGATTTATGTGATGTACAACAATTATAATTACCAAGAAAATAAAAGTCACATGAATGTACTTTCTCTTATATATCTTACTGAAAATCTCAGCAATCCCAAACATACTTTTTCTCTTTCTTTCTTATAAACTTGGTAATTTTCACCTTTGCACTGTTTGGCGTATTCAAATTGCTGGCATGTATATCCTGGTAGACTGAGGCACTATTAAGTAAAATGAGTTACTAGGACACAAGCCCTATGATACCATGACTGGATGCGATAATCAAGATGAAGTGAGCAGTGAGTGGATGGTGTGAATAGCATGGGCACACTGGACCAAAGGACAATTCATGTTCCAGACAGACAGAGAATGATGATAACAGGTCTCATCATGCTGCAAAAATGGGACACAATTTAAAACATGAATGGTTTTTGTCTAGAATTTGTGATTTAATATTTCCTGACCATGAATGAATACAGCTAATGGAATCTGTGGAAAGTGAAACTACGGATAAAGGAGATATTGTGCGCACAATCTATCACATTAGTTATTAAATTTGTTTTTCAAATGCGATCTGCCTGTGACTGACAGCATTATCATAATGGTTATCAGCATTTTTCTGCTTCCTTGTTTCACTCATCTAGTATTCACTGAGTTCCTCATTTCTCTCAATGTGCCAGAATAGCTCGTGCCACAAGAGAGATGTAGTCTCAGCTCCCACTTAAAGTCTGATATGGAAGGACTGACAGTAAACAACAAAATAATAACCATGGAAGCTGATAAAGCAAATACTTTACAAAAGACTGTAATTGACAGTGAATAATTTGTTAGAGGGAAGTTTTAGGGTGGTCAAGTGCAGACGATGTTCTGAAGGAATGGCCATTGAACTAAAACTGAAGTGACAAAAAGACTAGCCATGTGACAACCTGTTAATAGAATGAAATGCACTGAGATGACAGTAGTCACCAGCCTGGAAAGCTAAAGGTGTCAACATCAAATTCTTTCTGGAATACAGTGAACCAACTTGGCATGTGTGTGGCAATGACACTCGAGAAGCCAAGGCCACATCACACACAACCTTGAAGGGCTTGGAAGGGACTTGGGTATTTATCCATACAAAGTGAGAAGTTGCTGAGAGGTCTTAGTTATGTAAGCAACATGCTTTATTGAAAATGTTTGCTGTGCACATGGAAGCATCATGGATAAGAATGGTTTTGAGGAGATACAAATATAACCAAGGGGCTACAGAAGAGCCTATACTTTTGTGCAATGGATAAATTCTTAAAGCCAATTGAAGAGTATTTCTTCACCATAACAGACATTCACACCCTAATCCTTGAACCTTGTGAGTATTTCATAGAAAAAATACAGAAGTGAATTAAGATTGCAGGTACAATCCAGGTTCTAAATCTTCTCATTTGAAGATCAGGAGATTATTCTGGATTTTTCAGGATTCCTAAATTCTAAGAGGGAAGTTAAAAGGTTAAAACCAGAGAGACAGCTCTTTCAACAGAAAGATTACATTGGCAGTTTCTGGTTTGAAGAATCAAGTTGGCTTAAGAAGGTTGCAAAAGTCATGTAAATGATTTTTCCCCACAGCCTCCAGAAAGGAGTCCATCTATTGACACTATGCTTTCATTCTTACATAACCCCATTCCACCTTTTACATTGTTCTTTGATGTGGCAGATAGTATGCTTGTGTTAAGTCCCCTGTATATCATAGTTTCTTCTAATAGTAAGATGAAAGTAATATAGATGGCTTGAGCAGGATGAGGGCAGGAACAAGAGGAGTGAAGACTTTGAGGAAGTGTTTTAGGACTAGGTTCTATGAAATATGGCGGGTTAAATAGAGTATGGTTGGAATAAAAATGAACAATTTAAAATTCACCATAGGCAATTCAATGCAATTAGCTAATATGGGTAAGATTGTGGGGAAAATCAGTGTTGGAAGTAGAGAGAACAAACACCCATGACTCTGTTTCAGGGAGCCATACTTCAACTCCTTGACAGCCTCTGGATAAAATAATCTGACAATTAAAAAAAAAAAAAAACTTTGTGAAAATTTAAATTCTGGTAAAATTATTGGGTTTACAAATCCAGATATTTGGCATGTTATCAGCAAGAGTTTGGCACAGTAGCTGGTTATTTTTAAAACTCTTTGACACTGTTTTTGGAATGGGAAAGCAATTGAAGGCAACATGCAAACAAATTGGGCAAGTTATGTTTCAATAAGACTATATTTGATAAATAGGACTGCAGACCTGATTTGGATAACGAGGCATAGTTTGTGAATTTCTGGTGAAGACCATCAGAACATTTATTTGAAATTTTCATTTTTCTTAACAAGGTGTAGACCTCTTCTTGGAGATGATGCTAATTTTAAAGAAAACAAGATGGAACACTTCACTATGTTACAGATAGCAAAATAAGCCAGTAATTACTGGTGTGACTTGTTGGTGGAAATGCTAACATTTGTTGCACACTTAAAATGCTAAGGGATTTTCATGTTCTATTACTTGAGCTTCATCAACCCTAATAAGCTACTGGTTATGATCAGTTTTCACTTAAAAAATTAAGATACTAAAATTTATAGTATCTCTAGGGCTTGTGAGGACATATGTCTCTTGTGCAACAACCCTTCATTAATTGTTAAATCATGTTTCTCACAGCCAGTTGGTAGAAAAGCTGTAACTTTAATTCAACTAAATCTAAACTCAGTCTCTCCACAGTAGTTTGTGATAGTATTAGGATGCAGTGTGGCTTGTTAGCTCTAAGAGTTATGTGTTTATTAGAATGCAAAATTGATACATTTTAGAATTCTAAAATATGATTTTGATAAAAACTTGTAAGATCTACATTAATTTTTAATTTTTTGTATGTGTACATATCTGCTTTGTGGGTCCATGTATGCATGTCCACATGCACATGGGACAATTATGTGTGCTTGAGTGCACATGCACATGTGCGTGTGTATGTGTTGGCCAGAGTGTTCTTCCTTAACCATTCTGTACCTTCCTGTTTTAAGACAGGGTCTCTCATTGAATCCATTTCTGCCTTCCTAGCACAGGGATTAGTGGTGCATGCCATCACACTTGTCATTTGACACAGGTGCTGGCATTTCAAATTCAGGTGCTCATACTTGTGCGACAAGTGCGTTACCATCTCTCCATCCCATAAGATCTCTCTGTAAAAATTCACTTGTCTTGAACTTGTATAACCCCACATCTAAAGGAGATATATTTGTAAGTAGACATAGATACTTCCATTCCATATGCAAAATCAAAATTTGCGTTAATCAGTTTAAAAGCCATTCAGGTATAAGCCAAGTATGGTTGCACATACTTATTATTCCAGCATTTGAGAGGCAAAAGAGGATGTTGAGTTTTAGGCCATCCTCAAAAGGAGATCCTCAAAACACACACAGGGGGGGGGGGGGAGGGAGAGGTAGAGAGAGAGAGAGCACAAAACAAAAGAAAAATAGCACCACAGATCAAAGAAGTTAGTGTATTAAAACCCTAGACACTGATGGACTATAATTTAAAAAAAAAAAACAAAGGAACATGTCTCAGTCCATGTAATAATTTATTATCCTTGAATTTCAACACTAGTTCTCCATTTCAAGAGCCACTTATATTTCCCTACTTGCCTCTGTTATTAAAAATTAATGCAAATTATCAACTCCCCACTTAATGTTTAATTTTTTCATTAAATTGATAAAACTTAGGTTCCATTGTATTCATAATGTTCTGTTATATATAACATTAAAACATTCATTAAAAAATTAATGCCTTTTCATATTTCCCAACTCTTTCAAACATCTCTCTGTGACATCATTTCATGATGCAATAACACTTTTATATTTTTTATGAAATTTACAATTAATTAGATACAAGGTCAATATTTACCTGTATTCAAATGAACTTTCTTGTAGGTTAATCAGTGAAATTGATTATACTTTACTCCCCTCATAGAAAACAATTAGCATTTAAAATTTCCAGTAAGCAGTATAGTAAGTTGTCTTTTTCTGCATGAGTATTGTGGTATACATACATATGTGTGTGTTCATGTGCATGTATGCACACACACATAGGATAAATACTGACATTGGGTATTTTCCTTACTTCCTCTCCCCCTTTTTTTTCTCTTTATAAATTCTATATATTTGCATGTGTATGTTTATAGGCACACCAGCACTACTTACTGTTGTAAACAAACACCAGAAACTTGTGCCACTTTTTGCATCTAGCTTATATGGGTGACTTTGAGAATTGAACCGAGGATGGCAAACTTACAAGAAAGTAACTTTCACTGCTAAACCATGTTCCCAGTCCCTACATTTTTATTTATTTATTTTTTGATACAGGATCTCTCATCCAGAACTTACTGGTTTTGCTAGAGTAGGCAGTAAGAGCCAGGGATTCCCCTGTGTCTGCCTCCCCAGTGCTGAGATTACAAGAGCACATTATTGCCACTGGCTTTTTATGTGAGTGTTGAGGATTCAAAGTCAGGTCCTTATGCTTTCATGGCAAGTGTGTTGTGAACGGAGCCATCTCATCAGCCCCAGAACTGGGATTTCTAAGATTAAGTAAGGTAACAGCAAGAGAAGCTGCTGACTAGACAGAGAGCAGGTAGAGAAGACAGCAGAAATCTTCCACTTAGTGGATTTTATCCATGATTCAGTGCAAATGGACTTTCACATCAATTCTGGGTCAGGAAACTACTTGAAAATTTAAATTGCACATATTGTGATGAGCATTGCCAAAATACTTACATAGTTGCATTTATTATTTATTTATTTTTCCGTTTCAACACTCATATATTCCAAGGGTTTAAGAGCTTATTTATGTTGCTGAACATTTTTCTTCTGCAAAACAAATTCCAGGATATTTGAGAAAAGTACTAGCAATTCTCTGCTCAGAATGATTTTCTTCTGTGATTACATACATTCTTATTTCTGGAAGTTTTAGACATCACTATTATATGAGAGGAAAAAAAAATTATATGTATACATACTTTTAAACAACATGCTTACTTTTTAAATTTTTTTAATTTTTATTTATTTCTTTAAGAGCGACAGACACAGAAAGAAAGAGGCATAAAAGAGACGGAGAGAGAAAGGGAGAGAATGGGCGCGCCAGGGCCTCTAGCCTCTGCAAACGAGCTCCAGACCCATGTGCCCCCTTGTGCAACTGGCTAACGTGGATCCTGGGGAATCGAGCCTTGTCTTGGGCTTCACAGGCAAGCACTTAACTGCTAACCCATCTCTCCAGACCCAACATGACTACTTTGATAAAACACATTTGTTTAGAAGACAAGTGTGGCATTGGGTATAGAATATTAGAGCTAAAGAGTTTAAATCATTTTCTTTTCCACAATATAAAATATATTGTCAAATCAACATGAAGAAACAAAGATGTACAAATGGAAAAAGTCAAAAGAGTAGAAAAATAGGAGTCTTTCATTAAGTTTTAATGGTTAAAAACAACAACAACAACAACAAAGAAAAAATCCAAGAAACCCAACTAAGTTCCCATGACCCTCAGCCTGGAGGGCCTCAAGGACCAGCGGTAATGAAAGTGGCACGCAGTAGAAACTGAGCAAGTGGGATAAGTTAAGATTTCAGCTCTCCCCAAAATCTAGGTCAGGGTAATTGAAAAAGTGACTCAGGGAGAAAAATAAATCAGACAGAATATTTGCTGGGAAATGGCTAATATGTAAAGAGCAAAAACTGCTTGATAAGCAGAAGGGGAAGCATTGTTCTTGCTCACAGTCGTGGCTCAGCCGCGTGCCGGCTCACTAAAACTAGCTGTAATCACACATTTTCCTTCACTGCTCTCTATCACTCTGATGGCCAATTTATCCTCAGCGGCATATTTACAGGCCTGTTTACGGAATTGAAATTCTTCACCAGAGCTGATGCTACAGTGCCTCGGAGCACTATAGGATTTAATTGAACCAGCGTGAAAGAACTGATGAATGGCTATGCCCACAATGAAGAAAGTAGTTCAGGGCAGAATTTCAATGGACGTTTTTGGGCAATACTTAGTAGCTGGGACACAAAATTGCCAACTGTGGAAATGTTATCTTTTCTTTTTCTCCTGGAGCTTACATATGCCTAATTACTATTTTCTCTGACACATCCCTTGTTTTTTATTTCCATTTGTTTACTGTGAGATCCACTCTCAGCTCAAGTCTGTGTAGCAGAGCCAGATCAGATATGAGTGCAAACCGCAGTCTCTTTACTTTACCATGCCTCGTTAAAATATTGCACAGGAATGACGTTTCAGTTTGCTGCCAGTCACGGAGTTACTGATAAGATGGAGCACTGGAAATCAACTGTAACCAAATTAGGTGCTCCTTATATACAGCCTGTTCCTGAACAGCACAAATGTGTGCACTGGATTTGTGTCATTTTTTTTTTTTTTTTTTTTTTTTTTTTGTCTAGGTCCCTGGTTATTCCTTATTCAAATTCTGTATTCTACTCCTTCTGGTTTTTCCAACCACCCTCCTGGTTTTTCCAACCACATATTTGCTACTCCCTTGTATATTTCCTTCCTTAACCATCCTCATGGGCATGGGCCCTTTAAAATCCTGATGATTTCTTCTTTGTTTTGCTACTATGATAATATTTGTTCTAAGTCTTCTAAAACATATCTTTGTAGTGGGGTAGTTCTTTAAATGAACATCTTGACAGTCAATTATTTCTAGCAATGAGGTTTCAAAGCCTGATCATCATTCTGTTGTTCCATTATACATTTATTTTCTCTTCTATTTGAAGGGTTTTATTTTTCTATTGTAAGTATATAGTAGCAGTTAATCAGTTGTTATGGTTTTCTTTAAAAAAAAAAATGCCTTGAACAGGGGAAGTTGCTTAGTGGTAAAAGTGGTTCACTGATAAAGCCTATCAGCCAAGGGTTGGGCCCTCAGTACCCACATAAAGTCAGATGCACAATATGGCACATGCATCTACAGTTCATTTGCAGTGGCAGGAGGCCTTGAAATGGCCATTCTCTCTCCTCTCTCTCTCTTTCTCAATAAAATACTTTTTTAAAGGCCTTATTATTGACAGTTGCATTTAGATTTACTTTTATAAGACATATCCAATGCCAAAAAAGCAATCAGTGGAAATGATATGCTTTACTTTGTTTAGCTACATAATGAATCCATATTTATTTTTAAGTAGAAACATCATTTGTATTTTCTTTACTCCCTACTGGATATCATTTTCACTCTGCTTTTTTACTTTGATAATCTCTTTTCTTTTACTAGTCTCTACATTTCAACCATTAAATTTGACTTTGCTTTGATTTCATGATGCTTTTCACCTCACACTAACTGCTTATCTGCTATTTTTGAAAGGTTTTCATATTTTCCCTAATTAAGCGATCTCTCTTTCAATATATGTGTATATGTGTAATATATATTACATATATAATTAGTATATAATCCGTGACTAACATATGTAACTGTCCTATCTGAATATTTTTGACCTATATCACTTGCCTCATCCATTTGACTGCAACCCACAATGTCAGTCATACCTTCTGGTTGTATTTTTTGTATTTTCATTTGCTTATTAATCTGCATCAATTTCCACAAATTAATATCCTGAGTTCTATCAGACAATATTTATGCTTTATTTATTCATATCCTACCTTTTGCATTCAACAATGCATTTTCCAATCCCAATGGGAGATGCACTGATTAGTATTTTCTTATGATTTGCATAATTTATATATGCTTTATGTTAGACAAGTACCAGGAATTTTATTTTCTTGAAAGGAGGTAGATTTTAAATTTTAATAGACTATTATTTTGAAAATCAAAGAATGTAGAGGCTACACTCAAATCACGATTACAAAGTTATACTATATATAGCACCATTTTCTCTTAATGAATAGAAAAATTTTTTAAAAAGTATTTTTCAAACTGACTGCATATAAAAATGATGTGGTAAATTGAAATGCATAATTAAATATTACCAAAATATATTTGTTTGTGATATACAGGAATAGGAAGCATGTCCAAGAGTTTTTATGCTGAACTTTCTCACATTTTCATTTTATATTTTGTATGCAGATCTCCATAGAAAGCAAAATGATTTCTAGTGGACAAGCAATGCATGGCAGCTTGGACAATAAGTGCTTCAACAAGATCCAGGCTAGAAATGAAAGAAACAAAAGGGGCAATGGCTTGAGTAGAACAACTCTCAACAGCTACACATACTCCCAGCAAGCTATGGAACACTATTTTGAGCTGCTCTCTTGCAGCTGTGCCATATTCAGTGCTGAAATACAAAATCCAGAATAGAAGTCTCTTCAAAGCAGCAGGTCCCTGTACACAGCAGACACTTCAGGGAATGCTGCCATCAGCCTTGTTCAGACACAGAAGCTGAATCCTAGGCTGGGTGCAGTGCTGGCATCAGTATCTAACTCTCTAAGGTCAAAATCTCTCCTGTGTGGAAAGCTATGTAGGTAAGCAACTGCTTCTTGGGGGAAATGTGGTTCAGAGTTGGCTTCATCTTGGCCCCTGTGCTGGGCTCTAGATTTTTTTTTTTAATTTAGAACATACTTTGTATAGACACCTCATGTGTTGGTACCATCATTTCCCTCTTCCCTGCACCCATTCTGCAGGGGACCCTCCTCAGTGGGGTTTCTGATATTACCCATGGAGTTGTGGATTATGCTTTATGGAAGCAGCAGTCAGTTACTGGGAGAAGGTGATGCCTCTGGGCATACCAACCTGTGGAACTTACAATTTTTCTGCTCCCTCTTCCATAAAATTCCCTGGGCCTTGGTGAGCATGTTGTAAGTCTACTTCAGTACTTCAGTGAAGAGATCTCAGGAGCCTCTAAATTTCTGCTTTGGTATATGTTGCATATCTATCTCTTTCAACCTGGTGCTGATTGTCAGGCTCACCATGAAAGAAGAACTCTTGCTTGTCTCCCCAGTTCTTCTCTATTTTTGCCTGGGCCTTGATTGAGATGCAATGGGTGGTTTATCTCCTTGGGCCTCATTAAAAGTTAAACAGATTCTCCAATGTAGAGTGAAGTCAGCATTGGTTAAATTGGATAAGTATTATTAATTTAGGGGGAGGTTGATGGATGTAGGCCCTCTTTTAGCCAAAGACAACTGGGAATTTGATATTGGTGAGCATGATCTTTGATTCCATAGGATTCAGACAGACCTGGTTCCCAATTACAGATATTGGCTCCTTTCTACTGAGCAGATCTCTTAGCCAATCAGAAAGCCATTGCTTACCCACCAAGCCTGTGTGCCACCATTGCACTGGTGTGTACTTCTTGTAAGGCTGGTTACTTTTGAGTACTTTAGACCCCTGATTGCTCACGTCATTATTAGCCACTTTCTTCCCATAGTTCATGTAGCATTTTCCAGCCCTAGATGGGCTGTCTGGGGACCATGAGCTCTAGAAACTAGTAATGCATGCCTTAAATTCCAACACTCAGGAGGCAGAGGTAGGAGGATTACCATGAGTTTGGGCTATCCTGAGACTACATAGTGAATTTCAGGTCAGCCTGTACTAGAGTAAGACCCTACCTCAAGAAAAAAAACAAAAAAGTGCTGAGGATCACTGATGGATAGTGCACTGATTGCCTCTGGCTGACAGAGTAAATTGCTGCTCAAGGCAGGCACAAGCTGTGGTACATGGCCTGGGCCAGAAGATAGACCACCTGCAGGTGAAGATTACAGCACCAGGCTTCCAGGTAAATGGCCCAGGGCCAAGACCATGGTAGGCTTGCTGGCATCTGCCCTCCTGGGCTGTGGAGTATGATACAGGACATCTGGGTGTTGGGGAAGTAGAGGAAGAGAGTCCTATTGCAGGGACTCCCCTGAGGGGAGGGCCTTGCTCCCTGAGAAGCACAGGAGACAAGTGGCCCCTCATCAAGTAGACCAGCAAATCTGACCACAGAGAGATGCGACACATGGAAACTTACACTCCGCCAGTCAAGGGAATTAACTAGCTTGATGAGAGCAACAAACTAGAAGATGAGGAACTGGACCTATCATTTGCATACAGGGAGGAAAGGGGGAAGAGGGCAACACTTTGCAGTCATCCTGAACATCCAGGTTCCCAGCTCTGGGACTCCTCCCATCTCTATGAGAGCTTTTGTGCATAGTAAACCAGTTACCTTTGTTTTACTCTGCCTCTCAGAATTTCTTTCTTTCTGTCTGCCCTGGGTCTTCCAATTCTTTGTTTGACCTAAAGAACAAACCAACTCTGAAAACCCCTAGACAGCTAGGCTAGACAGCACCAGAAGGGCCTGCAATGTTAGAGACAAGCCCTGAGCAACTTCTGACCTCTCCTCATCCCCCCACCCCGCCACACCTAACTGATTCCATCCCCCCACCCCATCATACCTAACTAATTAACACCCTGCCTGGCAACTGCAGAGACGTGAGAACTGTACCGTGAATTCTCGGAATAACCGCAAACTGTCTTAGGCCAAAGGCCAAGAAGATTCTGTAACTTCCCACCACCTGCCTCCTCCAGCCCCTCCCTCACCCAAAACCCTAACCCTAACCCTAACCTTTTAA
This sequence comes from Jaculus jaculus, assembly GCF_020740685.1. NCBI lineage: Eukaryota > Metazoa > Chordata > Mammalia > Rodentia > Dipodidae > Jaculus > Jaculus jaculus. The sequence continues at coordinate 100,446,509 of NC_059108.1, read as the reverse complement.
AAGACCGCTCCAGCTCAATAAAATTGGACTCTTGACAAGTGTACATTTGCTTGAGTCTCTTTCTCTCTCCCACCCATCTTATTTCAGGTTAGGGTCCTCCTCGCCCCCATGAATAACTAGGTCCCGCGGGACGGGACACGCGGCGCCCAACATGGGGCTCGAGGCACAGACCTCACCGGACGGAGACCCCTAATTCAGCGACCTCCAGAAGATTTGTTAAGTGGTCACCGCTTCTCCGCCCAAGAAGACGGCAAGCCCTAGTAAGTTTTCTCTCTTCATTCCGTCCCATCAAGATGGGCCATTCATTGTCTAAAGAGGCTTCTTTCATAAAGGATTTAAAAGCCTCTCTCAGAGAGCGAGGAATACGGGTAAAGAAAAAGGATCTTATACAGTTTTTTATTTTTGTTGATAAGACATGTCCATGGTTGATGATTGATGGACCTAATATTCATCCCAAAAAGTGGCAAAGAGTAGGTAGAGAATTAAATCAGAAGCTCACTGAGGAAGGCAATGACGCACTATCCTCAAATATTTCCTCTTTCTGGGACTTAATTCGAGACATTGTCGAGGAAGCGAATAATGACTCTGGTAAACGCCACCTTCTCTCTGTGGCCAAACATTGTCTCTCGTCTTCACAGCCTGGCTCCCGCTGCCCTTCGCGTCCCCCCTCTCGGGCTTCAGACTCCTTTTCTCTCGTTGATGTTTCTGACTCTCATACTTCTGACCCTTCGAATCTTCCCCAACTTTACCCTCCACTACCCCCAATTGACATTTCTAACCCCCCCCCATAACCAATCGCCTCACCTAATCAATCCTGTTCTAAAGAAGCAACCTACCACTAAACCTCAGCCTCCTCCTACTGGTCCCTCATCCTCTTCCTCCCCTCCAGATGACCCTCTCAATCCTGGCGATGCAACCACCTTAGAAGATGAGGCTGCCCGTTATCACAATCCTGATTGGCCACCCCTCGCTCCCGCTGCCCCAACTCTTTTCCCCCAAACTCTCCCCTCTGCTCCTCTTTTGACCTTGCCCTCTTTTCCGATTGTTCTGCCTAATTCCCTTTCTGAGACCAAGCTTCACCTCTCCTCTCAAGTTCGAGATCTCACTGAAATTCTCCAACTTCAAAAACAACTTTCTCGTCTCTCTGCTCGCTTTTCCGCCAGACACCCCCCTCCCCTACCCCAGCCCCTTCACCCCTCGTCTTCTCCTTGTTTGGCTTTTCCCATTACCCGCTCACAAACTAGACACGCTCCAGATTGGGGACATGGATCCGACCCCCTCGGGCCTTCCTCCTCTGTCCTTAATCGCGATGCCCCATCCTCTTCACGCCATCTCCCCACAGTCTCTGTTCCCTTGCCTTCCTCTGATGAGGATGATTCTCAAAGTGAAAATAAAAATGAGGAGGAAGAAAGTCAGAGTATACCACGCCACAATATGCCCACCACAGGCCAAGATAGTCAAGGTGAGGAAACTGTTTATCACCGATTCCACTTTAAAAACCTAGAAAAACTTAACTCAGCAGTCAAGGACTATGGACCTAATGCCCCTTTTACCCTTTCCTTATTGGAAAGCCTTGGCGGGGGAGGTTATCTGACTCCTAATGAGTGGCTCACCATTGTACAGTCGGTCTTAACTAGAGGACAATTCCTTTCATGGCAGACTGATTGGGTCGATCACTGTAGGACTCTGGCTAATAATAACACTAAAAGACCTAGAGCTCCCTCTGCTGGCTGGACACTTGAAAAACTCACAAGACAAGGAAAATATTCCTCTGACCAACTACAACAAAACTTTCCTCTAGGTCTGTTGGCGCAGACTGCTAATGCCGCTATGGCAGCTTGGCGTGCAATTCCCTCTAAGGGATCTGTTCTCTTGCCCTTGACAAAAAACATCCAGGGCAATCATGAAGAATATAGTGACTTTGTCAGTCATCTCTTAGAGGCTGCCGAGAGGTCTCTGGGACCTGGTCAAAATGAAAATAAACTTCTTAAACAACTTGCCTATGAAAACGCCAATTCGGCCTGCAGAGCTGCCCTACGCGGCAAATATAGAGACAAGGATCTTCATGACATGATCCGCATATGCCAAGATGTAGATCTATTTACCCATAAGGTTTCTCAGGCAATCAATCTGGCCATTGGAGTGGTTGTTCAACCCAATGGTTCTAAACATGCTTGCTTCAAATGCAGACAAACAGGCCATTTTGCACGACAATGCCCCCAAGGAACTGTGGGACAGTCCATTGGTCAGCCACAGCTTCCTGGTCAATTTGGAGGGGCTTGTCCCCCACCTACCACAGTCTTCCCTTGCTGCCATCATGGTAAACATTGGGCTAATACTTGCCGGTCTAAAACAGACATCTCTGGCAATCCTCTCCCTCCCCTACCGGGAAACGAAATGAGGGGCCAGCCCCGGGCCCCTCAACCAATAGCCTTCCTGCCAGCCTCGGGGAACAGCCAGACAGACAACAGCCAGACCTCCAATCAACTGCCTGCCTCCACAGGGCCACTCCTGGAAGTGCAGGGGTGAACCTGTGTGCCTCCACTGACTCAATATTAAAACCTGAAGAGGGAGTCCAAATAATTCCTACAGGAGTTTTTGGCCCACCCCCACCACAAACCTATTATCTAATTCTGGGAAGAACATCTAGTACTTTAAAGGGCATCACCATTTTTCCATCAATAGTTGATAATGACTATACAGGAGAAATAAAAATTTTGGCTACCAGTATACAAGGGCCTCTTCCTATTATACAAGGACAACGTTTAGCACAGGCCCTCCCCCTGCCCTTGGATTCAACGTCTCCTTCAATAGGTCCCCATAGAGGAGCATCCAGACCTGGGTCTTCAGACATTTATTGGATTCAAAAAATGACCCAAGAACATCCTAGCCTAAAACTTAAAATCAATGGTAAAATTTTTGAGGGTATCTTAGACTCAGGGATGGATTCCACCGTAATTTCACAAAATACTTGGCCCCCTTCCTGGGCCCTCCAGCCCTCATTGACTCATCTTCAAGGTATTGGCCAATCTACTAACACCCTTCAGAGCTCTCAGCTCCTGACTTGGGAGGACCCTGAGGGAAATACTGGACATGTTCGGCCATTCATAGTCCCTGGCCTTCCGGTCAACCTCTGGGGAAGAGACATCTTATCCCAGATGGGAGTCCTCATGTTCAGCCCTTCTGAGGCAATTACTCAACAAATGCTTAACCAGGGTTTTATCCGAGGCAGAGGCCTTGGAAAAAACAACCAAGGAATACCAGACCCTGTCTCGGTTATTCCAAAAACAACATGGACAGCTATGACTCACATTTTTCCTAAGGGCCATTGCTCCTCCTGCACATCAGGCAGATAAAATAACCTGGAAAAATAATTCCCCTGTCTGGGTAGATCAATGGCCCCTTCCTCAATATAAGTTAACAGCAGCCATACAGTTGGTGCAGGAACAATTAGTGGCTGGTCATATTGAACCCTCCACATCCCACTGGAATACACCCATCTTTGTTATACAAAAAAAAGGGGGGGGGGGAAATGGAGATTACTCCAAGATCTAAGAGAAATTAACAAGACCATGGTTCCGATGGGGACCCTTCAGCCTGGTCTCCCGTCACCGGTAGCCATCCTGCAGGGTTATGCTAAATTAGTCATTGACCTTAAAGATTGCTTCTTTTGCATTCCCCTCCACCCAGAGGATTGAAAACGTTTTGCCTTCAGCCTCCCTATTGTTAATTGTATCGGTCCATCGCCCCGCTTCCAATGGAAAGTTTTGCCACAGGGGATGGCCAATAGCCCTACCCTCTGTCAAAAATTTGTCGCCCAAGCAGTAGATCCCTTTCGGCTTAAATATCCTAATTTATATATCATTCATTATATGAATGATATTTTATTAGCAGGACCAGAGACAACAAAATTATATGAGGTGGGACAAGAATTAATCCTTATACTCCAAAAATTCGGACTACAAATAGCCCCAGGGAAGGTTCAAATCCATCCTCCCCACCTTTTCCTTGGATTTGAATTACACTCCAATAAAATCCTATCTCAAAAAATCCAGTTAAGGGCTGGAGAGATGGCTTAGTGGTTAAGCGCTTGCCTGTGAAGCCTAAGGACCCCGGTTCGAGGCTCGGTTCCCCAGGTCCCACGTTAGCCAGATGCACAAGGGGGCGCACCCATCTGGAGTTCGTTTGCAGAGGCTGGAAGCCCTGGCGCGCCCATTCTCTCTCTCTCCCTCTATCTGTCTTTCTCTCTGTGTCTGTTGCTCTCAAATAAATAAATAAAAATTTTTTAAAAAAATCCAGTTAAGAAAAGATTCTTTACAAACACTTAACGATTCCCAACGGCTCTTGGGGAACATTAATTGGTTACGACCTTACTTAAAATTAACTACTGGAGAACTTAAACCCTTGTTTGATATTTTGCGAGGGGATTCTGACCCTTCCTCAGCTCGAGAGCTTACTACAGAGGCTAAAAATTCCTTACAAATTGTTGTAAAGGCCATTCAGGCACAAAAGATTGGATACTTCTCTCCCACCTCCCCGTTATGGTTACTTATTCTCCCTACAACTTTTATACCCACTGGTCTTTTATGGCAAACTAAGCCTTTATATTGGATCCATTTACCTGCTACCCCCCCCCCCCAAATTCTGCCCACCTACCCCTCCCTGGTTGCCCAGGTTTTAAAACTTGGGAGAGAAAGTTCCCTTAAACTTTTTGGAAAAGACCCAGATACCATTAGTGTGCCTTATAGCACCTCCCAAGTTCAATGGCTAGTACAGTCCTCTGATGAATGGGCTGTTGATTGTATTTCCTTCCAAGGCAAAATAGATAATCATTATCCTTCAGACAGACTAATTCAATTCTTTTATAGACAGTCCATTGTTTTCCCAAAACAGACTAAAAGCTCTCCCATTCCTGGAGCCATGTTAGTTTTTACTGATGGTTCTTCATCTGGAATTGCAGCCTTTAACATCAATGGAAAAATCTCCAAAGTCCAAACTAAACTTTCTTCGGCACAGCTTGTGGAATTGGTTGCTGTTATACAGGTCTTTGAGACTCTCTCCAGTCACCCATTTAACCTTTATACTGACAGTGCCTATGTAGCCATCTGCCGCGGACTGACTCTCGGGGAGATCAGGACCGAGGGAGAACAAGGGCGAAGGCTCAAGGAGAACTCGGGATTCGGCGAGGAAATGACAGACAGACACACTCAAGTTGAATATGCTGCTGCAATTTACTGAAGGTTTCATGAAGATTTTATACAGATTGAACAGAGAAACTTAGCAAGCCAACAAGTGATCTCAGAAATCATTAATCTAAACAATCTTGAGTATTGTTCTATTGTAAGCATACATGTAATGTTGATCAGGCAGGAACTGTACCCATTTTTTAAGAAGGGCATCTTGTATCATTGACCACAACATTATACAAACAGAAACTAGGTGTAAGGTGAATAACAGGTTACTTATTTCTTATACCCCAAGGACTGTATAAACACCAAGGCTTACGCTTCCTTGTTAAGCGTTCCCGTAAATGGAAGAGAATGCCATAGCCTCCTTTTTACTTCATAATTCACCCATCTATTACCGAATTCATCATATCCTCCCTCATAGGGGAGTGGAACTAAGTAGATTCCAGCTCTAGGAGTCCACCATCTGCCCTTGATCAAGTACTGAACATATCCCCCAGGAAGTTTCCTGGTGGGAATGTCTAAGTTTTGTAACTCCTTTTCTGCAGAACTGTCATGTTTCTTATGAACACTACCGATCAACATTTCTACTTTCATATTCTCAGGCTCAGTATCGTTCTCAAACATCATAAGCTGTTTTTACTTTACACCATCTAAAAACTGTTCTAGAGTTAATTTTTTATTCCTAGTAGAGTTATACATTCTCTCCATTGCCCTAATCATAGGAGGGGCACATTCAATACTTAGATTGTTTCTTGTACTCTGATTGCGTGCATGATTACTAATAAGTGTTGAATTAGCTGTTCTTAGACAAACAGCTAGAAGAAAGCAGGAAAGAAGCAGCATTGGCGCCAGCAATTAGGTCGTCGTGACTTCATGGGCAGCAGGAACCTTTACAGTAACTGACTGCCAAGGGGTCACCGGGGGCATCCCTCCGAGGAGTGCTGGCCCTCTGTCCTCAGCTCTCTTCCAGTGCAGAAGCATTTCTGCTTGCTACACAGGCGAGGTCGCCGTGGACGTAGCAGCCATCTCAGTCCCTTTGCTTGAGACGGTCCCTTACATCCATCCCTCTACCAATGCTTCCCCTCTTTTTGCTAAACTTCAACAACTAATCCTGGCCAGAACTCACTCCTTCTTTGTAGGACATATTCGAGCACATTCTGGTCTTCCTGGACCCTTAAGTAAAGGAAATAACCTTGTGGATCAGGCAACTCAAAATAGTTCTGTTGTCCTAACTGGAATGGTCGCCCCACCTGACCCCATATCTCAGGCACAAGAGGTACATCGGTTACACCATCTTAATGCCCAAACTCTCCGACAGATATTCTCTATCACCCAAGAACAAGCCTGAAAGATAGTCCGCCAGTGCCAGGGCTGTATAACATTTTTGCCTGAGCCACACTTGGGAGTTAATCCTCGTGGTCTTATACCAGGAGAATTATGGCAAATGGGTGTTACCAATTATTCGCCTTTTGGCAAATTAAAATATATTCATGTGTCTATAGATACCTTTAGTGGATTTATTTGTGCTTCCCTTCAGATGGGAGAAGCTACTAAAAAATGTTATTAATCATATATTTGCCTGCTCTGCCTTTATGCCATTGCCAAAAGTCATCAAAACAGACAATGGCCCTGGGTGTACCAGCAGTAGCTTTAAACAATTCTGTGCTCAATTAAAAATTAAACATCTTACTGGTATTCCCTATAATCCACAGGGACAATGTGTAGTAGAAAGAGCACATCAAACCCTTAAAAATATGCTTTCCAAGCTACAACACTCAGGGGGAATATTATACCCCCAGGCAGCAAATCCCAAAACATTATTAAACCATGCTTTGTTTGTTTTAAATTTCCTGACCCTTGATAAAGATGGTAAATCCATGGCTGATAGATTTTGGCACCCTTTTACATCAAATAATTATGCTCAAACATTATGGAAGGATCCATTAACTCATAAGTGGTCCGGCCCAAATCTTGTGTTAATCTGGGGGAAAGGACATGCTTGCATATATGATTCTAAAGAACAAAATGCTAGATGGCTCCCAGAGAGACTAATAAAATTGATTAATTTTCCCATGGAAAACCCTGAGAAAGATTTTAATTGTGCTTAATTACAGAAAGATGCTCGGCCTTGCTATTCTCTCATTTCTACTTGCAGCCTGACTTATCAAATTTATAACTACACTTGGATCATTGAGAATCAGGCCAGAGACATTGTTAACTCTAGTTCTTCTGTCGGGTCCCAGCCCCAATGGCCTGATTTAGAAGTAGATCTCTGCGCCCTTGCCCTTGGAGCAGACCCTGATTGGGGCACGGCAGAGGAACTATGGCCTCAGCCCAACAACAAAGCACCTGAATTTGCCAGACGCAACCTTGATTCCCCCGGCTGTAGAAACACTGGCGAAAGAAGCCACCTTCATGGTGCAGTGGAAGGTGTTTATGTCTGCCCAGGAGCCCACCGAGATAAGTCCCTTAATTACAAGTGTGGATGGGCTGGTGATTATTTTTGTGCCTCCTGGGGTTGCAAAACTACTGGGGATACCTATTGGAAGCCCTCCTCCTCCTGGGATTATATCTCGGTAAAAAGAAAATGGGTACATCCTAAAGCACACCCAACCACTCCCCTCGGGACTTAGTAAGACTCTGTGATCCCAACCAGTCCCCTACAGGTGGCTGGTGTAGTCCCCTATTAATCCAATTCAATTCCTGAGCCAAACAGCACGATTGGACCGACCGAGGATTTAAATTGGAACTCCGAATCTATAGAGAAAAAAAAGACTTTGGGCTCACTTTTAAAATCAAATTACTTAAATCTATTCCCAACAAAAATTCTGCGGCCATAGGACCTAACCCTGTCCTGCTTAAACCAGCAAAGCCCAAATTACTCATTACCCCAAAGTCTATTACACCCCCTATTGTTACTCAGTTATCTCAAAAATATACCTTGTTCCAACCCACCATCCCTGAGGGACCCCCAAGTTCGGCTGATCTCATTGTTTCTTTAGTAAACGCCTCCCTAGAAGCTATTCATAATACTAGCAACCCCAATTATCAAGAATGCTGGATCTGCTTCTCTCCTACACCTCCCTTTTTTGAGGGTGTTGTGATGCTTATGACCCCTATATTTACTAATGACACAGATTGCCTGCCTTGGCATGCTGCCCCAGATGGAGGCCTTACTCTTAGTTCCATTTCAGGTATTGGACTCTGTCTTGTTGGCCCTAAAATTTTGCCCCCCCATTCACTCATATCGGTCTGTAATCAGACTATTGTTATCAATAGAACATCCACTTATACTAAGGCTCCCAATAACACCTACTTTGCCTGCTCTTTGGGTCTAACTCCTTTTATAACCAATGAGGACTTTGTTAATAACAAGGATTATTGTGTTGTAGTCACTGTACTACCACGATTCTTTTTCCATGATCCAGAGAGTTTTCTAACTACATTAGACAGAGGTATGTCTGTTAGGCAGAAAAGAGAACCCCTGACCACCATTACTCTGATTGTGCTCCTGGGGCTTAGTGCTGCAGGGGCCAGGGATTGCCTCAATGGTTACCTCCCAACAACATTTTTCACATCTCAGTGCCTTAGTGGATAGAGATCTCAGCCTCATACATGAGGGAATACAAGATCTTAAGGAATTATTAGCTTCCCTTTCTGAGGTAGTTCTTCAAAATCGGAGAGAATTAGATTTAGTCTTCCTTAAAGAAGGGGGACTCTGTGTAGCCCTCAAAGAAGAATGCTGTTTCTACTCAGATAAGACTGGGCTAGTACAAAATAGCCTTGATAAAGTTAAAAGAAATCTAGAGGATAGAAAAAGGACTCAAGAACAACAAGAATCTTGGTATAAAAATTGGTTTTCCACATCTCCATGGCTAACCACTCTGCTTCCCAGTCTGCTAGGACCTTTTGTAGGTATCCTTTTACTTCTCTCTTTTGGCCCCTGGGCCTTTAAACGATTAACAAGTTTTGTTAAGAGTCAGGTAGATTCTACAATCAAGCCGGTGGAAGTCCATTACCATCGCCTCCCCACAGAAGAAACATCTGCTGCTGACCTGCCAAAAGAACAAGACAACCCCCCATCTCGACCCTTAGACTTTACCTCCCTGCAAAGATCCACCCTGGGGTGGAAATTTTGGCCCTGCCCCTCCGAATAATAACTCAGGTCTCCGCGACCCCTCATATACTATTTGGCTACCAAACATATTTCCTCCAGGATCCTTATGGGGCTTTTATGGTCTTGTTGAGAGCAAAATGTGTTACATTTCCAAAAAGTGAGTGGTCTGGTGAGTCAGCGATGGAACGGGTGGCTAAGTCTCGACCCGCCTAAGACAGGACAACCTCGCTGAGAGGAGGCCGATCCAATGACGGGTAAGGATCCAGCACTGCCCTTCTAACAGGCTCAGACCCCGTTTGTGCCCCTTGTTCTAAGGTCAATCCAAATGACTTTATCGAAATCAATGACCTATGAGTAACAGCGCTCAACCTGCTCTGGGGAACGCTCGCCTCACTGATGTCAGGTTGCTGTCAGGTTGCTCCTCTGGATCCATTTTTACTCTTAAACAAAAATAATCAGCCACCAAAACAAGCCCTCCTTTGGGACATCATCAGGGGTTCACGGTAACCTCCCTATCCTAGTCCTTGTATACAGAAGAGGGGGAAATGTTAGAGACAAGCCCTGAGCAACTTCTGACCTCTCCTCATCCCCCCACCCCACCACACCTAACTGATTCCATCCCCCCACCCCACCACACCTAACTAATTAACACCCTGCCTGGCAACTGCAGAGACATGAGAACTGTACCGTGAATTCTTGGAATAACCGCAAACTGTCTTAGGCCAAAGGCCAAGAAGATTCTGTAACTTCCCACCACCTGCCTCCTCCAGCCCCTCCCTCACCCAAAACCCTAACCCTAACCCTTTAAAAGACTGCTCCGGCTCAATAAAATTGGACTCTTGACAAGTGTACATTTGCTTGAGTCTCTTTCTCTCTCTCGCCCATCTTATTTCATGAATAACTAGGTCCCGGGGACGGGACACTGCACCACTGCTGCCATACCTGTATAAGAAATAACAGGAATACAGTTTATTTCTGGCAGCAGAGCTGACCCACACCCCATCTCTTGATGTGACATCATATAGGGGGAAGGGAGGAAAAAGACCTCGGTCAGAACCAAGGATCCCTATCTAGATGGGAGGGGGTTGCCTTTAGACCAATCAAACTACTTGCTTTGTTCTCTAATATATAAAGCAGAAATCTACCTGGTAAATTGTTCAGTTCCCTTCCCTGTTACAGAGGTCTTTAAGCTTTTAAGCTTTTTGACCCCCCCACTGACCCCCATCAGGCTTTTCTATATAACAAAGTTTGTGTTTGTTCTATAATGAAGATTTTCCTTTAAAGCTCATCCTTTAATCCCAGCATTGGGGAGGCAGAGGTAGGAGGATCACTCTGAGTTCAAGGCCCCTCTGAGACTACATAGTGAATTCCAGATCAGCCTAACTAGAGTGAGACTCTACCACAAAAAAAGGGGAAAAAAAAAAAAAAAAGGAAAACAAGCAAACAAAAAGAACAAAGAGCCACTAACTCAGTAAAACTTTGGTGACCATTTAGAATCTGGCACCCAGTTCCTGAATAAAGCCCAGCCAAGAGCTGCAATGGGCTCTTCACTTAAAAGAAGGCCCATCTCAGAAAAAACAAAATACAAAACATGTTTAGAAACAGTACCTATTTAAGACAACTTTGGAAATATGACTACTAAATCTTTTAAACAATGGAGAGGGTCATGTTGTCTTCCCCTTTGTCCATTTCATTATTAGGTAAAAATGTACTTGTAGTTTGATCCTCTTTTCCTCCTATGTATATACACAAAGTTTAAAATATGATGTTTTCATATATATACTCAAAGTGAAATAATTACTGTACTTAAGGAAAATAACCTATTCAATAACCTTCCATGGATACCTTTGTGTGTGCATGCATAAAGGAATCTAAAATTCTACTCTGAGTAACTTTTTAGTATACAGTATTATTAATTATGGACCAATGAAATACACAACATCTGTATACTTAGTAATCCCTTCAACTTCATAGTTCATAGTTGGGCCACTTTAAAATTTTTTCTCTGTTTTTTATCTTTAGTAACATTTTTTTCTGCATTTCTATATATTAGATCTTTAAAAACTCCATACTGGGCTGAAAAGATGGCTTAGTAATTAAGGTGCTTGCCTTCAATGTTAATAACCAGAGTTTGATTCTCCAGTTCCTATGTAAAGCCATATGCACAATGTGGCACTGGAGTCCATTTGCATCAGTTTCAGGCCCTGGCACATTCATTCTCTCTGATTGCAAATAATTTTTTTTTTAAATTTCCATGCATAAGGGCAATTATGAAGTTATTTTTCTTTTTATGTTTTGCTTATTTTATTTAGGATATGTCTGCCAGGCAGACCATAATTATCACACATGCTAATGTGATATTGTGGATATGTCTGAATCATAATCATACACACATAGTTTTATGAAAAGAAATGATGATATATACACATGCCTACACACACACACACACACACACACACAAATCTATCTATCTATCTGAAGCAGTTTTTCCATTTTTCCATTTTTCCATCAGTGAACCCTTGGTTGCTTCTGTATCTTAGCTGTTATGTTTGTTATTAATAATGCTATGACAAACTGATAAGCAAGACACTGCAGATAGCTTTATGGGATGTTGATTTTAATTCTTCTAGGTGTATACCTAGGAAAGGGATTGTTGAGTCATCTAGTAGTCTTATTTTTGTATGTATAAGAAACGCCATACTGTACTCCATGCATTAGTCAGGGTTCTCTAGAGGAACAGAACTGCTAGAATGATTTGTTTTAAAAAAGGGATTTATTGGATTAGCTTACAGTAGTCCAATAGCAGTTGCAGGCCACAGCCCATGAATCAGTGTATAACCACATATCTGGCCATTTTTCCTTCCAAGCAAAATGCACAACCATATGCACTGGCCGAAATTCTGCCCATTGTGAAGACTTCCCTTCACCACAGTCCTTCAGAGTTGGTCCAGAAAGGGGCTTTAATGCTGCAGCTGTTCACTTCTGGGAGGTGCCCACATAATGTGCTGAACCATCTATAAATCTTGCCCTAGACCTTGCCTTCTCAGCCAATTGATCATGGGCACACACATTTCACTACCATCAAAACAAGCACTTGTATACAGAAGAGGGGGAAATGTTAGAGACAAGCCACACATTACCATCCCAAGTCACAGAATCCCACTCTTTTCTAATCAGTGCCCTCACTTTAACTTCTATTTGGTGGTGAGGCTGGAATTTGAGTTTACGTTGCAAGTTAGCCAGTCTCACAATGAGAGCTTGGGTTTGGTTTTCTGCAATCTGAGCCCTGTTCTGGCAAAAGAGGAGACTCTCGTCCATGACACCCTTAAAAACCTTGAGATCATGTACTTGGGTCTTAAGCTTGGAATTTTCCTTTTTGAGTTTCTGCTGTTCCCTTGCTAGTTTGTCCAGATATGCTAAAAGCAACCAACCAGCCTCATCATCAGTCTTACTTTTCCACAAATATTCAAATGTTTTAAATACAGTGTCACTAAATTCCTTGCTCTTCACAAGACATTACTCAGGATCACCAAATACATCTATCTCATGGAGTTCTTTAAACATTTTGCACCATGGATTATTAGTGCTCTCCTTATTTCCAGTAAAAGGGCTCTCCTTATCACCAGTAGGGCCTTTAGTAGCACTGAAATTGGAGAGCCAACCCCAGATAGCACTAAGCCCACTAGAGAAATCCATCCTTACAATTCTGCTTCTCTAGAACCACTTCTGGTACCAAAATCTGTATTGGTCAGGGTTCTCTAGAGTAACAGAACTGCTAGAATGAATTATTTTAAAAAGGGAATTTATTGGATTATCTTACAATAGTTCAATAGCAGTGGCAGGCCCAAGAATCATGTAACTTTGTAGCTTCTCAGTCCACATGGCCAGATGTCTCATCAGTCCTGACCCAGCACTGCAGATGGTGCCAGAAGGCCTGGCGGCTTCCTGAGGAGCTGCTGGGTTTCAATCCATGTGGGTCTTCAGTTGATGCTGGTCTTCAGTCCGCGCCGGTCTTCAATCCATGCTGGAAGGTAGCGAGCAGCTCTGGCACCCAAGTGGGAGGAAGGAAAGGAGGAAAGGGCTCTTTTTACCCAGATCTTCCTTATATCAAGTCCCCCTCTGAGCAGGGCTGCCCACTCTAGGAGAAGGTCTCACTCTGGGGGAAGGACTTCCTCCTTTAGTTGATCCTTCCTGGAAGCAACCTCTGAGACCCACCAGAAAGGGATTTCTATGGATTAATAAACAGATCAAGTTGGCAACATGTTAACTATCACACTCCACAATGCCAATGCCAATTTACATTTTTACCAAGAGTGATAGTATGCAGTTTCCCCTTTCTATACATTTTCATCATTATTTGTTATCTCTTGTGTTTTAAAATAGTTATTGTAATACATGTGAAATGATATGTCAGTATGGTTTTGGCTTGAATTTCCCTGATATTTAGTGATGTTGAGCATCTTTTACTGTACTCATTTGTCATTTTTACTTTTTTTGGAAAAAATATCTATTCAGGTCTCTAGTCTATTTTAAATATTTTTTGGCTATTGGGGTGTGTCATATCCTTATATATGTTGCACCATACACAGCAATCAATCCAAAACAGACAAAAGACTTAAATGTGGGATCTAATATCAGAGTTTATGATAGAGGCATTTTATGTTCTAGACACATATACACTGCTAATGACATGTTTGTTTATTCTCAGTTAAACTTTATTCTAGTTAAAATCCAAACAGAGGAAGATAGCAACTTTCAGTGGTTTTAGGAGGATGTGACCCCTGCTGTGGTTTACAGAGACAACATAATGAGGGGAAAGTAGGATACTCCCCTGCTACAGAGACAAGCTCTTGAAGAAAACATAACATCTCTGAGTTATCTGGCCAGAAGGACAAGACTGATCTTTATGTGTTCCTTTGTAAAAATGCTAAGGAGAAAGGGAAGATGGATCGTTTAGATGTTAATCCACTGTCATCTCAGGTTACTAGTTCCTTAATAAAATGTACAGTTTAAAGGCTCAATTCTTGATCTTTTGCACACATGACATGGAACATGGGCATTGCACATTTCTAGGGAAGACATAAGAGAAAAATTACTTGACAATGGTCTTCATACTTGGACATGACACTATGAAATCAAATAAGAAAATGACACTAAACAAGGATAAGTACCCCAACTTAATAGCTTCTTTATAGCAAAAGAAACCATTAACAAAATTAACAGGTGTTCTACAAATTGAGAGAAAAATTCCAACTGTAGCTGATCATAAATATAAAGAGGGAAATAGAAACCTGGAGGAGTTAGTAAAGTGCATTTGTTTTTGCAGAATGTTCAAGAGGATTTGTTTCAGCAAGTGTATATGCATAGCTCTAGAGAGGAAATGCCAAGTAGATGAGGTCTCTGGTAATCCCTCTAATCAAGAACCAAGACAGATGCCCCTAAGTTCCAATTTCCTCTTCAAGCATTCTCAACTGGATGAAACTATTAATTTTATAGAGGAGGTGGTTCAATGGAGGCTGGATCAATGGGTATAACTTTAGCTATTACAAATTGAGCCGCTACAAACATGGTTGAGCAAATTTCTCTGGCTTGTGGTTTGAAGGTTTTGGAGTAGATACCCAGTAAGGGAATAACTGGGTCTGTTGACATTTCTATAGTCAGCATTTTCAGGATTCTTCAGATTGCTTTCCAAACTGGTTGTACCATCTTACATTCCCACCAACAGTGGATGAGTGTTCCTACTTCTCCACATTCTTACCAGCATTTATTTTCATTTGATTTTTTGATGTTTGCTGTCCTTATTAGGGTAAGGTGGAATCTCATAGTTGTTTTAATTTTACTTCCCTGATGATTAGGGATGATGAACATTTTCTTAAGTGTGTGTTTGCCATTTATATTTCTTCCTCTGTGAACGGCCCATTCAGCTCTTTGCCCCATTTTGTGAGTGGGGTGTTTGACTTCTTACTGATTAGATTTTTGTGTTCTTTGTAGATTCTAGATATTAGGCCTCTATCAGTTGGATAACGTGCAAATATTTTCTCCTATTTTGTGGGTAATCTATTGGCTTTGCTTACTGTATGCTTGCCTTTAAAGAAACTCTTCAGCTTCATGTGATCCCATTGGTTGAGTGACTGTTTAATATCATGATGTACTGGGGTTTTGTTCAGGAAGTCTTTTTCCATTCCTATATCATGGAAAGTACTTTCTAAATTTTCTCCCGGTAGTATTGGAGTTTCTGGTATTATATCGAGGTATTTGTTCCATTTGGACTTGAGGGTAGTTCATAGTGAAATGTGTGGATCAAGGTTCAGTTTTCTGCATATGGTTATCCAGTTTGTTCAGCACCATTTGTTGAAGATGCTGTCTTTTTTCCAGCCTTTATTGTTAGGGTCTTTATTGAATATCAAGTAACTATAGTTGCTTGACCCAAAGTCCAGGTCCTCAAGTCTATTCCATTGGTCTATACTCTTGTTTTTATGCTAGGACCATGCTGTTTTATTACTAGGGATTTGTAATATAGTTTTAGATCAGGTATGGTGATGCTTCCAGAGGTATTTCTTTTGCTGAGGATAGGTTTGGATATGTGAAGCCTTCTGCCTTTCCATATGAAATTTGAGATCATTTTTTCTATGTCTGTGAAGAACACTGTCAGGATTTTCATTGGAATTGCATTAAATCTGTATATTGTCTTTCGTAGGATTGCCATATTCACAATGTTAATTCTGCCTATCCAGGAACAGGGGAGGTCTTTCCATTTTCTCAAGTCCTCCTCAATTTCTTTCTAGAGTGTTTTTATGTTGTCATTGTATAGATCTTTCACTTCCTTGGTTAGCATTATTCCAAGGTATTTTATTTTTTAGTTGCTATTGAAATTGGGACTATGTCCTTTATTTCTTTCTCTGTATCTTTGTCATTTGCATATAGAAATGCTACTGAGTTTTGTGCATTGATTTTGTATCCTGCTACTTTGCTATGGGAGTTAATCCCCTTCAGTAGTTTTGGGATGGAGTCTCTCAGGTCTCTTACATATACAATCATGTCTTCAGCTAATAGAGGTAACTTAAATTTTTCCTGTCCAAATTGTATCCCTTTTTTTTTTTTTTTTTTTTTTTGGTTTTTCAAGGTAGGGTCTCACTGTAGCCCAGGCTGACCTGGAATTCACTGTGTAGTCTCAGGGTGGCCTCGAACTCATAGTAATCCTCCTACCTTTGCCTCCCAGGTGCTGGGATTAAAGGTGTGCACCACCACGCCCAGCTAAATTGTATCCCTTTTATTTCCTTCTCCTGTCTTATTGCTTGAGCTAGGACATCCAGTACTATATTGAAAATAGAGGGGATAGTGGGCAACCTTGTCTTGTTCCTGATCTTAATGGGAATTCCTCCAGTCTCTCTCTATGAAGTATTATTTTGGCTTTTGGAGCTTTGTATATTGTCTTTATTATCTTAAGATGTGAACCAACCATGCTAATTCTCTCCAATGTTTTGATCATGAAGTGATGTTGTATCTTGTCAAAGGCCTTTTCTGCATCTATTGAAATTATCATGTGGGTTTTTATGTTTAACCTTGTTTATGTGGCATAGTACATTGACTGATTTCTATATGTTGAATCACCCCTGTGTTTCTGGGATGAATCCCACTTGGTTAACATGTATAATGCTTTTGATATGTTGTTGGATTCAGTTTGCAAGGATTTTGTTCAGGATCTTTGCATCTAAGTTCATTAAGGAAATAGGCTGGTAGCTTTCTTTTCTTTTGGCATCTCATCCTAGTTTTGGAATCAGAGTGATACTAGCTTCATAGAAGGAGTTGTGTAAGCTTTCTCTGCTCTTCAGTTGTGTGGCACATTTTGAGAAAGATTGGTTTGAGTTCTTCCATGAAGATTTGATAGAATTCAGCTGAGAAGCCATCTTGTCATGGACTCTTCTTTGGGGGGAGGATTTCATTACTTTTTCAATCTCTGTGTGTTTGATGGGTTCATTGAGGGAATTAATCTGCTCTGAGATTAGCTTTGATAGATGGTATGCATCCAGGAATTTATCCTTGTCCTCAACATTAACCAGTTTTGTGGAGTAGAGGTTTTTGAAATAAGTCCTGACGATTATCCCAATTTCACTTATGTCTGTTGTGATCTTTCTTTTTCATTTTGAATTTTGTTAATTTGATGCTTTTCCTTTTTTTTTTTTTTTTTTTTGCTTGATCAAATTGGGCAGGGGTTTGTCAATCTTGTTTATTTTTTCAAAGAAGCAGCTCTTTGTTTTGTCAATTGTCTTAATTGTTTCCTTGGTTTCCAATTCATTAATTTCTGCTCTGATTTTAATTATTTCTTTCCTTCTGGAGCTCTTTGGGTTGGATTTTTCTTGCTTTTCCAGTGCCTTTAGGTGGATGGTTAGGTTATTGATGGGGTCTCTCTGTCCTTTTTATGAAGGCATTGAGTGCTATGAATTTTTCCCTGAGGACCACCTTCATTGTGTCCCATAACTTTTGGTATGATCTGTTCTCATTGTCATTCAATTATTGAAATTTTTCAATTTTGTTTTTTATCTCATCCACTATCCACTTATTGTTTAAAAGTCTGCTTTTCAGTTTCCAGGTGCCGTTGAGATTCCTGGTGGTCATTTATTGTTGATTTCTATCAATATAGCATTGTGATCTGATATCATGCAGGGAATTATGTCAATCTTCCTAAATATGTGGAGGCAGTCTTTGTGACCCAGTATATGGTCTATTTTAGAGAATGTTCCATGGGCAGCTGAGACGAATGTGTAGTCTGTTGATTTGGGATGGAAAGTTCTGTAGATATCCATTAGGTCTAAATGATCTATGGTTTTGTTGAACTCTCTTACTTCCCTTTTGAGTTTCTGTTTGGATGATCTGTCTATTACTGATAATGGTGTATTGAAGTCCCCAGATATGATGGTGCTGGTGGTTATTTCTGTTTTATTGTCAGGTAGGTTTTGTATTATGAACTGTGGTGCCCCTGTGTTTGGTGCATACAGATTTATGATTGTAATATCCTCTTGGTGGATCGTTCCCTTGAGAAGTAGGAAGTGGCATTCTTTGTCTTTTTTTTTTTTTAATTTATTTATTTGAGAGCTACAGACACAGAAAGACAGATAGAGGGAGAGAGAAAGAATGGGCGTGCCAGGGTTTCCAGCCTCTGCAAACGAATTCCAGACACGTGCGCCCTCTTGTGCATCTGGCTAACGTGGGACCTGGGGAACCGAGCCTTGAACCGGGGTCCTTAGGCTTCACAGGCAAGCGCTTAACTGCTAAGCCATCTCTCCAGCCCTGTCGTTTTTGATTATTTTTGGTTTGAAGTCTATTTTATCTGATAATAATATAGCTATGCCTTCTTGTTTCTTGTTTCCATTTTCTTGGAATATTGTATTCCACCCTTCACCCTGAGGAGTTGTCTGTCTTTAGTGGTGAGGTGGGTTTCTTTAAGGCAACAGATTGAGAAGTCTAATTTTTTGATCCATCCTATTAGTTGTATCTCTTGATGGGTGAATTAAGGGCATTAATATTTAGGGTAATGACTGTGAGATTTGATTTGATCCCTGCTATATTGTGGATTGGTGTTTTCATGGACTTTGAAGTATTTTGTGCCTACTCTGAGCTTGGTTATTATGATCTGCTTCTTGTAGGCATTTGAGTTTGGTTATTTGTTTCTTCTCCATGGAGAATTTTTTGAAATACTCTCTGTAGGTTTGGTTTTGTGTTCATATAATTGTAAAGCTGAGTTTTGTCATAGAAAGTTTTTCTTTCACCATCTAATATGAGGCATACTTTTTCTTTGTAGAGTAGTTTGGTTTTGAAGTCATAGGTTCTTAGACTTTGCCATGTTTCATTCCAGGCCCTGTTAGCTTTCAGGGTTTCCATTGAGAAGTCTGAAATAATTCTGATGGGGTTACCTTTGAAAGTGATGTGCTGTTTTTCCCTAGCTGCTTTTAGGATTTTGTTCATTGGTGTTAATTTTGAAGTCTTAATGACAATATGTTTTGGAGAGTTTCTCCTTTGATCCAGTCTGTTTGGAGTTCTGTTGACTTCTTGTATCTTGATCGGCCTTTCTTTTAAGAGACTGGTAAAGTTTTCTTCAATTATTTTGTTAAATAATTTCTCCATGCCTTTGGTCTGAATTTCTTTTCCTTCTGGTATTCCAATGATCCTAATATTATGACGTTTATGTGTATCTTGCAATTTCCTCATGTTCTGTTTACAGGAACTTTTGAACTTACTGAAATGTTTGAATTCTCAAACTGTTTCTTCCATCTTGTCTTCCAGATCATTGTTTCTATCCTCCACATGGCTGACTCTATTCTTGAGAGCTTCTGGTAAGTTTTGGACTTGTACAATTAGGTTTACATTTTCTACTACTTTTCTATTTATACTGTCCATCCCTCTGTCAATCTCCCTTTTCACATCATTTTCTGATTTTCGTGATGATTCTTGGAATTCATCCTTGCATTTCTTTATATCTTCATTTAGCATGGCCAGCTGATATTTAAGGTCTTCTTTTTTTCACTCTCCCTCAAATCTCTTAACTGTCTTTGAACTGCTACCATTTTCTTATCTATTAGGTCTCGTTTAGTGATGGCAGCATCCACACGATTATTGGTCCTTTGTTGCTTTTCTTCAATTTCTTCCAGTATCTTGGTCAGGGTTGCATTGCTCATAGCTTAATTTTGGTGTTCTGATCCTAATGACTTTTCTATGTTTTGATTAGATATGATCATTGTAGGACTAGAAGGTCTATTGGATTTTCTTGTATTTGATTTTTTATGTTATTTCTTTTGCACTGTGGTCTGCCCATAACAGTGTATGGGCACATAGGTGGGTGGATCAGCCATGGCTTAAGAACAGTGGGAATCTGAGGCAGCCTGGGCTTTGGCTCTTACTTTCCAAAGCCGCCTGAGCTACTGCCTGGCTGGGGGACCAAATTTACCTGCTCTCTAGTGGTAATGCTCCAAAGTTGCCTGTGTTTGAGCTAAGAGGGACACTGAGACACCAAGCACTGAAGCAGCCCAAACTCTGGTGTGGGAACACTGGGACCCTGAAGCAGTCTGTGCTCCCTTGCCACAGGACAATGGCAGCTGGCTGGTGCACAGACAGGTTGGGGATTGCACCTGACCTGATGCAAGCTATAGACACAGTCTGAGCTTGCATGACAGTAGCTGTGGGCCTGGGCTCTCTAAACGTGTAGTGGCAGGAGCAGTAAGTGAGCAAGTGGGTGGAGCAGTCTAAGCTTCCACACCCAGGGATTGATCGACATGCGGCAGCGCCATGGATATGGTGGCTACCTGGGGGAGGAGTGGGCTATCCGCCTGAGAGGAAATCAGTTATTCCCTGTTATTTCCAGGACTCCCTACACTGGCAGTAGCCAGAGCAGTAAGTGAGTGAGTGGAGTAATCTAAGCTTCCACATGCAGGGATAGATTGGCGCACAGTGGCACCATGTGTATGGCGGCTACTTGGGGGGAGGGGTGGGCTACCCTTCTGCAAGGGAATCAGCAATTCCCTCTTATTGCCAATACTCACTAAATGTGTGGTGGCCAGAGCAGTAAGTGTGTGATTGGGCAGAGCAATCTAAGCTTCTGCATGCAGGGATCCATCAGCTTTTGGAGGCACCATGGATATGGCGGCTACTTTGGGGAAGGGGTTTGCTACCCTCCCACAAAGGGATCAGTGATTCCCTGTTTTTCCTCCCTCTGTGCCCTCCCACTGGCAATCTATTGGAGATTGCTCTCCCCTAAAATACCCAGTGAACCCTTAATGTCTTGCATTTCTTTCCCGGTGATTTGCAACATAGCTAGGCAGTCGCCATCTTGGCTGGAAGTGGAGAGCAACTCTTAACAGTAGGTGATTCCATGACTGCTAGTCCTATTGGTAAGTTGTGATATTAGACAGATCTTTGTAATCACTTTTATCATGCAGACCACATGGCTTAGAACTCTGAGGGAAGCGGCACAATGTCACTAAAATGGAGCACCTTCCCTTGGATCACCTGCCAAAATTCTGTAAATTTTCTGGACAGAAAAAGGTTAAAATAGGATATTGTTTGTTTGTTTTTTCTTACATTAAACTTATAAATGATTAGTAGGTAAAAAAAATAATTGAATCAGAAAAAGGTTGCAGGCTTCTGCCAGGACATGATTGTCTAAAGCTTAGTGGCTCTCACTTGGGTGCAAAATTGTGCTGACATACTTTTATTAAATACAATAATTTCCCTAAATTAAAAAATAAAAAAGTCTTTTGCAGTTACAATTTGCTTTGCTGTGTGTTTTCATCTTGAGAACAGCAGGTGAATATGAACAAGTTCAAACCTATTTTTATTTTCCAGTAAATCCCAAATGCCTCAGCATTGCAAGCTAATAGCATCCAAAAACATGCTGATCTTGGCACCAGAGAAAGCCCTGAGAGAGGCCAAACTGTATAAAGAAGTAAAAAATTGGGTTTGTATGAAGAAATTTAAAAGAAATCAATGTAACTATGAAAAGCTTAAGGTTCATCTCTGCATAATTCCAAAATTTAAAATGATTTGCTAAATGAATTAGCACTAATTTCTTTTTATCTTACATAAAAATTACCCTAAGTTGTCATAAGTGATATAATAACAAATAATAAGTATACAAAGTGCAATGAATACATACATTTTATTATTTAAATCTATGTAATACATAATATTTTATACATATTTATAACCTTAATTCATTTATGAGCATGAAACAGTAAAACCAATCCCAAACCATTCCCTCTATGAGCTCTATAATCTAAGTTCCAGTTTCATACCTTTGTCTTTGAAAATATCTTGCTTAAATTTTATAGTTCTGAATTTCCAAATAAAACATTAAATATTTTATTTTACACTTCTTTATGTTTTTAAAAGTACGTGTGATGGTGATGGAGAAAATTCTCATTATTTTGATGTTTGTTGAATTATTTGTGTAAAAGAAAATTTTATGTAATTACAATATAAATTATAGATTTTTAGAATGATTCTAATTTCCCACTGGGCTATTGAGTGAATGATTGATGTGATTGTGTTTGGTTTCATATACAGCTTGGAAAATGTAAATTCTATATATTTGCTATGTTAGGAATAATTATGCTATTAAAATTATTATAGTTCTCTTGGTGATAGGGTAAGTATATATCTTTCATTTTTGAATGCATAGTAAGAAACTACTCAAAAAATTCCTTTCTGCTTTGACACAGAGATAATCATGATGATAGCAATGTCATTTCTCCTTGGAAACTCCATATGAGTTTTTAAATATGAATATGTCTTCAGTAACATATAGTTACAGTAAATAAAATTATAATTTTCCATTAATTATGAGAAGGCAAATTCTATACCAAAAAGAGTGAAGACATTTATCCCAGGCACAGTGGCACATGCAATTCCAAATTCAGGGGTAAATCTAGATAATTTGTTTTTGTCATGAAATTTGTTGCAGTCAGGTTCACATTTCTGGCAGAAATCACCTGACCAAGAGCAGCTTTGGAGGGTGGGGGGAGGTTTATTTTGGCTTACAGCCTCAAGAGGAAGCTTCATGACGGCAGGAGAGAATGATGGCATGAACAGAGGGTGTACATAACCCCCTGGAAAACATAAGGTGGGCGATAGCAACAGACTATGCCAAACACTGGCAAGGGGAAACCAGCAATAATAAGCCTGCCCCCAGAAATACATTGCCTCCTGGAGGCATTTATGCCCAAATCTGCATCAGCTGGGAAGGTTATGGGGGACACCTGAATCAAATGACCACATTTCTCTCCTGACCCCCTAAACTGATAAACATACATGATGTAAAATACAATGCATTCAGTCCAACTTTATTAAAGGCCCCATAGTTTTTATCTATCCTAATGTTGTTCAAACAGCCCCATAATCCAAGGTCTTCTAACTGAGCCATAATACCAAAAAATCCCACCCCAAAACCCATAATGACATTGAATAAACATTCACATTGCAAAAGGTGGTACTGGGCACAGAAAATAAATATTCAACCAATACAAGATTTAAACAGGGCAAACATCAAACTCTGTAGCTCCAAGTTCAATAACCCCAGTCAGTGACAAATCTCCAAGTCTGATAATTCTAACCAGAAATAAGTCGCTGGAGTTCCAAGTTCACCCCTCCAGCTAGTCTACTCATGGTCTTGGAAAATTTCATCAGGGGCCAGCAGCTCTACTGAGCAGCCATTTCATGGTCCTGGCATCTCCACTGGCTCTCTACGGCAACTCATGGTCAATCCTCATAGCTCCATCGGGTCTCCATGCAGGCATCCAGCAAACCTGCTTCACACTGCCCATGGCCATCTCCTAAACACAAGACTGTGTTGCAAGCACAATGACCCTCTCTTTCCTGTATTTCTTATACTTCACAGTACCAAGCAGGGTACCAATTTGTTCACCCAGGGGGGAATAAAGCAGACTTTGAAGAGCAGGACACTCCTTGATCATTCAGGCCCCTTTAAAAAAACTGTTGTCCCAGGGCTGGAGAGATGGCTTAGCGGTTAAGCGCTTGCCTGTGAAGCCTAAGGACCCCGGTTCGAGGCTCGGTTCCCCAGGTCCCACGTTAGCCAGATGCACAAGGGGGCGCACGCGTCTGGAGTTCGTTTGCAGAGGCTGGAAGCCCTGGTGCGCCCATTCTCTCTCTCTCCCTCTATCTGTTTTTCTCCCTGTGTCTGTCGCTCTCAAATAAATAAATAAAAAATGAACAAAAAATATTAAAAAAAAAAACAAACAAACTGTTGTCCCAATGCAGGTCAGCTGGCCCAGTCTCAATGGTTGTAATCTCTCATATAATTGAGTAGTTTCAGCCCAAAGATTTCTTTCTGTGCCATATCCCTCTGCACATACCAGTCCATTTCTTCACACTGCGACCTGGCACAAGTTCTCAGGACACCTGGATAACAGCAAGCCTCTCACACAAACTGCTCCTAGCCAAGAGCAGATAAAGCTCCTTTTCATCCTCATAAGCCAAACTTCATAGTCCATAATTCTTATTGCATTCAGGCATTGCAACTCTGACCAGAGTTATCCATCAAGCTATACTTATAGCACTTCATGGTGGCTTTTATGCCTAGGTTTCAAATTCATCCACATTCATCTTGAAAATCAGGTCCCAAGTTTTGGGACACACCTGCAGATACACCTGAATAAATCCACCACAAAATTATTACTTGATTTTGAATAATGTGTATGTATATTTACCTACATTAACAGCACTTATGATGATGGTAATAGCTAATTTGTTAGATAAGAATTTAATTAAGATTATTAATATTAGGACAATTTCAATTAGTATGAGTTTATATTATATTTTTTGTTTTCTATAAAGAGACAGAGCGAGAGTGACAA
This sequence comes from Jaculus jaculus, assembly GCF_020740685.1. Classification (NCBI taxonomy): domain Eukaryota; kingdom Metazoa; phylum Chordata; class Mammalia; order Rodentia; family Dipodidae; genus Jaculus; species Jaculus jaculus. The sequence continues at coordinate 100,421,841 of NC_059108.1, read as the reverse complement.
AGAGTGAGAGACAGAGAATTGGTGCACCAGGTCCTCAGCTACTGAAATCGAACTCCAAATGATTGTGCCTCCTAGTGGACATGTGTGACCCTGCACTTGCCTCACCTTTGTGCATCTGGTTAAGGTGGGAACTGGAGAATTGAACATGGGTCCTTAGGCTTCTCAAGCAAGTGCCTTAACTGCTAACCCATCTCTCTAGCCCAATATGAGTTTTAATGAAGATATTTACACAAATATGTAGGCATAGGAATAACAGGGACTGGGGACTTGGTTCAGTTGGTGGATTGATTGTCATGCATATATGAGGACCTGAGTTTGGATCCTCAGCAGTAATTTAAAAAGCACAGTGCAATAACACACTGGGGAGTCAGAGTCAGAACCAACCCAGAAGCTTGTTGGCCCGTTAGTATTTCTGATTTGGTGAGCTGTAGGTTCAATGAGACTTTCTCAAATATGAGTGTCTAAAAAAGATACATGTTTAGCCTCTACACATAGGCTCATGCATGTACACACACATGCACACGCATGGACATGTACATACACATACCACACAACACACATACACAGAAACAAGAAATTATAGTACTAAGTGTAAGATATATGTTTCTTCTAGATATTCTAGTTAATTTACTTTTTGAGAGAGGAAAGTTGTGAATATGTGGTCTTTTTATTTGCTTGTTTGTCTGTTTTGAGGCAATATCTCACTGTAGCCCAGGGAAACCTAGAACTCACTGTTTAGCCCAGGCTGGCCATGAACTCACAGCTACCCTTCTACCAGATACAGACTTTTAAATGTTTTATTATTCAGTTTTATCCCTTGGGCTAATGAGATAGTGGCCCAACAGGTTAAATTTCTAGAACTCTCTTTTAAGAATGTAGACTTTTCTGTATTATTTAGCATTAATATCATTTCTGCCAAATGCATGATCAAATGTGTAAATTAAGTAATTAGATTAAAATATTTTCTATTTATTTTGCAAGCAGAGAGAGAGAGATTGAGAAGAGAGACAGGTAAAGGGAGAGTGGGACACCAGGACCCCTAGCTACTGCAAATGAACTGCAGATGCAAGCACCACTTTGTGCAGCTGGCTTCACATTTGTCCTAGGGAATCAAACCCAGTTATTAGGCTTTACCGGTAAGCACCTTACCAACAGAACTATCTCTCCAGCCCAGAGTAACATATTTAAAATGATATTACTAAGATGCCACATGTATTTGAGCCTAGGGCATTGGCTTTACAGGAATCATCTAAGACAAGCTATTTTTCTATTATGTTCTAAAAATATGCTTTTACCACTGTTTTGGGGTTTACATTCCAAAGTATGATGCTTGATATCATATTTCAGCATTGTACTTATCAGCTGTGCAAACCTGTCCAGGTATCTAAATTTATATTTTCTTTATCATTTTATTTATTTCCTTATTTGAGAGAGAGAGAGAGAGAGAGAATGGATGTTCCAGGGCTCTAGCCACTACAAACAAACTCCATATGCTTGAGCCTCCCCCCCCCCATGCATCTGGCTTAAATGGGTCCTAGGGAATCAAATCTGGGTCCTTTGGCTTTGTGGACAAACAACTTAACTGCTAAGCCAGCCCTATAGCCCTCAATTTATATTTTCTTTGATTTCATTTTCTCTAAAAAAGGAAATAATACCATAGTGTCACATTGTTATGTTCTTGAAATTAATTACCATGTGTGCTCGTAGTTGACATATTGTTCTGCAGCTCTGGCTGACTATTCTGTTTTCTCTCTGAGGCTAATAAGACAGTGCCTCTATAGACTAAATTTCTCAAACTATTTTTCTGGTGTGTGTGATGTGTGTGTGTGTAGGCATGCACATATCATACCACATATGTGGAGGTCAAAAGACAAATTCAGGTGTCTGTCCTCATGTGGTGGTTTGATTCAGGTGTCTCCCATAAACTTAGATGTTCTGGATGCTAGGCTCCCCAGCTGATGGCAATTAGAAATTAAAGGCTTTAGAGGTGGTGTGTTGATGGGAGCAGGCTTATGGGTGCTATAGCCAGTTTCCACTTATCAGTGTTTGGCACACTCTCCTGTTCCTATTGTCCACCTTATGTTGGCCAGGGGGTGATGTCCACCCTCTGCTCATGTCAACATTTTCCCTGCCATCATGGAGCTTACCCTTCAAGCCTGTAAGCCAAAATAAACCTCTTTTTTTCTCACAAGCTGCTCTTGGTTGGGTGATTTCTACCAGCAATCCAAACCTGATTGCAACAGTAATGTTGGTACAGAGCTTGACATTGTTGCTAGACACCTGACTGTTGTGGCTTTGGCCTTTTGGAGCTTGTTTTCAAGAGGAATATGGAAGGATGTGAAACCTTGGTTTAAGAGATGCCTTACAGTGCTGTAAGTACAGCTTGATGGACTGTTCTGGTCAGAGTTGAAAGACTTGAATGCAGTAAGAACTATAGACTGTGAGGTTTGGCTTGTGAGGGTGAGAAAGAGTTTTGCCTAGACCAGGCTAGAAGGAGTTTGTGTGAGATGCCTACTGTTATGACCATGTCCTGAGAAGTTATGCAGGATTGCTTTGCATAGAAATGGATTGCTGTGTGCAGAGGGATATGGCACAGAAAGAAATCTTTAGGCCTAATCTACTGCCTGTTGACCTGCAATTGTTTGAGAGATTATAACCATTGAGATTGGGACAGCTGACCTGCACTGGGACAACAGGAAGAATGTAGACTCTTTATAAAGGGGTTTAAGTGCTCAATGTGTGTCCTGTTCTTTAAAGTCTGCTTTATTCCCTCCTGGATTAACAAATTGGCACTCCACCTCTTTTTTTTTTTTTTTTTTTGACTATGGGAATGTATGAACATAATTAGAATTGAGAAAAATTATGGGTACTTTTAAAGTTGAATGAATACACTGCATTTTACATCATGTATGGTTATCAGCTTATGGGGGCCAGGGGAGGAATGTGGTGGTTTGGTTCAGGTGTCCTCCATAAACTTAGGTGTGCTGGATGCTAGTCTCCTCAGCTAATGTCAATTGGAAATTAAAGCCTCCTGGAGGCAGTACATTGTTGGGGGTGAGCTTATGAGCATTATGGCCAGTTTCCCCTTGCCAGTGCTGGGCACATTCTTGTATTGCTATTGTCCACTTTATGTTGGTTGGGGGGGGGGTGTCCACCCTCTGCTCATGCCATCATATTCTCTGCCATCATGGAGCTTCCCCTTTGAGCCCATAAGCCAAAAGAAACCTCTTTTTTCCCCACAATCTGCACTAGGTTGAGTGATTAATACCAGCGAACCTAACTGCAACACCTCTTCTTCCACCTTATATGAAGCAAAGTCTCTTGGGTTCACTGCTGTATTTATCAGGCAATCTGGCTCATAAATTTCCAGGGGATTATCTTGTCTCCACCTCCCTTCTTGCTGTAGCCTCATTGAAATTACAGATTCTCATGTTATTGTGTTTGGCTTTTAGTTGGGGATATGATCTCAGGTGATCGTTCTTGCACAGCAAGCACTTTATCCACTGAGCTATATCACCAGCCATAAATTCCTCAAGGTTCATGCCAGAGGAATATGAACATACTCATGCATGTTAGCTTCTGCCAGTGGAAAGCCAGGCAAGAAATTAGAAGGGTGCCAGATGGAGTATTTTTGTCTCATTTAGTTCTTCCAGAAGTCCCACAGCAGCTGCACTGGTCTTTTATGGCATCAGAGAACAGGCTATACCAGGTTTTCTCTCCCAGAGTGTGGGAGAGTTGACACTGAGCATCTCCTGGGTCACATCTCTTTGTCAGGATGTCTGGACAGAGGTGGTTCCCTTTACCACAATGAACCAGGGCCATCCCTATTGTTCCCCGTGAATTCCAGATTCTGATTGTCCTTTTCTTCCCTAGTGGTATCCCCAATTTAGTGAAGAGAGATGCTTTATAAAGTACTCTAGAGGACTTCAGCACCATTTCTGCCTTTTTACTCTCCTAATACTTCTGTTAGAGAGGTTTACATGAAGTATCCTTCTTTAGTATTGCTGTATATTGGCCCGATATAGACCAGAGATCTACAACTTTTAGTTTTTCTGGGTCAAATTTGATGAAGAATTTTTTCAGATCACACAATAGACAATTTTGCTAACTCTATTATTTCCTTGATTATATTTACCCTATTTTATTTCCTCATTTTAGTTCCCCTCTTCTTCCCAACCCCCCACTTAGTCACTTCCCTTACCCTAGTCATCCTTTTGCTTTCATATTACATATGAAACACAAAAAAATGACTGGTTAAGGAAAATGTCGTATGTATATTCACAATGGAGTCCTAAATAAAAATGATATCCTGAAAACAACTGGAGATCATCATGGTAAGTAAAATATGTCAGATGAAGAGAGACAAATAAATATCTTGTTTTCTCATATTTGTGGGTCCTAGAATTACCTATTAATCCCCTGGAGACCTCCTGTTTTGGCCCCACCCTGTGCATCTTACTCTCCTAATTGAGCTCACAACACTAAGAGCAGTGCTTCCATGAGTACCGTGCTTTGTAGGAACAGGAGTTCCTGGGAAACAATCATCCACATATTAGTCAGGTATGTTTGTGGTTACTTGCTTGATCTGGAAAAGAGATCCATTTTGTCTGAGTTTCTTGAGATAGAAAATATTATTCTGGAGTCTTCTGCCTAGATAGATGATCCTTCTTCACTCCTTTTAGTTTGATATCCCCCCAAAAAGGTTTTTATGGCACTAATTTATATTGGCTTTAAGCATGTGAGGAAGCCTAATCCTAAAACCATGGGTTCTGGCTTGTAATTTTCAGTGCCAAAACTATGTTAGACCTCCCAGTGAGTTGTTGGCTGGAAAGACCTATGAAGTCCCCAAAACTAGGCAGGCTTTTGTCAAAGTCCTTCATTACCCACCGTAGCTGAAAGGTAAGAACCTATTGCTGAAGATACCACAAGCTGCCAACACAGGACACTGAGAGATCACACTGGAATTTAGAAGAAAGCCGACTTGAAAGTAGCTAGTTTTTATAGTGCTGGAAAGTGCTACATGAGCTAGGAAAATGAGCTGGGAGAAAATGGCCACCAACATTGTGGAGGGGATAGCAGGGGATGCTGCTAGATACAAAGTCAACCAACTGGACAAGATGTACACACCTGTGCAATACTGTCATTCAGCCTATGCTGGTAACCAATGGCTCTCTGATTGGATAAGACATTCTTCCAATGGGGAAGAACTCATAGGTACTATTAGGAACCAAGCAAGATTACTACAGAGATAATGGTCGTAGACTCGAATGAGAAATTCCCACTAATCTTTGGCCCAAAAGACTACACCCATCAAAATTTCTCTCAGTTAATTCTCTTAATTAATTAGCTGCTCTCACCCTCCATTGGAAAATCTGTTTTCTCTTTTACAGAAGGCAGGGAGAACCAGAATCCATCAATATGATAAGAAAAGATAGCTGACTCCCTATCATAAGATGAGCCCTTCTTGTATATTAGCAAGGCTCCATGTGAAACCACAGAGCAAATGTTTAGTTAAGCATGAGTTCTACGTTCATGGCTACCTTGACACCCTGCACTAGGGAGAAGGTTATAGACACTGAGGACACACAAAACTTATGAGAGGAGAAGTACAAAAGGTGCTGAGAACTCAGCACTAAAGTAGACATAACACAACCACCAAGGCTAAGAGAATATTGCAGAAGAGGGAGCTGAAAGATTGGAAGAGCCACAAATGGGGAAGAGTATCCAGAGGCATTGTTCCCCCAACACACACACCCAATGACTGACTGCTGCTCTCATAAGTCATATGCCCATGATGTAATCCATGATTCCTACTAAGGGGAAGAGGGGAATGGGACCAACACATGATTTGTCCAAACAACAAAAGTTACTAATTAGTAAAAATTAAAATAATAATAACAAAGTATTTTTCTGATAAGCTCTGATATGTAGTGGTGCCATATTTAAATTAACACCAGGATTTTTTTTTTTTAATGTGGAATAAGTAAAAAATCAAGGCTTTGCGAACCAAGAGGCCAGTATACTTGTCTCTAATGGCTTGGAAGTGCTCAGAAAAAGTGAGACCTTAGATGAAATATTTCAGTTTATGTCCTATCAGAGAGCCAAGCAAATTATATAAAACTTTAATCTTTAATTTTTGTAGAATAGAGGACTGACATGAGTCCAACTCTATTTTCAAATATCCCATCCTGTTAACCCCAACTAAACTATAAATCAGTAATATACAATTTTAAGTGAAGTTATTATGAAGAAAACCTGAATCTAATAAAACCTTAAGTTTGACAAGACATTTTCTCAAAATTGCTGAATTTCTTAACTTTGGGCATATTGTTTGTTTTATATATTATAGTACTGTCAACTAAATGAAAATGAATGCTTTAATGTCCAGTTATTGTAAAAATCAATAAATTCCATGGAAAATGTTTAAGACATATATTTCTTTTAACAAACTTTGAATCAGATAACTAAAAATTGTCAGCAACACATAAAACCTAAGAGTTACTTTGGGTTTTGATAACAATTATTTTTGTAAAACACTGACATTATTTTGAGGCTGCTTAGGTTTATTTTCTTTAGTACTATGATAGGACATTTACCAAGAGATTATTTCTGAAATCAATTTTTACTTTATTTTAATTAATTTATTTATTTTAGGAAGAAATTGCAAGAGGGAGAGTATGACTGGGCCTCTTGCCACTGTAAATGAATTCCAGATACATGTGCCACTCTGTGTATCTGGCTGGGAAATTGAGCCACAGGCCAGCAGGCTTTGCAAGCAAGTGTCTTTAGCCATTGAATCATTTCCTCAGCCTCTGGAGATTATTTTTATTTATTTTTATTTATTTTTTTTAAAATTTTTTATTTATTTATTTGAGAGCGACAGACACAGAGAGAAAGACAGATAGAGGGAGAGAGAGAATGGGCACGCCAGGGCTTCCAGCCTCTGCAAACGAACTCCAGACGTGTGCGCCCCCTTGTGCATCTGGCTAACGTGGGACCTGGGGAACCGAGCCTCGAACCGGGGTTCTTAGGCTTCACAGGCAAGCGCTTAACCGCTAAGCCATCTCTCCAGCCCTGGAGATTATTTTTAAAGTGTTGTTGGATCCTTTATGTTTTATCCATTTTTATAAATTTAATTCTAAAGTAGTTAAAGACAGACTAGATCTGACATTGTCAATGCTCCTAAGTTTCTGTGTAATGTTACATTAACATTTTAAAGAACTAATTTTCTCTGCGCCCAGATGTAAGAACCTTTTATTTTCTATAATGGAGGTTGTCAATATTACAAGAAATCAAAATCCTGAACTTCTCCTTCAAACTTTCCATATTATTTGAGAATGCAATGATTTAAGGAGGAACATAAACAAACTCCAAACCAACTGAAAAAACAAAACCAAACAAAAAAATGAGACACTTCAATTCATGCTTAACATATGTCTTATTCTCAGAATTCAGTTAACTAAATGTTATTGATGCTACTTTGAAAATACATTCAACTGCCAACACCTCTCTCTACTTTGACTCAAAAGCTATTTTTGGGCTGGAGAGATGGCTCAGTTGTTTAGATGCTTGCCTGCAAAGCCAAAGGACCCAGTTTTGATTCTCCAGAACCCACATAAGCCAGATGCACAAGGTGGCACATGCATCTGGAGTACATTTTCAGTGGCTGGAGGCCCTGGAATGCCCATTCTCTCTTTCTCTACCTCTCCTCTCTCAATATCTCTCAAATAAGTAAAAGTAAAAAAAATAAATAAAATAAAAATTAAAAGCCATTTTTTGTCTCTCTTTTTTCCTCAAGTTTTGGCAATTCTAACTTCCTTCCTTTCTACACTTGTCTATGAATACCTGTTTTCAATACAGCTATGGCCCTTACCAGAAACAACTAAGAGCATGGCCTGCACCTACTCAAAGTTGTCCCTAGAAACCTTTATCTTTGCGCTAGAACAAGGGCAGAAGAGTACACAATAGTTTGTGAGGACCAAGAGCCTGGCTCCATGACCTCTGTGATTCTTACTGCTGTGGCACTTCACTGTGACTACCACACTGGCAAATGGTTTGTGTTCCCCACACCTAGGGCCTCTGACTTGACTGTCTGAAAGGATCATTGCTCACCTTCCTTACTTTGTGAAGTGTTTGTTTTGTCCTCCTTTTCTTGAACTTACATGAACACAAGTGTCTGATCCTGCTTTATTTTAATCCCACAGGATAAATTTAGCTGGGCCAAAACAAAAGTTGCAATGGACAAAGTTAAACAACGTAAAAAAAGACTTTATTCATAGTTACTGAAAACACAATCCCAAACTGCTTGAAAGCAAGTTTACTGAGGCAAAGAGCTAGAGTTAGAATATGTGGAAAAGATTCATGTTAGTAGTAAATGTACATTTAATATGTATATTTGAGATTAAGTTTTGTCATACAGACAGTATGAAAGATGATTAAAAATGAATCTCAGTGGATAGAATGCTTGCCAAGCATGTCCAAAGCCCTGGCTCAATTCTGGATCCCTAGCACCGCTTAAACCTGAGCAATATAGCTACATATTTTAATTCCAGCCCTCAGGAGAAGGATCTGAAGTTCAAAGTCTGGCATACATAAAACTGTATCTCAAATAAACAAAAGACAATTTACAAAAAGTACATGAATGAAACAGATGCAAAATTAAACCTGAAAAAAAATCATGATAAAAATTATCAACATTTTTCATGAAAATAAATAAGATCCAGGAGGTTAAGAGGTTTACTCAATGTCACAAAGCTAGTTAATGGGAAAACAGATTAAAAGAATGGTTTTCTCCACTGGTGCTGGGATAGGTATTGCACAGAGCTATTGGTTAAGTTCTGGTGCATGTATCTATGTGGCTCAAGAGGGTACTGTGCAGAGCACTTGGTAAAAGTTGGAACACAGTCTCCACGGGGCTGCAGAAGGTACTGCACGGAGCTATTGGTAAGGGCTGGCACACAGTCTCCATGTACCTCAAGAAGGTACTACAGAGAGCTCTTGATAAATGCTGGTCCTGGCCCCTTGTGGATCAAAAAGATACTGCAGAAAACTCGTGGTAAGTGCTGGCACACAGTTTCTATGTGGCTCAAAAGGGTACTGCACAGAGCACTAGGTAAGTGTGGGCACATGGTCCATGAAGTTCAAGAAGGCTTAAGGTAATGCTGATATCTCAGCTATTCTGAGCCTCCCAACACGTAAAACCCATTCATCCTCAAAGAAGGGCACAATTTGCCAGGAGATACAAATATGCTGACATCCAATGATGTCTTCAGGAAGCAAAGGCCCCTATTATCCATGTCATCAGACATTTAAAATCAAAGTGGATCAATTGTCAACAAGGGATTAATTTTACAGATTCCTTAATTGGTGTTAATTGCTGAACTACGCATACTCAGAAAACCTTAAAACAGGCTTATACTTCTTAAGAAAAAGATTGTAGCACAATTTGACATGTCATGAAAGATTCATCAGGAAAGTAGCCTCAATGCTATTTAAAATAAATATAAACAAAAAATGGGAAAAAAAAAGGCCAAGGTTTGCCTTATATTGTTTAGTACTGGAAATGAATTTCAAATGCATCATGGAATACATAATAGAAACTCATCTTTATTGTTTGGAATATGCTGCAGAAAATCTATGTTACTTACGAAGAAAATAGTGTTAATACCACAAATGATCTGAAGTAACACAGTCAATAAGACTCTCTAATGCTCTCTTATGGTGCAAGCAACTTCAAAATCTGCCACATTTTAAAAGCACAGACATAAAGAATACTTGAGCAATCTAGACCTTTTTCCCTAGACACAAATTTTTGAAGTGATTTTTACTCTTTGTATATTATGAAACAAAATTCCTAATAGGTGATAAGACATATGGTAACAAATTAAATAAAACCATGAAATGAATAAATTTTTTATTAGATATATAAATCTTCTGTTCTTTTATTAAGTTCTTCAAAGATTTATTAAATTTTCTTTGATTTGAGAAACACTGTAGAGCTGTAATAAAAAAGATGGATGGACTTTAATTCAGTTTTTGTAATGATCCAACGGGTTAATTGTAACATTTTGATGTGGAGGATAGAAAGATAGTGCCAAAAAAGATTTAGTTTTAAATTACAATTTTTGAAAGTTTTATTATGTTTTCCAGCACATTTCATTATCATTAAACATGAGCTTTTCTCTTTAATGTCTTTTTATCAATGATCAATTTTTAATTCAGATGAATTATAAGGGGTATGTTTATTAAAAAATAACCTCAAAACCTATTGGAAATAAATTACAGAAGAACATTACATTCTTGATATATGTCTCCGATAGGTAGACTAAGTAAAAATAAAACATTGCAATTTTTACTGTAATAATATTTTTTGAGGTTGCTTTTTTTTAAAGCCTAAAGTAAAACATTTTTCTTTTGCATTTTCAAACCAAAGTTTAGAGTGTTTCATAAGGGTTATTTCTTTTTTTGTCACTAGCCTCATGAGTTGTGTATGTGTGTGGGGTTCAGTTATACCTCCTCTCCCCAAAAATCAAAGAATCGTTTTTATTATTGATCTACAAGTAGTAGTGGTGTGTTTTGTGTACCACTGGGAGATGGAGGGCGCTGGTTTGCTCTCATTCTAGATGCTAGTTCAATTTTCTCTTTATGTCTTTGGTGCACACAACAGGTACATCGGAAACTTACCACACAGCACACTATCATGTGGGTCTTGAGCTTTGAAAATACAAAATACAGAAATGAGAGCTGGAAGAGAGATGACTTAGCTGTTAAGGTATTTGCTGACAAAGCCAAAGGACCCAGGTTTGATTGCCTACTAACCATGTAAAGCCACATGCAAAAGTGGCTCATGCATCTGGAGTTTGTTTATAGTGACTTGAGGCCCTGGCATGCCCCCTTTCTTTCTTTTTTTTCGTTCTTTCTTTTTTCCTTTCTTTCTTCTTTCTTTCTTTCTCTCTCTCTCTTTTTCTCCCTTCCCTCCTTCCTTCCTTCCTTCCTTCCTTCCTTCCTTCCTTCCTTCCTTCCTTCCTTCCTTCCTTCCTTTCTCTCTCTCTCTCTCTCTCTCTTTTTCCTCTATATCTCAAATAACTAAGTAAAATATAAACAACTTAACGTTTAGAAATGGGAAAATCCCTTATCAGGTATGTATTTGGAGGAAATAAAAAGAAAATAAGTATGTGTATTTGTCAAAAGTTAATAAGTGCCATGACCTTTACTAGTGAGATTAAAGGATTGTGGAGATGCTGATACGTACATGGTACTTGGCAAATGCTTCCTGAAAAATGGCATGAGTGGAGACCAACAGGAAGAGGAGTATTGCACCATTTGTATTTCAAGGACGGTATTCTTGCCTTATTTCAGAAAAGCAAGGAATGTGGTTAGTACAAGTGTGGCTGGTACAAGTATGGCTGGAATGAAGAAGGTAGCAGTAATATAAGAAAACATTTCTGGTTATATTTTGCCATCTGTTGTGGGCTTTCCTTGGTGTGTACTCATACATCAGGCAGGGTTAACATTTAGTTTCTGTTTCTTACAATCATTTGAAGTACTTGGGGGAGAGACTTCAACAACACAACCAAGAGTCAGATGTAGTGCCTTCTGCTTATAATCCTAACACTTGGGAGTATTTGCACAAATTAGAGGTAGACCTGAGCTGCACCATGACTTCCAGACCAGACCAGGTAATTGTATGAGACCCTGTACCAGTTAATTAATAGATCAATAAATAAATATTAAAACTTTAAAAAGTGTAAGGTTGGAGAATGGAGACAAGAAGGATGCTACTAGAATTGTACAGGTTGGTTAGAAGTGAAAGTGATAAGGTATGGTTAGATCTTGAATATATTTATTGATTTATCTGAAGTTGGGTATGAAAGAAAAGTACTTCGGGCATCACATGCTAAGTATTGAGTCAGAGAATACAATGGGCATGCAAATTTGAGAGGGGAAATGAGAATTATTTGAGTATTCCAAACTGAGATGGTTACAAACAATTTCAATAGGGATTGGGGTTAAGACCAATGCAGGAACATTCCTATCTATTGGGACACTTTTTCTAGAAAATAAAGGGAAAAGCTTTCTTAAGATATTGATGCTAGACTTGGCCTTGCAAAATTTTTAAGTTAACTGAAAAGTGTCTTTGTAGTGCTTGCAATATTTATAGTGATTGGATTTATGTAGCCAAGTATAAATACACACTCAACTCAAATACATATAAACACTTATACATATATGATATAAAATCTATAAAGACTGAAAAAGAATCAGTCGTCATGGAGATATTTGAAATACACATTTATTCTGTTAAAGAAAAACACAGATTGCTTTTATATGCATGGTCCCAATTCACATGATGATAGCATTAACAAGTAAGGCAGCAAGGGTCCTGCCTTCCTGGATGGAGGAGGCAGATTCAGATCGACATGAATTCCACAATAATAGAGGTTAGGCCCTATAGGACATGTGCTGAAAGGACAGTAGAGGTCAAGTGCAAAGACTCAAGGGAATAAAAGGGATAGCAGAGTCTGAAAAAGGAGCACCACCAGGAGGTTCAGGCAAAACGAATTATTAGAAACTGCTAAAGGATTTGACACAGACTGATGTAATTTTATTTAAATTTCAATGAGATGTGCTTTAAAGTTCGAAATTTTGAGATGGAGGCAAGAATGGAAATTTAAGGGGCAGGGAAAATATCTATATAGTCCAAGTAAAAGTTTAAGTTTCAGATCATATGGAAGCCTCGGGGACAAAACTTTATGGAGGAATTAGAGATATTTGTGGGAAGTGGTCATGTGGTCTGCTTGTTATAGAACAGCAAGGGAAGACATATATGTGTATGCATTTATTTTTATTTGTGTATTTATTTTATTTTCTTTTAGTTTTTTGAGGTAGGGTCTTATTCTAACCCAGGCTGACCTGGAATTCACTATGTAGTCTCAGGGTGACCTCAAACTCATGGTGATTCTCCTCCTACCTCTTCCTCCCCGGTGCTGGGATTAAAGGCGTGCACCACCATCCCTGGCTCTCTTTTTTGTTTTTTTTTTGTTTTTTGGTTGTAGACATAGTATGGCAATATAGTATGTTGGTACCATCCATTCCTTCATCCTTGCCCCCTTTCCAAAGAGGTCTCTTCTTATTGGGGTCACAGGTTAGTTATTGCTGTGGGGATTGTGGGTCATGTATTATGGGAGCAATAGTCAGCTATTGGGGAGAGGCACTGCCTCAGGAAATTATGTCCCAACCTGTGGCTCTAACAGTCTTTCTTCCCCCTCTTCTTCAAAGTTCCCTGGGTCATGTTGGGTGTGTCCAGTCTACTTCAGTGATGGGCTCTTAGGAACCTCTGGATTTCTGCTTTGGTAGGTTTTGAGTGTCCTCGGTGTCTGCCTCCTTCATCCTGGAGCTGATTGTCATGTTCACCATGGAAGTAGCACTCTTTCTCATCTTCCCAATTCCTCTGGTTTCAGCTGGGGCTAGGATGAAATGTGCTGGGTAGTTTATCTAGTTGGGTCTTGGGTCTTGGTCACGTCTGAAGAACAGCTATCCCATTTAATCTATGATGACTTCACTCTCTGCTGGAGAATCTGCTTCTCCTTTTCATTTAACTTTTTAATGAAGAAATTGTCTTTAAGAGTTTCATCTTGGGTCTCTAATGCATTGATTTTCATATATTCGGCTTACAATTAATATTTTATGAGAACATGAGTAAATTTTATTTTTGTAGAGAAGAAAACTTTTTTGTTTTTTTTAACTTTACCTATTTGAGAGAGAGAAAGAGGCAGAGAAGGAGAGAGAGAATGGGCCCTCCAGGGCCTCCAGCCACTGCAAACCAACTCTGGACACATGTGCCCCCTTGTGCATCTGGCTTGCATAGGTCCTGGGGAACTGAACCGAAGTCCTTTGGCTTTGCAAGCGAACACCTTAACCACTAAGCCATTATTCCAGCCCAGAAAACTTTCAATGCTATTTGTGTCTTAAGAATTAATATCATACCATTACACAGTGAACAAACATGACTACTTATGCATTATTTTTCTGACAGCCTGAGTATAAATTATATTTTATTTTATTAAGATAATATAAACAAATACTAGAGCACTTTAGTGTTACATTCTTTCTTAGTTGAAAAGTCCCAGTCAAGTAATAACATTATACTTAGGGAGTTTTCTGAATGTCAGTCAACTGTCTTCCTGAAAGCCTACCCCTTGGATGTGTTAATTCATGTCCTTCTCTATCATTTGGCCCAATGTTTTCTAACTTTTGCCTTCCCCAAGTCCGTTTATTTCTCTACCTGGCTGGGGCCCAAATACCCACACAAATCAGTTCCTACATACCCTTTGATATCCTCATAGTCTGTCATATTGCAAGTGTTTTCCTTGTGGTTAAGTGTAGGGTACGCTCCCTTTAAGTTTCTGCATTCTATATGTTAAATCCATAAAAATGGCTATTTAAGTACTTCAATTGTAATCCCTCAGAAAATGTTGGTTTGTTTTTCCCTTTTGTAACAAAAAGATCATCTTTCAAGAGAAAGTTAAAGACCATTAATTCTTCATTGCTACCACTTGTTTCAGCAAGACTGTCAACACTTCCCATGCCAGTTTGTCTGGTGTTAGAGAAATATACCATGGTGTTGAAAGATTTTAAAATAACATATATCCAGTGTTTTTTTTTTTTTTTTTTTTTTGTCATTCCGTTCTAAAAACAAAACACCTATTCTAAATACAAGAGCCTTCCAATTTGCTTCAGTTCTATTCTTAGACTCTCTGGGGCTTTAGATCTAACAATAAAGCTTTTTTAAAAACTTTTTTATTTGTTAATTAATTTATTTATTTTAGAGAGAGAGAGAGAGAGAGAAAGTGCAAGAGAGAGAGAATGATTTGCCTGGGTCTCTAGCCACTGCAAACAAACTCCAGATGCACACACCATGCATATGCATTTGGCTTACTTGGGACCTAGGAAATTGAACCTGAGTCCTGTGGCATTGCCCCTTAAACACTGAGCAGATGCTCCAGCCCTAAGATTTTTTAAAATTTCTCTTTCATATGACAAAAGAAAACCCATGTAAACAGTTACTACAACACATTTAGCAAGAGACTTTCTTAAAGACAGATTTTAAATGCAGCTTTGCTTATCAAGCATTACCATCTGTACCATTTGTTTATTCAAAATAATTCTGACATAAATATGTCAGATTATCATGAAAAAGCTTACTAAATTTTTCAGAAAATATGAAGGGTAACATTATAGCAATTGTTAATGGAATTAAACTGGCTTCGATGTGAAGAGATGATCAAAGCAGTGGGTTGTAATTACTGATGTCTATGCTGTCAGGTGGGGCAACTTTGCATGTACCCACAGATACTCAAAGCTGCCTTTTCAGTAAGGAACTCTGCAGGATAGCATTTTATAATGAGAGCGACAGGTACAGTTAACACTTATACCTGCTATAAATATTACATATATTACTATTCATTGTTATTTATAATTGGACAATGCATTCTTGCTCATTAGTAATAATGACTAATACAATAGAAAAAAATCCTGTAACATAAACAATATTTTGTTACTTAAAGTACTCACATTTTGCCAACTTTCTGGTCTTGTTCTTATTTTCCTTCCCTTTAAACCACAAAAATCACAAAGGAGCATACAATGGTGGAGATTGCTTTTGTCCCAAAATATTACAAAAACTGGCAAGCAATCATATTCAGCTTCAGTGGTACAATGTTCTTCCATTCAAATAGATATCACTTAAGGCATTTATTTAAACTGTAAATAGTTTTTCAAGCCTGTTTGAATTCTGAGAAGTTCACACCTTTTTTGAGAATGTAGACATAATCAGAAAAAAGCTCCCTAAACAATGCCATCATTACAGCTACCAGTGAAGCACCTCTGTTTCTTTCTTTCCTTTAATATATCTTTACTGCTTCAGATATCTAAAGCCAACTCACCACTTGTGCCTCCCAACATGGCCAAGGACACTGCCTAGCATCTCCCTCCCGCTCCTTTCTGCATCTTCACTTGCTTCCTTTCTGCATGGGAGCACTCTCATCAGAATGCACATATGCTGAAATTTATTCCATCTTAAAACAAATTTTATAAAATAGCTTTATTTCATTTTCTTTTAACTAGAATTTTATATTTCTGCTCCTTTTTATAACAATACTTCAGGAAAGAGCAGTCTATATTCACTGTTCTAATATTTTTAGTTCTGTCTTAAATATCTAACAGCCAAGTTTTCGTTCTCACAATTTCACAGGAAATGTTCTTTTATCTGCCACTAGTATCTTCTCAGTGATCAATACAGTGGCTAGTTCCCAGTCTTTATCTTCCATGGTCTCATCAGTGACTGACAGAGATACTCAGTATGCTCCATGAAATGTTTATGTCACTACTTGCACAAAACATGCAATTTGCTTGTTTTTTGTTTTGTTTGACTTTATGGGTTGTTTCTTTACAATAGCCTCCATAAATTTATTCTTGTCTATAATTGATTACCCTAAAAACTTAAGTTATTGTTTTCCCAGAGGTCAAACTTTGAATCTCCTCCTTTACATAGTTGGCAAAGATAAGGTCTTGGATGGTCTTCAGTCTCATGGGCCTGCATATGGGCATGTGGGCATGTGAAGACTCTGGAATTTACAGCTTTAACCCAGATTTCTTTGTACTCCAAACATTGCTGCCATGGTCCTACTGAGTATAATTAGGAAGTTAAAAGACATCTTCACCTGATGTGGTAGTGCACATGTTTAATCCCAGCACTTGGGAGGCTGAGGTAAGATGATCACTGTGAGTTCAAGGCTAACCTGAGACTACATAGTGAATTTTAGGTAAGCCTGGGTTAGTGAAAAACCCTACCTCAATCTACTACCCCACAACCCCCCCCAAAACAGTATCTGCAACTTAACAGAACAATAGTCATCTCTGCCTCAACCTGCTGCTCCCTCCTTCCACCCCTCCCTACCACCCTCCATGTCTGTGATACTACCTAATAACTGGCAGACAGGCAGGCCACAGGGCATCAACCAGTCCTGCAGACCAAGCCCCTCACCCTGGAGAGCACAATCAACCAATATACTCTTACCAATTATACTTTTGGCACAAAAGAGCCACTCTGTGATAAAGATAGCTCTATTACAGCCAAACTTCAGCACATGGAAGTTGATAAAATTGGCGTGAGGAGGGCTAGAGAGATGCCTTAGCAGTTAAGGGCCTGCCTGTGAAGCCTAAGGACTCCAGTTCGAGGCTTGATTCCCCAGGACCCACATAAGCCAGATGCACAAGGTAGCACATGCTTCTGGAGTTTGTTTGCAGGGGCTGGAGGCTCTGGTGCACCCATTATCTCTCTCTCTCTGAAATAAATAAATAAAAATAAACAAACAAAAAATTGGTGTGAGGAGGTCAGTAGAAGGGGTTCTGGTTGTACATGACGAGCATCGGCTACCCCATGTGTTACTGCTACAGCTCAGAACAACTGTCTTCAAATTGCCTGGTGGTGAACTTAGTCCAGGGGAAGATGAAGATGAAGGACAGAGATCCTAGGTCTTCAAGAAGGAGTCCCGCAAGACTGGGTCATAGATGGCTGCATTGGTAATTGGTGGAGACCAAATTTTGAGTCTCCTCAGTATCCATATATTCCGGCACCTATTGCAAAGCCTTAAAAACATAAGACGTTGTTTCTCGTTCAGAAAAAGCCTTGTTTGCCGTCCCTAAAAATTACAAGCTGGTAGCTGCACTGTTTGAATTGTGTGACAATGCACCAGGATATGGACCCATATTTTCTGGTCTCCCTCAGCTGTTAAGAAGGTTCAATTTTATACACAACTGAGTTCCTGGGCAGAGAAATAAAAGAAGCCATCTCTGTGAGCACAGATGTACACAGCGTCAAATGTGGAAAGGTTTTTGGTTTCCTCTTACCATTCCCTAAACTGCCACCTCCCTCTGTTGTTTGAATAGTAGACTTAATAGGAAGAGCTAGATTCTGCTATAAACAAATGTGATAATGTTCATTAACTTTTGGTTTTACACATACCCTTTTTGGTACAACATTAATGAATGTGAACTTTTTTAAAAAAAGCAATGCTATAATTCATTCTTTGGTTATTGGAATCAGAAACCCCACCAGGCATTTTAACAAAAAAAAAATAATAATAATATAAAGAACAATTAATCATCTGAAGATGTTTACCAAGTTTCTGAAAAGGCAAACAAAATGAACACTACAAAATACAGAGATCTATGGAAGTAAGACTGTACTCAGAAACCTCCTCTCCAGGGCCCAAAATAATATTGTAATCAAATAAAGTGATTGTTAACCAAAACTAGCAATATGGTAAGTAACTGAATAACAAAGTAATAGTTAAAAGAACAAGGATAAAGGCAGATGTTACTTTTTTTTTTTAAATTTGTTCATTTTTCTTTATTTATTTGAGAGCGACAGACACAGAGAGAAAGACAGATAGAGGGAGAGAGAGAGAATGGGTGCGCCAGGGCTTCTAGCCTCTGCAAACGAACTCCAGACGCGTGCACCCCCTTGTGCATCTGGCTAACGTGGGACCTGGGGAACCGAGCCTCGAACCGGGGTCCTTAGGCTTCACAGGCAAGCGCTTAACCGCTAAGCCATCTCTCCAGCCCCAGATGTTACTTTTTAAATAACTATTCTATAGACAATTTTCACACATGTGCTTAATGGAGTTTGATCATAATCCTCTTCCATTGCCTTCTTTCATCCCCCATCCCTGTCCACTGGATTCTTTCTTATTTCCAAGTAGTTGCTTGTCTACTTTGGTATTCTGTTTTTTACCATCCTCCAACATGATGGACTATTATTGGGTTCAGTACTGTGCAGGTCAGCTTCAGGTAACGATAGACACTGTGAGATCATGAATGCAACAGTCACCTCACATCCCCCAAACAGTGTTCAAAAGTACTTCTTTCTGTGGCTTAAATCAGATGTTCCCCATAAATTAATCCATTCTGAATGCTTGGTCCACAGCTGGTGACAATTTGGGAGGTAGAACCTTGTTGGACTAGGTATGTTTCTTCAGCTGGCTTAGGGCTATTACAGCAAGCTTTCTCTTACAAGAGATTGGCTCACTCTCCTGCATCCATTTTCTACTTGCTGTGGAAGACATTAGGAATTTTATACTGCAGGACAGTTGATGTGAGATATGAAATACTTCTGAGTAACATAGAAGTCAGAGGCAATTTATATTATTATAGCAACATGTCTGTTACCAAAATCATGTAATCAATAATATGAAGGGAGAATATGTAGTTCAAAAATAGCTAGTTACTTGCCACAGTGAATACATATCAGGAAGGGACAGGGATGAGTATCAAGATTTAACAAAGACATGAGTTATTATAATCTTAGAAAATGATATTTTATGGTGGATGAGAAGCAGTGAGTAGTGCTTGAATATGGCAAGGCAATTTGTTCTCTCTCTTTTCCTTTTAGGTCACCACATATTTTAGTTCAATAGTGTCTTTTTTGTTTATTTCTGTATTTATTGGTTTACTGTAGATGATGCTGTAAATATTTCCTTCATTATAGTAGAGAAAAATAGCAAAGAAATTATAAGTATGAAATATCAGAAAAAAGAAGTAATGAAAAATAACTGAGTTTTTATATCATTACAACATATATAAAAGGCATCTGCCAAAGCAGCCTTATTGAGATAGAACTGTCATATAAGTAAAAAGTAACCCACACACCATTAACATAAACAAATTGACAAATGGTGACATATGTTTGTATTCATGTTTGCACTAGCCACAACCAAGATCTTGAAAATCATTAAGATATTCCTTTGTATCTTTTTTCAAATATATGTATATGTGTTTCTAATTTTTCTTTCTAGTTTTAAAAATATTTATTTATTTGAAAGAGGCAGAGAGATGGGGAGAAAGAGAAAGAGAAAGAATAGTTATGCCAGGGCCTCCATCCACTGGAAATGAACTCCAGATATATGTGCCATGTGCATCTGAGTCCTTTGGCTTTGCAGGCAAGCACCTTAACTGCTAAGCCACCTCTCCAGCACCCATTGTACCTTTTGCAATTTGCATTGAGGCTTTTGTCTGTTCTACTATATTGTCTTCTAGAATAATATCTATCTTGGTAAATGTTTGTAAACTGTAGGAATATTCATTAAGGTAATGTGTGTTTTTTTGTCTTATGGTAGAATGTTCTATAAATGTCAGCTAGGGCAAGTTGAAACTCTGAACTTTTTGTTTACAAGTTCTGCTAGTCATTGTGGTACAAATATTAAAATTATCACCCAAGATTATGAATTTTACTAGTTCTATTTGAAAATGCCACTTTTTCCTGATACATTCTGACTTGTATCTTTAGTTTATATCCTCTTGAAACATTTTTTGTCACTATAAAACAAACTTTTATTGTTATAGTGTTCTTTCTTCTTAAAACTTCTTCATTTCAAATTATGACACCTATTCCAATTTGATTTTGTTTAGTCTTTTCACAGTATATCTCTTGCCATTTTTTAAACTTATAACCTTCCTGTGCTTTTATATTTGAAGTGTACTTTCCACAGGACTGAAACACTTTATTTTTTACCTAATCTCACTGAAAGATTTTCTTCAGCATTATTCCTGTGTATGCCTGATGTTGATGGAATGTGTCTACTGCGTATCTGAATACATCTTGATTGTATACCTATTTAAAAAGTTTTTTTTTACTTTTTCCCCACCAAGTATCTTGGATAGATCAGTCCAAGATTGATCTAAAAAATGCCATAGATTGCCTTGCATAGATAACAGATTTATTTTTCTCACAGTTTTAGAAATTGAAAGTCCAAGATCAAAGTTGCATGGGTCAGTTTCTGGTGAGGTTGGACTATAGATGCCACCTTCTCTCATGGCAGAGGGGAACAAAAAAGACTCCCAGGAGGGAGAGAATAAGCTCCTCTGAACTCTTCTCACCAGGGCATTGATCTCATCACAAAGGCCTCACCTCATGACCTTATCAGAATCAGTTCATGTCACAAGGACCCTGTTCCAAATGCCCTGTCATGGGAAGTCAGGGCATGTGAAATTAATAAGTTATAAAACACAGTGTACTTCACAGCACTGGGCTGACAATTTTTCTTTTGGTACTTTAAAGAAGTTATCTACCGTATTCTTGATCTCCTGTAGTCTAACAAGACTGTATTTTTACTATTGATCGTGACTGCAACATGGCTTAAATCCTTGGTTGCTCTTAATATTTCTTACCCTTGTTTTTTGAGAAAACTGGTTAGTACATTCATGTAATTTAATTTGTGTTTATGCTTGTGATTGTTTGTTAATATTCCTGAATCTGTAAGTTAACTTATTAAAATCACTAACAGGAAAACAGTGTCCACTTTTACTACTCTTATTCAATATGGTGCTTGAAGTCTTAGCTACAGCAATAAGAAAAGAGAGGAAAATCAAATGAATACAATTAATGAAGAGAAAAATCACATCTCCATATGAAATGAATTTGACTCTCTCTTCTTCCAGAGGGATTGTGCTGAAATGTCATGCCCCCCACTCTGTGAATATTAATATGAACAATCTTATACATTAAAATGCCCATATTTTACATGTACACATTAAAAAATTAGTATGTCAGGTCAAAATATAAACCTTAGATTGAAAAAGGAATTATGGTATTCCTTGCCAACATACCAATGCACCAATACACAAATATACCAACTAAACTTAGAGTGCCAATGATGATGTCTTATTAATTAAAATAATTAAAATCCATAGGCTACAGGGTAAGGTTTAGAGAGACTATTAGATTAAGAGAAGAAAAGAGAAGTAAGTTCAGAGAGCTCCTGCCATGTGGAGGGCAGTAAGGGGTACAGAGCCTATGTGGGAGTAAGATGGGGCTACCCTTGTGGTGACTGGGCTGGGCCCAGATGAGGGAAGCTTACCAGAACCTCCTAGTTCAGGACAGCCAAGAGAGTTTTCCTCCTGGTCTTATATCTATTTATAACCTTATTATGAGGGCTTAACTTTCAGGTTCAGGTTGACCTGAAACAGAGCTTATTGGTCTGGGCTAGAGGTTGACTCAGGAAGGGGCCAGCCATGACTACCAAGTTTTGGGGGCTGATCTTGACCAATCAAAACCTTAGGATTGGATTTAAATTCTGAGAAAGAGGACCTCCCTCCCAGGAGGGGCTGAGGTTGTTTGTGGAAAAACAGAAATCAGATCATCCTTTGATCTCTAGAAAAGTAGATATCAAGGGCAGACATTTCTGTCTTTATTTTTGGGGTCCAGTCACCCTAAACTACCTAATAAAGCTACCTGACTCCCTTTCAAGATATACCTTGAATTTTATCATTTTGATTATATTTTTCATAGTATACAAGATAATGAATTTAATTGAGCTATTTTCATATCATTGTACTTTGCACATATTCATTCCTCTCTTCTTCTTTGGTGTTTCCCTTTCACTACCAATCACAAAAAGAAATACATGAAATGTGCACACATTTCAATATTATACATAAAGTCTAGGTATGAATGACAACCCATGCCTTAACAATATGAATTTCATGTTATGGAACTTGAACATGAGGACAATGGTTAAATGCATAGACTCAAAAAGTCATAGACCTAAAGTCTGGGTCTTCAATTCTTTTTCTTTTTTCGAGGTAGGATCTCACACTAGTCCAGGCTGAACTAGAATTCACTCTGTAGTCTCATGATGGCCTCGATCTCCTGTGATCCTCCTACCTCTGCCTCCTGAGTGCTGGGATTAAAGGCATGTGCCACCACGCCCAGCTCTTTCTTGAATTTTTGAAAGTTTTTATTATATAGGTCTTTCACATCCTTGTGTTATTCCAAGGTATTTAATATTTTTGTTGTTGATATTGAAAATGGGACAGCCTTACTAATTTCTTTTTCTGCATATTTGTCCCTTGTATATAGAAAAACTACTGATTTTGTACATTGATTTGTGTATATTTATGTACCCTGGCACTTTACTGAAGGAACTAATCATTTTTAGAAGTTTTACAATGGAGATTTTCAGGTTACTTATGTATAGGATCATGTCATCAACAAATAGGACTAACTTGACTTCTTCCTTTCCAATTTGAATCCTTTTTATTTCTCCTGTTTATTGCTTAGGCTAGTACTTCTAGTACAATATTTAAGAACAATGGTGAGAGTGGGTACTTCTGTCTTGTTCCCAATCTCAGTGGAAAATTCTTGAGTCTTTCCCTATTAAGTATTATTTGGGTTTTAGATGCTTTGTATATAGCCTTTATTGTATTGAGCTATAAACCCTTCATGTCTATTATTTCCAGTGACTTGATCATGAAGAGATGTTGTATTTGTCAAAGGCCTTCTGTGCATCAATTGAGATGATCATGTGGTTCTTATAGTTCAGTTTATAAGGTATATTACATTGACTTATTTCCATATTTTGAACTATACTTGCATTACTGAGATGCAGCCTACTTGATCAAGATGGATAATGCTTTTGATGTGTTGTTGAATTTGTTCAGGATCTTTGCTTCTAACTTCATCAGAGATATAGGCTTACAGTTTTCTTTTCTTATTGTATCTCTGTCTGGTTTTGGTATTAGGGTGATACTGGCTTTGTCAAAGGAGTTGAGGATGATTCTCTAGCCTCCCATTACATGAACCAGTTTGAGAAAATTGGTTTCAGTACCTGAATGAAGGTTTTATAGACTTCAGCTGGACTTTTCTTTTTGAGTGAGTATTTGATTAACTTTTCACTCTCCATGGATTTGATAGGTTTGTTTAGGAGATTAATCTGCTCTGAATTTAGTTTTGGTAGGTGGTATGTGTCTAGGAATCTACCTACTTCTTCCAGAGTATTTAATTTTGTGGGGTAGAGGTTTTGGAAGTATGCCCTGATGATTGTTCCAACTTCATTGATGTCTGTTGTGATCTCTCCTTTTTCATGTCTGATGTTATCCATTTTATTCATTTGATATCTCTCTATCTCTCTCTCTTGCTTGATCAAATTGGCCAGGGATTTGTCAATCTTGTTTATTTTTTCAAAGAGCCAGCTCTTCATTTCATCAATTTAAAAAATTGTTTTCTTAGTTTCTAATTCATTAATTTCTGCTCTAATTTTAATTATTTCTTTCTGTCTAGAGCTCTTTCAGTTGGATTCTTCTTTTTTTTCCAGTGCCTTTAGGTGGACAGTTAAGTTATTAATTTGGAATCTCTCTGTCTTTGTAATGAAGGCATTTAGTGGTACAAATTTTACCCTTAGGACTGCCTTCATTGTGTTCTATAAGTTTTGGTAGATAGTTTTTCATTGTTATTCAATTCTTGGAATATTATAATTTCTTATTTCTTCCATGACCCTGCATTATATAAAAGTGTGTTGTTTAGTCACCAGGAGCTGGTAGATTTGTTGATGTATCTCTTGTTGATTTCTAGCTTTAAAGCATAATGCAGGAAGTTACTTCAATTTTCCTGACTTTATGTAGGCACAGCTTTTTATGGCCTAATATATGGTTAGTTTTGGAGAAGGTTCAATGGGCTGCTGCAAGAATGTTTATTCTGTAGATGTCTGTTAAATCTAGTTAATCTATGATGCTGTTGAGCTCTATTATCTCCCTGTTGATTTTTTGCTTGGATGATCTGTCTATTGATGATAGTGGAGTATTGAAGTCTCCAACTATGATGGTGATGTTTATTTTTGTTTTGTTGCCCAGTAGATTTTGTTTTATAAACTGTGGTCCCCTGTGTTTGGTTAATATATATTTATGATTGTGATGTGCTCATGTTGGATCATTTCCTTGATGAGTACGAAGTGGCCTTCATTCTCCTTTTTGATTACTTTTGCTTTCACATCTATTTTATCAGATATTAATATAGAAACATTGCTTTGTTTTTATTTCTGTTTTCTTAGAATATCATTTTCCATCCTTTCATGCTGACAAAGTATCTATCTTTAATGGTGAGGTGGGTTTTCTGAAGACAGCAGGTAGAAGGGGCCAGTTTTTTGATCCACCCTGATAACTTGTGTCTTTTGATGGATGATCATTAATATTTGAGGTTATTACTATGAGGTTTGAATTAATAACTGTCATGATGAGGTGTTTTATAGGGTTTGGTGCTTTCTTGTTCTTTGTACTATTTTGAGCTTGGTCTATTTTGGTTATTGTGATCTTCTTGTTGGTTCTTGAGATTGTTTGTTTGACTCTTCTATGTGGAGTATTCCCTAATGTATTCTCTGTAGGTTTGGCTTTGTATTCATATAATCATAGAGTTGACATTTTTTTCATGGAAAGTTTTCACCATCTCTTATGTGGGATACTTTTGCTGAGTAGGATAGCTTGGGTTGGAAGCCATAGCATTTTAGACTTTGAAGTGTTCCATTCCAGGCCCTTCTGGCTTCAGTGTTTCCACTGAGAAATCTGATGTAAGTTTGATGGAATTGCCTTTGTATGTTATGATTTGTTTCTTTCTTGCCTCTTAACAATATCTCTTTGTTTTTATTGCTAAGAGTATTAACTATGATGTGCCTTGGAGAGTTTGTTCTTTGGTCATGTCTGGTTTTTTTTTTTTTTAATTTTTTATTTATTTATTTGAGAGCGACAGACACAGAGAGAAAGACAGGTAGAGGGAGAGAGAGAGAATGGGCGCGCCAGGGCTTCCAGCCTCTGCAAACAAACTCCAGATGCGTGCGCCCCCTTGTGCATCTGGCTAACGTGGGACCTGGGGAACCGAGCCTCGAACCGGGGTCCTTAGGCTTCACAGGCAAGCGCTTAACTGCTAAGCCATCTCTCCAGCCCTGGTCATGTCTGTTTGATGTTCTGTTGGCTTCTTGTATCTGGATGGACCTCTCTTTTGAGAGATTTGGAAATTTTTCTTCAATAATTTTTTTTATTATTATTTTTTATTTTAATTTATTAGTTTTCTTTTCAGCAAATACAGGCAGTTTGGTACCATTATTTAGGCTCATCTGTGATCTACCCCCTCCCATTAGACCCTCCTTGTTAATGAAAATGGATCATACATTGTGGAGTTAGCCCCCAGTTATTGGTATGCTAAATGTCTCTGCACATCATTATCCAACATGTGACTCTGACATTCTTTCCGCCCCCTCTTCTGCAAAATTTCCCTGAGCCATTTTGGGTTCATTTTTGGTCTGCTTCAGTGCTGAGGTGTTGGGGGCCTCTGAGGCTCTGGCTCTCTGATTTGGTAGGAGTTGATTTTTCTCTGCGTTGGTCTCCTTCCCCTTTGTGTTGGTATCCGGTTCACAGGAAAACATCACCCTTGCTTGTTTCGCCAATTGTCCTTAGTTTCAGTTGGGCCCCTTTTGAGGTATGTTGGGGCAGCTCTCTCCTTAGGATCTGCATCTATGTTTCTTTCCCCGGTATCTGGAGTGCAGCTAGGCGGTTGCCATCTTGGCCGGAAGTCCTCAATAAATTTTTTGAATATAGTCTCTATGCCTCTGGCCTGGCTTTCCTCTCCTTCTGGTGTACCCATGATCCACATGTTTGGTTGTTGTAAGGTATCCCACATTTACCTCATATTTTATTCACTTGATTTTTTTGAACTTAGCAGTTTTTGGCTTCCCAATAAATTTCTTCTACCTTTTATTCCAGGGCAGAAGTTCTGTCTTTTACATGAGTAACTCTGTTAGTGAAGGATTCTAAAGAGGTTTTTTAAGTTCTGTTTGATTTTTGTTTTTCTATTGTGTTATTTTGCACTGTGTCCATATTTTTTTGAGGTACAATTTCAGTTTACATTCCGACTTTCTTGATGTATCCTGGAATTCATTATTACTTTTTTTTTTTAATTTATTTATTTGAGAGCGACAGACACAGAGAGAAAGACAGATAGAGGGAGAGAGAGAGAGAGAGAGAGAGGGCTTCCAGCCTCTGCAAACGAACTCCAGACGCGTGCACCCCCTTGTGCATCTGGCTAACGTGGGATCTGGGGAACCGAGCCTCGAACCGGGGTCCATAGGCTTCACAGGCAAGCGCTTAACCACTAAGCCATCTCTCCAGCCCTCATTATTACTTTTGATAAAGTCTTCATTTCTTCATTAAGTTTAACAATTGGTTGTTGCGATTTTTCATTTCTTGACTCACCTTAAATTCATTCCTATCTCTTTTGATGTTTCTAACATTTTCTTCAATCAAGTTAAGCCTACTGTCAAAAGTTGAATGCTTTAAGAGATGAGTCTGTCCAATTTCATTAACACAATTGTTGGTTTTTGATGGTTTGCTTCTAGTTCAGTGATTCTTTTGATCAGGATCTCATTATTTGTTGTGTTTTTATTTGTGGGATTAAATGTTGATTTCTCTGTGATATCATTGGAGGCTTCTGTTGCAGGCCTAAGAATCCTTGGTGAAGATTTTTCAGTTTTCTTTTTTGTGGAGTCTCCCATTTTAGGGAGACTTTTTATTTTATTGATGAGAAAGCAAGTTTTTGTCTTTTGGTCCATGCACCCTCTCACTTAGGTGAACAGGGATGTTGGTACACAGTGACTATTTAGCATACCAGAGAAAAAGGTCTATTCCACAGCCCACATAAGGACTGGGCCTCCAGGGAACTGGGAGAAGCCAGGAAACAAGGAGCTTGCCTACTCATTTTAATTCCTTCCCCACCCCCATACCCTCTGGCACAGGGAACTCAGACCAAGGCCAAATGATCAGTTTCAAAGCACTTTCTATTTGAACATTCTTGAATTATAACTTTAAGACTAATTGCTATAATGCGCATGATTTTTTTTTAAACAAAAGAAAATAAGTCAGTAGTCAGAATCATGACCACTATGCATATCCTTTTGATGGAATTTATTTCTAACAAATTATCAGACTCCATAATATATATTTTCTTTTTCAAGTAAATGTAATGTTAATTTATATTTCTGAACCTTAAATATTATTAACTCTAATTTTAACATTTTGTTTTAAAGAATTATTTTAATATTAATTAAAGATGCCTTCACTACTTATGTTTAAAAAATATAAGGAATGCCTCCTTAAAATCTTTTGAGATTTAGTGATCACTAAAATAATTTTTTAAAAAAAATTATTTTATTTATTTATTTGAGAACAACAGACAAAGAGGAGGGGGGGGGAGATGGGGAGTGGGGGTGCCAGGGCTTCCAGCCACTGCAAACAAACTCCAGATGAATGCTCCCCCTTTTGCATCTGGCTAATGTGGCTCCTGGGGAAACTAACCTCGAACCAGAGTCCTTAGGCTTCACAGGCAAGTGCTTAACCACTAAGCCATCTCTCCAGCCCCATTAAAATAATTTTATGCGTCCGTCAAGGAGACACGTGAAGGTCGTTTGGTGTTCGTCTCCGCACGCTTGGATGCGCCAGGATGGATTCCTCCTCGTCATCCTCTGCCGCTGGCTTGGGCTCCGTGGATCCCCAGCTGCAGCATTTCATCGAGGTGGAGACGCAGAAGCAGCGTTTCCAGCAGCTGGTGCACCAGATGACGGAACTTTGCTGGGAGAAGAGCATGGACAAGCCTGGGCCAAAATTGGACAGTCGGGCTGAGGCCTATTTTGTAAACTGCGTTGAGCGCTTCATTGATACAAGCCAATTCATCTCGAATGGACTGGAACAGACCCAGAAATCCAAACCAGTCTTCTCAGAGAGCCTTTCTGACTGATCTCAGCATTACCTCTTTGGAAAAGTAGCTCAAGAAATGAAAAGCTGTTGATGGAAGGTTGAAGAAATGGCTATGGGGAATGGTTCCCAACTCTTGTCATTCTTGGGACGTCTTATCATCTGAGAATGAACAAAGACCAATTTTGTGTAGGGGGTTGAGGGTCATATGTGTATTTGGTTGCGTTTTTAATGCTAATCATGTGAAAATAATTGAAAGATGAATGGAAAACTGTGAGATGGACGTGGGGCTATGCTTTTCTCAAGGTCCCCTTAACTAACTGCTTTGTATAATTTTGATAGTGGAACTGCTTTCTGTAATTTGATAGTGGGACCACATAGATAAATCTATTTGTATAAATGAATTTCACATTTTTAGGAAGACCTTTGTGTCAGAAAAGGTAGCAATGGGAGAATAACTTGGCATTTGACTGTGGACCATCTTATCTATTGTTTGACTCTCAGTGCTAGAATTCAGCTTTCTAGGTTATCTCCCTTCCCTACACTATAATTTACTTAAATATATATTTTAAAATATGGTCTCAATGTTGAACAGGCAGCCCGAGAATATAGAGGCCTTTAGTTATAAAGGAATCTAGTCTGTGAATATAATTCTCATTACCAGACTGCCACGAAACATGTTAAATTTACTCTGTGTATCAGAATACAAATCATTCACAGATGTGCCTAAAAAAATATCATCAGGATTTAGGCCAGTCAAAAATAGGAGTTTCAGGTAGAGGTGCATGTCTGATGTTAATGATTACAAATTCCATTAACTGTATTCTTTTCATCACTGAAATAAAACTCAACAAGAAAAAAAAATAATTTTATGGTAAAAGTGTACTTCAAATTTCATAGAAATTAAAACTAAAGGTCATTATTTAAATAGAATATTATTACTTGCTTTTAAAAAGAAAGAAATAGTTCCACTGAGGACTGACAAGGGCACCCTACAAAGTCGAGGGCATTAGAAGTATCAAAGAGTAGAATGATACTTTCAAAGTACTCATGAGATACATTAAAACTGCAAAATAATCATATATGAAGTCAATTACCCTTCACATAACTATAGATTAGGACCCCTGTTGTAATGGGGGAGAAATATGAAGCAGATGCATGCTTCTAGACTTGAGCAAATTCAACCCTGGGATAATAAAATAATTAGGGTGAAAAGTGCCTACAACCATTTTTTCAGAAATAATTACATTCTCTAACCCCAAAGTTTATCCTAGTTCTTTATAAGAGCATGGAGCAATAGGTAACTATAAAGTAATAAAAATAAAGTCTAACAAAAAGAAACTATTACTACAAAGGAAAGTAGGTTAAATAGAAAATGTGCCATGAACAAAAATTAAAAGTTAGACTTTTTATTTAATTTTACTTTCATTGAAAATTTTTATTATTATGCTTGAGCATAATGTAAGTTGATCATAATTCCATCCCAATACCTTCTTATGTCCCCAATCCCACATTCCTCTGAACTCTTCTTTTTAACTTTTTCCATTTATATATAATGAGTTTTTGTTGTTGTTGTTGCTCAGTCCATCAATTATATTGAAATGATTGCTAGTAAACTTGCATTGTACAGGTCTGTTGAGGTAAAGTAATGACAGTGGCTATGAAGTCATGAAGTAATTGACATGGAGACAACAGGTAGTGTTCCACAGTATTCTTTTCTATCCTCTCTCTCTTAAATTGTTCTACCCTGTCATTCACAATATCACCTAAGGTTTGGATGATGTGACAAAAATGTTGCATTTATCACTGAGCATTCAACTGACACTTATTCTCAGCATTTTAATTAATTTTGAGTCCATCTATCATCTATCTATCTATCTATCTATTTATCTATCTATCTATCTATCTATTTATCTATTTATCTATCTCACCATGGTCTTCAAAAAGTAAGCCTCTCTGACCAAAGGTGGGAGCAGCCCTAATCTACAGTTATAAGCATAATTTAAATATTAGAGTGCAGTTGATAGGTACAATATATCCTTTTATTCAATTAATAGTAGCGGCTTCTCTTCAGAGGTCTATGACCTTCCCAGCCATAAATTTTCAACTAAATTTCCAGTACAGGGGATGAATTCCATCCCATGGAATGGTTCTCCGGGCCAATCAAGGAGCAGTTGATTACTCCCATAATATTGATGCCACAATTTCACTGCTGGGCACCACTTTCCTGGCTAGTTATGCAACATACAGAGTACATCTACAGTTGGGTAAGCCTGTTGATGACTTTTTGCCCCAAGCAGCTTGCACAGCACTTCCCAGAACTGTGACAGCTAGCCAGGAGGGAGGAGCCTTCAAGCTTCATTGCTGCTTGATTTATTAATTGAACCATGAGAATAACTAAGATCTATTAGGCTAATCAAAACTGGAAAAACCACTCTATAAAGTTTATTCTTTTTTTTTTCCTTAGGAATTGGAAGCAGTTTAAACTGTACAACTAAAGTTTTGCAAGATAATTTTCTAATACTGATGAACAAGTAGAGAATCGTGAAACAAATTCTAATATATAAATCAGTCTATCTCCCCAACCAGGGCTAAATGCTTCTAATAAAAAGAATATATAACCTGCATTGTCACTTTGGCCTTATTTCAATGTTCTTCCAAAGTTTTGGAAAATGATATATATGTATAATTACTAAAAACCATAAACTGAAGATGACTCAAAGAAATCAGAAAGAGTACATTAAAAAAACAAGTATGAAACCAAAGGAAATTTTTACCTTCATAATTTTAGGTGAGAGATTTATGTGCGAAATTTAAATTGATTTATTTATGGAGCTACCAGATAGCTAATGGAGTTTTGGATAACAAAATTGAAAGATTATGTCTAAAAACATGTTGAGGTTTGCCTGTACATGGACTATAAATAGTATTAAATAGAATAGTTAATATTTCCCTTTTTCATGAATAAGCATTAGAGACTTCTTTCTCATTGGTTATATGTACATAATCATTCTCAGCACAGTCATTTCAGAAAACTTGCAGTTTTAAATTCCTTCTGTACTGTATTGGGACGTAAGCCTTCTTAAGGCTTTTTGTGTCACTGTCGCAGCACAGGTATATCCTTTTAAAAGATATGGAAAGTATTCCTTTGAAATCTGTTAATTTGTAGTTCTTAGGGAGGATATATCCCTATTCACTAGTTTCTGTGGAAGGGGAGTAGCTGGATTGAGATAGAGGCTGATTAGCAAGTCTAGATGGCCCAACAGCATCACTGACCCTTCACCCAGAGTTCTCCAGTGCTCACACACTATCTCACTTCAGCTCTAGATGTCTTCCTGCTGTTTATTTTATTTTATTCATTCGTTCATTTATTTGCAAGGAGAGAAAGAGAATCAGTGTGCCTAGACCTCCATCCACTACAAATGACTTCCAGATACATGTGCCACTTTGTGCTTTTGGCTTTAGGTGAGTACTGGGTAATCAAACTCAGGTTGTCAGGCAAGTTCCTAAACAGCTAAGCCATCTTTCCAGCCCCTTGTTTATTTAAGATGAGTGGATGTCAATCTCTCTTCCATTTCTGTAGTCTTGAATAATGTCTTTATTGTTTAAATTGGCCAATATAATTTTTCTTAGCAAACATTGTGAAAATGATGCATTAGAAAGCTATAAACAATTGTATATATATTCAGATGAC
Source organism: Jaculus jaculus (assembly GCF_020740685.1). Lineage (NCBI taxonomy): Eukaryota > Metazoa > Chordata > Mammalia > Rodentia > Dipodidae > Jaculus > Jaculus jaculus. The sequence goes on along the minus strand of NC_059108.1, from coordinate 100,389,578 downwards.
AGAAAACATGTAATGGGAAACAGAGATACATGGTACAGGGAGGACAATAGTGTTTGTTTCTTTGTCTTCCTACCTCTTTAGTTTTAGTTTAGCATGAGGTGTTCAGTCTTATTAGACCAAGTCTAGCATTGTTACAAACAGTTTCTCAACACCTTGTAGGCACTAAGCTCTCATTCCAAATTTTCATAACTATTCAGCAAATTTTTAGCAAGCTATGTACCCAAAGATTATCAGATTATCATTCCTAATCTACTAATTTCTTTTTAAGTAGAGGTCATTTTTGTTCTGATTTTTAGTTTGCTGCAGCCTTTTGTGTCACTTTTATTGTGAAGGCTGCAAGTGATTAGTCAGCCTTCACCTGGAGACTTCTCACCCCCTAGCATGGGAAAAGTAGTTCTCTTAGACTTTCCAGTCCTTTGGAAATCTATTACTACTAATTATTTAGAAGCAACATGTGCACATTCTTCATGTTTGCTACCTGTGTATGGTATGGTTTAGCTACACTGTAGTTTGTTGTTACCTTATGAGTACTTCCTATGATCAAAATACATCCCATCTGTAGGCAAAAACCTTTAAGTGATAGATATTTGTACCTTTTGAAAGTTATGTGTGAGGTAGGGGCAGATAAGTTAACTTTTAGTTCCCAAGTCACTGGTCCATAGACAAACAAGTTTTAGCCAGGCATAGTGGCCTATACCTTTAATCCCAGCACTGAGGATGCAGAGATAGGAAGAGCACCATGATTTTGAGGCCAGCTTGAGACTGCATAGTGAATTCCAGCCTGGGATAGAGAGAAACGATACCTTGAAAACAAAAATAATAGGAAATGTACAACTCAACACAATGAAGCACTTTATAAGACATAAGACCTTGAGAGGGCTAATGCAGATGGCTTTGGGATCTTTCTTTGGCAAAGGATACAAGTGTATAGTACATGGTATATGAAGAACGTAAGTGGACATAACTGGTGGGTAAGAAGTCATCTGGATATTTGCTAAGTTAAAGGTAGATATAAGTAGTGGAATTATTAGAAGGGAGTTAGAGTCATACCCCATGCCCTATTTACTGTTAGTGCTGCCTATCAATATGTTAAACCCTGGCTGGAGCCCTCAATATAAAACCTTATTTTTAAAAATAACAGTGTTTTGACCTCAGGGCAACAAAATGTATTCACTGATGCAGTCATGCGCTCAATCGCAGGACTTTGAGTGGTCTTACAGTTAGATATGAGTTAACCCCCTCCCCCACTAAATAAACAGCTATATCTTGGTAGCTATAATGCCTGGCAGAATACCCCTTGTGGTTAAATGCCCTTGAATCTGTATATAGGTTGTTTCCACTATATCAAAATCTAAGATGCCAGATCATTTTCCCACATGTGTACTAACCTAATAGAGGGGATGTGTCTTCAAATGATCTTGGCTTTATTATGATATCATTTATATTGTTGTTTCAATCAATGCTTGTGGGCTTTTCCAAAGGATTGGGAGAAGAAATAGCCTTAAAGGGAGATCTAGTCCACTATGACTTGGGAAGGGAAAAGGATCACTTTACTCACAAACTATGCCACCCACCTCAAAAACATTTTTTTAAAAAATGCTTAGAATCAACTCCACAAAACCCACAGTTGGTTTTTCTCATATTCTCTTTATCCAACTTAGGAAGCCCATTCCAATCTTTCTTTGGTGTGCTTGCTTTAATAAGTAAAATTCTGCTTCAACTTTCTGTATCTCTGTACTGAATTCTGTCCTTCAAGGACACAAAGTTGTCACATAAATAGTGACTAAAACATATTTGTTACTACTGGGCTTATGATAATCTTCCAGCATTCTTTCCAGTTAGACGTGGCCATGCAGTTCCTTCTTTCCAATGGAAAATATGAAGTAGTTTGTATTATTTCATAGCCAAACATTTTAGGAACTCAAGTTCCCTTTTGTTTTTCTTTTGCTCTTTTCATGGTTTAGGCAGAAAATAAACAAAATTGGAAGTTTTTTTTTTTTTTTATGAAACATGACTGAGTCTCCTTCAGTGTAGTAAAACTGTGAAGGAGAGCTGACTCACTAGTCTATCAGCTGAAGGATATTCTGAGTAGTGTCAATTTTGTTGTGTTATCCTTCCTGTGCTTCAGGGCTTTTGTATTAGAAGTCAGTGCTAACCCAGGGCTGTGCAACTGCAATAATTTTTCCCTCCATGAATATTTTGCATATGGAGACATTGGTTGTCACAACTGGAGAGGAGAGCTTGAATGTAACTGGAATTTAGTGAGTAGAAGTCATTTAACCATCCTACAATATGCAAGAACTCCCTCGCCAACACATATAATCAATTGACTGACCCAAAATATCAAATATCAATAAAGCTATGGTCTTCCATAGCTATACATTGTTGTGTCATACATTGATATTATTCTGAACCCAGCATACCTGGGCTATGCCCTTTATGGGAAAAAAAAATTACTCAACTCCATTTCCAGAAAAAAGCATTTGTGGTTATCATTTGAATTTTATTCAAACTGGTATGTTGCTAATATATAAGTGTACACAAAACTGTTCTTAACCCATAGTGCAGAGAGAACACATAAAAATGCCTTTTAGAAGGCAAGCAAACTGTAGTGTTGCTATTATGACAGGGAGTCACAGTGAAAATGTGTGATTGCCTAGTTTGGACAGAGAATGATCTGGACCCCTGCAATTCATGGGGTCTCCATAAGGTGAGCAAGGGAAATGTGCAAAGTAATAAACATTATTTTTTTTAAATTTTATTTATTTATTTATTTGAGAGCGACAGACACAGAGAGAAAGACAGATAGAGGGAGAGAGAGAGAATGGGCGCGCCAGGGCTTCCAGCCTCTGCAAATGAACTCCAGACGCGTGCGCCCCCTTGTGCATCTGGCTAACGTGGGACCTGGGGAACCGAGCCTCGAACCGGGGTCCTTAGGCTTCATAGGCAAGCGCTTAACCGCTAAGCCATCTCTCCAGCCCAATAAACATTATTTTTAAAATGGTATTTAAAATGCAGTATGTTTCTTAAAGCTGGATGAGTTCTTCTGCATGTATAAAAGAATTTAGGTAAATAGTAAAGCTTCCTAACTTTATTATGATTATAAATTATGTGAGGTTACCTTTTTCCCCTTCTGGTGTGTTAAGGATCAAAGTCATTGCTTCTTATATGCTAGGCAAATTTTGTACCCTATCCATGTATGAAATCATATTTAATGCATTCTGTGTTCATTTTAAATAGCAATATAATTTCTTCCAAAGAAGGCAAATAATATTACAGGAAGTTTTTTTTTACAGGGAAATGATGTTATAGCATGAGTTCTAAAACTTAAATCTTTTATATTTTTATTTCAATCACTATTTAATTATATAGAAATTAAAATAACAAAAAATTCAATATACTGAGAAGTATTAAAATGTTGCACATTGTAAATTTTCACCACTCCTTTTGGCATCTGGTCAACATAGTCTGAATTATTTAAATGGTCTATCTTTGCTTTTACTGTTTTAAAATTTAAGCCACTTTAGAAAGAAACATGCTTATTTTATATAATCTAACTAAATGAGTTGAAATAACTAGAATGACTTCATGGGACAATTGTGAGTGCATGTTTCTCAGTTCAAGAATTAGACATGATAAAACTGTTGAGGATATGTTGTCAATGTGATAAATCTAAATTTTAAGGGAAAATGTTGATAAATGTCAATGTTGCCAAGGCATACCATAAATAAATATTTTTAAACACTTATGTGTAATGAAACTAAACAGACTAAATAACTTCCAAAATCTTCTAGTTTTAAGTTTCATTTGATACCTTTTGATGGAATACTGAAAAATGATACATATCACTTCAAGTGAATACATAGGTGTGTGGATGTGTGTTTTCAGGGACAGACAGTAATGGTCTCTAGTCACTAGCACTGAAAAGCCACATGAGAATTGAGCAGACTGAACTTGGCATCACATTGGTATCCAGGAGTTTGATCTTGTGGGAGGGATCCAACGACCATTCTGTGTGGTGACCATGAGAACAGATGACCACCTGTTTCCCAGACCCCCTTGAAGATCTATGTTTGACTATACCAGTTGTCCTCCCAATAAGTTTGTTTTGAGGATGTATACTCCATATGGAAACCCTTATGAAAGGGATGCCCTTCCAGATTCCTCTGATCCCTCGGCTCAATGCATTCAATATTAAAATGTATTAGTGCATTCATTTCTTGCTGAAGTAATGGGAAGAAATAGGAAGAAAACTTTCACTGGTCTTCCAACTTATCATAAATCCAAACAAATTCTCAGAAACAAGGTCAAACTGAGGAAAATATAATAAAATTAACAAATTATTTTGAAATAATAGGAAGTTGATATTTTAAAGTAAGTTTTATAAAAGATATTTATGCTTTTCAAAATTGTCTGATAGCAAAATATTTTTACCCTGTTCATAAATACTGAATGTGCTGCATCTGTATAAATATGATAGTCTTACTTCATGTGAGACTTGAATAGCTCAGAAGTAAAACCAATGGTGTTTAGATGAATTAAAAATGTTTGTGTGTAACATAGGCATAATATATGTTGATAATTATAGAGCTTAATCATCCATTAACACTTGGGTTCTAGTGAATTATTGGCTATTATTTTTACTATAATTCTATCCTTCAATATTTGAATTTTCTGAGAATGAGTTAGAAGTCCTTTTCAACTCTTTTATATTGAGTGCATTCTATTAGTCTCAACCAGTAATTGGTTGGATATTTGTATAAAGAAAACATCCTAATTTTTTTTGCACATGAGTGTGGGTAGAGTAGGTGGTATGTGTGTGTGTGTGTGTGTGTGTGTGTGTGTGTGTGGTACATGCACATGTGGATGAAGATGGAGCCACTCTGTGCTTGTGCATGGAGGCCCTAGGAGAATGACAGATGTCCTTCTCCATTGCTCTCCCACTTGTTTCCTTGAGATGGAGTCTCTTCACTAATTCCAGAGCTTGCTGCCTTCTAGAGCCCCACTGATTCTCTGGTCTGAGCTCCCCATCAGACTGGGGTTACAGATGTGTGTGCTCAAACAATGCTGTTCATATGGGTTCTGTGAAATCAAACTTGGAGATGTTAGGCCCCCTCAGCCTTTTATGCTCATACAAGAAGTACTCAACCACCAACCCATCTTCCCAGTCCTGAATGCATCGTTAAGTGATATGTACATTTCATAACAAGAATTCTTATTACAACTGTAAATAGAATATTGACTCATACCTTCACCTCTATAGCTGTTTATCTACCAGCCTACTGATCTGCCAAAAAGATTTTCTACTTCTCATTATGTCTCATATACATTCCTATGCATCACACATGTTATTAGTCATATTCTCTCTCTTCTCAGTTCTTAATTTGAATAATGAATTGTTATCCTAAGTAAATTTCTTCATGGGCTTTAATGTATCTACTTAAATTTGCATCCTTCACTTCTTAATGATATATAATCATATACTAAACAGTTTTATAAAAACTCACATTATCAATCATTGAAAAGTATTTATTAATCATAAAAATTAAAATTGTAGTGCTTAAAAGAGAATAAGGAATTATTACAGAAAAACAGCCGTTATGATGTTCTTGAAATTGAAAATGGGATGAGTAGTACCTTGGAATGTTGGAAAAATATTAACATAATTCCTGTTAATAGTATTAAAACTAGATTAATTTCTTCTAAGCCTGGGGCTATCAACCAAAGTTATTATGAGCCTGAGCTAATCCTCCCCACACAATTCTACATATTTTGTCTTGCTTTTTAAAAACATTTCAATTCTGTTAACGTAAGCTGTGTCTTTGCAGCCTTTGAGTGCAAATTCAGCAGTTCTATAATGGAGGCTGCTTCTCTGGCTGATTCCTGTTTAAGTGTTCCCTGGGCCTCATTTCAGCTAGGCAGGTTCAATGAACCAGTTTGTCTCTTGCAACTTGGGGTAAAGTGAAACTGATTAACTCAGTGAGCTTTAAAATGTCTAGTGTAGTTGTCTGATTGATCTTTTTTCTGTCAATGTGTGCTACACAGTTTTATCACTCTGATCTCATCTGGATGAGAAGGGTAATTGGCATGGTTTTTGGTTTTTGTTTGTTTTTGAAACAGGGTCTCATTTTGTAGCCCTGGCTGATCTGGAAAACACTATTAGATCAGTTTGGTTTATAATTTGTAGCAATTCTCCTGCCTCTGTCTCCTGAGTGCTCAATAGTATGCCTAACTTTGCATCCCTATGTTTTATAAATGCCTAACTTAAAAGTAAAATAATAAGGTACTTTTTAATTTTTATTTGTTGGCAAGGAGGGAGAGGATGAGGGAGACAGAAAAGAAGAGGAAGAGGGAAAAACAGGGAGAGAGAAAGAGAGAATGGGTACACCAGGATCTCCTACCACTGCAAAGAAATTCTGGATACATGCACCACTTTGTGCATCTGGATTTATGTGGGTATTGGGGAATCAAACCAAGGACATCAGGCTTTGCAAGAAAGCACCTTAATCATGGAGCGATCTCTCCAGACCTTAAATTCTCTCTCTCTCTCTCTCTCTCTCTCTCTCTCTCTCTCTCTCTCTATATATATATATATATATATGCTATATATATATGCATACATGTATATGTATATGCATACATGTGTATGTATATGTATGTATATATATATATGTATATATACATATATATATATGTATATATATATATACACATATATATATGTATATATATATATACAGCCTTAAGTAATATTATTAAATAATTTTACTGCAATCTATAGGTTACAGTTACTGTAAGCATATTAGTATATCTTATAGTATAAAGTTTCAGTGATCTAGATACAGTCAAGTATGGCCTACATGGCTTTGTACTTAACTATATTGCTGTATTTTTTTTTTAACAAATTCAAGTCCTTGTCATACTTCGTTTACTGAAAGGAGAGTCAGAGGAGGCCTCCATATAAGTCTAGCTACACTAGAGCCAAAATCAGAAGCACAAAACTAAATTGTTTGGTCATAGTCTCTAAACATAACAGAAAACTACAGTATACCCTTCCCATCCACACTGGAGGTTTACTTGTGATATTATATTCCCCATTTCCTGGAATTGACCCACTAGTATTCTAGCACAGAAACAAAGAATAAGTCAGGTGTCGTGGAAATGCTTGTAACCCCAGCATTCAGAAAGTGGAGGCAGGAGAATCAGAAATTCAAGGGCAGCTTCAGCTACATAGTAAGTTGGAGGCTGGTCCAGGCTACATGAAACCATTTCTAACACACACACACACACACACATACACACCCACAAACACCACTAAAAGGGAGAAAGAATAGATCAAAACAGTATTCTAGATAAGAATATAGGACAAAGTAATTTCATTTTCCTGGCTTCTCCCCATTTTATTAGCATACATTCATCATAGAGAAAGATGAGGTTCATTATAACATTATATATATAAAAGTCTTTCAAGCTTTCAAGCTCCTTCTCACTGGTCTCTTTCTTCCCAAACAGTACTCCTTAAAGAAAATTTTGTAGCTAGAAGATTAACATAGAAAGTGATGGAGGTATTTTACATTGTTACAAAATAATGACAGTTACAGGATACAAACCAGTTTTCACATTAAGAATATTTGGTGTATTAATGTTGACCCTTCCCATAATTCTGTTGTCAAAGCCAATAATTTTAAAGGTGGTTTCCAAAATTTAGTAAACGCATACAAAAATGACATTATGTTTCAGATTACATGTATACTTTTTAAAGAACTTGACCTTGACTACATTTTCTTAAAGTCGACAAAAAATTGTAGATGCAATATTTCTGCCCAGCATTCCACTTTTAATTATAGTATTAACAGAATATGCTGCATGCTTGATTTTTATCTACCACAAACATAAGTATGTATTTGGGCATAGAAGATGCATATATAATTAATATCAGGAATATAAACAACATAAATAAGAAAAAAAAACTATAAAACTGGTATGGATCCCTTCTCTGTTAAAGCACTTAAAAATTTCTGAGTAATCCCAAAACAACAATGTCAGAATTTAAGTAGAAAATGAAGCTTCTGAACCAAATGAGGACATTCTATGGTAAATACATAGAAACATCTATATCTAACTACCTATCTAAATAGTTAACTGCAACAACACGCCAGCTTTAAGTGAGGTCATGCATAGTAAGGAATATTCCAAAGCCCAAAATGGAAGAATGAAGACAGAAGTTGTCACTGGGCCAGTGTTGCTCAACTACTTTAAACAAGACAGTAACGTTTAAAAAGCTCTTGCTAAGTTCTCTGACAAGGATGAATGTGTTTATCAGTGGTCAGCAATGTACTTGCACTTTGATGTGTCTAAAATGAACTGAGAAGTCACTTATAAAACAATAGGACCAACAGAGCAGTATACATGGATTGGTGTTTTCACACTGTTCTATTACAAACTTTCTTGAAAATGATGAATAAATGACCTAATCATAGCTGTGAGATGGTCATTCTGTTAGCTAGGCAAAAGCCTGAATGACTTCCACTGACTGGTCTGTGAAACAGAATTAAAGCTTATAAACACATCAATTAAAAAAGCTTTCTGTTTAACATATGGTAGCAATCTATTGAAACATAAATGTAGCAGACCTTTGTATCATTTTGAGCACATACCAAAAATATCAGCTAATATGTTTACACAGCATCCATTCTAAGAAAGTTTTTAAATAAAATAGACAGGTATGAAAGTACTGTATATAATGCAAAGTGGATTTATTTGGGCTAAATCCATGCCATGTTACACAAGTCCTCTATCATTGTACTGCGTCTATAGTTCCCTTGTTCTTGAAAGCTTTATTTTTTATTTTTTAACATATATATTTTTATTGACTACTTCTATACCTACAGACAAAAAACCATAATATTTCCCTCCCCTCCCCCACTTTCCCCTTCACAACTCTGCTCTCCATAATATCCCCTCCTTTTCTCCATTAATCTCTCTTTTAATTTGATGTCATCCAACTTTTTCTCCTATTATGAGGGTCTTGTGTAGGTATTGCTAGGCACTGTGAGGTCATGGATATAGAGGCCAATTTCTGTCCAGACTGTTGCATGTAAGGAATGGTACCCTTCCTTTGGCTTTTACATTCTTTCTGCCTCCTCTTCTGCAATGGCCCCTGAGCATTGGAGGGTGTGAGATGTTTCAGTGCTGGACACTCCTCTGTCCCTTCTTCTCAGCAGTATGTTGCCTTTTGAGTCATCACAGTGGTCATCGTCATCTGAAATGAGAAGTTTCTCTAATAAGAAGTAAGAATAGCATTAATATATGAATAGGAACATTAAGCGTAGTGCTTTCAGGGCAATTTGGTGAGGATAATATATGCATTTATCCAGACAGAGAAGGCTTTATACACCTAAGGCTCATGACCTCCCCTGCCATGGGCTTTTGATTAGGTTTTCAGTGCCAGCCATGTATTTCCTCCCATTAAGTGGGCCTTCAGTCCAATTACAGAGAAGTTGGTTTTCCCCAGGGAAAACATGCCATTATTTCACTTGTTCAGTCATTTGGCCTGTTTGGCCAAATTTGGGGCTTCCAGTGTCCACTGTTTTCACTGCTGATGACTTCTGTCTCCCATAAGGTTGCATACAGGACAGATTTTTCCAGCTTTCAGTTGGCTGGTCTACAGGGAGAAAGTTTTCTGCTCAGAACAAGTTTGATTTCTCAGTGACTTTGCCTCCCAAGCAAAAAAGTCTTCAGCAATCGGGTCTTATCATCTGTTTCTCAAGGGAAACCAAGGGCCTTGGCAATAGCCTGTAATGTTTTGGAGGCAACAGGTCTTCCTTGGCCAATAACTCACTGGAAGGTATCCCATACCTGGCCACTGAAAATTTTCCAGTAACAATACATGGCTTCTGGATGTGCCATTATTCAAAAAAGTAGGTTTTTATATGTCTTATTCAGAATAGCTTGAATTTTGATTGGCCCTTCCCTTCCCCTTCTTTACACATCTCTTCCCCTGACCTCACTTAAGCCTTTCCCCTGACAGTTTTATTTTTGAGATACTATCTAATTAAGTTGCCCAGGCTGGCCCTGAAATCACTATGCAGCTTAAGCAGGCCTTAGATTTGAGATACTTCTGCTTCAGACACCTAAGTATCTGGTATTGCCAGTCTTTTCCCCCACATTCAGAAGATACAAATTGTAGTTCTGATATCAGTGATATGTTTAGTTAATAGTTCTCAAGTGAACATGGCACAGTTGGTACCAAACAGTATGTTTGGCACAAGAGACATGAAGGTGCATGTGACATGGTCTGAGCTATCCAAAGCCTATAAGAAGAATTAAAATAGACGTAGAATCAGATCAATGATGAGAGACATCTGAAAAGTGTTTTGATATGTGTATAGGGTGCCCTTGGGATATAGAGAAATGACTACAGTGGGACTGAGAATAAGAGACCGTGTTTTAGGAGATGGGGCTTTGCCTTAAGAGTTACAACATAGGGGACAGTAGAGATCTCTCAGGGCTTAAGGGTTCAATTCTTCAATACCCACATCAAGCCAGATGCACAACATGATACATGCATCTGGAAGTTTGTTTACAGTTGCAAGAGGCCCTAGTACACCCATTCTCTCTCCCTCCTTCTTTCTCTCTCTCTCTCTCTCTTTCTCTTTCAATGCTTTCAAGTAAATAAATGAAAATGAAAATTTAAAAATAGAGTTACAGGGTGATTCAATCATATGCAATTGGCAGACATATGCAATGAAAAACAAAAATTTATGAGATTTTTTTCATTGTTTTAATAATATTTACCAATGATCATATAAACTGCTAACTTCACCATGTTTTCCATTTAGTAACTTTGAAGCCAGATAGAATCACAATCTATCTGAAATGTTATAAACATCAGATAAAACTTGCAGTTATGAAATGTGTGCAATGAGAGAATGTGTTTTGAGAGAAACATCTGATCTCCTAGAGCTGTATAGTTTAGAGGGTAAGTTTATCTGCCACAACCAGTAACACCCCTGCCAAGCTCATAACCACTTAATATTCACATTTTTTCCCTTCAGAGGAAACTGTATACCTAAAAATGACTCATTTCCAATTTTCCTGTAAAGTCTTAGTTAAGTATTATTGTCATAGAAACAGTATCAATGATTTTATTAATGAAAAATTTTGTGTGGTTAATATATAAACTGAGTTCCTCTCATCATTTACTTTCGAGGGTTTGGGAGAGAAATGCATGGTTGCACTCTATATGTAGTTTTTACACTGTCAATGTTTCTGAATTTCAAAGACAATTCCTTCTTTAAAGGTTTGACATTGCTATTTTATTTTCTAATTCCATACACACAATCCAATCTCCACATAAGTCGTAAATAATATATAATATGGTAACAACACCGGGATTTGTCTTAAGACAACAAGCTAGTTGGTTGTTGACAAGTAGTAAACATGGATTTTGCAATGATGATATGACTTAATCTTACAGTTATATGAATTCAAAATGGTACAACATTATCCTTTAGGCTGTTACATACAATTTAGTGTTATGTTGAAAAAGGAAATAAAGGGCACTCTTGCTATGTCTGTTCTTCACAGCATGGCTATAAACTACATTCAGTACCAGATTTTTATGGGTATAACTGCAAGAGACAAATAGGTAATAAAATAAGATTTTGAGTTACTAGGATGAACAAAAGGGAGGATTTGCCATAGAGAAAGTGTATATGCTCATCTAAAACATTAATATGTGGTCAGTATGTTTTCACAGAAACAACATATACATATACATTTTTTGCACTGTTTCTAGTTCTTAATATTTTACATATCCTATCACATTCTCTCCTCCCAATAATACTGGAGGTAGTGGTACCATTCTTCCAAGCCTTACCATGAGGAAATTAAAGAAAGAAGGATACATGTTTTGCTAGTGATCACACTTCTTATAGCTAAGATGCAGAACAAGTTTTAATCATCATGCAAGCAAAAAAACATTCTAAAAGTAAATATCAGGAATGCAGAGACAGGAAAAATGTGCAGTTCAATGAATATTTTGAACATGTCAAACCAGACTGTGAACATCTGTCTATTCAGCATCTAGCATAAGGAGGAACACTGTGTATCTTAAAAGCCCTGTTTATACTCAGCCTGGGTGACGTCTATTCCTCTTCCTCAAATATAACCACTAGCTTAGGTTTTCTAGTTGTTGAACTTTATAGAAATGCAAGCATACCAAGTATAGTTCATTTTTTTTACTTAACATCCTTTGTGAAATTCAGTGAATTTCTGCCTAAAATAGTTATTTGATCCTATTTCTGTGAGGCAGTTTATTAATTGGTTACATCATAATGTATATTGTGTCTTCACCCCTGTTAATAAGACTTGACTTGTTCTAGAGTAGGGTTCTCACAAATGGTGAGGATTCTCATAGTGAGTTCTGGTTTCTTAACATCCTCCCCCATCCTGGGTACTTATTTTCTATTTCAACCATTATAGAAGTTTAATATAATGTGGTCTAAACTATCTGTCATTAATCTGATAACTAGTATAATTGCACATGCTTTGATGTATATTGGTTATTTGTATATCTATTATGAAATGGAACAATTGGATTTTATTATTTTTCATAATTATTTGGGATTCACTATTCATCATAAATATGAGTTTTTCTTTTTTTGAACTGCAAATTCAGCACATGCCTGTGAATTGTAGCCTGCTCTTCCTGGTGAAATGGACACATATTTCTGACTTCCCAGCCAGTCTTACAAGTATAAGTACATTCCTTGCAGTAAACTGCAGTAGTCAGTTTCTGTTGGTGAACATTGACAGAAACAATAACATTCTTCAAAATATAGGACCTCCCATTATTTTTAAATATTTTTATTTATTTTTTATTTATTTATTTGAGAGCGACAGGCACAGAGAGAAAGACAGATAGAGAGAGAGAGAGAGAATGGGCGCGCCAGGGCTTACAGCCTCTGCAAACGAACTCCAGACGCATGCGCCCCCTTGTGCATCTGGCTAACATGGGACCTGAGGAACCGAGCCTCGAACCGGGGTCCTTAGGCTTCACAGGCAAGCGCTTAACCATTAAGCCATCTCTCCAGCCCCCATTATTTTTAATTAGATAAAACATTTCCTTATGAATTAATGTTAACTTTCACTTTCATAAATTATTTTCTCAGCTGATTAAAGTTATTATACAACTTCATTACATCATTCTTTTTTCAAGGTACTTTACTGAATATTTCTTATATTAACCTAAACTCTCACTCCTAGGACAACACTTGATTATGAGCTATTGCATTGATATCACTGAGTTCAATTTATATTTTCTTTTTTGAGGTAGAAGCTCACCTTAGCCCAGGCTGACCTTGAACTCACTTTGTAGCTCAGTTTGACACTGAACTTACAGAGACCCTCTTCCTTCAGCCTCCAGAGTGCTGGAATTATAGGCAGGAGCCACCACACTAGACCCTCAATTTCTAAATATCTTGTTTAGGATCCTCATGTCTATATTCTAAGGAAATACTAGCCAGTAACTTTTTCTTCATTTCTGATATTCTTGTGAGATTTCATTAATCTAACAGTTAATTCATAAGTGAGTTGCAACTCTTTCCCCCTCTGGAAGACTTGGCTCTGTGAACAAGTATATCAGATGTTTGAATCACACTATTTTATGCTTGGAAGAATTAACCAGCATCCTCAACTGGGCCTGGCATTTTCCTTGTGTTCTCTGGATCAATGTGGTTGTCTGAGCTGTACATTGTTTTCATTTGCTTGTTTTTTTTTTGTTTTTTTTTTTTATGAGACAGAGAGAGTAAGAGAGAGAAAGGGAGAGAGAATTGGCGGCAACAGGGCCTCTAGCCACTACAACTGAACTCCAGATACATGTGCCACCTTGTGAGCATGTGTGACCCTGTGGCTTAAATAGGTTCTGAGGAGTCGCACCTGGATCCTTAGGCTTCACAGGCAGTGCCTTAAACACGAAGCTATCTCTCCAGGCCAATTCTGTTCTCTCTCTCTCTCTCTCTCTCTTTTTCATTAATGAGAGAGAGAGATGGGGGGATGGGGAGAAAATTTACAGGCAAAAATCAATTTTAGATTTTTGTTAGAGTGATGTATTTTTAGTCAATGACAATATGTGTAATTCATATTTACTCAACCTTATTAAAGTGAAAAAATTCAGTTTTAAGCTGGTACAATCAACCAATGTTTACCTCATTTGGTTCTTTTTATTGTATATTTACATTTGGTTTTAATCTCTTAATTACTTACTATTTTACTCTTTGCTTGATCTTTCTGCTTTTTTAGTTTTAAGTTTGTTGTTTTTATCTTTAACATGGAACTTTAGCCTTTTATTTTCACATGTTTCCCCATAATGCAAGACCCATATACCTCAATAAGGAAGGTCCCTGTGGAAGGGGGAGGACAGGGAGGAGGCTAACAATGGTACCAGCTTGACTGTATTTACTGAGTACAAAACTAATAAAAGAACCAATTGAGGTCCAAGAAAAAATACCATTCAACAAAAAAGCATGTCTTCTGGACCATGTTTTAGGAATCAGCTCTGACTTGACTTAGATCATGACTTTTTGAGGTAAGGTATCACTTGAGCCCAGGCTAACCTGGAATCCATCATGCAGTCTCAGGCTTAACTCATAGTGATACTCCTACTTCTGTCTCCCGAGTGCTGGGATTAACAGTGTGTGCCACCATTTCAAGCAAGTCCTTAATATTAAAATATACTTTATATAAACATGACAATAGCACACATTTTTATTTTTCTTACACAGAGTAAGAGAAACTTTACTGGCAGTGTTAATTTTATGTATATAAATACTGTCATGTGTAAGTCTAATAAGTCTGTAATTATTGTATGCTGTTCATTCTGTTCTTTCTTATTATCCTGTATTTTTATTATCAATTATTCTCTATTATAAATCTTATAACTGTAAATAATGGTTAGCATCAAACTACAAATATACATTATTAATTTTCCATAACATTTTGCCTATTTATGGTACTAGGATTATATAATGTTATTTTATTTATCTACTTTCTTTGTTTTTATAACATTTACTTTCTTAATTCTATCTACATCATTATTTATTAATAATATATAAAATTTAGAAAATATTGCTACTGATATGATTTTTAAGTCACTCATTTTAAAGTGAGTACAACAAAAGAAGTGATTTATCCAAAGTTAATGTTTTACATTTCACTTTAGTAAAGTCAAGACTTGAAACCTCTTCTGGCTTCAGGACAGTGTCCATTTACTTATAAAAAGCTACTTGAAATATTTTGAGATTGAACCAGAACTTTTGCATCTATGGATACACATATATCTATGAATATAAATTCCTATCAGTATTTATTAATATATTCATGTAAATACTTTATTAAATAGCTACTATGGGACCAGAAACATCCCATCCACAAGAATGAGACAAGAATCTTCTCAACATATAACACCTATCTAATACATTATAAAGGAATTAAAGAATATGCTATTAAAAATATGTGTCAGAGGATGTACGGTTAAGATGGCGGCGTAGGTACCACACCAAAGCAGCCTAGGGGGGAAAAAGACCAAAAAAACTCAGCAAAATACACACTTTTACTAAAAAGTGAGGTGTATAGGAAATTTAAGCGGCAGCGGAGAAGTAGAAGAGTTATAGAGCATCCAGAGCCTGCACAGGCGGGAAAAGCGGCTCCGGCAACTCGGCCAACCGCCGCGGCCGCAGTGCAGCAGAAAACCGCCAGACTCGGCTCGAGCCGCAGGAAAAGCCAGGTGCGGGATTTTCCCCTCACACCGCGCTCTCCACAACTCGGGAAACGTGAGGGGAGAGCGGCAGCGAGCAACGGAGGAGCAGACCACGAGGTAGAAGAACACGTGGAACAGCGAGACAACCAGAGCAGCCGTGGCTCCCTCCCCTCCCCCACCGCCTGAACCCAGCTCCAGCGAACAGAGTAGCGGCCTGGGACCCGGCCACGCCAACTTGGGCTGACAATGGGACCCAAGCAGGAGCAGAGTTCAGGAGCAACATCAGCGGCTCCAGCACTGGTACCAGCAGCCCCAGCAGCAGCAGACCCAGGAGCGGCAGCAGTGGCAGATCCCACAGCAGCAGCTTCAGGGGGAGCAGTGGCAGTGGACACAGCAGCAGCAGCTTCAGCAGCAGTGGTGGCTCCAGCAGTGGCAGCTACAGCAGCAGCAGAGGCAGCAGCAGCGGCTCAGTTTGCCCCGTAGGAAAAGCAAGTGCCCAGCTCCAGAAATCAGAACAGCAGCCCGACAACCCAGGCAGCAACTTGACTGAGACCAAAATCATGCAAGGTAACTGGGATTGCACCAGGGAAGGGTCTCACTTGGTCACAAGCTGACTTGGATACCTCAACAGACCAGAAATCTAAACCTCTTTGTTGATAGAGGATCTGGTCATTATAATAACTACTCTTGCATACATACTCGGGGCTGTTTTTGATTGAATGTGTACAGTGTTTAGTCAAATTTTAGAATCTACCTGTATTTTATTCCACTCAGCCTGCTTGAATACTCCTATATCAGGGAAACTCAACCCCTAAGAACATATTTGTAGATACTCTGAGAGTCTTAAGAGCCACACCTAATACCTTAAGGTCCTACCCTGAAAATATATTACATCAAATCAATTGATACAGCTAAGAATACACAGCTAGCTAGAAAATCCAAGCATTAACTTAATCCAAGATGCAAAAATATAAACATTATAACACAAGAAACACTAAAAAGCAAGACGATATAAATCCACCTAAAAGTATTAATGCATCAGAAATGTCCTCCAGTGAGAAAGAGTTAGAGGAAATGCCTGAGAAAGAGTTCAAAAGAATAATTATAAATATGTTCAAAGAGGTCAAAGAACACATGAAAACAATCAAAGAAGAAATCAAAGAGGAAATCAAAGGAATCAAACAAGAGGCAGTACACCAATTTAATGAAATAAAGAAGGCAATACAAGACATAA
The DNA here is from genome assembly GCF_020740685.1 of Jaculus jaculus. NCBI lineage: Eukaryota > Metazoa > Chordata > Mammalia > Rodentia > Dipodidae > Jaculus > Jaculus jaculus. The sequence continues at coordinate 100,372,584 of NC_059108.1, read as the reverse complement.
ATAGGGAAATAGAAATAATAAGGAAAAACCAGTCAGAATTACTAGCAATGAAGAACACAGTTAATGAAATAAAAAACTCTGTAGAAAATCTCACCAGTAAGATGGATGAGGGAGAGGACAGAATATCTAAGCTAGAAGACCAGGTGGCAGACCTAATGCAGTCCAACAAAGAGAAAGACAAACTTATAGAAAAGTATGAGTGGGAATTTCAAGATATTCGGGACACTATGAAAGATGCAATATAAGAATTCAGGGCATAGTAGAAGGAGAAGAACTCCACTCCAGAGGCATAGTAGGCATCTTCAACAAAATCATAGAGGAAAATTTCCCCCAAATTGGGAAAGAGGTGCCAATACAGATACAGGAAGCCTTTAGAACCCCAGCCAGACAAAACCCAGAAAGAACCTCTCCTCGCCATATTATAATCAAACTTCCAAACACACACACCAAAGAAAAAATATTGAAAGCAGTTAGAGAGAAAAATCAAGTTACCTACAAAAGCAAGCCTATCAGGATTACAGCAGATTATTCAACACAAACTTTTAAAGCCAGAAGGGCTTGGAGTGATATATTCCAAGTTCTGAAAGATAACAACTGTCAACCAAGGTTACTTGATATTGCAAAGTTATCCATTCAAATAGATGGAGAAATAAAGACATTCCATGACAAAAGCAGGTTAAAGGAGTATTTGAAGACAAAATCAGCTCTACAGAAAATAATTGATAGAATCCTCCATGCTGAACAAAAGGAAAAGCACACATATAAGGAACCTAGAAAAAACAAGCTATACTCAAATACCAGTTAACAGAAGAGAGCACAGGTAGAACCAGAAACACACACACACACAAAAAAATGGCAAACATAAATACACACCTTTCAATAATATCTCTTAATATCAACAGTCTCAATGCCCCAACGAAAAGACATAGATTTGCAGACTGGGTTAAAAAGCAGGATCCTACAATTTATTGTCTCCAAGAAACTCACCTTTCTACAAAGGATAGACATTATCTTAGGGTGAAAGGTTGGAAGGCGGTGTTTCAAGCAAATGGGCCTAGAAAACAAGCAGGGGTTGCTATCCTAATATCAGACAGGGTAGACTTTAGTCTGACGTTAGTCAAGAAAGATAAGGAAGGTCACTTTATATTGATTAAGGGCACACTCCAACAGGAGGACATTACAATCCTAAACATATATGCACCTAACATGGGGGCTCCCAAATTCGTCAAACAAACACTATTAGAACTAAGGTCACAGATAACACCAAACACAGTGGTGGTGGGTGACTTTAACACCCCACTCTCATCAATTGACAGGTCATCCAGGGAAAGAATAAACAGAGAGGCATCTGGACTAAATGAGGTCATAGAAGGAATGGACTTAACAGATTTATACAGGACATTTCATCCAAAGGCTACAGAATATACATTCTTTCCAGCAGCACATGGAACATTCTCTAAAATAGACCATATATTAGGACACAAAGCAAATCTTAACAAATTCAGAAAAATTGAAATAATTCCTTGCATTCTTTCTGACCACAATGGAATTAAACTACAAATCAGTAGCAAGAAAGGCTATAGAGCATACACAAAACCATGGAAACTAAACAATACACTACTAAATGATGAATGGGTCAATGAAGAAATCAAAAAGGAAATCAAAAAATTTATAGAGTCAAATGATAATGAGAACACAACATACCAAAATCTCTGGGACACAATGAAGGCAGTTCTAAGAGGTAAATTTATAGCCTTAAGTGCCTATATTAAGAAATTAGAAAGGTCGCAAGTAAACGACCTAATGCTTCGCCTTAAAGCCTTGGAAAAAGAAGAACAAGGCAAACCAAAAATCAGTAGATGGGAAGAAATAATAAAGATTAGGGCAGAAATTAATGAAATAGAAACAAAAAGAACAATCCAAAGAATTAATGAAACAAAGAGTTGGTTCTTTGAAAGGATAAACAAGATCGATAAACCCTTAGCAAATCTGACCAAAAGAAAGAGAGAAGAGACACAAATTCATTAAATCAGAGATGAACAAGGTAACATCACAACAGATTGCAGAGAAATTCAAAAAATCATAGGGACATACTATAAAAGCATATACTCCACAAAGTATGAAAATCTGAAAGAAATGGATGAGTTCCTTGATCTATATGACCTACATAAATTAAATCAAAATGAGATTAATCACTTAAATAGACCTATAACAAACATGGAGATCCGAACAGTTATCAATAATCTCCCAACTAAAAAAAGCCCAGGCCCGGATGGATTCACTGCTGAATTTTACCAGACTTTTAAGGAGGAGCTAACACCATTGCTTCTTAAGCTTTTCCAGGAAATAGAAAAAGAAGGAATTCTACCAAACTCCTTCTATGAGGCCAGCATCACCCTGATACCAAAACCAGGCAAAGATAGAACAAAAAAAGAAAATTACAGACCAATCTCCCTCATGAACATAGATGCAAAAATTCTCAACAAAATATTGGCAAACAGAATACAATAGTATATCAAAAAGATCATTCACCCTGATGAAGTAGGCTTTATCCCAGAGATGCAGGGATGGTTCAACATATGCAAATCTATAAATGTAATACATTACATAAACGGGTTGAAGGACAAAAATCACATGATCATCTCATTAGACGCAGAGAAAGCATTTGACAAAATCCAACATCCCTTCATGATAAAAGTCCTACAGAGACTGGGAATAGAAGGAACATATCTCAATATAATAAAGGCTATTTATGACAAGCCTACAGCCAACATATTACTAAATGGGGAAAAACTGGAAGCTTTTCCACTAAAATCAGGAACAAGACAAGGGTGTCCACTGTCCCCACTTTTATTTAATATAGTTTTGGAAGTCTTAGCCATAGCAATAAGGCAAGAGACACACATAAAAGGGATACAAATTGGAAAGGAAGAAATCAAGTTATCATTATTTGCAGATGACATGATTCTATACATAAAGGACCCTAAAGACTCTACTAGCAAGCTGTTAGAGCTGATCAAAACCTACAGCAATGTAGCAGGATACAAAATAAATACACAGAAATCAGTAGCCTTCATATATGCTAACAACAAACACACAGAGGATGAAATCAGAGAATCACTCCCATTCACAATTGCATCAAAAAAAAAAATAAAATACCTTGGAATAGACCTAACCAAGGAAGTAAAGAATCTATACAATGAGAACTTTAAAACACTCAAGCGAGAAATTGCAGAAGACACTAGAAAGTGGAGAAACATCCCTTGTTTCTGGTTTGGAAGAATCAATATCGTGAAAATGGCAATCTTACCTAAAGCAATCTACACATTTAATTCAATCCCTATCAAAATTCCAAAGGCTTTCTTCATGGAAATAGAAAAAACAATCCAAAAATTCATTTGGAATCACAAAAAACCTCGAATATCTAAAATAATACTGAGCAACAAAAAAGAGGCTGATGGTATCACCATACCTGATTTTAACCTATACTACAGAGCCATAGTAACAAAAACAGCATGGTGCTGGCACAAAAACAGACATGTAGATCAGTGGAACAGAATAGAGGACCCAGATGTATGCCCAAGTAGCTATAGCCACCTGATATTCGATAAAAATGCCAAAAATACTCATTGGAGAAGAGACAGCCTCTTCAGCAAATGGTGTTTTGAAAACTGGATAAATATCTGCAGAAGGATGAAAATAGATTTTTCTCTCTCGCCATGCACAAGAATTAAGTCCAAATGGATTAAAGACCTTAACATCAGACCGGAAACTTTGAAACTGCTAGAGGAAAAAGTAGGGGAAACCCTTCAACATATTGGTCTTGGCAAAGACTTTCTGAATACAACCTCAATTGCTCAGGCAATAAAACCACAGATTAACCACTGGGACCTCATGAAATTACAAAGATTTTGCACCGCAAAGCACATATTGAAAAAAGCAAAGAGGCAACCTACCGAATGGGAAAAAATCTTCGCCAGCTATATATCTGATAGAGGATTAATATCTAGGATATACAAAGAACTCAAAAAGTTAAATAATAAGGAATCAAACAAGCCAATCAAAAAATGGGCTATGGAGCTAAATAGAGAGTTCTCAAAGGAAGAAATATGAATGGCATATAGGCATCTAAAAAAATGTTCTACGTCACTAGTCATCAGGGAAATGCAGATTAAAACTACATTGAGATTCCATCTCACTCCTGTCAGATTGGCCACCATCATGAAAACAAATGATCATAAATGTTGGCGGGGATGTGGAAAAAAAGGAACCCTTCTGCACTGCGGGTGGGAATGCAATCTGGTCCAGCCATTGTGGAAAACAGTGTGGAGGTTCCTAAAACAGCTAGAGATTGATCTACCATATGACCCAGCTATAGCACTCCTAGGCATATATCCAAAGGACTCATCTCATTTCCTTAGAAGTACATGCTCAACCATGTTTATTGCTGCTCAATTTATAATAGCTGGGAAATGGAACCAGCCTAGATGTCCCTCAACAGATGAGTGGATAATGAAGATGTGGTACATTTATACAATGGAATTCTACTCAGCGGTAAAGAAAAAGGAAGTTATGAAATTTGCAGAAAAATGGATGGACCTGGAAAGTATTATACTAAGTCAGGTAACCCAGGCCCAGAAAGCCAAGCGCCACATGTTCTCTCTCATATGTGGATCCTAGCTACAGATGACTGGGCTTCTGTGTGAGAATGAAAATACTTAGTAGCAGAGGCCAGTAAGTTGAAAAGGAGACATAAAGGGTGGAGAAAGGAAGGGAGGAGGATACTTAATAGGTCGATATTGTATATATGTAATTACAATAATTGTAATGGGGAGGTAATATGATGGAGAATGGAATTTCAAATGGGAAAGTGTGGGGGTGGGGAGGGAGGGAATTACCATGGGATATATTTTATAATCATGGAAAATGTTAATAAAAATTAAAAAATAAATAAATAAAAATATATATATGTGTCATTATATTACTTGTTTATTTAAAGTGAAAGTTCTTGAAAAATAGCATGGGAGATCAGTACAAGCTTGTGCCCATACTTAAAAGGTTAAGAGAAGTTAGTCCAGTGAGAGTGATAACTTCTCTATATTGGGAGGAAGAGAGAATTTTTACATCAAAGAGGAAAAAAAAATTGAAGCTGAAGGAAATCTGTAAAACCCAATCTTGTTACATCAACACTCATCTTTTTATTTAATTACAAACCACTGTGCAAGACCTTGCGCCTCTTCACATTTTCACAGTTTACAACTCTTGTCCAAAGAAGAATGTAGTTAATTCCATTTATTTGTTTTCTGCTGATCACCTTATTATAAGGGTTTTTTTTTTAATGAAAACTGTTTTTCATAAATGTGCATAATTTTCTTGCACCGTTCTCTTATGTCTACTTAATTCTTACATTCAGTTGAGATGCCAAGATGAGGGTTGAATTTTGCATCCCTTAACCTGGCGTTATCCATATTTACTGAAACTGACTATGTACTAGGCATTATGTTGCCTCTGCAAATATCTGGCTCTAACATCCATATGCTTAATATGATAAGATACATAATTTTGTTGTTACATTGCAGAAAATAATGCCATAAATAATTATGTAAATCATAGGTATCTAATCACAATTTTCAAGCCTAAATGCCATACAGAAGCTTATCACTTTGAAGAAGAAGATCTTTACATAGCCATGACCTGATGTCAGCCTGCTATAATTCAGTATTTGTTTTTATCTTGCCATGAGAATTCTAACTAGTGACTGTGTTTTATGAGATAATTTACCAAATAGATATGGGGAAATATTTCTGACTCTGCTTGTCAAACCCTCTATCCTGAGAGTGAGTCTCTGAGGTCTTCAGAAATGGCATCTCTATTGATCCCACATGCCTGAAGTTATTTATCCCTATGGAAGCCCATATGTCAGACTCAATCTGTACAAAACCTTAAAGCTAAATGTCATATGTGGCAATTTTGGATTGCCCCTGCCCCATCATGAGTGTCAAGCACAAGTCTATTGGAAAACTAGGTCTTTCAACCTCAGATTTTTTTTTTTTTTTTTGAGGGAGGGGTTGTGGTTTCTAAAGTAAAATTCTTCAAGAAACCAGCCAAAGATATTTCACCCTCTACAGCTGCTACTATAACTTCAGGACATTTATAGAACATACTAATGCAATGTGAAGCCAAGCCAGGCAATACCTTCTCAAAGGCAAAATAAATCCTGTTCCTAGGAAAACTTCACACTGCCTGACAATAGAACAGAAAGATAAAAAAAATGAAAGAGGAGACCACTTACAATGAAACATAACAAGGTGATGCAGGAAAACACAGATTAATTGAAGAGAATTAGAAGCTCCTTCTGACACTCATCAAAAGCCAGGTAAGGGTTGGAGAGATGGCTTAGTGGTTAAACGCTTGCCTGTGAAGCCTAAGTACCCCGGTTCAAAGATTGATTCTCCAGGACCCACGTAAGTCAGATGTACAAGGTGACACATGCATCTGGAGTGCATTTCTAGCAGCTAGAGGTCCTGGCATGCCCATTCTCTGTCTTCCTTATGTCTCTCCCCACCCCCTTTCTCTCTGCCACTTTCTCTGTCTGCTGCTCTTAAATAAATAAATAAATAAATAAATAAATAAATAAATAAATAAATAATCAGCTAAGCAAGTACTGAATGCTTGCTCCAAGGCAGAAAAGCTGATTGTATAATAAAAATTCACATCAAGGACCCATATCAGCAAAACCGGATGATTTGCAGCATGCAAAAAGAAGGAAACAATGAGACTTTTCATCTAATAAGTTACTGTGTTTTCAAAAGTTCAGTAAATAGTGTAAGTATAAATATGATGTGTGTTTTGTAGGCTCAATTCAAGATCTTAGATCAAAGGAAGTACTTCTAAGACAATATACACACACACACATGCACACACTCACACACATATACACATACACAACATACAACTAGAATTTTAGGGCTAGATTGGCTTTAGATACACAGCAACTCAATCCTTGACTACCTTTCCTCAGTCACTCCTCTACAGAACTCTTTAAGTTGCCAATGGCAAAAACTTTAACTTCCTAGTCACATTTATATTATTTAAAAACTGAGCATATTTTACTTATATGATCATTTGGGGGGTAGAGTTAAAAATGACTTATAGATTTTGTAGCACAGCAATGCTTTTCATAGACTTCCTAGATTCTCTAAGTTATATACAGCACTCTTCCAAAGTTATATCATTAGCCTCAAAGCTTAAATTACCTATGACAAGCTGACAAATTCTAAGTGCAGGTAGATCTCAAGACCTCTGATTAATAACCCCCAATACTTCAACACTTGCTCAAAACTAAACATAATTATATTTTTATCTATTCTACCATCCTGTCACTTTTACTTGTAACTTTTCTATTTTTTTGTGTAATCCCCAAATCTATGTTTCATCTTTGTTTCTTGTTTTCCATAGTAACTAAAGATATTTAATTATCAAAACTTTCCAACCTTATTTTATGAATAGTTCTCTACCAATTTTCTCTATCCCTGTGGCTTCTGCAGTATCTTTTTCCATAATACATCAGCCCAAATATTGTGATGACCTCCAAAATCTTCTCCTTGAGTTAAAGAGAACCTCTGAATTATACATATGTATAAGCCCTTTTTGAAATCAATTTCACTAATAATAGAAAACTCTTATGCCGTGCTTGACATATGCTGGCTACTGAACTTAGCTCCATACACATCATACTTTTGTGGCCCTTAGAAAACTGTATGAAGTCAGTTACTTCTCCTCTCCTGTTCCCTTCTCTGCCTCCTCTTAAAAGGACATGGAAAAAGAAAGGAACAAAGACAGAATTCCAAGTGAGACTGTCTTTATACCTGCTCACATACATACCTGTGAGGCCTTATGGTAATAATTGTATTTCAAGTCATTTGCTTTCTTTCGCTCTTCGTGTGTGTGTGTGTGTGAGTGTGTGTGTGTGTGTGTGTGTGTGTGTGTGTGTGAGTGAGTGTGTGTGTGTGTATAAATGTTTCAAATTCTTTCCTTTATCAATTATACCAAAATTAGTCTTTATTATACCTGCAAGAAATTTCTGATATGAACTTTTTCTATAAACAATATTGTATGATTTGCATTTAATATTTGAGAAAAATCCTCCTAATAAAATGGAAATTACCCTTCATCTTACAGCTGCAGTCTCTGAGGGGAGAGAACAGTTAACTTTTGCAGTTTGGCAGTGCTGGAGAGGTGAGGTTGAAATAAAGATTCATACCCTTGAGTTCATAATTTGTACTTGCCTTTGCTGTTTTTTGTTAGAGGGGGAAGGCTTTTGTTTCTATTGGATATACTTAATACCCTTACTATACTTTCAATAAATTGGTATATATTTTATTTATTTTTAAAAATTTTGGCTTATTTTTATTTATTTATTTGAGAGCAAAAGACAGAGAACGAGGCAGAGAGAGAGAGAGAGAATGGGCGTGCCAGGGCTTCCAGCCACTGCAGACGAATTCCAGATGCGTGCGCCCCCTTTTTCATCTGGCTAACATGGGTCCTGGGGAATCGAGCCTCGAACCGGGGTCCTTATGGCTTCACAGGTAAGTGCTTAACTGCTAAGCCATCTCTCCGGCCCGAGTTGGTATGTTTTTATTCATGCTTCCTAAAATAAATATTTTTAAAGTTTAGTTTTGAATGACTTTACATGCTACTTCTTACTATGGTCACTTTATACCCTTTGAACTATTCTTTTACAAGCAATAAGTACTTTGTACTCAGAAAAGAGACAATTATGTGAAATTTTCCAACAAGAAAATAATTGTATAGATATACTCTGTACATTACCATAACATATGCAAACTTGTAGGTATTGCACACTTGAAATGGAGCTGGCCCAACATAAGGCTCTGTGTGGGTCCAAAATATATCCAAAGATGCCAAAAATGTCCATAAAAGAAATAGAATAGCTAAACCAATTTTGTAGGCATACACATGAAACTTGAGTCCTAACTTCTCATTCTAAAAGTGAAAATGAGTAAATTTATTCTGTCTTTATATAGGCACATACATCTAGTACATTTTCTTAGTCATGTAGGCTTAAAGAGAATATTAAAATTTCCTATAGGGATGCTACTCAAAATGAAGCCTGTCAACCAGAACCAGTCTGCAAACTGCTAGAAATCTGGGAAAAAGAGAGAAGAAGAAAGAGAGATAGAGAGAGAAATTATTCTAGAATGGAAATGAACACAATGCATCTTTCATAGAAAATATACTTGTCCATTTTGTGTGTGTGTTTGTGTTGTTCGTATGTATGTGTGCATGTTTCTATGAGTGTGGATCTATACATGGGTGAGTGTGTTGTTGTGGAAGACATGTATTGACATTGGGTTTCTTCCTCAATTGCTTTCTACATGCTTACTGCCATAGTTAAATTTAAATTTCACTTGGTGCTGGAGATCCAAACTCATATCTTTACGCTTTTATGGAAAACACTTTTCTGAGTAATCTCCCAGCCTTTCTCCAAAAATTATCAGTGAAATAATTACTTACATGTGTTATAAGCGCTTTACTTCTTAGATCAACAACATAATGGTATAAAGTAGTGAACAGACATATAACAGAAAAAGGGATTAAAAAAATAAATTCAAAGTAACTCTTATAAAGCACAAAAAAATCTACCATATAGCTAAGGTTTTTGGTGTTTTGCTTTTATAAAAAAAAAAGTCATTGAGGTCAACATGTGCTCTAATTTGGGGTAAAAAAAATGCTACATTACTACATAGAATAAATGCTGCCTGGGAATTTACAAATACAAATCATGATTTTAAAATGGCATCCTCAGCAAGACAGGAAGTCACATGTCCTGTTCTGCAATGAGGGGAAATTACTAGACAAGGTGCATTTATGAACAAAGGTTAAAACAATGAAAATTTCACAAAACAGTAATAGTGATTTCATAGGATAAGAAACACAACATATGGTAAATATAATCAGAGAAGATTGTAAAGCAGATTAGATTTTAGATTGGCGTTTCTGAGATCAGCAAATAGCTGGTGTAAATGAAAGAACAGAAAAAGGAAGACTGGAAGATATAATTCATGAGAAGTAAAAGTAGAAAAAGTAGAAACATTTGAAATATTAGATCTCAATAGAATCTTTATAATAGATTGTGAGGAAATAAACATAAAGTGGAAGGATTTGAGTCTACTATTTTCACATTCTAATAGAATAGAAGATTTCTTTTCCCAAATCTCATTACACTACCTGTAGGAAAATTATAAAGGTCTCACCTACTTTCATATATGTAAATAACAGTTAAAATATTATACAATCTGAAGTACTTATTTTGATCTCATATCAACTAATGTTTTCAGAAACAAAATGTCAGTATTACATTTTAAAAAAGCAAACTGTTGGAAATTCTTTATCGATGTTGAATAGAAACTGGATTTTTTATGATATTTGATGTTTGTGTTATTCCTTTGTACTCACAAATTCTTTGTCTGAAAATCTGCTCCAGATGCTGAGTACAGAAGAAGCCTGTAATTCTTAAATAATTGCAGCCCATTCTATAAGCTCAAACAAATAAAGCCTTTGATGTAAGAGTTTAATCTCAAAAAGATCAGTATAGAAAGCAGGTTAGACACAAGGGTGAAGCACTTTCAAAAGAAGCTCTATTCGGCTTGAAAGCTAAGCAATGGCAGTTCTCAAAAGATGGCTTCATGATGTGAACTGGAGTCAAAGAAATGACTACATTCTTTTAAGTTTCAGTGAGCCTTTCAATCAGAGGGTGAGTGCCTCAAAAACTGTTCTTTGTGAAGTGTTGAAATGAGCCAATGCTAATTTTATATCTCTGCTCTCCAGGGAAACTTATAATGGTTAGAGTGAAAACAAAATGAAATTCTCCTTATATATTAAAATTAAAATTCATTATGAAAAATGTGTTTCATTTGAAACCTGTGTTTCACTGCCAAGACATCTCAGTTCACAGGAATAGCAACAACAGAACTTGTGGCAACAACAACCACAGCAACAACCGATAATATTTACTGAGTGAATAGCCTGAGCCAGGAATTCTTTAATGTATGTTTCATGGACCAATTTAATCTTCAAAATGACCCTGAATGCTATTTCCTTTTAACAGAATAAAGAAATGGAAATGCTGAACATTTGTCCTAAAATTATTTGAGCTATATTGTTTTGGAAATTTATTGTCTAAAATATTAATTTCTGTTCTTCTTAATTAGAAGGATGTGATATGGACTTGATATGTCTCTAAAAGCCTTTCACACAACATGGCACCTCACCCAATAAATAAAAGAAAATCTAAAGATTATATATTTTCAAGCAGAAACAAACAGTAGACAGACACACACACACACACATACACACACACACACACACACACACACACACACACACACACACACACAGAGACAGAGAGAGAGAGAGAGAGAGAGAGAGAGAGAGAGAGATACAGAATGGGCATACCAGGACACCTAGTCCCTACAAAGGAACTACAGATTACAGATGCATGTTTCACTTTGGGCATCCATCTCTACGTGGGTACTAGGGAAACAATATGGGTTGTTAGGCTTTGCAGGCAAATGCCTTAACTGCTGAGCCATCTTTCCAGCCAAGAAGTACATTTTTTTAAAATTATTTATTTATTTATTTGAGAGTGACAGACACAAAGAGAAAGACAGATAGAGAGAGAGAGAGAATGGGCATGCCAGGGCTTCCAGCCTCTGCAAATGAACTCCAGACGCATGTGCCCCCTTGTGCATCTGGCTAACGTGGGACCTGGGGAACCGAACCTCGAACCGGGGTCCTTAGGCTTCACAGGCAAGCGCTTAACCGCTAAGCCATATCTCCAGCCCAAGAAGTACATATTTTTAATACAACCTTGCCTCCCAAAGGCAACTAGATTCCAGATTTTACCATGTGCCTTTAGCAAAGTTAACACTGGTGGATATAAATATGTATCAGATATGAATAAAAAAGGTAATTAAAAAATTCAATATACCATTAGAACAATAATGTTTTTGTTTTATGTTTTATTTTTTTATTTTTTCTTTTTTTTGCATTTTTAAAATTTTTTTATTTTCACAATTTTTATTAATATTTTCCATGATTATAAAAAATATCCCATGGTAATACCCTCCCTCCCCCCCACACACACACTTTCCCCTTTGAAATTCCATTTTATATCATGGGTGGTTATTAGTTTATGGGGGCCAGGAGAAGAATGTAGTGGTTTAATTCACGTGTCCCCCACAAACATACGTGTTTTGAATACTAGGCCCCCAGCTGGTAGCAATTTGGGAATTAGATCCTCCTGGGGGAGATATATTGTTGGGGCAGGCTTATGGGTGTTATAAACAGTTTCTCCTTGCCGGTGCTTAGCACACTCTCTTGCTGCTGTTGTTCACCTGATGTTGGCCAGGAGGTAATGTCCACCCTCAACTCATGCCATCATTTCCCCCAGATATCATGGAGTTCCCCTCGAGTCTGTAAGCCAAAATAAACCCTTTCTTCTCACAAACTGCTCTTGAGCAGATGTTTTCTGCCAGCAATGGGAAGCAGACTGCAACAATCTCTTTAAATGACAATTATTGAAATAAAATACTAACATATTGAAGTTTAAAATATACTATATGCTGCATGTTTATGTCCCTCAAAATTTATATGCTGCAAACAGACCCCAGTAAGCTGGTATTCACAAATGGGACCTCTGGGAAGTAATTAGGACATGAGGGAATCCTGGTGATGGGATTAGTGCTCTTATAAGAAGAGAGCTTGCTGGGCTGGAGGGATGGCTTAGCAGTTATGCCATTTGCCTGCAAAGCCAAAGGACCCAAGTTTGATTCCCCAGGACCAATGTAAGACAGATGCACAAGGGGATGCACGAGTCTGTAGTTCTTTTGCAGTGGCTAGAGGCCCAGGTGTGCCCATTCCCCCCCGCCTCTCTCTCTCTCTCCCTCCCTCCCTCCCTCTGTCAAATAAATAAATGAAATTAAAATATTTTTTTAAAAAAGAAGAGAGTTTGCTTCCTTCTCTGTTCTCTAACATTTGAATATACAAGATAATGTTGTGACTTAGTAAATATAAACCACTCTTGTGACACCTGACATGTTGAAATTGCTCAGCAAATATGCATCCCTATATAGCTGCTATTAGTAATATCCACACAGCTTGTCTGAAGTCAACCAATCTTACTTCAAGTTCAGGACATTCTAGAACAAATTTCAGAGCAAAAAAAACTATGATAAGTGATAAAGAAGTATGTCATAAGGATAAAGAACAATGCTCCCAAATGGTACCATCATTACATTCTTAATAGAATAAATTCAAAACATTGAAGCAAAACAATGATAGGATTATCATTTAATATTTAACTAACACACTTTTGATAACTGATGGGAGATAATCGAGGCTAAAAGCTGGCAAGGATATTTCTATTTGAACAACAGTTTCAGTCAATTTGACCTGATGCTATTTCACCCAACAATAGCAGAATATATATTAGATATTAGCCTCAAAAGCCTGTGAAACATTCTAAGCCTTAAAATGGATGGATGGATGGATATATATATATCATATATATATGGTACATTCTCTGACCATATGAAGTAAATTAGCACTGTACCACTGAAAATTCTCTGGAAAATTCCAAAATATTTGGAAACAGAAACAAATTTCTGAGTAACACTTGGATAAAAGAAGTAACCAAAAGGGTAATATACAGTCTTATGATTTTTTAAATTATTTTTTGACTTGGCATACAAAGTATTGAGTTCCACTGTGGTATTTTAAATACATATTTTGTTTTTCCTGATCCTCCTCCCCTACTCCCCTTTTCCATACCCTGGTTTCCTCCTGCTGGACCCCTTGTTTTCCCCAGGCAACCCTCTTCTGCTTTTTTTTTTTTTTAATTTAATTTATTAGTTTTCTTTTCAGTAAATACAGGCAGTTTGGTACCATTATTTAGGCTCATCTGTGATCTACCCCCTCCCATTAGACCCTCCTTGTTATTGAAAATGGGTCGTGCATTGTGGAGTTAGCCCCCAGTTATTAGTATGATAAATGTCTCTGAAAATCATGACCCAACATGTAACTCTGACATTCTTTCCGGCCCCTCTTCCGCAAGATTTCCCTGAGCCATGTTGGGTTCATTTTTGGTCTGCTTCAGTGCTGAGGTGTTGGGGCCTCTGAGGCTCTGGCTCTCTGATTTGGTAGGAGTTGATTTTGCTCTGCATTGATCTCCTTCCCCTTTGTGCTGGTATCCAGTTCACAGGAAAACATCACCCTTGCTTATTTCACCAGTTGTCCTTAGTTTCAGTTGGGCCCCTTCTGAGGTATGTTGGGGCAGCTCTCTTCTTAGGATTTGCATCTATCTGGAAAAGAGAAGCAGATTCTCCAATGGAGAGTAAGTTAGCACCCAGAAAATTGAGATAACACTTACTTTTTTGATAGACAGTTTGATAGGTGTAGGCCCTCTTTTACCCCGTGATTGATGGTAGCATGATATTGTAGAGTGGGCTTGTGTTTGGGTATGGTTCTGACTTGTTTCCCAGCTCCAGCTAAGGGTCTAGTACCACTGAGTGGATCAGTTAGCCAAATCAAGAGCAATTGATTCCTCACCATGGCTGTGTACCACTATTGCACTTGTGTGGGTATCACATCCGGTTAATTGTTGCTACTTAGGTTAAACAATGTGTTGCTTGGAAAGATCTTGATCACTTCCCCCAGTCGCCTATGTAGCGCCTTCTGGCACTAGACACGCTGACTGTCTGGGGACTGACTCTCTCCTGGCTTCCAGCCATGTCATTCCATTTTACGTGTCAGCTGCATATGGAGTCTTCAGCAATAGGGTCTTACCACTGGCCTTTGGTGGGTCATCAATTACTCTGACAGAAGTCTGTCATTGTTTTGGGAAACCTTGTAGGTTTCTCTGATCAAAAGCTCATTGTGGATTGTAGGCCCAAGCTGGAAGTGGGGGTTACAGGTCAGTGTCCACTAAGAAATTGAGGAAGAAGATAACTAATATACAAGAGTTAGAGAGGAGAGAGATAGAGGGGAGAGGGGGAGAGGGAGGGAAGGAAGATGTAGGAGATTTAGGTCAGTCTTGATCCTACCCTCTCCAGTGTCTTGTGGTTCAGGTGTTTCCTGTAAGGGACTAGTGAAGGCTCAGTCATTTGGTCTGTCTTTTAGGAAGTAGAATTTTATGGTACCATTGCCGTTTGGGTCCGGATTACTGTTTTCCACCCTTTGATTCCCTCCCCGCCCTCCCATCCATCTTATTGTCTAGTCCATGAGGTACTTGCTGGGTATGTAAGGCATCTTGGGCAAATTCAGGTTAGGTGTTGCAGATGAGTGAGACTATGTGTCGATTTTTTTTCTGTGATTGGGTAAGTTCGCTGAGAATGATCTGTTCCAGGTTCAACCATTTTTCCTCAAATTTCTTTATGTCGTTTTTTCTTACTGCTGTATAGAATTCCATTGTGTAGATATACCACATCTTTGTTATCCATTCTTCTAATGATGGACATCTGGGTTGATTCCAGCTTTTAGCTATTACGAATTGAGCTGCTACAAACATGGTTGAGCAAATCTCTCTGGCTTTTGGTTTGAAGGTTTTAGGGTACATGCCCAGTAATGGTATAACTGGGTCTGTTGGTATTTCTATAGTCAGCTTTTTCAGGAGTCTCCATATTGCTTTCCAAAGTGGTTGTACCATCCTGCATTCCCACCAACAGTGAATGAGTGTCCCTGCTTCTCCACATCCTCGCCAGCATTTATTTTCATTTGACCTTTTGATGTTGGCTATCCTTATTGGGGTAAGGTGGAATCTCATAGTTGTTTTAATTTGCATTTCTCTGATGATTAGGGATGATGAACATTTTCTTAGGTGTGTGTTTGCCATTTGTATCTCTTCCTCTGTGAATTGCCTGTTTAACTCTGTGCCCCATTTTGTGAGTGGGGTATTTGTCTTCTTATTGTTTAAACTTTTGAGTTCTTTGTAAATTCTAGAGATAAGGCCTCTATCAGTTGGATAACCTGCAAATATTTTCTCCCACTCTGTGGGTATTCTATTGGCTTTGTTTATTATATGCTTATCTGTAAAGAAACTCTTCAGCTTCATATGATCCCAATGGTTGAGTGACTGTTTAAGAACTTGAGCCACTGGGGTTTTATTCAGGAAGTCTTTTTCCATTCCTATATCATGGAAAGTACTTCCTAAATTTTCTTCCAGTAGTTTTCGAGTTTCTG
Source organism: Jaculus jaculus (assembly GCF_020740685.1). NCBI lineage: Eukaryota > Metazoa > Chordata > Mammalia > Rodentia > Dipodidae > Jaculus > Jaculus jaculus. The sequence goes on along the minus strand of NC_059108.1, from coordinate 100,356,324 downwards.
GTCTTATGTTGAGGTCTTTGATCCATTTGGATTTGAGTGTTGTGCATGGTGAAATGTGTGGATCAAGTTTTAGTTTCATGCATGTGGTTATCCAGTTTGTCCAGCACCATTTGTTGAAGATGCTATCTTTTTTCCAGTCTATATTGTTTGGGCCTTTGTCGAATATCAAGTAGCTATAGTTGCTTGGCCCAAAATCCGGGTCCTCAAGTCTATTCCATTGGTCTATACTCCTGTTTTTATGCCAGTACCATGCTGTGTTTATTACTATGGCTTTGTAGTATAACTTTATATCGGGTATGGTGATGCCACCAGAGGTATTTCTTTTGCTGAGGATATGTTTGGATATGCGAGGCCTTCTGCCTTTCCATATGAAATTTGAGATCATTTTTTCTATGTCTGTGAAGAACATTGTAGGGATTTTAATTGGAATTGCGTTAAATCTATATATTGCCTTTGGTAGGATTGTCATCTTCACAATGTTAATTCTGCCTATCCAGGAGCATGGGACGTCTTTCCATCGTTTCAAGTCCTCCTCAATTTCTTTTTTGAGAGTTTTTATATTTTTGTTGTATAGATCTTTTACTTCCTTGGTTAACGTTATTCCAAGGTATTTTATTTTATTTTTTGCTATTGAAAATGGGACTATGTCCTTTATTTCTTTTTCTGTGTCTTTGTCATTTGCATACAGAAATGCTTCCGATTTTTGTGCATTGATTTTGTATCCTGCTACTTTGCTATAGGAGTTAATCACCTTCAGGAGTTTTGGGATGGAGTCTCTCGGGTCTCTTACATATACAATCATGTCATCAGCGAATAGAGCTAACTTAACTTCTTCCTTTCCAAATTGTATCCCTTTTATTTCCTTCTCCTGCCTTATTGCTTGGGCTAGGACTTCCAGAACTATATTGAAAAGCAGAGGTGAGAGAGGACATCCCTGTCTTGTTCCTGATCTCAATGGGAATTCCTCCAGTCTCTCTCCATTAAGAATTATTTGGGCCTTTGGAGCTTTGTATATTGCCTTTATTATATTAAGATGTGAACCGGCCATGCCGATTCTCTCCAATGTTTTGATCATGAAGTGATGTTGTATCTTGTCAAAGGCCTTCTCTGCATCTATCGAAATGATCATGTGATTTTTATGTTTAAGCTTGTTTATGTGGTGTATTACATTGACAGATTTTCGTATGTTGAACCACCCTTGTGTTCCTGGGATAAATCCCACTTGGTCAAGGTGGATAATGCTTTTGATGTGTTGTTGGATTCGGTTTGCGAGAATTTTGTTGAGGATCTTTGCGTCTATGTTCATTAGGGAAATAGGCCGATAGTTTTCTTTTCTTGTGGCGTCTCTGCCTGGTTTTGGGATTAGGGTGATACTAGCTTCATAGAAGGAGTTGGGTAGTTTTCCCTGTTCTTCAATTGTGTGGCACAGTTTTAGGAAGATTGGTTTGAGTTCTTCCATGAAGGTTTGATAAAATTCGGCTGGGAATCCATCTGGTCCTGGACTCTTCTTTTTTGGGAGGTTTTTTTATTACTTTTTCAATCTCCATGAGCATGATGGGTTCATTGAGGTGGTTGATCTGCTCTGAGTTTAGCTTTGGTAGATGATATGCATCCAGGAATTTATCCATCTCCTCCACATTTTCCAGTTTTGTGGAGTAGAGGTTTTTGAAATAAGTCCTGATGATTCTGCCGATTTCACTGATGTCTGTTGTAATCTCTCCTTTTTCATTTTGAATTTTGTTAATTTGGAGTCTCTCCTTTTTTTGTTTGATCAAATTGGCCAGAGGTTTGTCAATCTTGTTTATTTTTTCAAAGAACCAGCTCTTTGTTTTGTCAATTGCCTTAATTGTTTCCTTGGTTTCCAATTCATTAATTTCTGCTCTGATTTTAATTATTTCCCTCCTTCTGGAGCTCTTTGGGTTGGATTTTTCTTGTTTTTCCAATGCCTTTAGGTGGATGGTTAAGCTATTGATATGGGATTTTTCTGTCTTTTTTATGAAAGCATTGAGTGCTATGAATTTTCCCCTGAGGACTGCCTTCATTGTGTCCCACAAGTTTTGGTATGATGTGTTCTCATTGTCATTCAATTCCAGGAATTTTGCAATTTCATTTTTTATTTCATTCACTATCCATTTATTGTTTAAGAGTGTGCTATTCAGTTTCCAGTTGCCGTTGGGGCTCTTGTTGGTTTTTTTGTTGTTGATTTCTAGGACTATAGCATTATGATCTGATATCATGCAGGGAATTATGTCGATTTTCCTAAATATGTGGAGGCTATCTTTGTGACCCAGTATATGGTCTATTTTAGATAATGTTCCATGGGCTGCTGAGAAGAATGTGTAGTCTGTGGATTTGGGGTGGAAAGTTCTGTAGATGTCTGTTAGGTCTAAGTGCTCTATGGTTTTGTTGAGCTCTCTTACTTCCCTGTTGAGCTTCTGTTTGGATGATCTGTCTATTACTGATAATGGTGTGTTAAAGTCCCCAGCTATGATGGTGTTGGTGGTTATTTCTGTTTTATTGTCAAGTAGGTTTTGTTTTATGAACTGCGGTGCCCCTGTGTTTGGTGCGTACAGATTTATGATTGTAATATCCTCTTGATGGATTGTTCCCTTTACAAGTAGGAAGTAGCCTTCTTTGTCTTTTTTGATTGTTTTTGGTTTGAAGTCAACTTTATCTGATATTAATATAGCTACACCTGCTTGTTTCTTATTCCCATTTGCTTGGAATATTGTTTTCCACCCTTTCACCCTGAGGAGGTTTCTGTCTTTAGTGGTAAGGTGGGTTTCTTGAAGGCAGCAGATTGAAGGGTCTAATTTTTTGATCCACCCTGTTAGCTTGTGTCTCTTGATGGGTGAATTAAGGCCATTAATGTTTAGGGTGATGACTGTGAGATTTGATTTGATCCCTGTCATTTTGTGGTGGTAGAGGTGTGTTGGCATTTCCATGGAATTTTTTTTTTTTTTTTTTTTTTGTATCTACTCTGGGTTTGATTGCTGTGATCTTCTTCTTGTAGGAATTTGTGTTTGGTTGTTTGTTTCTTCTCTGTGGAGAATTTCCTGGAGTACTTTCTGTAGGTTTGGTTTTGTGTTCATATAATTGTAAAGCTGAGTTTTATCATGGAAAGTTTTCCTTTCACCATCTATTATAAGGGAGACTTTTGCTGGGTAGAGTAGTTTAGGTTGAAAGCCATAGTTTCTTAGAATTTGGAGAGTATCATTCCAGGCCCTTCTAGCTTTCAGGGTTTCCATTGAGAAGTCTGAAGTAATTCTGATGGGGTTTCCTTTGAAAGTGGTGTGCTGTTTTTCCCTAGCTGCTTTTAGGATTTTTTCCTTGGTGTCAATGTTTAGAGTCTTAATGATAATATGCCTTGGGGAGTTTCTCCTTTGGTCTAGTCGGTTAGGAGTTCTGTTTGCTTCTTGAATCTTGATGGGCCTTTCTTTTAAGAGGCACGGGAAGTTTTCTTCAATTATTGTGTTAAATAAGTTCTCCATGCCTTTGGTCTGAAATTCTTCTCCTTCTGGTATTCCAATGATTCTGATATTAGGACGTTTAAGTGTATCCCACAATTCTCTCATGTTCTGTTCACAGGAACTTTTGAACTTACTGAAATTTTTGGACTCTCGAACTGTTTCTTCCATCCTGTCTTCCAGATCAGAATTTCTATCTTCCACTTCGCTGACTCTATTCTTGAGAGCCTCTAGTGAGTTTTGGACTTGTTCAATTAAGTTTGCATTTTCTACTACTTTCCTATGTATCACTTCCATCGCTTTGTCCAGCTCCGTTTTTGTCTCATTTTCTGATTTTCTTGCTGATTCTTGGAAATCATCCTTGCATTTCTTTATGTTTTCATTTAGTGTGGTCAGCTGATTTTTAAGGTCCTCTTTTTTCCCCCTCTCCCTCAACTCTCTTAGCTCTCTTTGAATTCCTTCCAGTGTCTTATCATATTGCTCTAGCTTAGTGATGGTAGCATCCATACGATTATCTATCCTTTGTAGCTTTCCTGTCAGATCTAGCAGTAGTTTGGTCAGGGTTGCATTGTTCATTGCTTCCACTTGATGTTCTGATCCTAAACACTCTTCTATGTTTTGGTTTGTTGTGATCCTTGTTGGACTGGGTGATCTGTCTGGATTTTCTTCCATTTTATTTTTCGTGTTATTTCTTTTGCGCTGTGGTCTACCCATGTCAGTGTATGGGCAGGTAGGTGGGTGGAGCAGCCTGGGATCTAGCTTAATGCAAATCCAAGGCAGCCTGGGGCAGTTGTAAGCAGCCTGGGTTTTTGCTCACTCTTGCCAAAGCCGCCTACCTATAGCCTGACAGGGGCACCAAAGTTGCCTGAATTCTCACCCAGTAATGCACCTAAGCTACCTGCCTTTGAGCTTGAAAAGGGACTGAGGTAGCAAGCCTTGAAGGTGCCTAGATTCTGGCTGGGTATACTGGGGTCTGTAAACAGTCTGTGCTCTTCCGCCTCAGGGGAGTGGGAGATGCGTGGCGATGTACAGGTAGGGGATGGCACCTGCGCTGGCGCTAGTGACTCAGTGTGGACTTATGTGGCTCTTGCTGTGGGACTGGGCCCACTGCACGTGCAATTGTAGTGCAGAGGCAGATGATGTGGGTACGGAATCAGGACACAGCAGAAACTGACCGGCGGCAAGTGATGTGAGAACAGCAGGGCGTGAGGGGAGGGGGGCAGCCAAGAGCGTGGGGCGCTGTGGGATACCGTGGGGTGCTCTGGACTCACAGGGGGGGAGGGGGTGGATCGCGCGGGGGGGGGAGGGGGTCCAGGGGGTCGCGGGTAGCGCAAGGGGCGTGGAGCACGCTGAGGTAAGATGGAGTGCTGGATGCTGCGGGACGCTGCGGGGCAGTCTGGGCGCGCGGCGGGGGTGGGGTGCACGGGGGGGGCTCGAGGAGCGTGGGGGTGGGGCGCGGGGAGTCTCGGGGCACGCGGGGGGATCGGGGCACACCTGGGCGCCCGAGCGCTGGAGCGCTGCGGGCTTTGAGCGCCCCTGTCGCGTGTGGGTAGGGAGCGTTGGGCGCGCTGGGGGGGAGGCGGGGGCGGGGCGCGCGGGGGGGGGCTCGAGGCGCGTGGGGGTGGGGCGTGGGGGTCTCAGGGCGCGCGGGGGCGTGGGGGTGCGGGGCACGCCTGGGCGCCCGGGGCGCGGGGCACTTGGGGCGTGCCTGCTGTGTGTGGATAGAGAGCACGGAACGTGCGGGGGGTGGGGCGCGCGGGAGTGTGGGGCGGGCGTGGGGTGGTCTCGAGGCACGCGGGGGTGGGGCGCAGGGGTCTTGGGCGCGCGGGGGAGCGGGGCAGGCCTGGGTGCCCGGGGCGCGGGAAGCCTTGGTTTGCTTGGGCCGCGTCTGCCGTGTGTGGATAGGGAGCGTGGGGTGCGCTGGGGGGGGAGGGGCGTGCTGGGGGGGTGCGGGAGGTGCGGCGGGTGTGGGGCACGGGGGTTGTGGGGTGCGCTGGGCCGCGGGGGCGCGTGGGGCTTGGTGTGCACGGGGCGCCGGGCCGCTGGGCGCGGGGCCGCACCCGATGCAGTTATTCGCGGTGGGCGGGGTGGCAGGGTGTGGGTCGCGGGGGTGTGTGCTTCCCTCTTTTATCCTAATCTGTGCCTTCCCGCTTCAGAAAGTTCCTAATTTCCCTTGAATACTTGCCTTTTTTTCCCTCGTTGTTTGTAGTGCAGCTAGGCGGTCGCCATCTTGACCGGAAGCCCCTTATGTTTTATTTTTTATGTTTAAATTTATTGTTTGTAAGCCTGAATGGTATAATGGTATGTTGTAATTATCTGAGGAAAACCAGATCTTTAAAATATATATATAGGTGCTATAGAGATAGCTTAGCAGTTAAGGCACTTGTTTGTAAAACCTGAGCACTTAGGTTCCATTCCTCAGAACCCACGTAAGCCAGACGCACACGGTGGTACATACATCTGGAATTGTTTGCAGTAGCCAGAAGCCCTCTATCTGCCAGCCCTCTCAAATAAATAAATAAAATATTTTTTAAAGTTAAAAAATATAGCTAGCTAGCCCAGCTTTAACCCTCAAATCAAGTATTTCTCAAGGGATAAGCTTCTGAATGGTGCCATGAGTTGATAAGTGGACCTATTTTCCACAACCACCCACGATAAAAGGTGAAAACTCCTTAAAACCAAAACAGTCATGCAAAGTCCCTGAAAATTGTTGAAAGAAAATAGAAAAAAAAAAACAATAAAAACCCATTCAGTCATGAAAGCAAAAAACTCTCAGTTCTTATAAAGATAAGCCTTGCAGATACTGCATTCCAGGTGAGCATGGCCAGGATGCCCAAGCTTCCTTCTCCCACTTGGTTCTGGTTCAGGCACAGCAGATTAAGGATGCTATGTCCTCAAAAGCACTTTCTCACACTGTGGACTAGATGCTTCATAGACAGGTAATTTTTGGAGACCTGAAGAGACTGCAGCTCAGCTTTCTGCACTAAAGCAGGAAGTCACAACAAGAAACACACTATCTTGCTGTAGCTCTGGACTATAAGATTCAATGTTTCCCCTTAAGGGAACAGATATCATTGGGACAGAATATAAAGGGTTGCCTTTATTTGGAACAGAATGTGGGAAAGGTCTAGGTCATAGAGACCTCCAAACACAATGGTGCTTTCCACAGAAGTAATGAGAGGGTGGTGGGTCTATGACAGCACTAAGCCACATGGTAGACCACCACTTTATCAGAGAGCACCATTGAGGAGAGGTGAAAGTGCTAAGTAAGAGCTGCCCTTGGGGCCAGCATAAATTCCAGAGAAGGTTCAAGAATTATTATTGCAAAGGAATCAAAATTGAATTATTGAATTGGCTCTAAGCAGAGAGTAAGTTATGCTTCACAGTAATGTTGAAGAAAAATAAAATAACACAAAGAAAAAGTAGGTGGAAATCTGGAATTCATAAATAACTTAAAATATTGAAATTTGAAATTATTTATGGCTCAAAAACTATGACAAATACTTAGAATTAGAAAACAACAACAAAAAACCTTACTGATACTAATTCGACATTCTTCCCTCACCATTACTACTACAATTTGCTGTTACTTTCTGCTTTCACCATGAGACTGAAGTTGTTTTTATCTATACCATCAACAAATCATTTATCATTAAATAAGGAGACACTTTGAACTCTGAACTCTGTTCTTTTGGCACATTGTTATATTGCCTCTTTGGAAAGCTCTTTCTCACTTTCTATATTAATGGTGATGGAAGGGGAAAGTGACACACATACGCACTTTTGTCAGACTATACAATTAGATTAACTGTTTGGCGTTTCTCATTTATCAACAACTAAAAGTAAAGATTATCATGGCAGTGTTTGGGAATGTAGGTCATGTCACTGTCTGAATGCTGTGGGCTATGGACATTCCAACAGAACAACTCTTCTCACCTGCTGCTTCCACTCACTGCCTGCGTTGAATTTCCTTACCTTGTCAACTGAGTAGCAGTCTCCTTCAGCTATATCCAGGACATAATCAGAGCTTTATAGTCAATTTCATTTTTTTTTCAGGCAAGCCCAACAGACAGGCCTTTTTAATGAGAGAGAGAGGGAATTGGCATGCCAGGGCTTCCAGTCGTTGCAACTAAACTCTAGACATTTGTGACACCTTGTGTGCATGTGCAACCTTTTACGCTTGCGTCATCTTGTGTGTCTGGCTTGTATAGGACCTGGAGAGTCAAACATGGGTCCTTAGGATTCACAGGAAAGTGCTTTAACTGCTAAGTCATTACTCTAGCTCTCAATTTCATTTCTTTTTTTAAATTTTAGAGACAGCAAGAGAGGGAGGGAGAGATAGAGAATTGGCAGGCCTCAGCACTGCAATCGAACTCCAGACATTTGTGCCACCTAGTGGGCAAATGTGACCTTGAACTTGCTTTATCTTTGTGCATCTGGCTTACATGGTATCTGGAGAGTAGAACATGGGTCCTTAGGCTTTGCAGGCCTTAACTGCTAAGCCATCTCTCCAGCCTTGTATTATTATTTTTTTAAATAAGATCTTACTCTATATCTCAGGCTGGCCTTAAATTCATGGGTTTCCTCCTGCCCCAGCCTTCTGAGTGTTGGGATTGTGGACATGAGACACCACTCCATGCTTCAATTTCAGTCTAATCTTGATTTCAAATCTTAATTTTTATTACTCCATTGTTCTATTGGATACTATTAATTATGCATTTTTAGGGTCCAGTTGAAGCCAGGCATAATGCTCACATCTATAATCAGTAACCTAAGACAGAAGGATTGATGTGTATTCTAGGCTAAACTGGGTTATAGAATGAATCTTTGTCTCAAAAAAAAAAAAAAACAGAAAAGAAAAAGTAATGTAAAATTTGATAAATAATAGCATATGTACTCCACTCCCTTCATGAAATTACCACAATCAAGACATAAAACACTTCCTCCACTCTGTACACTTTCTCTCCCTGGTGAGTCTGCCACCACTCCCGTCCACTGACAATTACTGAACTATTTATTGTTATTATTGAAAATACATATTATGTTCTCTTTTGGTGTATAAATTATTTTATATAGAATAATCATTTTGTTATTTATCAAAATTTCAAGTGTTGATAATTCTTTTTCATTATTTGCAGATAGATGTCTAAGTAATTTTTGATTTTGAAAATTATGTAAATAAGCATTTATTTATGACTATCTATGAAGATATGTGATTTAATCCCATTCAAATAAATTCTTAGTAATATATAGTAGGTTATAAGATTTATAAAACTTCCTAACCTTGTCCAAGAGGTAAATTCCTGCCAATAAACAGTACATGAAATTTCTATATCCTTCCTGAATGTTAGCACAGTTAGGCTTTTCAAGTGTTCAGTCCACCGAAAATATTTTTAGTATGCAGTTGTCAATAAATATTTCTAGATTTTTTGTGACAAACAAATTTATATGAAGTTATGTTTCTGCACAGAATTGAAGGATCTCATTCTCTATTGATTCTCTCCTACAAGAATCCTGCTATTTCTTAGCAGCTGATCATGGTTATCCTTGATCTTTTTTCCCTCTTGCAAGTGCCAAATGCTTTCAGTAGAGTTTCACTGCATATGTAGCATGCTTGCAAGGAAAACTTACAACAAATTGGAAGACAGAACCCCATCTTATCAACTCTCCACTTTTGGCTCCACTGAACAGTTTACTTTGAGTATTCAGGGGTTTGTTTGGCCAGAATTTATGAAGGGGAGGGTTCATCTGAATGAGGGGCCATACCATCATACACATTGGTGTATCTCCATCCATGTTAAATCATCTATCCTGTCTCAGAACAGATTGTACTCAGTGGTAGAAGGGACATGATCTTTTTTTAAGACTCTTGCACAAAGTTTATTTTCTGGTAATGGAGCAAAGTAAAGTATCAAGAAATATAAGTAATGGGAAAATATATTTTATTGAGTATTTACTCATCAGTCTTTTTGTTGTTGTTGTTTACTTTCTTCTTGTCTTGCAGAGCCATTGCCTTCAACTCAACCCTGTGGAAAGGTGTATATACAGGCAAACTTCTTACCGCTTTCATGAGTAAGGGGGCAGATGCTGGCACGTAGGGGATTTGTAACAGAACATTAGCTGCTACTCATAGTTGCAAGTGGGAAGCAGAGGCCTGCTCAAATTTAGTCATTATTTCATTCTTAATTTGTAATTGTTTCTTTATTTATTTAAGAGAGAGAGATTATGGGTATTCCAGGGACTCTAGCCATGGCAAACTCCAGATGCATGTGCCACTTTGTGTACCTGGCTTACATGGGTTCTGGGAAATCTAATGTGTGCCTTAACCTCTAAGCCATATCTCTAGCCTGTCTCTTTCTCTCTCTCCATATATATATATATATATGTGTGTGTGTATGTGTGTGTGTGTGTGTGTGTGTGTAGTTAAGTTTGGGAATGTGAGGAGAAGAATATGTTTTAGCACTCTTTCCAAACTAACAGTCACAATCACAAAGTTTGTCCCCTATTATCTTATTTAGTAGTTATTCTGAGGGCCAACCAGGCCTTCTCTATATTATTTTAAGAAGACAGATGGCTCCAGGTTTGTACAGTTTTCTAAGGTTCATGGTGTCCCTCTCCATGGTGTTTGGAATTGTTTTTATGTAATGTTAAAAGTATTGCTAGATGTTCCCTTTCATTTCAAAGATTTAAAAAGAGAAACACTATAGTATATACGCAACCAGTACAGAATTGGTGAGGTATCAATGCCGGTAGAAGGGAAGATTATTCATTAGTTAACAAGACTAAAGAAAAAATTTTCATGGTTTCATGAAAGAAGATCCACATGGCATGGATGCTAAAAGTAGCAATTTGGGCAACAACTTGGGGAGGATGGTATCGCTTTACAATAATCATGTGTACATGATGCATTCATCTTCTCCGCATTTTGGCAAGGCCTCTCTGCATGTCTATTTCCTTGTCTATAAGCAAGAAGAAGTTTGAATAAGATAGGATAATAAGGGCTGGAGAAATGGCTTAGCAGTTAAGGTGCTTACCTGTGAAGCCTAAAGACTGTTGTTTGACTAGCCAGATCCCATATTAGCCACACACACAAAGGTGAGGCAAGTGAAACATTGCACATGCCCACTAGGTGACACAAGTGTCTGGAGTTTGATTTCAGTGGCTGAAGTCCTGGCATCCTAATTCTCTCTCTCTCTGTCTCCCTCTCTCTTTGTCTGTCTCTCTCTAAAGAAAAAAATAGATAGGATAATAAAAAGAAATAATCAGGGTTGGAGAGATGGCTCAGCAGTTAAAGGTTTGCCTGCAAAGCCTAATGATTTCCCAGTACCCATGTAAAGCCAGATGCACAAAGTGGCACATGCATTGGGAATTTGTTTGCAGCAGATGGAGGCCCTGGCATGCCCATTCTTTCTCTCTCTCCCTCTTCCTCTCTGTTTCACTATTTTTTCCCCTCTCTCTATCCTTGAAAATAAATAAATAATTAATTGGTAATAAATAAAAAATAAAACAGGGCAAAATACTGACTTTCTATTCAAAAGTGAAAGAACATAACTAAAATTTTTTCTCTAGAAATAAAAAAAGAAAAACTGACCACTCAAAATAATATTAGTGACTGGTGCAAGAATTATTTCAACTTTGGATAAGAGAAATAATGCTCATTAGTGCAGTTAACAGGAGATTGGTATAGAGCCCTTCCCCCACTGAGGACAAAGAAAGAACTAAAAAGTCTCAATGGTGGCATAATTTCCTGTATAATGAAGCTGTATAATTCCACTCAGGCTGCATCCAGTCCCAGCCACCTTGTAATCATGCCCTCACATGAGCTGCAGGTGTCCAGGCTTGGCTCTGTAGCTCCAATTATAGTGATTCAGTTACTTCTTCATTTGCTTTTATCTGCTGTTGCTTCAGTGACCACCTTCCCTCTCTGGTATCACTCTACTTTATGGCTGTTACTTATTCATGCTTTCAACTTTCCATCCCCCCCCCACACACACACACACTTTGAGTCTACATTAACTGACTACCTATTAAATCCCTATGTCAACATTCATCTCCCACCCTAAAAGATGATTGAATGAGAGAACTGTGTCAGTAAATGCTATGAGAATTTCCTCACACCTGAGTGCCCAAACCACCATTCTGTGACAAGGTATTTGTTACTCTGGGTTATTTATTTTATTTCATTCTGTTATGTTTTATTTTATATTTTATTTACTTTTTCCTAGTATTGAAAATCATCCCAGTGTCTTGTACATGATATGTAAATGTTATAACACTGAACTACATTCCCTTGTTTGAAACCTTGGTGAAAAACAAACAAAATCATACTACATTTTTTAAAGTAATTCATTAGTTTCGTACCACACTGTTACTAAAGGCTCTTAATCGTAAAGACTCATTATTTACATTACCAATATATTCCTACTCTTTATAAGAATTACAAGAAGTAATGGTTTTTACTAATAAGGATGGAACACAAAACTAACTCGTGGAAAGTACTGTTTCCTATTTGTTCTGGTATTTGTACTGATCCACAATTGGACTTTCTTTTCTTCTCTTTTATCTTGAGAAAGTATCTCATTCTGCCACCCAAGCTGTCCTAGTACTCACTATGTAGTGCAAGCTGGAGTTGAGTTAGTAACAATCATTGTGCCTCTCTCTCCCAAGTGCTGATATTACAGGTGTAGGGAACCACACCTGGTTGGATATATTCTTAAAAATACATCATAAAATTAGAAATGATAACATGATTACCAGTATATGTCACTATAAATAGAATGGAATAGCCTGGAATCTCAGCACAATGGGAGTTTCTTTCTCATAGTTAAGAATAATCAGTTGTAAGCAAGCCAGGTTGAGGGCAAGGAAGAGAGCCTACTAGAGCCTCCCAAGGTATGATGAAGTAGCATCTTCAACACACTGCAGCTGGTGGGACTGTAAGCACAAGTCCTTGGAACAAATGGAGTAAGTGAGGGTGTAGAGAACTTTCATGAGGTTTTTTATGGGACAGATTGCCCATATTTTGTCAGACATTAGTTGTGACTATGTAATAGGGAAGTGAGCATTTGTCTGTTCCTATCTAAATTGGTAATAATTGAATGTTGTTAGTGGGTTGTATGTTATTGTCACAGATCACTTGTCTTTCTAGTTTTAACCAATATATAAACTCAAGTTTTTAAATTAGAATAAGAAATTAAATAGGTAATATTTGTGTTGGCACTATTGTTCATGTAGTAACAGGAAAAGTAAGGCTTACTCTGCAATTAGCATTTCAAAAGATATCTAAGTGTCTATAAATATGATTGGTCCCACATGGTTTGCATCTTTATCAGATGCATTTGTAAAGTGTATAGCCCAAGTCTAGTTCTACATACCTGGCCTATCACCCATTTATAATAAAGAAAGAGACTGGTGTTTAGGAGACCAGGAGCTGGTGAAATATTTTGAGACTTTTTGTGCTATGCACATGGGTATAGCTTCTCTAGGCTCAAGTAAGAGGAGATTAAATGGTACCATTTGGGAACATCATGAGAAACTCAATAATTTGTAAGACATGGGAACTTCTCTCTGACTCACACTTTAGATGTCAAGAGGCAAGGTTGCTTGGTTGGGGCTTCTCACATCTGGCAAGGGACAGAAGCATTATGCTAAACTGGAAGAATGTTACACTTACCTGGAAAGCACAGGCAGCGGTACATGCTCTTCTAAGTCAAATGAGAAGACCAGAAAACAGAATCTGAAGTCATTTGGTAAGAAATATTGCTAAGACCTCCTGTGTTTTTAAGGGACTTCTAGATAAGAATCTGAATCACAGGTTGCAAATAATCCATCTAATTGATATCTTGACATTTTTTCCTTGTTCTACACTAACCAAGAAAAATTCATAACCAACCTGAGGGCAGCCATGCATTGCCTCAAAAAATCTGCACTTTATGCAGATATCCAGTTTTCCCAGCACCATTTTTTTTAAAATGCTGTCCTTTCTTTAATGTGTGTTTTTGATATCATTATAAAAAAAAGCATGTGTTCATGGTTAAAAGACTTACTGGATACAAGCATATAAAAAGATGATACTAGAACCTTATGTCTCACCCCCCACAAAAATCAACGCTAAGCTAATCAGGGACCTTAATGTAAGACCTAAGCTCTGAACTAAACTAGAGGAGAGAGAACACATCAAGACATGAGTTTGTTTTTTTTTTTTTTTTTTTTGTCTTTTGTGGTAGGGTCTCATGCTAGCCCCACGCTTACTTGGAATTCACTATGTAGTCTCAGGTTGGCCTTGAACTCACAGTGATCCTCCTTCCTCAGCCTCTCAAGTGCTGGGGTTAAAGCCATGTGCTACCACACACAGCTCCAAGACATCAGTCTTATGGAAACACTTTCTGAATAGGAACCTACTTGCCCAGGAATTAAGGCAAACATTTAATAAATGGGACTTCCTGATGCTAAAAAGCATTTTATTGTAAAGCTAAGGAAAGAGTCAACATAGTCAAGAGGCAGCCTACAGAATGGGAGACAACCTTTACCTATTATACATCTGGCAGCAGTTAATATTAATACCATCAAAAAATTAAATTCTGGTAAGAGTGTGGTAAAAGAAAAGCCATTGTTTACTGTTGGTGGGAGTGTAAACTCGTGCAGCCATTATGGAAATCAATGTGGAGGTTTCTCAGAGACCTGAAAATGGATCTATCATATAACCTAGCCATACTACTTTTGGGCATGTACACTAAGGACTCTATACTTTATTATACAGATATTTACTCATCCATGTTTATTTTTTCTATATTCACAATAGTTAGGAAATGGAATAAGCCAAGATGCCCATCAACTGATGAATTGATAATAAAGATGTGGTGCATATACACAATGGAATCTCTTATTCAGCTGTAAAAAAAAAATTGCAAAGAAATGGATGGATTTGGAAAGTATTACCCAAGTCATGTTCACAAAGACAAATTGTCATGTTTTTGTTCATATGCAGATCCTAATTTTGACAAGTTGGAGTGAGAATCAGTAGAGGTTAGGAAGCTAAAAAGGAGCTGTCAGAGGGCTTAAGGGAAGAGGATTAAGTTGGGTCAGGGGTGGGGAATGGAGAAAAGGCAAGAGTGGACATAGCATTAATGAAAATTGAAGAAATTATGAAGCCATAAGTAAACCTAATTTTTTGTTAGATAATTAAGAGATATACTTTAAAAAAGAGAGTTTAGAGGACTGGAGAGATGGCATAGTGGTTAAGGCGCTTGCCTGCAAACCAAAGGATCTCGGTTCAGTTCCCCTGGAAGGACCCTTGTAAGTCAGATGCACAAGATGTTGCATGTGTCTCAAGTTCATTTGCAGTGGCTGTAGGCCCTAGTGCACCCATCTTTCCCCCTTTCTGTCTCTCTCTATCTCTCTTTCTGCCCCTGTCTCTCAAATAAATAAATAAATGTATCTAAAAAAAGGAGATTTGGGGCTGGAGAGATTGCTTAGCGGTCAAGCACTTGCCTGTGAAGCTCAAGGACCCCAGTTCGAGGCTTGACTCCCCAGGACCCACGTTAGCCAGATGCACAAAGGGGTGCATGCATATGGAGTTCGTTTTCAGTGGCTGGAAGCCCTAGAGCACCCATTCTCTCTCCTTCTCTCTATCTGCCTCTTTCTCTCTCGGTCTGTCACTCTCAAATAAATAAATAAAAATAACAAAAAGAAATTAAAAAAAAAGAGATTTGGGCAGATAATATCTGTGAGGGTAGATAATGCTCCTCTCAGAAGCCACAGGTTGTTACAGGAAGGCCTCATTTCCAGGGCAGGGATACCTCTTAGTGTATGATTGGTAAGGTGCCTGATGCTCTCAATACAACACAGGCTGTTGTTGAGGATTTCAGTTGCTAACCAGAACTAGATAGTAAGACCCTACTACTGAAGACACAACAAACATCTGCCAAAGAACACTGAGAAATCAAACTAGAATTGAACTATAAGCCTTCTCCATCCTAGGTAGCTGTTATAGTGCTGGAAATTGCTATGCAACTTTATGAAAGTGAAAGTCATCAACAACCTTATCCGATTGTGTGCTACACAACCAATAAGCCAGTAAGGAATAACCATTGGTCCAATACTGGCATATGTCATGGGTGTTACCAGTTGCTATCTGATTGGGTCTGAGATCATCTCCTTATGAGGGAATTCATGTATGGTTATAGAACCTAAGGGGAACACCACTGTTTCTAATGAATGTTTTGTGCCCACCAAATTGCCCTCTTAACATTTGCATAAGCCTATGCCCATATGTGGTGGCTTGATTCAGGTGTCTCCCTTAAACTTAGGTGTTCTGAATGTTAGGTTCCACCTGATGGAGATTTAAGAATTGAAGTCTCCAGCAGTGTATTGTTGGGAGCAGGCTTATGGGCATTATAGCCAGTTTCTCCATCCCAATGCTTGGCACACTCTCCTATTGCTGTGGTCCATCTGTTGTTGGCCAGGAGGTTGATGTTCCCTTCTTTCCACAAGCTGCTCTTGGTTGGGTGATTTCTGCCAGCAATGCAAACCTGACTGCAACAATATAGTTGGTACTGAGAGGGGCATCATTGCTGATAGAAAACTGACTGTGTGGCTTTGACCTTGTGGAGCTAATTTTTAAGAGAAATATGAAGTATTTGAAACCTTGGCCTAAGAGATGCCTTGCAGTGTGCTATAAGTACAGCTTGATGTAATATTCTGGTCCATTTCAGAGTTGAAAGACCTCAATGTAGTAAGAACTATGGACTGTGAGGTTTGGCTTAAGAGGGTGAGAATGAGCTTTACCTGGACTGGGCTAGCAGTTTGTGTGAGAGAGTTGTTGTTATACCCCTGTCCTGAGAAATTCTGCAGTGATGATTTGTGTAGAAATGGATTGGTGTGGGCTGGAGAGATGGCTCGATTCTCCAGGACGTGAGCCAGATGCACAAGGGGGCACATGCATCTGAGTTCGGTTTGCAGTGGCTAGAGGCCCTGGCATGCCCATTCTCTCTCTCTCTATCTGCCTCTTTCTCTCTGTCACTCTCAAATAAGTAAGAATAAACAAAATAAAAAATAAAAAAAAGAAATGGATTGGTAGGAGCAGAAGGATATGGCACAGAAAGAAATATTTAGGCAGAAATTGCTGCCTGTTCATCTACAATTGTATGAGACATTATAGCTTTTGAGACTGGGCCAGGTAAACTGCATTGGGACAATAGAAAAATGCAGTTTTTTTGAAGGGGGCTGAATGCTCAAAGTCTGCTTTATCACCTCCACCTCTGGATTAAAAATTGGCACCCTTCCTGATACTGTGGGATGTAAGAAATGCAAGAACGAGAGGGTCATTAAGTTTGCCATACAGTCTTGTGTTTTGGAAACAGCCATGGGCAATTTGAAGCAGGTTTTTTGGATGCCTGCAAGGAGACCCTATGGAGCTGTGAGGATGAACCTTGGGTTGTGGTGGAGACCCAGTGGAGATGTCAGGACCACCAGATGGCTGCCAAGGAAAGTACCAGTCCCAGTGAAGTTTTCCAGGACTGTGAGTAGCCTAGCTGGAGGGGCAGAATTGGAATTCCAGAGACTTGTTGCTCATTAGAATTATTGAGTTTACAAGCAAGCACCTTAACCACCGAGAAATCTCTACAGCCCCTAACTTGGAAACTTGTTATTAACTAGAGTTGTTGGACTTGGAATTACAAAGCTTAAATGCTTGCCCTGTTTAAATCTTTTATTTGCTGAATATTTCTTTCTATGCCCAATGCCATTTTTTTTTTTTTTTTTGCAGTATGAAAGTTTATTCTCTGCCATTATGGATTTTGGGCAGGGGTGATTTTTGGTATTATAGCTCAGTTAAAAATCCTAGATTATGGGAAGGTTTGAACATCATTTGGATTGTTAAAACTATGGGGATTTTTAAAGTTAGAATGAATACATTGCATTTTACATCATGGTTATTAGTTTATGGGGGCTCAGGGTGGAATGTGGTGGTTTAATTCAGGAGTCCCCCATAAACTTAGATGTTCTGAGTGCTAGGATCCCAGCTGATGGATATTTGGGAGTTGGTGCCTCTTGGTGGGCTTATAGGTTATAGCCAGTTACACCTTGCCAGTGTTTGGCACACTCTTTTTTTGCTATTGAGTCTGTAAGCCAAAATAAGCCCTTTATTACCAATAACTAACTGCTCTTGGTCAGGTGATTTCTGTCAGCACTTCTATCACCTTTGGTCTTTTTGCAGTTGCAGTGACATCAAAATGCTGATAATAAGTAATTGTTGACTGTTCACGGATAAATGAAGTATCCCTGTCATGCCCTCCCAACTTTATGAAACATTGCAGAAGAGGGTAAAGAAAGAACATCAGAGCCAGAGGTTTGATGGCTCACTATCTACCTCAAAGAAAGGGGCCAGGTACCATAATTTCACAGCAGCTGTCTTTACCTCCACAGGGCCTGTATAATATTAAGCTTTTAGTGGGAAGGGGTAGTGAAGTGGGAACAAAAAAAGATAATGGGAAGTTATTATGATCAAAAAAGAAACAAACCTGCTTTACACTCTCCAGTAGGGGGCAGATGAGGTGGAGAAAGGGGACCAAGGAGAAAAATGTTAGTTTTGAAGTTTGCATTAATGCCTGGCATAGGGGTTTGATTACTGAAAAGAAGTTTCTGCAACTCATAGAGACCATAAGAGTTTAAAATTTCCAAAACTACTTTCAAAACTATGGAACTGTCTGGTTTTTCATTTTATGTCCAGAAAGTGAAATTTATAGAATGTAAAAATAAAATAAAATAGCCTCTTTGGCCTGCAACTTAAAGAGAACATCTCTTGTAGTAAACCAGTAACTTACTATATAACTATATGTAACTAATACTGTTTATATGTTATCAAAGCCATGCTCATCATTTTCCCTATATTTGAAACCTGCACATTTTCCTGTCTTCTTTGCCTTCTAACTGAGGACTTGCCAGCAAATTAACATAAGGTATACTAAAAATTGGACAGAATAAGCATTTTCATGTTAATGACTGGATACTAACATTGATTAGATATTGTGAGACAGAGGGTGGCAGATTGTTCCCTGAACTCTCACACAAGATTGATGCAAGTGCAGCCTATGAGTGGCTGACTGCACTTGCCTAGTGACAATGTCCACAGGTATGAGGCAAACACATTCAGCCATGGTATTCCTGTGACACCTGTACCAAGGCAAAAACATTCCCTAGAAATGCAGCTGGGCATCATGTAAATTATATTGTTGTGCATTTAACTAGCATTTTCTCCTTTCACTTATTGAAGAAAAAAGTGGTCTGTTCATGTCTGGGTTCATTTTGCCTATGGGTATAGCTACAGATCCCTGTGATGCCTATCCCATAACTATGCTATTCTCTATGGCTAGCAGTGAACATTTCTAGAAAAGAAATTCTATATAACAAATGTATGCATCATAGGAATGAGGATGCACAAAAAAAATGGCAAACTACCATCCAGGGATATTGTTTACTTTTAATAACTAAATGAAATGATTCTATGAGTATTAGATCATAAAATATTTACACTTTTGAAATACTTTAAAAATATTATATTAAGTATTTAAAATTCTTCTGCAATATTAATAAAAACTTTCATTATAGACTACTTTGAATTTTATTCTGAATAGAATTTAAGCAATGATGTCCCATATTATGCTATAGATTTAAATTCCTCAAGTTTTTGTGTATGTATGTAATATATTGTGCTCATCATTCCTTCCCATTACCTTCTTTTTTTCTCTTTCCCCAATTCCCATTCAATTCAATCCCCTTTTTGTTCCAACTATGTCTCTTCTACTTTGATGTCTTTTTTTCTTTCTCTCCTCCATCATCCATGAGGGAATGGTGATGGGCAAGTCTCACACAGGTAATGACAGTTGTTGTGGATTTGTGAATGTAAGGGCTATCTCATGTCTGGAAGATAGCATTTCAAAGCACTCCTTCCCATTTTCTGGCTATATGTTCTTCCACGATGTTTCTTGAGCCTTATCAGTTGTGTAAAATAGAGGATGCATCTGCTGCTGGTAAAGACTGTTAATGACTTTTCTTCCCCAGAAACCTACATTGCACACCCTAGCAACATGATGGCTATAAGGAATGAGGAGTCTTAGAGTTGATTTCCAGCTTTGTTTCTCAGTGTCCTATGACCCAAGCATGTAATATCTTCAGCAATAGTGTTTTACCATCCAACTCTGGTGAAGCAAGAGCCTCAGCAATAGCCAGTATTATTTTGGATGCTTATAAGTATGTATAATTATATAATTGTCCAGTTTCTTGGACTTGGATTTGTATAATTTTCCATTGCAAATAAAAATTACAGAGCAGCAAACTGACCCTGCTAAAATGTGTCTAGGTGTGTATGCATGTATAAAGCACATCAGTGGATCTACCTGATGTTAAAACAAATGATCAATTCTGACTATGTAGTCCAAAATGTCAAATAAGATGTTTGGCATGAGGCAAGTATAAACAACTTCAGTATTGACTGCATTTTTAACATTTCAACCAGTTATCTGAATGTCAGGGAGATCAAAATATGGAATTTGGTGACCTAAAATCTTTAGCATAAAGGTTGTATTTTTCAGATGCTTTGTATTTTATGTGTTATAGATTAATTTGCTAACTAAATATTCTAAAAATTCATAAGTAGATCACTGGGTACAGCTAGGTTCACAACAATTAGTTTCAAAGCAATATTTGAGGACATTATAACATAATGTCACTTTGTAGCAATCAGTTACCAACATTATAATGAATTATTCACCCTTTCTAAGCCATGCATGAGTTAACATATTTTTGTTTCCATAAGTTACAAATTTTCATATTTGTTTTCTTTCCCATAAATGATGAAGTTTTTCTGAGATTTCTGATTATTGCTCAGGAGGCCTGCAGTGATAGACTGGTGGAGAAAACACATTCCCAGTCATGCATTTTCTGTGTCTTCTGGGCTAGTTTTACTCTCAAACTTTTGTCTCACATCTCACAGCAAATATGTGAAAGGAACCTCATTCATGAGCTTGTCAGTCTTGCCTCAGTGTGTCTTTTATTTTTCCTTCCTTCCCTCTCTGTCATCAGTAGGAATTTCTTCCTGAGTATTTGCTGTGTGTGTTACTACCACTAGTGAGCACGAGGCATAGAGGAATGTAGAGCTGATATTCTTGCAACATATTCAAGTCTTATGAATCAGAAAAGACATACGAACCATGATAACTCAAGCTAATATATGCTAAAAACAATACCAAATATTTCTACTATCAAAATAAGGGAAAAGTTTTCTTGGAGAATAGCCTCATAAAAGAGACTGTGTATTCACCCTTACATTATACCTCACACCTTTAGAGTGAACCTGCTCCTCACTGTAGGAAAAGCCAAACTTTTATTCATTATTTTAATTTTCTTCATAACGTATTTTCATGGTCAAATATGTATATGTTTATTTCACAAACATTTATCCACTTGTTTACACCATAAATATTTATTTTATTATTTACCCCCATCTTTTGGATTAAAAGAGATAACAATCTAAATTCTTATATAATCTTATATATATTACTGAGTTTACAGATGATAATGTTTCAGTAACAATGGATTCTCAAGTATTTTCTTGATAAATTAGTCAACGCTGACCAACAGAATTAGAACTTATAAACAGAGTTTTGTTTCTAGACAACTTGAAAAATTATAAATTATCTCATTAGACATCATTTTTTTATGTAAGTGTATGTGTTTAGTTTCACACTCACATTTGTGTGCATGTGTGTGTGGGCCAGAGGTTAATGTATACCTTCCTCAATCACTCTGCCCTTTATGTTTTTGAGAAGAGTATCTCACTGAACTTGCAGCTCGCTTGATTTGGCTAACTAGTTAGCAATCCTTAGGTATTCTTCTATCTCTGCTTCTTCTGCACTGGGATTAAAGACACTCACCACCATGCCCAAATTTTACCTGGGGACTGGTGACCCAATCTCTGCTTCATGCTTGTATGGCAAGCACTTTACCAACTAAGCTATCTCACTGGCCCTTCATAAAACTTAATTTTAATTACAATTATTAATAATATAATTATGGCACCTGTTATGTATCCCAAATATGCTATAAGTCCTAAGTCATTTTTTTCCATTTACGGAACTTCCCTTGGATCTGTAGGCTTCAATAAATATCTCTTCCTCCATAACTGTGCCTGGTCTGGAAGTTCATCTCAGTGAACCTGAAGCTGTCTGCTACACCAACATAATTCTAAGCATTCATGTGGTTTTGTTATATCATAAGAAACAATGAGATTACCAAAGTTTTCACTTTTCCAAACATATTTACTTTTATCACTCCATGTAATGCCATATGTTCTTAAGTTAGGTATGAACTTTAATGTTATAACAGAAAAATAAAAATAGGGCTGGAGAGATGGCTTAGCAGTTAAGCGCTTGCCTGTGAAGCCTAAGGACCCCAGTTCGAGGCTTGGTTCCCCAGGTCCCGCGTTAGCCAGATGCACAAGGGGGCGCATGCGTCTGGAGTTCGTTTGCAGAGGCTGGAAGCCCTGGCGTGCCCATTCTCTCTCTCTCCCTCTATCTGTCTTTCTGTGTCTGTCACTCTCAAATAAATAAATAAATAAATAAATAAATAAATATTTAAAAAAATAGTTATTAAAAAAATAGATTTACTGAGTATATGAAAAATTCCCTGTCCTCATCTTCAAAGAGGCCAGAGTAGAGAGGGAAGCAGTTAGGACTCATTTTTGAAATGTTTGCCAAGGAATAAACAGGCAAACATCTTACTGAAGATGGGATTAAAACAATAGTTTCATAGACGTCTGTCATTGTAACACATTCTTTTTATTTCAGGTAGTTCTCATACATGAATATATTGTAATTTGATAATTACAGTCTTTTGTCCCTCCTGCCAATATCACATTGAGCTTATTTCCAACTAGTCCCTCTTCTACATATTTAAATACTTTAATATATTTATTTGAAAGGGGGAGAGAGAGAGAGATAAGAATGAAGAAAAAGAGCCTTGAGCAGCAGCAAACAAATTTCAGATACATATGCTAATTTCTGTATCTGGTTTTACATGGGTCCTGTGGAATCAAACTCTCTCATCTGGTTTTAGAGACAGGTGCCTTAACTGCTGAGCCATTTCTCCAGCCCCTCTCTTCTATTTTTGATGGTTTTTGTTTTGTTTTTGCTCTCCTCCATAATATATGTTGAGATATTGATGGGCTTGATGCTGTGCAGGCCTTGTGGAGGTAATGACAAAACAGACCGTCTTTGTTGTTGTTGGATCAAGTTCAAGGCCTTGTGCATGCCAGGCAAGTGCTCTACTACTGAGGGGGAATTGGGTAGCTTTACTTTCAGGTAGTCAGCTGTGGATGGGCCCAAGGGGAACTCAGGTATGCAGTCTCATCCATCAGTAACAGTGCCCTCTGTTCACTCCTGCTGGTCTCTTCCTGAGCCAGCCTGCTCTCCCTGCCCCAAGTCAAGACCAATCATCTCTCTGTCAGCCTAACAAAATAGATTATAAATAGATGCTTACCAGGTAAGCAAAGCATCTTCTTGGCTGTTCATCTCTCCTGGTGCCCGAACCTTCAGTTCCCTATTCTTGTAAGCCCTCTCCCCATCCCATTCTACTTAGGAAGGGTACCCTTACCATGTGACCTCTTGAATTTTTAACTAATGAAGGGCCAAAGGCTTACATCCTTTTGTTCCTCTTCCCAAGTGTTTGCTTCCTTTCCACATGGGCCTTTATAGCCCACCTCACCAACCTTACACACAGCAGTAACTCTGAACTTCCTCCACTTTTTTTCTCCTAATCTAATAAGATCTCTCTAAACCTTCATTTTCCCCGACTGCCTGAATTAACAATTTCTCTCCTTCCACTGTATTTAATGTGCACTTTAAAATAAAATAAGCATATATCTAAATTAACTATACAATTAAATTTTATTTGTGGGGAATAAACATTTAAAAACAAATAACAAAATAAACCCACTTATTCCTATTTAGTCCCATTTACAAATGTAATGATCACTCCTCAGTGATGCTGTTATATCACTAAGGATTTGATCACTGAGCAGGTATGGAAAGGGAAAGAAATACAAATACATGAACAGATTATTTTTGAAGTTATAACCCTTTTTTCACCCCTAACCATAAAATTGTATGTTTTAAAAATTGATTTTGAAACTATTTGATGTTTCCCTTTTTCCTTTGACTCTTCCATCTCTTGTGGTTCTCGATCATTGTTCTGGAGTGTTCAATCATGCCCTCCAGTATTACTGACTTAGCTTTCCTTCTGATTAACAGATTATTATCTAGTTGTACCATGATGACTTCCACACATTCTTCCTTTCCCATATTTTCCCACAAGTAATTGAATCCTCTTACTAGTGATACATTTGGCCCCATGGTCACTAACATGTCACTGTCAAATCTTCCATGTACTGTGCCCCTTTGATTCTTTCCTAAAAAAAGTTTGTTTGTTCATGTACAAATAACTGTAGTTTGACACATTTTTCCCTTTAATACTTTATCCATAAATAATTCTAAAAGAAGATAAATTGTCTGAAAAATGCTTTCAATTACTTAAATTCTCATATTTTTTTCTCTTCAGAAGAACTTTTAATCCCTCTATTTCTGAAGACAGGAGGTATTTCACATGATTGCTTTTTCTATCAAGAATGTTCAATGTCATGAAATTTATTGCAAAAGTAAAATTAGCTAGCTTTCTACTATTCATTAATCAGAGCTCAATTCATTCATTGAAGAAGATGTGAGTTCTTGTTATATGGTCCAGATAAATATCTGATTGCTTGAAATACATTTTGAATAAATGTAACTCTTAACAGGAAATGAAATCCATTTGAATCTTACTCTGTCATAGTTAACATTTATTTAGTCTTGTTCCATAATCCTGCAAACTCGAGATCTCACCCTCCCTACCTCCCTTCTTGTTTCTATCTCTTCCCTTCTTTCTTCCCTCCATCCTTCTGCCCACCTTCATCACTCTCATCAGTCAGTCCCATTCACTATTGTTTTCATTTGTTTGGTTTCTGATAGTAAATAATGAGTGGTTTTTCACTTATAAAAAAAAAAAAAACGTTTTCTATTCAAGTAAAGAGAACGTTTCAAAAATATGTAATAGGCTCTTAGCAACAGTTTTAAAACCCAGTAAATATTTTATTAAATATATGCATGAAATTGTATTTTAAGTTTGACTAGGTAAGTTGATATTCGATGAGGTAGTAATAACAACTACTTAGGCACGTTAATTGAATTCTAGTAGGAAATGATTTTAGAGCTATTCTCACATTACAGTTGAGGTCCCACTGGATCAAGCATTAAGAGCCACCTTACTCCTGTTTCCCTGATTCACCCTTATCAGCATCTTATGGTGTTTTGTGTCTCCACAAAAGGGGCAGGATTACACAGGTTTGCTACCACAATAATTCTTTCCAGATGAAACTTCTTCCAAGCACAGAAATAGCATAGCAAGGAAGAATTTCCACATTCTGAGCACCGAAACATGTCCAATATTCTGGATTAAATGGCATGGAAGAGGGCACTCCTCTGATAAGTATGCCTTATAGAAATTTCCTCAGAATAAGTCAATTAGAGAAAATTAAATTCCTTTTTATTCTGTTGTAGATTTAAAAATGTTCATTCTTCCAATAAACTAGATAATGATTTAAATTTTACTAACCGTTTTAGAGAGAAATACTAAGCAGTACTTGGATAGAAAGTCATAACCTCACTGCAATGAACTTAGTGAACAATATGGTAACTAAAGTTTCTCTCACTCTTAAAACCTGTGTGAATTTGGACAAGCAAGTATCTAGTTCAACAATTTAGCATTAAAATGAAGATAATAAATATACTATCATTTTTTAAAATGAAAGAAGTCCATATGTTTACTGAAGTTTGTAAATAGTTATTCACACCTAACATATGTAACTATTAATAAGTGAAATTCATATTGGAAATGTTTTTCTTTCTTGCATGGGTCTCATGAGAATGGGTTCTGCAGGAGGTCCCAGCTCCTATGGTCTTCTCCTTCTTCTTTTTTTTTTTTTCTATTTCTACTTTTTTTTTTTTTCTATTTTTAATTATTATGGCCCACACTAGACTTAGTGTTAGCCTAATTCTGTCTGATCACTGGATTGGATCCATAATTTTGCATGTTTGCAGTTCTCACTTCATTTTGTTATTACTTCCTCACTGTTGAAATAATGTGGCATTAATTCTTTTGTTGTCGAGCCCACAAGTGATGCAATTATCTCATGATATTTTTATTGAAAAAAAATCTCACTCTGTAACCCTGTCTGGCTAGGAACTCATTATGTAGTTCAAACTCATAGTAATCCTCCTGCTTCAGCCACCTAAGTGCTGGTATTACATATGTGAATTGCTAAACCTAATTATATAATGTATATTTATTTATAATCACACATATATTCCTTAGAGCTTTGTTTGAGTTCCAAACCAGACAGGGTTATAACTCTTGTTGTAAAATTGGCTAACCTGCAACTCAAGCTCAAGTCCAGATTTGCAAGCTGTTAGAAGTTAAAATGAGGGTATTGATTGGAAGAGTGGGATCCTGTAACTTGAGATGGAACTGTGTGGGATGACCTTGAAGAATCTGGGGCATTAAACTCTCAGATTCTAATACTGTGATTTTGCCCGCATGGGTGAATCACAGTGTAGGATCTTGAGATTTTGGAGCCAGGACCTTTCCTCATCTGGAGACAATTATTCTCCTTTTGAAGGACAGCTCTTGGCCTACTATTGGGCCTTACTGGAAACAGAATGCTTGACAATTACAAATTACTCTGTTATGTGAGCTGCCCACTATGAGTTGGGTGTTATATGACCCACCAGGACATAAAGTTGGATGTACACAGCACCAATCCATCATCTAGTGGAAGTGGTATGCACATTGGGCTCAAGCAGGCTCTGAAGACACAAATGAGTTACATGAGGAAATTTCCAAAATGCCTATGGTATCTACTCCTATTACAATGCCTTATGCATCATCATGGTATTCTACAAAGCTTTGCTTCTGACCAGGGATCTCATTTCACAGTTCATGAAGTGCAGAAGTGGATTTATACTCATGGAATTCATTGACTTTACCATGTACCCCATTGCCCAGAAGCAGCTGGCTTAATAAAATAGTGGAATGGCCTTTTCTTTTGAAGTAGTGTCTCACTCTATCCCAGCTAGCTGACATGGAACTCACTCTGTACTTCCAAGCTGACTTGAATTTACAGTGATCTTCCAACCTCTGCCTTCCCAGTGGTTGGATTAAAAGTGTGTGCCACCATGCCAGAATGGTTACAGTGCCAATTAGGTGTACTACAACCCAAGTTCTCACTTCCTTCCTGTCATTGTTCAAGTCCTGATGGCTAAACAGATCAGAAGTAAGTTGTCTTAGACATGATGTATTAAAACCAGAGTCACTCTCAACTGATACACCATGCTTTGTGTCAGTGAAATCTTTTAAACTAATACCTATAGAGAATTGTAGACATGCAGATGTTCTCATGCTTGGTTTCCTGAACCAGAAAAACAATCAGGATTATTGGGGAGAGTGTGAATTGTGGAGTTAGTTAGAAGAATAATATGATTTTTATTTTTGTGACTACATTGCTGATACTTTGAAATGTACACAATAATGACTTCTTCATGGTGATTTTTATGCACAATGATTTTGTTCATATTTCCTAATTGTAGAAACAAAGTCTGTCCTCTATTTCTAATTTGTTAAAACTGGAACTCACTCTAAGATCAACATATTGGTGATAATATTTCTAATTATCCTTCTTACTTGCTTTAATCTATCTGCTTATTCTTCTACTAGTTCTGATCTCTTTAGGCTTTGATAATGACTAAATGTATTTTAACATGTGGTAGAGTGATTTATTTTTCCTTTAATTCTTCTTTATTGTTATTTTTCTTCATTATTATTTAAGAATAATTTTGGAGAAAAATGACATTTTGAGATGATTATTAAATCTAAGTAAATATTGGAAGAACTGAGATCTTTAATCTTTCAGGACTTCTCATTCACAAACACAATTTGTCTCTTTGACTCAAGACTTTTAGAGTAATTAAATCCTACTGTCTTCATTATGGCCCTCCCTACTGTTCTAGTATTTTATGTTTTAAATAAAAAAGGGAATATAGAAGGGTCTTCTTTGTCACTATATATAGGAAGTTTGTCAAATAATCTCATTATTCTCTGTGCATTATGCCCACCATGCCCAGTCACATCCATGTGTTTTTACCCACTGAGGAAAGACGGACGATCTATGTGAAAGCATGTTGTGAAAATCTGAAGATATGGAGACAAAGATGTTACAACCAGTGCACAAAGGGAACTTGTTCTAGTAAGCTGGAAAGGATGAAAAGAAGAAACATATGTGGGAGAGGTGACAATAGAAAGAACAATATGCATACTGCAGATTTATCATGCCACTATGGAATGCTTCATAAATTCTCAAATCTCTGCACAGCTTCAGTTGAACATGGGTGTGTCTGTATTTTTCCCTGCTAATAGTCATTTGGGTCAGAGATCTTTATACATCAGTTTTCAATATACTATATCATTCTAAAGCATTATTATTCTCAAAAGACTTGTGGATAGGCATCATTCTATACACATTTTTAACATTTGGTAAAACACATCTAACTATGAATATATATACCCAGATCCTGGAAGAATTACAGAGATCAATTCAGAGTTAAATAATTGCCTTCCTTTTTTACTTGTAACAAAGTTAAAGGAATTATTGATTATTTTGGTTGAGGATTATGTAAATGTATGGAATAAGGAAATAATATAATACCTAGGAAACTATGAGTTCTGAACCCAGCATACTTAGTAGATTGTAAAACAATTTTACACCCAAGCCCTAAAACATACTGTTAGTAAAGATTCTTTTAAAAATTGGTGTGTGTGTTTGAGGTAGGGACAGTAATTTTCAATAGTTTTACTAATTGGTTGGATGCATAATTCAGTGGCAGACTGCTTACTTAGAATGTGCAAAGCTCTGAGTTTGATTGTCAGCATTACATAGTAAAAATTATATTTTTTATTTATCTTGTGTTTATGCTCTTCTTGCCAGTTCCTCTGTAGCTTCACTTGGGTCCTAGCTGCTATGCAAGGGGTAGTCATCTCTTTTTAGGTATCTATTCCTTTTTTATTTTGATTTTTGACATGGGGGTATCTGTTCTTATTAACAGATTTTGGTTGTCCTTGGTTCTTATTGCTTTCTGAAAAACATATTATCCAATGGAGAGTGAGATAAGCACAGGTTGTAAGATTTGTTAATCTAGAGAGATTTTGATAGGTGTCGCCTCGCTTTTGGACAATGACTAGTGGGAGCTACTCACTGGAGTCCATAATCCTGGTCTCCATAGGATTCTGAATTGGTTCCTAGTTCCAGTTATGGGTTTCTATCCACTGAGTGGATCACGTCGCCAATGAAAGAGCCATGGGTTACCCACCCAGGCTGTGGCCACTATTTCACAGGTGTGTATATCTTGTCAGGCTGGTTGCCTTCACATAATAGTGTCCATAGCTTGCTTACAGTGTTGTTAGCCATTTTCCCCTAGAAGCTCATGTAATGCTTTTCAGCACTATACTGGCTAACCACCTGGGAACTGGCTTCCTTTCAGAATCAGCCACATCTCTTAACCTTCTCCATCAGTGGCATATGGTGTCTTCAGCAATAGAGTCTTACCTTTTATCTCATGTGAGTAATCTAGTGCTTTAGAAAAAACCCGGCTTGTTCTGGGGTATCTTATACGTCCCTCTAATCAACAGCAACATGGATTGTAAACAATTTCTGTTACAAACCAGAGCCAAATGTTTTAAGATTATGCTTCATCCCATCCTCCCCAGGTCCCTTCTTACTAGGCTATCCTTCCATCTTTCTACTGAGAGTTGTATCTTTTAATCTGCTATTCAGGAGGAAGGTTTCTATAGTACCAATTTGTCTGAGATTTGGTTTTGTATATATCTCCTCTCTCCCTCCTATTCCCCTTCCCTAAATACTTTCATCCTTCTTATCTGTCCCTGGAGTTGTTTGTCAGGTATGCCTGCAACTCAAATTGTCCCAGTTTAGGAACTTCAGATAAGGGAGAACATGTGGCAGTTATCTTTCTGTTCACTTCAATATGATCTGTTCCAAGTCCATTTATTTTCCTACAAATTTCATCATATATTTTTTCTTTAGTGCTGAGTAGAATTCCACTGTGTATATGTACCACATCTTCATGATCCATTTGTCAGATGATGGGCATCTGGGTTGATTCCAGTTCTTAGCTATTGTGAATTGAGGAGCTATAATCATGGTAAAGCAAATACCTCTGCAGTGAAGTGTGGAAGAACTTGAGAGATTGCTTAGTGGTTAAGGTGCTTGTCTGCAAAGTTTAAGGACCCTGGTTAGATTCCTTAGTACCCACATAATTCAGATATCCAAAGTGATACATGAATCTGGAATTGGTTTGCAGTGGCTAGAGGCCCTAGCATGCCCTCTCTCTCACACACAAATAAATGAATAAATATCTTAAAAGAAAAAAGAGTGGAGCATTTAGGGTAGATTCCAAGGAGAGGAATGTTTCTGTCAGTTGCTAGCTCTTTGTTCATATTTTCCAGGCATTTCCATTTGATTTTCATAGTGGTTGTACAAAGTTGCACTCCCACCAGCAGTGAATTCTATTTGAAAATATATTTTTATTTATATATTTGACATCTGAGAGAAAAACAAAGACATTGATTCAAGGAGACGGAGAATAGGAACAAGAGGGTCTCTTGTTGCTGCAAATAAACTCCAGATGCATGTGCACCAACTTTACATGGATGCTGGGGAATCAAACCCAGATGGGCGGGTTTGCAAACAGGCACCTTTAACCATCAAGCCATCTCTCCAGCCCCATTCTAAGTGTCCTTAACACTATTTCCACATTGGATGTTACTGTATTAAAGAACAAACTGATCTCATAAATAAAACATAAAATTTATCAGTTTAGCTGACAGTGTCATTTTGTTTAATTTGCAAGAGAAGAGAGAGAAAGAGACAGAGAGAGAGAGAGAGAGAGAGGGAGGGAGAAAGAGCGCACTTGGGCATGCTACAGCATCTTGCCACTACAAATAAATTCCAGATACATGTGCCAATTGTGCATCTGGCTTTACATGGACGGTATGGAATGGAACCTAAACAGTCAGGTTTTGCAGGCAAGTTCCTTTAATGACTAAGTCATCTCCATAACACTGACATTAGCTTTTTTTTTTTAATTTAATTTATTAGTTTTCTTTTCAGCAAATACAGGCATTTTGGTACCATTGTTTAGGCTCATCCATGATCTACCCTTCCCAATGGACCCTCCTTGTTGATATAAATGGGTCGTGCATTGTGGAGTTAGCCCACAGTTATTAGTGCAATAAATGTCTCTGCATATCATGACCCAACATGTGACTCTGACATTCTTTCCGCCCCGTGTTCTGCAAAATTTCCCTGAGCCATGTTGGGTTCATTTTTGGTCTGCTTCAGTGCTGAGGTGTTGGGGGCCTCTGAGGCTCTGGCTCTCTGATTTGGTAGGAGTTGATTTTTCTCTGTGTTGGTCTCCCTCCCCTTTGTGCTGGTATCTGGTTCATCAGGAAAACAGCACCCTTGCTTGTTTCACCAATTTTTCTTAGTTTCAGCTGGGGCCCTTTTGAGGTATGATGGGGAACTCTCTCCTTAGGATCTACATCTATCTGAAAAAGAGAAGCAGATTCTCCAACGGAGAGTAAGTTAGCACCCAGAAAATTGAGATAACACTTATTTTTTGATAGGGAGTTTAATAGGTGTAGGCCCTCTTGTACCCCATGATTGATAGAAGCTTGTTATTGGAGAGTGGGTTTATGTTTGGATATGGTTCTGACTTGTTTCCCAGCTCCAGCTATGGGTCTCATACCCCTGAGGGGATCAGTTAGCCAAATCAAGAGCAGTTGGTTCCCCACCATGGCTGTGTGCCACTAGTGCACTTGTGTGGGCATCACACCAGTTTATTTGTTGCTAATTAGTTTAGACCCTGAGTTGCTTGGACAGATATTGGTCATTTCCCCCAGTCGCCCATGTAGCACCTTCTGGAACTAGACACACTGACTGTTAAAGTCTAGCTCTGCCCAGGAAACTTTGAGATTGCATTCATGTCTTGTATGTAATCTCTCACTTCCAGTTTCATATTTGACTTTCAATATTTAAGGTGAGTAAAATGGAAAATAATATTTTATTGGAGAATTTTACCATTATCACCCTCTTATTTGCTAACTTAATCTATAAAATGATATTGAAAAATTACAAATCAACCAAGCAAGAGGTCAGGAATATTACTGGCATATGATAAAGACAATCAAAAATAATGTAGCTACTGCTTCTTGGCTATACCACTAATGTTGCTGTGCTTATAATTTAAAAAAAAAGTGATTGAATATTATTCATTCTGCTTATGGAAACATTATTAATTTGTATTTTAACTTTTGGCAGATAGGGGAATTCTATATATTTGTTTTCTACTTTGCTTTGTAATATCAAGGAATGTGATTATTTCTTCATAAGAAACTTGGGTGTCTGATACACAAGGTATATTTCTGAAGTTCATTAACTATTTTGAAACACTTATTTATAATGACTCCTATCTTTTAAAAATTGTTTTTATTTGAGAGAAAGAATTAGAGAGAAAGAGGAAGAGAGAGAGAGAGAATGAGCATACCATGGCCGTTAGCCTCTGCAAACCAATTCCAGTAGCCTGTGCCACTTTGTGCTTCTGGTTTATGTGGGTCCTGAGGAATTAAACCAGGGACCTTTCTTTTCTCAGGAAAATGCCTTAGCCACTAACCTATCTCTCCAGCCTTTTGAAACATTTTTTTTTAGGCAAGCCCAATGGACTGTCATTTTTTTTATGTGAGAGAGCAAGAGAGATAGAAAGCGAGGATTAGTACCCCAATGCCTCCAGCTACTGCAATGGAACTCCAGACATGTACCCCCTTATGCTCTTGTGCAACCTTACACTTGTGTCACTTTGCGCTTTTGGCTTACATAGTCAAACATGAGTCCTTAAGCTTTGCAAGCAAGCACTTTAACCACTAAGCCATCTCTCCAGTTATGCTAAAATCATAGGCACACAAGCAGAGCTTCAAACAAGTGTATATCTATAAACAACATTAGTTAGCCCTTCAAGACTCTTCCATGATGTTTGTGCAATTTTCTTTATTAGCCCAAAGATCAGGCATTCATTTCATTCCTTTTTTTCTGTTTAAGAATTGCCACTTTATGGACTGGTGGTCTAATTCAGTGGTAGGGTATTTGCTTAAGATGCATGACATCCAGTATAATTCCCAGCACCAAAAAATAAAAAATAAATAAAATAAATATTTACTTGAGGGGGGTCAGGGAGAGGGAGAGAAACAGAGAGATAGAGAGAGACAGAGAGAGAGAGAAAGAGAGAGAAATGGGCATGCTCAGTCACATGTGCCACATTGTGCATCTGGCTTACATGGGTCCTGGCAAATCAAACCTGGGTCCTTTGGCTTTGCAGGCAGTGCCACAATTACTAAGCCATTTCTCCAGCCCAATATTTATCTTTTTGAGTTTGTGTTTATTGTGTCACATAAACAAGCAAGTTAAGAATTCATATTGAATAGGAATCAGCATTTAGGAAGGTATTTATTTGACAGAGAGAAAAAAAAGGAAAAACAGTGAGGAATAGAAAGAGAAGACAGGCATGTCACAGCCTTCTGACACTGCAAACAAACTTGTGCATCTGGCTTTATGTTAGTAATGGACAATCAAACCCAGGCTTTCAAGTTTTGCACATTTAGCAAGCAAGTGCCTTTAAATGCTGAGCCATCTCTCTAGCCTGTCTTAGACTTTACTTTAATGGAACTTTAGTTCAAACAAATAAAACTGTGAGATCATTGGAGAAAATTATTTCAGCATTTCCACTTGGATTTTATTTTCTAACTATAATAATGTGATCCCATGAATTACAATTAATTTACCAATAATGGACCTACACTATACACTACTATGGCAAGTGAAACTAATTAAATGGCAAGGTTTGACTCATTATTGCTTTCTTATTTATCTTATTGAAGTTTCCTTCTAAGAAAACAGCTTGTGTCCTTTTGAGGCAAATTTTAGAGTGTGTAGGAAGATGTAAGGGGGAGTTTTACTATTGCACCATCCAAATTCTGCTGACTAGGAATTTACAAAAGTACTGCTTCACTCCAAGAAAGCAGTTTATAACGGAACTCAGATGAAGTAATAGTCTTCATTAGTAGGGTTTCCATTTGACCCCAAATTGGCCTTGGAGCTCTAACTTTAATTGTCACCACAAGATAAATGAAGAATATACAAGACTGAGTAAAGTTACAAATTCAGCTATGAAAACCCAGATATGTAGAGGTCAAACTATACCAATATATAAATTCATAATGATTTTAACATCCAGAAATAAAGCTTGTTTTCCCTGAAAGTAGTTACTAGTATTCTACCTTCATAAGTATGCTTTTTTGTTTTGTTTTGTTTTGTTTTTTTTTGGTTTTTCGAGGTAGGGTCTCACTCTGGTTCAGGCTGACCTGGAATTAATTCTGTAGTCTCAGGGTGGCTTCAAACTCATGGTGATCCTCCTACCTCTGCCTCCCAAGTGCTAGGATTAAAGGCATGAGCCACCATGCCCGGTCATAAGTATGCATTTTTAATGTGATGTAAAAGAAAAACTGATCTCAAATCTTAATTTCCCCATTTTTAATAATCCTTTGACAATATTTTATGTTGTTCTAGTCTTATATTAAAAACATTCTTCTTTTCTCTTTTTTTCTCATGATAGGGACTCACTCTAGCCCAGGCTGACCTGGAGTTCACTATGTAGTTTCAGGGTGGCCTTGAACTCATGGTGATCCTCCTACCTCTGCCTCCGGAGTGCTGAGATTAAAGGCATGTGCCACCACACCCTGCTACTTCCTATATTATAAATGCATACACAACTGACTTAATTGAGAACAATCCTGATTTATGTAAAATTCCAAGCTGCTGAAAGCATGTATAGTGGAAACATGACTGTGAGCAGTAAGTGCTGCTGTTTGCTTTGTACAGCATCAGCATATCTAAATGGTACTTTGTTAGCCGCATAAGTGCCTATCTTATGCTTACTGTTCATAACATGTTTTCCATTTCTTTAAAATCCAAATTTATGACTATTTTGCATAGAAAAAATTCAAAAAAATACTGTGAAGAAATAAAGCATTTGAAATGGGCTTTTAATAGGTTATTATGAAATCCAAAATTATTTGATAAGCTAAAGATTGGGTACTAATGTAAAGGATGAACTAGGATATGCATTCCAATGGTTATTGTTGCCAAAATATGTTTTAATTGCCAATGAATTTGTAGGGGGATTTCTCCTCTTCATCAGTATTGAATACTAATGAGCATTGGCCATAATAGAGGAATGTTTTGGGATGTTAATTATGAATAAGTCAACAAACTTATCTTTTACTTCAAAGAAGTAGTCATTTTTTATAGTTTCTTTTGTTATCTGGTGTACATTTAAGGAAATCCCACTAGCTAACCATTAATTATGCTCTTTGTTTTGATATAAAAGTAATGATCATGTAAAGAATGATGCCAGAAAGGAAATGATAAGATATCTGAAAAAAATATATCTGAAGTTACTTCTAATAGAACTATTAGTATAAAGAAAGCACATGATTTAAATAAAAGAAACAATTCCCTTGGCTCAAAGCTCTAATCTGATTTCATTTTATATTGAAACATTAAAATGACTAATTAAAAGTTCCAAGCACATTTGACAACAATCTAATCATGTTTACATCTTAAGAAAATTATGCTCTCTATTTTCTCTCATATCTGAAACTTAACCATTTTACTACCTTCTCCACTTTCTAACAAACGAGGTGAGAAAAATTAAAACAAGTACTAAAATAGCATAGCATAAGCATTTTTGAGATTAATGAATGGATACTAACACTGATAAAACATTGTGAGGACAGAGTGGTATCAGATTGTTGATTGGACTATAAAATAAGATTAATTCAATGGCAGCCAATGAGTGGCTGTCTCCAATTGTCTGGTGAATATGGTCCCATGTGTGCTGCAAACACATTCAGTCATGTGTTCTTGTGAAGCTGGTACCAAGTCAAAGACACACCCCAGAAGGGCACCTGAGCATCATGTATGTTATAACATAGTACATTTCAATATAAAATTCATTCCCTTATCAAGGAATAACGTACTCTCTTTATATCTGGGTTCATTATTTCCCTTTTTAATTACATTGAAACTTTGTGTGAATATATCATGTGTTGGTACCATCATTCCCCTCCTCCTTGGCCCGACTCCACTAAGGGCTTCCCTTAGTGGGATTGCTGGCATTCACCATGAAGTCATGGGTCATATGTTATAAGAATCTGGGTTCACTTCTGGTTAAGATGGCGGCATAGGTACCACACCAATCCAGCTAAGGGGAAAATAAAGACCAAAAGAAAAAACACAGCAAAATACACACTTTACTAAAAAGTGAGGTGTATAGGAAATTGAAATGGCAGCGGAGAAGTAGAAGAGATTCAGGGCATCCAGAGCCCGCACAGGCCAGCAAAAGCGGCCCTGGCAGGTCCACCGACCATGTGGCGGCAGTGCACCAGAAAGCCGCAAGGCTCGGCTTGAGCCACAGGAAAAGCCAGGTGAGGGGAGCTTCCACTCACACTGGAGCTCTACACAAACCCTAGAAATGTGAAGTGAGAGCGGTGGTGAGCAACGGAGGAGCAGATCACAAAGTAGAAGTACAGGTGGAACAGCAAGAGAACTACAGCAGCATGGGCTCCCTCCCCTCCCCCACTGCCTGTGCCCAGCTCCGGCAAACAGAGCAGCAGTCCCGGGACCTGGCCGCCAACTTGAGCCAAGAGCAGGACCCAAGCAGGAGCAGAGTCTGGCAGCAGCATCAGCAGCTCTGGCACTGGCAACAGCGGCCCCAACAGCATCAGATCCAGCAACGGCAGCTACAGAGGCAGCAGTAGCAGATCCAACAGTGGCCACTACAGCAGCAACAGCAGCAGCAGTGGTGGATCCAGCAGCAGCAGCTTCAGTAGCAGCAGTGGCAGATCCAGCAGTGGCCGATTTAGCAGCAGCGGCGAAATATCCACCAGCAGCAGCAGTAGCGGTTCCAGCAGCAGGGGTGCTGATCTGTAGGGCCACAGTTGCCAGGCTCGGTTTGCCCCACAGGAAAAGCCAGTGTCCAGCTCCAGAAATCAGAACAGTTGCCAACGACCCAGCCAGCAACTTGAGTGAGACCAAAATCATCCAAAAAGGTAACTGAGATTGCACCTAGGGAGGGTCTCGCTTGGTCACAAGCTGACTTGGATCCCTCAACAGACCAGAAATCTTAACCTCTTTATTGATAGAGGATCTGGTTGTTATAAAACCTATTCTTACATAAATACTCAGTGCTGGTTTTGATTGAATGTGTACAGTGTTTAGTAAAATTTTAGAATGTACCTATATTTTATTCCACTCAGCCTATGTGAATACTCCCATAGCAGGCAAACTCAACCCCAAGGAACTCCTCTGTAGATACTCTGAGAGTCTTAAGAGCCACACTTAACACCTTAAGCTCCTACCCTGAAGATATAGAACTTCAAATCAATTGATACAGCTAAGAATACCCAGATAGCTAGAAAATCCAAGCATTAACTTAATCCAGGAAGCAAAAATATAATTAGAACACAAGAAACACTAAAAGGAAAGACGATATACATCCACCTAAAAGAAATAATGAATCTGATATGACCTCTGGTGACAACAAGTTAGAGGAAATGCCTGAGAAAGATTTCAAAAGAATGATTGTAAATATGTTCAAAGAAGTCAAAGAACAAATCAAAGGAGTCAAATAGGAAATCAAAGGAATCAAAGAACACACAGAACTCCAATTTCATGAAATAACACAATACAAGACATAAATAAGGAAATAGAAATAATAAAGAAAACCTCAGAATCACTAGCAATGAAGAACACAGTTAATGAAATAAAAAAAAAAAAAAACTGTGTAGAAAATCTCACCAGTAGAATGGATGAAGGAGAGAACAGAATATCTAAGCCAGAAGACCAGGTGGCAGATCTAATACAGTCCAACAAACAGAAAGACAAACATATAGAAAAGTATGAGTGGAAATTTCAAGATATTCAGGACACTATGAAGAGATCAAATATCAGAATTCAGGGCATAGTAGTAGGTAAGAATCCCACTCCAAAGGCATAGTAGGCATCTTCAACAAAATCATAGAAGAAAACTTCCCCCAAACTGGAAAAGAGGTGCCAATGCTGATACAGGAAGCCTTTAGAACCCCAGCCAGACAAAATCTGGAAAGAACCCCTCCTAGCCATATTATAATCAAACTACCAAACACGCAAACCAAAGAAAAAATATTGAAAGAAGTTGGAGAGAAAAATCAAGTTAGCTACAAAAGCAAGCCCATCATGACTGCAGCAGATTATTAAACACAAACTTTAAAAGCCAGAAGGGCTTAGAGTGATGTATTCCAAGTTCTGAAGGACAACATCTGTCAACCAAGGTTGCTTTATCCTACAAAGCTACCCAGTCAAATAGACGGAGAAATAAGGACATTCCATGACAATCACCGGTTAATGGAGTATTTGAAGACAAAACCAGCTCTAAAGAAAATACTTAAAAGAATCCTCCATGCTGAACAAAAGGAAAAGCACACATGTAAGGAACAGAGAAAAAACAAGCAATACTCAAATACTAGTTAACACAAGAGAGCAAGGGCAGAACCGGAACTACAAAAAATGGCAAAAATATATACACACCTTTCAATAATATCTCTTAATATCAACAGCCTCAATGCCCCAACCAAAAGGCATAGGTTTGCAGACTGGATTAAAAAGCAGGATCCTACAACTTGTTCTCTCCAAGAAACTCACCTTTGTATAAAAGATAGACATTATCTTAGGGTGAAACGTTGGAAAATGGTGTTTCAAGCAAATGGGCCTAGAAAACAAGCAGGGGTTGCTATACTAAATTCTGAGAAGGTAGACTTTAGTCCAACGTTAGTCAAGAAAGATAAGGAAGGTTAGTTTATATTGATTAAGGGCACACTCCAACAGGAGGACATTACAATCCTAAACATATATGCACCTAACATGGGGGCTCTCAAATGCATCAAACAAACACTATTAGAACTAAAGTCACAGATAACACCAAACCAAGTGGTGGTAGGTGACTTTAATACCCCACTCTCATCAATTGACAGGTCATCCTTGGAAAAATAAACGGATAGGAATCTGGACTAAATGAGGTCATAGAAGGAATGGACCTAACAGATATATATATATGTCATTTCATCCAAATGCTGCAGAATATACATTCTTTTCAGCAGCACATGGAACATTCTCTAAAATAGACTATATATTAGGACACAAAGCAAATCTTAACAAATTCAGGAAAATTGAAATAATTCCTTGCATTCTATCTGACCACAATGGAATTAAACAATAAATCAATAGCAAGAAAGACTATAGAGCACACACAAAATAATGGAAATCAAACAAGGTGCTACTAAATGATGAATGGGTCAATGAAGAAATCAAGAAGAAAATTAAAAAAAAATTATAGAGTCAAATGATAATGAGAACACAACATACCAAAATCTCTGGAACACAATGAAGGCAATCCTAAAAGATAGATTTATAGCTTTAAGTGCCTATATTAAGAAATTAGAAAGGTTGCAAGTAAATAGCCTAATGCTTCACCTTAAAGCCTTGGAAAAAGAAGAACAAGGCAAACCAAAAATCAGTAGACAAGACGAAATAATAAAAATTAGGGCAGAAATTAATGAAATAGAAACAAAAATAATCCAAAAAATTAATAAAACAAAGAGTTGGTTCTTTGAAAGGATAAACAAGATTGACAAACCCTTACAAATTCTCACCAAAACAAAGAGAGGAGAGACACAAATTAATAAAATTAGAGATAAAATGGTAACATCACAACAGATTTCAGAGAAATTCCAAAAATCATAGGGACATATGATAAAAGCATATACTCCATGGAGTATGAAAATCTGAAAGAAATGGATGATTTCCTTGATTTATATGACCTACCTAAATTAAATCAAGATGAGATTAATCACTTAAATAGACCTATTACAAGCATGGAGATCCAAACAGTTATCAATAATCTCCCAACTAAAAAAAGCCCAGGCCCAGATGGATTCACTGCTGAATTTTACCAGACCATCAAGGAAGAGCTAACACCATTGCTTCTTAAAATTTTTCAGGAAATAGAAAAAGAAGGAATTTTACCAAATTCCTTCTATGAAGCCAGCTTCACCTTGATACCAAAACCAGGCAAAGATAGAACAAAAAAAGAAAATTACAGACCAATCTCCCTCATGAACATAGATGCAAACATTTGCAACAAAATATTGGCAAACAGAATACAAGAGTATATCAAAAAGATCATTCACCCTGACCAAGTAGGCTTTATCCCAGAGATGCAGGGATGGTTCAACATATGCAAATCTATAAATGTAATACATTACTTAATGGGTTGAAGGACAAAAATCACATGATCATCTCATTAGATGCAGAGAAAGCATTTGACAAAATCCAACATCCCTTCATGATAAAAGTCCTACAGAGACTGGGAATAGAAGGAACATATCTCAATATAATAAAAGTTATTTATGACCAGCCTACAGCCAACATATTACTAAATGGGGAAAAACTGGAAGTTTTTCCACTAAAATCAAGAACAAGACAAGGGTGTCCACTGTCCCCACTTTTATTTAATATAGTTCTGGAAGTCTTAGCCATAGCAATAAGGCAAGAGACACACATAAAAGGAATACAAATTGGAAAGGAAGAGATCAAGTTATCATTATTTGCAGATGACATGATTCTATACATAAAGGACCCTAAAGACTCTACTAGCAAACTGTTAGAGCTGATAAAAACTTACAGCCATGTAGCAGGATACAAAATAAATACACAGAAATAAGTAGCCTTCCTATATGCTAACAACAAACACACACAGGATGAAATCAGAGAACCACTCCCATTCACAATTGCATCCAAAAAATAATTAAATAAATAAAGTACCTTGGAATAAACCTAACCAAGGAAGTAAAGAATCTCTACAATGAGAACTTTAAAACACTCATGCAAGAAATTGCAGAAGACACTAGAAAGTGGAAAAACATCCCTTGTTCTTGTATTGGAAGAATCAATATTGTGAAAATGGCAATCTTACCAAAAGCAATCTACACATTTAATGCAATCCCTATCAAAATTCCAGAGACATTCTTCATGGAAATAGAAAAAAACAATCCAAAAAATCATTTGGAATCACAAAATGCTCAAATATCTAAAACAATGCTGAGCAACAAATATAAGGCTGCTGGTATCACCATACCTGATTTTAAACTGTACTACAGAGCCATAGTAACAAATACAGCATGGTACTGGCACAAAAACAGATATGTAGAGCAATGGAACAGAATAGAGGACCCAGATGTAAGTCCAAGTAGCTATAGCCACCTGATATTTGATAAAAATGCCAAAAATACTCATTGGAGAAAAGACAGCCTCTTCAGCAAATGGTGTTGGGAAAACTGGATATGTATCTGTAGAAGGATGAAAATAGATTCTTCTCTCTCTCCATGCACAAGAATTAATTCCAAATGGATTAAAGACCTTAACATCAGACCTGGATCTCTGAAACTGCTAGAGGAAAAAGTAGAGGAAACCCTTCAACATATTGGTTTTGGCAAAGACTTTCTGAATTCAACCCCAATTGCTCAGGCAATAAAACCACAGATTAATCACTGGGACCTCATGAAATTACAAAGATTTTGAACTGCAAAGGTCACAGTGAATAAAGCAAAGAGGCAACCTACAGAATAGGAAAAGATCTTCGCCAGCTATATATCTGGTAGAGGATTAATATCTAGGATATACAAAGAACTGAAAAAGTTAAGTAATAAGGAATCAAATAAGCCAATCAAAAAATGGGCTATGGAGCTAAATAGAGAGTTCTCAAAGGAAGAACTATGAATGGCATATAAGCATCTAAAAAAATGTACTACATCACTAGTCATCAGGGAAATGCAGATTAAAACTATATTGAGATTCCAACTCACTCCTTTCAGATTGGCTACCATCATGAAGACAAACGATCATACATGTTGGCAGGGATGTGGAAAATGAGGAACCCTTCTACAATGCTGGTGGGAATGCAATCTGGCCCAGCCATTGTGGAAA
The DNA here is from genome assembly GCF_020740685.1 of Jaculus jaculus. NCBI lineage: Eukaryota > Metazoa > Chordata > Mammalia > Rodentia > Dipodidae > Jaculus > Jaculus jaculus. The sequence goes on along the minus strand of NC_059108.1, from coordinate 100,314,516 downwards.
TCTGTGTGGAAGTTCTGAAAACAGCTAAAGATTGATCTACCATATGACCCAGCTATAGCACTCCTAGGCATATATCCTAAAGACTCATCTCATTTCCTTAGAAGTACATGCTCAACCATGTTTATTGCTTTTCAATATTTAATAGCTGGGAAATGGAACCAGTCTAGATGTCCCTCAACTGATGAGTGGATATTGAAGATGTGGACATTTATACAATGGAATTCTACTCAGCAGTAAAGAAAAAGGAAGTTATGAAATTTACAGAATAATGGATGGACCTGGAAAGGATTATACTAAGTGAGGTAACCCAGGCCCAGAAAGCCAAGCGCCACATGTTCTCCCTCATATGTGGATCCTAGCTACAGATAATTGGGCTTCTGCTTCAGAAGGAAAATACTTAGTAGCAGAGGCCAGTAAGTGAAAAAGGAGATGTAAAGGGAAGAGAAAGGAAGGGAGGAGGGTACTTAATAGGTTGGTATTGTATATATGTAAATAGAAGGATTGGGATGGGGAGGTAATTTGATGGAGAATGGCATTTCAAAGGGGAAAATGCAGAAGGGGGGCGGGTATTACCATGGAGTGTTTTTTATAATCATGGAAAATATTAATAAAAGTTATGAAAAGAAAAAAAGTAAGCAAACAAAAAGAAAAGAGAAAAAAAAAACTGGGTTCATTCTGCCTACTGGTGCAACTACATATCTCTGTATCTCTGTGATACCTATCAAGTAACTATGCTGTTTTTCTGTGTCTAACACTGAACATTTCTAAAAAAAAAAAAAAAAATCTATCAAACAAATGGAATGAGAAGGTGCCAAAATGATAAATTGTCATGCATGTATGTTTTTGGGTTTTAATGATGAGAAATAAAGGGATTCTATGAATTTCATATATATTTATATTTTAGTCAAACCTGCAAAAGGAATTATATTCAGTATTTAGAATTCTTCTGTAAGATTGAAAACAGTGGTTCTATAGAAAGTATTCTGAATTTCATTCTGAATAGGATTAAAGCAATGATGTTTGTGATAGCTAAGGTATTGTCAACTTGATCTGTTTAGTAATCCACAGAAATCCTTTTCGTGTTGGTCTCTGAGGTTGCTTCCAGGAAAGATCAACTAAAGGAGGAAGTCCTTCCCCCAGAGTGAGCTCTTCCCCCAGAGCAGGCCACCGGCTGAGAGGGGGACTTCATATATAAGGAAGCTCTGGGTGAAAAGAGCCCCTTCCTTCTTCCCACTTGACTGCTAAAGCTGCTTGTTGCCTTTCAGTGTGGACTGAAGACCAGCGTGAACTAAAGACCAGTGTGGATCAAAACCCAGCAGCATCTCAAGAAGCCTTCAGGCCTTCCAGTGCCATCTGCAGTGCCAGATCAGGACAGCTGAGGCATCCAGCCATGTGAACTGAGCAGAAACCAGGCTCCTTGATTCTCAGGCCTTCAACTGCTGTTGTACTACCATAAAATAATCCCATAAATTCCCTTTTTAAAATAATTCATTCTAGCAGTTCTGTTCCTCTAGAGAACCATAACTAATACAATATCTTATATTATATTGCCATTCTATATTCTTCAACTTTTATAGTGAATTTCCCATAACTCATTCTAATGTTTGAAAATATTCAGAGTTAAGAAATTTCACCTTTGAATTCCAACAAATATTTTAGAAAGCAGTAAATTTTTTCACTTGTGCATGAAACTAGCTTTTCTTCTGCAATTTCTAAAAGTAAACTAAGTAGACATAATTCCTCATGGTATCTGCTAAAGTGCTTTTCCTTGGTGAGAATTATTAAGTCCTACATCAGTTCTACATGAAGGTATCTATAAATAAATATTTGGCAATAAATAAGGTTCTAATATTTAACTCAAAAAAAAAATTTGAGAGAGAGAGAGAAGGAGAATTGGCACATCAGGACCTCTAGCCACTGTAATCAAACTCCAGATGTGTGCACCATCTTTTGGCCTGGCTTCTATGGGATCTGGAGGGTTGAACATTAGTCCTTAGGCTTCACAGGCAAGTACCTTTACCACTAAGCCATCTCTCCAACCCAAATCAATAGTTTTTGTTGTTTTGAATTTTTCATTTTTTTTAACCACAGAGTTCTCCAATTATATTTCTTTGACCACCTGCATTACTATCGGACTTGTGATCTGATTTCTGATTTAATAATTCACACAAAAGTTAGGAGAGTCAGGTCTCATAATGTCTTTGAATTTCAAATCCTTTTGAGCTGTGAAGTTTATAAAATTTAAAGAACCATAGGAAGTACTTGACATATTGTAGGTATCTCCAGAACATCTTAGTTTTTAAAATCTGTTTTTTTAGTTATAGTAGAATACTAAATATTGTTTTGTATGTGCTTTTTTAAGACCATCATCTACACACCCATGTGCCATGTGGACCACTAGGTATTTTCTTATCTGCTAACTCCATTTGTCGTACTACAGAGTATTATAGTTACAGTTGTGATTTACTTCTGAAGACATTTCTGTAAATGGAAGGAGCCCAGAGGAGGCTGGGGAGATTGCTCAATGGGTAAAGTCTTTGTCATGCAAGCTTGAGGACTGAGCTTGAACCCTTAGCACCCACATAAAAGCCAGTGTGCATCTGTAATCGCAGCACTGGGAAGGCATAGAGAGGAGTATTCTTAGGCCTTGCTTGCCTGCTAGTGTAGCCAAATTAATGAAATTTAGGTTCAGTGACAGACCATGTCTCAAAAAATAAGGTGGAAAGCAAATGAGAACAATACTGATGTTGGCCTTTTTTCTCTTCCTACACACACACACACACACACACACACACACACACACACACACACACACTTATGCAACTACCCAAGTTGTGGTCATCCTCAAAATAAAACCCACATATGCACACATTTATCACACACCACAGGCAAAAAATAAGAGACACCCAAACTAAAACATAAAGTATGTCAGGGAAATATATGAGCTATTCAAGGTCTCTATGTGAATGTTTATTGCATGTTTAAATTTATGAAATTTTATAAATTAAAATATAGAATATTTTTACATAAGAACAAGCTTATATGTGACTTGTTCAAACCAGTATAAACCTTTTATAATGTAAAAGCACAATTCCATATTGTACTGGTTCACAAATATATACAAATATTCTCACAAATGAAAATCACAGACAGGTCCTTGGGAGAATGCTCATTGCTAAAAATACCTCTGGCCTGGGATTAATTCCTTAGCCACTCACATTAAACTAGATGGGTATTTGTGGTACGAGACCCCAGCACAATAATAGACTTTGGCAATCAGAAAATGGTAGGAAAATTGAAGTAAAAATAATAATAAAATTATGTATGGAATGACTGGATACTTCATTTAGATTTATTATTTAGTTATGATTAAATATTAAATTATCATTAAAAGTAATATTTTAAGATGTGTAAAGTTAAATAAATTGCTATATAATTGACTAGCCCTAAGAAAGAAAAGGAAATTTCAGTAAAAATGCAGAGTTGGAAAAGGTTTTATATATTTGATTATTAAATAAATTTTTAGATTGCTATCATAACTCATACACAGGAAATTATTATTATTAATTTAAACAAAGCACTTTCTAGTGTCACTGCCCTCTCTGTTCTTGTAGCTATGGTAAGCAGCCATATTTTAGCTTATTGCCTCATCAGCACTGCCCTAGGAATTGTTTAAATGAAGAGTGATCCCTGACAAGGCTACCATCTAGTGGTAATTAATTTAAATTTAGACAGCTCAGTATTCTCCAGGGAAGAAGCCTATCTAATTCTGGTACAGAAACAAAATTTATATTGCTGAATACTTGATATAAGAAAAGTATGAAGTCTTAAATTAATGATGTAACCTACTCCTTCACTTCAAATCCTGTCATGGGCAGATGTGTAAATGAATCTGAGCACTGTCAAAATAGTGTTACTTAATTTTATAGATGATGAAAAACATGATTGACAAATGCTGCTTAGCATTTCCATTATATATTTATAGATTATCATATAGATTAAAACTGTTCAATTCATTGCTCATTATATTACAGAAGATTGAATAGTTATCTTTTGTAGATTGGTAGGAGTAAAAAGATGAGAAAAATCAGAAATGCCTTTTGGGGTAAGTGGGTAGAGAAGGACGTTTCAATCAACTATTTATATAGAACACAACAAAAGTTTTAAAACCATGACTGTTCAGAGCGAACTTGGTGGTGTTTAGAATTTTGGACAAGGCAGCATGCAATACGTATGTAAATGATTTTCGTGGCAAAACACATCCCACCCTAGAACTCCATGTACTTGGAATTGAGCAAAAGATCTCATGAGACTTCACACTCAATTACAAAGAACTCTAAAGGGTACCTTTATGCTGGTTTTCTCAATTAATTACAGCAAGTGTCACCCTAGACAGATTGCAGCAGTTAATTGAATTTGACAGGTTAACTTGAGAGCCCTTTGTACAGAAAGCACTAGGGAGTCAAGGCAAGCAAACACTCTGCCCTAGCCAGAACTAGACAGAAAACACCAGCTTCAAGTGAAAACAAAACAAAAAAAGTGGAGCTATCCCTAGCAGTTGGAAATACTTCTCTCCAAAATAAGACAACCAGTGAGGTGAGGTGCATTTCATTATTACATTCTAGTGGACCTTTCAATTGGCTTGTATTTTAGGAATTTCATTTTTTTTTAATTACACAAAGCTGCTTGTTTTACCCTTCTAATAATATTTGTTGTGTTGGTCCTATTTCCCTACTTCATGCCCCCCACTGGCCCCTTTCCTTTCTCCAGTAGCCCACTTCTGCTTTCATGTTACATGCATTCCCCTACCCTCTTCTCTTGACCCAAAGACCTCTTTTTCTCTTCTTGTGGTGATCTCCTTTCTAGTGTCATGAGTAATTCAAGTATTTCTCAACTAAGCAGTTTTAGAAAATATTTGGAGATAGTTTTAGATTACTTTAATAGTTTTATACAATTAAAGTAAATTGTTATCTCAGTTTTTACTAGTAGGTATATCCAAAACCCATAGTCAGACAGTATGAAGTTCAAGATTGATGTCATATTTCCTTCTTCACAATTTAAAAGTTATCACATTTTTCTGCATTTCTGATTTTTATCAAAACAGTGATATCAAAACCATCTAATTTTAACTTGTTCATTTTCTTTCATTACCAATGCTTTATTCTGCAGATGTTCCAGAAAGTTCTTCTCTAATGTTATTATTTTTCTAAATTTGAGTTGTATCACAATCTCTTCTGGTAAATAATAATCTATTTTTTTAAAAATATCTGTATGTAACATTGCAGCATTCATTCTGGTTCTCTGTGTTCCTGCCTTAGGCCCATCCCCTGCACAGACGTTACATGACTTTTTTTTCTAAAAGTTAAGTAATGATTTTTTTTATTTCTAAAAGACTATTGATTATGTAAATTTTATGAATTAATTTGAAATTTATATAGACACATGTAAGTTAGTGATCATGTGATCATTGTACTAAGGAGTGTAGTTCTAGAGGAATCCTGATAACATAAAATCAAAATCAAATTGAATTCTAAAAGGAATTCTAAGCAGAATAGAAAAAGAAAACAAAAGAAATAGGACTGAACAATCAGACAGAGATCAAAAGGAAGCAAATACCACAATTGTAGAAAAGCTTAGTCGCATCAACACAACACTGACTTGACATGGTTAAATATTCCAACTATAAAGTTTAGACTACATGAAAAGAGCTAGGCAACTCTATGGTGTCTAATATGGGTGCTTAAAGTCCCAAGATGAAATAAGATGATAAGTAAAACTGTACAATGAAAATAGTATTCAAAAGAAAGCTGGATTGCTTGTCTTATGAAAAAAAAAAAAGTGGATTTCAAGTGAAGGAATACAACAGGAGAATAAAATCATTTCAAAAAGATAATAGTAAATTTAAAGCAAACATGGGCAGACCCCCAAAAGCAAAATTTCAGATATGTCCGGAAAATTCCAGCAGAACTATAGGAAGCAGACAACACAGTCATAGCTGCATATTTTATCCTTCAACCCGTTTATGTAATGTATTACATTTATAGATTTGCGTATGTTGAACCATCCCTGCATCTCTGGGATAAAGCCTACTTGGTCAGGGTGAATGATCTTTTTGATATATTCTTGTATTCTGTTTGCCAATATTTTGTTGAGAATATTTGCATCTATATTCATGAGGGAGATTGGTTTGTAATTTTCTTTTTTTGTTCTATCTTTGCCTGGTTTTGGTATCAGGGTGATGCTGGCCTCATAGAAGGAGTTTGGTAGAATTCCTTCTTTTTCTATTTCCTGGAAATGCTTAAGAAGCGATGGTGTTAGCTCTTCCTTAAAAGTCTGGTAAAATTCAGCAGTGAATCCATCCGGGCCTGGGCTTTTTTTAGTTGGGAGATTATTGATAACTGTTCGGATCTCTATGTTTGTTATAGGTCTATTTAAGTGATTAATCTCATTATGATTTAATATAGGTAGGTCATATAGATCAAGGAACTCATCCATTTCTTTCAGATTTTCATACTTTGTGGAGTATATGCTTTTATAGTATGTCCCTATGATTTTTTGATTTTCTCTGGAATCTGTTGTGAGGTTACCTTGTTCATCCATGATTTTATTAATTTGTGTCTCTCCTCTCTTTCTTTTGGTCAGATTTGCTAAGGGTTTATCAATCTTGTTTATCCTTTCAAAGAACCAACTCTTTGTTTCATTAATTCTTTGGATTGTTCTTTTTGTTTCTATTCATTAATTTCTGCCCTAGTCTCTATTATTTCTTCCCGTCTACTGATTTTTGGTTTGCCTTGTTCTTCTTTTTCCAAGGCTTTAAGGTGAAGCATTAGGTCGTTTACTTGTGACCTTTCTAATTTCTTAATATAGGCACTTAAGGCTATAAATTTACCTCTTAGAACTGCCTTCATTGTGTCCCAGAGATTTTGGTATGTTGTGTTCTCATTATCATTTGACTCTATAAATTTTTTGATTTCCTTTTTGATTTCTTCATTGACCCATTCATCATTTAGTAGTGTATTGTTTAGTTTCCATGATTTTGTGTATGCTCTATAGCCTTTCTTGCTACTGATTTGTAGTTTAATTCCATTGTGGTCAGAAAGAATGCAAGGAATTATTTCAATTTTTCTGAATTTGTTAAGATTTGCTTTGTGTCCTAATATATGGTCTATTTTAGAGAATGTTCCATGTGCTGCTGAAAAGAATGTATATTCTGCAGCCTTTGGATGAAATGTCCTGTATATATCTGTTAAGTCCATTCCTTCTATGACCTCATTTAGTCCAGATGCCTCTCTGTTTATTTTTTCCAGGGATGACCTGTCAATTGATGAGAGTGGGGTGTGAAAGTCACCCACCACCATTGTGTTTGGTGTTATCTGTGACCTTAGTTCTAATAGTGTTTGTTTGACGAATTTGGGAGCCCCCATGTTAGGTGAATATATGTTTAGGATTGTAATGTCCTCCTGTTGGAGTGTGCCCTTAATCAATATAAAGTGACCTTCCTTATCTTTCTTGACTAACGTTGGACTAAAGTCTATCTTGTCAGATATTAGGATAGCAACCCCTGCTTGTTTTCTAGGCCCATTTGCTTGAAACACCGTCTTCCAACCTTTCACCCTAAGGTAATGTCTATCCTTTGTAGAAAGGTGAGTTTCTTGGAGACAACAAATTGTAGGATCCTGCTTTTTAACCCAGTCTGCGAATCTATGTCTTTTCGTTGGGGCATTGAGGCCATTGATATTAAGAGATATTATTGAAAGGTGTGTATTTATGTTTGCCTTTTTTTTTTTTTTTTTTTTGTGGTTCTGGTTCTACCTGTGCTCTCTTGTGTTAACTAGTATTTGAGTATTGCTTGTTTTTTCTAGGTTCCTTATATGTGCACTTTTCCACTTCTTCATCATGGAGGATTCTATCAAGTATTTTCTGTAGAGCTGGTTTTGTCTTCAAATACTCCTTTAACCTGCTTTTGTCATGGAATGTCCTTATTTTTCCGTCTACTTGAATGGATAACTTTGAAGGATAAGGTAACCTTGGTTGACAGTTGTTATCTTTCAGAACTTGGAATATATCACCCCAAGCCCTTCTGGCTTTAAAAGTTTGTGTTGAATAATCTGCTGTGATCCTGATGGGCTTACTTTTGTAGGTAACTTGAGTTTTCTCTCTAACTGCTTTCAATATTTTTTCTTTGGTGCGTGTGTTTGGAAGTTTGATTATAATATGGCGAGGAGAGGTTCTTTCCAGGTTTTGTCTGGCTGGGGTTCTAAAGGCTTCCTGTATCTGTATTGGCACCTCTTTCCCAATTTGGGGGAAATTTTCTTCTATGATTTTGTTGAAGACACCTACTATGCCTTTTGAGTGAAATTCTTCTCCTTCTACTATGCCCTGAATTCTAATATTTGATCTTTTCATAGTGTCCCGAATATCTTGAAATTCCCACTCATACTTTTCTATAAGTTTGTCTTTCTCTTTGTTGGCCTATATTAGATCTGCCACCTGGTCTTCTAGCTTAGATATTCTATCCTCTCCTTCATCCATTCTACTGGTGAGATTTTCTACAGAGTTTTTTATTTCATTAACTGTGTTCTTCATTGCTAGTAATTCTGAGGTTTTTCTTTATTATTTCTATTTCCTTATTTATGTCTTGTATTGCCTTCTTTATTTAATGAAATTGATGTCCTGCATCTTCTTTGATTCCTTTGATTTCCTCTTTACGTTCCTCTTTGACTCCTTTGATTTGTTCTCTGACTTCTTTGAATATATTTACAATCATTCTTTTGAAATCTTTTTCAGGCATTTTCTCTAACTCGTTCTCACTGGAGGTCATTTCTGATGCATTAATACTTTTAGGTGGATTTATATTGTCTTGCTTTTTAGTGTTTCTTGTGTTATAATGTATATATTTTTGCATCTTGGATTAAGTTAATGCTTGGATTTTCTAGCTAGCTGTGTATTCTTAGCTGTATCAATTGATTTGATGTTATATATTTTCAGGGTAGGAGCTTAAGGTGTTAGATGTGGCTCTTAAGACTCTGAGAGTATCTACAAAGGTGCTCCTAGGGGTTGCGTTTCCCTGCTATGGGAGTATTCAAGTAGACTGAGTGGCATAAAACACCAGTAGATTCTAAAAGTTAACTAAACACTGTACCCATTCAGTCAAAAACAGCCCCAAGTATGTATGCTAGAGTAGTTATTATAACAACCAGATCCTCTATCAACACAGAGGTTAAGATTTCTGGTCTGTTGAAGGATCCCAGTCAGCTTGTGACCAACTGAGACCCTTCCCTGCTGCAAACCCAGTTACCTTGGATGAGTTTGGTCTCAGTCAAATTGCTGCCTGGGTTGTCAGGCTGCTGTTCTGATTTCTGGAGCTGGGCACTGGATTTTCCTGCGGGGCAAACCAAGTCTGGCAACTGTGGCCCTGCAGATCAGCACCCCCGCTGCTGGAACTGCTGTTGCTTCTGGGTCTGCTGTTTTTGCCGCTCCTGGGTCAGCTGCTGCTGGGGCCGCTGGTACCGGTTCTGAAGCTGCTGATGTTGCTGCCAAACTCTGCTCCTGCTTGGGTCCCACTGTCGGCTCAAGTTGGCGTGGCCGGGTGCCGGGACACTGCTCTGTTTGCCAGAGCTGGGCTCAGGTGGTGGGGGAGGGGAGGGAGCCACAGCTGCTCTGGTTCTCTCGCTGTTCCACATGTTCTTCTGCCTCGCATTCTGCTCCTCTGCTGCTCACTGCCACTCTCTCTTCACGTTTCCTGAGTTGCGGAGAGCGCGGTGTGAGTGTAAGCTCCCGCACCTGGCTTTTCCTGCGGCTGGAGCCGAGCCTGGTGGCTTTCTGGTGCGCCCCGCCACCGCTGCGGTTGGCAGAGCTGCCAGGACCGCTTTTGCCGGCCTATGTGGGCTCTGGATGCTCTGGATCTCTCCTACTTCTCCACTGCCGCTTCAGTTTCCTATACACCTCACTTTTTAGTAAAACTGTGTATTTTGCTGAGGTTTTTTGGTCTTTTTCCCCCCAGGCTGCTTTGGCATGGTACCTACGCCGCCATCTTAACCGGAAGTCCATAGCTGCATATTTTAATACTCCTCTTTCTAGAACACTCAGGAAATAGTAAAACTACAGATAATTCAAACAATGCTATCATCCACTTTAGCCTACTTGACATTTCTAAAATATTGCTTTGAATATGTACAGTTCAAGTGCATATAGAAAATGCTAAGGCCATAGCATAATTTGAAACAATTTTAAGAGTGAAGTCTTATAGTGTGGGGTTTCTAGGTAGGGTTAGCTAGTTCAGTTAGAACTGAATTATCCCTTTTCATTCACACACACACACACACACAGAGAGAGAGAGAGAGAGAGAGAGAGAGAGATCACCTAATGTATAATTAATAACCTTCTGATTATAAATAATACATTTTGAGATCCTTTAATATCAATCAAGAATTTAAAGAATATGATGTTGAGGAACATACTTGTAAGATACATTGTGATAAAAGATAAGACAAAAAAGTAAATAAAAATTCTTACATATCAATAAAGGAAAACAACACATATAAATGGGAAAATATTTAAATATATTACAAAGGATGATATATCAATGACCATAAATAAAAGTGCAGGAATGGCTAGTGAAATATAAAAATCTGTTTCACACTAATAGACAATTACTGATAAAGAAATTACAAAATATAATCACAATGAAAGGGTGAGGAGATAGCTCAATTGATATAGAGCTTGCATCACAAGCATGATTGCTCCACTTTGATCCCCAGAACTCACATAAAATTGTCAAGTATGGTGGTGCATGCCTGTAATCCCAGTGTTCGGCAGGTGGAGACAGGAGCAGTCCCAGAGCTCACCAGCCAGCTGGTTTAGGCTAATTAATTTAGGTCAGTGAAATTAAGCAGTGAATGACCCTATCTCAGAAAAGATGGATGGTGTTCCAATGGAATCTTACTTAGGGTTGTCCTCTGGCCTCCACCCACAAACATGCACAACACATGTGCTCTTGCACACACATGAACATGTACATATATGCATAAAAAGCAAACAATAATGAAATAATGTAACCATGAAAGTTGCTTAAAGAATGACAGCACTCATGTGTGATGAAGATACAAAAGACCTGATGCCCTCATGTATTACTCATAGTACAATACCGGTATCATACACTTAGCTTTGGAAGGAGTTTGCTGATTTCTAATAATCAGCCATGTGGCTTGAAAGGACTTTTCCAAGAAGATATGAACACATTTATTCACAAAACAAGTAAAAATAAGTTCATAATTTTTTTCAAAAAAGCTTAAAACAGGAATCAAATAAAATATTTATCAACAGAATATACTAATGTTTAATTCATATTATTCATATCAGTCAGATTTTTTAAATAAATTGTAATACTGACACACACAGCATTCACATTGGGAATACATCTTGAGAATATTTTGTAGAATAAAGAAAGCCAGACACAAAAGAACAAATAATTTTGAGTGCATTTCACTTGACTTTTAAGGACAGGTAAAACATTGTGATAGGAATCAAAAGAGTTATTGTGGTTTCTACAAAGGGGGCAGAAGAGAAATCTCTCAGTAATATAAATATTGTATTCCTGATTGTGGTGGAGTTTGAGTAAAACATGTCCATGCATTTCATTCTAAGTAAAACTTCCTTTAACTATAAAATAGTTAAAAATGTAAACTTTGATTGGTACTATAAGCTATAAATTATTATACGCTAGAAGGTATACAAGTGAAAATCAAATAAATATATTATTTTTATATTTATATCAGATAATTATTTAAATAGTAACAATACTTCTGCTGATGACAACATACTTTTCTAAGTGGGCTGACATGCTCTTTCTGAAAATAATCTCAAATTTAATAAGTCAACTTTATAAGTAGGACGTGAGAGAAAAATTTGACAATCATGTAAATCCCTTGGATATTTTTAAAAATAAATGTTAAGAAACTGACACTATCTGTGGGTCCCTGGATCCTTGGGTCCATGGTTTCCGAAAGCAACCACTTTCTGGAGGCAGTGTCTGTGAATAGCTCATTTATTCAATAGGGGAGTGGGTTTATAAGGAGTTGAGAGTGGGAAGATGCTCCTAAGCGGATTGGTGGGTTCAAAGATTGCTTCGCATGCCATTCCAGCATATAGGGAGAGAGTCAGGTGATCTACATAGTAGCAGGAAGAGGGTCACATGGGGATGGGCTGTGTGAAGGCTGCTGGCTGACAAGAAGTTTCCTAGGCAACTTGCCAAAGGTCGCAGGGCTCTAGACAAAGCCTAAGTTTAGGTGTATGAGGTTTGGAGAGGGAGTGGCCTGTAGTCCGGGGTCCTTAGCCATGCCTGGCAGCTCAGGCCCCTCTCCTGAAGGCTCCAGCCTGTGCCCGGCATTGCCAGACAACTATCCATACCAGAATAATCTTAGTGGTTCAGCATTTAAGTGGCAAATCATTTGGAAATAACCATTAAAGACTTTTATATTTTTAGGAAGAACATACTTCAAATGAATACATTATGTGTTGGTACCATCTTTTTCTTCCTTCTTGCTCAATTCTGCTGGGGGCCCTCCTCAGTAGGTTGCTGGTATTCCCTATGGAGGTGTGGGATATGTGCTGTGAAAGCAGCAGTCATGCCCCAACCTGTGAATCTTATAATCTTTCCACAAAATTCCCTGAGCCCTGGTGGGTGTGTTTTAAGTCTACTTCACTGATGACCTCTTGGGAGCCTCTGGATTTCTTCTTTGGTATGTATTGAATATCCTCAGCATCCATCTTCTTCACCCTAGTGCTGAGTGTCAGGCTCACCATGGAAGCAGAACTCTAGTTCATCTCCCTGTTTCCTTTATGATTTCACCTGGGCCCAGGCTGAAGTGGGAGGGGTGGTTTATTTCCTCAGGTCTCAATATCTTAGATTTTTCAAAAAGGGGGGTGAAGTCACCATGGTTAAATTGGAAAGCTAGGGAGATTTTGATGAATGTAGCCCCTCTTTTAACCAAAAGCTAGTGAAAGCTTGACATTAGAGGACAAAATCATCATCTCTGTAGGATTCTGACATGGTTCCCAGTTCCAGATATAGATTCCTTTCCCCTGAGCTCATCTCTTAACCAATCAAAAACTCATTGGTTACTCATCAAGGCTGTGTGCCACCATTGCACCCGGCTGTACTTCTTCTTGTCAGGCTGGTTGCTTCTCAGTAGCTTAGACCCATGTTTGGTAACATCATTATTGGCCACTTTTTCCCAACAGCTCATGTAATTTCTTTCTAGCACTAGATGGGCTGTCTGAGGACTGGCTCTTTTCTGGATTTCAGCCATGTCTCACCATGCTCTGTGTTGGCAGCTTTTGATGGCTTCAGCAGTAGGGTCTTCCATTTTATCTCAGGCGGGTAAGCACATGCTTTGACAGAAGCCTGTCTTGTTTTGGGGATGTCATAGGTCTCTCCAATTAACAGGTCAATGTGGGTAGCACCTATTTCTGTACTGGAAGTTATAGGGCAGAGCCCAAAATTTTGAAGGTCAGATTTTATCCCACCCTCTCCAGGGTCTTTCTTTGCAGACGTGCTCCCCCCCAACTCCTGTTGTGTGTTATACCTTTTAGTCTTCCTTAAAGAAGAAATGTTTCTATTGTACTGTGGTAGAAAAGAAGCTAAAAGTTGAACAGATTCATTGAGGTACTGTAAGAGTTAATTGTTGTGGAGCTAAAACTTATCTTTGTGAGTGGGGGTGGGGGGGTGGGGGGGGATCCCAAAGAAGGAACTGTCCATAAAGAGCCCAAAGGGATAATAAGAAAAGACAGAATAAGAAAAGACAGTTTAGGCTAATACAAAGTAAAATGAAGTTCATTGTCAGGGTAGCCTGACTGGAGAAATGATTGATATGCAAATTGCCACATCTTGTTTGTTCATTTACCCATCCCCTTGGCTATGAAAACTATAAAATAGAAATAAAATCTAAGCGCAGGGCCAAAGCTTCTTTGGAGGTCTATCTCAAGCTTTTTGGCGCCAGGGTAATAAGCTCCTCTATTTTCACTCATTCTGGCATTGAAGTGGTCTTTCCAGAAAATTTCTACAATGTCTCTGGAGGCCCCAGCAAAATTTTCCTTTGCCATGACCCAGGTTGGTCAGAAAGGACTGCTACTCCTGGACCTCCCAGTCTGCCAAAGCTCCCTGTAGCTAGAAAGCATGTGCCCCTGACATGATTGCAGGGTCCCCTTCCAGGTGGCCCAAGGAGACTGTGAAGCCCTGGAGCAGTGTTCCTGAGTGGAAGAAGACAAAGCTAAGTCAGACATCCAGACCAAGTAAGAATTCCCTGGGGAAACTGGAAATTGGGATTGTGACTAGTCAGGTCTGGAGGAGCCAGCATGGACTGATCCCTACAAGAGGAGGAATCTCTGAGCCTTTATTCTGCTGTGAGGTGACAGCACTCTTCCCTCAGCTTGTCTGGTGGCATTTGGTCTCAGTAACTAGCTAGATAAGACCAATGTTGCTTGGTCTCTGTAATAAGCTCAGTCAGGGTTATGAATACGATTAGATAAGAAAAATTGTTTAAATGAATGAATGAATGAGGGGGAGATGGTCATCTGGCTTCTATTTAAAAAGTGCACTTTATATGAATGTGTGTACAAGTATGCCCTAAATCCAATCATATACCTACCAGAAGGGGAGGGAAAACCCCTCCATCCTTGTAGAGAAGGATTATGCTGTCCTCTGTCCCTCAGGGTCAAAAGGTCAACCAGGAATAGCTAAATTCTGGGGCCAGTCCCAGGCAAATGCTAGAAACTTGGCGAAATTCATTTGTCTTGCTTTCACATACTGCATCTGGGGTAGATCTCCAAGGCAAGGATGAAATGGGGACTACACATGAGCAGGCACCTGTACTTGCAATGTGTCATTTAGCGTTTCCCCAGCAGGGCTTGACCTATATGATGGCCCTGAAATAGGAAAGGGGATCTGCCACCCAAGTTTTATTGGACAGGAAGATAAGGCACAAACCTCTCTGGGCTTATGCCACCCCCAGGGAAATCTGATGGTTCTGCTTTCTTGGATTCCTTGCCTTGCAGAGCCAGGGGGAGCTGCAGGCACAGGGAATCTCAGGGTCCTGGTCCCACATGATGAGGGGTGAGTCCCAAATTGCTATGGACAGATGGAACTTCTTATAAGACATGTGTTATTTAAATTTACTTTGTCTCTTTATGCTTCTATGGAACTGCTAATCGACAACAGTCCTAATATTTGTGTTTAGATTGAGAAGTAGTCACTACTGAGTTTGTCAGACAATTTCTAAAACTTCTTTTAATAATGTTCTAATCTGCTTTAATATTTTTAAGATATGTGTTAGTAAGCTGATAAAAAGGGGTTCAAAAATCAACAAATGATAAAATTTATATGTATATTCTCAGTAAAAAAATGTAAGTCAAGTATGGTCTACTCTATTATAAAAGATTATTTCAAGGAGCCTTTTGAGGGCAAAAGAGAAAAAAAACACTTAAATGGTTATATTAAAAGGTCTTATAAGGGCAATAAACATTTTGCTGGTAACTATAATGAGATAAACTAGATTAAAAGATAAACTGAAGAAGAAACTTTGAATGTTAGATATTAAATGTTTGATAAAGAAGAGTATCACAGAATGGTTACACAGATTATAAGGTAATATGTAGATGAAGGTATGAATAAACTTAAACAGAAAGCTTAAAGACAAAGTTGATTGACTAAGTCTTCAAGTGATTGATAAGGTAACAGCCTACTTGAGATTAAGATGACTATTAGCTTAGAGCTTGTATCAGACTAACAAATGATGGTCCTAGCTGGTTTCAGGATATTGTGATATTTAGGTTGTAAATTTCACACTAACTTACTGATATTAATTTGATCATAGAAACAGTTATAAGGTTATAAGAGACTGGCTTTAAAATTCTCAACCAAGTTTGCTATGTTCCTCTATTTGTTAACCTTTTACTATTTAATAGGGATATTGTGTGTTTAAAAAAAAAAAAAAAACAACACTGTAATCTTAAGATGGTTCCTATCTTGTTCACACTGTTTTATTGGATGATTATCACTGACATTATTGTCTAAGGTAATTTATTCATTGTGACTGCTCTTAGGGAAACTGAGGAAACTCTTCCTGTTTTAGGAAAGCCTGAAGTATACAAACAATAATAGTATAGTTTGTGTAGGCTTCATATATTCTATCAGTTGTAATGTCAGCCATAAATCAGTCATATCAGTTATATGTCATAATCAGTCATAAATATTGCCTTATGTTAAGTTTATAAATGGTTCAATGATTAAAGGTACTTGATGATACCACTTACGTCTATCTTAATGTTTCTAATGTATGTTAAAATCAGACTAATTTAGCTCAACAATTACCAGGTTTGTCTTTTTTCTTAAGCTATGAATAATCAGTCTGAGTCAAGGTCTTACTTAACTAATTATCTCATGTCTTGGATCTTAAATTCATTGCTTATAGTTATAGTGATACTTAAGACATGATCCCTGCTCTAAAAAAATGGTCTTAAATGCTGCTGTTCTGCTTCCCATTGTGGAGTAATTAGTACCTACATAGGTATACAGACTAGCCAAAGTTGTTTTCAAACACAGATGCCAAGTTTTTATACTGTCTTATCTTTTCCTGATATTCAGTTTCTAGATTAAGTCAACTGATTTAAATTTGTGGATAAAATATTGTTTCCAGGGCTGCTAACATGTTCTGCCTATACTTATAACTGACAGATACCTGATAAAATGTGCATGATTTCTATGTTCCAGATATAGTTTACATTGTCACCTGACAACTAAACTTAAATGCTATTCAGAATGGTTTTAAACTATTGTGTCATACTATGATCAGATTTGCTTTGTTAATCAGATATGTTCTTCATCTTTTTAACTAAATCTATTTTTCTAATCAGATATGTACAGTTTCTTTGAGTGATTAATAGCCATATGTAAAAGCCAAGGTTAGAAACATCAGCATTAAAAGGATAGCCAATATTTTGGTTTCTTCTCCTAGGTCAGAAGGCCACAGGAGACAACGGGGCACTTGCTAACTTCCAGCCTCTTGTAAGTTGCCTGTCTTCTTCATTAGGGAAAATATGGAGACCTGTAGATGGACTCAAACTATCTGCAACAGGAGAGTCACATATAAGGAAAATCAGTCGTCCAGGCTTCCCAAAAGAGAGAGGGCCACTTGGTTAGCACAACCTTGATTTATCCTAGCAGATGACAACTCTGAGAGTCATAGAACTCCTCACAGGTCCCTAAAGTCTCTCCTACAGAGCCAAGAATGATCTCTAAAATATAATACATAGTTAATTTTTGCTGTCTACATGGTCTTAAACACCCAGTAAGAGAATATAGCAATAATATATTACAATATAAACCAAGATTCAGACAAACAGACTCCCATGCCTGATGCTGGCTTACAGTACTAAACTATTAACTCATGCCTCCTGCCTCTGCCTGGCCCTGATTAGTCAGCCACTGTTTACCTTTAAATCAAAGATCCAAAATTGTCCTCAATGATTATGTTTACCTGACAGTTATTAATTGTATTAGTCCAATCTTTCTCTTTGACATGTATTATTAAAAGGAGGCATGGACAGATCTCACAGCCAAGCCCTAAATACATTTAGGGCAAATCTAGATCCTTGCCCTAAAGTGTAAAATCAATTTAGAGTTCTGACTATTTGTACTTGCTAATGTTGGTGGTGCAGGATGTTTGATGATATCTCTTTGTGGTGCTTTGATTCAGGTGTCCCCCATAAACTTACATGTTCTGAATGCTATATTCCCAGCTGATAGAGATTTGGGAATTAATGCCTCCTGAAGGCAGAGTATTGTTGGGAGTGGGCTTACGGGTGTTATAGCTAGTTTCCCCATGTCAGTGTTTGGCACACCTTCCTATTGCTATTGTCCATCTGATGTTGGACAGGGGTTGATGTCCACCCTCTGCTCATGCCATCATTTTCCCTGCCATCATGGAGCTTCCCCTGAAGTCTGTAAGCCAAAATAAACCTCCTTTTTTTCCCTAATAGCTGCTCTTGTTTGGGTGATTTCTACAAGCAATGTGAACCTGATTGCAACAGTAAAGTGGTACCAAGGAGTAAGATTGCTCCTAGACACTTGTGTGGCTTTGGCCTTTTGGAGCTGAATTTCAAGAGGAATGTGGAAGGATTTGAAACCTTGGCCTAAGAGATACCTTGTAGCACTGTAAATATAGCCTGATGGACTATTGTGGTCAGTGTTGAAAGGACTGAATTCAGTAAGAGCTATGGACTATGAGGATTGGCTTATGAGGGTGAAAAAGAGCTCTACTTGGATGCAGCTAGAAGCAGTTTGTATGAGAGGTTTGTTGTTATACCAGTCTCCTGAGAACTTGTGCAGGTTTGCATTGCCTAGAAATGGACTGCTGTGAGCAGAGGGATATGACACAGAAAACCAAAACAAAACAAAATCGTTGGGCCTAAACTGCTGCCCATTCACCAGTAAATTTTTTGAGAGATAACAACTATTGAGATTGGCCAGCTCACATGCACTGGGAAAACATGAAGAATGTAGACTCTTTTGAAGGGGCCTGAATGATCAAGGAGTGTCCTGTTCTTCAAAGTCTGTGTTATTCCCCTACCCTCCACTCCCCACCCTGATTAACAAATTTGCATCCTACCTGGTATTGTGGAGTATAAGAAATTCAGGAAAGAAAGGGTCATTGAGTTTTCAACATGGTCTTGTGTTTTGAAATGGCCATAGGCAATGTGAAGCAGGTTTGCTGAAGGACTGCATGGAGACCCCACAGGGCTATGAAGATGAACTGTGGATTGCAGTGGAGACCCACTGGAGATGCCAAGACCACAAGATGGCTGCCAAGAATAGCAGCATGCCCCAGATGAAGTTTTACAGGACTGTGAGTAGCTTAGCTTGAGGGGCAGAACTGGAATACCAGAGACTTGTTGCTGGTTAAAATTATGGGACTTGGATATTTGCCACTGACAAGTGTTGTTGGACTTGAAGCTACAGAGTTTGATGTTTGCCCTGTTGTTTTACATAGTGTATTGGCTGAACATTTCTTTGCTATGCTCAATGCCATCTTTTGTAGTATGGATATTTATTCTGTGTCACTAAGGGTTTTGGGGTTTCAGGGGGATTTTTTTGGTATTATGGCTCAGTTAAAAAAAAAAAAAACTTGGGGTATCTGGTAAAGATATAGATACCACACCAAAGCAGCCTAGGGAGGAAAAAGCCAAAAAAACAGAACAAAACAAAAAAACCAAAAAACAGCAAAATACCCACTTTTACTAAAAAGTGAGGTGTATAGGAAATGGAAACAGCAGTGGAGAAGTAGGAAAGATCCAGAGCCTGTACAGGCCAGCAGAAGCTCCTCTGGTGGGGCGAGTCTGCATGCCAGACTGCAGCGGCAGAGCTCGGCTTGAGCCACAGGAAAAGCCAGGCGAGTGGATTTTCCACTCACACTGGAGCTCTCTGCAAACTCAAGAAACATGAAAGGAGAATGGCAGTTACCAACGAAGGAGCAGATCACAAGGTAGAAGAATGAGTGGAACAGCAGTCGGCGAACCAGAGAAGCATTGGGTCCCCCCCCCTTTCCCACCACCAGTGGCCAGCCCTCAGGAACACAGCAGCAGTCCAGGGACCCAGCCACACCTACTTGAACTGACAGAACACCAAAGAGGGACCCAATCAAGAGCACAGCTGAGACCAAAATCATCCCAAAAGGTAACTGGGATTACACCAGGTTAGTAACTACCTAATAAACCAGGTATATATGCCTGAACCAGAAATGATAATTGCACCTTCTATATCGGGATAAACTATATGATAAATTGGATGGATGTTCAAATTTTCCATTCTTAAATAAGCTGTATTTTGGTCTTGTTATTTGTTGCTTCTTGAATTATAGTGGCTTTATTTACTCTTCTGTTATACATTAGGGAAAGGTCTCACCTGTTCACAAGCTGACTTGGAACCCTCTGCAGACCAGAAATCTTAACCTCCTTGTTGTGAGGATTAAGGGAGTGGGTGAAGCACCACATAGCCTAAGGGACAGACAGAGGGCCTGGTTGTCATAATACCTACTCTTGGATAAAGACAATGTGCTGTTTTGCACTGAATGTGTACATTGTATAGTTAAATTTTAGAATCTTCCTGTGTTTTGTTCCACTTAGCCTACTTGAATATTCTCATAGCAAGGACACCCAACACCTATAGTCACTTTTGTAGATACTTTGAGAGTCTTCAGGGCCACACCTAGTGCATTAAGCTCTTACCCTAAAGATATACAACATCAGATTGATTGATACATCTCATAATACCAATCTAACTGGAAAATCCAATCATAAAATAATCTAAGATGCAAATATATATAAATAAATAAATAAATATATAATATATATATTTTACATATATAATTATATATATTATATATAATATAATATACATATATATAAATATATATATAATATCACAAGAAACACCCCAAAACAAGACAATATAAATCCACCAAAAAGTATTAATACATCATAAATGACCTCCAGTGAGAATGAGTTAGAGAAAATGCCTGAGAAAGATTTCAAAAGAATGATTACAAATATGCTCAAAGAACTCAAAGAAGAAATCAAAGGAAGCAAAGAAGACACAGGACGCCAATTTAATGAAATAAAGAGGTCAATACTAGACATAAATAAGGGAATAGAAATAATAAAAAATACAGTTAGAATTACTAGCAATGAAGAACACAGTTAATGAAATAAAAAAACTCTGTAGAAAATCTCACCAGTAGAATGGATGAAAGAGAGGACAGAATATCTAATCGAGAAGACCAGGTGGCAGATCTAATAGTCCAACAAAGAGAAAAACAAACTTATAGAAAACTATGAGTGGGAATTTCAAGATATGTGGGACACTATGAAAAGATCAAACATAAGAATTCAGAGCATAGTAGAAGGAGAAGAATTTCACTCCAAAGGCATAGTAGGCGTCTTCAACAAAATCATAGAAGATAACTTCCCCCTTATTGGGAAAGAAGTACCAATGCAGATACAGGAGTCCTTTAGAACACCAGCCAGACAAAGCCTATAAAGGACCTTTCCTCGCCAGATTATAATCAAACTACCAAGCATGCAAACCAAAGAATAAATATCAAAAGCAGTTAGAGAGAAAAATCAAGTTACCTCCAGAGGCAAGCCTATCAGAACTACAGCATATCACTCAACACAAACTATAAAAGCCAGAAGGGCATGGAGTAATGTATTCCAAGTTCTGAAATATAACAACTGTCAATCAAGGTTACTTTATTCTGAAAAACTATTCACTCAAATAGACAGAGAAATAAGGACATTCCATGACAAAAGCAGGATAAAGGACTATTTGAGAACAAAACCAACTCTACAGAAAACACTTGAAAGAATCCGCCATGCTGACGATAAAGAAAAGCACACATATAAGGAACTGGGAAAAAACAAACAATACTCAAAAAATAATTAACACAAGAGAGCAAAGGCAAAACCTGAAGAACTACAAAACAAAAAAATGGACACACACCTTTCAATAATATCTCTTAATATCAACTGCCTCAAGGCCCCAACCAAAAGACAAAGGTTTGCACACTGGGTTAAAAAGCAGGATCACTCAATTTGCTGCCTCCAAGAAACCCACATTTCTACAAAGGATGGACACTACCTTAGGGTGAAAGGTTGAAAACAGTGTTTCAAGCAAATGGACCTAGAAAACAAGCAGGAGTTACTATCCTAATATCTGGTAAGGTAGACTTCAGTCCAACATTAGTTAGGAAAGATAAGGAAGACCACTTTATATTGATTAAAGGCACCCTCCAACAGGAGGACATTAAAATCCTAAACATATATGCACCTAATATGCCTCCCCCCAAAAAAAAAAAATCAAACAAATGCTACGAGAAGTAAGGTCACAGATAACACTAAACACAGTGGTGGTGGGTGACTTCAACACCCCACTTTCATCAATTGACAGGTCATCCCAGGAAAAAAAAATAAACAAAGAGGAGTCTGGACTAAATGAGGTCATAGAAGGAATGGACCTAACAGATATCTACAGGACATTTCATCCAAAGGCTGCAGAATATACATTCTTTTCAGCAGCACATGGAACATTCTCTAAAATAGACCATATATTAGGACCCAAAGCAAATCTTAACAAATACAGGAAAATTGAAATAATTCCTTGCATTCTATCTGACAACAATGGAATCAAACTACAAATCAATAGCAAGAAAGGCTATAGAGTATACACAAAATCATGGAAATTAAACAACACCTTACTAAATGATGAATGGGTCAATGAAGAAATCAAGAGGGAAATAAAAAGAAATTATAGATTCAACCAATAATGAGAACACAACATACCAAAATCTCTGGGACACAATGAAGGCAGTCCTAAGAGGTCAATTATAGCATTAAGTGCCTATATTAAGAAATTTGAAAGGTCACAAGTAAATGACCTAATGCTTCAACTTAAAGCCTTGGAAAAGGAAGAACAAGGAAAACCCCAATTCAGCAGACAGGAAGAAATAATAAAGATTAGGGCAGAAATTAATGAAACTAAACTAAAAAAACAACCCAAAGAATCAATGAAACAAAGAGTTGGTTCTTTGAAAGGACAAACAAGATTGATAAACCCTTAGCAAATCTGACTAAAAGAAAAAGAGAAGAGACACAAATTAATAAAATTAGAGATGAAAAAGGTAACATCTCAACAGATGCCAGAGAAATTCAAAAACTCATAGGGACATACAATAAAAGCATATAATCCACAAAGTATGAAAGTCTGAAAGAAATGATTTCCTTGATTTATATGACCTACCTAAATTAAATCAAGTAGAGATTATTCACTTAAATAGACCTTAAACAAGCATGCAGATCCAAACAGTTATCAATAATCTCCCAACTAAAAAAAGCCCAGGCCTAGATTGATTCACTGCTGAATTTTATCAGACCTTTAAGGAAGAGCTAACACCATTGCTTCTTAAGCTTTTCCATAAAATAGAAAAATAAGGAAGTCTACCAAACTATTTCTATGAAGCAAGCATCACCCTGATACGAAAACAGGGCAGCGGTACAGGGACCTGGCCACGTCAACTTGAACCAATAGCAGAACACAGGCAGGAGCAGAGGTACCTGGGATTACACCAGGGAAGTGTCTCACCTGGTCATAAACTGAATTGGAACCCTCAATATATCAGAAAACTTAACTTCCTTGTTGTCAAAATTAAGGGTGTGGGTGGGGCACCAGACACACTAAGGTACAGTTAGAGGATCTGGTTCTTATAATACTTAAACTTGGATAAATACTCTGAGCTGTTTTTCATTGAAAGTGTACATTGTTGATTAAATTTTAGAATTTGCCTGTATTTTGTTCCACTCAGCCTACTTGAATATTCTCATGGAAGGCAAACCCAACACCTAGGGTCATTGTTGTAGATACTCTGAGAGTCTTGAGAGCCACACCAAATGCCTTAAGCTTTTACCCTGAAGTTATATAACATCAGATTGTCTGGTACATCTAATAATACCACCTAACTAGAAAATCTAATCATTAAATAATCCTAGATGCAAAAATATATACATTTTAACACAAGGAATACCAAAAATCAAGACAATAGGAATCCACCAAAAAGTATTAGTGCATCAGAAATGACCTCCAGTGAGAAGGAGTTAGAGGAAATGCCTGAGAAAGATTTCAAAAGGAAGATTATAAATATGTTCAAAGAAGTCAAAGAAGAAATCAAAGGAATAAAAGAGGAAATTAATGGAATCAAAGAAAACACAGGACACGAATTTAATGAAATAAAGAGGTCAATACTAGACATAAATAAGGAAATAGAAATAATAAAGAAAAGTCAGTCAGAAATACTAGCAATGAAGAACACAGTTAATGAAATTAAAAAAAAAAACAAAACTCTGTTGAAAATCTCACCAGTAGAATGGATGAAGGAGAGGAGAGAATATCTAAGCTAAAGGACCATGTAGCAGATCTAGTACAGTCCAACAAAGAGAAAGACAAACTAATAGAAAAGTATGAGTGGGAATTTCAAGATATTCAGGACACTATGAAATGATCAAACATGAAATTCAGGGCATAGTAGAAGGAGAATTTCACTCCAAAGGCATAGTAGGCATCTTCAACAAAATCATAGAAGATAACTTCCCCCTTATTGGGAAAGCAGTACCAATGCAGACACAGGAATCCTTTAGAACCCCAGCCACACAAAACATGGAAAGAACCTTTACTCACCATATTATAATCAAACTACCAAACATACAAACCAAAGAAAAAATATTGGAAGCAGTCAGAGAGAAAAATCAAGTTACTTACAAAGGCAAGCCTATCAGGATTACAGCAGATTACTCAAAACAAACTTTAAAAGCCAGAGGGCATGGAGTGATATATTCCATGTCCTGAAAGATAACAACTGTGAGCCAAGGTTACTTTATGCTGCAAAGCTATCCATTAAAATAGATGGAGAAATAAGGACATTCCACAACAAAAGCAAGCTAATGTAGTATTTGAGGACAAAACCAGCTCTACAGAAAACACTTGAAAGAATCCTCCATGTCAAGAAAAAGGAAAGCACACATATAAGGAACTGGGATAAAACAAACAATACTGAAATACTAGTTAACAGAACAGAGTAAAGGTAAAACTAGAACTACAAAAAATGTCAAACATAAATACACACTTTTCAATATTATCTTGTAATATCAATGGCCTCAATGCCCCAACCAAAAGACATAGGTTCACAGACTGGGTTAAAAAGCAGGATCCTTCAGTTTTCTGCCTCCAAGAAACCCATCTTTCTACAAAGTATGGACACTCTGTTAGGGTGAAAGTTTGCAAGATGGTGTTTCAAGCAAATGGACCTAGAAAGCAAGCAGAGGTTTCTATCCTAATATCTGACAAGGTAGACTTCAGTCCAACATTAGTTAAGAAACATAAGGAAGGTCACTATATATTGATTAAAGGCACCCTCCAACAGGAGGACATTACAATGCTAAGCATATATGCACTTAACATGGGGGCCCCCAAATTCATCAAACAAACGCTGTTAGAACTAAGGTCACAGATAACACCAAAACCAGTGGTAGTGGGTGACTTCAACACCCCACTATCAGTAACTGACAGATCAACCCAGGAAAAAATAAACAGAGAGACATCTGGACTAAAAGAGGTCATAGAATGAATGGACCTAACAGATATCTTAAGGACATTTCATCCAAATGCTGCAGAATATACATTCTTTACAGAAGCACATGGAACATTCTCTAAAATAGACCATATATTAGGACACAAAACAAATCTTAACAAATTCAGAAAAATTGAAATAATTTCTTGCATTCTATCTGACAACAATGGAATCAAACTACAAATCAATAGCGAGAAAGACTATAGAGCACACACAAAATAATGGAAATTAAACAAGGCACTACTAAATGATGAATGGGTCAATGAAGAAATCAAGAAGGAAATCAAAAAATTTATGAGTCAAATGATAATAAGAACACAACATACCAAAATCTCTCAGACACAATGAAGGCAGTCCTAAGAGGTAAATTTATACCTTTAAGTGCCTATATTAAGAAATCAGAAAAGTCACAAGTAAATGACCTAATGCTTCACCTTAAAGCCTTGGAAAAGGAAGAACAAGGCACACCAAAAATCAGTAGATGGGAAGAGATAATAAAGATTAGGGCAGAAATTAATCAAATAGGAACAGACAAACAAAAATCAAAAAAAATTCAATGAAACAAAGAGTTGGTTCTTGGAGAGGATAAACCCTTAGTATATCTGACCAAAAGAAAGAGTGAAGAGACACAAATTAATAAAATTAGAGATAAAAAAAGTAACATCACAACACATGTCAGAGAAATTCAAAAAACCATAGGGACATATGATAAAAGCATATACTCCACAACATATGAAAATCTAAAAGAAATGGATTATTTCCTTGATTTATATGACGTACCTAAATTAAATCAAGATGATATTCATAATTTAAATAGAAGACCTATAACAAGCATGGAAATGCAAGCAGTTATCAAAAATTTCCCAAGTAAAAAATGTCCAGGCCCAGATGGATTCACTGCTGAATGTTCTCAGACCTTCTGGGAAGAATTAACGCCATTGCTTCTTAAGGATTTCCATAAAAT
Source organism: Jaculus jaculus (assembly GCF_020740685.1). NCBI lineage: Eukaryota > Metazoa > Chordata > Mammalia > Rodentia > Dipodidae > Jaculus > Jaculus jaculus. The sequence continues at coordinate 100,288,323 of NC_059108.1, read as the reverse complement.
AGAAAAAGAAGGGATCCTACCAAATTCCTTCTATGAAGCCAGCATCACCCTAATACCAAAACCAGGCAAAGACAGAACAAAAAATGAAAATTACAGAACAATCTCCTTCATGAACATAGATGCAAAAATTCTCAACAAAATATTGGCAAACAGAATACAAGAATATATCAAAAAGATAATTTACCCTGACCAAGAAGGCTTTATCCCAGAGATGCAGGGATAGTTTAACGTATGCAAGTCAATAAAAGTAATACATTATATAAATGGACTGAAGGACAAAAATCATGATAATCTCATTAGACTCAGAGAAAACATTTGACAAAATCTACCATCCCTTCATGATAAAAGTTCTACAGAGACTGTGAATAGAAGGAACATATCTCAATATAATGAAGGCTATTTATGACAACCCTACAGCCAACATATTACTAAATGGGGAAAAATGGAAGCTTTTCCACCAAAATGAGGAACAAGACAAGTGGTCCCCTGTCCCCACTTTTATTTAATATAGTACTGGAAGTCTTACACATAGCAATAAGGCAAGACACATACATAAAAGGGCTACAAATTGGAAAGGAAGAAATCAAGTTATCATTCTTTTCAGAATACATGATTCTGTATATAAAGTACCCTAAAAACTCTACCAGCAAACTGTTAGAGCTGATAAGCGCCTTCAGCTATGTAGCAGGACACAAAATAAATAAACAGAAATCAGTAGCCTTCATATATGCTAACAACAAACACACAGAAGATGAAATCAAAGAATCTCTCCCATTCACAATTGCATCAAAGAAAATAAAGTACCTTGGAATAAACCTAACCAAGGAAGTAAATGATCTCTACAATGAAAACTACAAAACACTCAAGTGAGAAATTGCAGAAGACACTAAGAAGTGGAAAATCATCCCTTGTTCCTGGATTAGAAGAATCAATATTGTGAAAATGGCAATCTTACCTAAAGCAATCTACACATTTAACGCAATCCCAATCAAAATTCCAAAGGCATTCTTCATGGACATAGAAAAAAACAATCCAAAAAATCATTTGGAATCACAAAAAACCTCGAATATCTAAAATAATACTGAGCAACAAAAATAAGGCTGGTGGCATCTCCATGCCTGATTTTAACCAATACTACAGAGCAATAGTAACAAAAACAGCATGGTACTGACACAAAAGCAGATATGTAGATCAATGGTACAGAATAGAGGACCCAGATGTAGTCCAAGTAGCTACAACCACCTGATATTCAATAAAAATGTCAAAAATACTCATTGGAGAAAAGACAGCCTCTTCTGCAAATGATGTTGCGAAAACTAGTTATGTATCTGTAGAAGGATGAAAATAGATCCTTCTCTCTCTCCATGCACAAGAATTAAGTCCAGATGGATTAAAGACCTTAACATCAGACTGGAAACTCTAAACCTGCTAGAGTAATAAGTAGGGGAAACCCTTCAACATATTGGTCTTGGCAAAGACTTACTGAATACAACCCCAATTGCTCAATCAATATAACCACAGACTAACCACTGGGAATTCATGAAATTAGAAAGATTTTGTACAGCAAAGGTCACAGTGAATAAAGCAAAGAGGCAACCTACAGAATGGGAAAAAATCTTTGCCAGCTATATATCTCATACAGGAATAATATTTAGGATGTACAAAGAACTTGAAAACTTAAATAATAAGAAATCAAACAAGCCAATTAAAAAATGGGTTACAGAGCTAAATAGAGAGTTCTCAAAGGAAGAAATATGGATGGCGTATAAACATCTAAAAAACTGTTCTACATCACTAGTCATCAGGGAAATGCAGATTAAAACTACATTGAGATTCCATGTCACTCCTGTCAGATTGGCTACCATCATGAAATCAAATGATCATAAATGCTGGCAGAGTTGTGGAAAAAGAGGAACCCTTGTACACTATGGGTAGGAATGCAATCTTGCCCAGCAATTGTGGAAATCAGTGTGGAAATTCCTAAAACAGCAAAAGATTAATCTACCATATGACCCAGCTATAGCACTCCCAGGTATATATCCTAAAAAGACTCATCTCATTTCTTAGAAGTACATGCTCAACTATGTTGATTGTTGCTCAATTTATAAAAGCTGGGAAATGGAACCAGCCTAGATATCCCTCAACTGATGTGTGGATAACGAAGATATGTCACATTTATTCAATGGAGTTCCACTTAGCAGTAATGAAAAATGAAGTTATGAAATTTGCAGAAAAATAGATGGATCTGGAAAGGATTATTCTAAGTGAGTTAACCTGGGCCTAAAAAGCCAAGTGTCACATGTTCTTCCTCATATGTGGATCCTAGCTACAGCTGACTGGGCTTCTGTTTGAGAAGGAAAAGTCTCAGTAGCAGAGGCCAGTAAGCTAAAAAAGAGATACAAAGGAAGAGAAAGGAAGGGACGAGGGTACTAAATAGGTTGGTATTATATATATGTAAGTAGGAGAATAGGTTAACTGGAGTACAAAGTCCCAAATAGAGGTCAAGAGAGGAGATTGAGTAAAGGAAAGGTGGAGGGAGGGCTAATCAAAATCTAAAATGTTATAAATAAATCATATGAATTCTCTGATTTTGGACAATGGCACACTCAGGAGCCGTAGATCATTGCCAGAAAATTTTTTGGTCCCATGGTTGGGATACCTTCCAGTGAGTTGTTGGCCAGGGAGGTCCCTGATGCCCCAAAAACGTTATAGGTCATTGCCGAGGCCCTTGGCTTCCCACCAGGAATCGATGGTAAGACCCCATTGCTGAGGACTCCACATTCTTGGGCTGCAAGGCCACTGAGAAATCCTGCTAGAACTGAGCTGATAACCTCCTCCATGTAGACCAGCTGACAGAAAGCTGGGAGAAGCCATTCGACATGCCGTTCAATGGGAGAAAGTGGTACCACCAGCAAAGATACTCAACACTGACACTGCAAGACTTATAGTTGGCCAGCCAGGCCAAATGAGCCAATGGGTGCAATAGTGGCATGTCTGTCATGATGGAAACCAAGTGCCCTCCAATTGGACTGGAGGCCCGCTCTATGGGGGGAAATACAACCCTGATACTGAAAACCTAAAACAGGAGCAGTCATGAGCCCAGGGGTGTAACATCTGCTGATGTCTGAGAAATGTATATACTATGCTTATCAAACTGCCCAGTAAGCACTTCTCTTAATATTCATACCCTTATGTTAATGCTACTCTCACTTTGGGTAGAGAATCTTCTCTTTTCAGATGGCAGTGACCTTGGGATGACTCAGAATGTATCATAGTGCTGGAAAGAATTGACTGGAGTACTGAGTGACATCTTGATCACACCTTCCAAGGCTCAGCGTCTAATGCAGAAGAGGTGGCGAAAAGAATGTAAGAGCCAAAGGAAGGGTAGGACTCCTCTCAACATGCTCCCTCAAGACATTAAATGGCCTGGATATCCTTGACCTCATAGTTCCTGACACTACCTACACAAGTCCATCATAAGAGGAGGAAAAGATCATGACATCAAAATAAAAGAGAGACTTGCCGGGCTTGGTGGCGCACGCCTTTAATCCCAGCACTCAGGAGGCAGAGGTAGGAGGATCGCCATGAGTTTGAGGCTACCCTGAGACTACATACAGAATTCCAGATCAGCCTGAGTTAAAGTGAGACCCTACCTTGAAAAACCAAAACAAACAAACAAACAAACAAACAAACAAAAAAAACCCCAAAAATAGAAAGACTGATTGAGATGGGGAGGGGATATGATGGATAATGGAATTTCAAAAGGGAAAGTGTGGGGGGTAGGGTGGGTGCTACCAGGGGATATTTTTTATAATCGTGGAAAATGTTAATAAAAATTGAGAAAAAAAACTTGGTTTGTGGTGATATTTGAACATCAATAGGATTGATAAAAAAAAATGTGGACTTTTATTTTGGACTGAATGCATTGCATTTTACATCATGTGTGGTTAGCAGTTTATGGGGGCTAGGGGTAGAATGTTGTGGCTTGATTCAGGTATCCCCGATAAACTTAAGTGTTCTGAGTGCTAGGTTCCAAGCTGATAAAGAATTGAGAATTAATGCCTTCTTGATGTGATGTATTGTTAGGAGCAGGCTTATTGGTGTTATAGCCAATTTTCCCTTGCCAGTGTTAGGCACACTCTCCTGTTGCTATTGTCTACCTGATGTTGGCCAGGCAGTGATGTCCAGCCTTTGCTCATGCCATCATTTTCCCTGCCATTAAGGATCTTCTCTTAGATTATGTAAGACAAAATAAGCCTCTTTTTTTCCCACTACGTGCTCTTGGTTGGGTGATTTCTACCAGAAATGAGAACCTGACTGCAACACTCTTTGCTTAGATTTATAGAGGTAAGCCCAATTCTCCTGCCACTGATGATGCTTCCTTAAAATTTGTAGCACAAGGAGTCCCACATACCCTTTTGAAATTTGGCCTACACCCATAAGTCAAGTGACATAAACTCATCACACCAGAATCAGCCAATTCTAATAGTTAACAGGTCATCAGGTACCCAAAGGGTCTATCAATGTCAAGCTCTGGAGGACATCTGCCCCTGCCAAAAAGACTGATCCTGCTCCATGTGTGACAAAAGCCTGAGGACTGCAACACAAGATGCTGAAAAAAATCAGACACATGGATAGGATCCTAACTCCTTTCAATTGCTGGGTGAATTAGCTCATTTGATAACCTCATGGGATCTAGAGAAACTTTGCTTCACAGAGACTTTTATGTCTTTCACCCCTGAACAGATATAGTTCTTTACTATTGTCTCATATTATATCCTTTACCTTTTCACATGAATATCTTGTTTCTTTTTGAGGAATGTGGTACAACTCCATCCCCCCAATACAGGAATGTGCTGTGCTGTACTCTCCTCCTCACAATATTATTAATCAGTCACTCCTGCTGACTAATATTATACAGAGGCCTCCTGTATCTCTTTCTTTTATTATAATAATTTTTTGTATTGCCATCAATATTTTCAAGGATAATAATCATGTACCACTTCCTGCTGATAAAAATTAAATACAAGATTTAATGCTAACAGTGTCACCATTCCCAGTAATAACTGATACACACTTGGCCCTCAAAGTAATGCTTACACAAGACTGGAGGTTTTATAGTTGATGTGCCCTAAACCTTGAGCCTTCCCCCTAAGTGGACAACATGGGGAAACTGGCTAGCTCCTTTAATGGAGCCTCTCATAATAATTATGCTGGAACTCATGTTAAAAACATGTTCTAAATGCTCTGTCCAGGTTCATCCAAATCAGAATAAAAATAATTAAAATGTAGGTGATACTCCAGGTATTCCAGCCATTACATGCAAAGTCATAAAGTTTTATGATGATGAAGATGAGGGAAGGTTAAAAGTTAGACTGATTCACTGAGTTACTGTAAGAGTTATTTGTTGTGGAGCTAAAACTTATCTTTGTCAGTAGATGGGAAAAAAATCCCAACAAAGAAATAGTGCAGAAAGAGCCCAAAGAGTTGGTAAGAAGGAAAGACAGTTTAAGCTAAAACAAAGTAAAATGGAGTTCATTGTTAGGGTGGCCTTACTATAGAAATGATTGATATGCAAATTGCCACATCTTGTTTGTTCACTTGTGGGAAGCCATGCTGGCTTTGTCAGGCTTTGCCATGTCAGCTTGTTTACTGCTTTTGTATCCTAATTGTCTGCGCATGAGCACATGATGTTATTCTAATATGGTTGCTCACCCATCCCGATTGGGTGATGCAAAATCATCTGATGAGACTTAAGCCAATCAGACGACGCTATACAATCACATGACCATAAGTATATAAGCTTGGCGCTCCGTAGGGTCGGGGTCCTTCTCTCTTTCAGCTTGGAGCTCCCAATAAAGTGTGCTTGAGAAGAATCCTGTTGTTGTCGTTCTTCCTGCTGGCGGGAGGGGCGCAACAAGTGGTGCCGAAACCCGGGAAACTTGTCAACAAACGGCCAGTGGAGAGGACCCCTGAGGCTACGTCCAAGGGAGGATTCAGAACTCAGCACACGGAGCAGCGGTACCGGTAAGTTCCCCTGGTGCTATATGATAAGTTTTGGCCTGTAACTGATTTCTAAGTAACGTGCATAAGGTTGCAAAATGGGACACAACCACTCCACCTTTTTGGAGCCACTTCAGGAAGTATTAAAACAACGTAAACTTAAGATTTCAGATAAAACTCTTAAAGGGTTTTTGGAAGAAGTGGATATGATAACGCCTTGGTTTGAGCTGACTGGAGGTTTAAATTTGACTTGCTGGGATAAGTTAGGCAGAGACATCGACCGTGAGTCAGAAACGCGAAAGTTGCGTGCAGGTACACAGCCCTTATGGCGCTTGGTGCGATCATGCTTGGAGGACAAACGTTGTGAAGAAGTGATCAGGGAAGGTCAACGCATATTAGCACATCATCAAGATAGTATGTCAGAGTCTGAAGAAAGTAAAAGGGGAAAACAAAAAAAGGTTAAAATAAAAAGAGAACCTAGGTTTCAGATAGAACAGAATAAAAGTGCACAGAATAAAAGTGAATCACAAAAGGAAGGGCCGAATTCAGGTCCTAAGCTATATCCAGATTTAACGGAACTTACAAATTTATATATAGAAAGTTCTAGTGAATCTGAGGGAGAAGACTTAACTCCGGAGGAAGAACAGGATTTTGAGGAAGTAGAGACTGAATGTGGTCGGGAATGTTCTAGACCCAGACAAGATGGCGTTTTTACTTCTCCTCCAGCTTATGCTTCTATGAGTAAAAAGTGTAAACAACAAGATGGCCGACTTCCGTTCGGGGCGTGTCCTTCGTCCGGATGTAGTTTGATAAAATCAGAGACTTGGAGAAAGTTGGCTAGTGCTTATCCAGTCTTTGAGGACCCTAATACCAATAATAGATATCATGCTGCTATAGGATATAAGGAGCTTAAGGATCTTGCAGAAGCTACTAGAACTTATGGAATAAATGCTTCTTTTACGATGGCTTTGTTGGAACGTCTTGCTAACAATTGTATGACTCCAGCAGATTGGTTTGGCGTATCAAAGGCTTGTTTAAGTTTAGGACAATATTTAGACTGGAAATCTTTATATACTGATGCTGCTCAAAGTCAAGCCAGAATAAATGCAGCAAATAATCAACCAGTATGGAATTATGATATGCTTATGGGACAAGGACAATGGGCTAATAATCAGATTGCCTATCCTCTTCAAGTTTATCAGCAAATAAATGCCATTGCTCTCAGAGCCTGGAGGGCATTGCCAAATAGAGGGGAAGTCTCAGGCAACCTTACTAAAATTATTCAGGGAGCTACTGAACCATTTTCAGATTTTGTAGCTCGCATGATGGAAGCCGCTGGTCGTATTTTTGGTGATGCTGATCAAGCCATGCCACTTGTGGAACAACTAATTTATGAGCAATGCACTAAAGATTGTAGACGGGCAATTACGCCCTGGAAAGGGAAAGGACTTCAGGCTTGGATAAAAGCCTGTAGAGAAGTTGGCGGTCCACTTTCTAATGCAGGGCTTGCTGCAGCAGTCTTGGCTGCCACTAGGGGGCACAGAGGAACTTCTTCATGCTTTAAATGTGGAAAGACTGGACATTTTAGAAAACAATGTCCTCAAAATAATTCTAGAATACAGGGTCAGGTGCGTTTGCCTGGCGTATGCCCTAAATGTAAAAAGGGAAAGCATTGGGCGAATGAGTGTCGCTCTATTAAAGATATTAATGGACAACCAATTAACCATAAACAACCAATTAACCAGTCAACAGCTAATACAAAAAACGGGGTCAGGGGCCCCCGACCTCAGGGCCCACAAATATATGGGGCACTTCAGAATCCATCTCTCCGCCCTCCAGCACAATCAGACGAGCAACTCCAGGTTCCGCAGGATTGGACATCTGTGCCACCACCAGACTCATATTAACACCACAAATGGGAGTGCAACCTGTGGAGTCAGATTTTCAAGGTCCATTACCCTCTAATACTGTAGGTTTACTGCTTGGTAGATCTTCTTCAGCATTGAGAGGATTGACTATTACTCCAGGAGTCATTGATTCTGATTATACAGGCACCGTAAAAGTGCTTTGTTCATCTCAGAAGGGAATTATTGCTATTTCACCTGGGGATAGGATAGCTCAGTTATTGGTTATTCCTAGCCTCCATAAGCAATTCCCTTCTGGTGAGAAAATTAGAGGGAACAAAGGACTTGGCTCTACAGGAGTTGATTTGACATATTTATCCATGGAATTAGATGAGAGACCAATTCTACAGCTTACTATTGAGGAAATAAATTTTCAGGGATTGCTGGATACAGGAGCTGACCGAAGTATTATTGCAAGTAAGTACTGGCCCAAAAACTGGCCTAAACAATCATCTTCACAAACTTTACAAGGTTTGGGGTATGCTCATACTCCAGCTATTAGTTCTCGGGAACTTACATGGTCTACCTCTGAGGGACAGAAAGGTAAAGTTAGTCCTTATATAGTAGATATTCCTATTACTTTATGGGGCAGAGATGTTTTGGCACAAATGAATCTAAAATTAACTAATGAGTATTCTCCTCAGAGTCAATCTATTATGAAAATGATGGGTCATATACCAGGTAGAGGACTAGGTAAAAAATTACAGGGGCAAGTGGATCCTCTTGTGGCTTCTAGTAATCCAGACACACGAGGGTTGGGTTTTTCCTAGGGGCCACTGAGGATGCGATTCCCATTCCGTGGAAAACGGCTGAACCAGTTTGGGTACCTCAGTGGCCCCTTTCCTTAGAAAAACTCCTAGCAGCAAAAGAATTAATACAAGAGCAATTATCATTAGGTCATTTAAAAACCTCTCAATCTCCTTGGAATACTCCTATTTTTGTTATTAAAAAAAAATCTGGAAAATGGCGTCTACTTCATGATCTCCGAGCTGTGAATGCACAAATACACCTCATGGGACCGATTCAGCGAGGTCTTCCTTTGCTATCTAGTTTACCAGATGGCTGGCCTCTTATTATTATTGACATAAAAGACTGTTTCTTCTCTATTCCTTTGGCTGTGGAAGATTGTAAAAGATTTGCCTTTACTCTACCAACTATCAATCATGAGGAACCTGATCAACGATTTCAATGGAGAGTTCTCCCACAAGGGATGGCCAACAGTCCTACTATCTGCCAACATTATGTCAGCCTAGCAATAGCACCTACTAGAAAGAGATTCCCAAAATTGAGGATTTGCCACTATATGGACAATATTCTCTTGGTGGCTCCAGTGAAGGACATTCTGTCAAAAGCATATCTATCTCTCAAAAAGGATCTTGAAGCCTATGGTTTACATATAGCTAGTAAAAAAGTACAGGAAGGAAAGGTAGGTAAGTTCCTTGGAGCAACAATTACCACTCATATTATTAGACCTCAAAAATTACAAATTAAAACAGATACATTACAGACATTAAATGATTTTCAAAAGTTATTAGGAGATATAAATTGGATTAGGCCATATCTGAAGATTCCTACTCATGAACTGAGACCCTTATTTCAAATATTGGAAGGTGATTCACATATTTCTTCATTTAGAGCTTTAACTCCAGCTACACGAGTAGCTATTTTTAAAGTAGAGCAAGCTTTACAGTTTGTGCAGTTATGCAGAATAGTCCCTGGACAACCTATTCTATTGTGCATTCTTGCTACACCAGAAACTCCTACAGGGGATTTATGGCAACACGGTCCTTTACTTTGGATACATTCTCATTCTTCTCCTAAAAAATGCATAGAGCATTATCCTACTATGGTAGCCACTCTTGCTCTTCAAGGTATAAAGTCATCTTTAATGCATTTTGGTGTGGCACCTGATACTCTAATTACCCCTTATAACTCTGAACAGGTACGTATTTTAGCTACTACTACTGATAATTGGGCTATACTTATGTGTGCTTTCTCTGGCAAATTAGATAATCATTTGCCCAGAGATCCGTTATTGCATTTTGTTTCACTACATCCTATTATATTCCCAAAGATTACCTCACAATCACCTATTGCTGGTGCTTTAGATATCTATACTGATGGCTCTAAGACAGGTCTTGGAGCTTATGTCATTCAGGGAAAACAACCAGTTACTGTACAATTTAAACCAAATACACCTCAACTAGTAGAATGTCAAATTGTGTGTCATGTATTTACACTTTTCAGTGAATCCTTTAATATAATTTCTGATTCTCAATATGTAGTTAATGCTGTCAAAAATCTAGAAGTAGCAGGTCTTATTAAGGATACTAGTCCTGTTACTGTACATTTATCCAAGTTGCAACGTTTAATTTGGTCTTGAACTAACCCATTTTTTATTCAACATATTAAAGCTCATTCTATGCTTTCTGGTCCCATGGCTGTTGGCAATGATCTTGCTGACAAAGCCACCAGAGCCTTTTTTCTATTCTCTTCTGATACATTGTCTAAGGCTCGTGATTTTCATAATTTGTATCATGTCTCCTCTACAGTGTTACACAAAAAATTTCATATCTCTCGGGCCATGGCACGTGACATTGTAGTTAACTGTCCTGCTTGCGTCCCTTTCTTACATTCTCCTCATGTTGGTATTAATCCCCGAGGACTACGTTCGGGAGAAATTTGGCAAATGGATGTTACTCATATCTCCTCTTTTGGCAAATTGCAATATGTACATGTGTCTATTGATACATGTTCAGGAATTATTCATGCTTCTCCCCTTGCTGGTGAACGTACTCATCATGTTATTACTCATTGTCTGGAGGCCTGGGCAGCTTGGGGTAAGCCCCGGGCATTGAAGACGGACAATGGCCCTGCTTATACTGCTAAAAGTTTTCGCCACTTTTGTAATGCTATGGGAGTAGTTCATACTACTGGCCTTCCTTATAATCCACAAGGGCAAGGCATTGTTAAACGAGCCCATCGGTCTATTAAAGAATGCTTACAAAAACAAAAAGGGGAAATAGGCCAAGGCCACACCCCAAAGAATAAATTATCTCTAGTGCTTTTTACTTTGAATTTTTTGACGATTGATGCTGCGGGTCTGACGGCAGCTGATCGTCATATGACCCAATCCCCTCCTTGTTATGAAGATGCAAAATGGAAGGATGTACTTGAAAATGTCTGGAAAGGCCCGGATCCAGTTATAGCCAGATCCAGGGGAGCTGTTTGTTTTTCCACAGGGCCAAGCTGATCCTATCTGGGTGCCAGAGCAGTTGACTCGAATCGTGCGTCATGAGACAACAAGGAATGACAACCTCCGTATTACTATTGATGATCCTGAGCCTGTTCCTGCCGATGATGATAAAGGGAAGTAAGATGCAGTTTTGGGCTGTAGCCAGAACATGGCCTGTTCCTATGCCAGTTCATTCATATTCTAGTGTCTTACCTACTCTATTTTCTACATCCTGCCAAGGGGAAATGCCTTGCATCAGGGATCCTATGCAAACACCAACAATTTATAATCAAACTTCTTTTCACCTGAACGGCACTTTGTGTTTTTTCCAAGGTAATAAGAACCTAGCTCCCCCATGTATTGTATTACAAAAACAAAATCTTAGTGCTTGGCAGGACCCATTAGAAAAGTCTAAAGTTGATATGAGTATAATAATTACAGCTTTAACTCAGATTACGAAGGGAAAACAAAATGGGTCAGGAGAGGGAGGTAATGTTACAAATGTTAATATTACCACTTTATTGATGCAGAGTGAAGTGACCGTTCCTTCTAGACAGCCAAATCTTAAGATAAATGCTAGTAATGTAAAAGGTGCTCCCTGGTGTGAACCTAATTATGCATTTCCTCTGATTTTTACTCCTTGTCAGAGTGCAGATAAAATCCAGAAACAGATCTTGCAGGGATTTCAAATGACCCCTCCATTAAGGCGTTATCAATTTAAAAGTAAAGGAGATGATACTCTTAGTAATAGTGCTGGTTGGCCTTGGTATAAATGGCTTCTGTCCAATGAGGCAGGTGCTATGGCAGATGTGTCAGCTTTAGCAGGATTATTGGGAACTAAACATGCATTATGAAATGTTTCAACAGTTCGAGTCAATATGAGTGATAAAATTTATATTAAAGATATAACTAAAAATCACCAATGGATTAATAGTAGTTTTAATCCAGCCTCAATTTGTGTACAAGCTCCATTCTTTTTTCTGACAGCAAATGTTAGCACGAACATCTCTTTGATAGATTGTAAAAATATCACATGTTGGCTTGCAGAGTTCTGGAATGCTAACATCAATCTGGCTTTAATAGTAAAATTACCTACTTTTGTCCCCATTCCAGTAGAGGCGGATCCAACTACCTTTCCTTTAGTGGGACTTATTCGTCATAAAAGAGATTTTGGTATTACTGCAGCAATCATTTCCGCCATCGTCATTTCAGCTGCAGCAGCAACTGCTGCTGCTATTGCCATGACATCTCAGGCTCAAACTGTGGAAGTTGTTAACAATATTGTAGAAAAGACTTCTACAGCATTAGTAACACAAGAAGCAATTAATACACACCTTCTTGCTGGTATTCATCTAGTTAATCAAAGAGTAGATCTGGTACAGAATCAAGTAGAGAAATTATATAAAATAATACAACTTGGATGTGTTTCCCAGTATCAACATTTGTGTATTACTCCTTTACAATTTAACTTTACTGCTTCGTTTAATCAGAGTCGCAAGCTAGCTGAATTTTTGGCAGGAAACTGGACACTTGAAGGAGAACAACTATCTCGGAAGTTATTGTTCCAGATTGTACAGCTGAATGGAACTCATCTGGAGCCAATCTCCTTGGGAGATTTTACTTCTTGGCTATCTTCTGCATTTTCTTTCTTTAAGGAATGGGTGGGGGTGGCTATGTTTGGAGTAGCCCTTTTGTGTGGTATGGTGTTCTGTCTCTGGCTTATCTGTCGAATCAGACGACAACGTCTACAGGATAACATAAAGATTGTTCAGGCATTCATGGCTTTGGATCAAGGAGCGTCTCCACAGGTGTGGCTGGCAAGCTTGCGAGATGGATAGTTCCACCCTGTCTACTGTAAGGCCTTTGCACACCAAGTGACCTTGTTGTCATTGCACCTTGGAAGGCTTACATCCCTGCATAAGCAGCCTTTGCACCCCGAAGGGATTTTTCTCATTGCACTCGGGAAGGTGCTTAAGCAAGTTTTTGGTCTTAGGCTCTACCCTCGATCGGACTGGCCATCATGAGGGTTGGTCCTTGATCGGGTATCCTGAGGTTCAAAACAATTTTTTAAAGGGGGAACTGTGGGAAGCCATGCTGGCTTTGTCAGGCTTTGCCATGTCAGCTTGTTTACTGCTTTTGTATCCTAATTGTCTGCGCATGAGCACATGATGTTATTCTAATATGGTTGCTCACCCATCCCGATTGGGTGATGCAAAATCATCTGATGAGACTTAAGCCAATCAGACGACGCTATACAATCACATGACCATAAGTATATAAGCTTGGCGCTCCGTAGGGTCGGGGTCCTTCTCTCTTTCAGCTTGGAGCTCCCAATAAAGTGTGCTTGAGAAGAATCCTGTTGTTGTCGTTCTTCCTGCTGGCGGGAGGGGCGCAACATTCACTTACCCCTCCCCTTGGCTATGCAAACTATAAAATGGAAATAAAATCCCAGCTCAGGGCCAAAGCTTCTTTGGAGAGTTACCTCAAGCTTTTTGCCCCCCTCCCCCCCCCCCCCCCAGGTAATAAACTCTTCTACTTTCACTCATTCTGTTGTTGGAGTAATCTTTCCAGAGAATTTCTACAACAGTACCAGTTCCTTTTGGGCTTGATTTTGTGTTTCTTCTCTCCACTACCTCCCCTTATATTCTCCCATCCCTATGGTCTCAGTCGCTAGCCTCAAGCTACCTATCAAGTATGTCATCAACTCAAGTTGATCCAGGTTTGAACTACAGACAAGTGAGAACATGCAGCATTTGTCTTTCTGTGATTGCATGGCTTCACTAAGGATTATCTGTTTCAAGTCCATCCATTTTCCTATAAATTTCTTTGTATCAGTGCTTTTTCAATGCTGATAGAATTACTTCCCCCCCCCCCCCAAGGTAGTGTCTCACTGTAGTCCAAGCTGACCTGGAACTCACCATGTAGAATTACATTTTATAAAGGTACCACAACTTCATAGAATTAGAAAAATTGATCCCAAAATTTGTATGGAATGGAAGCAGGTCTTGGATATCTAAACATGTCATCTGCAAAAGAAACACCTCTGGAGGTATCACCATACCTGATCTAAAGCTATATTAAAAAGCTATAGTAAAAAAAAAAAAAATGGTGTGATACTGGCATAAGAACAGAATTATAGACCACTGGAAAAGAATTGAAGGCCTGGCACTTAGGTCAAATAACTACAGCTACTTGAGCTTTGACAAAGTTGCCCAATAACTTAGACTGGAGAAATGATAGCATCTTCAACCAATGGTGCTGGACAAATTGGATAACCACATGTAGAAAAATGATACTAGACCCACTCACCTCACCACACACGAAAATCAACTCCAAATGGATTATTGTACACATCAATGTAATATCTGAAACTCTTTAACAACTGGAAGAAAATTTAGGAGTATGTGGTGGTTTGATTCAGGTGTTCCCCCATAAACTTGGGTGTTCTGAATGCTAGGTTCCCAGATGATGGAGATTTGGTAATTAATGCCTCATGGAGGTGGTGTATTGTTGGGGAAGCCTTATGGGTGTTATATCCAGTTTCCCCTTGCCAGTGTTTGGCACACACTCCTGTTGCTATTGTCCACCTTATGTTGGCCAGGCAGTGATGTCCACACTCTGCACATACCATCATTTTCCCCTGCCATCATGGAGCTTCCCCCTCAAGTATGTAAGCCAAAATAAACCTCTTTTTTCCCAGAAGCTGTTCTTGGTTGGGTGATTTCTACCAGCAATGCAAATGGGACTGCAACAGAGTAACTCTCCACAATGTAGTTGTGAGGAAAAACTTTCTGAACCATACCCCAATAGTCCATGAAATTAAAAAAAAAAAATCACCCAATCAATGGAGTCTCATGAAGCTATAAAGGTTTTACACAAACATACCATAATCAGAGCCAATACATTACTCACAGAATACCAGAAAATTTTCATCAACTATACCCTTGACAGAGGCATAATATCAAGAACCCACAAAGAACTCAAAAGACTAAACAGTAAAATAAATAAATAAATAAATAAATAAATAAATAAATAAAAAATAAACCACCCACTCAAAAAAATTGATGGAGAATTGAATAGGAAGTTCTCAAAGGGAGAAATACAAATGACTAATAGACACAAGAAAATGTTCAACATTCCTAGCCATCAGGGAAATGCAAGTTAAAACAACTAGGAGATTCCACCTTACTCTAGTAAAGATGACTATCATTGAAAACATCAAATGGCAATAAAAGTTTGCAATGATGTGGGAAATGAGGATCCCTCATTCACTATTGGTGGGAGTGCAACTTGTATAGCCACTATGCAAATATATATTGAGAGTCCTGAAAAAGATGAATATAGAACTACCAACACACCTCGTTATTCCCTTACTGCTCATTTATCCTAAAGAATTTTTAAAACAATAATTTATATTACCATTGGAAAGTATTCCTAAAATAATTTAAAGACTAAGTACAGACCTCTAAGCAATATACATAAAGTATGATTATTATTTATGAAAAAGTACAATTCAAATATATTAAAAAATGTAAGCAGCTGCAATGAAATGTTCATTGTATTACTTAGGTAATAGAATTATAGTGGGTTTTACATAATTTTGCATATGCTTTTGAGTCTTCAATTATTATTTTTATAAATGCTTATTTGTATAAGGCATTTCATTTCTTACCTTTTAGTTTACTACTAGTTCTTACCTTCTTTATTTTACTATTTCTTAGTAAAGCTATCTTAAACACTGTTTGAAAATTTGGCATTTAACATTTGCCAAACAGCAGGCTATGGTGTACCATTACTACAATTCACATGTCCTCACTAATCTTTCATAAGAGTGCATGGGCAGGTGCAGTGGTCTGGAGTGAGCAAGCCTGACACATATCTGGGATGCTCCCACCTCCTCCTAGGTCTGAGTTTCCTGTGAGGTCAGTGAGTGGGTTGGTGCAGAGGTTGGAGTGAGTAGGCTAGACCCATTTCTGTACCCCTCCCACAACCCAGGTCTGAGTTCCTTGTGCAGTCAGGGCATAGGCAGGCACAGTGGCCTGGAGTGAGTAGGGCAGACCCCTGTATCTGGGCTCCTCCCATCTCCCCAGGCTAGTTGCCAGCATTGTTCTATGTTCCAGATGGCACAGCATGAAGTAGGCAAAATCCCTGTTCCTTTGATCCTCCTAGTCCCCTGCTCCCAGTAGGTCCCTTTGTGCCTTAATTGCAGAGGCCTAGTCCCTGTGTGAGCTGTGGAATCAGACCTTTTGCTCTGGTATCTTGACTAGCCACTAAGTACCAATATCCCTGTTCACTTGAGTCAGGGGGTTAACAAGCAAAAGGACACAAACTTGCTTCCTTCTCAATAAAATAAAGACTCTTCCTAATATGGGTAGACAACAATGCAAAAAAGCCAACATAAGTCAGAAAACTGAGAGATTTCCACCAAGGATGCCTAGTCCTAATATGGAAGCCTCCAACAAAATCATAGAGAAATCAACAGAAATTCATTCCCAAAATGTAAACACAACAACCAGTGAGACCCTGATTTAAAAAAAAAAAAATTGCTGAACTTGAAGCAAACTATCAAAGAACCAGCAAATAGTATCAATGAAATTAAACAGAATCATTTGCTAGAGTGTTCAGCTTTTGACAATAGGCTTAACTTCATTGAAGAAAATGTTAAAATCCTCCAAAGAGATAGAGTCAGTTGAAGGCAAGTCAAGAAAAGAAGACCTCAACAAGTTGTTGATTAAACTTAATGAAGACTTGATCAAATGTAAGAATGAAAGACAGGAAGCATCAAGAAAATCAGAATTTGAATTGAAATCATACCTCAATAAAGAGACGGACATGATACAAAATAACACAACAGAAAGCAAAACTCAAATAGCATTTATAAAAACCTGTCTAGAACCACTCACCAACAGAGTTACTCATGTGGAAAATAGAACCTCTGACCTGCAAGATAAGACAGAAGAAAATGATTGGGAGCCCAAAAACTTTTCTAAGTTCAAAAAATCAAGTGAACAGAATATGAGGGACTTGTGGGACACTCTAAAACAACCAAACATCTTTATCATAGGTATACCATAAGGAGAGGAAATCCAAACCAGAGGCATAGATAACATACTCAATAAAATTATTGAAGAAAATTTTCTGAATCTTGCAAAAGAGAGGCCCATCCAGATACAAGAAGCCCCCAGAACACCAAACAGGCAGGATTAAAGAAGAAACTCTTCAAGACAGACCACAGTTAAAACTTTTTAACAATGAAAACAAAGAAAGAGAGTTAAAAGCAGTAAGAAAGAAGCAATTCACAACATACAAATGTAATCCCATTAGAATAACATCAGATTTCTCAATGGAAAACCTGAAAGCCAGAAGGGCCTGGAATGGAACACTTCAGAATCTGAAAAACTATGGCTTCCAACCCAAGCTACTTTGCCCAGCAAAAGTATCCCTCATAATACATGGTAAAAGTCTGTAATTCCCTGTACCAGGATGTGGTCTAAATCCATAATGAACAGTTGATCAAAAAGATTTACTATATCTTCCAAAACAAGCAATACAGACTTCTGTCAGTGAACTTGATTACCCACCAGAGGTTAATGGTAAGACCCTACTGCTCAAGACACCAAACACTGTTGGCACAGACTATGGAGAGACCTAGGTGGAATCCAGAGGAGAGCCAGTCCTCAGATAATTAGCCCATCTAGTTATGGAAGGCAAAACATGAGCTATAAGGGGAAAGTGGCCAATCTCTAAGCGATTCAGAAGAAACAATTTGATGTGATGCTCACACAAGTGCAATAGTGCCACATAGCCATGGTGGGTAACCAACTGCTCTTGGATTGGCTAACAGATCTGCTCAGTGGAAAGGAAACCATATCTGGAACTGGGAAACAAGTCAGAATCATATCCAGATAATGATTCTGCTTTCCATTGTCAAACACCCACTCACCTTAGACTATAAGAGTGTCTAAACCCTTTTAATTATCTCTAAATTAATAATAATTATCCCATTTAACTGGTGCTGACTTCACTCTCCACTGGAGAATCTATTCTCTTTTTCAATGGAACTGAACTTGAGAAGATAAATAACCCAGTGCACTTCACCCCAGCCCCAGCTGAAATCACAGAGGAATTGGGAAAATGTGCAAGAATGCTGCTGTCTTATTTAAGTTGATATCAGCACAAGGGTGTTGGAGAAAGATACTGAGGACACACAACACCTACCAAACCAGAGATCCAGATGCTCCTAAGTGTCCATCACTCAAGTAGACTAAAAAAGCTCCCAGCATGCCTCAGGGAATTTTTCAAAAGAGGGGGACAGAAAGATTGTTAGAGCCACAGGTTGGGACATTTTGCACAGAGACCTTGCCTTTCCTACATAACTGGCTGCTGCCCCCATAATGCATGACCCACAATCCCCATGTGGTTGACCTGCATCCCCAATGAGGAAGGCCTCTTCAGAAAAGAGGCAGGGAGGAGGGAAAGGATGGTACCAAAAAATGATGTTTACATACAAAACATATCCCTATCTAATAAAAAAAATTAAAATTAAATAAGTCAAATGCTTGTTAGCTGAGATATTGCATGCCTATAGTCCCATAATTCAGATGGTTGAGGTGGAAAAATCTTGAGGTCTAGGCTAGACTGCACTAAATACTGAGACACTGACTCAGAAAACAAAGAAAAAGTCAAATTCTCTGTAGATGCTTTTTGTTAAATATATATATAAGATATAGGCATATGTAAGTATGTATGAATATTCCAGGTATACCTCCAAATGAGATAAAAAGTTTTATATGCATATGAAAAGAATTATTTATGAAAAAGTATCTTTATTATTATTTAGAATTTTTCTTCTACTTGTTTAACTTTTCCTATAACATTTCTGTGTAGAATATAAGAAATACTTTAGCTTAAATTGGTTTCATTATTAGTTGACTCATTTTTTTATTACTTATGTTACTGGAACTTAAGTTACATTTTATCTATACAATTACAAAAACACAAACTTTTTTTCTTTACCATAAAGCATCATCAAGATGGATTTACTTCCATGAGGATTTATTTTATGTTCTATGGGAGAAATACTTATGGCTGGAAAATGGTCAAAATGGGAAATCTTTAGGTATTGAATTTGTGTAATCTAAGAATGGTGTGACACTGATGACCTTGTAGAAAATGTTATATGAACATAGTCCTCTTTAACGTCCAATCATTGCATTAAAATAGTATGAATTTTCAAGTGGAAAACACTAGAATCCTGACATTAAATGATTTTTTTATAAAAATTTAAGTGAACCTAAAACATGGAAATATTGGTATAAATTACCAGTTGGTTGTTTGAATTTAAACTTTCCTCTATAGCCTCAAGTGTTTGAATTAAACCCCACTCAGTCCCTAGCTGGTGGAATCTTTGGAAGGTAAAGCCTCACTGGAGGAGGTCTGGAGGCAGATCCTGAGGTTTATTACTCCAGCTTGCCAGTGGAGTTAACTCACTCTTGCCACTCCCACCCTGCTTCTCTGACAAGTTGTGATCCTTCACTTCTGCTCTGCCTTCTTTTACCCACATTGATAACACTTTCTCTCAAAGCTATAAGGCAAAACAAGCCCTTTCTACTCATAAGGTGCTTGTAGGTAATTTCTGTTTCATCCCAGCAACAAAAAGTTAGTCACTACAGTGTGACATTATTGGTATAAACATGTTGACATGAGTGAATAGGGCTATAACTAACTTATAAGTATAAAACTCAATCAAGGAGAAGTTATGTTATTTAAATGGAAATATTATATTTATATTGCTTTTATGTCAAATTTTTAAATGACCAACTGGAACTAATAAAAATCTTACTAAATTGTTCTAAGGACATATAACTGACTATTGTTAAAACATGTCTAACCTAGAAAAGAAATAAATGAACATTTTGCAGTTTCAGAAGCTCACAGTGCTGAAGTGTGAGCCAGGCATGGAGCCTCAACCTATCTTTAGCACAAACCCACACAATACAATTAGAACGAATCTTTCGGGGGAATGAAAATGCTCCAAGTAAAGCAAGAAGTTTTGAAGCTTAATATTCATTTCCCATCTTAATGAAGCACAAATTAAGTCAAATTGAAAAAGGACTAGAAATATAATTTGCCAAAACATAGACGTAGTTTTGCTAGGAGGGGTAGTGCATGTCTGGAATCCCAGCAATCAGAAGGCTGAACTAGTATGCTTTCTGAGTTCTAGGCCAGCCTGGACAACAGAGTTAGTTACAAGGCAATCTGGATTAGAGTTAAACCATACCTCAAAAAAGAAAAAAAAAAAGAAAAAAAGAGATAGCCATAGATAGTTTAAATATTTATATTTAAACTATTCACATATTTATTAACATACATTATAAGAAATTAATATAATGTTATTGTTAATGTAAGCTATACATAAACTATTCATAAATAAGTCATTATAATAAGACTAATTTATTCTGTAAAAGAAATAAAGTCATTAACAATATCATATACATGGACACACAATTCACCAAACCCAGCTGTTTTCACAAGCAAATTCAGACAACAAATAATTCCATTGTTCTTAATTTGTTCCAGAATAGAGGAAATGAAGGGGAATGTATCAAATTCAAATAGAATTTCCATCAAATGTCCCTGTAAATATTTATGTTTATACTCATAGATTAGTGTTTCTCTCACCTTTGGTCAGAGAAACTTCTTTTTGCTGATGTCAGTGACTAAAACTCATAAAAGGCCTGATAAAATGTGCTCAACTCTAAATAAGGAATTTCTATCATTCTCTCCCCTCTCCCCAAGGCCTAGGGACCATTGGAAAGAAAGAGTAGAAAGAATGGAAGAACTAGAGATGGTGCAGAATGACTATGAACACTGTCATTTGGACATGAAGTGGCCGTTTACATTCATAACCTCACAGCAGCTCTAAAATCCTGCACAATACTGGGCTGAGCAACATTCTATCATGGGTGGTGGAGGAGGGCAAACAAAAATATCACATACGAGAGGAACCATTTGGACAGAGATGGGATCCACTGGAAAGAGAATTGTGGAAAAGGGACAAAAGAAAACAATGAGATAGGATTATGATCAAAAAACATTTTGAATATGCATAAATTTTGTCAATAAAGTTATAAAAGATGATTTGACAACTACAAACAAAAGTATTGAAGCAAATATATCATTGATAGATACCTACATTTGTAAGTTTATCAAAAAGTAAAATTAGAGAATAAAAAGCTAAATTTCTTTCTTATAAATACCAGCATGAATAGTCTACCAGCATAATGAGATGTTCACATATCAAAACATGTGGAATTTTTAAGGGCACAGAAGTTCAGAGATAATTTGGTGCTACAATATCCATTTGTATAATTCATCATATCACCTCATACAGAAGATGAAAACTGTCATTTGTGATTTTTTAAAACAATGAAATGGGAATTTATAGATATTATATATGTATCTATACAATATATTTGATACTCCCAAAAAAGAGATAATATTTTAAAATATACAAAACAGGAATAGTATAAATTTGGGAAAGAAAAACACATCTATATCAACAAGAACCAGCAGTATAATTTGAAGGAAGCTCCTTTGGCTTTTGAGCCATTTCCCCCACAGTACAGCTGAAAAACACATGGTTGATAGATTATGGGGTTGGAATAGAGGTACCAAAACAAACTGCTTGACTGAGTTTATGCCTATTCTAATACGTGAGAGAGTGAAGAGGAACAAGGAAGCACCATGGACAGGAAAGACAAAGAGAATGAGAGAAGGACAGGGAAAGGGTTTTATGGAGAAAGGTGGGAAAATGTCCTCTGGGAGGTCCTTGGGTGATTTGCTGAAGAAGCATCTTGGGGGTGGCATTTCCTCTTCTCAGCCCAGAAGTATTCTCCATTGACTTAATTGGAGGTTCTTCCAGTATCGCCATCTACTTAAAGCACGGTGAGTGGGAGGGGGAGGGAAGGGGATGGGTAGAGAGCACTGGGACTCTTGTGACAAATTATAGGCAAGTGACATAACCACTGAGCAATCTCTCCAGCTCAACAAATTATACAACTATCTTAAGAAAAAAAAAAAAAGAAAGAAAAAAAAAAAACAACTACCAATGCAACCACAAACAGAATCAAATAGTAATCTTTATATACAACAACAAAAACTACTTAAGAGACCTGACAGAAGAGAAGAACTAGCAAGGTTCCAGTAACAACAACAAAATACATAGTGATAGAATTAGCCCAAAAGAAGAAAAAAAAAAGGATAAAACCTCTATAAGAAAAGCTTTTTCCCTTTCTAATGACAAAAATAGAAAAACAACTGGAAATACATCCTTTCGGTAAAATTCATTATCATATTGTGAGGTCAGAAAGAGTCCTTCAATTTCTATTAGAGAATTTGGGCATGGCAAACATTTTATCACAGTTACATACCAGTCCGGAAAATTTCAGTTTATTGACATAAGTACTTTCATCTTGCACAGACTCCCACATCCTATAAAAATAAAATTAGAATTTATGTGACTATGGCCAGACTGGTTTATACTCACCTAGCTCTCTTTGTTATTTTTTCCTAACCATTACCAGAAAGTGCAACACTGTATTCAACCACACAGTAGTCTATAGTGTGTCAATCCATATATATAAACTGTTTTACCCAGAATTCTATACCTTATAAGTTCCACTTGGAGTTAACCAAAATTGGAAATCGCTTGACATTTGGAAGGCAGAAGTGGAGAAGGTCACTGGATGCTGTGGCCAACAGAATAGATTGATATTTTCCTTGTTGCTCTGTAAGGAAGCCACCATCTGGCATTTGGCTGGAGAGCATTAAAACCATGGGTCATGCATTGTGGACAATTTGCCCTAAATAGTTCCCTAAAATTCTTTTGTTTGCTTTTCTTTTGGAAGCTATTAGCAACTTCCTAGAATGTTCCATAATCACCACCTTTTGGCCAGTTCTGTATTTCAGTAGAACTGGTTGTGAACATTTCCTTAATCTCTCAAATCTTTTCATAGTCCACACTTTCTAGTCTCTCACACAGTTGTTCCAGGTCCCAGTTTTGTAGTTAATCCCTCATCCCAAGTCTCCAGCTGGCTGTTCTTTACTGACATGTGATTTGTGATAATGAACTTCTCTGAATGCTATGCTGTGTTGACTTTTTACTGAACGATTTCAAATAAGGCAACTTTACCATTTTTAAAACTTTATATTTTTTTATTTATTTGAGAGAGAGAGAGAAAGAGGTAGATAGAGAGAGAGAGAAAAAATGGGTGTGGCATGCCTTTAGCCACTACAAATGAACTCTAAACGCATGTACCACCTTGTAGATCTGGCTTATGTGGGTCCCGGTGAATTGAACCTGGCTGCTTTGGCTTTGCAGGCAAGTGACTTAATCACTAAGCCATCTATCCAGGCCCAACTTTACCATTTATAATTTCTACAGATTTCTTCATACTTACTACTGCTTATTTATGGAAATAGTTGTATACAAGTTTCTTTCTAAAAACATCAGATGCATTTTGGCAGTTTAATCATAATTTGATAAACCTGATTTTGAGCATAATGTGGATTGGGGAATTTTGTGAGGCAAATACTTAGTATGATATGTTCACTTGACAACTAGTGGAGAGAGTTCATTTTTACAAAGTCAGAGTCATTCTTTTTATTTTAGATAATTTAAACAAAAGAAAAGTTCTCATTGTTAAGCCTAATTCTTTTGTTTTCTTTGGCAAAGTATATTCCTTTGTGACTTTTCAAGGTCATGGACAACCCACAGTGAATAATGCTTTTATTTCACCAGGGCGCATACTAAGTGATAGATTTATACAGAAGCAAAAGGTTGGTTTCCAGTATGGTGATACTCAGCTTCCCTCTTCCTACTTCAATTCCCAGTGCTTTGTGGTTTCCTCTCCATATTCATTATCACAGAAAGGAAGGCTTGTCACATGCAGTGACAAACTGTTTCATTTATTTAAGAAAAAAGCCTTTGCATTTCACTCCATATGCTAATGAAAACATACCTTTAATGATTAGGAAAAGATAAAATCTTTACCTACTAGCAGCAGAAAAAATTTATTCACAGGTTTATAAGCAAACCACATACTGAGTTGCCAATCCAGCTGCCTAAACAGTGATCTCTTTTTAATCAGCAAATCATTGTTCCAGTAACATCAACAACAAAAATTGTTCAGTATTTTAAGGTTAGTTTCACATATTACTTCTTTTACTGACAATTTTTTTCAGAGAAAAGTTTTCCACTCATATGAAAAAAATACCATTTTAGAAGTCAGAATCCCCCAGCATTTTCTAAACTAAAGGGTACATTTCTATGCTTATGGATAAGCTATGTCATGATTGTCAAATATTACTTCACCAACTGCATCCTATCAAATACCAGCAATAGCTGTTATGATGACAATGACACGCTTTTTCTTTTTTTTTTTTTTGGAAAGGGAGACAAGCTTTGTGTTTTGGAGGCAGATAAACAAAGCAAGAAGCAAGGAAGAATCAAAGAATGTAATTAAAATGAGTTTGGTGTCCTTTGTTCATAAACTATCTCCTTCGGTCTAAACCGCATAAGCATTAATTACTTCAGATGTTTGAATAGAGTGGTGTGGTTTGAATATGAAGTGGTCTCCCCAAAATTTCATGTATGGTTCTCTTCGCCAGCAGCTGGAGGCACTACTGAAAATGGATCTTGAGGGCATCATCAGTGGCTACAAACATTGTCAAGGTATGCTGAATGGGCATTAGGAGGCGGAGCCTGTCTGGAGGAGGTAAACTACTAGATTATGTCTCTGAAGGGTTTCTCTTCTCTCTGGCTCCTTCTGTCTCTTTCTGCAATCAGGTTTCCACAAGGTGAATAGGTTTACTGATTTGCCCTTTTCAAAATGTTCTTATGTTGCCACAGACCTAAAGTTAATGGAGCAAAGGAAGCCTGTGAGTGAACTGAAACCTCTGCAACTATGAGTCAAAATAAATCCCTTTTTCTTAAGGTGTTTTGTCAGATATTTTGTCATAATGAAAAAGATTGAATAACAGAAGAATGGCTTTCCTTTGCCATAATAGGTAAAGCCTGACAGACCTATTTTTCTATTTACATTTATATATGTTCCTTTTAAATCCTTGCATCTCTGCTCCTTAGCTTCTGGAAGTACCTAGGCTATCTTGTGCTTCTTCTAAAGACCATGACAGATCGTATAAAAAAGGTCAAGGTGCCAATATTACATTTTTTTTAAATCAAAATGAGCTATCAATTCTTTGGAGAGGCTAAAAGGAATGCAACCACTACACCAAGAAGATTTCTTTGAGAAGTCTTGATTCTTTTCTCTTGCGATAGCTGTTCCTCCCATGTTTTCTCATAGCATTTGTGGTGACCTTGTGTTAGTGTTTATTGTGACTGTGCATTCTTTCTTAAAAAGTATTTTATTTATTTATTTATCTGAGAATGAGAGAAGGACACAGAGAGAATAGGTGTACTGGAGCCTGTAGCTAATGAAAATGAACTCCAGATGTATGTATCGCCTTGCTCATCTGGCTATGAGGGAATTGAACCTGAGTCCTTTGGCTTTGGTGGCAAGCACTTTAACTGCTAGGCCATCTCTGCAGCCCCCTGTGTGCATTTATTTGTATGCATTATCAGCCTGATAGTCCTGAAGGATAAAATACACCAAAGGCTCTGAATCCCCAATGTCAATAAAAGCTAGTTCAGTGAAGAATAAATTATTATGGATACATGAAATACTAATATATACTGATAAATATGCTAATGAAAAAATCAGTAAATATTTTTAATTGGTGGTTGGAGCTACTATGGCCAGGAAGTTTTAGATTATTAGATACATTTTAATCATTACAAAACTTTTTATTTGCTGATAATTTGAGGATAAGCACAAAGACAAGGGAGGGCTCAAGAATGTGAAATTGATTAATACAATGGAGAGAAAGGATACTGAGGTTAACAGTCACATGAGATATGACTGATCAAGCCAAGCTTAGTGAGTTATTCCTTTAATCTCAACACCTGGTAGTAGAGGTGGAGGAATCAAGAGTTCAAGATTGGGGCTGGAGAGATGGCTTAGCTGTTAAGCGCTAGCCTATGAAGCCTAAGGACCCTGGTTTAAGGCTCGATTACCCAGGACCCACATAAGCCAGATGCACAAGATGGCACATGAATCTGGAGTTCATTTGCAGTGGCTGGAAAGCCCTGATGCACCCATTCTCTCTTTCTGTCAGTCTGTCTGTCTCTCTCTTTCTCTCTCTCTCTTGCTCTCAAATAAATAAAATAAACAACAACAAAAAGAATTCAAGATCAACTTTGGCAACACAGACAGTTAGAGGTTACCTTGGCTTACATTAGATACTGTCTTCAAAAAACAGTAACAAATAAATGTTAAATGAATTTTTACTCTTAAATTTTATGTGATCAATAATTATTAATACTAGTAGCATTAAGCTATACATTTGTTGTCACTTGGCATTTTTATTTATCTTTTTAAAAATATTTTATTTATTTGAAAAAAGAAGGGGGGGGGGAGAATGGGTGGACCAGGGACTCTAGCTACTGTAAATGAACTCCAGACACATGAGCCACCTTATGTATGTGACTCTACATGGGTACTGGGGAATCAAACCTGGGTTGTTTGGCTTTGCCAGCAACCTGCTTAGCCATTAAGCCATTTCTTCAGCCCACAATGCATTTTTTATAAATGGCAGTGCTTTGTTGTAAGTCTTCATATGGGATTATGTAGGGCCATCTATACCATGTAATATATTAAAACTAAAAGTAACCTAGCATCAAAATGACTATTTTAATTAAAAAAAAGATGCCTTTCTAAATCTCTTGTATCATAGTATGGCCTTAATAGTTCTTCAAGAAGTTACATTGTATGGGTGCTGTGTTGATGGTTCTTATGATATATAAGCCCCAAGGCCAAACTTGAGGTTGACCTTTCTGTGTGTCTGATAGGTTTTTGATATCACTTAGCTTTGGCACCATTTCTCCATTTACACTCAAATCTAGTTCATGATGCTGAAAACTTTTGCTGATACTAAGTAGAAGAAACAAACAAAAAATAAAGGTTTTTGAAAAATTTTAAAAAGCTCATTAAAATGCAAAACTCTTTAATATGTACCCTTAATCAAAATGGCAAGAATGCTGTATATTAACTTAAACAATTAAGTGCCTATACTAGATTTAAATCTTTTGTTATTGGTAGTTAAATCAGGTGTGTTGCAGAGAACTGGGAAACAGATGGAAGCCTTATTACAACCCTGAAGAACAGCTCTGCACAAAGTACTGCTTTGTGAATACTTACCAGCATGCTAAACAGAGGGAACTCATTCATAAGCTGACCTCGCTTAGCAAGACTTACAGACTGGTACATGTTCCATATCTCCATGAAAACTCACTTCTTAATGGAACAGAAGACCATAGGGCAAAGATGGGGGTGCTTTCAAGTGCCTTATGCCTATTTTAAGTAGGAGCATTTTTCCAAAATATTCTATTTTTTTCTTTCCTTTTATTCTGGAGAAGGAATGTTTACTAAAGAGCTTCAATAGATTCATGTTCTTTAGAGATGAATCAAAGGAAAGCAAAACAAAACCAGGAGACATCCATAACCATTATCACAGTAATGGTAGCTAGGAAAAGATGTGCCTGTGTTCTAGTATGCTAAAGTGGCCTGAAAATGCTATCTTGTTTGGAAAAAGGGTCTCAGTAATGTAATAAGTTATGTGATGTTAGATGAGGACCTCACATTATTTGATCCTAAATCCAAAAACAATTATCCTTATGAAAGACACACTGAGAAGAAAATAAATGCAGTAGTAAAAGTGGACAGTGGAGTTTGGCCTCAGATTTCAAAAGCTCACTGCTACCAGATGCTGGAAAATGCAAGAGCTGATTTTACCCCTGAACCACACAAGAGTACAACCAGCAGGACCTCAGTATCTACACTCTGGAACTGTCAGAAAATAAACTTCCATGGTTCTGAACCACAGCATGTGGTAGTTATGAAAACATCAGGGAACTAATACAAGTACTTTCATGTTCTTTTGGTTCCTAAAAAGTTGTGAATATCAAGAGAATAACAACCCCCAGCAGTGAAAAAGTCATGCTGACTTTGTGAAGAATGTCTTATTTCTATCCCTAAATAAACCTCAATTACATTGGTATAACTGGCTCGTTTATCTTACAGTGACATTAACCCATGACCGCTACTCAGAACGTTTTTATCATTACTAAGTCGACTTTTCACACTGGAATGAAATACTAAGAGTTATCAGAATTTACTAGATTGAAATCTTCCAATAATTAGATTGAATCATAAGGTTTCCATTTTTATAGGTCAAAGTGGTTGAATTTTGGCATTTTCATATCGTTCAACCGTAATGGTCCATAGGATTTATTCAGTGAGAAAAATAAAAGTTGGTTTGTAAGAACTTGATATTTTGATTATCACTCTCTTCCTTTAATAGGTTTTGTCATGAGTTTTCAGGAGTTTAGAGTACAATCATTCAGTAGTGACAGAGCCTTCTATGAATAAATCATACACTCCACAACACACTGTACAGAGGAGAAATAGAGCAAAAGATAGAATAAGCCACAGAGCCATTAGAGATGCCTGTTCTTGTTCATAACTTCTTATCACTGGATGATTTGATTTCCTCTAGGCCCAAATGATCCTTATTTCCATACTGTTATGAAATAAACCCATAAACATCGATGTATGTTCAAACAAAAGTAAGGTCTGCGTCATTAAAAGTGCTTACTAGCAGACAATGTACACTCAGCTGGCTGTTTTCATATATGATTCAGAGGCAGGATATAAACATGAATCATGGAAAGGAAAACAACTTGAGATAGTTATGTTCCAGAATACGAAAAACACTGCCCTCCACAGGCTGTTTTCTAAATCTTTGACAATATTAGATATAACTCAAAGAGTGATGTATTTCTTACAGCTCAAAATTTATAGTTTTACAAATAATGGGAATATACATTTATGTTATTTTTATTTTTATTTATTTATTTGTAAGGAGAGGTAGAGGAAATTGATATGCCAGGGCCACAAAATGGTGCATGCATCTGGAGTTAGTTTGCAGTGGCTGGAGGCCCTGGCACACTTATTCTTTCTGTCTGTCTCTCTCCTATCTCTCTCTGCTTGCAAATAAATAAAATGTTTTTAAAAAAGAAATTTGGTACAATGCACATTTGATAATTATTATAGTATATTGAATAAGTTTTACTGAATAAATTAAATAGAATAGTTGTATTCTTTAACCAGGATACAGAAAATATCAAAAAATGGATAACAGATTAATATTATACTTCCAAATATAAATGTAAAAGTAGTGCTCTAAAATTCTAAGGTGGGGCTAAGGAAATGCTGATAATGTAAGTATGAGGGCACAAGACTGCATGAGTAAGCTCCACCATCCTCAAAAGTTGGGTATTGCCATGCATGCCTGCAATCCCCTATTCTTTGAGGGCAGAAGTGGGAGAATCTCTGGGACGTGCTGGACAGTCTATCTGACTGAAATCATAGCTCTGGTTCAGTGTGATAGTCCATCTCAAGAAACCAAAATAGAAGAGGAAAACATTGGACATCTTCCTCTGGCCTCAACATCCATGCACATAATAGGATGCATGCATCTGCACACACACACATGCATACAGTATACATACACACACTATATCACACCTACTACACAATGGAGCAATAACTTTTTAAGATAACTAAAGTCCAAATAAACAAAACCTTTAAAATGAATAAATAAAATTATGGAAAAATTGAAATATTTCATAAAATAATCCTTAGTATTATATGATGATTTTAATGAGCTTTCATACATTGATTAACCAAAATTATTTGTCATGGATTTTTTTTTCAAATAATTTTTTTATTTTTATTTTATTTATTTATTTGAAAGTGATAGAGAGAGAAAGAGGCAGATAGAGAGAGAGAATGGGCACACCAGGGACTCCAGCCACTGCAAATGAACTCCAGATGCGTGCGCCCCCTTGTGCATCTGACTAACATGGGTCCTGGGGAATCGAGCCTCGAACCAGGGTCCTTAGGCTTCACAGGACAGCGCTTAACTGCTAAGCCATCTCTCCAGCCCTTGTCATGGATTTTTAATTGTGTTTTTAGATGCAAAAGCCTATTCAATTTCCATGTATGAAGACAATAAAGGTTATCAAAAATTTAATATCTAAATATTAATGCAGACACTTACTTGAAAAATAATGAAAGACTAAAAATCAAGTCTTGCAGGAAAGAAAATATTTTCCCCCAAAAATCTGAAGGGGAAGTAAAAAGCTGACATCTATTGTTTACCAATGATACTTCATTTCTAATATTTTTAGTATACTTACATATCTACACTTTAACACTGATATTCATGTTCAGTCCTTCATATTAGATTATAAGGTCCTTCATGTGATAAGCATTATTATTTTTAAAAGCTATGTGTGTAGCATTGTGCATGGTGATTTGAAAGTTAGTTTGGACTACTTAACATTACCCTATGTTAAAAGAGAAAAGACAAAAAGGAAAGAAAAGGCGTGTGTGTGTGTGTGTGTGTGTGTGTGTGTGTGTGTGTGTGTGTGTTTAAAACAATGAATGATTGGTACCAAAAATGACAATAAACAGCGTTTATCAATACTTATATTACTTGAAAAATAATCCAGCTGCTGTTTTACTGTTTTTCCTATATTTTATATACTTTCACATGCATAGGCTTTGTCTTACTGTTTTGCTCTAAGAATTGTAAAGATAATCCTTTAATTTATTAGAGGGTGTGCTTAATACATGGGTATCACTAATCATAAAATAAATATATGAAAATTAATCTTTCATTCCCTGGTATACTTTAGACTTTCCCATTAAGCAGCAGAGCATACAGGAATCATCTTGCCCACTTTAAAGAAATTAAATCTATTTTAATGCTAATGGTTAATAATGCCCTCAAAACTGTTTCTTTCTTTGAAAACTTGAAATATCTTTACATATCATCAGACATTTTTTCAGGTCAATAAGATAAATGATGAGGAAGAGAAACACCATGCACACATACTAGAAAAGAAATTAAAGTGAAGCAAGCTGCAGTGCAGGAAGCAGATATACCAGAAAAGACACCAGGAGCTCACCATAGTGAGAAGTAACGTGTATAAGGTCAAATACTTACAGTAGTAGTACTTCAAAATTCCATGGCCCACACCATTCCCAGCCATTTTCCTAGATAACCCTTTAAAGCTTTAATACTTCAAATATTGTTGGCCTGGTTCTAAGCAATTTCCATATTCCCCAACAAGAGGATTGCTCCTACACACACATCTTGCGGAAGTTAGATAGCAGGGTAGCAAATTCCCTTACGAGAAAAATGTGGCCATGTTGCAGACCCAGCTGTATCTACACTCTACTTAGCACAAACACACATAAAACTTATTTTATTAAGAGACATCACACGTGTATCATTTACGTAGTGCTAAGCATTTAAGGAACACAACTCTAAGCCTAATTATTCTTTCTAATTAGCATTATTTAGGCTACACAAGAAAATACTTATTTTCATACCTACTCTGACCTTGGTAGGAAAGTGGGAGACACATGGTAACTTGTCCAAGGAGTAAGGATTCAGTGTGTGTAGTGACATTCTATGCAGTAATAAGTCTTTGTTCATGCTACAAATGTCAGAAAGTAAAGAGAGATTAAATAAAAAAAGAATGTTTAAATAAGATAAAGACAAACCAATTAATTTTAAACTCCTGTTTGAGAGATTGGAACAAAATTGATTTTGTATAAAAAAAAAATAAAAAAACAACTCTTAAGGAGAGTGGAGTTTCAAAGGGAAAGTGGGGGGATGGAGGGAATTACCATGGGATATTGTTTACAATCATGGAAGTTGTCAATAAAAATTAAAAATAATAATAATAACAATAAAACCAACCAAACAAAAAAATCCTTATATCTCCATAGTCCAGAGCACTCACTTTATTGTGTTTGTGTTACCTATTTGTTGCAGTTATTTATGTTCTATTACAATTATTGTAATCATCATGCAATCACAATAGTTGCACTTGGAAAGTATAGAATATTAAAGACATCATTTTTTTCTAATTTTTTAAAGTTTTTTATTTTATTTTTTAATTTTTTTTTAATTTTTATTAACATTTTCCATGATTACAAAATATATCCCATGGTAATTCCCTCCCTCCCCACCCCCACACTTTCCTTTCTAAATTTTTATTAGCATTTTCCATGATTATAAAAAAATATCCCATGGTAATTCCCTCCCTCCCCCCCTACTTTCCCCTTTGAAATTCCATTCTCCATCATATTACCTCCCCAACACAATCATTGTACTTACATATATACAATATCAACCTATTAAGTACCCTCCTCCCTTCCTTTCTCTTCCCTTTATGTCTCCTTTTTAACTTACTGACCTCTGCTACTAAGTATTTTTCATTCTCACGCAGAAGCCCAATCATCTGTAGCTACGATCCACATATGAGAGCGATCATGTGGCGCTTGGCTTTTCTGGGAAAGACATCATTTTTCAACTTGTGTGTATTTGGAGCTTGAAACATATTGAGACACTATCACTGCCCTGTTTCATACTTTAAATACTAGAATTACAAATAGATTGTACTTAAATATTCAAAGATATGTAAATTCTCAGTTTTATTTAAATGCTTCATTGAACTTTGGAAGTAATTAGTTATAATTATATCTTAATTCTGCTTTAATAGGCTATTTTGAATACTATAGAAGAAAAGTGGCCTGCAAAATGATTTTAATATTCCAAAGATATACATTACTTTATAATTTAATAAAAATATTGAAATCTCATATATTTTAAATAAATTACCTTTAATGCTGCAAATTCTTTACTCATTATTACTAATGGCCTATAAATATTGAATAAATTAACTATAAAACATATTGGTTTATTAAAATGAAGGCATAAAATATCATAAAATATTTATACATGTATTTATTTTAAATCTCACCCAAGCATTGCTGATCCATCAACAAAATATCCTGAGATATGTGGTAATGATAGAATTCAGTTTGGTTTACAATTTTACTGTCAGTTTTCTATACCCACATTTTATTATTTATTTGTTTTTTATTAATTAGTTTTATACTCAGTGAATACAGTCAAGTTGTTACCAATGTTAGGTTTGTCCATGTCCTACTCCCTCCCCCTGGCCCTTCCTTGTTGAGGCATACGGGTCATGCATTGTGGAGTTAGCCCACAGTTATGGGTTGGAGAAATGTCTCTGCATGTCATGACCCAACATGTGGCTCTGACATTCTTTCCACCCTCTTTTCCACAAAATTTCCCAGAGCCATCTTGGGTTCATTTTGGGTCTGCTTCAGTGATAAGGGGTTGGGGGCCTCTGTGTCTCTGGGTATCTAATTTTGTAGGAGTTGATTTTTGTCTGTGTTGATCTCCTTCACCCTTGTGCTCGTACCCGGTTCACAAAGAAAACGGCACCCTTGCTTGTTTCACCAATTGTTTTCAATCTTCATGAAAGTGTTCTTAGCAAAATAGAGAAATAGAAAATATGTATCAGTACGTCTCTTTAGTTTCTAGATATGTCAATACATAATACAAGATAATTCTTTTACTTAACTTTTTTTCTATACTAACATAATCTTCAAATGTAAGAAGTTGGGGAACTGGCAGTTTAAATGTGTCTGCTTCTGTGATGGTTTGAATGGATGTAACCTAGTAGATTCAGAAGTTTATTAAAGCTTGTAATTTACATTCTCTAGCTAACTGGCTAGAGGAGGTATTACCATGGGCAGATCCAAGGGTCTAGCCCTAAGGTGTGGGGGTGGGCCTGGAATTCTGGTCTAAAGATACCAAAGTTCTTACGCTTTGACTGGGGTTCCTGAAGTGTGTTTGTGTGTGATGCTGGTGGTGGCTTTTTTTTTCTTGCTGTATGGACCTGTGAAAGCAGGCCAGCTTCTTCTGGCATTATGGAACTTCCCCTGAATCTGTAAGCTTTAATCAGTTCCCTTCCTCCCATAACTGTGCTTTGTCTAGAAGTTCATCCCAACAACCCTAAGGCTGTCTACTTCACAGCTGGTACCAGAAAGGGGGTATTGATACATGATGAGTCTGACCATGGGGATTTGGAACATTTGTTTTGGAGTATTGGGCACAGATGTGGTACTTACTAGTGAAGATGCCTCCAGAACAGTAAGACAAGTGCTTTAGACTATTCTTGAGAGAGTTTTAAAATGCTAAGTGCAGAGAGAATTGTAGTTAGAGGCTTGGCTTATCAACTTTCTAAGGGAAAGGAAAGATGACAACAAACTTTGTTAAAACTGGACTACTGGCATAAGGGCTGGCTGCATTCTGGCTGATGACCAGAGAGTTTGATCAAAAGTAAATTTGTAATGGACTGATCTACTTAGCTAAAGATATGGGACTGAGAGATATAAGATTTAAAATTGGAAAAATTAAAACAAGTTTAAAATTTACTAACACAAGGACTTGTTTTAGTTTACTGAAACTGCTATTGTCAAACACATAAACAATCAAAAAAAAAAAAATAGGTGGCCCAACTGTTTTACATTAAAACAATGGCAAAATTGGGTGAGATGATTTTACCCCCAAAAGACTGAATGGTAGGAATATACTCTTTTAGAAAGAGAACTGAAAAAAAATCTGCTCTTCTAGTTCATGATTTATTTCATTTCTAAACTAAAATATATACATAGAGTACATCATAAAGTACATTCAGTTTCAGGAGCCACCCCTGTCACACAACATATAGGCCCTGCATGATAACCCAGATAGGTTGGCAAAGCCATTGATAGATGGACTGTGGTTTATATGAAGAAATGAAGATGTATTGGATATACCAGGATGGTACAAGGTTTACCATGATGTTGTATTGGCTAGGGATGAAAGTTCTCCCTGGCTATTCATCTCAGCTGGAGGTCCAGAATTGGAAAATCTGGGGACTGTCAGTCACTGGTTATAATATCAGACTTAAACTACACAAGTTTGATGTTTGCTTGATGGTGTTTGAGTTTACATTGTTCCAGTCTCTTGTTGATATGCCTCAGAACAGTTAAAACATGTTTACACTATACCTGTATGTGTTAAAAGTATATAAATTGTTTTGAATTTACAGGACTCACAATTAAGAAACAATCTTAAGTCAATAAAGACTATGGGAAACTCTGAATTTGTACTGCACACAATTTACAATATGAGATGGTTATAAATCTATTGGAGACCTGGGTAGAATGTAGTGGTTTGAGTGGATATCCCCCCCAAAGATCCAGAAGTTTATTAAAGCTTATAATTTAGATCTCCAGTCACCTGGCTGGTGGAGGTGTCACTGTGGATAGATCTCAGGTTTCAGCACTAAGGTGTGGGGGTGGACCTGGAATTCTGGTCTAAGGATACCAAAGTTCTTGAGGTTTGGCTGGGGTTCTGGAAGTGTGCTTGTGTATGATGATGGTGGTGGCTTTTGTCTCTCTGTGTGGACCTATGAAAGTAGACCAACTTCTTCTCCCATTATTGAATTTCCCCTGACACTGTAAGCTTCTACAAATTCCCTTCCTCCCACAACTGTGTCTGGTCTGGAAGTTCATCTCAACAGTCTAAGGCTGTCTATGACAACCTCTACAGACTCAGTTTCTTCACTGAGAATAGGACCAGTACTGATCTATTTAATAAAGTTTCAGCATCATAAACTAACTACTCAAAAGTAGTTTTTCTAGGGCTGGGTAAATGGTAGGTGGGTAAATTGATTGCCAAGCAAGTGTGAGAACCAGAGTTTAAAACCTTAGTAACCCAGTAAATGGCAGGTGGGTGTGGTAGCCCACTTGTAACCCTAGCACCTAAGAGGCAAAGACAGAAGATCCCCAGGGATGATGGCTAGTTAGATTAGCTAAATACTGTAGTTCTGAATATAATAATAAATAAATAAATTAATTAATTAATAAGATTAATAGAGATTAAGAAATATCATCAAAAATGTCAACACATTTTTGCACAAATATAAACTCCCACACATGTGTGCATGACAATCCTTCAGCACTGTTTGGGAGCCTTTATTTTTCTCTTTTGTTTTATTAGTTTTCTATTCAGCAAATACAGACAGTTTGGTACCATTATTAGGCTCATTCGTGACCTACCACCTCCCCATGGGCCCCTCCTTGTTGAATATAAATGTCTCTGTATATCATGACCCAACAAGTGGCTCTGGCATTCTTTCCGTCTCCTCTTCCACAAAATTTCCTTAAGTCATGTTGGGCTCATTTTTGGTCTGCTTCAGTGGTGAGGTGTTGGGGGCCTTTGAGGCTCTGACTCTGATTTGGTAGGAGTTGATTTTTCTCTGTGTTGGTCTCCTTCTCCCTTGTGCTGGTATCCAGTCCATCAGGAAAAGATCACCCTTGCTTGTTTTGCCAATTTTCCTTAGTTTCAGCTGGGGCCTTTTGGAGGTATGATGGGGTGGCTCTCTCCTTAGGATCTACATCTATCTGAAAAAGAGAAGCAGATCCTCCAACAGAGAGTAAGTTAGCACCAGGACAAATGAGATAACCCTCACTTTTTTTGTAGAGTTTAATAGGTGTAGGCTCTCTTGTAGCCCATGATTAATGGTAGCTTGATATTGGAGAGTGGATATGGATCTGACTTGTTTCCCAGCTCCAGCTATAAAAATTCTACTTCCTAAAAGGCAGACCAAATGGCTGAACCTTCACCAGGCCCTTACAGGAAACACCTGAACCATAAGACACTGGAGAGGGTAGGATCAAGTCTAACCTAAATCTTCTATGTCTTCCCTCCCTCCCTCCCTCCCTCCCTCCCTCCCTCTCTCTCTCTCTCTCTCTCTCTCTCTTTCTCTCTCTCTCTCTCTTCTCTAACTCTTGTATATTAATTTTCTTTTTCCTCATTTTCTTAGTGGGCACTGACCTATAATTCCAAGTACCAGCATGGGGCTACCATGCACAATGATCTTTTGATCAGAGAAACCTACAAGGTTTCCTAAAAGAATGACAGATTTCTGTCAGAGTACTTGATGACCCACCAAAGGTTAGTGGTAAGACCCTATTGCTGAAGACACCATATGCAGCTGACACGTAAAATGGAATAAATAGCATGGCTGGAAGCCAGGAGAGGGTCAGTCTCCAGAGAGTCAGCGTGTATAGTGCCAGAAGGTGCTACATGGGCAACTGGGGGAAATGACCAATACCTGTCCAAGCAACCCATGGTCTAACCTACTTAGCAACAAATAATCTGTTGTAATGCCCACTCAAGTGCAATAGTGGCACACAGCCATGGTGGGGAACCAAATGCTCTTGATTTGGCTATTTTTCTCTTTGAAGAAGGGTCTTCCTCTAGCCCAGGCTGACCTTGAAATCACAGTGATCCACCTATGTCAGCCTCTCAAGTAAAGTGCTGGCTTTAAAGGTATAACCATATTACACCCAGTTTAGGACCTATTTTTAAACAGCCTAGTCATAAACAAAACACACATAAAACTAAAAAGTCTGTCACTAACTATACTGCACAAGAACCCTTCTTCATAGAAAGAAGACTGAAACAGAGGATAGCATTGAATGGTGCTGTGTTAGCTGGGTGTTCAACAGTTGAAAATTTTTATTGACTTCCTCATATCTATGAATAATTGTGAAATCCCTATGTAGGTTGATTTTGAGTTTATAGTAACTGTTGGAAAGTAGGTAAAATTTAAATATGGAATCTATAAATAATGATATATATATATATATATATATATATATATATATATATATATATATATGTTGCTTTTATTTCATTCACTTTTACCTGTTGTTCATATATGAAATGTATCTTTCATAAGTAGCAGTTTTTTTTTAAATCTATTCTGATAAGCTCAATCTCTTAATTAGAATTTCAGTTCTTTGCTCTGCTATGATTTTTATCTACCTTGTATGTATTTCATTTCTGTCTTTAAAAAAATTATATTCTCCTCTTCTACCTCTTCTTCATTATTTAAAAAAAAATGTACCAAGTTGGTACCATTGTTAGCCTCTTCCCTGTCCTCCCCCCTCCACAGGGACCCTCCATGTTGGGGTATATGAGCCATGCATTGTGGGGTTAACCTTTAGTTCTAGGTAGGAGGAAATGTGTGGTTTTGACATTCTTTCCACCCCCTCTTCCACAAATTCCCCTGAGCCATGTTGGGTTCATATTAGGTCTGCTTCTGTGTTGAGATCTTGGGTGCCACTGTGTCTCTGGATATCTGGTTTGGTAGGGGTTGATTGTTCTCTGTGCCTGTCTCTTTCACTGTTGTGGTGGTTCCCAGTTCTCCAAGAAAACAGTATTATTACATGTTTCCCCAATTATTCTTAGTTTCAGCTGGGACCCTTTTGAGGTATGATGGGGTGGTACTCTCCTTGGGATCTGTGTCTATCTGAAAAAAAGAAAGCAGATTCTCCAATGGAGAGTATAGTTAGCACCAAACAAATGTGATAACCATGGATTTTTAGAGAGAGTTTATTGAAGAGGGGGTTCATTTTTGGATATGGTTCTGACTTGTTTCCTAGCTCTAGCTATGGGATCCACTCTACTGAGCAGATCAGTTAGCCAAATCAAGAAGAGCTGGTTTCCCACCATGACGATGCACCAGTATTGCATTTGTATGAGCATCATATCTGGTTGGTTGCTGCTAAGTAGGTTATATCATGTGTTGCTTGTGCAGATATAGGTCTTTATCCCCTAGTCGCTCATGCAGCAAATTGTGACACTAGATCCACCAACTGTCTGGGACTGACTCTCTTCCATGTAACAGCCATGTTGCTTCATGATGCATACCAACAGTGTGTGGTGTCTTCAGCAGTAGGGTATTACCACTAACCTATGGTTGGTCCTCAAGTGCTATGACAAATATGTCTTCTTTTGGGAGACCTTGTAGGTCTCTATGATCAAAAGCTCATTGAGGATGATAACCCCTGCTGGTACTGGGAGTCACAGGTCAGTGCCCACAAAGAGAAGGAAGAACAGAAGAACAGAATAAGTGATATAAAAGAGATAGTGAGATGAGAGAGAAGTGGGAGAGACAGAGGGAGAGGGGAGAGATTGAGAAGCAGAAATAGAAGGAGATGATGGACAGTTTTTATTGTACCCTCTCCAGGGCCTTGTGAATCCAGTGTTCCCGCAAATGGCCTAGTGGAGGTTCAACCATTTTGTCTGTCTTTTAGGATGTACAGTTTTAAGGTACCATTGCCTTTTGGGTCCAGTTTTGAGTCCCTTCCTCCCTCCATTGCCCTCCCCTCCCTCCCCACCTTCCCTATTTTCCGGTACTCAAGATGCTTGGTAGGTATGTCGACAACTTTAGTAGATTCAGGTTAGGTGCTGTAGATGACTGAGTCTATTCGACGATTATGTTTCTGTGATTGGGTGAGTTCACTGAGAATAAGTTGTTCCAGGTTTGACAATTCTTCTTCAAATTTCATTGTGCTGTTTTTCCTTACTGATGTGTAGAATTCTAATGTGTAGATATACCACATCTTAGTTATCCATTTGTCTAATGATAGACATCTGGGTTGATTCCAACTCTTGGCTATTACGAATTGAGCATCTATAAGTGTGGTTGAGCAAATCTCTCTGAGCTGAGGCATGGAGCTTTTAGGGTACATGCCCAGTAAGGCTATTGGTAACTCTATAGTCAGCTTTTTAGGAGTCTCCAGATTGCTTTCCAAAATGGTTGTACCATCTTACATTCCTACCAACAGTGGATGAGGGTTCCTATTTCTCCACATCCTCACCAGAATTTGTTTGCATTTGATTTTTGATGTTTGCTACCCTTAGTAGGGTAAGATGGAATCTCATAGTAGTTTTCATTTTCATTTTCCTGCTATTGAAAATGGGATAATGTCAGTTATTTCTTTCTCTGTATCTTTGTCATTTGCATATAGAAAGGCTACTGATTTTTGTGCATTGATTTTTTTATTCTGCTACTTTGCTGAAAAAGTTTATCACCTTTAAGAGTTTTGGAATGGAGGCTGTCAGGACTCTTACACATATAATAATGTTGTATACAAATAGTGCTAACTTGACTTCTTCCTTTCTAGATTGCATCCCCTTTATTTCTTTCTCCTGTCATATTGCTTGAGGTAGGACTTCCAGTACTATGTTGAAGAGCAGAGGTGAAAGTGGACAGTCCTGTCTTGTTCCTGATCTCACTGGAAATTCCTTCAATTTCTCTCCATTAAGTGTTATTTAGGCTTTAGGAGCTTTGTATATAATATCCCCTATTGTGTTAGGATATAAACTGACCATGCTGATTCTCTCTTTTGATCATGAAGTGAGTTTTATTTTGTCAAAGCCCTTTTGTGGATCTATTGAAATGATCATGTGTTTTTTGTGTTTAGCCTTGTTAATGTGGTGTATTACATTGACAGATTTCTGTATGTTGAAACACCCCTGCATTCCTGAGATGAACCCCACTTTATCAAGGTGGATAATGGATTTGATGTGTTGTTGGATTCGGTTTGTGAGGATTTTGTTTAGGATCTTTGCATCTATGTTCATCAGGGAAATAGGCCAGCTGTTTTCTTTTCATGTGGCATCTCTACCTGATTTTGGTATTAGTGTTATAGAAGCTTCATAGAAGGAGTTGGGGAGCTTTCCCTGATCTCCAATTGTGTGGCACAGTTTGAGAAAGATTAGTTTCAGTTCTTCCATGAAGGTTCAATAGAATTCAGCTGAGAAGCAATCTGGTTCTGGACTTTTCTTTGGGGGAGGGTTTTTTTTTTATCACCTTTTCAATTTTGATGGAACTGATAGGTTTGTTTAGGAGATTAATCTGCTCTGAGTTTAGCTTTGGTAGATGGTATGTGTCTAAAAATTTATGTATTTCTTCTATATTTTCCAATTTTGTAAAGGAAAGGGGTTTTTTTTTTTTTTATTTATTTGATTGTGAGAGAGAGAGAGGGAGAGAGAATGGGCATGTGTGGGCCTCCAGCCACTGCGAACAAACTCCAGATACATGTACCACCTTGTAAATCTGGCTTACGTGAGTTCTGAGGAATCAAGCCTCAAATTGGGGTCCTTAGGCTTCACAGGCAAGTGCTTAACTGCTAAGCAATCTCTCCAGCCCAAGAGTAGAGGTTTTTGAAGAAGACCTGATGCTTCTCCCAATTTCACTTATGTCTCTTGTGATCTCTCCTTTTTCATTTCTGATTTTGTTAATTTGAAGCACCTCTTTTTTTCACTTGATGAAATTGGCCAGGTGTTTGTCAATCTTTTTCATTTTTTCAAAGGTTTCATCAATTTTCTTAATTGTTTTCTTAGTTTCCAATTCATTAATTTCTGCTCTTATCTTAATTATCTCTTTTCATCTGGACCCTTTTGGTTTGGATATTTCTTGCTTTTCCAGTGCCTTTAAGTGG
This sequence comes from Jaculus jaculus, assembly GCF_020740685.1. Taxonomy (NCBI): domain Eukaryota; kingdom Metazoa; phylum Chordata; class Mammalia; order Rodentia; family Dipodidae; genus Jaculus; species Jaculus jaculus. Next base: position 100,246,762 of record NC_059108.1, on the reverse strand, counting down.
TTAATTAGGTTATTGATTTGCAATTTCTCTGTCTTTCTTATGAAGGTATTTAGAGCTATGAATTTTCCCATGACGATTGCATTCATTTGATCCCTTAAGTTTTGGTACAATGTGGTCTCATTGTCATTCGTTTCTAGAAATTTCTCTATTTCATTTTTTTATTTTGCCTACTAGTCATTTATTGTTTTTTTTTCTACTAAAATATATTTTAATAGCTGGTGTTAACAATTTGCATAACAAAAGCCAAAATATATTAATAACATTGTATAGTTCTGTAAGCTCCTTCATTTGAAAAATATGTAATGTTTCTTTCAAAACTATTATGCTTTCAAAGTTAGTACAGTCTTAAAAATTAGTCATCAACCATAATTCTACATATTTAGAAGCAAACTCATTTATTGTTTTAAAGTGTGCTGGTTAGTTTCCAGGAGTTGATGGGATTTTTGGCTGGTGTTTTGTTGTTAATTTCTAGCAATATAGCATTGCGATCTGATGTCATGCAGGAGATTATGTCAATACTCTTGAATCTATGGAGGCAGGCTTTGCGACCCAGTATATGATCTATTTTAGAGAAGGTTCCATGTGCTGCTGAGTAGAATGTGTAGTTCATGGATTTGGAGTGGAATGTTGTATAGATGTCCGTTAGGTCTAAATGTTCTATGGTTTTGTTGAGCTTTCTCACTTCCCTGATGAGTTTCAATTATTGATAATGTTTAATAAAATCCCCAACTATTATGGTATTGGTGGTTATTTCTTTTTTATTGTCAAGTAGGTGTTGTTTTATGAATTGTGGTACACCTGTGTTTGGTGCATAAAGATTGATGATTGTAATATCCTCTTGCTGGATTGTTCCCTTTATCATTAGGAAGTGTCCTTCTATGGCTTTTTTGATAATTTCTGGTTTGAAGTCTATTTTATCTGATATTAGTATGGCTATGCCTGCTTGTTTCTTATTTCCAATTGTTTGGAATATCATTTTCCACCCTTTAACCCTGAGGAGGTGTCTGGCTTTAGTGTTGAGGTGGGTTTCTTGAAGACAACAGATAGAGGAGTCTAATTTCTGATCTACCCTATTATATTGATTCTCTTGATGGGTGAATTAAGGCCATTGATATTTAGGGTAATGACTGTGAGGTTTGATTTGATCCCTGCCATATTATATTGGTTTATGTGGTTTGGTATTTTCATGTACTTTGAAGTTTTTTGTGCCTTCTCTGAGTTTGGTTATTGTGGTCTGCTTCTTGTAAGTACTTGAGGTTGAATATTTGATTCTTCTGTGTGGAGAAATTCCTGAAATACTCTATGTAGGTTTGGTTTTGTGTTCATATAGTTGCAAAGTTGAGTTTTCTCATGGAAGGTTTTTCTTTCACCGTCTATTATGGAGGATACTTTTGCTGGGTAGACTAGTTTGGTTTGGAAGCCATAGGTTCTTAGAGTTTTCATTTTTCCATTCTCAGCCCTTCTGGCTTTCAGGGTTTCCATTGAAAAGACTGAAGTGATTCTGTTGGGATTGCCTTTAAATGTGATGTATTTCTTTTTCCTAGCTGCTTTTAGGACTTCTCCTTGATGTCAGTGTTTAACGTCTTAATGATAATATATCTTGGAGAGTTTCTCCTTTGGTCTAATCTCTTTGGAGTTCTGTTAGCATCTTGTATCTTTTTTTTTTTTAATTTATTTATTTTGAGAGCGACAGACACAGAGAGAAAGACAGATAGAGGGGGAGAGAGAGAATGGGCGTGCCAGGGCTTCTAGCCTCTGCAAACGAACTCCAGATGTGTGCGCCCCCTTGTGCATCTGGCTAACGTGGGACCTGGGCAACCGAGCCTCGAGCCGGGGTCCTAAGGCTTCACAGGCAAGCGCTTAACCGCTAAGCCATCTCTCCAGTCCAGCATCTTGTATCTTGTATCTTCCATGATCATCCCATATTCTGGTCTCTTTCCTGCAGCTGTGGAAGGCTCTGGTCTGTTTTCCAATTATTCTACAATAGCCTTAGACAAACTCTACAGTGACAATTACAGTCTAAAACAGCTGTATCTATTATTTGGGCCTTCACTATTAGCTATTCCAAGTAATGGTTTTCTGGATATGTGCTTTAATTCACTTCTCAGTGCAAAAAGGTACCTTTTGCATGTTTGTTTACATATGTTTGTTGTAGGCTATTGTTTGATTTACAGTCTTCTTAGACATTGCTCTTCATACCACTGAAAGAATAAGCTCAATGATAGTTTGCTCAACTAAATTAGAACCAGATTTCAGAATTTAAGCATAAAACACATTTACTACACTAATTTTTATAGTAGTACCTTTTATTGAAAAATTATCCATAATTAGGAGAAATTTCATTTTATGAATTTAAAAAGTGTTTTTTTAATTACATTAAACAGGAAATACTTGAGATATCTTACTGAAGACCTACTTAGTATTCTTAAAGTATGCCAAAACATTATTGATCTTAGTACTTAATGATGTCACACAATGATTTAAGGCATTTCTCCTGACAACAATGACAAAATTACTAGATAAGTTAAAGATGTATGTGATAAAAGAGTTTGGTAAATTTGGGATAAGATGGATTTGGTATTGAAATTCTTAAATTGAGTCTCTTTCTCATCATTAGTCAAGCTACCAGATGTTTCTGAGCTTCAACTTACTCATATATAAAATAAATTTTTGTATTATCCTAATTATATAAAATATTTGAATTAAAAAGTACATAGTTTTTGAATTAAAAATGTCATATAAATGCTATTGCTGTAGCAATATGGCTGATCTGTAATTCACTATGTGTTCTCAGGGTGGCCTTGAACCCTAAAGTAGAACATCGGACAAATAGGTTGCAGTACATATTTAACAAAGGCACTTCTGTTCTCAAACATACTGGCCTTTATAGTCTTGTTACTTTAGGTTTCAAGACTTGGAAGAAGCTGAAAACACATAATTTTCATATTTATGTGTTTGTTTGTATTAGGTGATTTTATGAAACAAATGGCATATATCAATTCAACTTCAATAAATATAGAAATTGTTAATCCAGTGAAAGGACTTCATGTGTCAAGAGATATATGCAGAGAGGATTCTTAGAAAGACATTTAGTGTTATTTTATGACCTGTAACTCTTTGTGCCATAATCTTCAAATATGTTACATAAGGAAAATTACTGAAAGTTGGATTTAACAAAATATTATGCTAAAAAGTTGGTCTTGGTGGTACGCACCTTTAATCCCAGCCCTTGGGAGGCAGAGGCAGGAGGATCTCTGTGAGTCCAAGACCACCCTGAGACTACATAGTGAATTCCAAGTCAGCCTGAGCTAGAGGGAGACCCTACTTTGAAACTCCCCACCAAAAAATATGCTAAAAATAGTGCCAAGAAGTAACAAAGGAGGATTACTGCCATTTTAATTCAATGAATGATAAAATTGAATAATACCAAAAAAAGGAAACCATCATGATAATTTCTTGTGTAATTCTCAAAACAACTTTTTCTGCCTAATTTTTGTTTGTTATATGTTATGTAACTAATAACTAACAAATTCTACCATAGGTAAAGTTGTTCTGCTGTAAGCAGGCTTTTCTCAACATTAGTTTTATTCAACCAATTTCTTTCAATTTAAGGTTTTAGAATCAAGTATTTATTAATGGCAATAGCTTCCAATTACTAAATATACATCATGCAAAATCTTTTAATAGTATTTTATATAAAGATTTTTTCATGATAATCATTTTATCTACTGAGCAGATTGAAACTCAAAAATATAGATGACTTGTACAATAGATGCTACCTAATAAGAAGTTCATTAAGAATTCAAAATCAGTCATAACCAGCTCCAAATCCATGTTTTTCAGACTATTTCTCAAGACTTCTTTGGTTACCTTCTTTTGCAATTATCCAAATTTAAGCCTGAAATAATTTCAAGTAGCATTGAATTCCTTCAGGATCATCCAGGCAAACAACAAACAATAATCAGATGTTGGTTAATGCTGATCTCTGTAGAAAAAGTATGCCTCCTATTACCTAAATGACTGAAGTGAATCAGAATCACATATAAACAGTTCCAGGCACTAGAAACAGCATGGACAGTTAGGTTTAACATTGACCTGCTCAGTAAATATAAAATGAAATATATTTTATTTTCATGATTAATTATCAACTATTGTCTCTTTCTTATTGTATTAAAGCACACCTTTAAAAGATTATATTTATGGGTGGCGTTCTGTGCTCAAATTGGTTCTACAAGACGTGCATGAAGAAAGCCTAAGGTAGCATGTCAGGCAAGAATCTTGCCTGTCACATTATTAGTTATGAGAATTCTTCAGAGCAGAAATGGATTCTTTCTCCTATGAAATCATGCTTACCCCAATAAGATTTGTCTATGGATATTTATAAATGTGCATGTGTGTGTCTTAGTATAGGTAGGTATTTCTTTGTCTTGCCAACCACAAAGCATAGAAGCAAAGACTCTTGAGTAGCAGTGATCATGAAGCATGCAGACTGTAGTTTCTTGATATCACCCGCCAACATGCTAAAGGAACCAGAACTGCTGGAGAGTTGGCTGATTATTGTACCTTGCAATATGAGAAAGTGAAGTGTGAGCACACGCATGCACGCTTGCACACACACATATGATGGGGTATGTCAACAACACTCTGGAGCCAAGTAAAGATTTCAGTAACCAAAATTGAATGATTTGAGCAATGTAAGTAATGTAGTATAAGATATAATTAAAAGTATGAGCAGCTATGAGTCCAAAGTGACAGAAATGCAGGACTGAATAAACAAGCAAATGAGGGATAAAAGGTGAATCTTTTCCTATAGAAGAATCTTGAATGACTTACATGCTCTGATGGAGGGATAGGATAACTCTCTCTCTCTGAACTGTACAGGTACTCACTCCAAAGGGTGCAGAATGGAAAGGTGGCAGAAGCTTTGCAGTTCAGAAATGTGACAAGTTTTTTCTCAACCAAGTGTTCAAGGCCACTATCAACATCAGTACATCTCATTGATATTACACATTTTTAATATGGTGTGAGGGATACCACTTAAACCTCTGTGTTATTTTCCTCCTAATATCATAACCCTTTCTAATTATAAGAGAAGTTAAATTGCAACTAAGAAATATCCCCAACGTATCTGGCCAGTGCTCCCTAATATCATAGAGGTTACAAAATCAAGATAAACATAATTAAGGATTGTGACTGGCTGTAATGACAAACAGATGGTGTTTGTTAGTTCTCTTCACATCTATGTATTTTCATTGCAAGTAAGCACACACAAACATATTAAACATTCTTTCTACCCTGATATTAGCTCCTTAGCTCTTTGTTTTTAAGCTTATAAACTAGAAATGCATTTTCAATCTAAAAAGTTTACCAATGGATGAAAAAACAAACTTTCAATTATCCACAGGAACGTAGAAGAGGGTAATTCATGCACTAATCATACACAGATCATTAGATCACAAAAGAAATTTATGTCTATATCACTAAGTTGTTAACATCTACTAGTATCAAGGATTGTGCTCCTCCGAGTGTTTAAATGGCTTATTAGCTGTTCTTATTCCTGCCATTTCAAGGGAAAGATGTCATTTTTCTTTCATCACTTAAGTAATTATTAAAAAAATATAGTTATCTTACCACACAATGACCTCTGATTTCATTTTCCAAACCTATTAATTAGCAGACAGATGGCTATATTTAATAAGGAACACCCATTAAGTGTGGCATTTTTCTTTATTTTGTGAAATGAGGACTACTTGTTTAAATTTATAGATATGAAAAGAAAAATTGATGGACCAGGAAATTAAATGAGACTGCATGTCTTTATAAATAAACACATATTTATAAATATATTTCATTGCAAACAGATAAGAGTGGGTACATTATAAATGAATAAAGTAAATTTTATTTTTATTTTGAATACTTCCCTTTTCATGATGCAGTTTCTTTACTTTTCTGTTTTACTTTTTGCTCTCTAATATATGAAAACTTAGGGTGCCAACTTTAATAGCCCAATTTCACTTTTCTGAGTAATGTATTTTGTATTTTGATGTTTGCTTTGCATTCAGAGTTTTGGAATCTGATTTTTTCAAGCTTTCTGTTTTTGAATATGGAAGTAGGACATAAATGATGGCTGGGAGAGTATGAGCCTTTTTTTTTGCAGTGGTGTATTCATTTGTAGGATCAGAAATCAGAGTAGAAGAGGGACTAGTTAGGAAGAAGGGGTTCATTGGATTGGGGAGATAGAAGAGAGCAAGAGAATGTAGTAAGGGAGGAATGTGATCAAAATAAAATATATGCATTTTTATGTTTTCAATTAATGATAAAAAGAACTTAAAAGTCAAAGTAACGTCAATGAAGAGTTTTTCAAGTAAACAGAAAGAGTATGGATCCAGTCTTGTATTAGCAATTTGAAACTCTAAGAAAGCACTTCACATTATGCAACACTGTGCACTTAGTCAATGTCTCAGGAAGAATTATGGGAGTCAGGATGGAAGTGTCAAAGGAGAGAAGGTGCTACAACATCTCCTCTCAGAAAAATTCATCCATTAGAGTATTTCAAAATCTTTTATTTATTTATTTGCAAGCAGAGAAGGATAGAAGAGACAGACAGACAGAATGGGCTGAGGGGCCTCCAATTTTTTCTGCAAATGGACTCCAGAGGCATGCAACACTGGATTTATGTGGGTACTGAGGAATTGAGTTAGGGTCATTAGGCTTTACAGGTAAGCACTGTAACTGCTGAGCCATTTCTTCAGCCCCATTTATAATATGTTTACAGTAAAAAAAAAAAAAATGTGTAATGTAGGACAACACTGGTATTGCCTTAATCTTGACTTTCCACTTTTGACAATTTATACACCCCAATGCAATAACATCTTTCAATATTAGCTCTAGCAGTCTAAAAAAATCTATATCCTTGTTTATTCTAGCATCATACTTCCTTTTAAGTTATACATGCCTAAATTAACAGATTAAAAAACATACTGTATCTAAGTTTTTCACAGCCTAAATTATATCTTATATTAAATGATGTTGTAAATAATGACACACATACTGACCTCTTATAATGACAAAATTGTCTTCAGTAATATGTAATTAATAAGGTGTTTGTTTTGCTTTGTGGTAGGATGTAATGTAGCCTAGGCTAACCCATTATCCCATTAATGTCACCTATAAAACACAAGTTCAAAGTTGATAATTATTACAATTTCAAAATGAGAATAGCAGAACATCAAACCACTTGTAAGTTACTCTGGCCTATAAGTTTTACTTTACACCTACATTAATTGTCATACTAACATACATAATTCTTCCAGTGTATTTCTTTAATGACCCTAATAAACAACTATCAAGGTGATGATGTCATTTGCTAAAAGTTTAATCAGCTCAGCTTTCCTTGATCAAAAGAACTAAGTGGAAGTCCTCATGGTGGGAGACACTTTGTTACCAGAAAATTAAGAATAACATTTGTAACCCAATATTAGGAAGTGATACAAAATATTATAGTATGTGTCTTATTCACAAATTTTAAACTCCACTTTATTAATCTACTCTTTCTACATAATAATATTATATTCTAATGTTAAAATGTATTACTTTGTCATATATTTTGTTATTAAAGCATCTTAATTCATGTTTGTAATGAGATAAAATATTCGTAAGCTTGAAAAAATCTATAGCCATCTGTTTCTAGACAAAGTTGTCAAAAATATAGTATAGAACAAATCTTCAGCAAATGTTGGGAAAGCTTAATATTATTTAGTAAATTGAAGCTACACCTTAATCTCACCCTATATAATTATGCATCAAATAAACCAAAACCATTCATCTGGAGATGTAGCTCAGTTGGTAGATAGCTTGTCTAGTATAAATGAGGGTCTTGGTCCAATCCCCAGCATGATGTGGTTATAGTGTTGCCCACTTGTTATTCCAACACATGGGCAGTGGAAGCAAAAGGGTATGATATTCCAAGTGACCCTTGTGTTCAAAACCAGAACAAAATGAGAGAGACAAAAATTATGCATGATCTGAAACTTTGAAAATGCTAGGGAAAAAAAGCACAGAGAAAGCATTTAAAGATATTGGCACTGGCAACCACAAGATGCTAGATTTTTGCCAACAACTTGATGAGCTTGGAAGCACATCCTGCTCTAATCTGAACCAAGCTCAGGCAACTAACACACTGATTTCTTTCAACCTGTGAAACCAACTGGAGTGGAGAAGCTAGCCAGGCCATGTCAGCCTTCTAAACGACAGAAAAGAATTAAGAAATGTGTTTTGCTTTAAGTTAAGTTTGTTTTATTTTGTTGCAGAAATGATAGAAAACTAATACATACCTTACAATGCATCCTTTTAAATGTTTAAGACACTTTTTTAAGTGTCTTCCGCAGCTGCTATCACATGATCAGAGGAAATAAATCTTTACCAGGATCTGATAACCCAGTGACATGGTTTTATTACCCACCCTGACATTTCCTACACTTAGAAGGAAAATGCTTTGAACAAGTGGTCTTCTCAATCTGGCCAGACAGCAATTTTATATACTGGTTAACTTCCTCTACTGAAGTTGATTGAGTAATAATATATAATTCCGAGCTCCCATGCTGCTGTTCTTTCATCGCATGGACATTTCAGTTCTCTCTCTGTCTCTTTTTATACACACACACCCCTACCTAGAAAGAAGGCTCCTGAATATCAGTGGGTTTTCTTTCTTAGTCTTATATACTGTATGTCTGACACCAGACTTCACATTGGAGATAATTTGTCATCATATCAAAAGTTTCTGATATATTGCTCCTAAGTGACTATAATTTGTTTTAGGAACTCTACTAACTTTTTAATGTGGGATAATTTATCCACAAAAGATAAACAGGGTAGAGAGAGAAGTGATTCAACTGTTTAAGATCAAATATTCTACAAAAGAGTAGTAAACATTCCTAACAAGTATACAATCTAAGCAAACAGATGGTTCCATGAGGAATGATGCTTACTTATGATATAGATACTTTCAACCTTTGTAAATCTAACAAAAGACACACACTTCATGGTAGGTAGCATTTATGTAAGTCTAACAATGTGACATAAGTATAATACTCAGAAAATTGTGAAGAAGATATCATATTATAACCATCAAATTCTTTGACAATAAAAAATTCATTGTAACTTTAGAAAGTTGAAGCTGTGTTCTATTTAGAAATCCTTCAATCCACACTAAGAATTTCTCCAATTTCTCTACAAGGATGGCACGGTAGGGAGATGGGGAAAAGAGGAGAATGGATAATCAACAAAAACAAATTTTGCTTGAAAATTCCATAATGAAAATTAATACTTTATATGCTAATTAAAAAACATATAAGTGAGTTCTTCTCTACTAAAATGGAAAACCCTGACCTCTTGAAAACTCAGCCTAAAATGCATGAGTAACACTAACTTTAATACACCAAAAGTATTCTCATGAAGTTTAATCTTTTTGCATGTTGGATTGTGAGACATGTTTCTTTAAAATTACATATTCTGAGATGTTCCTGTATGTGAACATTGTAATAGCCACTTTGTTATGACTAAATCTTCAACACTCTAATATTATTGGTTGAAATCATGGAAAGAACAGTAATGAGTAGTATATATGTAAGAAGTTCCCAGCCAACATTGCAAAGCTGTATTGTTCTCTGAAATGCCCTTTCCTTCTATGTTTGAGACCCATTCAATTAAGATTAATGTTCAAAACACAGGGACCGCCAGTGAGCAGTTTGTTAGTTAAATATCACCCCTTTTATTTCCATCTTTCATCTCTATATTTTTTGTATGTTTAATCATAACTTTTATTGAAATGTTTATTTTTCAATTTTCTCCTGGTTTGCACATTAAGAAACCTAAGTAAATTAGAGGATACACCAAAGAAAACTGACAAAGATTATTTCCCAAACTAACTTTTACTTCATTTTTGGTTATAATGAAATTTAAGCTCTCATTTTAGCTATTCAAAATAAGTAATTATGGAATACTAATTTTAAATGATTAATTGGGCTGGCTTTGTTAAATGTTTAAAAGAATGAAAAACTGCACTTATTTTCTTCCATTTATTGTCTTTCTTTCTCAGAAGACATATATGTAGGGAGAAGTTCTAACCCTATACTAACCATTGTGAGTACTTGTCAAATTACTAAAAGCATAAATACTTCCTTAAAGTTCTTGAATGACTCTTCCTTTCCCCTCTATTCTCCTTTAAAAAATACAGTTTATTTCAATCTAAATGACTATGAGATACTTACCATCATTGTTCAGTAGTGATTTTCAGGGTGCAACATAGTGAATTTGAGGGCTTGCTAGACTATAACCAGAGCTTTTTTTTTTTTAATTTAATTTATTAGTTTTCTTTTCAGTAAATACAGGCAGTTTGGTACCATTATTTAGGCTCATCTGTGATCTACCCCCTCCCATTAGACCCTCCTTGTTAATGAGAATAGGTCGTGCATTGTGGAGTTAGCCCCCAGTTATTGGTATGATAAATGTCTCTGCAAATCATGACCCAACATGTGACTCTGATATTCTTTTCGCCCCCTCTTCCACAAAATTTCCCTGAGCCATGTTGGGTTCATTTTTGGTCTGCTTCAGTGCTGAGGTGTTGGGGGCCTCTGAGGCTCTGGCTCTCTGATTTGGTAGGAGTTGATTTTTCTCTGCGTTGGTCTCTTTCCCCTTTCTCTCCCCCTCTCCCCTCTATCTCTCTCCTCTCTAACTCTTGTATATTAGTTATGTTTTTCCTCAATTTCTTAGTGGACACTGACCTGTAACCCCCACTTCCAGCTTGGGCCTACCATCCACAATGAGCTTTTGATCAAAGCTTTTTATTTGTCTGCAATGGAGGCTAGAAATTTTCACTAGTAACAAGCTCCTAATTAGAGGTGGTAGTGCTGTTGATCTGTTGACTTCACTTTGGAAAATAAAAACTATCTTAGAAGTTTATTCCATGTTAGGGGGTCTAGAAATTGTACTGAAAGCAGGCATGTTTTAGACTCTTAATAATTGATATTCTCTTACACATCTACTCATGATGTAATAGATATGTTAGAGATTTGGGTTATTATTTTGTTCTACAAAATTTATGACAGGGGAAGCCAGTGATTCCTATATTTCAGATAAGATCTGAAGATCCATCTGTGATGGTTTGAATGTATGTCTCCCCATATACTCAGGTGCTTTTGTAAAGCTTGTAACTTGGGTCTCCAGACCCCTGGATGGAGGAGCTGTCACTGAGGGCATATTCTGAGGTCCAGCCCACTTGTGTGGGGGCAGATTTGAATCATAGACCAATGGTGTGCAGAACAGTCTGAGCTCTGGTGAATTTTTGTACTTGCTGCTTTTTGTTTGATGGCTGGTAGTAGCATCTCTTTGCTAGGATTTATGTATGGGAGCCAACTTCTCCCACTATGCATTGAACATCCCCTTGGATATGTAAGCTGAAATAAACTCATTTCTCCTGTAAACTGTGTCTGCTTTGGATGTTCATCCCAGCAATGATGGAATTGTCCACAATATCATCTAACCCTGAAGTTACTAACTTAGTCCCAAGAGGCATATAAACAGAAGATAAGTGATAAGTTCTCCCTATGTCTCTTTGTATCTCTCTCACTCTACATTTAAGAAAAATGTACATTTTACTAGTTTCAATAAGATGGAAGAGGTGTCTCAGTATAGGTCATTAGACAATGGAGTAATTTTTATATCAATGTTTTCAAGTTCACAGACTTAGATATATAGTACAATAGTGTTAAAATATGCACACAGTGATAGACTTAGACAAAGACGGGGATGGGCTGGAGAGATGACTTAGCCATTTAAGTAAATTGCCTGTGAAGCCTAAGGACTCAGGTCCAATTCCCTGGTACCCATGTAATATATATGTACACAGTGGCTAGAAGCCCTAGTGTGCTCATTCTCTTTCTCTGTATGCATGTGTGTCTCTCACATATAAAACATTGTTGAACAGAGGGGGTAGAACAGGGTTTTATCATTGCCATACAATGACAAAATGAAAAATGGTATGGCTCCTTCTACTAGAGATGCTAAAAATACATTCAGATAGTAATACCCTTATTGACATAACTATCTGAAAATACCTTGCAATTTCACTTAAAATTCATTATAATTTGAACTCTGTTATCTTATTAAGCAGAACAGTCTTACCAACTCTCTGTGCTGCTCTCTTCCCACCAGTCGTTACCAAACGTTGATTGAAAACCTCTTTTATCTGAATGGGAATTCTAGCACTTGAAAATATACTTTTGTGTCTCTGAAGTGTTATTGTTCTTTGAAAGGAGGTTTGAGAAGAAATTGTAGTAATTAAGTGAAGGACATAAATGAAATTTAATCTAACAAAAACTAGATGATGGAGATCGTTTAGCAGGGAGGGAGATCTGTAGTGCACAGTCAGGTGCAGGTTGGAGATCAAGATAGATGTGAGCAAAAGCCATCACATTCTTTTTGAATCCATCTTCCTTCCTCCTGAATATTACCTTTATATTCTTTTGGTGTGCTATTTATGATTTCCCATTTTATCAATTCATGTGAAGCCAAATATAAGAGAAATACATGAGCATAATGTGAGAAATTGAACGTTCTGATCTTACTAATTACTATATAAAAACTTTTAATTTCTCACATTCAAACCCCAGCTTCTACTTAATTTTAATTTTAGTTGTTTGGTCACAAATCACTTTATCTGCTAGTAAGACAAATAGTGGAAGATCAAAACAGATGCTTAACAGAATCTTAAAAAAAAATTTAGCTGTCAAAATTAAATCTGAACTCTTTGCTTTAAATGGTTCAAGCTAAATTCTGTCTTCTATGATTTATGGGATAATGTAAGTATATTCTCAAAAAAATCTTGTGAAAACACTGAAATATACTTAAAGTAAACTATTGTTCATGCCTGGTTACTCATTTTCACTGTAGAACACATTTAATGATTCACCACTGAATGGCTAGGGCTGCACACAGGACCAAATGAAGTCTAAAAAACAAAAGTTTTCTTTTACCATTAAAATCTGAAAGTAGAAACAGTGAGATGGTCTGCCAATTATTAGACTAATTAGAAAACATATAAGCACAGACACAAAGCCAATAAGCCTGTCCACTTTCCATACAAGATGAAAATTTACTTCATATAATATGTAATTTTAGTACTTTAAATACCAAGGTACCTTCCAAATTGAATATTTATTATATTAGATATAAATACAATAAATAAAATCATCATGAGAAAACTAATTTATGTGGGTGATGAGTACAATATTTGCATTTTGTTAAGATATGTTAAAATAAACGTTTGACTAATTGTGTGAATATAATTTTATTTAATTATATAACTACCAAAATAATTTTAATAACTTGTAAAGATGACAAAAATTTTGTATGTACTTTCTAGGTCTTTCTGCTAAAAAAAAAAAATTAACCTAAAATATTTCTCCACAATCAGTATGTTTTTGAAATTTGCTAAGAATTTATCTGTGCACTTATCCCCAGTAATTTTAATAAGTTCCTGATCACTGAAAAGCTGTTAATTATTTTTATAAATAACATATTAATAAACTGTCATTTGTTAGATCTTCTGGTATATATTTAGCAACTATTTAAAATTAAGATTGTCTCACTTTAAAAAAATCAAGGGCTGAAGAGATGGCATATCAGTTAAAGCACTTGTCTGCAGAACCTAAGGACCCAGTACACATGTAAGCCAGATGCATAAGGTGGCAAATGAATCTGGAGTTTATTTGCAGTGGCTGGAGGTACTGGTGTGCCCATTTTCTATCTGCCACTCTCTTTGTCTCTCTCTCTTCCTCTCTCTCTTTCTCTCAAACAAATAAAAATAAAAAAGTAAAAAAAAAAAAAACATATGTGACATTGCAATGTGTGACTTATATACTAAAAACAAACTTCAAGCAGTCTTAACAATATCCACTTAAAAAGAATGGAATGCAGTGAAACTAAATTCCAAGGTATGTATAAAGACTTGAAGGGCTGAGGAGATGTCCTAGTGGTTAAAAGTCAAAGTCTGGATCCCTAGCATCTACCAATGTACCTAAAAAATGTGAGGTCAAATAAAGAGAATATGTGAGCTCTGGGGCCAGGTCTCAGGCAAGGTTTAATGAAAGGACCAAACCCCTGAGGTTGTCCTTTGACTTCCATACATGAACTGTGGTGAAGATATACCCATACATGCACACAGAATAAATAAAAAAATAATTATATACTTGCTATTTTCAGTAGTCAATCTGTTTTCTCATTCATACATACACATACACACAGAATAAATAAAAAAATAATTATATACTTGCTATTTTCAGTAGTCAATCTGTTTTCTCATTCATACATTACTTTCAGCCACCCAGATAATTTTGTATTCAAAATTAATAGAAGCTTCTTATTACTGTGAAAATATATTCATTCCATATTTTCAGGCCACTATCTTGCTTTGTGTTCATATAGTTAGTGAGAAATTAGGATTGGAAATAGTGAATTTGAGGTTGCATTGTTGCTATAATAATAGTTTTATTAACAACATAATTTTATGCAAATTTACTCAGACTAACCAAGAAAAAGCATAAAAAATATAAAGAAACAAAGTTAAAAAAGGTATAATTTATGTTTAAGCAATCCTCAGAATTCCCATTGCTGTTTCTCACAATTCTAAATGAGACAAAAATACCTGGTAAGGTATTGTACCTATGGCATATATTCTCATGTAGTTAGACCTAGAGTTTATAAATCGACTTTCCCAGATCTGTGGCACTGTGAGTGTTACTGCTGATGCTGCAGAACACTACCCATGGAATGTGGGAGTAAAAACCCTCTAAGCTCTTGAGGGGATAATGTACACTTTTATGAATACAGATGTCCATTTCCTTGTAAAACACATCTCCTCTTACTTTCATTGGCCTACTGAGCTATTAGGTTATTTGCTGGCATTTAAAATGTTGGCTTCTTTATAATATTTTGAACTTGTTTTTATGAACCTTGCAAAATAATGAATTTCAGAGACTCTAGGGAAGGGCTCCCTAAAAGCACTATGGAACATTGGTGAGGGTTAGGTATTAGATGGGGACTGGACCCCTGGAAAAAATGTGAATATTATAGTCTAGTTATCATTGAGGTTGGACAGTACTAATGAAGGCAGATTGGAAAGGGAATGAATGCATAGCTACCTCCAATTTACATTACCTGAAGAAATCATGGCTAATCAATCTCATAAGGGATTATTTATGCTATCAGCCTGTTAGTAGAATTATGTTAACATATTTACATAATAATTACATATAATTTCCATGTACATATTATTCTTTTTATTAGTTTACACCATATTATGTAATTATTACTCCTCTCACATTTCAGATAGGCTCCATAATTCTGGATAGTAAGACTAAAGTACTGTTCATCATGAAATTATTTGTAAAATTTCATAAAACTGAATCAACTTAAGTGTACACCTATAAGAAGAAACTGTGACCTTGCAAAATTACCTATTTATTTCTCTATATTCAATCATCTGGGATGCTTTGAGACATAGACCATATTCATTTTTATATTCACATTGTTTCATATAAAAATCAAAAATAGACATTTAGTACTAGGTAATAACATTAATAACAGGAATAATTATTTATAAAATAACAATAGCAAAATGAGTCAGTGAATAGTCATAGAGACCTCTCTGATATTTATTTTCAGGGTGTTTAATTGACCTAAAAATTAAGAAGGCCCACACTTTGTAAACAATGTAAAGGGATAGATTTTTTTTTTAATTTTATTTTCTTTATTAGTTTTCTATTCAGCAAATACAGGCAATTAAGTACCATTATTAGGCTCATCCGCGGCCTACCCCCTCCCAAAGGCCCTCCTTGTTGATGTATATGGGTGGTGCATTGTGGAGTTGGCCCACAGTTATTGGTACAGATAAATGTCTCTGCATATCATGACCCAAAATGTGACTCTGACATTCTTTCCACCCCCTCTTCTGCAAAATTTCCCTGAGCCATGTTGGGTTCATTTTTGGTCTGTTTCAGTGATGAGGTGTTGGGGGCCTCTGAGTCTCTGGCTCTCTGATTTGGTAGTTGATTTTTCTCTGTGTTGTTCTCCTTCTCCCTTGTGCTGGTATCCAGTTCATCAGGAAAACAGCACCCTTGCTTTTTTTGCCAATTTTCCTTAATTTCAGCTGGGGCCCTTTTGAGGTATGATGGGGTAGCTCTTTCCTTAGGATCTGCATCTATCTGGAAAAGAGAAGCAGATTCTCCAATGAAGATTAAGTTATAACCAGGACAAATGAGATAGCCCTTACTTTTTTAATAGAGAGTTTAATAGGTGTAGGCTACTTAGCAACAAATAACCTGTTTTGATGCCTACACAAGTGCAATAGTGGCACACAGCCATGGTGGGGAACCAACTGCTCCTGTTTTGACTAACTGATCCCCTCAGTGGTAAGGGACCCATAGGTGGAGCTGGGAAACAAGTCAGAACCATATCCAAACATAAGCCCACTCTCTAATATCAAGCTACCATCAATCATGGGGTACAAGAGGACAGATTTTTTTTAAATGTATTTATTTGAGAGCAACAGTCAGAGAAAGAGAGAGGGAGAGAGAGAGAGAGAGAGAGAGAGAGAGAGAGAGAGAGAGAGAGAGAGAGAATGAGCACACCAGGGCCTCCAGCCACTGCAAAGGAACTCCAGATGCACACGCCCCATTGTGCATCTGGCTAATGTGGGTCCTGGGGAATCGAGCCTTGAACCTGGGTCCTTAGGTTTCACAGGCAAGCGCCTAATCTCTAAGCCATCTCTCCAGCCCAGGGATAGATTTAATAGAGAAGAGACTTGATGATTCAAGACACATCAAAGCAATCAATACAAATTTTGAGGGTCTAGGAAAATAACAGGGGAACTAAATTGGTTTGTTGTGACAGAAGTTGCTTGCAACAATTTATTTGCCACATGTTATTTGATTTAGAAGAATTGTGTTGTATGAAAGCAAGGGTTAGGAACTTTCAATGATGATCATTTGGCATATATTTTGAAGCTGAGAAAGTTAAAGTCCTAAAACATACTAGCCCTTTAGAATGACTGGGTCAAAAAGCGATTTCCCACAGGATATGTTTTATAGATGGATGAAATTTTCATTACTAGAATTTCTTCATCAGGATAAATTCTATTTCTAAATGTCATAATCAAGTAATTGTGAAATAGTCCAGGCCAGTGTTGCTTGCATGAGCAAAATCTGGTAGCTTCTTAAGAATTAACAAACCAACTACAACATAAGTGCCAGGAATGAAGATCAAAACTACTTCCAACTTTCCCAAGAAAAGCAAGGATAGTAAAATGATTATAAAATAGAACTATAGGGCTGGAGAGATGGCTTAGTGGTTAAGCACTTGCCTGTGAAACCTAAGGACCCTGGTTCAAGGCTCGACTCACCAGGACCCATGTTAGCCAGATGCACAAGTGGGCGTGTGCATCTAGAGATCATTTGCAGTGGCTAAACAGTCCTGGTGTGCCCACTCTCCGCTCTCTCTGTCTCTCTCTCTGTCTGTCACTCTCAAATAAATAAATCAAAATAAACAACAACAAAAATATAAAAATAAATAGAATTATAAATGGACTAGGAAGGAGAAAATGTTAAAAAAAAAAACACGTAAGATAAATGTTATATATCCCAAGGAAATTTTTAGTTTAAATGCCAAGTTTGATAATACCATTCATATCCAAGATTGGGTGAAAAGTTTTATTATTCACATAGCAAGCCTTCCTGTGGTAGCAAGGCAGACTCAAAGATCCATCAGAAAATATCTTGAGAGAGCAGTAATAAATGACAAGTTTGGGTTTATATGGTACTAAACGGGATGTCCTGCTGATAAGAGGTTCAAAGTTTGAAATCCCCATTATTTCTAGGATAGAATATAGCCAGAAGCTTCAAATTAACAAAATTTGAAATGAAAAGGGAGAGATCACAACAGACATAAGTGAAATTGGGAGAATCATCAGGACTTATTTCAAAAACCTCTACTCCACAAAACTGGATAATGTCAAGGAGATGGATAAATTCCTGCACACACACCATCTATCAAAGCTAAACTCAGAGCAGATTAATCTCCTAAACAAAACTATCACACTCATTGAGATTGAAAAAGTAATAAAACCCTCCCCCAAAAGTAGAGTCTGGGATCAGATGGCATCTCAGCTGAATTCTATCAAACCTTTATGGAAGAATTCAAACCAATCTTCCTCAAACTGTGCCACACAAATGGAGAACAGGAAAAGCTACCCAGCCCCTTCTGTGAATCTAGTATCACCCTTATTTCAAAACCAGGCAGAGATACCACAAGAAAAGAAAACTACCAGCCTATTTCCCTGATAAACTTAGATGCAAAGATCCTGAAAAAAATCCTTGCAAACTGAATCCAACAACACATCAAAAGCATTATCTACCTTGACCAAGTAGGATTTACCCCAGAAACACAAGGGTGGTTCTACATACTGAAATCTGTCAATGTAATACACCACATAAACAAGGTTAAACACAAAAACCACATGATCATTTCGATAGATGCAGAAAAGGCCTTTGGCAAAATACAACATCCATGCATGATCAAAACATTGGAGAGAATTGACATGGTTGGTTCATATCTTAACATAATGAAGGCAATATACAAAGCTCCTAAGGCCCAAATAACACTTAATGGAGATACACTGGAGGAATTCCCATTGAGATCAGGAACAAAACAGAGCTGTCCACTCACGCTCACCTCTGCTCTTCAATATAGTACTGGAAGTCCTAGCTCAAGCAATAGTACAGGAGAACTAAACAAAAGGGATACAATTTGGAAAGGAAGAAGTTAAGATAGCTCTATTTGCAGATGACATGACTGTATTTGTAAGAGACCTGAGAGACTCAATCCCAAAAATCCTGAAGGTGAATAACTCTTAAAGCAAAGTACAAGGATACAAAATCAATGCACAAAAATCAGTAGCCTTTCTATATGCAAATGACAAAGATACAGACAAAGAAATAAAGGACATGGTCCCATTTTCAATAGCAACAAAAGAATACCTTGGAATAATGTTAACCAAGGAAGTGAAAGATCTATAAAATGAACACATAAAAACACTCAAAAAAGAAATTGAGGGGGACTTGAGAAAATGGAAAGACCTCTCATGGTCTTGGATAGGCAGAATTAATATTGTGAAGATGGTAATCCTACCAAAGGCAATATACAGATTTAATGCAATTCCAATTAAAATTCCAACATTGTTTTGACAGAGATAGAAAAAATATCTCAAAATTCATATGGAAAGGCAGAAGACCTTGGATATGTAACCATATCCTCAGCAAAAGAAATACCTCTGGAGGCATCACTATACCTGACTTAAAGCTATATTACAAAACCATACTAATAAAAACAGCATGGTACTGGCATAAAAACAGGAGTATAGACCAATGGAATAGAATTGAGCACCCAGCCTTTGGGTCAAGCAACTACAGCTACTTGATATTTGACAAAGGCCATAAAAATACAGGCTAGAAAAAAGACAGCATCTTCAACAAATGGTGCTGGTCAAGCTGGATAACCATATGCAGGAAATTGAAACTTGATCCACACATCTCACCATGCACAACACTCAAGTCAAAATGGATCAACGACTTCAATATAAGACCAGAAACTTGGCTATTACTGGAAGAAAATATAGGAAGAACTTTCCATCTTATAGGAATGGAAATAGACTTCCTGAACAAAACCCCAGTAGCTCATGATCTTAAGCAGTCACTCAACCAATGGAATCACATGAAGCTTAAGAGTTTCTTTACAGACAAGCATACAATAAGCAAAGCCAATAGATTACTCACAGAATGGGAGAAAATATTTGCTGATTATCCAATTGACAGAGGTCTAAGCTCTATAATCTACAAAGAACTCAAAAATGTAAACAATAAAAACTCACACAACCCACTCACAAAATGGGGCAAAGAGCTGGACAGGCAATTCACAGAGGAAGAAATACAAGGGAAAACATACCCTAAAGAAAATGTTCACCAGGCATGGTGGCACAAGCCTTTAATCCCAGCACTTGGGAGGCAGAGGTAGAAGGATCACCACAATTTTGAGGCCACCCTGAGGCTACATAGTGCATTCCAGGTCAGCCAGAGCTAGAGAGAGACCTACCTCGGAAAAAAAAAAATAATAATAAGGAAAAAGAAAAAAAGAAAATGTTCATCATCCCTAATCAATCAGGGAATGCAAATTAAAACAACTATGAGATTCCACCTTAGCACAGTAAGGAGAGCAAACATCAAAAAATCAGAGAGTCTTCTGGTTAAGATGGCAGAGTTGGAACTATGCAATAGCAGACTAGGGGAGAAAAAGCCCCCCCCCCCCAAAAAAAAAAACCCAGAAAAATACGCATTTTTACTAAAAAGTGAGGTGAATAAGATTAAATGGCAGCAGAGAAGTAGGAGAGATCCAGAGCATCCAGAGCTCACACAGGCAGGCTGAAGCGGCTCTGGAAGTTCCAGCAGCTGCACCTCTGTCAGTGGCGGCTCCAGCAGTGGCAGTGGCAGCAGAGGCTCCAGCAGCTACAGCAGTGGCTCCAGCAGTGGTGGCTATAGTGGTGTGCCAGGTGTGTGGGGCCACAGCTGCGAGGCTTGGCATGAGCCACAGAGAAACCCAGTTTCCAGGTCCAGGAAACAGAAGAGTGGTCCAGCTACCCAGCCAGCCTACTTGAACCCACAGGGCACCAAAGAGGGTCCCAACCAGGAGTGCAACATAACTGAGACCAAAATCATCCCAAAAGATAACTGGGATTAAACCAGGTCAGTACCCACCTAATAAATCTGGTATATAGCCCTGAACTGGAAGTGTTAATTGCACCATCCATATCAGGATAAATTATGGGTTACATCTGATGGATGGTCAGATGTGCCATTCTTAAATGAGGTATATTTTGGGCTTGTTATTTGTTGCTTCTTGATTTATAGTGGCTTCATTTCCTCTTCTGTTATACATTAGGGAAGGGTCTCACATGGCCACAATCTGACCTGGAACCCTCAACAGAGCAGAAATCTTAACCTCCTTGTTGATGGAGGATCTGGTTCTCATAATACCTAATCTTCCATAAATATACTGGGCTGTTTTTCATGGAATGTGTACATTGTTTAGTTAAATTTTAGAATCTATCTGTATTTTGTTCCACTCAGCTAACTTGAATACTCCCATAGCATGCAAATCCAACCACTAGGGTCACTTTTGTAGATACTCTGAGAGTCTTAAGAGCCACACCTAGCACCTTAAGCTCCTAACCTGAAGACATAACATCAGATCAATTGATACAGCTAATAAAACACAGCTAACTAGAAAATTCAAACATTAACTTAATCCAAGAGGCAGAAATATATACATTACAACACAAGAAACACCAAAACTCAAGACAATATAAATCCACCAAAAAAAATATTAATGCATGAGAAAAGACCTCCAGTGACAATGAATTAGAGGAAATGCCTGAGAAAGATTTCAAAAGAATGATTGTAAATATGTTCAAAGAAGTCAAAGAAGGAAATCAAAGAAGACACAGGACACCAATTTAATGAAATAAAGAGGTCAATACAAGATATAGATAAGGAAATAGAAGTAATAAAGAAAAACCAGTCAGAATTACTAGTAATGAAGAACACGGTTAATGAAATAAAAAACTCTAGAAAATCTCACCAGTAGAATTGATGAAGGAGAGGACAGAATATCTAAGCTAGACGACCAGGTGGCAGATGTAATACAGTCCAACAAAGAGAAAGACAAACTAATAGAAAAGTATGAATGGTAATTTCAAGATATTAGGGATACTATAAAAGATCAAATA
This sequence comes from Jaculus jaculus, assembly GCF_020740685.1. Classification (NCBI taxonomy): domain Eukaryota; kingdom Metazoa; phylum Chordata; class Mammalia; order Rodentia; family Dipodidae; genus Jaculus; species Jaculus jaculus. Next base: position 100,224,873 of record NC_059108.1, on the reverse strand, counting down.
TAAGAATTCAGGGTATAGTAGAATGAGAAGAATTTCACTCCAAAGGCATAGTAGGTGTCTTCAACAAAATCATAGAAAAAACTTCTCCCAAATTGGGAAAGAGGTGCCAATGTGGATACAGGAATCCTTTAGAACACCAACCAGACAAAACCTGGAAAGAACGTCTCCTCACCATATTATAATCAAACTACCAAACACACAAACCAAAGAAAAAATATTGAAAGCAGTTAGAGAGAAAATCAAGTTACCTACAAAGGCAAGTCCATCAGGATTACAGCAGATTACTCACCACAAACTTTAAAAGCCAGAAGGGCATGGAGTGATGTATTAGAAGTTCTGAAAGATAACAGCTGTCAACCAAGATTACTTTATTGTGCAAACCTATCCACTCAAATAGATGGAGAAATGACATTCCACAACAAAAGCAGGATAAAGGAGTATTTGGAGACAAAACCAGCTCTACAGAAAATACTTGAAAGAATGCTCCATGCTGAAGAGAAGGAAAAACACATATATAGGGAAACCTGAGAAACCAAACAATACTCAAATACTAGTTAACACAAGAGAGCAAAGGTAGAACAGGAACTACCAAAAAATGGCAAACATAAATACGCACCTTTCAATGATATCTCTTAATATCAACGGCCTCAATGCCCTACCAAAAACACATAGGTTTGCACACTGGGTTAAAAAGCAGGGTCCTGTGTGCGAAGGAAAAACCTCAGTGGCAGATGCAAGCGAGCTAAAAAAGAGATACAAAGGGAAGAGAAAGGAAGGGAGGAGGGTACTAAATCAGTTGGTATTGTATATATGTAAGTAGAAGAGATTAACTGGGGTAAACAGGCCCAAAGTGAGGTCAAGGGAGGAGATTGAGTAAAGGAAAGGTGGAGGGAGGACTAGTCAAAATCTAAGAGGACATAATTAAATCAAAGGGAATCCTTCAGGTTTGGACAATGGAACACTCAGAGCCATACATCATTGCTAGAAAATTTTCTGTCCCAGGGATGGGATACTGTGGCACACAGATTCAGGTTCACTGAGATGAACTTCCAGACCAGGCACAGTTATGGAGGAAGGGATTTATTACAGTTTACAGATCCAGGGGAAGTTCCATAATGGCAGAAGGAGCTAGCCTGCCTTCACAGGCCCAAGCAGACAGAGAGAAGCACAAGGCTAAAGGTCAAAAGCCACAGCACACTTCAACAACTCCAGCGAGGTACACTTTGCAAATCTTTAGATTGAAATCAGAAACCCACCACTACACCTCAAGATTACCAACTGACATTGCCTCCAGCCAGGTATCCAGCAGATGCAAACTACAAACAAATAATCAACTGAATATATTGGGGGCCATCTAGTCTATTCAAACCACCACATTCCACCCCTGGCCCCCAATAGATTTATAATCATCAGACATTGTAAATTGTACACAGTTCAATTTTAAATGTCCCCACAGTCTTGACCAATTTAAGATATTAAGTCCTGTAAAATCAAATAAGTTAAACATTTCTAACATATAAAGGCACAGAGTAAACATTTTTAACTAGTATAAGGCACTGCAAGGAGAGATTAAAACAATGCAAATTCAACCACCATCAAACAAACATCAAACTTCTGCAGTTCAAGTTCAACATAATCAGAGGCTAACAGTCTCCAGATTTTCCAATTCTGCCCCTCCAGCTGGGCAGAGTAGCAGGGGAACACTTCTATCCCAGACCAACAGTGTACTCCATGGTAGCCCTTGCATAGTCCTGGTATATCCAAAACATATTGAGGTCCTCATGCAAACCATGTCCCATCTTCCAAAGGTTTCAGCATATCAGGGCATCAGGCCCTACCTCATGGCACATCTCAGTGGCAGCTCCTGGAAGCATGTGCAATTCATGACCACTCCTCGCATTTTTCATGCTTCTGAAACCAGTACCAGGTGTGCAGGGCACAGCCATATTCTTAATTTATAGACAAAATAAATCCTAACCTTGAAAAGCAGGTTCCTTCTCCAATCAACTCTTTCCAAAAGTGTTTACATTTCTATGATAGTCTTTCCTCAGGCATCCTTTCCATGGTCCTTTAAGATTGCTAATGCATTTGACAATAGCAGCTTTAGTAATCTAAAGCCAGTCTCTGTGCCAGTAAATTTAACTTACTTAAAGTTTTCCAGTTTAAAATCTTAAGTCTCTCAGTCCAATATCTCTAGCCAAGCACATCAGTCCATTACATATTTAACCTTGATCAAACTCTCTGGGCCTGGGCAGCAGGACACAGCCAGCCCTTATGCCAGTAGCGCAGTTCCAACAAAGTCCTCTGAATACTTTCCTTCCCCTTAGAAAGATCATAAACTAGGCCTCAAAGTTCAATGCTGTCTGCACTTAGCATTCTCAAACTCTGATCAGAATAGTCCATAAAACTTGGCTTACCACTTCAGAAGGAATCTTCACTTGCAAGCACTATGTCCATGCCCATTCCTCCAAAACAAAGGTTCCAAAAGATCAACATCCACATGGTCAGGTTCATCTCAGCCCACTCCTCAATTCCAAATTCTGAGGCAGGCAGATTCAGGTTCACTGAGATGAACTTCCAGACCAGGTACAGTTATGGAGAAAGGGATTTATTAAAGCTTACAGATCCAGGGGAAGTTCCATAATGACAGAAGGAGCTGGCCTGCTTTCACAGGCCCAAGTAGACAGAGAGAAGCACAAGCCTAAAGGTCAAAAGCCACAGCACACTTCAGCAACTCCAGCTAGGCACACTTTGCATATATTTAGATTGAAATAAGAAACCCATCACCGCACATCAAGATCACCCAGTGACATTGCCTCCAGCCAGGTTTCCAGCAAATGCAAACTACAAACAAATAATCAACTGAATATATTGGGGGCCATCTATTCTATTCAAACCACCACAGATACCTTCCATTGAGTTTTTGGCCAGTGAGATCCCTGATGCCCCCAAAACATTATAGGCTACTGCCGAGACCCTTGGTTTCCCACCAGGAATCGATGGTAAGACCCTATTGCTGAAGACTCCACATACTTGGGCTGCAAGGCCACTGAGAAATCCTGCTGGAACTGAGCTGATAACCTCCTCCATGTAGACCAGATTACTGAAAGCTGGAAGAGCCATTCTAAAGCCAGTTCAATGGAAGAAAGATACACCACCAGTGAAGATACTCAACAGTGGATACTGCAAGCCTTACAATTAGCCAGCCAGGCCAAATGAGCCAACGGGTGCAATCATGGCACATCTGTCATTATGGAAACCAACTGCCGTCCAACTAGCCTGGAGGCCCGCTCCAAGGGAGGGAATACATCCCTGATACTGAAAACTTAAAACAGGGGTAGTCATGTCCCCTAGGGGTGTAACATCTGCTAATGTCTGGATAAGTGTATATACTATGCTTATCAAACTGCCCAGTAAGCACTTCTCTTAATATTCATACCTTTATATTAATACTACTCTTACTTTGGGTAGAGAATCTTTTCTTTTCAGATGGCAGTGACCTCGGGATGACTCAGAAGGCATCATGGTGCTGGAAAGAAGTGACTAGCATACCAAGCAACACCTCGATCACACCTTCCAAGGCTCAGGGTCTAATGTGGAAGAGGTTGCAGAAAGAATGTAAGAGCCAAAGGAAGGGTAGGACTTCTTACACCTTGCTCCCTCCAGACAAAAAAAAATGGCTTCGATATCCATGACCTCAGAGTGCCTGACAGTACCTACACAAGACCATCATAAGAGGAGGAAAAGATCATGACATCAAAATTAAAGACAGACTTATTGAAGTGGGGAGGGGATATGATGGAGAATGGAATTTCAGAGGGGAAAAGGCGGGAATAGAGGGTATTACCATGGGATATTTTTATAATCATGAAATTTTTTTTTCCAGAGAAAAAATAAACAGAGAGGCATCTGGACTAAATCAGGTCATAGAAGGAATGGACCTAACAGATATATACAGGACATTTCATCCAAAGGCTGCAGAATATACATTCTTTTCAGCAGCACATGGAACATTCTCTAAAATAGACCATATATTAGGACACAAAGCAAATCTTAACAAATTCAGGAAAATTGTAATAATTCCTTGCATTCTATCTGACCACAATGGAATCAAACTACAAATCAATAGCAAGAAAATCTATAGAGCACACATAAAATCATGGAAACTAAACAATACACTACTAAATGATGAATGGATCAATGAACAAATCAAGAAGGAAATCAAAAAATTGATAGAGTCAAATGATAATGAGAACACAACTTACCAAAATCTCTGGGACACAATGAAGGCAGTACTAAGAGGTAAATTTATAGCTCTAAGTGCCTATATTAAGAAATTAGAAAGGTCACAAGTAAACGACCTAATGCTTCACCTTAAAGCCTTGGAAAAAGAAGAACAAGGCAAACCAAAAATCAGTAGATGGAAAGAAATAATAAAGATTAGGGCAGAAATTAATGAAATAGAAACCCAAAAACCAATCCTAAGAATCAATGAAACAAAGAGTTGGTTCTTTGAAAGGATAAAGAAGACTGACAAACACGTAGCAAATCTGACCAAAAGAAAGAGAGAAGACATCCAAATTCATAAAATTAGAGATGAAAAAGGCAACATCACAAGGGATCCCAGAGAAATTCAAAAAAATCATACTATAAAAGCATATACTCCACTAAGTATGAAAATCTGAAAGAAATGGATGATTTCCTTGAATTATATGACCTACCTAAATTAAATCAAGATGAAATTAACAATTAAAATAGAACTACAACGATCATGGAGATCCAAGCAGTTAGCAAAAATCTCCCAAGTATAAAAAGTCCAGGCTCAGTTGGATACAATGCTGAATTTTACTAGACTATCAGGGAAGAATTAACACCATTGATTCTTAAGTTTTCCATAAAATAGAAAAAGAAGGAATCCTACTACAAAGCCAGCATAACCCTGATAACAAAACCAGGCAATGATAGAACAACAGAAAAAGAAAATTTCTGACCAATCTCCCTCATGAACATAGATGCAAAAATTCTCAACACAATATTGGCAAACAGAAAACAAGAATATATCAGAAAGATCATTCACCCTTACAAAGTAGGCTTTATCCCAGAGATACAGTGATGGTTCAACATATGCAAATTGATAAATGTAATACGTTATATAAATGGACTGAAGGACAAAAATCATATGATCATCTCATTACACACAGAAAAAACATTTGACAAAGTCCAAAATCCCTTCATTATTTGCAGATGACATGATTCTATATATATAGGACCCTACTGACTCTACCAACAAACTGTTAGAGCTGAGAAACACCTACAGCCATGTAGCAGGATACAAAATAAATACAAAGAAATCAGTAGCATTCCCATATGCTAACAACAAACACACAGAGGATGAAATCAGAGAATCACTCCCATTCACAATTGCATCAAAGAAAATAAAGTACCTTGGAATAAACCTAACCAAGGAAATAAAGGACCTCTACAATGAAAACCTTAAAACACTCAAGTGAGAAATTGCAGAAGACACTAGGAAATGGAAAAACATCCCTTGTTCCCTGATCCGAAGAATCAATATTGTGAAAATGCCAATCTTACCAAAAGCAATCTACACATTTAATGCAATCCCCATCAAAATTCCAATGGCATTCTTCATGGAAATAGAAAAAAAAATGCAAAAATTCATTTGGAATCACAAAAAATCCTCAAATATGTAAAATAATATTGAGAAACAAAAATAAGGCTGGTGGTATCACCATACCTGATTTTAACCTGTACTACAGAGCCATAGTAACAAAAACAGCATGGTACTGGCACAAAAGCAGACATGTAGATCAATGGAACAGAATAGAGGACACAGATGAGAGTCCAGATAGCTGTAGCCACCTGATATTCGTGAGAAAGATGAAAATAGATTCTTCTCTCTCTGTATGCATAAGAACTAAGTCCAAATGGATTATAGATCTTAACATCAGACATGAAACTCTGAAATTGCTAAAGGAAAAAGTAGGGGAAATCCTTCAACATATTGGTCATGGTGAAGACTTTTTGAATATAACCCCAATTGCTCAGACAATAAAACCACAGATTAACCACTGGGACCTCATGAAATTACAAAGACTTTGTATAGCAAAGGACCCTGTGAATAAAGAAAAGAGGCAAGCTACATAATGGGGAAAAAAAAAATTGCCAGCTAAACATCTGATAGAGGATTAATATCTAGGATATACAATGACCATAAAAAAATTAAATAATAAGAAATCAAACAAGCCAATTAAAAGTGGGCTATTGCACCATCATGAAAACAAATGATCATAAATGTTGGTGGGGATGTGGAAAAAAAGGAACCCTTCTACACTGCTGGTGGGAATGCAATCTGGTTCAGCCATTGTGGAAAACAGTGTGGAGGTTCCTAAAACAGCTAAAGATTGATCTACCATATGACCCAGCTATAGCACTCCTAGGCATATATCCAAAGGACTCATCTCATTTCCTTAGAAGTACATGCTCAACCATGTTTATTGCTGCTCAATTTATAATAGCTGGGAAATGGAACCAGCCTAGATGTCCCTCAACAGATGAGTGGATAATGAAGATGTGGCACATTTATACAATGGAGTTCTACTCAGCAGTAAAGAAAAATGAAGTTATGAAATTTGCAGAAAAATTGATGGACCTGGAAGGGATTATACTAAGTGAGGTAACCCAGGCCCAGAAAGCCAAGCGCCACATGTTCTCTCTCATATGGGGATCCTAGCTACAGATGACTGGGATTCTCTGTGAGAATGAAAATACTTAGTAGCAGAGGCCAGTAAGGTAAAAAGGAGACATAAAGGGTAGAGAAAGGAAGGGAGGAGGATACTCAATAGGTTGATATTGTATATATGTAATTACAATGATTGTAATGGGGAGGTAATATGATGGAGAATGGAATTTCAAATGGGAAAGTGTGGGGGTGGGGAGAGAGGGAATTATCATGATATATATTTTATAATCATGGAAAATGTTAATAAAAATTTTAAAAAAGTGGGCTATTGGAACTAAATAGAGATGTTTCTAAAGAACCAATATGGATGGTATATAGGACTCTAAAAAAAGTTCTACATCCCTATTCATCATGGAAATGGAGGTTAAAACTACATTGAGATTCCATCTCACTTCTATCATTTTGTCTACCATCATGAAAATAAATGACTATAAATTCTGGTGAGGATGTGGAAAAGAGGAACCCTTCTACACTGTTTGCGGAAATGTAATCTGGTCCAGCCATTGTGGAAATCAGTGTGGAGGTTCCTAAGACAGCTAAAAATTGATCTACCATATGACCCAGGAATAGCACTCCTAGGCATATATCCTAAGGACTCATCTCATTTCCTTAGATGTACAATCTCAACCATGTTTATTGCCATTCAATTCACAATAGCGGGGAAATGGAACCAGCCTAGATGTCCCTCAACTGATGAGTGGATAATGAAGTTATGGCACATTTATACAATGGAGTTCTACTCAGTGGTAAAGAAAAATGAAGTTATGAAATTTGCAGGAAAATGGATGGATCTGGAAAGGATTATACTAAGTGAGGTAACCCACGTCCAGAAAGCCAAGGGTTGCATGTTCTCACTCATATGTTGATCCTAGCTTCAGATGACTGGGCTTCTGTGTGGGAAGGAAAATCTCAGTAGCAGAGGCCAGTAAGCTAAAAAAGAGATACAAAGGGAAGATCAAGGAAGGGAGGGGGTTACTAAATAGGATGGTATTATATATATGTAAGTGGAAGAATAGATTAATGAGGGGTGTAAAGGCCCAAAATGAGGTTAGGGGAAGATATTGAGTAAAGGAAAAGTGGAGAGGTGGCTAATGAAAATCTAAAAGGATATACATAAATCATATGGAATCCTACTTTTTTGTACAATGGAACAATCAGGAGCCATAGATTGTTGCTAGAAAATTTTCATTGCCAGGGACAGTATACTTTCCAATGAGTTTTTGGCCAGGGAGGTCCCTGATGCCCCCAAAACATTATAGGCCATTGCCGAGGCCCTTGGTTTCCCACCAGAATAGATGGCAAGGCCCTATTGCTGAAGACTCCATATACTTGGGATGCAAGGCCACTGGGAAACCTCCTGGAACAGAGCTGAAAACCTCCTCCATGTAGACTACCTGACAGAAATCTGGAAGAGGCCATTCTGCATGCAGTTCAATGGGAGAAAGAGAAATCACCAGTGAAGATACTCAACAGTGGTCACTGCAAGCCTTATATTTGGCAAGCCAGGCCAAATGAGCCAACGGGTGCAATAGTGGCATGTCAGTCATGGTGGAAACCAACTGCCCTCTAATTGTACTGGAGGCCTTTTCCATGGGTGGGAATACATCCCTGATACTGAAAACTTAAAACAGGGGTAGTCATGAGCCCTAGTAGTGTAATGTCTGCTGTTGTCTTGCTAAATGTATACACTATGCTTATTAAACTGCCCAGTAAGCACTTATGTTAATGTTCACATCCTTATGTGAATGCTACTTTCACTTTTGGTAGAGAATCTCCTCTTTTCAAATGGCGATGATCTGGGGATGACTCAGAAGGTATCATGGTGATGGAAAGAAATGACTGCAGTGCTCAGTACTGCAATATTTCTGTCACTTCTTCCAAGGCTCAGGGTCTAATGTGGAAGAGGTGGCAGAAATAATTAGAGCCAAAGGCAGGGTAGGACTCCATACAACATTCTCCTTCCAGACACAAAATGGCCTGGATATTCATGGCCTGACAGTGCCTGACACTATCTCACAAGACCATCATAAGAGGAGGAAAAGATCATGACATTAAAATTAGGAGAGACTGATTGAGATGGGGAGGGGGTATGATGGAGAATGGAGTTCCAAAGAGGAAAGTGGGGGGGTATTACCATAGGATATTTTTTATAATTATGGAAGTTGTTAATAAAAATTTGGAAGCAAAAAATCAAAAAGCCAAAAAGAAAAATAATAATAATAAAAAAATCAGATGAAAATAAATGCTGGTGAGGATGTGGAGATTTAGGAACCCTCATCCACTGTTAGTGGAAATGTAAGATAGTACAACCACTTTGGAAAGCATTATGGAGACTCCTGAAAAAGCTGACTATAGAGTTTCCTACAGACCCTGTTATTCCCTTACTGGGCATGTACCCTAAAACCTTTAAACCACAGGCCAGAGAGATTTACTCAACCATGTTTATAGAAACTCAATTTGTAATAGCTAAGAGCAGGAATCAACCCAGATGTCCATCACTAGAAGAATGGATAACTAAGATGTGGTATATCTACACAATGGAATTCTATACCACAGTAAGAAAAAAAAATGACACAATGAAATTTGAGGAAAAATCGTTGAACCTGGAGCAGATCATTCTCAGTGATCTTATCCAATCACAGAAAGATAATCACCACATACAGCACCTAACCTGAATCTACCCAAGATGCCAACATATCCAGCAAGCATCTTGAGGACTAGACAATAGGTTGGGTGGGGAGGGAGGAGAGGGTAAGAGAGGGTGGGAGACACAAATCTAGACCCAAATGGCAATGATACCATAAAATTCTACATCCTAAAAGTCAGACCAAACGGTTGAACCTTCACCAGGACCTTGAGGGAACACCTGAGCCACAAGACACTGGATAGGGTATGATAAAGACTGACCTTAATCTTCTAAATCTTCTCTCTCTCTCCTCTCTAACTCTTTTATATTAGTTATCTTTTTCTTCTTTTTCTTAGTGGGCACTGACCTGTAACTCCCAGTACCAGCATGGGGCTATCATCCACAATGAGCTTTTGATCATTGAGACCTACAAGTTTCCTAAAAGAAAGACAGATTTCTGTCCGAGTACTTGATGACCCACCAAAGGTTAGTGTTAAGACCCTACTGCTGAAGACACCATATGAGGTTGACATGTAAAATGGAATGACTTGTCTGGAAGCTCGAAGAGAGTCAGTCCCCAGACAGTCAGCACATCTACTGCCAGAAAATGGTATATGGGTGACTGGGGAAAATGACCAATATCTGTCCAAGCAACTCATGGTCTAACCTACTTAGCAGCAAATAACCTGGTGTGATGCTCACACAAGTGCAATAGTGGCACACAGCCATGGTGGGAAACTAACTGCTCTTGATTTGGCCAACTGATCCCCTCAGTGGTATGGGACCCATAGCTGGAGCTGGGAAAAAAGTCAGAATCATTTCCAAACATGAGCCTGCTCCCCATTATCAAGCTACCAATAATCATGGGCTACAAGCAGGCCTACACCTATTAAATTCTCTATAAAAAACAACGGTTATCCCATTGGTCTGGTGCTGACTTTACTCTTCATTGTGGAATCTGCTTCTCTTTTTCAGATAGATGCAGATCCTAAGGAGAGAACCATCCCCTCATACCTCAAAAGTACCTCAGCTGAAATTAACAATAAATAAGGGGCGAAACCAGAAAGAGTGCTGTTTCATTGGTGACCCTGGGACCAGCACAATGTTGAAGGAGATCAACACAGAAAACAATCAACGCCTACCATGTCAGATATCTAGAGACTCAGAGGCCCCTAACACCTGATCACTGAAGCAGACCAAAAATGAACCCAACATGGCTCAGAGAAATTTTGCAGAAGAGGGGGTGGAAAGAATGTCATAGCCCCATGTTGGGTCATGACACTTCTCCTTCCCATAACTGTGGGCTAACTCCACAATTCATAACCCATATACCTCAACAAGGAGCGTCCAAGGGGAGGGGTAGGACACGAATGATCCTAGCAATGGTACCAAATTGACTGTATTCACTGAGTACAAAACTAATTAATAAAAATAATAATAAATAAAAAATAATATTAATAAAGAAATTAGGAGTGAATTGTTATCATTTTCACTGTCTCCTTCCTCTTCTTTTTTATGTTTGTTTACTTATCTGACAGAGAAAGAGGTAGAGAGATAAACAGAGAGAATGGGCATACTAAGGCCTCCAGCTACTACAAATGAACTTCAGATGTGAGTGCCCCCTTGTGCATCTGGCTAACGTGGGTCATGGGGAATCAAACCTCCATTCTTTGGCTTTGCCGGCAAACACCTTAACCACTAAGCCATCCCTGCAGCCCCTCCTTCCTCGTCTTATTGAAAAAATGCCTCTAGTCTTTTAAGTGCTTTCATAGTGCACTAACATTTTGAACAGGCAGATTTACATATATAGTTATAAACTGCCTAACAATGTTTTTGTGAGTGTCACCTACATATGCAATTGTATATAACATGTTGCCTAGGCTAGTAGTAGCCTACACTCTCTAGGTTGTGTAAGCATACTTTCTGGTGTTTGTACTATAACATCAACTAATGACTCATTTCTCCGCATTCCTGTCCTTCAGCCATATGTATTTTATGTTATTGCCAGGTGTCAGTTTTATTATCTCTCTTTTATTGTATAAAAATAAATCTTGAGATAGACTCAAACAATTTTACAGTACACAGTATAGTGTTGCTAACAATATGAACAGTGCTGTGCAAGTCTCCAGACATATTTTACCTTCCATAGCTAAAACTCTATACTCACTGAAAAGCAACTCCTCATGTTCCCAATGGGAAACAGAACAATGAATGTGATTAGTGGTTCACATGTTGAGTGTACTTTTCCCTGTTTCTACCATCCACACTCTGTTTCACACTGTTTTACATGGTACCTCATCATTTTACACTGCTATTAACAGTAGACAAGTGTATTATGTTATTTTTCTGTTCATTATGTATGAGATGAGATAAAGACTTAATTTTATACATTAACATATAGATATTTAGTTTTTAAAACACCTTATATTGAAAAGACTCCTTTATTTTTCCAGTGTGAGATCTTTTATTTCTTATCAAGGAAGAGCAGACTGAAGATCTGTGGATTTATTCCAGGCTTCTTCCTCATTCGTCCTTATTCTTCTCTCCTGTTCTGTATTAGTCAGCCTTCTGCTTCTCCTCCTTCTCCTGTTCCTTCTCTTCCTCCTTTTCTTTTCTCTCTCTTTTCCTATCTCAACACAATAGGCATCCCAAGTATGCTAGTTTCCTGTCAATGGTGTAAGTCACATGAGACAAAGAGATCCATTTCAGTTCTTCAGGTGAAGTACACTGAATACAGATCCCCTCTAATTTCTGCATCAGAAGCTTTGAGTTGTGTTCCTTCTGGCAGCACTGAGCCATAGTGGTCACACTCTACATTGTTCTCCATGGTTTTCAGGAGCACGCTATGCTCCAGATGAGGTAAAACAGAAGACAGTCCTTGAGGAGTCCACTGAAAACATATTGAATGTGTGTTCCCTCTCCTTATCCCCCATGGGCTAATGGAGAAGAATTGATCTGTGCCATTCTTTTCCGGGGCTGAGTTGGGCAGGCTTGAAAGAAAGACTAATAGTATCTTTATAATGTATTGCATGCTCACTCATCTGTATAGGACTACAACCTCTTATCTGGATTCTGCAAAGATACGCAGTATATCTCCAAATGTAAGGTGTTTTGAAGTTGGTATTCCTGTAGTGAGGTTAAGGGGTGGTAATTTCAACTCCACCATCTTGTTGACAACACTCTTTCAATCTGACCCACACTTGGGCAAGCCTTTGAGCTTCCAACTTTGGTCTGTGCAGGAAATTTAAACATGTTCCTTAACCAACACTAAAATCCTAAGCATATATTTTTTCCCTCATTTCCAGAGAGATTACCAGACCATCTGTCATGCTCTCCTCAGGAATGTTTGTGCTGTGAGTGAAAAATCCTTTCTTTCCTTGGCATATGCTTGCATCAGAAATTTTGACACCAGAAACATACTTTAGACAATAATTCATCCAACTTCTGTATATTCACAGTAATGTGAACGTTGCTCACACACATTTCTATTTTGCCTTTTATTGTTTGTAAATCTATCAAAAAATCTTCTATATATCATTTTCTTTGAAGCTATATTTTACTTAATTTAGCTTAACCATCTAATAGGCTGAGGTAACTTAGCTGAAACAAGAATAGTTTTGTCATAAGTAAGCCATAAAACAAATGAAACAAATATTTATATCCTTCCATTTCAATCAATTTAAGTATGCCCCTTGTGGTAAACAAGGTACAATTAGGAGTTCAATCAGTCCTGTTAAAGCAATTTGTTTTTGACTAAGATTTTTATCAGATTCACCGAATAAGGAAATAACCTTATTTTCTTTTTAATTTTTTTTGTTTATTTTTATTTATTTATTTGAGAGCGGCAGACAAGAAGAGAAACAAGCAGATATATATAGAGAGAGAATGGGCATGCCGGGGCCTCCAGCCTCTGCAAATGAATTCCAGATGCCTGCGCCCCCTTGTGCATCTGACTAACATGGATCCTGGGGAATAGAGCCTTGAAGTGGGGTCCCTAGTCTTCACAGGCAAGCACTTAACTGCTAAGCCATCTCTCCAGCCTGGAAATAACCTTATTTTCATGTGGCCTTCTTAGTCATAAAAGTAGTTTACAGAGTTCCAAAAGTGAAATAACTTTAGAGATTATTCTCATGAAAATAATTACTATATATCCTTTATGAAATGCTGAAGACTGTCAAGGAACTCACTTCCTGTTGCCATGGTACATTGTACTATTTCTATTCATACCTTTGACTATCCTTTCTTTGCCTGTCTTACAAAACAAGTCACTAAGTGTTAGAATCTCCTATGTTCAACTTTCCAAACCAGTACTGATCACATCTGATTGAAAGAAGTATTCAGGGATGGAGAGATTGTTTAGTGGTTAAAGTGCTTGCCTGCAAAGCCTAAGGACTCAGGTTTAACTCTCCAGGTTTCACATAGGCCAAATGCACAAGGTGAAGCAAGTGTAAGGTTGCCCATGCACACACAGTACTGCATGTGTCTGCCATTGGATTTTAGTAGCTGGAGGCCCTGGCATGCCAATTCTCTCTCCGTCTCTCTCTCTCTCTCACTCTCTCTCTCTCTTCCTCTCTCTCTCCAATTCTCTCTGTATCACACACACAATAAAAAAAAAAAAAATACCAGTCTGTTTGGCTTTCCTCAGAAAAATTTTTTTAAAAGTACTCAGTACAGATTTTCCTTGCTATAACTATATATCTATATCTATATCTATATAACTAGATATATATATATATATAAAACTAGATACTATATAGTATATATACTATACTAGTATAGTATATATATATATATACATATATATATTACTATAGTTATATTATAATTATATATATGACTAGATCATATGGTACTATTATTATCCTTTCAAAAAATTAAGCTAGCCAAATTTATTTATTCATTTTATGAGAGAGAGAGAGAGAATGGGTTAGCCAGGGCACCTAGGCTCTTCAAACAAACTCCTGATACATGCTCCACCTTGTGCATCTGGCTTTATGTGGGTACTAGGGAATAGAACCTGGGTCCTTGGGCTTTGTAGGCAAGTGTTTTAACTGCTGAGCTATCTACCAGCCTTTATTACCTTTTTGAGGCTCCTCCATGCTGATTTTTGTAATGGCTACACTTGTAGATTTGTTTGTTTAACTTGGAGTATGTGTCTGTAGAAACCAGGAAGCTTTAAAAGGGACATGGGGGAGGATGGAGAGAGATTTTGGTGAAATAGTGCTCATGTTGTATTAAAGTAGAGCAGTAAAAAGTGGTGAAAAAAAGGTTTAACCAAGGATAAGGTTGGACGCAAGAGGAAAGGAGGGAGTAGAGAAAGGGTTAACCCATGCTAAGGACATACAAAATAACCCTATGGAAATCTACAATGTTGTAAGCTAATAGTTAAAAACATAATTCGTAAGAGACTTTGAACAACAGTACCATATATGGTTGGATAAGCTGCTCCCTGAAATAATGGTTATTTAGTAATAATTCTAGTGCCAGCAATAGGATATCTTCCATTAAGTTATTGATCAAGGAGACTACTAGAGGACTCTATAATAATATTGTCCATGGCCATTTCTTGTGGTTGATCATCAAAATTAAATGCTAAGTTCATGTTGCTGAAGACAATTATGAGATACAGAGAAATTAAGCTGGAACTAACTTGGAAGCTTCCTCCCTGATGGCTAGCTTTTCTGCTGCCAGAAGCCAGAAAGTACTAAAAAGTCTGCTGTGGGATAGAACAATAGTTTTACCTAGCTGTAGACCCCATGTGCTCTATTACATATCTGCCAGGCAAGCTATGACTGCTGGAATAACTGTTGTGACAGTAATCAATTGCTCTTTGATTGTATTTGAGTCCTGTTCTACAGGAAGGAATTCATGCCTGGTACTGGAAGCCTGGAATAAAAGCCCATGGTAGGGCCCTAGTGAGGAACCTACTACTTTTGATTTTCCAGATAGGCTGTTAAACTGCTTTCTAAATATTTATATTTATAACCATAGATTAAAGCTAGTGTCAGCCTCAATCACAGAAATTCCTTTTTGTACTGGCAGAGATTAATACAGAGATATAACATGGTGAATAAGTTCTAAGAATAAGGGAATATTGTGAGTTCAGTCCTAACTGAGGCATCTATATCACCTCCTCCAAGGATGATGGACAGTCAGGGAAGAGAGGGCAGAGAGCAAAGAAAGAATGTAAGAGCCAGAGGATGAGGAAGTCTCATGGAATATTGTGTTCTGGGCACAGCATGACCATTACATGCAATAACTCACAGTAGATGTGGTCTCAATTGTATGATTGAACCTGAAAACTGTGCATTGTAGATGGAGGAGGTGTATATACTCTTTTAAGAGTAGCCATCTGCAGTTTATGGTTGCTGGGGGAGGAAGAATCATGTTCTTCAGTGGTTAACCACTAGTAAATTGCTTATATTTAAGTAAGTAATCCTCCATTCATGTTCATGCAAATAACCTTAATTTAACTCAGTGGTTCATGAAAAAGATATGAAAATAGACGATTAGTTGGGAAGAATGGGTTTAATGGGAGTGGAAAGGAATAAAAAGTATAATAGAAGTGAAAATGGTCAAACGACATTACTAAGAAATTATTAAAAATAAAATGAATGTGGGTCAGGTGTGGTGGCGTACACCTTTAATCCCAGCACTCAGGAGGCAGAGGCAGGAGGATCACCATGAGTTCAAGGCCACCCTGACACTACATAGTTAATTCCAGGTCAGCCTGGACCACAGTGAAACCCTACCTAGAAAAAAAAAAAGAAATAACAAGATAAAATAAAATGAAAGTAATTGTCAATAAATGAATAAATAAAGCTGCATAATCTTTTATATTACTTGATTAGTAACTTATACATAATGATTAGATGGTATTAAGAACTATTTTACAGCAATAAGGAGCTATTTTGAGAGAAGGATCCTCTTCCACATATGTTTGTTACAGAGATCTTAAGTTCTGTAGTCAACCTGCTGATGGCATCAATTAATTGTCCATGTTTTTGCCAATGTTTCATTAATCTGTAGGTGACAATAATGGTTAATGGAATATAAGACTATTTCTCTCTTTTGTCATCTCTTTTTGTGCAGACCACTTTAGTTTCATGATGAGGGCTATAGACACACCATTTCAATTAATTTGTAACATCCTGGAAAGGATAAAACTTCACTTTTCTCTCTACACCATCCTTTTGTTGTCACAATCTTCTAAATTCCTGATAGAAATGGAACCGTGTGCCAGAAACATCTTGTCTGTGATGCTAAAATTATAACAAAAATAATAATTCATCTTAAATTTATAACATTTTAAATTTTTTATTAATTAGGTTTGTATTCAGCAAATACAGTCAGTTTGGCACCATTGTTAGGCTCATCCATGATGTACCCTCTCCCCTTGGCCCCTCCTTGTTGAGGTACATGGGTCATGCATTCTGGAGTTAGCCCACAGTTATGGGTATGATGAATGTCTCTGAATATCATGACCTAACATGTGTCCCTGATATTCTTTCCACCCCCTCTTCCGCAAAATTTCCTGAGCCATGTTGGGTTCATTTTTGGTCTGCTTTAGTGATGAGGTGTTCGGGGCCTCTGGATCTCAAGGTATTGGATTGGGTAGGAGTTGATTTTTCTCTGTGTCAATCTCTGTCAGCCTTGTGCTGGTGCGGGGCTCCTTCCGGCTCAGGTAGTGCCGAGGGAAGGACCAGGCCTGCTGGTTCCTCCCTAGGGGTTGAGGAGGATGATGAGTGTCGGATGACTCAGAAACCTCTCCTGGCCACCAGAGAAAAACCACACTGAGTCGGGAGTCTTTCCCATGCTGAAACAACACACTTTATTACTCTGAGCAGTTGCCTATATATGTTGGGGATGAAGACGGGAATTTTAGGATGGGAGCAGAGGTAAGGGCCAATAGTAAACTTTAACTATTGAAATGGTAATTACAATTAAAACACGGAAGTAGCAGGCCAGAAGCCATTAGGCATCTTGCTGAGTCATAGCTGGCCAGAGAGAGGTCGCCAAACTTTAGCTAGGCTCAGGAAGTTCCACTAGGCCTCACGCCTGGGCCTTTCAGGGCCCAACATGCTGGTACCCGGTTCACCAGGAAAACAGCACCCTGGCTTGTTTTGCTAATTGTTCTTAATTTCAGCCAGGGCCCTTTTGAGCTCTCCTTAGGATCTACATATATCTGAAAAAGAGAAGCAGATTCTCCAACAGAGAGTACGTTAGCACCAGGACAAATGAGATAACCCTTACTTTTTATAGAGGATTAAATAGGTATAGACTCTCTTGTAGCCCATGATTGATGGTAGCTTGATAATGGAGAGTGGGCTTATGTTTGGATATGGTTGTGACTTGTTTTCCAACTCCAGCTATGGGTCCCAAACTCAAAAATCTAAACAGTAAAATGTCAAACAAGCTACTCACAAAATGGGGCAAAGAGCTGAACAGGCAGTTCACAGAGGAAGAAATACAAATGGCGAACACACACTCAAGAAAATATTCATCATCCCTAATCATCATAGAAATGCAAATTAAAACAACTATGAGATTCCCTCTTGCCCCAATAAATATAGCAAACATCAAAAAAATCAAATGAAAATAAATCCTGGCAAGGATGTGGAGGAGTAGGAACACTCATCCACTGTTTGTGGGAACATAAGATGGTACAACCACTTTGCAAAGCAAGATGGAGACTCCTGAAAAGCTGATTATAGAGATTACAGACCCAGCTATTCCCTTATTGGGCATCTACCCTAAAACCTTCAAACCATAGGCCAGAGAGATTTGCTCAACCATGTTTGTAGCAGCTCAATTTGTAATAGCTAAGAACTGGAATCAATCCAGATGCCCATCACTAGAAGAATGGATAACTAAGATGTGGTATATCTACACAATGGAATTCTACACAGCAGTAAGAAGAAATGACACAAAGAAATTTGAGGAAAAATGGGTCAACCTGGAACAGATCATTCTCAGTGATCTTACCCAATCACAGAAAGATAATTGCCACATAGTCTCACTCATCTACAGCACCTAACCTGAATTTACCCAAGATGCCTTACATACTCAGCAAGCATCTGGTGGACTAAACAACAGGATGTGTGGGGAGGGAGGGAATGGCAATGGAGGGGGTGGGAAACAGAAATCTAGACCCCAATGGTAATGGTACCATAAAATTCTACATCATAAAAGGCAGACCAAATGGCTGAACCTTCACCAGGCCCTTAGAGGAAACACCTGAACCACAAGATATTGGAGAGGGTATGATGAAGACTGACCTTAATCTTCTACAGCTTCCCATTCTCTCTCTATTCTATTCTCTCTAACTCTTTTATACTAGTTATCTTTTTCTTCCTTTTCTAGAGGGCACTGACCTGTAACTCCTAGTACCAGAATGTGGCTATTATCCACAATGAGCTTTTGATCAGAGAGACCTACAAGGTTTCCTAAAGAAAAAGAGAGATTTCCGTCCGAGTACTTGATGACCCACCAAAGGTTAGTGGTAAGATCCTACTGCTGAAGACACCTTAAAATGGAATGGCATGCCTAGAGGCTGGAATAGAGTCAGTCAATAGACAGAGTATCTAGTGCCAGAAGGTACTACATGGGCAACTGGGGGAAAATGACCAATATCTGTCTAAGCAACTCATTCTCTAACCTCCTTAACAGCAAATAACATGTTGTGATGCTCACACAAGTGTAATAGTGGCACACAGCCAAGGTGGAGAACCAACTGCTCTTGACTTGGCTAACTGAAAATACTTAATGGAGAGAGACTGGAAGAATTCCCATTAAGATCAGGAACAAGACTGGGTGGTCCACTCTCACCTCTACTTTTCCATATAGTACTGTAAGTCCTAGCTCAAGAAATAAGACAGGAGAAGGAAATAAAAGGGATACAATTTGGAAAGAAAGAAGTTAAATTAGCTCTATTCGCTGATGACATGATTGTATATGTAAGAGACCTGAGAGACTCTGTCCCAAAACTCCTGAAGGTGATTAACTCCTATAGCAAAGTAGCAGGTTACAAAATCAATGCACAAAACTCAGTAGCCTTTCTATATGAAAATGACAAAGATACAGAAAAGGAAATAAGGGACATGGTCCCCATTTTCAATAGCAACAACAAAAAAGTAAATAAATAAAATGCCTTGGAATAACATTAACCAAGGAAGTGAAAGATCTATACAATGAACACATAAAAACACTAAAAAAACAAATTGAGGAGGATTTGAGAAAATGGAAAGACCTCCCATGCTCCTGGATAGGCAGAATTAACATTTTGAAGATGGCAATCCTACCAAAGGCAATATACAGATTTAATGCAATTCCAATTAAAGTCCCTAGAGTGTTCTTCACAGAGATAGAAAAAGTGATCTCAAATCTAATATGGAAAGGCAGAAGGCCTCACATATCCAGACATATCCTCAGCAAAAGAAATACCTCTGGAGGCATCACCATACCTGATCTAAAGCTATATTACAAAGCCATAGTAATAAAAACAGCATGGTACTAGCTTCAAAACAAGAGTATAGACCAATGGTATAGACTTGAGGACCTGGACTTTGGGTCAAACAACTATAACTACTTGATATTTGACAAAGGACCTAAAAATATAGCCTGGAAAAAAGACAGCATCTTCAAAAAATGGTGCTAGACAAACTGGATAAGCATATGCAGGAAATTGAAACTTGATCCACACATCTCACCATGCACTACACTCAAGTACAAATGGATCAAAGACCTCAATATAAGACCAGAAAGTCGACTACTACTACAAGAAAATATAGGAAGTGCTTTCCATATATAGGATATAGGAATGGAAAAAGACTTCCTGAACAAAACCCTAGTAGCTCACAATCTTAAACAGTCACTCAACCAATGGGATCACATGAAGCTGAACAGTTTCTTTACAGAGAAGCATAGAATAAGCAAAGCCAATAGACGACCCACAGAATGGGAGAAAATATTTGCTGGTTATCAACTGACAGAGGCCTAATATGTAGAATCTACAAAGAACTTAAATTTATAACATTTTAATAACAAAAATAGACATCTGAAATGGCATAATCATAGGCCTATTAGAGATAAATGGATAGATTTTTTTTTAGAGTTTGTCTGTGCCTTATGAAACTATTAGTGATTTTTAAGTCATAAAATTTAAAAATTATAGAATTCAAAAAATATTGAACCTGAGTGTAGATCCACAGGTTTTTGATAATCTTAATATGCTAAAGAAATTCTTATAAGCAAATCATGACATGAGAAAAAAAAAAAACATTATAAACATTATCTAAAAACAGTGGGTTATTGGGCTTTGCCCTTTAAACTCTCACTGTTACCATTCACCAAAGCATACTTTACCTGACATTTGCTTTTTCAATCTAAAGATGAATCTCTCAATCTTAATTCAAAGTTCTGATAGGTAGAGGATTTGACAATCCTCAAGTCAAATTAAAAACCTATATTTATGTTTTGCTGTCTTTAATTAACACATACTAATAATTGCATATACTTATGACATAGAGTATGATATCTTGCCATAACAATTGTACATGTTTATGACATAAGGTGTAATGTTTTGATGTATAGATACATTATGTGATATCAACTCAGGGCAATTAGCCTTTCAACTCTTGCCAATATTTATCATTTTATTGTGATAAAAATATCCACAATTCTTTCTGATAGCTATTATGAAATATGTAGCCTATTATTTTTAATCCTGTTACTCTACTGTTCAATAAAATACCAGAACTCATTTCTCCTATCATGTCATAAGATTATACTAAGGTACCACCAGTGGAGAATATAATAAGGAACATGTCATATTGCTAAAATGTTATGTCCATTGTTGACCCCTCACCAACCTTCTTCTCCTTGTCCAGTGTTATAGTAAGAACCACACAAAAATAATCATTTAAAAGACAGATCAACTAAATTGTTAATGTAATTTCAGACCCCAGACAACTTTAGTTTTCCTGCCTGCCTTCACTTTAGAAATAACATACCAACATATAATGATCAAACTTAATTTTATCCATATGAGCCCCAGGATGCAAGTAAAGTCATATGTTCTATTCTTAAGAAGTTTTATCAGAGGCCTGAGGTGATGTCTCAGTGAATAAAACTCTTGCCACTCAAGCTTAAGTACCCAAGTTCAATTGACAAAACCCATATAAAAACTGGAAGCTTTGTTGCCCTCTAGAAATACTTACATGCTTATAGAAAAATGGGAGATCAAGAAGAGGAATGTCTTAGAAGCATGTGGCAAGCACAGCAAAGAAAAGAGCAAGAATCCAGAGCAAGAAACCCTGCCTCAAATTAGGTGAAAAGGTGAAGACTGACTAGAATGTTGTCCTCTGCTCTCCACATGCACACCACCCATGCTTAAACTTACATAATCAACACACAAACACACACACACACACACACACACACACACACACACACACAGAGAGAGAGAGAGAGAGAGAGAGAGAGAGAGAGAGAGAGAGAGAGAGAGAGAGAAAGAGAATAAAGAATAAGCTTGAACTGAAAGAGGGTTCTGGTAAATTAATAGGTACATACAAAGCAGTGTTAAACAATATAGAAATGGCCAGTGGAAAATTTATCACCTGATGTCCACAGATAACTTTCTTCATTGGCACTAATATATTAGTTCAGATCTATAGGTCAAGGATGGACTAGCCAAGTGGAAAGAAGAACTAAGGGTCAAGAGTATTTCAATGGTGCACAAAGACAGGTAAAAGAAGGTGTTGTGATTTGGGGGAAAGTAGTTTAACACAATTCCATTGAAAAATTACTTGAAGTGAAAATAAATTATATGGTACTGAAAAGGTGAAGCTTGCATTGCATTTTAAGGGCAATTAAAAGATCCAAGTCCATGGCACAAAGCATTTATGGAGCCAATTTATTTTCTGTTTGCCCAAAGGAACATATAATTAAAAACATTAAAAAATAATATAGATTTTATTTATTAAACTTGTAGGTGAAGATAATGCTGTACCAATTAGGACATTGTGGACAGGGTAAATATAAACAGTGTTCTATCAGTGTTAACCTCTTGGAGTACGACCATTGTTCCATGATTATGCAAGAGAATATTCTAGTTTTTAGAAGTAAATAATGAATGATTTGACAGAGAAACTTCACTAATTGAGTAACTACAGCCCAAAAATTTAGAGAAAAGATAAACAAGTAAATTGGTAGCATGTGAAGTAAATAATAAAATTTGATCCAATGACAAGAATGTCGAATATATTATAATAGTTTTATTATTACTAAGTATCATTACATTTTTTTTCTATAGATCGGAGTGCTTTCAAGTTTTATAATCTTTCCAAAGTAAAAATAACAAAAGAAAGAAAACACTAATGTGACCATATGTTAAAAGTGCTAGAAGAGAATGCTACTGTGACCATCCTTAGTGGATCTTCTCTGGGCTATGTGGTAAGATATTAGTTCTTGGAATTTGTTTGACATGTTCTCTTTTTTACAAACATATTAGACATTTTTCCTATAAGACTACATAGGAAAGTTATTATAACTAAACAAAAAGATCTATCTTATTACCAAAAATTTCTGTCCATTGATGAGTCCCTCCTCATGGTGCGTTTATACATTTGCATTTCCCTTCTTACAACTACTACATACTTATAAAAAGTCAGGTTTTTGTGTTTTCGTGTAATACACACACACACACACACACACACACACACACACACACACACACACAACTGATCCTGTGATAATGTCACCATAGTAATGAAGACTGTCCTTTTTTGGGAAAGCATAATTTCTTGTTTCAATGAGACAAGAATAAATGTAAAGCATTCAAAAAAACTTTATCTGTGCCACAAACTAAAATAATATATTAAAAATGGACAGAAATTGAGATTTTTGGATTTTGTTGATATAATACCTGTTGTTTCTCTATAAAAGATTTTTGTCTAGTAACATATTATGAAAGTGTCTGCTTATTAGAAAAAAATAGGCCCAGGCCCAGAAAGCCAAGCGCCACATGTTCTCTCTCATATGTGGATCCTAGCTACAGATGATTGGGCTTCTGCGTGAGAATGAAAATACTTAGTAGCAGAGGCCAGTAAGTTAAAAAGGAGACATAAAGGGAAGAGAAAGGAAGGGAGGAGGGTACTTACTAGGTTGATATTGTATATATGTAAATACAATGATTGAGATGGGGAGGTAATATGATGGAGAATGGAATTTCAAAGGGGAAAGTGAGGTGGGAGGGAATTAACATGGGCATGGAAAATGCTAATAAAAGTTTTAAAAAAGAAAAAAATATGAAATATATATCATGCTATATACAATCAAAATTGCAAGTGCTGGGTGTGGTAGTTTGAATATATTTCCCTCATAGCCCCAAGATCTTATAAGAGTTGAGTTTACAGCATCAGTCCCTAGCAAGCAGACTCCTGCTATAGGCAGGTATGTCACTGGTGGCAGTTCTGAATTCCAGCCTAAAAGCATGAAGAGAGGTTTTGAGCTCTGGCTGTGTTTTGCTTGTGATGGTGGCTATTTGTTGGTGTCTCTCTTCCTGGATTTGTGAATGGGTACCAGCTTCTTCCTCCATCTGATGGAAATTTCCCTATTTGTAAGGTTGAAATGAATCCCTTACTCCCATAAACTGTGTCTGGTTTGGTTGTTCATTTCAGCAATGTTGAGCTGACTAAAACAGCAATTTAGTACCAGGAATTGGGTGCATGTGTGTGATCAATCTGACCATGTGGATTTTGGTATTTTAGAGTATTTTTCTGTAGGATTTGGTATTTAAAACTGAAGATGCCTTCCAGAGGGGCAAGCAAAATTTCATGGGCTATTCAGGTGAGAGTTTGAAAATGATAAATGAATAAAGAATTGTATTTGGGGGCATTCATTATGAACTTACAAAGGAGAAGGAAAGAACATAGCTGGCATAAAGGCTGGCTGCATTCTATTGTCACCATATCCATACTTGAAAGTAATATAAAATTACTGGCATTGAACTGGTGAAATGGCTTAGCAGTTAAAAATTAAATTACATAAAAGAAGAAAACTCCAGAGGCTGCTACCACTGGTTCTGGATGTCTGACTTGAACTACAAACATTTGGTGTTGACCTAATGGTTATTGACTTTGCATTGGCCCAGCCTCTCCTTATTATGTCTTATAGCAATAAAAAGGGTTACTTTGTACCATTATGTGTGGGAAGTATTTAACTAGTTTGGATTCTGTAGGTCTTATAATTAAGACATAGTCTTAAAGTTAGAAAATCTCATGGGCCCTTTGAAATCTGACTAAATGCAATTTACAGTGTGAATTGGTCATAGTCTATAGGGGGCCAGGGCAAGAATGTGGTAGTTTGAATGTATGTATGTCTCCTACAGACTCAGGTGTTTTATTAAAACTGAGTTTACAAAGCCAGGTGTGGTGGTGCATGCCTTTAATCCCAGCACTTGCAGGCAGAGGTAGGAGGATCACCATGTTCTCGAGGCCACTCTGAGACTAGTAAATTCCAGGTCATCCTAAGATAGAGTGAGAACCTACCTTGAAAAACCAAAAAATAAAAATAAACAAATAAATAAAATGCTGAGTTTACAGCAATAGCCCCTAGCAAAGCAAAAAGACTCCTGCTACAAGAGGACATATCACTGGAAGCAGACCTGCATTCCAGCATAAAGGTATTTTAGAGAAGTTTTTTTTTTTTTTTAAATTAGTTTTGTATTCAGCAAATACAGTCAGTTTGGTACCATTATTAGGCTCATCCATGACCTACCCCCTCCCCATTGGCCCCTCCTTGTTGAGGTATATGGGTCATGCATTGTGGATTTAGCCACAGTTATTGGTACGATAAATGTCTCTGCATATCCTGACCCAACACGTGGCTCTGACATTCTTTCCAACCCCTCTTCTGCAAAATTTCCCAGAGCTATGTTAGGTTCATTTTTGGTCTGCTTCAGTGATGAGGTGTTGGGGGCCTCTGGGGCTTTGGATATCTGATTGGGTAGGAGTTGATTTTTCTCTGTGTTGATATCCTTCCCCCCTGTGCTGGTACCTGGTTCACCAGGAAAACAGCACCCTTGCTTGTTTTGCCAATTTTCCTTAGTTTCAGCTGGGGCCCTTTTGAGGTATGATGGGGTGGCTCTGTCCTTGGGATCTACATATATCTGAAAAAGAGAAGCAGATTCTTCAATGGAGAGTAAGTTTAGCACCAGGACAAATGAGATAACCCTTACTTATTTTTATAGAGAATTTAATAGGTGTAGGCCCTCTTGTAGCCCACGGTTGATGATAGCTTGATAATGGAGAGTGTCCCCAGAGAGTCAGCATGTCTAGTGACAGAAGGTGCTAAATAGGCAACTTGGGGAAAATGATCAATATCCGTCCAAGCAACTCATGGTCACAGCCATGGCAGGAAACCAACTGCTCTTGATTAGGCTAACTGATCCCCTCAGTGGTAAGGGACCCATAGCTGGAGCTGGGAAACAAGTCAGAATCATATCCAAACATTTCAGAGAAGTTTTGAGCTCAGGTTGTGCTTTTTTATGGTGGTGGCTGTTTGGTGTTGTCTCTCTGCTTGCATTTATAAATGGGAGCCAGCTTCTTCTGCCATTTGATGGAACTTCCACTGGATCTGTAAGCTTGAAATAATTCCTTTCCTCCTATAAACTGTTTGGTTTGAATGTTTATCCCAGCAATTTGGAGCTGGCTCTATCTCTGAGCTTTTGTATGTGTGTGTGCCATGTATGTGCTGAAGAAATTATCTGCTGCAGGTGTGATAGGATTTATAAGACTATACTTAAGGTACTATGAGTGGAAAAAACAATAATAAACACTTCATATTCATTCACTACCTGCCAGGTATTCTTCCAAGGATTTTATTTAATCAATATTATTTAATATTCACCAAAACATCTTTGGTATTAAGCTGTCATGAGTTTTATTTTATATAAAGGAAATTTAATGTAGAGAGTTTAATGGCACATATTAAGTTTTCAGGTTTCAATAAATGTAGGGAGTCTTGCTACACAGACATGATAAAAATAGGCAGGTGAATATGAAACAGTCTTAGCTTAGCAACTATATTATTAAGAATGATGACACAGCTATAAATATTACATTTATGTTCTATCTAAAATAAAAATCTTATGATTCAATTACACAATAATAATTTGATAATGGGATAATGTGATAAATTGTCATGTCTTCTATACATGCAATAAGATTTTTTTCTCACAGTTCAAAGATTATGTGATGAGTAACATTTTAACCCTTAGAATTATATCATAAGCTGTCATGTCCTTCATTCTACCCTTGTCAGTCTTGAGCCAGTCAATTGCTTGCTTATCACATCAGCCCTCCATGTCAGATCTTAGGATCTAGGTATGACTTTACAGTGCTTTGCACAAACTTACTTGAAACAAGATTATCTACTAATCTTTCTGCCAATTTTTGCACATGTTATCTGTCCCTTGGCCTTATGTACTAGCTAATTGTTTATCTATAATGGCATCTTGGGACACATTACAATAAAACACAGAATCTACAAATACCCATTTTACCATGTATATGAAAAATTCCTAAATGAGTGACATTACACAGCTCTTTGTTTATGGATCATCTTTTCCTTACATCTTCATTATCTTCAAGAATCTTTATGTTTTATTTAAGTATGTAAATTTTTAATATTGTCTAGAGATCATTTTACATAGTTAGATATGTTTTATTTAGCACTAGAACATTTTATGCATTGATATTCACATTAAGGTACTTGGATATGGACTAGAGATGATGTAGTTCCTTTGGAACAGTGATAACTTGGCTTACACAAATCCCTGGGTTTGAACTCAGCATTCTTATAAACCAAGTGTTCTGGTGTATGTTTATATTTCCGTCACTCAGGAAGATAAGATAGAACTAAACATTTATGACATCCTTGACTACATGTCAAGTTCATTGCCAGACTATATGAGAACCTGTCTCAAATGTTATTTCTAACAAAATGATAAGACCATCATAATAAAAGCATATTAAGCTAGAAAATTAGAATAGAATATTTTGTGCTGTTTGAAGCAAAAATAATTTTTGTTCTGGTTGTTGTTAATACTTGTACGAGTGACAAGAATTCTAAGAAAAAAAATTCAATGATTATGACTGCAATTTTTCCAAAAATTTCCTTTTCCAAAACATTTCAATTTCCCTTTTGTAGTCAAAGTTGACTAATATGTTCTTGAACATTGTAGTTCTGTGCAATTATATGTAATTATTTAAGTGGAAAAGAAATAAGCTTTAAATTTATAAATTTTCACTTCTTTAGGATAAATGTGAGATATTAGGAACATAAAAGGGACTCTTATTCACTCTTTCAATAGTAAAAGTCATCATGGTATGTTGTTCATACTTTTGGAATTTGTCAATAAAAAAGTTTAAAAATAGTAAAAGGTTCATGAGTCAGTTTCATGTAAGTACCACACACTAGCAGATTGCACAGCTGGAGCTCTAAATTTTTATTTATTTTCAGACATCCTGTACTAGTACAGCCTCTCACACAAACAGAAGTTTAATGAGATGGAACAGGCTAATCATCTATATTAATATGATATGTATTCCTAGTGATTTACTCTCTCTGAGGGTATTAGATTTTCATGTTTCTAAACAATACTAACAATTTTTTGAAAATTATCATGCATGGGACTTTTGTGGCTTTATAGCACACTTTCAAATCTGAGAGTCATTATATTATTTAATTATTTCTCTGTCAATGAAATTCTAGTATATTTAATTTACATATTTCATACTGATTCATACCATATATACGCATATACATCTGTGTGTCAGAGTATAATAATATTCTTCAGTAAATCAAGCTATTGAAGATTGTTTATTGAAATGATCTTTTTTTTTTTTTTTTTTTTTAGGGGCTGTGAAACATGGCACCCTGTGCTTTTTTTTTTTTTTAATATTTTATTTATTTATTTGAGAGCGACAGACACAGAGAGAAAGACAGATAGAGGAAAGAGAGAATGGGCGCGCCAGGGCTTCCAGCCTCTGCAAACGAACTCCAGACGCGTGCGCCCCCTTGTGCATCTGGCTAACGTGGGACCTGGGGAACCGAGCCTCGAACCGGGGTCCTTAGGCTTCACAGGCAAGCGCTTAGCCGCTAAGCCATCTCTCCAGCCCTGAAATGATCTTATTTCAAACAAATTTTCAGCTTTGGTAAAAATTTTAAGAATGCAAAATGTAATTAGATAACTTACAACTGGATATGGCAGGGTGGTCTATAAATCCCTTTGCCCATTCTCCTTTAAACCTTTACCTTTATTTCTTTGTGGCCCACTTGTAGAAATTTTTTAAAATTTTTTTAAAATTTTTTAAAAGTAAACACAACAAAAATTAAAGGAAAATAATACAGTAAAAATAAGCATACTTGGGGCCTGGGTTTCCAAAAAGAACTACAAGTGTAGTACAAACCAGAAATAGAACAAGTGGCTAACCCACTTGAAGCCTTATAATTCTTTGTGCATATGTATGTAACATATAGCTTCAATTATTAAAAGAAGCCCATAAGTTTCAAAATAACTATTTTTCTATTAGGAATATTCTAAATCTCCAAACTAGGAAATATGGCTATATCAATATTCCAACATTGAACATAAGGAAAATTCAGACACTGATGAGCAGCATAGCATAATAAAAATGTCAAAAGTGCCTAGAATAATTCCATGAGTCTTATGTCCCTCCTGTGGTGTGCAATTTAGTCTCCTAGTTATGTCAGAAAATAAAATCAATTAGGAAATATTTTCTTTGGATATAAAAATTATAACCATTATTTCAAAAATGTTTGTGTAGTGAATAATTATTCAATTTTCACTATCCATAAAAAGCTTGAAAAAGCTATCATAGTCAAATTTAGTTTCATATCTTCTAAGCTTTCTGTAAGCATAAATTTTGTTGTTTTTCTGAATGACATTATAACAAAGAATTTTTGTGTTTTGAGTTATAAAGGAAGACATTTTAAATTGCAAAACGATTGTGGTACACAGACAAACTCAAGTCAAACAGAAATAATATCACTCAAGTATGTACTGCAGTGCATCAATGTTCTGCCCCAGTTTGCACGGCTGAATCCTTCAAAGCACACTTCAGTAACCATGGGCTTGTGAATATTAACTCTGCAAACACTAATTGCAATTTACTGAGCATGTCAGTGAAGCAAAACTTCAGTAAATCAAAGCCAAATCTATAGGCAAGTAATAGCATCCTCCTTTCCATCTACTTAACCAACTAGTGGTTTCTACCTTCAATCAGCAGAAATTACAAATAATACCAGAACTAGCTGTAGCAGGAGAGTAATGGTTGACAGAATGGATGATCCCGTTTTATAACCCTTGCCTCAAAGATTAAAACCTCTATATCCAGCAATGCACAATCTCAGGGGCTTTGACCCTGAACTGAACTTCTTCTGCCTGTTTAGTTTAATATGAATTTATAAGAGCTAGTGACAGTGTGTAGCATGTAATGAAAAAACATAATGGAGGGACAGCTGTTGGCTTCACAACCCTGTCATTGATGTTGAGAAAGGAAAAGCTGTCACATTGGTGGATTCAAAAGAAAATGAGTTGGGATTAAACATTTGCAGAGAGAAATTCTCTTGTTATGTACTGATTTGGAGTAAATCTCTGAATCAAGAGTTAGATTTGGCATGGCTTCCCTTGCAATGCAAAAAGAAACATGACCAGTTTTCCAATAGCTGATTGTGATTTGCAGATTTGAACATTTGATTAAATTCCATGTTATTTGTCCTTTTTTAAACTTGATATCATTTCTAACATATAAGAATGTTAGAAAATGTAA
Organism: Jaculus jaculus; assembly: GCF_020740685.1. Taxonomy (NCBI): domain Eukaryota; kingdom Metazoa; phylum Chordata; class Mammalia; order Rodentia; family Dipodidae; genus Jaculus; species Jaculus jaculus. Next base: position 100,194,629 of record NC_059108.1, on the reverse strand, counting down.
AATTACCAATTTGGAATAGAACACTATTATTATTAATTACATGTGGAAATGTACTTTATTACTTTGAAAAATATATTGAGGACTTGTTATTTAGAACTTAAGCATCATAGACTAAGAAATTTACAAATGCTAATTTTAATATAAACATAAGAATTGTTTGCTATTTTTGAGTAAAAAAGCTTTAACTCTATATATCCATCAAATTGTAACATATTCTGTTAATTTATCAAAACTCACATCCTGCAGTAAAAATTATCACACCAAATGGCAAAAACAATGAGAGACAATATTTCAGATTTTGTAGAAAAGAAATTGAGTGCTAAAACCACAGTGTGTTCTTAATCGGACCTGAAATTTATAGACATTCTAACAGATAACAGCTTTTTCTAGAACATGTACAAAGATTCCCCCTCCAATAGTTTATTCAGTGGTGAAATCATAGGTGCCTAATGACTTGGAGGCCATACTCATACAGCTAGAGAGTGACAGCCTAAAAAAAATACTATGTTTTAAGATTATGAAATGAATGTTCCATAACCTCAGTGATGCCTAAGGTACCATGGGTATATAACAAAATATATTCTCCATGAACATCCCTGGGATCTGTCTTTTTCTTAAGGTGGGAATTGTACAATAAGCTTAGTTAGTTTTTTTTTGGGGGGGACCCATGACAATCTTTATCGACCTGAACATAGCAATTTATATATTTTCAAGGCTTAGGCATTATCCTATCGTGGCTGAGAGCCTAGATGATGAGATGTGGCGGCACCTGGCTCATCTGCAACATATTGAACACTTTGTACACTTAAGGAGACAGAAAAAACTATCCACATACAGCCAACATACCCTATGTTTATGCATACAGTGCTTGGCTCATACATATAACTTTGCAAAGATTATGGTCTAAAGAAGGTGATTTCATATAGCTACAAAACAGTGATAGAATAAATAATTTTAAGATTAAAACAATGTTTCCTATAAGTACTAAAGGAATTTATAGCCTGCATTTTTTTTTTCTAAACACAATGGTTCAAAACATTTATATCATGGCTGACTTTTAGCATGTATTTTATAAACCCCTGTAGAAAGGTTCACTTGTCCCCTTTAAATCCTTTCCACCTGAGTAATTTAAGAATGATACCAAATGCATTGTTTGACTTTTCTTTTGGTAGTACTGGGATTGAACCCCAAGCTTCAAACATCCTATGCAAGTGTTCTAACACCGAGCTGCATCTACAAACCTAGTTGAAGTTCTGCATTATTTATGAACATGTTATTAAGCCACCATTGAAAGCAAGGCACTTATGTTTTTAGTAGCATTCATAAAATGGAACAATAGGTGTTAGAAATAATGTACTTAATCAGCTCACACACTTTAATGAAATTGTAGAATATCATTTAAGTTATTGTAAGTATAAACATGACATAGAATTACTCAAATTTAACAGTTATGCAAAGGCTAAGATCTTGGGGTGGAGGCAAAGAATTTTGGTAAACCATATTAATGGATTAATGGAAAGAATGACTTCATTTAGTATAAGCCAAATATTTCTGACTATTTTTCTCACTCAGGATAATGTGAAACTAACTTGCATGTTACATCTTAGGGTTAGGTTATGTAAATTATCAGAGAAATTAATATGAATGCAGAAACTCTGCAATTTGATTAAGGAAAGTTACATAGTGTAAACTTAGCCAATCAAAATACCCAATTTTGGAGTTTCTTGAGAGAAAGCCAATCATAGTCCCTTAAAAAATGGCATGCAGAAGTTAGGGGTAACCATCCCTTCTGTAAGGAATTATAAGAGTAAAGAATATACAAACTTGGCTGTTAGGAGATATGTGTGTCTCTGCCACTCCTGCATTTTCATAAGCACACAAGGAAAGGAGCCTGAAAAAATAATCTGGGGATCTGGGGTAAATGGTGTTAAGCTTTGAGGGGGAAGGTCTTCAAGCATGATTTGTCAGTACTTACTTTCTGCATTACCTTACAAAATGATTTCTTTCATTTAGAAGGCTGCTTTAAAAACTGACCTTTCATTTCAAGACTTCTTTAGAGACAGTGTTCATAACACTTTAGGCAATCCTACAATGTAGCAAGCAAAGTTCAAAATTGGAAGTATTTGATTTTACCCAGAATTAGGCATCCATACTTTACTAACACGATAGCCCATTTAAAGATCATTGCTTTTTAAAATGGGCATGCTTGAACTTTCAAAAGATTGTTTTTCAAGGCCCCAGGTAAATTGACATTTTCTATTAATTTTTGAATGCCATAATTTTACTTCCACCTCTATTTCTCACAATCCCTCCTCATCATTATCTTCCTCATCTCCCCTCCTCCTTCCCTTTCTTCCTTTCATCCTTCCATGTACCCTAAAATGAGTCCAATTGCTTTCCTATCCAAGCATTCAATGAATTTATTTTATATGAAATTCAAAGACAATATATTTGATTCAACCACGCTCTGATTTAAAAGCTTCCTAGATGCCATGCTATACATAGTTATCCCATGTTGTTACTTGATGCAGGTTAGATGCAATACTCCCATAAAATACTGCCTTGAGAAAGTGTTAAAATATAACTGGGTTATGTGGAAATTTTTTCTTGTATAAATACTTTATACAAGCATAGTTATTGACTAAAATGAGATAACTAATCATCTGGTATAAAATTTAGAAGTGTGTCAAAAGTTATCTGGAACTTTGAATGATATTCAAATTAAAAAAAAAATCACCTAAGTGATAATACGGTCCCCTGGAGAGGCTGCAATGAAGCCTAACTTTAAATTACTTGGCTCTGGCCTGTAACCCCCAGTACCAGAAAATGGTTACGACTCACATTGAACTATTGATTGTAGAAACATAAGAGGTCTCCAAAACAAAACCAGCATCTATCAAAGCATTTGATTACCCCCCTGAGGCAAAAAGTAAGACTATGTTGCTGAAAACACCACATGCTGCTTATAGAACTCAGAGAAACTACTTGGAATCTGATCTGGAAGGGAGTTAGTCAGTACCCAAATGGTTAACTTGCTTGATGCTGGAAAGCACTACATGAGCTACTGAGGGAAAGTGGCCCAACTTTGAGCAAGCAGGGGTCACAGCTACTGGGAAGCAATCAACCTAACCAGAAGTATAAATTAGCACAATGGTGGCAAACAGCCTTGGTGGGTAACAAGTGACTTTCAGATTGGCTAAGAGATCCACTCAAGGGAAAGGAACCCATAGCTGGAACTGGGAACCATTTCAGAATCCCCTGGAGATCCATATTATGATCTCCAATGACAAGCTCCTACTAGTCTTTGGCTAAATGAAGGACTACCTCCATCAAAAGCTCTCAAATTATCACTAGTGTCTTCATTTAATATATTCATTTTCTAATCATTTTAAGCAAGAGAAAATACCAATAAATATGCAAATGATCTGTATCTCCATTGTATGAGAAAACATAGAGTTCCTGCGTAACCTACGTAAAGTTATCACACAAAAAATACACTTTTGTCAGTTGTCTAGGTCTCTGAATTTGGTATAGAAACAAGTAAGATGTGAATAGCAAAACGTGTCCATGTCAGGGACATGCTTTAGTGCTCTCTGTACGTCAGTATCAAATTAGTTAGGTTTTCCACAATGTTTGCTTGCTATTAGGAATCTGTCAGCTGTATGTTCATTGAAGAAATAGATGACTTAAAAGAGACGTGGAGACTGGCCAGCAGCCTGGGTAAAGAATGGTGAAAGGCCCTAGTATTCTTTTTTTCCTATTGAAGTCCTTATAGATGCACCCAGCTAACAATGCTTATCCTGTTTAATCTATGTTGACTTAATTCTCCATTGGAGAATCTGTTCTTCTTTTTCAGAAGGTAGGAGACATGAGGAGAATCACCCTTCACACTTCAGCAAAGACCCAAGTGAAGATTTTGTGAGATGAAAAAGAGCTCTGCCTCCATGGCAAGCCAATCTGCATCAGAGTGATGGAGACAGTTGCTGAGTATACTCAACACATACCAAAGCAGAAATTCAGAAGCTACTGAGAGCTTAACATTTAAATAGTCTTAAAACACACCCACCACAGCAAAGGGAGTTTTTTGGAAGACCGGGTGTAAAGATTGTAAGACCCACTGGTTGGGAGGGCATACACAGAGGCATGCTACCAACCCAACCCCTGATGACTAACTGCTGCTCTCACACTGAATAGCCTATAACCCCATGGGGAATATCAGCAACCCCACTGAGGTGGACCCTCAGAGATTGGGGACAGGGAGGAGGGAAATGATACCAACACATGATTTGTCCATAGAAAGTATATTCTTAAAAAACAAACATTTTATTTTTATTTATTTTTAATTTTTATTTATTTATTTATTTGATAGTGACAGAGAGAGAAAGAGGCAGAGAGAGAGAGAGAGAATGGGCGCACCAGGGCTTCCAGCCACTGCAAACGAACTCCAGACGCATGTGCCCCCTTGTGCATCTGGCTAACGTGGGTCCTGGGGAATCGAGCCTCGAACCGGGGTCCTTAGGCTTCACAGGCAAGCGCTTAACTGCTAAGCCATCTCTGCAGCCCTTATTTTTTATTTATTTGAAAGACAGAGATCTGGAAGAGGAATAGGGAGAGAGAAAGTGAGACAGAGAATGGGTGCACCAGGGCCTTCAGCCACTACGAATTCCGGATGTAAGCACCACTTTGTGGAGCTGGTATATGTGGGTCCTGGGGAGTCGAACCTGGGTGCTTTGACTTTGCAGAAAAGTGCCTCAACCACTAAGCAATCTCTCCAGCCCACAAAGTATATTCTTAATAGAAAAATTACTTAAAATGTTATTGTAGCCTAACTCCTACTTAAAACATTTCTTGTGATAATTTACTGTGTTACACATAGAACAAAATCAAGAAAATTTTCCAATTGAATAAGGTTTCAGTTATTATAGAGAAAAATAAACATTCATATGTATTAATGCTAATGGAGCAAAGAACAGCCAAAGATTAAAAAGATGATCCAAATACTAATCAAAAGTTGACATACAGATAGAATCTAACAATGGAAACTGTAAAGTAAAATCAATATGAAAATCTGAAATTGCATGTATTCTAAGCATTTACCACATGACAAAAATAATCTGCAGTACTGTATAACAGTTGTTGTGCCTCATTGACTATCTAAATGTCACATGATTATTCTGGATTAGGTGAGCTGTTTTGTATAGTGATTAAATATTTTATGAAGTAGTAAATTAGGTTTTGTTTGCCGAGACATGGGAGATTATATATATCTATATATCTCTATCTATCTATCTATCTATCTATCTATCTATCTATCTATCTATCATCTATCTATCTATCTATCTATCTATCTATCTATCTATCTATCTAATCTATCTATCTGTTTTGATTTCCTCAGTCAGGATCTCACTATGAACTCAAGACCTTTTTGACTTTGTCTTCCTAGTGCTGGTATTATACTGTAGGCCACTATGCCCAACTGTAAAGCATTTCTTGACAAAATATTTTAGTGAAAATGAATCTATGGTTGTCTTGTAACACTTGATCTAGTTGAAAATTCAGAAAACACTCAATGTAATTTCAGAAGAGAGAGTTTTACTGCTTATATATTTGTTGGAATGGTGGAAAATTAAACAATACATTTATATAAAATTTACATAGTACCTAGGATTAAAAGAAGCAATAGAACATTTGGAGGGGACATAGAAGAATTCACATCACTTAGAGTTCTAAGGATGAAATTTGCTTATTTTTTATTATTTCAGTTGACAAGAGGAGGATAACCATAGAATGAGCATTGCCTGAGGGCAGAGCTGGTAGTCATTCCCTGATGCCTGATGTGGGAATTTGGTACAGGGCTGAGGATTAAATAAGGGAGCTGCTGCTCTGACTTGCTATGACCAAGGCAGTGAGTCATTAATACACCTATGCAAAGAGCTAAGAAACAGATGAAAGCACATTTTTCTCTTGCTATATAGTGCCCTCTTGGTGCATGTAATTTGTACAATGCAGTAAAATTTGCATACAACCATGGGGAGATGGGATTTGTGGAACTGCAGCTCCAGAGTCATAGGGTAGGATAGCTGTGTTGGCACTAAGAAACAACAGCTTAATTACTGACACCTATCAGTTAGCCAAAATCTTTAAATAAGGATATTAATGAATGAAGATTCTTATGAATATGAAGTATTTAGAGACATTTATTGTACCAATAACTGTGGGCTAACTCCACAAGGCATGACCCATATATCTCAACAAGGAGGGGCTAAGGGGAGGGGGATAGGTCATGGATGAGCCTAATAATGGTACCAAACTGCCTGTATTTGCTGAATAGAAAACTAATTAAAAGAAAGTAAAAAAAAAAAAAAAAAGACTTCCATGGACATTATCTTTATTTCTTCTTTTATTGTGAAGTTACAATTCATTTTAACATTGCTTGTTTAATACAGACATTGATATATGATGATGGTGGTGACGGTGATGATGATCGGGACCACAGTGATTGTGGTGGTGATGATAACGATAATGATGGAAGTGGTGACAATGGTGACTGGGTCAGTTAGGGCATAATCAGAGGACCAACAGTTCTATGCCAAGTGCTACTTAAATACATATGATGAACATTTTAGTTTATTTATGTTTCCATTAGATAAATATGCTTTTGAAGGATGTATGAAAATACAAATGTTTTTTCAAAGGTTTTCCATAGATGAGAATATGTAAGTGGCTTGACAAAATAAAGGTGGAAACACTTTTAAACTATTTTATTACTTGGTATTTTTAAAGATAGGAGCTTAAGTAAGCTCTTAAACTGAACCTTTTCTAAAAAGCCCTTGAAAGGCTATTGAAGAAAACAGAAATAACAGGGTTTTCTTCATGCAAGACTCAACATTTATATATTTCAAGACATTAAGCCCTACTTACTGCACAGTCTCTGCTCAGGAAATATTAAAAATATGTTAAAATGTCTCAAATACTTTGCCTTATATATTTTTTAAAATCACACAAATCAGCTTGTGTGAAGCACATTTACTATGCAGCTCTCTACCTAACATGTAACCTTGGTCTTCATTCCTCCAGTACTTCAGGGTAAACCTCCTGAGAATACATAATGCTGTAAACTGAACACCTTCTTGTTTGCACCTCTGTTCTAGGCAAGCTGATTCAGGATCCAGGCTTCTCAATATCTCATTAAAAATTAGTAAAGGCAATGTCAGCAGGCACACAGCCTTACAAATGCAGGTCTGACTCTGTAAATTAAACATGCTTGGCATGTATGCATTATTTATTTCTGTTTGCTGGTAGGTGTCAGCCTGCGTGTGTTCAACGGACATTGCCTTTACATTCAGAAGTTCTCTGGATTTCAAGACAGAGAGCAAATGAATAGCTTATATGTGAATTGGGATTTTGGATTATGTTAATCAATCACGGAAAAGAGGAAATTAAAAGAGCCTAAGAAAGTACATCCAGAAACTTATTAGAGGCTGGGGTTGGACAAAATGAAAGAATAATTTAAAAAATCATCTTTAAATATAAAACTTCTCAGAAATATGTGAGTATGCAAAGTTACATAAAATAATATTTTTTAAATACTGAGATAGAAAATTAGACTAAGGTGTGTACTTTGTATAATAATACAATATTCATGCTGTAGCCCAATTTTGATCCTTGTACTATATAAATAAGTAAAGGTACAAGCATACTGTTTTTAAGGGCTGAGGAGCTGGCTTAGTGGTTAAGCATGTTTGTTTGCAAAGCCTGTTGGCCTGTGTGCAATTCCCCAGCACCCACATAGAGCTGGATGCAAATTAACAAGTACTTCTATGATCTTAACATACCTGCTTCAACAGAAGGCAGAGCCAAGTGAATCAGAAATTTGTGGGCCAGCAGGTTTGACATTCTTTTGCAGCCTAGCAGTTAATCTGAAGTGGCAAGAGACCCTATTCCAAAGAAGGTGGGATAAAGAAACCTCAAAGTTGTACTCCAACCCATATATACACATATATTCACACAATAAGTAAATATTTTAAATAAAAATTTTATTGTTATAAAACACCATAAACATGGAGATTTAAAGAGTATGGTATCTACTTAAAGAGTCTAGAAAATTGTGTGTGTGTGTGTGTGTGTGTGTAGACAGAGAGAAAGAAAGAGAAATAAGCAAAATATTAATGCTTTGGAAAACTGCATGAAGGGTGCAGAAGACTTATTTGCATTATTTTTATATTTATTTTTTGTTCTGATATTATTTCAAACAAAAATGGAAAATATTATCCAACATCAGTTCACTTAATGGGAAATAGTGTGAAAAGAACTGCCATGCTTGCAAAATGGAGTACCAGTCATCATGTGAGGTATTTATAACATACTGCTTTAGTGCAGAACCAACTATTTTCCAATGTTCTAATGGCAGTATGCTCTGTGTGAGTTAAAGTTACTCTTCAGCCCTCATCAACTTTGTTTTACTTTAATTGATTTTCCCTATTAATGAAATCTGCATTGGATGTCAGCAAAAGGGCTTGTTAATTTAAGAGAAAGAAAATTTATAACACTCTCATATATTTTCCTCATTAAATTCACATTACAGGACTAATCGTTGTCTTAAGTGGGTATAATTATTAATAAGGAAAAAGGACACATTAATTTTAAACCTTAATAGCAATAGTACTTTTTGCTTTGCTAGAAACAATTTAGGTATACTTGCATGAATTTCAATTCCCTTTTACCTATACTTATTAATTCCATGGTAACCACAAGACAATGTAAAACAAAGGTCTTAGGAATGCAGCATGTATGTAGATAACAGATTTCTGCACTAATGTGACATTGTTGCTGGTAGCATGATTCCATCTCATCAAAATATACCTAACAATGTGATTCTTTATCCAAATGCCTACACACAAAAGGCTTACCAGCATAGTTCTTTTTTTTTCTTTTGAAAAGACTATACTAATTTCTTTTTTGTTGTTGTTGTTTGTTTGTTTGTTTTTTTACGGTGGGACCTCACCTCACCATAGCCCAGGCAGACATGGAATTCACTATGTAGTGTCAGGATGACCTTGAATTAACATAGATCCTTCAACCTTTGCCTCCCTAATGCTTGGATGAAAGGAGTGCTCTACCACACTTGGCTGCTTACTCATTTCTTCTTAATCTCATCTTTAGAATAGCATGTCCAATTTAACCCATATTACCTTTCTCTACCATGATTTCTATTACTTATCTGATAATATTTATCTAATAACTTAAGACAAAATACTTTAGACTTAATTGTAAAACTTAATGTTCATTATGTGGAAATTCCAAGACTCAAACAATCATGTATGAATCTTGAAACTCCTTTTTATTGTCTGGGTTTTTTTTGTTGTTTTTTGGTTTTTTTTGTTTTTTGTTTTTTGGTTTTATCGAGGTAGGGTCTCACTCTATCTCAGGCTGACCTGGAATTTACCATAGTGAATAGTAGTCTCACTATGTAATCTCAGGCTTGCCTCAAACTCATGGCAATCCTCCTACCTCTGCCTCCCAAATGCTGGGATTAAAGGGATGCACCACCATACCCAGATCCTAAATTGAGATATATGAAAGTTCAAAATTAATTAGGATAAAGAAGGAGAGTTTTGATTTTGTGACTTCATACTTGACATAATTTTTCAATGGAGTATTGACAACATCCTGGGTTGGAGAGATGGCTTAGTGGTTAAGGTGCTTGCCTGTGAAACCTAAGGACCCAGGCTTGATTCCCCAGTACCCACATAAGCCAGATGCACAAGATGATGCATGCTTCTGGAGTTTGTTTACAGTAGCTGGAGGCCCTAACATGCCCATTCTCTCTATTCTCTCTCTCTCTCCCTCTCTTTCTTTCTCTCTCTCTCTCAAATAAATAAATAATTTTTTTAAAAAAATTAAATATCCTTAAAAGCAAATGAAAGATGTTGGGATATCTGTTGAGGGTGTCAACTTTGCCCTATATCTCTATGATAATTAGGTAAGAATAAAAGCAAATCAATGATGGAGTGTTCATAAAATCAATGAGGAATTGCCAAACCGAGAGAGAGACAGCATCTCTTGTCTTGGTTATAGTTTGTAACAGGTATAGAAGACAAGTACAGAACACCAGTGAATTCTGGATTGTTCCCAAGAAGCTAGATAAAATAGAGGCACCAGCTTTGGCAGGGTGCCATGGCTTTGAGACAAGGAGCTTCGCCCTGGAGAAGCAGCTGTGATTGTTCCCAGATGAGGTCAGTGGCAAGGTGTGAAGGTAAAGGATAACACATGCTCAGGAAAGGTGAGGGAATGAGCTCCCTAAGGACTCCATAAAGTCTGTTGGATATGTAGGCTATCTTTTGTTTAATTAGTAGCCACAAGAAAAACAAGAAAAACACAGTGTGCTAATGCTAACTATATACAATTACAACTTTCTCTAGTATTCTACCCTCCATGTTTCTTTCTCTCTTCTGACCTCCCCACCTGACAACACACCTTATTGTGCAGAAAAGAATGTAAAATGGATTCAGCCTTCCCTTTACATACTAAACCATTAAAACATCAGAGAGCTAGAAGCATGAAGAAGAAGAGAACAACTAGGAATTAAAGTGTTTATATTGACATGATTTTGCTTGTACTTCAAAATAAGACTGATCTCATACAATGAAACTCAACCAATAGAAAGAAAGGTATTATTTAGCAATTGTGATATGGTGGAATTTAACATTGTATATTTGCAAGGAAGGCAGATAAACACCCATACCTACATTTAACTGCATTTAACAAGTATTGAAAATATTTTCTCTAGATAATTAGACCTTTAAGTTGCTATAAATATTAACAAATTTTTATTCCTCTACTGTATGTACAGAGTTGTTTTATCTGTGTAGCACACAGATATTTTAATATTTTCAAGTAATTTACACCTCCATTATGCTAGGTTAATGTTCAAGTACTCTACAGTCACATTTTTTGTTTAAATAATATTAACAAGTTTTAGATTATGCTGGACTGAACAGTTATAAGGTCACTTAGTATAGATAAAGAAATACTGATAAGGAAAATGCCAAAGGCTTTTTTTTTTTTTTTTTTTTTTTTTTTTTTTTTTTTGTTTTTCGAGGTAGGGGCTCACTGTAGCCCAGGCTGACCTGAAATTCACTATGGAGTCTCAGGGTGGCCTCGAACTCACAGTGATCCTCTGCCTCCCGAGTGCTGGGATTAAAGGCATGTGCCACCACACCCAGTTTACACTGAACTCTGACTCCTTGAAAGCCCTTTTACCCTTTAAGCATTATCTTTCTCTCTCTGTCTGTCATTTTCACTTCTCTCTCTTCTTTCATCAAAGATGACCTTAATGTTTCCTTCAGTTTAAGTAGAATTTTAGGCAGGTTTCCTTTTGCTTCAGGTCCACATTCCTCCTCCTCCTGAGGATCCATCCAGAATCCAGGTAATTTAGGGGTCTCTCTTCTCCCCATTTCAGTGCCTGTAACATTAGAAAATGTGTAATTACAAATTCTTTGTTTTACCCTTTGAGATGCAAGTAATCTTTAGAAACCCTTTGCCACTTTTACAACATACTTATCAAGGACCTTTAGAACCTTCTTTTCCCTGCAGTCTCTGAGTAAGCAAAGAACTTTTATCACTGTAAAAATAATTTCTTTCCTAATTATACCAGAAAATTTTCTCTGAATAGGGTCAGTAAGTAGGCGCAGGTCACCTTTGTGTTCCACTACCCAGCTCTTAAAACTCTTGAGCTCCTTGCCTCAGTGAGTCGATGCCCCTCTTTCTAATTGCAATAGGCTTCTACAAAGCCTTCATTGTCTGTTTATTTTTGCCTGATGCAATTTTCAACTTGACAAAGTTGTCCCTTTACCTCTACTTTTCTTTAAATTATAAAGGAAAAAGAACATGAGCATCTCACCATATATAAAGAATATATTTGGTTCTGTTTTAAAAAAATTGTTTATTTTTATTTATTTGAAAGTGACAGAGAAAGAGGCAGAGAGAGAGAGAGAATGGTTGCTCCAGGGCCTCCAGCCACTGCAAACGAACTCCAGATGTGTGCCCCCTTGTGCATCTGGCTAACATGGGTCGAGCCTCAAACCAGGGTCCTTAGGCTTCACAGGTAAGTTCTTAACAGCTAAGCCATCTCTCCAGCCCTATATTTGGTTCTTACTAGACCCATTCCAAGGAACCAGTAACATAGTTCAAGTCACAAAACATGTCTAAATGCTTTATGTGAAAGATCTTATTTAATTCCTATAGTTACACTATGGAACAATTGCTGATATCAGGTTCTGTTTACAGAAGGTGATTCGAATGTTCAGAAGGGTCACAATTTAGTAGTCAACACTGGATTCAGAAACAGAACATTTGTTTTTCATGCTAACAATGTACTTCAATTTTTATTGCCTTACATTTCGTGCCATTATTTTTTGTGTTATGTTATTTTTCTGGTCTTAAATTGTCACTTACATTGTAAATAGGATGAAGGTGAAGTTCTGCTTAAAATTCCATTCTTCACATGGCTTGCACATGCAGAACAATGTGCTCACTATTCTCTGGGGGGAAAAAAAAACATGCATTTTACTCCCTTTACTCCAAATCATCACACATAATGACAGTAATAACAGACAGATGGAAAAATCAGTCTCTGAATTTGTTGGTTTTCTTTTTGTCTGAAAATCTCTTTCATATATATACATACATTATATATATATAATGTATGTATGCAGAAGGGTTCCCCTTTTACCACAACCTCACCAACATTTATTGTCATTTGTTTTCTTGATGGTAGCCATACTGACAGGAGAGAAATGGAATCTCAAGGTAGTTTTAATTTGCATTTCCCTGATTTCTAAGGATGCAGAACACTTTTTTAGATGTTTATATGCCATCTGTATTTCTTCTGGTGAGAACTCTCTACTTAGTTCCATAGACCATTTTTTTTTAAATTTTTTTTTTTTTAATTTGAGAGTGACAGACACAGAGAGAAAGACAGAGAGAGGGAGAGAGAGAGAATGGGCGCGCCAGGGCTTCCAGCCTCTGCAAACGAACTCCAGACGCGTGCGCCCCCTTGTGCATCTGGCTAACGTGGGACCTGGGGAACTGAGCCTCGAACCGGGGTCCTTAGGCTTCACAGGCAAGCGCTTAACCGCTAAGCCATCTCTCCAGCCCCCATAGACCATTTTTTGATTGGGTTGTTTGATGTCTTATTGTTCTATTTTTTTAGTTTTTGTATATTCTGGATATTAATCCTCTGCTAGATGTGTAACTGGCACAGATTTTCTCCCATTCTGTCTGTTGTCTCTTTGCTCTATTCAGTGTCCTTTGCTGTACAGAAGTTTTGTAATTTCATGAGATCCCAGTAGTTGATTAGTGGTTTTGTTTTCTTAGCAATTGGGGTTATATTCAGAAAGTCATTACCTATGCCAATATGTTGAAGGATTTCCCCTACCTTTTACTTGAGCAATTTCAGAGTTTCAGGTCTGATATTAAGGTACATGATCCACTTGGATTTGATTCTTGTGCATGGAGAAGGAAAAGGATCTAGTTTCATCTTTCTACAAATATATATCCAGTTTTCCCAGCAGTACTTGTTGAAAAGACTGTCTTTTCTCCAGTGAATATTTTTGGCATTTTTGTCAAAAGACAGATGTCTATAGCTACCTGGATTATTATTGGGGTCCGCTGTTCTGTTCCAATGATCTACATGTCTGTCTTTGTGCCAATACCATGCTGTTTTTGTTACTATAGCTTTGTAATATAGCATAAAATCAGGTATGGTGATACCACCAGCTTTATTTTTGTTGCTCCAAATTGTTTTGGCTATATGAGGTTTTTTGTTATTCCAAATGAAATTATGGATTTATTTTTTCTATTCCTGTGGAGAATACTGTTGGAACTTTAATGGGGATTGCATTAAATGTGTAGATTGCTTTTGGTAAGATTGACATTTTCACAATATTGTTTCTTCCAATCAAAGAACATGGGGTATATTTCCATTTCCTTGTGTCTTCTGCAATTTCTCACTTGAGTGTTTTAAAGTTCTCATTGTAGAGCTCTTCCACGTCCTTAGTTTTAAGTTTGAGGCAATTGTGAATGGGAAAGATTCCCTGATTTCATTCTCTGCACATTTGTTGTTAGGATATAGGAAAGCTACTGATTTATATTTTGTATCCTGCTACATTGCTAAAGGTGTTTATCAGCTCTAACTGTTTGTTGGTAGAGGTTTTAGGATCTTTTATGAATAGAATCATATTATCTGAAAATAGTGATAAGTTGATCTCTTCCTTTCCAATTTGTATCCCTTTCGTGAGTGTCTCTTGCCTTATTGCTATAGCTAAGACTTCCAGTACTATATTAAATAAAAGTGGGGATAATGGACATCCTTGTTTTGTTCCTGAATTTAGTGGAAAAGCTTCAAACTTTTCACCATTTTGTATTATATTGGCTGTAGATTTGCCATAAATAGCTTTTATTACATTGAGATGTTCCTTCTAGTCCCAGGTTCTGTAATACTTTTACTATGAAAGGATGTTGGATTTTTTCAAATGCCTTTTCAACATCTATTGAGATGATCGTGTGATTTTTGTCCTTCAGTCCATTTATATGATGTATTCCATTTATTGATTTGTATATGTTGAACCCTCCCTGCATCCCTGGGATAAAGCCAACTGGGTCAGGGTGAATAATCTTTTTGATATATTCTTTTATTCTGTTTGCCAATATTTTGTTTAGAATATTTTCATCTATGCTCATGAGGAAGATTGGTCTGTAGTTTTCATTTATTGTTCTGTCCTTGGCTCATTGTGATATGAGGGTGGTGCTGGCTTCATAGAATGAGTTGGGTAGAATTCCTTCCTTTTGTATTTTATTTAAAAGTTTGAGAAGCATTGGTGTTAGTTCTTCCATGGAGGTCTGGTAAAATTCTCCAGTGAATCTATCTGGACCTGGGTTTTTTTAGTTGAGAGACTTTTTATAACTGGTTGGATCTCTATACTTCCAATCAAAGAACATGGGGTATATTTCCATTTCCTTGTGTCTTCTGCAATTTCTCACTTGAGTGTTTTAAAGTTCTCATTGTAGAGCTCTTCCACGTCCTTAGTTTTAAGTCTACTTATATGTCTACTTAACTGGTTTATCTCATCTTGATTTAATCTTGATAGGTCATATGAATCAAGGAACTCATTTCTTTCAGATTTTCAACCTTAGAGGAATATATATTAATTCTGTGGATTGACTGGTGGAAAAGAGCTACACATGGCACCTTGAATTCATATCCTGAGGGTATTATGTGTCAACCACATAAAGTGTCTCCAGCAGTAGGATCTTACCACTAACCTTTGGTGGGTCATCTGTCTTTCTTTTAGGAAACCTTATAGGTCTCTTTGATCAAAAGCTCATTGTGGATGATAGCCACATGCTGGTACTGGGAGTTAATCCTAGGTGTTGAGTTTGCTTGCTAAACATGTATTCTAGTGGACTGGGTGGAATAATTTACTGGCAAATTCTAAATTTCAACTGAGTAACATACACAATCAATAAAAACCAGCACAAAGTATGCAATTGTGGGGATTAAAACAAACACATAGTCATATAAAGCCAAAATCCCTAAGGTTGTGTGTTGTTAATCTTGATTTTAATCTTGTCATCTGGGAGGTTGAAATTTCTGTTCTGAATTGGGTTCCAGGTCAACCTGGATCTGGATCAGACCCTGCCCCCAATAATGACAGAAGCAAAAAACAAAGGAGACTGTATATATATATATATATATATATATATATATATATATATATATATATATATATATATATATCAAAGGCAACAAAATTCAACCCCCTAATACAGGCTATTTAAAAATGATAAAGCCAACCAAGAATATATACCCCATAGCCTGCCCTGACAAGGAAAGGAAAAGAGAGGTTAGCTCTTGCAGGACTGTGTACCTTTTTTTAAATAATGTATTTATTCATTTATTTATTTATTTGAGACCTACAGACAGAGAAAGAGGCAGAGAGAGAGTGAATGGGCAGGGCCTCCAGCCACTGCAAATGAATTCCAGAAGCGTGCGCCCCCTTGTGCATCTGGCTAATGTGGGTCCTGGGGAATCAACCCTTGAACCGGGGCCCTTAGGCTTCACAGGCAAGCACTTAACCACTAAGCCTGCTTTTTTTTTTTTTTTTTTTTTTTTTTTTGGTCAGTCAGCCTTGTTTCCTTTTGGGGTGGCTTCCAATCTCATCAATCAATGCTGAGTGCACGCCTTAATCCCTTCTTGTGATGTGCAGCTGCACCTCTGATCCACTCTGCTGGCTGCGCTGCCACTGGGGCCTGGATGCTGGAGGTTCACAATTCTGATGGTGGGGCATGGGAGAGTTCAGACTTCTGGAGTTGCTCGCACTTTCAGTAGTTCTTCAGTTGATCTCAGCTGTCTTTCCTTCAGATTTCTTAACTTTGCAAGAAGGCTGATGGAGTTGAAAAATCTGTTGCTTGGTCTCTGCTGCTGCTGCCTGCTCCCTGGCGCACCTGGTGGGACTGACCAAGGTGGACACACATGGATTGTGGGCAGGGCCACAGTCACCTCAGTGGGACTCTCGCCGTTTTCCTCATGTCTGGTGGGTTTTGGTCTCTCTGGCTTCTCCGCTTTGTCTAAGAATAACCTATACTCCTTCACTTTTCAGAAAAAGAATGTATTTTGCTGGGGTTTTGCTTAAATCCCTCCCTAGGCTGGTTTGTCTTGGCTCCTAAACTGCCATCGTACCCAGAAGTCTGTCTTTCACATATTTTATCAATAAATTAATATTTCAATCCAAACTCATAGAACATTCATTTCTGCATTCAGAAGCTTAGATGGACCCTTAGATATTATTTCATCCATAGACATATAAACATCCATAGACATATGTCTATGTCATAAACATTTATAGTTTCCTACCCAGTTGAAATATCTAAAACTTCCTTATTTTTCGTTTTTTTCTTTCAAAAGTAAATCTTATAATTGTTGTATTACTTAAATGTTATATTCTGTAGTTTACTTGCAATATATTACATGGCTATAAATCCCTACAAAATGGAAAAAAGATGGGGAAGGAGAGTGTGCAATGAAAATGAGTGTAATCACTACCAAGACAAAATCAGTGGCAATAATGAAAAGTCACATATTTTTTAAAGAAAACATTTCTTATTTTCATCCCCGAGAAATTGTTTTGGCAGTTGCACATGCATTCTTCATGCTAGAGGGAAAAGAAACAAGATTACTGTACAACTGAGAAGAAGCAAAGGAAGTTCACACACAACTGAGCTCAGGGGTCACCTTTAGGTAAAGTTATACAGGAATCTCTAAATTACAAAATGAATAAACAGTTGAGGCTTATTTTAAAAGTCTTTACTTACTAACAGTCACTCTTTCAATGACATTTCTATTTTCCTTAAACAGCATGCATTTTTCAAAGTAGATTATATCAATTAATTTAGAGCCTCAATTCACGTTCTGTTTTCATAAGCCCTGGTGCTCTGAGATTTTTATGTTCAGTATAGTGAGATGTTAGCTTTTATTTGCAGGCTCTCTTTTCCTTCTATACATAATGTGTAATGTGAAAAATAATTGTTAAACCAGAGGCCATGGAAGTTTCCCCAAGAAGCTGATAGAAACATCTTTTCACCAGCAATTTAACATGACCAATACCTGGTACATAGATTTTCACTTGAACTAGCACAAACAAAGCTATTTTTACTGACAATGATTATCAGAGAATTACATAGACTATCACCCTCACAGGCTCAATAGTGCACATAGCTGAATTGCTAGAATTTATTCTTAGAGACATATCTATGGTGTGGAATCTGAGGACTAGAGGGGCTAGTTGTGAATTATAGTACACTTTCTGGATAAATCTTAATAATAGAACATAATCTAATGGTTTATTAAGAACTGTAAGAAATTATTGAGTTAAATCTTTAAATCATAGCATGTTAACAATACTTATAGCTCAACATAAGGCTTAAATTCCAGGCTTTTAAGATAATGGGGAAATTAAATAATCTACCCTCACCTAGATTTACTGTTTTATAAAACTGAAATAATCATAGATTCATCCTCATGACATTGGTGGAAGAGTTACAAGGAATGTGCAAACCCAGCTGGAGAGATTGCTTAGTGGTTAAGGAACTTCCCTGTGAAGCCTAAGGAGCATCTACAGATCCCACACAAACCAGATGCACAAAGGTGAGGCAAGCTCAAGGTCACAGATGCCCCAAGCATCTGGAGTTCAATTTCAGTGGCTGAGGCCTTCTCTTTCCAATTCTCTCTCTCTCTTATTAAAGTAGTTTTAAAAAAGCAAAGAAAGAGTATTCAAACCATATATATAGTGTCTAACACATTAAAAAATTACAGCCTTAAATATCAAAGTTGTTTTTGCCACCATAATTAATATCTTAGATACAAATAGCCTTAGGATCTAATTGTCTATAGCCTTGAAGTCCCAGGCAAAATGATCTAATTGTCTATAGCCTTGAAGTCCCAGGCAAAATGGTCAGATATTATTTTCTTAGTATACTACTGTGTTCTTTTGATGCTCTGTGTCTGTGTATAAATGAACACAAATATAGACACTTCATACATAGCATAACAAAACACTGATGCAAGCACTGTGTCTAAAATCTACCCAACTAGGCATCTGTGGAGCATTTTGGAAAATCATAGAACTTATATATAATTTTCAAGATACATTTCAAACTGACTCCTCTAAATTGTTTTGCTTTTTTGGGATATATTCACTATACACAGCAATACATATCATGAAAACATTCTCATGAAAGTATTCAGGGATTTGGATGAATTGTTATTAACCAACTTCTCAGTGATGATTGCCCTTTTAGTGTTGAAGCAGCTTATTCTAGCAGACAGATAGCAGGAACAATCCAGTACCCTACATCAGACACAGTAAGCAATAAGTAAGATGATGAGGGATAGTATCTTTCTGGAGGCCATTCTGAATTTGGAGAACTTAACCCCCTTTCCTTACCTGCATTTAGTCTGGTTTAGTTACCAGGCATTTTTTCATAATGGGAGGTTGAGCTCTTCTAAGAGTAAGTTTTCTCTGATATGAAAAGTATATCTGTGCTGAGATATATTGTTCAGTGACAGGCTGTGATTTCCCTAGAGGATGTTTAATTGGACCTATGGCTTTCACTAAATTTATAGCCCAGTATATCTCTTATGTTATAGCTATTAACACTGAATATGTAGAATAAGACTCAGAGTGATTTTTCAAATAATGAAGAAATGAGACATGAACAGGCTAAATAGAATTTCTGCCAACTTAAGTACTCATTGAAATAAATAACTACTTTAAGCATAATATTTCCACATTTGACATTCAAATTTTCCATGATAAAAATCTAAAATAGCTTTACCTAGCAAAAAGCAAGTCACTTTTTCTCAAAGTAAATATATTAACACAGTATAATTATAACATGATCAAAATTTTAGAACTTTGTGCAGTAGCTATGATGAATATTATTAATAAGATAATATGCATAAGGAATTAAAATAATTCACAAGATAACAAAGTCAATGAGAAAAATCACATAGTCTTTTCAAAAACAGCATAAAATTATTTCAAAAATTATGCCACAAAATAATGATAAAAGCTGCCAGTAATATATGAAAAGAAGTGAAGTACCTCTGTCTTAAAACAGATGTCTGTATAATTCTACTTTTTACTTCACACTTAGTGGAAGAATGCAGAATACTTATCTCTACAAACACAAAGAATGTATGAAATAATTAATGTATAATTGGTTATGAAATGTTCACCTACTGGGATAAGGGAAAGTAAGTGAACAAGTAGTAAGAATTAAAATGGGAGAAATAACATCTGTTTGTATTTATACCTGTTATGATTTTCTGTACTGGAAATGCTCAAGACTATAAAAATCAATAGAACTAATAAGTGAGTATACATTGTTAAGGACAAAAAAAAATCTCTTGTGCTTTACTATTGTAATAGAAAACCCATTATAAACAAATTTGAAAAATATTATTTATAATATTACAAAATATTCATATATATTAAAAAATCTTAAAGATAGTTGTTCT
The DNA here is from genome assembly GCF_020740685.1 of Jaculus jaculus. Lineage (NCBI taxonomy): Eukaryota > Metazoa > Chordata > Mammalia > Rodentia > Dipodidae > Jaculus > Jaculus jaculus. The sequence goes on along the minus strand of NC_059108.1, from coordinate 100,174,549 downwards.
CAAAATAGTCTCAGTATTATTTTGAGATTAATTGTTTACAAATAAACCTATGGATGGGAAGTAAGTGAGGCAAAAATTCAAACTAGGCTTTTGGAAATACATGATAATCTTTTTACTGTACTCATATTATCATAAAAATAAATAGTAAAATCAAAAATGTTTTTAAAATGAAGTTTGAATAGTTATGTTAATTTAAAATCACGACATAAAGTTATAATAATAAAACTGTCTAGGATTTGGAGAGGCAACTCAGTGAGTAAAGCATATTTCACCCCAGCCTGAGAAACCTAAGATCAGAGCTCCAAACCCCATGTAAAAGCTGAAACCATGGAAGATTTCTCTAACCTAATATACTGACGATGACGTGGGAGCTTGAGACAGGAGAATTTTCTAGAAGCTTTGAACTAGCTAACCTGCTGTATACAGTAGTAAGGAATGAAAATGAGAGAGTCAGCCTTACACAAGGTGGAAGGAAGAATCTTAATAGAAACTGTAGGGAAATTGTTCAACTATGACAGAGTGCTTAACAAGACCATCACCTGTGATATGTGGATGTTGTAGAAAACATTCCTAATTAATCAATTGATCTTGCTTAAATGGATTTGTGCATCAATCAGTATGACCTATCTTATCCTTTAGTAGATAATAGATTATATTATATACATATTTACATATGTTATACATATACATAATATGCATATATTATATATATGAAAATTTACATTTATAAAGTCTGTCATATTCTTTAAATTCTCTGGGCTCCTTAATCGTCAAACAAAATCTTCACTTTAAAAAACAGTAAGTAGTAAGTAATTCTGGTGATATACTAAAATATTTGTCAAAAGAGTCAAAATATTAGTGTTTGGGCTTGGAGAGATGGCTCAGCTGTTAAGGCACTTGCCTCTAAAGACTAACCACCTGAGTTTGATTCCCCAGTACCCACATAAATCCAGATACAGAAAGTGATGCATATATCTGTTGTCTATTGGCAGCAGCTAGAAGCCGTGGCATGCCCACTCTCTCTTCTTTCTTCTCTCTTTCTTTCCTTGCAAAAATTTTTTTTAAGACCACAAAGTATTAGTTTTCAAACATGAAATATATATCCCACAGGAAGTATTCAATGTCTGATTTGCCAGAAAAAATAATTAACTATTATTTGTGATTAATTAGAAAGGAAAAATAATAGATATAGACAAATTAAAACTATTCAACTTACCACTATTTTTATCTTGGTGCATAAACTACATAAAAAGATTGAGTTGAAACCTTATAAGAAAGATTAAAAGACAGTAAAAGCAAATATAAATAAATTCTCACCATTAGTTAGTTTATTTCAAATAAATGAAATAAAATTAAAAATATCAATCACAAAATAATATCTTACTTAAAATCCTTTACAATACTTCACTCTTATACAATAAATTAAAACAAAACTTGTAACTCTAATATACTATGTTTACTTTGGTTCCCACTGATGAAACTGTTATCATCTTCACTTGCAGAGAAGTGCTATAGAGTAATTTTCTTGACCTAAGTATCACAGTCATTTGAAGAAAAATAATTCATTGCATTTGGATGATATTATAGAATGCGAGAAGAATGATATTCACAGAAGCTTTTATCACTTTTACTTCTCCTCATGTGGAATGAGAGGTCACTGAGTTTGACGTGCAGATAACTATAGAAACAGATCACACAGGGAATAATTTGAGTGAAGGCCAGGGTCAAGTCTTTATAAATTAAGATATACTCAGGTACTCCATCATCTAAACTTAACACAGGAATTAAGAGTTAAGACCATCCACAGACACCATGGAAGGAAAATGCACTGCTCCGTGCTTTGGAGTAATTGAAGGAATCACATTCATACTTATACAGAGACCTGATGTTCCACATGCTGAGGTTTAATATCAAAGTATATTTGGAGATGATTTCAGACAGATAATTTTATATAACTGTTATAACTGTATTCTTAAGATAAAAATGGTTTGTATTAGCTAGTCTTGCATAAATGACTTTCTTTTGTGCTTTCCTATCCTCCACTAATTAAGGATGGAAGAGAAATGTATGCAGGAGTTCAATAATTTTGCTATTAAACAAACTGTCTTCAAATTGAATTCCTTAACCCTCACACCACTGGCCTTTGGGGTGGATAATTTTACTAGAGAATTTAGCAGCACCATGGACCTTTAACTGCTAGATTTTAGTAACTCTTCTTTTCTACCTTCCCCTAAACTGGGACAGTCCAACGTGTCTCCACACATTTTCTAACATACCATGGTACACAAAATTATCTTCCCTTCTCCTTAAATATTATTGTTCTAGGGCTGGAGAGATGGCTTAGCAGTTAAGGTGCTTGCCTAAAAAGCCAAAGGACCCAGATTCAACTCCCCAGGATCCATGTTAGCCAGATGCATGGGGGGGGGGGCACACATCTGGAGAACATTTGCAGTGTCTGGAGGCCCTGGCATTCCCATTTTCTCTCTCTTTCTCCCTCTACCTGCCTATTTCTGTATCTCTCTCTCATATAAATAAATTGAAAATAAAATACATAATAAAATGTTTTTTTAAAAAATCATTGTTCTAAAGTTTGAAGAAAATGACACATCAGGAAGCATGAGAAGAGTCTGTTTTCTCAATGTAGTTGCTAAGTGTTTCAATTTTGAATACTGAAGATGTCATGAGGCCTAATCTGATGTTTTCCGCCTTGTACTCTTGCCTTGACAGTGGCAGTAAGATGAGATGAACCTCCTGAGACTGAGTAGCTAGAGTAATTCGCTGAATAAACAGGTAAACTGAAATTGAGATTAGCCATGAGTTGGGCTGAAAAACCACCAGAAACTTCAATCTTCTCTTCTCAGATGCTCTGTTCACTTCTGTGTCCTTATAAGCGCTTTGATTATTCCCTGGATCAATCCATGATGACACATGCTTTGCATTTCCACCTAGTTAAACCAGAAAGTTATACTTTTTGATATAAGGAAATCTGTTGTGTCCTGAGAGTAGCATTTCCCCTCTCATCATGTTGTTAGGACTGCCAGGTCCCCTTTTACTTGATACTCTTTCATTAATGTCACTTAATCACCAGTAGCATTCTTTCCTACTGGTCCCATCTTAGCCCATGAATCCTCACCAGATCTCTATAAGAAATGTGTTTAATATCTACCAAAAGGGAAGTTTTTATAAATTCAGGTCCAGAAGATAAATAATATATATCACAATCACATGCATTGTTAAAATTAGGACATCAAAGATCTTCTTATAAGGAGTCACAAAGCAGTCTTGTGATATGTATAAAATGAACTGTATATATTTGTGAGTTATATTGTTGATGTTCTTGTGACTACTGAGTATGAAATTAGTCAAAATACCTTTACTATGCAAAGGCAATTCCCTATTTCCAACCTAGAATATAATCCAATTTAAAGAGGAATGAAACTGTGATATATCCTATGTGGTTACTTTATGATATTAACCACTTAATAATTTTTATTAATTTGTTCATTAACTGGTGGTAGCCCCAAGGGCAGATACTAGAACTAAATATTTATATTTTGCCACATTACCACTATTTAAGACAATTTCAGGGAATCAAAATCATGGAACCTTAGTGCCTTAACAAAATAAATCATTATGGTATAGCAGGAATCTCAGCATGAGACCAAATAGTTCTTGTCTCTTGATTCATAATTATCTCATGCTTAATGAACTCAGGGAAACAGGGTTCTGGAGTGAGTAGACAGCATCAGCTGTGATTGAATTATGGTCAATAGAAATGAAGATACAACTGTGGTTTAAATTACCAATGTCTCCAGGGCCAAGAGTAGTACAGATTCTGGGGGTAACATTGTATTTTCCTATGTGTCTACTCACTGGCATAGCCCACAGTGACTATTAATCCTTCAAGGAGAATGACTGTTAACAAGAATCAAGAGAGCTCACATATTTTATTTTTTATTTCTTTTAATTTTAATTTATTTATTTAATAGAGAAAGAGAGAGATGGAGGGAGAGAGAGAATGGGCACACCAGGGCCCCTAGGCACTGCAAACTCCAGACACATATGCCATCATGTGCATCTAGTTTACATGGGCCCTGGTGAATTGAACCTGGTTCCTTAGGCTTCACAGGCAAGCAGCTTAACCACTAAGTTATTTATCCAGCCATCACTTATTTTAAATTCATACTATTATGATATTGAAATTAAAGCAAGCAGTGGAAGGCAAGTCTGTGTGAGACCAAGTAACTCAGCCTAGAAACACAGATGAGCCCCCCAAGACAAGGAGGGGATAAAAGTTTTCTCTTAATCTCCTGGAGGAAAGTGTGTGCCAGAGCATGCTGGAGGACACTGCAGTGGAGCATTAGACATGCACAACTCTACTTGGAACAACCAGCTTTTGCCCACAGTGTGTCAGTCAGTAATTTAGCAGCTACAATGACAGCAGATAGCAGCTTCAGCCCAGGCATGAAGAGTCATGGAGATCCTTTGAGAAAAACACAGTTCAGAAAATTGAAGCAAGACCAAAGACAAATAATGTGTGCCCCAGAATAGCCAAGTGTCTTCTTGTATATGTTTAGTATGCCCAAAAGACTACTAACCTAGCCTGGGGATAGCTGAGCTGTGTTTTCTGTTTATGTTAAAATTGAGCCACAAGAAAACATGAGCATCATATGGGATGAATGTTGAATTCACCAAGTAAATTTAACAATAAATTGCATTAAAATTAATAAAACCACTGGTCTCATTTAACATGTGGATCCCCAACAATGGTGACCTGACATATCCCCTTTATAAAGTCTCACATTGAAGAAAATAATAGAAATAAAAAGTTTCTACTTACTATTTCATAGGAACTGAGTGTATACTATTTATTCTTGGGAGGTGTAGAGTATAGAGTGATGATAACAGGACAAAGAGAAGTCTATTATCTAATTCACTTTCTTGTGGGGAGCCAAGTAAAGATGCAAATCCATTTATGTGCTTTCAGGTCAGGATAAATTCAATGCAAAAGTTAACTTTGGTAATATGTTAGTGCCTTTCCAGTGAGTTTGGGTTGAGGGAAAATTTGAATTGGCCCTAAATAATAAGAAAAATCTAAAAGAGACATGGTCTGGCAAAGTGAAATGTCAATGTCCATACTGAAGGGCAAAGATGCTGGGATATATTTTTAAAAAAAAATTGTTTTTATTTATTTATTTATTAGAGATGGAGAGAGAGAGAGACAAAGAGAATGGGCATGTCAGGGCCTCTAGCCATTGTAAACTAACTCCAGATGCATGTGCCAACAAGTGCATCTGGCTTACGTGGGGCCTGGAGAATTGAACCTTGGTCCTTAGGCTTCAAAGGTAAGCACCTTAACTGCTAAGCCATCTCTTCAGCCCGAAGATGCTGGGATATTTAAGACAGAATAATAACATGTTTTTTAGTGAGACAGAGAAGGGAAGAGAAGTTTAATGAAGGCAAGGGCAGGTCATATTAATGTTGACAATTACAAGAAGTTCACATTTAACTCTGGTTTGATGGAAAAGGATCAAAGTGTGTGAAATGAAGGCATGATATGGTTTCATTAGTTATTCTGTGCAGATTGAATTTAGGGTCTTTCTGTAACACCCCCCTTTTTTTTTTTTTAATTTGAGAGCGACAGACACAGAGAGAAAGATAGATAGAGGGAGAGAGAGAGAATGGGCGCACCAGGGCTTCCAGCCTCTGCAAATGAACTCCAGACACTTGCGCCCCCTTGTGCATCTGGCTAACATGGGACCTGGGGAACCGAGCCTCGAACCGGGGTCCTTAGGCTTCACAGGCAAGCGCTTAACCACCATGCCATCTCTCCAGCCCCCATTGTTTTTTAAAGTAGATAAACAACACTAAGGACTCCATGATAAACACTATTTTTGCTTCTTCTCATAATGATTACATTTATTCATTATGCCAATTGTGTAATAACATTGTTACTGACTTAGTAATATCCAGGCAAAGAAAATTAGTTGTAGCTATAAGTTTCAAATTTCATTATCAGTTTTACTTATAATTATATTCTTGTAAAGTTAATTCATCAGGAAATATTTATAATAGTAATTATTGTGCTGTTCATTTAAGGCTATTGTCTTAATTGCTGTTTTAAATTGAAGATATATGGAAAACCAGCCATTTTCATTTTATTTTCAGTATTGTCAGGAAAAAGCCAAACTTGCTTTCAATTACTTTATATATTTATAATAATTCCAAGTGAAGAACAAACTTCCCTACATTTTAGACTATTCAAACAATTTTCTCCAGTTGGTAAAGACTTTCTGTTGCTATTATAATGTGAAATAGACCAACCATTGTTGGTTTGGTTAGAAAAAAAATCTAAATATCAGCAACTTTCTTGATCAGTGTAGGTATCTGGATGTACATGGGTGGTTCACTGAAGTTCTCAGGTCCATGCTCTGTTCTCACAGAACAAGGACATGTCCTTGTTCATAGATGCAGCATAGATTATTATGGTCATTATTCTAAAAATATTAGATTTCAATTTGTTTTCAGCAGAGAAACAGACAAATATAAATTTTGCTTTTTTATTTGGGTCATGGTTCAATTTCAGGAGTATAATTTTGATAAAAATAAACTCTTAGAATTAGAACCTAACTTACTAAAAGAACACTATCATTTTTTTTTAAATATAATAAATTAACTATGATTTTGCCAGAATTTGCTGAATTTCTTTCCATTTGAATAAGTCCATTTTATTACTGGGTTAAAAAAGTATTGTGAGAGTAAAATGCAACTATTTTACAACACATGTTAGAGCAAAATTATATGCATTGTCTTGAGGCTACTTTAATTGACTTCCTCCCTTCAAGCATGAGTAGCTTTTTTGAAATTGAACCTCATTGTTATACCAAAGTATTGCTTAGTGGCAAAGAAGTGACAGGCAGAGAAATAGCTGATTCAGACAAAAAATTTGTAAGTTCATTTCCAGCATCACAAACACAATGAAGAATCATGTATTATACCCATTTCAAAGATGAAGAAATAAGAACCAAAAAGACAAAAAAAATTGGGAAGTTCATGTTGAGTTAGTTCTTACATCTGTATAACACACTTGGGAGCAAGTCCCTGTCCTGGCGCTAACTGCATACTCACTTTTTTTTTTTTTTTAAGTTTAATTTGTTAGTTTTCTTTTAGGCAAATACAGGCAGTTTGGTACCATTGTTTAGGCTCATCCATGACCTACCATCTCCCAATGGCCCCTCCTTGTTGATGTAAATGGGTCATGCACTATGGAGTTAGGCAGAGATAGGGAGATTGGAGGCATTCTCACTTTATTTTTGGTTTTTCAAGGTAGGGTCTCACTCTAGCTCATGCTGACCTGGAATTCACTATGTATTCTCAGGGTGGCCTTGAACTCAGCAATCTCCCTATCTCTGCCTCCTGAATGCTGGGATTAAAGGTGTGAGCCACCGCTTGCATACTCACTTTTTAAAGTTAAGCTTGTCTGTATTGTATTGTGTTACTATCCTGATTTATCTTTTCAATACTTTGTTTTACAAGCCATGCACTTAATTTTACAGTACACATCACATAGGATAAATACATTGGAAAATTATTGTTCTTTTTCAGTAGATGTCTGCCTACAGAACTTAAGTTACATAAAGCATATATAGCCATGCATGTTTATTTTTAAACAGTAAGAAAAGAATGTTAGTGCAATTTGCCAGTGAAATTTTATTGCATAGAAAAATGAATTAGCTTATTCTACAACATATTATATTAATGGCATACTTCACTTAATTAATCTTCATGAAGTCTCCCAAAAAGCAATAAAGAGAAATCTATGCATATCCATACCAAAGGGACAGTGAGAACACAGAATTTCATATTCATGTCATTTCAGTTCAATTCAATTCAAATTCAAATTCTTTCAAAGCACACAACCTGTTTTGCCCTGGTAATTCTCTTCATGAATCATGTGTTCCAGTAAACAATGCTTTGATCTCTTCTTGTGTGTGCCCGACTGCACACATGCCTCTTTTCCTCCTTTACACACAGATCTTGCCAACCCTGTGAGTATAAATCCAATTTCTCACACTAGACCACAATGCTCTGATCATGATCTTGACTCCACAATTCCCTTATCACCATGTACTGTTCTTGATACCCTGATCATGATGCCCATTTAATGGCTCACCACAGCATCCTTACCACAATGCCCTTATTATGACACTGTGATCACAATGCCTTGACCATGATACCCTGACCATGATACCCTGACCACCATGTCCTCACCCTGATTACCTTGCCATGAAAATTCATCATGTCACAAGTCTTTTCTTCTCTAAGATCAAAGGATTCAGAGTTAGGCCAGTCCTTCAATGTGCTGTAAATACATAGTCCATTTCCATAATAAAATTTAAATATTTATAAAAGTAATTTTTGCAGACAGTTATATAACCTTGACTTTTCTGTAGCCTTTTTATATTTTTGCCAAAAGCATGGCTTAGCTTTTTCGAAGTATATAAATTTCTCTTTTTTTTTGTATTTTTTTCATATTGTCTTAATTTCACTGACTAAAGAAATCTTGTTTATTTTGGTATCAGACATATTCCTAACAAATTAAAGTCAGAAAATATGATCTTAGTAAGTTCTAATAAACACAAGAATTTGACAGACTTGACATAGATAGATATAAATATAGAAATAGATTAGATTAGATATAGATATAGATGATATAGATGATATAGATATAGATATAGATATAGATATAGATATAGATATAGATACAGATACAGATACAGATACAGATATAGATTAGATAGAGATAGAGACAGAGACAGAAACAGAGACAGAGATAGAGATAGATATGTAAAACCAAACAAAGTGGTGTTGGGGACCTTCTATTTATTTGTAGTCAACTTATTACTTTTGTCTCTTGATTAGTCTCAACTACCATCTGCTCAGGAGCTCAATCGGACCATTTGAGATGACCTACTGGTGGACCTAGTCTCTCAGTACTTGTGGGGATTAGATGCCTTTCATTGTTGTGACCAAAATACCCGCTAGAACAGCATAAGGGAAGAAGAGTTTGGCTCATGGCTTCAAAAAGTTTAGTACATGTTTTCTTAGCTCCAGGATCTTGGACTGAACATCATGGAAAAAGCACTTGTGGCAAAGGAGCTTCTTCACCTCATTTCAGATAGGAGGCAGAGGGTGAGGCAGGAGAAAGCCAAAGTCAATATACTACAAATAACTTGCTACCCATGCACCAAGTCCTCCAGCTAGTGTCATTTTAAAGTTGACAGAATCACCTAAAATAGAAGCACCAACTGGAGACCAAATTTTCAACTCATGAACCCCTGAGGATGTCTCATACACATATCATAACAATACTCACCTGTACTCAAGGTCTCTGAATTTCCCAGCCTTCTCATGTGTCCACTGTAGAGGAACAAAATGTCCAATGCTTTCTATCTCAGAAGTATAATGACTCTACCTAATATGTGATAGGAGCTTAGAAATACATGCATTTTCACTGCAAAATCTTCACCCTCAGCTTTTGAGGATCTGCAATTCCAACTGATAGTCCATGAATAGGAAGAACCAAACTGAAGAGGTTCTCTGGTGGTATAGGTCATGGGATTAAGAGGGTTCTCTGACTCTCAGTACCTACTAGTTATACCCATCTCTCCAACTGGTAGGATCAGATGAAACTTGAGCATGGAGTCTGTAAAAGTACATGAAAACTTTCTCCTTAACAGAGTTTTTCTAAATGGACAGCTCACTATACCTTCAATGTTATTACTGTCACTATTTTATACTACAGTGATAGGTATAATTTAATAATCCTGTTTATCTGATGGTTAGGAAAAATTAGCAAAGAAACAGTAGAATTAAGAATATGTCCTGATTAATAGCCTTCCAACTTAATTAACACAGATGATCCTGAGGCAACCACATGCTCTCAATCTTGGATCCAGCCCTGAAAACACAACTCTTAACTCTCCTTCATTCCCATCATGACTGAGGTTTGGTACCCCTAAGGTACCCTACAAAAAATATTACAATGATTAATTGCAAATACTTCATATTCTGCATATACACATTTTATATTTCCTTCTGAGAAAACAATTCAACAATTATAATAATAACACAACTGAATATGCTACTATCTATTGCATTTTTCTAGGTGTTCAAAACTATTTTAATAGCTTTGTATAACACATTCATTTGATTTTTATTCATGTTGATTTTCAAAGCAAATATGTTAAACTGTTATCTTTATTTATACATCATAGACTAAAGCATTGAGAAAATGAATGGTTCAATGTTTTGCCCAACATCACAAAGCCAGTGGTTGAATGACAAAGTAGAAATCCTATGACATTTAAATCTATGTTTTCTGCTTCCAGACCAAATAGCCTTCATGTAAAGTTCCCTAAACATTGACAATTCAATGTCTCCTCTAATCCATAAACCTTTCTCTACCTGTCAGGCCCATTTATACTTTTGGAGACTAATTTTACAGACACATCCTGTGGCATCTTGACAAATCCATGCCTTCCTAATGCTTACACTGCTTGTGGTATTTCGATGTCAACTTGTGAGCATGGCACCTTCTCAGACAAGGTATAGGGAATCTCATCAGCAGTCCAGGACAACACTGTGCTCTTATATTCCACAGTGATTTCTCCTAGTGTTGGCTTTGTACTCTGTCAGTTTAGCTAAACTGGAAAAAAAAATAAAATTCCTGAATCCCTCCCTTCCTGTGTTTCTCAGGTAATATTGGCCACATAGCCTTCTTGTGCATGAAGTTTGGAAGAATGAACAGCAGTAGCCATGCTTTTCTCTGAATACAATAACACACACACTACCTTGGACCACACTCACTTGGCATGAAGCAACAGCTGATAAACAACTCTATGAACTCCTGTCAAATCTCCATCAGCTTCAGCGAATCCAAGCCCATTGTGTACTTAACATCTTAAACAGAGTTCCAGTTGTCCTGCAAGCTAAGCTCACTCTGAGACGGAATGATGGCTGGTATTGTGAGGCAAACATGACCTGAAAGAGGCTTTCCTTTGCTTGTGATCTCCCCTGCTTCAAACCCATCTTTCCTGTACAAATGTCTGCCCTGTACACTGAAGGTTAGGCTCCAGAAACAGAATCAATAGCTACATGCAATGTTTGAATGAGTCAAGTTTCTCCAGAAAAACAGAACTAATATCCATGTGTTCAGATCAAGAATCTGAGAGCTACACAAGTTCACTATAATTCTCTGTCCAGGGCCAAAGTCCTGAAAACACAGGAGGCCATGCAGAAGTTTTGGATTTCTCAGGCCCAAAAGACTGAAGATCTGATGTCTTGCCTTTGGAGGCCAGAAAGACAAGAGAAAGAAAATGTTAATTTCCAGGTGAGAGAGAAAAAAAAAATATTTTCTTCAGATTTGTACACCTGCTGGGCATTTAATGGGCCTTTAACATTCATATGAAATACCATTTTGGAGTAAAAATTTATATGTACATAGTCGCTAATGAGTATCCTCACATTAATGACAATAAAGTTCCATGCCATCATTCACGATTCCTGTAGTCAACTTGGTGCAAAACATAATGTAAACATCCACATTTCATGGCTTTGTTTCTTCTATTTCCTCTAATTTATTAGAAACCCTTAATTCATGATTCACATAAATATTTGATATCTCCATTAGTGTTACTAAAAAAAATAGCATAGTGAGTTAGTGATTTCTTACAGTGGTGTTCACATAGTTAGGGGAAATTTTATGATAAGAACAATTTATGTTTTGTCATATGTCATAAAATATGAACTTTAAATGCTCTACAATTGTAAAGACAATGACTGTGTTATATGAGCCAAACTTTATCACAGTAAAGTTTTTCTTTTCTTTGGAAATTTTATTATACATATTTTTAAATTCCCATATCAGAGACATATGGCTTTAATACATTCAAAATGTTTAAATTGGTATTGTTAGGATATTTAATAGGACTACTTCTAATAGTTTTGCTCTGAAGAAGAAAATCAAGACTCTTCATGATCTGTAATAGATCATTGAGACCCACTACTAGGCTGGTTGAAATAATGCATATAATCATGATTTTATAGAATCAATTTTCTGCCCTGAAATTATATGACTCTTTTCTTTCAATGACAATACATTTAAGTCACAGCATACATTTTTTCCACACAGCACCCTGAGAAACATATTATCAGTGTCTAAGGTTTGATTATATTCATTTATTTTCAGAGCTCTCATCTCTATTGAGCAAAAAATCTTAGATCCATTGTTTGCCATTACTTCTAAGGCAATAAGGTAAAGTGTAGGGTGGCATTCAGATGGAAGCATATTTTGAGAAGGAATTATTTCTTTTTAATTTTTTTCATTTAATTGCAAGCAGAGATAAAGACATGGGGTAGAGGAGCCAAGATAAAATGAGCACACCCGGGCAACTACCTGCTGCAAGCAAATTCCAAATTAATGTGCCAGTTTATGCATCTGTTTTTATATGGGTTCTGGAGAATGGAATTTGGGTCATTAGGGTTTGTAGGCAAGAATCTTAACCACTGAGCCATCTCCCAAGCCTGGAAACATAATTCTTACAACTTATAACTAAGAGTCCTTGATAAGCAGCTAACCCTACATTCTGATCTCAATTGCCCTTTGCTAGCCTATTCTAATATTCATGATTTAATTCATAAAATTTATCATATATTTACATATTTAATATGGAAGTTATATTTTTGCCTCCCCCAGCAACCACTAACATCCAATAGCAGTGAGGAGTAGGTCTGTAGAGCTCTTCCCAAACATATGATGCAATATTTATGGGCTTAGCCTGTATAGGACACCATATCTGTTATGAGTTCATAACTGTAATAGCCATGCGGTATCCAGAAGACAGCCTCCTACAGCAGTCCTTTCCATCCTCAGCCTCTTATGTTCTTTCACCCCTTCTTCCTATGTTTCCTTTGCCTTGGTGGGGCAAATATAGATGTCCCATTTAGGGCTGAGCACACAATAGTCATACTGAACACTTATCACCATCTTCACATCTGTCGTTAACCTCTCACCACTGCACAAATAATAATTAAACCATACTGTTCATCCTTAGTGACTCTGACCTTTTCAGCCATAGCCTTTTGGTAGCACTTTCATGAATGTCCTCCTGTGAAGTGGGTCTCAAAATCAATCAAAAAATCTTTGTTTACCCCCATAATAGTCATGCCACTATTGCATTCATGTATATATTTGCCTGGCTGATTTGTTGGGTAGCTCACAGGGTTTACAGCTGAATAATATTGTTGATGACTTTTCTTCCCATAGAGACTATATAACATCTTCTAGCACTGTGATGCAGCAGGGAGCTCTCAGCTCAGTGCCATATCTGGCACTAAAGAACTCTTATAAATATTCATAATATTAACCATTTAGTTTGATAAACCTACCCTAGCTTCCTTCCATAAATTCTCAGACTTTAAGTCAGTTAAAATTTTTCATTCAAATTCCATATAGGTTAATTTATGTTAAAAATTGGGTTTGCTATCTTTAACATTTTTACAGGAAAGCCTAGAATGTACTTCTAATATTTTTCATGCGAATTTTCAATCTAATAATCCACAAGGGTGTCAATAAAACTAACCATAGTAAAAGCAATCTTTTGAACAAAACTGCTAAAAGTTATAAAAATGCAAACTTATCTTGCTGACTTTAAACTTTAGAAAAGCAGCATAAGGCCAAAGAAGAAAAGCTTAAAACTTCACTCTAGTAGAGGATAAATAACATGAAAAATTGATCACATAAATTAAAAAACTAAATTTAACTAAACTGAGATGAAGCTTAAATAAATAGAAAATATTTAAGATAAATAGTAGATGGAAAATTGTTTTTGAACAACAAAGCTTACCAATACCAAGAATAAAAATATGAATTGCTTTATATAAAAATAATAATTTATTTATAAAGATAAGTATGAAACTAGCACATTTGATATATGACAGATAAGTCCCATTCCTAGTTCTGGTTTTATTTTATTTATTTATTTATTTATTTTTAATTTTTATTTATTTATTTGAGAGTGACAGGCACAGAGAGAAAGACAGATAGAGGGAGAGAGAGAATGGGCGCGCCAGGGCCTCCAGCCTCTGCAAACGAACTCCAGACGCGTGCGCCCCCTTGTGCATCTGGCTAACGTGGGACCTGGGGAACCGAGCCTCGAACCGGGGTCCTTAGGCTTCACAGGCAAGCGCTTAACCGCTAAGCCATCTCTCCAGCCCTAGTTCTGGTTTTACAGTAGCATCAACATGAAAATGGGACAAGTCAAAAGCTCTCTGAGCCTCTTTTGTTGGTTATATTAACTTACAAATAGGCTTATATAGCTACAGGTTTTTCTTTTTTCTTTTTAGAATTTAGGACCATTATTCATGCAACTTCTAAATTCAGTTGTATTTTTTTAAATTAATCTCTTTATTTGAGAAAGCAATAAAGAAAGAGGCAGAGAAAGAGAGAGAGAGAGAGAGAGAGAATGGGCATGCCAGGGCCTCCTGCCACTGCAAACAAAATCCAGAAGCATGCACCACTTTGTGGATTTGGCTTACATGGGTCCTGGGAAATGGAACAGAGGTTCTTTGGCTTTGCAGGCAAGCACCTTAACTGCTAAGTCATCTCTCCAGCCCTCAATTGCAAATTTTAAGTGAAGGGAATATGTATTAAGATACAAACAGGTATGAAAAGCTATCTTGTGGTTTGAGTAGTACATTAAAATATGTGTATTTTGTAGATTAACATCAAGTTCAAAGAAGTGTAAATTAAGTTAAAAGATTAAGGAAGCATATATATCCATCCCAGTGGATTGATAGATCTTATGCCAAAGAGTTATAATAATTAGGCAGAAGGTAAGACAAGCTCAATTTGTACAGAAGGTAGGAACAATGGAAGAAGGTTTTAGAAACATCAAGATTCCCTGTTAATGTGGTCTGAGAAGGGGGACCTAGAAACAAGCAACCTTGTTTTTGCAGTGTTTCCTGTGACTCAAATCCCAAATATATCGGCTAACTCAGTCAGTGATAAGGAACAAGGTAATAAACCCACTTTGTCCGGAATGTTTTGAACAAATAAAAGACTAAAGCCTAGCAGTATAATTTATTCTATATCCACTGAGAATAGTATCAGAGAAAAGGATGCTATTTTAGTAAATGAATGATGTATTAGCTGTGTTCCTGTGTAGAAAATATTGCTTTTTATCCCAATAAACTTCTTTTTTGACTTAAGAATTATATTTTAATTACTCTATGGTAGTTGAGAAATGGCTTATTCTACTAAACAAATTTAGTATTTGACACACTTACTTTTTTTTTTTTTTTTTGGTTTTTTTGAGGTAGGGTCCCACTCTGGTCCAGGCTGACCTGGAATTAACTCTGTAGTCTCAGGGTGGCCTTGAACTCATTCATGGTAATCCTCCTACCTCTGCCTCCCGAGTGCTGGGATTAAAGGCGTGTGCCACCATGCCTGGCTTTGACACAATTACTTTTAGCCTTCAATAGTATCGTGTGTGTGAAAGAACCCTATTGTAGATGGATGTAGATAGATAAAAATCAGAAGCATGTATCTCTTTTGAACAAAGGAATCTTTAGAGAACTTATTCATGTAAATTAAGTGAAAATAATCTTTTCGAAAAATCTTCATAAGTGTTTCCTTTCTTAGAATGTCTTTTAGGCAATAATTCTCTTCTTATGTTATATTGTTACATACAAAGTGAGACAAGAAGAAATTATGTATATATTTGCCAAAATATATCCTAAATATTTTCATGGAGACATGAAAAAAATATATTTAGGAGAATGGGTAGATGATTCAGTCATTACAAAGTTCTTACCATACAAGTATAAGGACCTGAGTTCAATCAGCAGCACCCATGTGAAAATCAGCATATGGCCAGACATCTTGTAACCCCAGTCCTGTGGGACAGCAGAAACATGAGAATTGATGGGGATCACTGGTCAATCAGTCGGACTGAAAATGGTAGCTTCGAGTTAATAGAGAGGAAACACAGAAGAAACAGGACAGAGGAGGACCCAGGTCTTCTCTGGCCTCCACATATATGTATACAGTGTGTGTATCTCTTCCCACATGTAGATATACTATTGACACCACCCTCCACACAGGAAATATTCATCTATTATCATTCACTGAGAATTTTGCTCCTAAATGTCCTGTAATGGAACAGTATAATTGTTTGTCAGAGGCCTCCATATCTGCCTCAAAAATTAGAATTATTCTTAAGATCCCTTTTCTACTTATCAATCTAAAATATATTTCTGTCATACATTTCTAGGCATTGTGTGAATGTGAATGCACAGAAGCTTCTATCCTTAATTTTGCACCCACATTTAGCATTTCACCATCATCTACCATATCTATCTATCTATCTATCTATCTATCTATCTATCTATCTATCTATCTATCTATCTTACCACAGACAAACAATAAACCTACCATAGAAATAAAATAAAGTACAATGCAACTGAAAAAATAAGAATGTCAGAGATCAATGACATAAACTCCTTACTACATACAATTATGACAGAAGTTTACTAAACCCTGGTCATGTTGCTATCAATTTAAAGAAAAAAAAAACATAAATATCAACACTGAGAATGAAAAAAATTACTAGCCTCTAGTGACATTTAAAACGATAAAGTTTAAAAAATTTGTCCTTAACTTGAAAATGTGGATGATTGAAATGTACAATATCAGGAAAGATTGAAAAAATAATGAATATACAAATTCACTTGAGAGTAAATAATCACTCAAGCCTATAATAATAAGAAAAAAAAAAAAACAGGGGGCAGAGGTAGGAGGATCACCATAAGTTTAAGGCCAGCCTAGTCTTTACCAAATTCCAGATAAGTAGGTTTTCACATTTATTTCCTATCCTAAAAGAAAAAATAAATTTAGCAATGTCTTCCTAAACATATTTTTCATGGAAGTATATTTGCTAAAAAAAAAAAAAAAAGTTAAAATTTCAGTGTAAAACATCCTGAAATAATCTTCCAAAGGTTGAGGAGACTTCTTGGTTAATATTTCTAACATTAAATAAAAAATAGTTACATAAACTTCCAATGATTGAGTAATTTTAACAACATTTATAAGGCTAATACTACTGTTAATAATGACAAAATTACAGACTGATATCTCTCATTATAATAAACTAAACAATTCCCACAAAATAATATAAAATTAATATTATAACAAGCAATAGGGGTCTATGCCAAGCATATAAGGCTGCTTCAACATTTAAATAATAATAAAATTAACATTATTATTTCCACTTTTGAAAGAGAAATTATAATATCAAGTGAATAAAGTAACCACATTTGACAAAATTCAGTTTGTGTTGAGGAATGTTTTTCAGAATACAAAGAACAGGAGACTTCCTTAGTGTTCAAGAATATGCATAAAATCCTTCAACACATCTAGTGCTGTGTCTCAAGATCAGAAGCACACCACTGTCTTCTGAAGTCCTAGTTAATATAATAAGGTAAGGCAACAATAAAATATTATTCAGACTGACAAGAAAACATTAGCCTTTTTTTGTTTTAACAAGCATGACAGTTACCATAAAAATTTCCAAATCCTTTTAAAAGCTTCTCAAACTAATAAATGAATTTAAAAATTCTCAAAATAAGTTGCGATAAATAAGGTAAATTATGTTTTTGTATACTGACAACACACATAGTTATTTTAAAGAAAAGTATCATTTTCACTGATAACATAACAGGAAAATATATATATGTGATGAAATACAGGTATGTTGCTCATATTAAAAAAATAAACAGAAGAAATGAAAGATTAAACTAAATGAAGAGCTACACCTTGTTCATCAATTGGGAAATTCAATAAGATCTCAATTGTAGTGAGTTTGAAAATATGCCAAGAAATCAATTCTCAGCAAGTTTAGCTATAAATTAAATATACCAATAATAATAATAATACTTTTATTTTAAATTTAGGTCGATAAGTTAGATGTTTATGGGAAGCTGAAACAATTAGAATATGCAAACCAATCTTGAAAAAAACACAAAATATTACAGATCTTATACTACTGACTGTCAAAAGTTATTACAAAGCCACAATCATCAAGTTATTATGATATTATCTAAATGACAGATACAAGAATTAATAGAAAATAATAAAAAGCCAGATATATACCCACACAAATTTATTCATATTAAATTTTAAAAGAAAGATAAAAAGTAATTTCAGGGAGAAATTATATTTTTGTGAACAATTAAAACTTAACATTTTGATTTTCATATTCACAAAATCTTATGATGAAAAGCTTATTATTGACCTAATATATCAAAATATATTGACTCACATTGACATAAACCAAATATGAAGACAGAAAAAGAGTAAGGGAAAGAAAAAATACAACTATGAAAATAAGGATCTGTGTGACTTGGTTTGGGCAATGAGTACTTATATCTAATAATGAAAATGCCTCAGGGAAATAGGCCAATAGCCTTCTTTTCTTGTGGCATCTCTGCCTGGTGTTGGTATTAGGGTGATATTTAGCTTCGTAGAAGGAGTTGGGGAGCTTTCCCTATTCTCCAATTGTGTGGCACAGCTTGAGAAAAATTGGTTTCAGTTTTTCCATGAAGGTTTGATAGAATTTAGCTGAGAAGCCATCTGGTCCTGGGCTTTTCTTGGGGTGAGGTTTTGATTATCTTTTCAATCTCAGTGGGTGTGATAGCTTTGTTTCGGATATTAATCTGCTCTGAATTTAGCTTTTGTAGGTGGTATGTGTCCAGAAATTCATCTATTTCCTTCATATTTTCCAGTTTCATGATGCTAAGGTCTAGTAACAACAAAGATGTTCATCCTATGTGAAATGATTAAAAACAATATGAGCTATGGCTCACAATGTAATTGTTAATCAGATAACAAATAGGAAACTACTAACTCAGCATCTATTGACTCAGTATTACACACTAATCTTTATAGCACTTTGTTAAGTGTAAGAAGTCACACCTGAAAACTTCAGTGAAGCTTTCTCAGGTTGGAGAGCATTGGGAATTCTTTGTTATGAAGGCCTGTGCTGAGCTCTTTAGATCCTTTATCCCAGCAATAACCACTACCTCTAGTCTTGTCAAGTCTCTGTGGGCTGGAGAGATGGCTGAGCAGTTAAGTTGCTTGCCCACAAAGCCAAAAGTTCTCAGTTGGATTACCTAGGACCTATGCTAGACAGATGCACAAGGGAGTGCACACGTCTTGAGTTCATTTACAAGGCAGAAGGCCCTGGTGTGCCCATTCTCTCTTTCTCTCTACCTGCCTATGTCTCTCTCTCTCTCTCTCTCTCTCTCTCTCTCTCTCTCTCTCTCTCTCTCTCTCAAATAAATAAATAAAAATAAATTATTAAAAATGTCTCTGGGATTGCCAAATGTCCCTGTACATACAAAAGGATCACTTATATATTGAGAATCATTTGTCTACACATTGTTTGTTTATACCTACATGGCATTGTGGAAAAACAAATTTAGGGGAGTATTAAAGGGCAAAACATTCACATTTCAGATTCAAAGAAAATGTAATGTTAACAAGCTCACAGTGTGTAAACAGCATTCTCCAGGTAAAGGAATTAAGCCCCTCAGAGAAGTACTTGGCCCCAGGTCAATGAAGGGAGCATTACAAGATATAGGTAATTCATCTTACATTTCTAGAGTGAAGCAATGCTTATAAAAGGATGGTAACACCTCAACTGGGTAATTGAATGGTCTTCTGAGCTTTACTGCAAGCTCTCCGGTAGGGAGAGGAAGAAGACAGGACCTCTGTTCTTCCCACTCTGTAATATGGTGGAAAAATATAGCAAAATGAATCTTGTTGATTTAGACATGAACTTTTTAACCTACCTTATTTGTAAAATTATTTCACCCATTTTAATATTACTTAGATCCCTTTTTTTAAAGCCATAGGATTGCTGGTTGTCCACAATCTTTAGATGTCTCAGAATCGGTCAGAGAAATTAGTAAAGATTAGAGGAGAGTTCATTTTCTCTCTTCTGACTTCAGAAAGTGAATAGAAAGTTAACTTCAATTCAATATTCACTTTTAACATCAAGGCTAGATTGAGGTGTATTTAATTAAAGCTAATTTTTTTCAAGGGCTTTAGATAGCTCTGGCAGGAGTCTAGTAAAATAGTGTCAGATTGAAGTTTCTGGATATTTTAAGTTTCTTAAATATCTTGTTCAAATATGATGCTTTACTCAGACTGTGAATTTGGATCAATAATCTCTTCATGCATTTCCCCCTTTCCACAATAGAGTATTAACTGTATTCCCAATACCTTCACTTAGCAAATAGGCCTGACTTCATTTTCTTGAAATTACTTACAATTCTTGAAATAATGTTACTTAACTAAAAACCCACAGCCCCAAACAATGAACACTTGCCTGAAAAGCCTAAGAACCCAGATTCAGTTCCCCAGAATTCATGTAATCCAGATGTACAAAGTGGTACATGCACCTGGAATTTTCAGTGGTTGTAGGTCCTAGACCACCTCTCTCTCGCGCTCTCTCTCTCCCCCTTCTCTCTATCTCTTTTTGTCTGCAAATAAATAAATAAAATATTTTAAAAATAATTTTTAGCAAACACATGAGTACATAAACATTCTCGCATTGATAGAATACCATGAAATGATTAAACGTGTGTTAAAACAGTTTAAGGAGATTGATCTTTTGTACTCTCACATTTTTTTTTAAATTTTCAAAACTTATTTATTTATTTATTTCAGATGGTGAGAGAAAAGGCAGAGATCGAAAGAATGGGCACTTCAGATCCTCCAGCCACTGCAAACAAACTCCAGATGCATGTGCCACCTTGTGCTTCTGGCTTTATCTAGGTACTGGAGAATTGAACCTGGGTTCTTAGGCTTTGCAGGCCATCACGTTAACTTCTATGCCACTTCTCCCAGTCCCTCATCAGTTTTTATTGTGAAAAGTTTTAAAACATTTTCTTCTTTCTAGATATGTACCATATTATTTTTCCTCTAGTTACCGTAGTATGCAATGATACACTAGATTTCTTGCTTCTTATATGAATCTTGTCATCACTGTGACATAAGGCCTGACAAAGAAGGGAAAGAAGCATCTGTTCTGGCTCACAATTTGAGGGTACAGTCTACCACTGGATACAAGGCCTGGAGGCAGAACCATGAGACTTCGAGGGCCCACAGTCAGGAAGAAGAGGCATACATACTGATGCTTACCTAATTTTCTCCTCCTCAGACAGTCCAGGACCCTCCACCCATAGAATTGTATCACCCATATTTGTAGTGGGTACACTAACCTCAATCAACAAAATCTAGAAACACCCTCACAGGCATGTGCAGTGGTAAACTCTAGTAATGCCCATACTACTCCCAACTTCTGTGAGATCAACCTTTTTGCACTCTGCACACAAGTGAAAACTGCGTTTCTTTCTATCCTTACTTCATTTAACATAGTGATGCCAGTCCCATTCCTGTTGTCACAAATGAGAGTATCCATTCACTCTCCTATGGCTATTGTCCACCCATCATTGGCAAGGAGGTGGTGTCCTCCCTCTGTTCATGAGATGATTTTCCCCTGTTATCATGGAGCTTCACTTCAAGTCTTTAAGCCAAAATAAACCTTTTGTTTTCCACACAAGCTGCTGCTCTTGGTCAGGTGATTTCTGCCAGCAATGCGAATTTGACGACAACTGTCAAGTTGGTACTAAAGGAGTGGGATTGCTGCTAGACACCTGACTGTGTGGGTTTGCCCTTTTGGAGCTCATTTTCAAGAGTAAAGTGGAAGAATTTGAAACCTTGGTCTAAGAGATGCCTTGCAGTGCTGTAAGTACAGCTTGATGGACTACTCTGGCCAGAGTTGAAAGACCTGAATGCAGTAAGAACTATGGACTGTGAGATTTGGCTTGTGAGGGTGAGAAAGAGCTTTTCTGTGGGTTCCCGGGTTCTTGGGCCAGCTGAGGTCATTCAAATGCATCCCAGGCAACCGGAGTGGTGAGTGCACAAAAGCAAAAGATTTTCAGGGGATAGTTTCAGTGAATAGTTCTCTTGGTTTATTTTCAGGGAAATGAGTTTATAAGCATCTAAGGACAGGGGAAGGGTACTAAGGGGGATGGATGTATCAGGTTCATTTCTGATGCCTAATTAGCATATGGGGACATTCATTCCAGCACATAGGCAATGGTGGGGGAGAAGGGTAGGTGATCTAGGGTCTCAGGAGGATGGGCTGTTTGAAGATGCTGGCTGATAAGGAGTTTCCTAGGAAATTGGCCAAAGGTCCCAGGGCTATGGGCAAAGCCTAAGATCAGGTGTACTGGGCTTGGAGAGGGAGTGGCCTCCTGTAGCCCAGGAGTTCTTAGCCATGCCTGGCAGTTCAGGTCCCTCTCCTGAAGGCTCTAGCCTGTGCCTGACAACTCCTCCTTTGTTTATATAATGAGGCAGTGCCATCCTGAATGAGTTCTTTATAACTTACCATAGGTTCGGATAGAGTTAGGTGATGTATGAGGACCTGATTAGTAGCAACCTTAGCAATACTAACTATTTGTTATCTGATAAATTTGATGATACAGGGGGCTACAAACAATAGGGTTCCTATAGTAAGTAGGGGTCTAAGGTGAAGCCACATAAGGAGTTAGAGAACCAGGTGGTGGGGTCTTCAGGCTTAGAGCAGTCAAGCAGCTTAACAACATTTGATTCATTAATAAAGTGTATATATATATATATATATATATATATATATATATATGATATTTATATTATATTTGTATATTATATATTTATATATTATATATTTTATATATATATATTCCTTTTCCAAGACCATACATGACCCCATGTTCAGCAGTAATGAAGTCTAAGGCTAGACAGTTTTGAAGTATCACATCCGCAATAAAGTTCAATTGTTTCTGGAATGATTCGAGGCTGTTAGTCACTGGAGGCACCCAGAGACAGTTTCACACCAAGGCCCACCAACAGAGGGATGAAAATCTCTTCCAGTTGGTGCTAGCAATTGTTATGCATGGCGTGGTTACTGCTTTTGCACCAAAGAGGAGCAGGTATTTGGACACTAATAGTCCTGATTATGGTAATATTGACCAGGCATTCAGCTGTGGTTGGCTTAGAGCTGGACATGCAAAGAGACATAACTTGACTGGCATCAAGGAGGTCGAGGCTTTGTTTGTTTCCCCTCTTGGAAACCTCTTGTTGTATTACTTAATAGGCCCTTTATATATGTAAGGTATTATTTTTTATCTTTGGTTACACAGTTCTCTCTGAGTGTTTAAGACCATGCACATAGCCAAAATTTAATTAGGGATTAATTTTGCAGGTCACTAGTCACTCACCAAAGAGACTTCAGGGACCCAGGAGTAGACCTATATCTTTCTGGTGTTTTCTGTCTGTTAGGATGAGTCAGCACCATGCTGGCCAAGTAGTTTTTTCTTTGAGAAGCTAGGAAGACTAATTGCTCCTCAATTGTGACTCTCCTGTTTCAGACTATACACCAGTTTTGTTTGGGTCTCCGTATCCTCCCTGATCAGGAAGACAGGTGATTTACCAGGAGGCCAGTGAAGTGTCCCATCATCTCCAGTGGCCTCATGACCTGGGAGCACAGGCAAAAATATTGGCCCTTTTTGTTCTGATGTTTACAGTTGGCTCCACTTCTGCATAGGTGATTAACACAGAGAAAGGAAGTTACACCAACCTGGATGTATGGAAATATAGAGCATACTTGATTACTGAAGTAGATTTAGTTAAAGAATGGCACAAGAGCTTCTAAAGTCATTTTGTTCACCCTTTAAAAATTTTGTTGTCCTGTGGCAGCACAAGCCATATATCTGAATTATAGAAAGTAGGCACATTTTACACTTTAAATATCTAACAGTTATAAGTACAGGCAGAATCTGTTACCAGTCTTGAAAACAATAACAATTAACTTACAAACAAACAAATTAATTTAACCTAGAAATTGTCAGAAAAGTACAAGTAAGACAGTATAAAGTCTTAGCACCTGTGTTTGAAAACATCTTTGATTAGTTCAGATACCTGTGTGGGTACCAACTACCCAGAGAACATTGGAAACAGAGTTTGAAATTATTTTTCTCAGATGAGGACCATTGTGTGAGCATGAGGCTGTACCCTAAAGTAGAGGATATGTCTTAAGAATTAATTTAGTTATAAGCACAGGACTTAAGATGCCGAAAATGAGACAGTTACTTTACATACAATAGAGCAGAATCTGTTTTTTTTTTCAGCCAAATCAGCCAGCTATAATAGATATAATCCTTGACTTTAATTTGATAAAGCTTAAGCAAGCTATCCCAACATATTCTAGCCTGAAAATTACTTTTGTTGTTCCTTAAGAGTTTGTAAACAGTTGAAAAAAATCTCTTAACTTTAGTCATGGTGTTTAGGTTTAGCCTGAAAATTTTTTCCTACACATGCATATCTTTATGCACATACTTTAACAATTTGATCTAAGTACCACTCAAAAGCATTTTTAATAAGCATCCTGTGTCCAATATTGAAAAATTCCTTTCTAGTTCCTTCAATCAATTCATCTCATCCCATAATTAACCATTTTTTATAAGATTATTAAGAGAAACTATACCAAATTGATTAATCCTATTACTGACATGCGAGTAGTCTAGATTAAAGACAATTTTATGTCAATAATACCAACAACATACTTGGAAATGATTTTATTAGTAGTAATTAAGGCAAATTTTGTTTCTGTCTTGAGGCAGGCTGGCCTAGAAGTCAGGTCAGTTGCCTCCTACTTTTAAGTAACAGGACGTTACAATCTTTTGTATTGTAAAATGCCTGACAGATTATAAATCACCACCTCAGAGAGAATTCTATTGTTATGAATAATCCTCTATGTAAGTTGAAATTGATCTAGAACATAAACTCAGTAATTATATTTATGCTATCATATAACAAAGTATGGCATTGGTTAAGTAAAACCTCAGTTCACCATAGGCTTTAGTTAAATGTGACCATGTTTTTTTCTTGCCGCTTCATGATGCCAGCACTGTGGTGGCTGGGCAGGTCTCGCATACACCTTTATATCAGCCCCGCCTTGCTCCCGGGCACTCACCTGGGGTCCTGTCTGGTACACGTGAGGTAATGGGGGAGACAACAGCTAAACTGCTGGCCCAAGTCCTCCAGCTACCCAAAGAGGAAAGAAGGGAAGGAGCCCCTAGGGCCGCTAGGGAAAGAGGGGTCCCCGGGACTGCTGGGAGGTTGCTGGAGAAAAAGGCAGAGGCATGGCACCTGCACAGGCCGAGGCAGTATTGTCTGGGCACACATGAGCCTGCCACATGACCCAAGAAGCTTTGGAGCACTTGCAAAACTGGCTTGCAGTTTTGCCACTTCCCTAGTGGAGAAACTGGAAAGGAGATGAAAATGGAGGGGGGGTTTCCTTCCTGAACTTTGTTTCCTAGCCAGATAAACTATGTGGGTCTATGTGTCTGGATCACATGGATGATGCTCAAAAATAATCCAGGGGGCAACCTGGAGGACTTCCCAAAAGGAGCCAGCCTCCCTCTGGGAGAGTTTAACTCCCTTAACTTTCAGAATAGCCTCTAATCTACAAATATGTGATTCCTTTTGCTGGGAGACAATATTACATTAAAGGAGAAAAAAGTAAAATAGCATCCATTGGTTGGAGGGTTTTTGCTAATACCCAATGGGCTGTCAGGGTACAGGCAGAGGATGGCTGGCCTTTAGTCAATACTGAAGAGTGACTTTGGCCAAGAGATGTCAGTTGCCAGTTCATTGTATCTGGTCCCTCATGATGGTGTGAACCAAAAATAAAGGAGGAAAAAGTGAAACCTGTCAGCCCTCAAAAGCATGGAGGCAAGGCCACAGGACCGATATCTCCCAGTTCCTCTGGGAGAGAATTCACCTACTCTGTCTGTCTCATAGGGTCCCTGCTCAGGTGCCAGCTGTGTGTTCCTGGATTCTTGGGCTGGCCACAATCCCCCAAAGGTGTCCCTGGCAACTGGAGAGGTGAGAGTGTGAATGGAAAAGACTTTTGGGAGATAGTTTTATTGGCCACCTCTCTCAGTTTATTGTCAGGGAGATGGGTTTATAAGCATCTGAGGGCAGATGAAGGGTCCTAAGGGGATTGGATGTACCAGGTTCATTGCTGATGCCTAATTCGCATATGGGGACATTCATTCCAGTACATAGGCAATGACAGGGGGATGGGCTGTGTTAAGGTGCTGGCTGATAAGGAGTTTCCTAGGCAACTGGCAAAAGGTCATAGGGTTTTGGGCAAAGCCTAATTTCAAGTGTGTGGGGCTTGGAAAGGAAGTGGCCTCCTATAGCCTGGGTGTCCTTAGCCATGCCTGGAAGTTCATGCCCCTTTGCTGAAGGCTCCAGCCTGTGCCTGGAAGTGCCCTACACTTTGCCTGTACTGAGCTACAAGCATTTATGCGAGAAGCTTACTATCATGCCCATGTCCTGAGAACTTGTGCAGGGTTGCCTTGCACAGAAATGGACTAGTGTTATCAGAGGGCTATGGCACAGAAAAAAAAGAAATCTTTGGGCCAAAACTCCTACCCATTCAGCTGCAATTGTATGAGAGATTACAACCATTGAGACTGGGCTATCTGACCTGCATTGGGACAACAGAAAGAATGCAGAATCTTTTGAAGGGACCCGAATGACCAAGGATCTTCAAAGTCTGCTTCATCCCCCACCCCTGGATTTACAAATTGGCACCCTACCTGGTATTATGGAATATAAGAAATGCATAAAAGAGAGAGGGTTATTGAATTTACAACATAGTCTTATGTTTTTGAAATGGTCATGGGCAATGTGGAGCAGGTTTACTGGATGCCTGCAGGGAGGCCTGATGGCACCATGAAGATGAACTGTAGGTTGCAGTGAAGACCCAGTGGAGATGCTGGAACCGTAAGATGGCTGTTAAAGAAAGCTGCCAGCCCCGGTGAAGTTTTCCAGGACTGTGAGTATACTAGCTAGAAGGGGTGGAATTCAAACTCCAGAGATGTGTTGCTGGTTAGAATGAGATTTGTCACCAACTAGAGTTGTTGAACTTGGAGCTCCAGAGTCGGATGTTTGCCCTGTTTAAATCTTATATTGGTTGATTTTTTTTTTTTTCTATCCCTAGTGCCATCTTTTGCTGTGTGTTTATTCTGTGGCATTATGGTTTTTGTTTTGTTTTGGTTTGGTTTGGATTGGTTTATTTTTGGTATTATGGCTCAGTTAAAAGACTTTGGACTATGGGGATGTTTTAACATAATTAGAATTGATAAAAACTATGGGTTCCTTAAAATATGGACTGAATGCATTGCATTTTACATCATGGGCTGTTACCATTTTATGGAGGCCAGGAGCAGAATGTGGTGTTTTGATTTAGTTGTTCCCCATAAACTTAGGTGTTCTGAATACTAGAGTCCCAGCTAATGGAGATTTGGAAATTAACACCTCCTGAAGATAGTGTATTTTTGGTGGTGGAATTATGGGTATTAAAGCCAGTTTTCCCTTTCATTGTTTGGCACATTCTCCTGCTATTGTTGTCCACATGACACTGGTAAGGTGGTGATGTCCACCCTCTGTGCATGCTGTCATCGTCCCCTGCCATCATGGAGTTTCCCTTGAGTCTGTAAGCCAAAATAAAACTTTTTCTTCCCACAAGCTGCTCTTGGTTGGGTGATTTCTGCCAGCAATTTCTGCAACAGTACCTTGTCAGAAAAAGAACTATGTGGGTGCAAAAATGTAGGTTTTGGGCTAGATAAATGGCTTAGCAGTTAAGGCATTTGACTGTGAAGTCAAAGGACCCAGGTTCAATTCCCCAGGATCCACGTGAGCCAGATGTACAAGGGGCACATGCATCTGGAGTTTGTTTGCAGTGTCTAGAGGCCCTGGTGTGCCTATTCTCTCTGTGTCTGTCTGTTCTCTCTCTCTCCCTCTCTCTCTGTGTGTGTGTATGTGTTCACAAATAAATAAATATTTTTTAAAGTGTGGGTTTATTTCTAGCCTCTACATTCTATTACATTGGCCTATGTGTCTGTTTTATGCCAATATCATGCTCTTGTGATTACTACAGCTTTGTAGTAGCTTTTGAAGTCACGTTGTATGATCTCTTGCTTTGTTCTTTTTCTTTAAGATATATGCTCCTATTCAAGGACAATTAGGACAAAAAATAAGTCATCAAAACTAGAAAAGATATCAAATTGTCTCTGTTTGCATATGAAAAAAATCTTATGTAGTTAAAAACCACAAGCATAACAAAAACTATGATAATTACTAGACAACATTAATATTATTGCTATAGGCTAGTAGTAACTGTTTAAAATAGAGAACAAGAAAATAGTCCTATTTGTAATAGCTATAAAATAACCTAAAGATACATATAGACATGAATATAGAAATAATCCCATTATCCCTATATTTGAAAGCATTTCATATATGGGTAACTGCTCAGTTTATAACTGCTTCATTTCTGTGGACATGCAGTCCCCATGTTAATATCTATCATTCTTAGTGTGTTGACCCTTCTTTTGCATCTAAACTCATGCTTAGAGAAGAAACAATAGTGCTAAACTAAATGTGGCACTGTACACTTTCTGTCTTTTCAATGGACTAGCCATATCATTGGTAAGACACAAAGGGACAAGTACAGTTGAACAAATGTTAGATAAAATGTCCTTCAGTAAATTTAACCAAAAAGAGGTAAAAAAAAAAACTTTGTTCTGACAATGTGCCTATTTGAATTTCGATGTCCTCAGGCCAGTGGTTCACACAGAGTCTCACAGGAACCAATGAGAACCTTAATTAATATTTTAAGCTTAGCACTTCATTATTTTTCAAAGCTATGTTAACATTTGGGATGTGTTAAAGTGTAAATTTTTGCCTATTTGGATTCTGTCAGGAGCCATAAAGCAAAAGCCTCTCCATTTTGCCTGGCCCTGTTCTTAAATTGACTCATTTATCAGAAAGCTGGTCCATCCAGCTTGCGGCTAGGTACTTCTGGAATGTTAGTCAGCAGACTGTTTACAGAATCTTGTCTTTTGCAAGAGGCCAGTTTGCGGTCAGTCCACCAAGCCATTGAGGCAAGATTAGATAAACACCCAGTTACATTTCCCCTAGGTTCCCTAACAATCCCAAGACACTAAATCACGTCAGCCCTCCTTCTTACCCCTGTATAACCACTGTGTAAAAAATAAAATTTGGCACCTTGATCATACTCTCGACTTGGTCTCCTTCTTTGTGTCTGTCTTGACTCTCATCCAGGTTAATTTCCCCTTGGGCTTTTGTTAAACTCCCCACTGGCCGGGGCAGGATTCAGTTTTGGAATACAGTTTTAGGTGATATTAAATCAAATGATAAGTCACTTTGATTTATCTTAAAATTACAGTATTATAATTTATAAACTCTTTTTGATGAACATGTCATTAACTTAACTAGATTACCTCCCTATAAGATTAAAACAATAATTCCCACTACATAAAGTTTTAGTCTTCCTTGACCAAAATGTTTTGAAAGATTATGGGTATACAATGAAAAGGTCTTCTTAAACAGACTTAGAAAATTAGGTAGAATTGAGTTTACCAGGGTTATTTAATAGAGTGCTACAGTCACCATTGTACTAAGCTGATTTATGAGTTATACACATATCTAATCTGTTCCTAGAATATCCTGAATGTATTTGACCACTAAATACATCTTATCCTTGAGTTTAGAAAAGTTGCACAACAGATTACTCTTTTGGAAATAGACAAAATAGTATATGAGCAGACTAATATGCACATGGGATTTATAGACACTAACATTTCAGCAAAGTCTTAGTTACCTATAAAATGTAGGTATAACAATATCCCTGGTGTGTGGAATATGCTTCCTTACTCTGCCTCTCCATAGTCTGTTGTGTACCTCTGAGGAAGAAAATCGTTTTTAGGTAAATGTGCTCAATTGTTATTATTGAGCACATCTCCTGAATGATGCTCTTTGAAGAAAAAACAAAGGTGGTACTTCTATAATGGAAAATAAAAAGAAAATAATGATGAGGGAATGAACAATCTAAAGGATGAGACATGTATGTGGAGTTTGTTTGCAGCCACTGGAGGCCCTGGTACATCCATTCTCTCTGTTTCTCTTCTCTCTCTCTCTGCTTACAAATAAATAAATAACCATATTTAAAAACTAATATTACACGTAATTCATATACAGTTTTGATATTAGTAATTAAAATGGATTGCAAGTTTGGAAATAATGGCTCATTATAGTTTTAATATTAGGATACAGTTGTGAAATCTGCTATCATGATAAAATAGAGATATGTACAACAGGATTTACACATTAGAATATATCATCATTTATATACATAATGTTAACACTATTTTAATTTAAAAAATGTTCTGACGGTAAAATCTATCAATGCATATTACTAATTTAGCCATATTCTTGGAATATCATTCTTAAAATATACAAGGGCTCTTGAATGAAACTATTTAAATAAAGAGCTTTGTAAGTGCTTTATTCTAACTATAG
The DNA here is from genome assembly GCF_020740685.1 of Jaculus jaculus. Classification (NCBI taxonomy): domain Eukaryota; kingdom Metazoa; phylum Chordata; class Mammalia; order Rodentia; family Dipodidae; genus Jaculus; species Jaculus jaculus. Next base: position 100,143,984 of record NC_059108.1, on the reverse strand, counting down.
AAATTATTGACTTCCATAAAAGTTTGGCACAATAATTGTTCTTATGTGTATCATTTTTATCATTAATTTCTTTGATGTTTGACTTGATATTGGCACCTAATAGGCTGGATTTATAGCCTGTCATCTATTATGCTTAAAGAACAATAAAATCAAAACTTTCCTTTTTAGTTAAGTTCAGAAGGAAAAAGTTTTGCATTCTTAAAGGTGAGAATGTTCTTCATAAAGAAGATAACAGTTTATATCAATTCCACACAATTATATAATGATAGAAGAATCATTACCATTTTTAAAGCATACTTTCTTTAGTGTACAAATTTTGAATAGCATTAGCAGAGATTGGTTATATGGAAGATGTTTTGTGTATAGTTAGAGATAAAAGGTGCTTTAATGAAATAACTCTTCAGAGATATAAATTCATTTTGACTTAGAAGATATTTTTTTCCTAATTGCTAAACAATGTTTCCTCTACACATATAAAACTGTAGTGAATTACTGCCTTTATGATAATGCAAGGTTTTTAAGATTTTTGTAATAAAGATTAAATTACATTATCTCACAGACAGTGTTTATAAAAAGAAACTATAGGAGGAAAGGAAGCGCACTTGTAAATCTGAGACTATTTATTATTCTTAGAAGCTGATAACAAAGGGAATGAAAAATATTGTCCCTACCAGCAAGTATTAAAATTCTGTTTAAAAAATAGCTAGGATAATTCATATACTTTCATGATAGTTCATTAGCATCCAAGGACAAAATATTAGAATTATGGCAATATCAGGAATGAGGGAGAAAGAGTGGTTGATGCAGAATCAAACTTACAAACAACACTACAGGCATAGTTTGCCAGCATGTTGCTCAGATCTGTGAATTCATAGGCCAGAAAAATTTAGGCAAATGATAGGCAAAATTCTTTTGCTTAAAAGCATCTAACTTTACTAAAATAAAATTCGGGAAAAGGAAGCTTCTAAGAAACTGAAACTTCTGGCCATAGGGTGAACCAACAGAGTTCAAACTTCACAATTCACAACTGGTCTCTGGTTGGCATCATGAACCACACTTCCCAAACCTTCATTACCACCAACTCTGAACTCCAGCCAAACTATGAGAGTATCAAGAAGAATATGGAGTAGCTGAACTGGGAGGCCTCCATGGCATAGCTGCTGTTCGAGCATCCATGATCAACATGCCCAGTGAGGTCTCCCTTCATATCACATGGTCTGGTCCCTATTCAACACACACTTCATGAGTTTCTGTTGCCTGAGTTTCATTGCCTTGCCCTACTCCATGAAGTTAAGGGACAGGAAGATAGTGGGTGACATGACTGGGGCCCAAGCATATGCCTCCAGCACCAAGTGCCAGAACATCTGTGTCCTGGTCTTCAGTATCCTTCCAGTCATTATCACTATCATTACTGTCACCCTTTTTTTTTGGTAAACACTGTATGATCAAGCCATTTCACAGAAGATAACAGATTCTAAGAGTTTCCAGTCCAGCTGTGCACCTCTATCATCACCCCACATCATCTGTCTATAGTGAATTCAATAAAGTCCACATGATGGAAAAGAAACACCTTACTCATAAAACTCAAAACTTAATCTTGTTGTGAATTCTGAACACTAATATTAATTCTAAACTCAGCTGGCTGGAGAGAGACTGCTAATACATGTATATATATATATATGTGTGTGTGTGTGTGTGTGTGTGTGTGTGTGTATACTATGAATAGTATTGGTTCAGTGTTGCAAGAAAGGTCTGACAGTGGCCAAAAACAATAACTGGTAGGTGTGGAAAGGCAAAGAGTCTGCACATTTGCTTACAACAAATATTAAAGTCAAATTACATGTTAGATTTTGAAAACATGGCAGCATTCTCCCTTTTGGCTAGCTTTGTAGTACCCAAAGTTGCTATACAGACTGTTAGGAGAAAAAAAAAAAGTTAACAATATTATCCAGCTGTGGCCATAAGAAGTGCACAACTAACCAGCCAGACAAAAGGTGCAATAGTAGCATGATTGTTATGGAGATTACAATCTACTTTCAAATTATAGTTGAGGTCTATTACATAGGAAGGAACTTATGCCTGGTACTGTAAAACTGGTCAAGAGCCCTTGGACGAGGAGGTCACGCACCCTAGAGAGGAAGCTACTAATTTAATGCTAAGTGGAAAGCTTGTCAAACATATTGTGAATATTTATCTTATACTCATAGAATAGTGATACTATCAGTCTCATTCACCAAAGTTTATTTTTGTAGTGGGTAGAAGTTAAAACAGAAGCATATAGCTGGAGAAAGTATTAAGAATAAGTGAATATTGTATGCTTGGCCTAAAAGGGGACATCTTTATCACCTCCACCAAAGCTTAGGGAACACTGCCGAATATGGGATGAAATGAATGCAAGAAACTGAGGGTGGAGAGGAGTGTTATAGAATTCTGTCTTCTAGACATAACATGCCCATTATGCTCATTAACCCAAAGTAGTTATAGTTTCCTATAGAAGACTGAGCTCATTAACATTATACCATGATTGAGAAATGGCTTGAGAATTCACTCCATTCAGAGGACAGGAACATGTTTGTAGTCAGTAGTTGCAGAGGAATAGTTAGTCATATTCCTCAATGTGGCAGCCACTAGTGAGCTTCCCATACTCTAGTAAATAACTTACCATTCATGTTCAAGCAAGCTATCCTAATTAACTACCCAAAACAAAATCAACCACATAAAACTATGAAATGAAAGTAGGAAGAGGATTAGTTGGTAATGGAATGAGGTCAGGGACAAGGGAAACTAGGTTGACAACACATGATGTATTCATGTGAAATATGCTGTTAAATAATAATAATGAAAAGAAGAAAAGTTCTAGTAGGAGTGGAAGGATATAAGAGAGGTAAATAAGGGATGCATATGATCAAAATATATGTGTGTGAAATTGGCAAAATTTAAATTAAATTTTTTAAAAAGAAAATATGGGATATATTACAGGTTCACAGAGGAAAAATGAACAAAATCATTCTGAGAGATCTTAACATGAATTAAATTGATAATAATAGCTCCCCATTTGAGACATCCTTATGGATAGTTACATATACTGATGCATATGTATATATACATTTGTGTGCATCTATTTGTTGTAGTCTCCTCCAAGTTGCTGGTATGAACATACAACTAGACATAGTTTATGGGAGGAAGGTATTTATTTCAAACTTACAGATCCAGAGGAAGATCCATAAATGGCAGAAGCTGGCTCTCTTCCATAGATCAGAACAGAGAGAAACTCATCAAACACCAAACGAAGAAAGCCAGTACAAACTGCCGGAGCTCAAACTGCTGATTCCATATGTTTGGGCTGGAATTCAGGTCTGTCCCCAATGTCATGCCCCTTCCAGCAGGCTTCTGGAGACATAAGCAGGAAGTATAACCTTAATCAAAAATACCTGAGGCTCTAGGGAACATAATTTCACATTCAAACCACCACATTGCTCCCCTGGTCCCCATGGAATCATGACATCTTACAATGCAAACTGTAGCTATAACAAATTTAAGATTGTTTCAGGGCTAGAGAGACAGCTTAGAATTTAAGATGCTTGCCTGTAAAGCCTAAGGACCCATGCCTGATCTCTCTCCAGATCCCATGTAAGCCAGATGCACAAAGGTGATGCAAACATAAGGTCACACATGTGCATTACATAGCACTAGCATGTGGCATTTGATTGAAGTGGCAGAAGCCCTGGCATTCCAATTCTCTCTCTCTATCTCTCTCTCTCGTTCTCATTTTCTCTAAAATATAGATAAATAAAGATGGTTCCAAAGTCTCAAGTGTCAATTGATATTCAAGAGTCTCTTAAGTGTAAAATCAAAGTATGTTACACACTTCCAACATATAATTTCACAGAGCAAACATTTCTATGGTTAAAAAAAAAAGCATAATGAGGAGAAATTAGACCAATACAAAATCAATACCCATCAGGTAAATATCAAACATCTGCAATTCAAGTCTGACATCCATAATCAGTGATGATATTCTCTGGAGTTCAATTTCCACCCCTCCTACTAGGATGAGTAGCCAGGCAAAAGCTTTTATCCCAAACCATCAGCTAGCCATTGTAGCCATTGCACAGCCCAAATATATTCAAGATATTTGCAGCTCTCCATTGCAAACAACAGTCAATCTCCAAAATTGCAACAATAGTCTTTTGGCCTTTAAAGCAGGATATTGTCACTGGGCTGCCTCTTAATAGAAGCTTCTGATTAAACTTCAGATAATGGCCTCACTGGCTGCTCCACACAGAGATATTGCCCTCCTTCACATGGCACATATCAGCAAAGGCTCCTGGAATCATGCGAACCTCATGACCCAGTTATTTACATATTTCCTACTTTCAAAAGTCAATATCTGGTGTGCAATGACTCAGCCATTGTAAATCCAGGGGGAAATAAATCTTGACCTTGAGGCTTCACAGTTCTTCCTTTTAGTCATCTCGTTTCAGAAAGAGTTCACAGTCCTACTCAGCATTTCCTGGGTAGACTTCACCTCAGGCATATTTTCCACTGTTTCAATGTAAAGCAGTTGTCCCACCCTTAATGGTCATAATATGTTTAACAATATGAGGGGTAGCAACCTAAAATCAGTCTCTCAGTCTCTGTGCCATTAACTTTAAACTTGCTTGAATTTTTCCAACTTTAAGTGCTATATCATTCAGCTTTATAATTTCCACCAAGCAGACCAGTCCATTACTTTTAATTTAATTTTTTTTTTTTTGGTTTTTTGAGGTAGGGTCTCACTCTGGTCCAGGCTGACCTGGAATTAACTCTGTCATCTCAGGGTGGCCTTGAACTCATGGCAATCCTCCTACCTCTGCCTCCTGAGTTCTGGGATTAAAGGCATGCGCCACCACACTTGGTTTAATTTCTTTCTTGATGGAATTGTCTGAGCATGAGCAGCAGAATGCAACCAGCCTTTATACCAGTAGCCCAGTTTCAACAAAGTTTCTGCCTTCTTTTCTTCTCTTTTGAATGTTTATAAGCCAACACAATTATCTCTGCATTTAGTATTTTCAAACTCTCAAGAATAGCCAATACAGTTTGGTTTACTGTACTGTGAGGCTTCTGTAGTCCTAAATCCACCTACATTCCTCCAGCATATAAGTTGCAAAAGTCCAAATTTCACTTGTTCAGATTCATCCCAGCCAGACCCCACTCTTCTGGTACCAAATTAACTTTTGCAGTCAGATCCAAATTTCTGGGGTGAAGACCCAACCAGATATACTTTATGGGAGAAGGGATTTATTTCAAGCTTACAAATCCAGGCAATGTTCTATCTAGTACCCTTTCTTAGATCCAATTAAGGAAAAACCCAAAAAGCAGCCAGAAAACACCAAAAGCAGCAAGCAAGCATGAACCACTTGAGTTCAAATGGCTCTGTTCATATTTTTGGGCTGGAATTCAGATCTGCCCCCAGTGACACAACCCCTCCAATAGGCTGCTGAAAACTTAAACTGGAAGCTTAACTTTAATCAAAAATACCTGAGGCTTTAGGCTCACACATTTATATTCAAACAACCACTAAACTGTGTGTGTGTATTTATCCCATTAAGTCCTAACATATCAGACATATCAGTATTATCTGATTATAACAATGGAGAATTGTTGTCATTACCCTCTCAGTACTCAAAGACAAAACCCAACTAGAAACAGTTTATGGAAGAGAAGAGTACATTTCAGCTTACAACTTTTAAAAATAATTATTTATTTACTTATGAGAAAAAGAGGCACAGGGCAGGGAGATAGAACGCATATTCTAGGGCCTCTAGCAATAGCAAACAAGTCAGAACCAGATCTAAAAATGAGCCTACTCTCCATTATCAAGCTATCACCAATCATGGGCTACAAGAGGGCCTACACCTATTAAGTTCTCTATAAAAAAAAATAAGGATTATCCCATCTGTCTTGTGCTAACATTACTCTCTTTCAGATAGATGCAGATCCTAAGGAAAGAACCATCCCATCACACCTCAAAAGGACCTCAACTGAAACTAAGAACAATTGGAGAAACAAGCAAGCATGCTATTCTTTTGGTGAACCAGGTACCAGCACAAGGGGGAAGGAGATCCACACAGAGAACAATCAACTCCTACCATATCAGATATCCAGAGGCCCAGAGGCCCCCAACATCTCATCACTGAAGCAGACCAAAAATGAACCCAACATGGCCCAGGTAAATTTTGTGGAAGAGGGGGTGGAAAGAATGTCATATCCACATGTTGGGTCATGATATGCACAGACATTTCTCCTACTCTTAACTGTGGGCTAACTCCAGAATGAATGACCCATACACCTCAACAAGGAGGGCCCAGATGGAGAGGGTAGGACATGGATGAGCCTAACTATGGTACCAACTTGACTGTAGTCACTGAGTATAAAACTAATTAATTAAAAAAATTAATAAATTAAAAAATAATAATAAATACATAAGTAAAAACAACAACAACAAAAAATTCATGGACTGGTCCACACAATACACCTCCAGCAAGGCTCTACCTCCCAACCATCTGGCTTACTAAGATTGAGACTTTATTAGAAACACATAAGGTTATGGTAGGAATTTTATATGCAAACTCCCACAAGGACATAAGAGAGAACACAATTGGGTTAGACTTTATAGTTTATGTGTTAGTTTGAATGGATGTTCCACAATCGATTCAGGAGTTTATTAAAGCTTGTTATTAAAACTCTGTCTTACTGGTGGTGGTATTACTATGGATAGATACTAGGGTCCAGCCCTAAGATCTGATTTCTAGCCTAAGTAATGCAGAGTGTTTAGGCTTTGTCTGGGCTTCCTGTAGCATACTTGCCTGTAGTGCAATGATGGTATTTCTCTCTGCATGGACCGAATTCTTCTGCTTTGTGGAACTTCCCCTGCATCTGTAAGCCTGAAATAAGTTCCATTCTTCCTATAGGCTGTGTCTAGTCTGGAGCTTCACCCAGCAACTTGAAGCTGACTATGACAGAATTAGTACCAGATATTGGGTTGTTCATGATGAATCTGACCATGTGAATTTTGGTATTTTGGAACATTTATTTTGGAGGACTGGACATCACTTGGTACTTGCAAGTGAAGACATCTTCCTGCACACAAAGCCATGTTTTATGGGCTACTTTGGTGAGAGTTTGAAAATGATAAATGCAAAGATAATTGTATTCGGTGGCTTGGCTTATGAGCTTCCTAAGGAGAAAGAAAGACTGTAGAGAACATTGTTGGAACTGGGCTAGTGGCATAAGGGCTGGCTGTGTTCTGCTGTCCATGCCCAGAGAGTTTGTTCTAGGCTAAGTTTACAATGTACTGATGTGCTTAGCTAAAGATATGGAACTGAGAAACATAAGATTTAAAATTGGAGAAATTAAAACAAGTTTAAAACTTACAGGCAGAGAGGCTGCTTTTAGGTTACTGAAGCTGCTATTGTCAAGTGCATTAGCACTAAGAAGGAAAATGGAACAACTACTTTACATTGATACAATGGAAAGGATGCCTGAGGAAGACTAAATGGTAGAAATGAAAACCCTTTTGAAAGGAAGGAACCTGCTCTTCAAGGTCATGATTTAGTTTATCCCTGAATTAAGGATATGGCTGCATCCTGCACACCTGGTTTTGGTTTGTAAAGCATGAAAAATACATGGAGTGGGTCATGAAGTGCACATAGTTCCAGAAGCCAATGCTAAGATGTGGCATATAGGCATGGTGGGATGAATCTGATAAGCCAATGGATGGCAGTGGAGACCCAAGGATTGTGCTAGGGCCACCACAGAGCACTGTTTGGCTTGGGATTAGAGTTTCCCCTTCCTATTCATTCCACCTAGAGGTGCGGAAATGGAAAATCCAGAGATTGTCAGTCACTGGCTATGATATAGGACTTGAATGGCAGATGTTTGATGTTTGCTTGATGGTTATTGTGTTTGCATTAGTCCAGTCTCACCTTGTTATGCCTTATATGGACATGTTTTCTCCATGCCTTTCTATGTTGAAAGCATATAACTTGTTTTGATTTTACAGGACTGACGCTTAAAAGACAGTCTTAAATACAAATGAGACTTGGGACTTCAGAACAATTTTCAATTTGGTAAAGACTATCAGGCCCTATGAAGTTGGACTAAATACAATTTACTACGTGAGACATTTATGAATCTATTAGGATCCAAGCGCAGAATGTGGTGGTTTTAATGGGTGTCCCCTAATAGTCTAAGGAGTTTATTAAAGCTTGTAATTAGATCTTCAGCTGCATTGCTGGTGCAGATGTCACCATGGGTATATATTAGGATCCAGCCCTAAGGCGTGTTTGGAGGCAAGTTCTATTTTCCAGCCTAAAGAACTCAGAGTGCTTTTTCTCTATCTGAGTCTCCTGGACTGTGCTTGCTTATGGTGCTGGTAGTGGTATTTCTTTCTGCATGAACCTATGAAAGAAAGGCAGCTTCTCTGCCATTGTGGAACTTCCCTTGGATTTGCAAGCCTGAAATGAGCTTCATTCCTCTTATAAACTGTCTTTCTAGAGGTTCATCCTAGCAATGTGAAACTGACTGCCACAGCCTGTATGTGGGTATATATATATTTATTATTTTTTATATTTATATCATTTATTTATTACTCTATAATAACCTTCCTTTAACTTAGCAGCTAGACATATCAATGATCAATGTTCAAGCCATGACTGGGAAAGGCACTCTCATAAACTTACACCTGTAGCTTCTACAGGACTCAGATTGGTGTCCAAATTCATTGACAACAGACTCTTGAAGCCTGGTTCAGTCATGCTAATGAGCCATTCTCAATGTGAACATGCTGAGAGACAATGAGAAACATCACCAAGAATCCTAAGTCTTTATAACCAAATTTGGAAGGAACCACCTAACATATTTACTACATCCCAATGTTCAGGACAAGTAAAAAATGTCCAGACAACACTCAAGAATAGGAGAGAGGCAGTAAGAGGCAGAACATCAAGAAGAATGGCCCATGAAAAGCATTTTAGAAGGTGCCTACCACTCTGTAGAAACTCAGAAACTATAGCCCTCTAGACCACATTCATAAATTTTAAACTCAAAATTACCAAGCTTGGATTTTTCTAGCTACATACTCACAGATTTATAGTATCATAAGCCAAGTGGAATATTTATTTTCTTCATTTTGCTTAGCTGATAACTGTCTTTTAGAAAAAAAAAAGATGAACAACTTTGCAAAACTTGGCAAGTTCAATCTTCCTAAAGCATACACTTTTCAGAGTGTAGCATCTCCCTGCTATTACGATAAGAAATAAAATGAAACAGAGCTTTCAACCTTGCCTGTGAGGCAAGCTCTTTTCCTCTGATGCTTCCTTTGTGAAATGTAAATGTCAGAATAAAATCAATGCTTTTCTCAAACAAAATCTGAATGAATGCATGGTGTCTACTTTCATAAACCCCAATACATAAACTAATCTGCTTCTATTTTATGTAAGAAACAAATGTAAGTTAAATTACTATGTTGTTTTATATGTTGGATATAAATTTATTTTTGCTCAGTTAGTTTATCATGCATTTTGATTGATTAATATGAAGCTCATTTGTTTGCTAAAGAAAGGAAAAAAATAAATCCTGAAAAGGTAGTAAAATTTTAATAATATCTGTTTTAATGAGCAAATAAAACTCCATTTCATAAATATTTAAGTTCTACTTTCTTGTAAAAAGGGATTAGTTTTAAGTAGTGATATTCAAGAAAGCTGCACCCTTGCTATTCTCATTTGGTTTATTAAGCATATAGGTTTGCTTTCAAAGAAGTAATTAATTTCAGCTAGCCATTCATTCATCCTGAACATATAACACTAGCAGAATTATGTATTTCAAATGTAAATCACTGCTAGCCATTAATCTGGCAAAGGCAGCATAATGGTAGCCTGATTAAGTACCCATTATATGAAAGCACTTTGATATCCATTGTTTTGTTTGAGTTCATTCTTATGCTTATCAAAAATATATGAACATTTTAAAATGGAATTAGTTCACAGTTTATAAGAAAATGTAGGTATTCTGCTTCTTTTCTTCTGTTTTTATAGAGAAATCTAACACATAAACATATTATAATTTAGTCATATTTCCCTCCTTTGCTCTCTTTTGTCTCTCTCCCCCACCTCTATTCAACTGAGCCTTCTAATCTTTGAAAAAATCGTCCTTCTTCTATTTTGATGTTTGATTCTTTTGGTCTGCATTTTTCTTTTTTTGTAAAACTGTGTATAGGCTCAATATTATTAAGGTCTTGTGGGGTAATGATCTCTACTGTGAGATCATGAAGGCACTGGTCACTTTATGTTGGGAAGATAGAGCCCCAAAGTATTTCTTCCAATCTGTGGTGCTTACATTCTTTCTATTCCCCATTCTTCACTATTTCCTAAGTGTTAGAGAAAATGAAAGAGATGTCTCCTTTAGCACTGAGCTCTTAATACTCTATCTTCAGCCCTTTGATGAGCTTTCGTTATCTCCTCAGTGTCTACTGCCATCTCCACATAGAATCTTCTCAGACTAGCAGAGAGAAAAGAACTAATTTTCTTTTCACTACCACTTCCACAACTTTCCCTGTGCCCTGGTGAATATGACAGGGGTTTAGAATGCTGATGACTTTCCTCCCCAGCAGCCTAGGAACCACTTCATAGCACTATGACAGCTAGTCAGCAGGGAGGAAGCTTCCAGCTCTTTTCCAGTTTAATTTCTGTGTTCTGTGACTAAAGCATGTGATGTTCTTAGTAATAGGATCTTACCTTCTAGTGCTGGTGGGCAACAAAGAGCAATGGCAATTGTCTGAATTCCTTTGGGAGGATCGTGTGCTTCCAGGACCAATGAGTCTCTGAGAGGGTGACCCATATGGATCTTATGATGCCTCTTATCTGAGCACATCAGTCTCATATTCCAACCACAAGTCTTAATACACTTTTATTTGTTTCTTCAGGTATTTTGCTGTTTTATCTTCAACTTTTCATTTCCAGAAGTGGTTTAAGTTTCAAAATGGGAAGTGACTTACTTCTCTTACATAGCACCCACATAAAACACATGGATATACAACTTCCAAGGCCAAATATCTATGACCTTTACCTACTGTATAATTATATAAAAGACATATATCTACTGTGTGTATGGGAATTGTGTTCATATTCATATGCATGTTTGCATGCATGTGGGTACATGTGTATCAGTGTGCTTGTACATGTGTGCATGCATATGGAGGCCAGCAGTTAACATTGAGAGTTGCTTTCCACCTTATTTACTGGAAAGGGTCTCTCACTTGAACCCAAAGCTTGGCAATTTGGCTAGTCTAGCTAGTCAACTTCTTCACTATCCTGGGTATCCACCTTAGCATTTGGGTTGCAGGCAGGCCACCATATCTGCCCGGCACTTACCTGAGTGCTGGGGATCTTAACGTAAGTGTTCACACTGATATGGCAAACATTTTACCCATTGAGCTATCTCTCCAGCATTGTAGTTAATTTTTTTTAATAATAAACATTATGGTCAGGCTATTTATTAAGGAGGCAACCACATATACAAGTTCGGCTATAGAAATGTTTGCAAATCCAACTTCATGTAGTTAATTTTTTAACTAATTCACAATGCTTATATTTGTTCTGACAAAGTAAATATTTACAACTAAACAAACTGATAAGCCATGGTTAATTACAATTCTTTTATAACCTTTTCATTTTCCTGAAGATCATAATTGCTTCACTTTTCTATTCCATAAAATGAAATGCATTTACAAATTTATACTAGCTTGTATTAATCTACATAAAATTCATTATGTACATGCATTTTATCATAAATAGGATTTTTGTTACCTGAGACTGGTTTCATTAGGTTGTTTCACTCAGAAACTATTCCATTCAAGGGCAGTTTTCATATGAAACTGACAAAATTTTTCAGGACAAGATGCATAGATGAAATCCCTTCTTTATATCCAAGTAAATTCTATGATACTATGAAAAGGACTACAAAGTGCTATGTCCTCAAAACACAATAATACAGATAAATAATATTTTGTACAACTCTTATCAAGAAAAGCATTTGTGGTGACTTTATAATCAGTATCCTGTATTATCCAATATGTTCTAGGATGGAGATAATGCCAATTTTCCCCTAAAATTAGATAAGAAGTAAATGCTCTTCCCACAGTTTACACACACAATATTTGGTTGATTTTTTCAAACAGCTACTTTTAGCCACTGTAAGTAAATTCCACATGCATTGTCACTTTTCCTAACCTGATCCTCTTAGGTCAGCCACAGAATGATACATTCTTATCATTATAATAAACCCTCGGCTGTGAGTTTGTTACCACCATGCCAGGGAAACTTACATAATTATAGAAGGAGAGTATTGGAAGTCATTCTTTTACTGGGACAACTAGCAAAAATTTAATTACATGTTTTACATTAATTACATAGAAAATATGTGAACATCATAAATAAGTCCTTGAAAAAGCAAATATTGTGACTCCATCATAGCTTTAGATCCTAAATTCCTGGAGCCAACTATTCCATATCCCTTCAGAAGGAAACATGAAATTCTATGTAAGGAAGAATGAGCCCAGATGGTTTTGGTTGAGTCAGCTCCACTTCTCTTGCTTCTGGCTCTTAGAATAAATGTAAAATGTGCCAAGAATGCAATATACTGAGATAAGAAGGGTCTATCCAAAAGAGCATGGACCCTGTCCTATCCCTCCCAGATCAAATGTCCTATGAAGCTTATACTCAGTGATCCACTCGGCACTTGAAGACTAAAACTCAGGCTGGAGTACTTTCTGGTTCCTGTAGCTGTGGCAGTACATGGTGCATACATAAACAAGATTCGATTTATCCAGGGCAGCTGTCCTGAGACTTATCAGACTGACCTGTCATGAATTCTGAGCTACTGCTCATTCTTGCTGTCTTGAAGTAAACATGCTGTCTTACCTGACTTTGTGTGACTACTGTTTCATTGGACTAAAACTGAGAATGTAACAGGTAGAGGCAAGTCTGCTGCAGTTCTAGGTCTACTACCAGCCCTTTCTGGGGTCAAGAACAACTATAGACTCAAGACAGTTGTGCACACATGACATCCTGCCACATTTAGGACCTTGTCAGTCTTAATCACTGTTGGATCAGAGTCAGGGGATCAACCAACTAGAGTAATGTGGAAATAAAGAGAGAGGATATAGGACTTCAATAGCGGGCTGTTCTTTAAAAAAAAAAAAAAAAAATTCTTTTTCTTACCATTTTTTTCTTTATTAGTTATATACATATTCAGTGTGCAAAAAGCACATGTTGGTACCATCCTTACCCTCATCCCTGTCCTCCCCCCTCTGAAGGGACCTTCCTCATTAGGGATGCTAGTTATCCCCATGAGGATTGTAGCTCATGCATTGTGGAGGTAGCCATCACTTATGGGGAAGAGGAAATGTCTCAGGGCATAATTTCCCAATTTGTGGCTCTAACAGACTTTCCTCCCCATTCTGAAAATTTCCCTGAGCCATTTTGGGTTCATTTCAGGTCTACAGTGATGAAGTCTTGGGAGCCTCTATTTCTCTGGATATCTGGTTTGGTAGGAGGTAAATGTTCTCTGTGTCTATTTCCTTCACTCTTGTGCCGATACCATGTTCACCAAGAAAGCAGTATTCTTGCTCAGTTCCCCATTTACTCTATGGTTGCAGCTGGAGCCCTGGTGAGGTGTGATGGGTTGATCCTCTACTCAGATTCTGTGTCCATCTGAAAAACAGAAACATATTCTCCAAAGAAAGTAAACTTAGCACTGGATAAATGGGATAACCATTATTAGTTTAGAGAGAATTTAATATGTGTAAGCCTCCTTATAGCACAAGATTGGTGGAAGCTTGATATTGGAGAGCAAACTTGCTATTTGAATATGATTCTGAATTGTTTTCCAGTTCCAGCTATGGGTTCCATTTCACTGAAAGATCTGTTAGCCTCTGAATTTCTCCTTTGGTTAGTGTTCAGTATCCTCAGCATCTGTCTCCTTCACCCTGGTGCTAATTTTCAGGCTTACCATGGAAGCAGCACTCTTGCTCATCTCCCCAGTTCCTCTGTGGTTTTACCTGGGCCTTGGCTTAAATGCAAGGAGTGGTTTATCTTCTCTGCTCTCCCTACCTTCTGAAAAAGGAGACAGATTCTCTAAATGACAGTGAAGTCATCATAGGTTAAATTGGATAAGCATTATTAATTTAGGGAGATTTTGATGGATATGTGTCCTATTTAGCAAAAGACTAGTGGGAACTTGACATTGGAATCCATTTCTATTTGTAAGTGGCATATTCAAGCCCCTTTTGGAATGTGATTGTATTGAGTAAAGTAAATAAAAGAGCTCCTTGTCCCCTGAGTTTTATGTTGTTCCTATTTATTGTATTTGTTGCTATTGTCTGTTTATTCTTTCTTTTATTTTGTTTCATAATTCAGCACCTTGGAAATTTGGGCTTGATTTATTATGGAAGTGTCAGTTACCTTCTCATTAGGGGGTTAAAACCTCCAACCATAAGCATATTAGCAGAAGAAAGAGTTTATTTGAGGTTTATAGTTTCAAGAGAAGTGTTATCATGGTAGATAAAGTATAGAAACCAGCTCATATCTTCCTTCATCAGTAGCAAACAGAGAGAGCAGCAAGACTAAGCTGAGTTAGCTATGAACATCCAGTCACCCAGTGGGCTGGACTAATAAGCCTCAAGGTCTCCCCCCAGTGACATACCTCCTCCTAAAGCCCCCAGTCCTAAAGAATACTCCAGCTAAGGGCTAAGTAGGAAGTTTAATCACAAAAACTTGTGGATATAGGAAACATTTTATGTTCAAACCACTCTATTCTTCCCATAGCTGCCATAAACTCATGACCACTTCATGATGCAAAATGTACTCAGTCCAACCTTAAAAGTTCCATAGTCTTTCCCAATACCATAAAGAAGTCCAAAGTTTTATCTAAGATTCAAGACTCTCTTCATTGTGATCCCTTTCAAATCATAACACAATTTACATTCTTCTGATCACCTAGAACAAATATACCCATTGTAAAAAAATAAAATAAAAAAGATGCATAACATGGAAAAACTTGATCAATACAAGATCATCAAAACTAACAAGGCAAATATCAAATCATGCAGCTCCATGTACAACATCTGGGAAGTGAAATTCTCTGGGATGCTATCTTCCTCTCTGTGCGGCTAGCTTTCTGAGCAGATACATCAGAGCCCAAGCTAGCAGCTATCCTTGCTGGCTGTTCCATAATCCTGGCATCTCCAAATTACTGACATAGCTACTATAAATCCACAGTTCATCTTTATTGCTTGACACAATGCACTCACAGGGTCGCCATGATGGTTTGTCAACCTTGCCTCACATTACCATCTTAAGAATTGGAAGTGCCTCATGAACATATTTCCTGCATTCATGGTTCTACAACCAGTACCAGGTAGACATCACCATCAAATTTGTAAAAATAGGTTGAGGGGATGAATTTTGACTTTGAAGAGCAAGAACTTACTTCAGCATTCTTTCTTCACCTCCTCCCCACCCCATTTCAAAAGAACTTGCGAACTTCCAGTTAAGATGGCAGCGTAGGTACCACGCCAAAGCAGCCTAGGGGGGAAAAAGACCAAAAAAACTCAGCAGAATACACACTTTTACTAAAAAGTGAGGTGTATAGGAAATTGAGGCGGCAGCGGAGAAGTGGAACAGTTATAGAGCATCCAGAGCCTGCACAGGCGGGAAGGGCGGCTCCGGCAGCTCAGCCAATCGCCGCAAGCGCGGCACAGCAGAAAACCGCCAGACTCGGCTCGAGCCGCAGGAGAAGCCAGGTGCGTGATTTTCCCCTCGCACTGCGCTGTCCGCAACTCGGGAAACGTGAGGAGAGAGCGGCAGCAAGCAGCGGAGGAGAAGACCGAGAGGTACAAGCACACGTGGAGCAGCGAGACAACCAGAGCAGGCGCGGATCCCTCCCCTCCCCTACCTCAACGCCTGAACCCTGCTCCAGCGAACACAGCAGCGGCCCAGGACCGGCCACGCCAATTTGGGCTGACAGCGGGACCCAAGCAGGAGCAGAGTTCGGGAGCAACATCAGTGGCTCCAGCACTGGTACCAGCGGCCCCAGCAGCAGCAGACCCAGGAGCAGCAGCGGCGGCAGATCCCACAGCAGCAGCTTCGGGGGGAGCAATGGCAGTGGACACAGCAGCAGCAGCTTCAGCAGCAGTGGTGGCTCCAGCAGTGGCAGCTACAGCAGCAGCAGAGGCAGCAGCAGCGGCTCAGTTTGCCCCATAGGAAAAGCAAGTACCCAGCTCCAGAAATCAGAACAGCAGCCCGAGGACCCAGGCAGCAACTTGACTGAGACCAAAATCACCCAAGGTAACTGGGATGGCACCAGGGAAGGGTCTCATTGGTCACAAGCTGACTTGGATACCTCAACAGACCAGAAATCTAAACCTCTTTGTTGATAGAAGATCTGACCATTATAATAACAACTCTTGCATACATACTCAGGGCTGTTTTTGATTGAATGTGTACAGTGTTTAGTTAAATTTTAGAATCTACCTGTATTTTATTACACTCAGCCAGCTTGAATACTCCTATAACAGGGAAACTCAACCCCTAAGAACATCTTTGTAGATACTCTGAGAGTCTTAAGAGCCACACCTAATACCTTAAGGTCCTACCCTGAAAATATATTACATCAAATCAATTGATACAGCTAAGAATGCACAGCTAGCTAGAAAATCCAAGCATTAACTTAATCCAAGATGCAAAAATATATTCATTATAACACAAGAAACACTAAAAAGCAAGACGATATAAATCCACCTAAAAGTATTAATGAATCAGAAATGTCCTCCAGTGAGAAAGAGTTAGAGGAAATAAGTGAGAAAGAGTTCAAAAGAATAATTATGAATATGTTCAAAGAGGTCAAAGAACACATGAAAATAATCAAAGAAGAAATCAAAGAGGAAATCAAAAGAATCAAAGAAGAGGCAGGACACCAATTTAATGAAATAAAGAAGGCAATATGAGACATAAATAGGGAAATAGAAATAATAAAGAAAAACCAGTCAGAATTACTAGCAATGAAGAACACAGTTAATGAAATAAAAAACTCTGTAGAAAATCTCACCAGTAGGATGGATGAGGGAGAGGACAAAATATCTAATCTAGAAGACCAGGTGGCAGACCTAATGCAGTCCAACAAAGAGAAAGACAAACTTATAGAAAAGTATGAGTGGGAATTTCAAGATATTCGGGACACTATGAAAAGATCCAATATAAGAATTCAGGGCATAGTAGAAGGAGAAGAAATCCACTCCAGAGGCATAGTAGGCATCTTCAACAAAATCATAGAGGAAAATTTCCCCCAAATTGGGAAAGAGGTGCCAATACAGATACAGGAAGCCTTTAGAACCCCAGCCAGACAAAACCCAGAAAGAACCTCTCCCCACCACATTATAATCAAACTTCCAAACACACAAACGAAAGAAAAAATATTGAAAGCAGTTAGAGAGAAAAATCAAGTTACCTAAAAAGCAAGCCCATCAGGATTACAGCAGATTATTCAACACAAACTTTTAAAGCCAGAAGGGCTTGGAGTGATATATTCCAAGTTCTGAAAGATAACAACTGTCAACCAAGGTTACTTTATCCTGCAAAGTTATCCATTCAAATAGATGGAGAAATAAAGACATTCCATGACAAAAGCAGGTTAAAGGAGTATTTGAAGACAAAACCAGCTCTACAGAAAATACTTGATAGAATCCTCCATGCTGAACAAAAGGAAAAGCACACATATAAGGAACCTAGAAAAAACCAGCTATACTCAAATACCAGTTAACAGAAGAGAGCACAGGTAGAACCAGTAACACATACACACACACACACACACACACAAAAATGGCAAACATAAATACACACCTTTCAATAATATCTCTTAATATCAATGGTCTCAATGCTCCAACGAAAAGACATAGATTTGCAGACTGGGTTAAAAAGCAGGATCCTACAATTTGTTGTCTCCAAGAAACTCACCTTTCTACAAAGGATAGACATTATCTTAGGGTGAAAGGTTGGAAGACGGTGTTTCAAGCAAATGGGCCTAGAAAACAAGCAGGGGTTGCTATCCTAATATCAGACAGGGTAGACTTTAGTCCGACGTTAGTCAAGAAAGATAAGGAAGGTCACTTTATATTGATTAAGGGCACACTCCAACAGGAGGACATTACAATCCTAAACATATATGCACCTAACATGGGGGCTCCCAAATTCGTCAAACAAACACTATTAGAACTAAGGTCACAGATAACACCAAACACAGTGGTGGTGGGTGACTTTAACACCCCACTCTCATCAATTGACAGTTCATCCAGGGAAAGAATAAACAGAGAGGCATCTGGACTAAATGAGGTCATAGAAGGAATGGACCTAACAGATATATACAGGACATTTCATCCAAAGGCTGCAGAATATACATTCTTTTCAGCAACACATGGACCATTCTCTAAAATAGACCATATATTAGGACACAAAGCAAATCTTAACAAATTCAGAAAAATTGAAATAATTCCTTGCATTCTTTCTGACCACAATGGAATTAAACTACAAATCAGTAGCAAGAAAGGCTATAGAGCATACACAAAATCATGGAAACTAAACAATACACTACTAAATGATGAGTGGGTCAACGAAGAAATCAAAAAGGAAATCAAAAAATTTATAGAGTCAAATGATAATGAAAACACAACATACCAAAATCTCTGGGACACAATGAAGGCAGTTCTAAGAGGTAAATTTGTAGCCTTAAGTGTCTATATTAAGAAATTAGAAAGGTCGCAAGTAAACGACCTAATGCTTCGCCTTAAAGCCTTGGAAAAAGAAGAACAAGGCAAACCAAAAATTAGTAGACAGGAAGAAATAATAAAGATTAGGGCAGAAATTAATGAAATAGAAACAAAAAGAACAATCCATAGAATTAATGAAACAAAGAGTTGGTTCTTTGAAAGGATAAACAAGATTGGTAAACCCTTAGCAAATCTGACCAAAAGAAAGAGAGAAGAGACACAAATTAATAAAATCAGAGATGAACAAGGCAACATCACAACAGATTCCAGAGAAATTCAAAAAATTAAAGGGACATACTATAAAAGCATATACTCCACAAAGTATGAAAATCTGAAAGAAATGGATGATTTCCTTGATCTATATGACCTACCTAAATTAAATCAAAATGAGATTAATCACTTAAATAGACCTATAACAAACATGGAGATCCGAACAGTTATCAATAATCTCCCAACTAAAAAAAGCCCAGGCCCGGATGGATTCACTGCTGAATTTTACCAGACTTTTAAGGAAGAGCTAACACCATCGCTTCTTAAGCATTTCCAGGAAATAGAAAAAGAAGGAATTCTACCAAACTCCTTCTATGAGGCCAGCATCACCCTGATACCAAAACCAGGCAAAGATAGAACAAAAAAAGAAAATTACAGACCAATCTCCCTCATGAACATAGATGCAAAAATTCTCAACAAAATATTGGCAAACAGAATACAAGAGTATATCAAAAAGATCATTCACCCTGACCAAGTAGGCTTTATCCCAGAGATGCAGGGATGGTTCAACATACGCAAATCTATAAATGTAATACATTACATAAACGGGTTGAAGGACAAAAATCACATGATCATCTCATTAGATGCAGAGAAAGCATTTGACAAAATCCAACATCCCTTCATGATAAAAGTCCTACAGAGACTGGGAATAGAAGGAACATATCTCAATATAATAAAGGCTATTTATGACAAGCCTACAGCCAACATATTACTAAATGGGGAAAAACTGGAAGCTTTTCCACTAAATCAGGAACAAGACAAGGGTGTCCACTGTCCCCACTACTATTTAATATAGTTTTGGAAGTCTTAGCCATAGCAATAAGGCAAGAGACACACATAAAAGGGATACAAATTGGAAAGGAAGAAATCAAGTTATCATTATTTGCAGATGACATGATTCTATACATAAAGGACCCTAAAGACTCTACTAGCAAGCTGTTAGAGCTGATCAAAACCTACAGCAATGTAGCAGGATACAAAATAAATACACAGAAATCAGTAGCCTTCATATATGCTAACAACAAACACACAGAGGATGAAATCAGAGAATCACTCCCATTCACAATTGCATAAAAAAAATAAAATACCTTGGAATAAACCTAACAAAGGAAGTAAAGAACTTGTACAATGAGAACTTTAAAACACTCAAGCGAGAAATTGCAGAAGACACTAGAAAGTGGAGAAACATCCCTTGTTCCTGGATTGGAAGAATCAATATCGTGAAAATGGCAATCTTACCTAAAGCAATCTACACATTTAATGCAATCCCTATCAAAATTCCAAAGGCTTTCTTCATGGAAATAGAAAAAACAATCCAAAACTTCATTTGGAATCACAAAAAACCTCGAATATCAAAAATAATACTGAGCAACAAAAAAGAGGCTGGTGGTATCACCATACTTGATTTTACCCTATACTACAGAGCCATAGTAACAAAACCAGCATGGTACTGGCACAAAAACAGACATGTAGATCAGTGGAACAGAATAGAGGACCCAGATGTAAGTCCAAGTAGCTATAGCCACCTGATATTCGATAAAAATGCCAAAAATACTCATTGGAGAAGAGACAGCCTCTTCAGCAAATGGTGCTTTGAAAACTGGATAAATATCTGCAGAAGGATGAAAATAGATTCTTCTCTCTCGCCATGCACAAGAATTAAGTCCAAATGGATTAAAGACCTTGACATCAGACCGGAAACTTTGAAACTGCTAGAGGGAAAAGTAGGGGAAACCCTTCAACATATTGGTCTTGGCAAAGACTTTCTGAATACAACCCCAATTGCTCAGGCAATAAAACCACAGATTAACCACTGGGACCTAATGAAATTACAAAGATTTTGCACCGCAAAGGACACAGTGAAAAAAGCAAAGAGGCAACCTACAGAATGGGAAAAAATCTTCACCAGCTATATATCTGATAGAGGATTAATATCTAGGATATACAAAGAACTCAAAAAGTTAAATAATAAGGAATCAAACAAGCCAATCAAAAAATGGGCTAAGGAGCTAAATAGAGAGTTCTCAAAGGAAGAAATACGAATGGCATATAAGCATCTAAAAAAATGTTCTACGTCACTAGTCATCAGGGAAATGCAGATTAAAACTACATTGAGATTCCATCTCACTCCTGTCAGATTGGCCACCATCATGAAAACAAATGATTATAAATGTTGGCGGGGATGTAGAAAAAAAGGAACCCTTCTGCACTGCTGGTGGGAATGCAATCTGGTCCAACCATTGTGGAAAACAGTGTGGAGGTTCCTAAAGCAGCTAGAGATTGATCTACCATATGACCCAGCTATAGCGCTCCTAGGCATATATCCAAAGGACTCATCTCATTTCCTTAGAAGTACACGCTCAACCATGTTTATTGCTGCTCAATTAATAATAGCTGGGCAATGGAACCAGCCTAGATGTCCCTCAACAGATGAGTGGATAATGAAGATGTGGTACATTTATACAATGGAGTTCTACTCAGCGGTAAAGAAAAATGAAGTTATGAAATTTGCAGAAAAATGGATGGACCTGGAAAGTATTATACTAAGTCAGGTAACCCAGGCCTAGAAAGCCAAGCACCACATGTTCTCTCTCATATGTGGATCCTAGCTACAGATGACTGGGCTTCTGCATGAGAATGAAAATACTTAGTAGCAGAGGCCAGTAAGTTGAAAAGGAGACATAAAGGGTGGAGAAAGGAAGGGAGGAGGATACTTAATAGGTTGATATTGTATATATGTAGTTACAATGATTGTAATGGGGAGGTAATATGATGGAGAATGGAATTTCAAACGGGAAAGTGTGGGGGTGGGGAGGGAGGGAATTACCATGGGATATATTTTATAATCATGGAAAATGTTAATAAAAAAAATAAAATAAAAAATAAATAAATATAAAAAAAATTAAAAAAAAAGAACTTGCATTCTTACTATGTTAAGCCTTCAATGAGTTTAGTTTTGCCCTCATGACATGTTTCCCATTGTATCATTGTAGAATGGGTGGTCTATCTTGAAAGATGGTAATGTCTTTAATATTTGCAGCTTATGTGGGCTAAAATCAATGTCTGTATCTAGTACTTCAAACTTAGATTTCTTTTTCATGCCTAACTTTGTTTTTCATGTTTCTTCTCTATACTTTCTTCCACCAAATACACTTGTCAATTGCTTTTAAAATTAACTTTGCTCAAATTCTCAGAACATAAATAAAACATCCTAGTTCTGATAAAATCCTTTCTTCCCCCTCTGAAACCTCATAAGCCAAGACTTCACATTAGACACTTCCCTCTGTATTTATATGTTTCAGACTTTCACCAGTGTCCATTAGGCTCTGCTTACAGCACTGCAAGGCTTCTCTCAACAAAGTGCCAAACCCTTAAATATTCTTCTTGCAAACCTGTTCTAGAAGACCAAACATCACATGATCAAGTTCATCACAATGCCTCAACTTACAGGTTATATTTTCTATAGTAGTTACTTTTTTGTTGTTGGGTTAAAACTTCCAAGCAGAAGAAGCTTATGGGAAAGAAAATGTTTACAGTTTCTATGGAATTCTTCATCATGGTAATTTGTTCATACCATCTTATATCAGTAGCAAAGACAAAAAGAAACTGACAAAAGTTTATATTTTTCTCATCAAAATGTATTCTAATCCACTTATACATATCAATTTTAGATGGATACAAATATGAACAATTTTAAAAGTAAAAATTAAAATATTGAAACTCTTACTTTTCCATGCTTAGTAGAAAATTTAGAAGAGTAAAAGTCCAAATATAGCTTTTTAAACAAAAACTGAAAATGCCAGAACCCTGAAAGATAATTATGATAAATTAGATTTTATTAAAATTAAAATTTTCTGTTTGTCAAGACTCACCAGAACAACTAATAAAGATATTTTATTATATAAAACTAAGAATTAGGCAATAAAACATTCTCTTACAAATAAATATCAAACAAGTAAAAGAATTAGAAAGAAAAAAAGTATCAAAAGTGATAAAGATGGACTGTACAGAAAGGAAAGATTATTGGCTGAGCATAATATGTTCAGTCATCTGCTTTTACAGGGAAATAACAAAATACCATCTCATACTGACAAAAATTAAAGTCTTAAAATTCTAATATAGATGAGCATGTTACCTATAGTCACTCATATGTTTCTAAGGAGTAGAAACAGATAATTTCTTTGGAAAATATTTTGGATTATCATGCCAGTACAGCTGAAGGAGAAGCAAGGGTTGTGGACAGTTTCCTCTCACTACCCATCAGAGTAGGTATTCATTATAACACCACTGTATATACGTGGTATGTACCAGTCAACAGAAGGAGCAGAACAGAACTTCTGGCAATGGTAGACTCATATGCCCAGCAAACCATCAGCACAATGATTGGCCCATCTTAGATCAAATTCAAATATTTGTATTGAATTACAGGAGAAATGCTATCTCTCCTAGAGAAACATAAATGTACAAACATAAAATTGGATGTTTACCTGTCCCTTATATGTTGTGTTTAGAAATAGGGTATTAGTGACTGGATTGGACCAACTCAGTTCATTCCTAGGTATACCAGATGACATGGATCCTGCTGTCACTTCTAAACTACTCCAAAGTCTGGCAGTTGATTGCACAAAAGTAACTTGTATTGCTATTTTTGTTTGGTGTGAAGTTTACCCCTAGTTAAGGTTACATTCTGATCACCTTTATTTAGCAAAGAAGACCCAATGACACTCTAATAAATTAGGTATGAATAAAATAAATAAGTAAAATCATGAAACTTTTCAATTCTTTAACAAGGTACAAGTATACTTGTTTATTTTACTTTTATTCCTTAAGGCATATTATCTAACCCTTTTATGCTTAATTATATAAAGAAGAAATCATTAGCTTAAATACTTTCTAAAACTATCAACACTGAAATATTTGTACAACTATGATGACTAAATTTTCTAAGTTATACCTTTAAAAAGTAAAATTAGACAATAGTTTTGAAACTTCATATCCAAATTGCTTATAAACTTAATATTAGTCAAACTGGTTACTTAAAGATAAACATCATGACATAAATGGTATTTGTAGTAGCACTCTATATGCAAGGATGTCAGAAGCTATTGAAATTCCAAATGTTCCCCTCTTTACAGACACTTATATTTATTCATGTCTTTTCTACCTTAAAATGCACTGGAAATATGACTCCTATGTGAATTTGTGTCCCAGCCAGCGGGGAGTTGAACAAGGACATGAGGGGAAATTAACCTGAATGAGAAAAGGCAAACAGACACAAGAAGGAGACCATGCTAGATGTTTGTCAAGGCCTCAGAGTCTTTATTTTTTACACAGTGGTTATATAGGGGAAGAAAAGTGGGGGAATAATCTGGCTGACATGATTTAGGGCTTTGGAATTGTCAGGAAACGTAGAGGGGATGTAATTAGATGTTCATCTAATCTTGCCTCAATGGCTTAACATCCTGACTGCACCAAGCTTCACATCCTGACCATAAACTGACCTTTTGCAAAAGATAAGATTCTTTAAGCAGTCTGCTGACTGACGTTCCAGAAGTACCTAACAGAAGGCTGGATGGACCAGTTTTCTAAGTAATAAGTCAGCTTATGAGCAGGCCCAGGCAAAATGGAGAGGCTTTTGCTCTATGGCTCCCTACAAATTTATGTCCAAGGTGCTAATGTATTTTTTTAAAACATAATAGATAATATTATAAAATTATGGTCATCAACAAAATCCTTCCATTTTCTTTTTCTTAATGATCTATAACTTCTCCATTTTCAAAGGACTTTATGGGCTCAGTCAGTTTTAGTCAGGTCTTTTAGAACTTCTTAGTATGTGCCAAAGAACGTAAAACAAGAAAATAATGGCAGTGCTACATGTCAATCACCCAAAAATGTCTCTATGTAACTGGGATAGCAATGATGGAAAGCCTATTCATAGAGAAAAATCAACCACCTTTTAATTTTGATGTTGAAATTAAATGAAATCTAAGTCAGTGCTGTGTATGAAAAGCAGTACATGATTAAACATATGGTTTATGGAAGCAGAAAGGATTTAGAGATTTTGAAGCATATCAATATATTTGGATGTCTTTCAGCAGATAACTCCTAATTATGAAAACAATCAAATCTAATTATGATTTTAATTTTGCTCTTGGAATGATGGCCTTTGCAGAATATTTGGAAGGGTTGAATTCTAATGTTTATAATTCAAAATGTATTAACAAATGACAAAGAATTATCTCTGAAGCTTATTGTACCAAAGTGTTTTCCCGGGGTTGTTGACAATATGTTCTGCTGAAAAAGCTTCTTTGTTTATGCATCAAAGACTTATCAACTGAGTTAATTAACCATAAAGCAGAAAACATC
The DNA here is from genome assembly GCF_020740685.1 of Jaculus jaculus. Classification (NCBI taxonomy): domain Eukaryota; kingdom Metazoa; phylum Chordata; class Mammalia; order Rodentia; family Dipodidae; genus Jaculus; species Jaculus jaculus. The sequence goes on along the minus strand of NC_059108.1, from coordinate 100,118,489 downwards.
TTTGGAGCACTTGTCTCTAGGACCTGTTTGATTTCTTTGCTGTGATTCATGGGATACAGTGTTTATGACAGTCACTGGTTTGCTGATAACTCAGAGAAATCTGATGAGCATCTGGAGGATAGCAGGCCATGCTGCTTAAACTATTAGGGGTTCTGTTGATGCAGTGAAAGACCCTTTTCCGAAGAGGAATGCAAGCACAGAAGTGGCAAGGATGCTGCATTTTAATTGGGGAAAGCCATCTACAGAAATACTTCCACCAAACTTAGCTGTCAGGAATCTGTCATTGCAAAATGGCCTGTTTAGTCTCCACCAATGTTTCTATGAGGCTGTGATCCCAAAGACAAGCCTTGAAAGCTAAACAAACAATGCAATTGAACAGCTGTGAGAAAAAACACATCTTGCCAAACTCATTTTAATTAATTAGCATGCCATTTGTGAATGAAGTCATGATAGAAATGTGTAACACTTTGACAAGAAAATCAACAGGCTATAATAATTAAATCATGTACAGAACATATTTGAAATTCCATACTTTACCAATGATTTTAAAAAGTTTCTTCTTACAAATCCCTTATCTTACTTCAGGTGTTTATCTATATTTATCATCAGAATATATTTTATAAGGATAATAATGTGACTTCCCACTTCTACTAAGCAATAAATACCTAATTGTTAGTGTACATGATTATAAGAACCTTTCTCCTCTTATAACTAGTAACTATGCTTCTTACTCTGAAAAGAGGCTGGAGATAGCTTGCATAGTGAATTGACCCAACTGTGAATTTTTAAAAGACAAAAGTAATTTTATACTGTATGTTGAACTTTCACATACAGATACAAATTGAATTCAATTACCTATACTAATTAACATATTTTAATATTAAATATATATATATATATATATATATATATATATATATATATACACATATATGTATATAAATGGTTCTATCATCTCTCTATATGTCTTTATGCTGCCAGGAAAATGATTGTGTCTTAAAACAAACCCTAGAATTTTCTGTTAAACATGTATATATTGAAAAAAATGATAGTACCATTTTTAGTATAATTTAAAATTAAGAAGTAATATATTTCAATTCTGTATTATTTGTCAAATATTTCAGAAGTCTAATTGAAAATTATTTCCAGATCTCATATGTTTTTAGGGGAAGGTAATTATAAAACAGAAGGAAACAATTTGGTGTGATTCTCATGCCTGAAGATTAAGGCAGGAAAATTACCATAAGTTCAAGGAATGCAAAATCAGTCTGAGCTGCAAAGCAAGTTCCAGGCTAGCCAGAAATACAGTTTGTGATTCTGTCTCAAAAATATAACAAAAAACATCAAAAATAAGACATAATCAGGGTTGGAGAGATGACACCGTGCTTAAGTTGCTTGCCTGCAAAGCCTAAGGAACCAGGTTTGATTCCCCAGAATCCATATAAGGTCAAATGATCAAGATTTCACATGCATCTGGAGTTCATTTGCAGGGGCTAGAGCCCCTGGAGGGCCCATTCCTCTCTCTCTCTCTCTCTCTCAGTCTCATAAATAAATAAATAGATAAATAAATAAATAAATAAACAAACTGACACAATCAAATGTACTAAGGCTGTGACTGCCTATATGATGCCTTGCATGTGAGGGTATAATTATGAGAAGGCTTACATAGTTAAGACCAATGAAAACACTTAGTATAACTAGGGAAGAGGAAATAAAACACTTTATAAAGAGTGTAAGTCAACACCAAATTTGATTTAAAATACACTTACTAAGGCTCAGGGAATTTTATGGAAGAGGGGGCTAAAAGATTGCAAGAGCAAAATATTTTCCAGAGCATTTCCCTCCCCCCTTGCAGAGACTGACTGCTGCTGCTCTCACATCTCATAACCCATAATAAACGCAAGGTGGATATCCACAATCCCATTTAGGAGGGCCCTCAGCAGAATGGAGGCAGGGAGGAGAGAAATGATGGTACCAACACATGATGTGTCCATATAGGTTCTACTTAATAATTTTTTTTTTTAAACAGTACAAGTGAATCAGATTTCTTCAACCAATTGAACATCTAAAGAAGTTTATGATCAATGGACAGAAATAATACTGACAACATCTTGAAACACCATAACCCTTAAAACTCATATGAAATTCTAAGAAGCATAGTATTACATCTGGAAATGAAGCAACCATTTCTGAAGGTGATCCTTTCTTCATCTCAAACATTGAATCTCTCCATCCATGCATTCACCTAATGGTAATACATGCATTGGCACAACAGACATCTAGATACAGGTGCTCAGTCCCCTGTTGTCACTAATGGTTGTGTTTTGTGCCACCCCATGATTCTCATTTGTGAAAACCTCCTCTATCTCATGTTTGCTTGATTTTTTCCCTGCATTATGCAATTTATGCATTCTCAACTCAGTACACTATTAAGTAAATAATAATGCCAATGATTATAAAACTAGCAAATTACAAATTTTAACAACGGCTTGCTGCACATACATGAACAAATTTTTTCAGTCATTTCACATCAACAGTAGTAAAATTGCTAGTTCTTTTGTATATTTTAAATATTTATTGTTTTTTTCACACAGGTTTTAATTTATAAGAAATAGCCATGCAGATGAGCTACATTTTAGACATGTTTAAAGGTGTCCTGAAATTTTACTATAGTTGATTACCTTTTGAATAAAAAAACACATGTTATTTTTCTTTAATTCACTGATTTTAGTCAATAGAAGATCTCAAGAATTTGTGGAAAAGATTTCATATTCTAGTTATATATAAAATTTCTTTTTAAAAATTAATTTTATTTACAAAAAGAGAAAGATAGCTTGAAACTAGGCATCCCAGGGTCCCTTGCTGCTGTAAATGAATTCTAGATGCATCAATCTCTTTGTGCTTCAGGCTTCACGGGAGTACTGGGGAATCAAACATAGGCCATTAGGCTTTACAAGCAAGCACCTTAACTGCTGCAGCATCTCTCCAGCACATACATAAAATTTATATGTCATGTAATATGAAATTTATGATTAGATAATATGTTATTTGATTATGGCCTATATTTTACAGCTCAGGAATTATCTTCTGTTGTATCTAGAAGAGAACAATGGACTCATTCCCCTCCTGTCTTCTGTATGTGTTGCTTAGGTAAGAGTCAACAGCCTGGGAATTAGTTACCAATGCAGACTTTTTTATGTTTCTGTTTCTTACTTTGGTCCTTTCTCTCAAAGCAATGGGGATGAACAAAAGGTTGAATGATTTTCCTTGAGGCAAAACGTTATTGACCGACTTGAAAAAATGCATTGGAATTGAAAATCATTCAAATAAAACAGGAACATGCTTTGAGAAGAAGTGAATGTGTGTATTGATTTTAAACCTAGAAGCTGAACTCTATGATCATTTATTGGGTTCACCTGACCCATAGCCCCTTGAGAAGGGAGGATAGTAGTTTCCATCTCAAGAGGCTGACATCAGACAGTAAACACATTGATCAGTGTGTGGCTTCCTTTTTCCATTTACTGAGGTTGAAAGATAGGAAAATAGATGTATAGTTAAAAAAAAAATCTTCAAAAAGAAAAAAAAAAACAACAGTGGAAACTTAGTGATGTGAAACCAAAGAGATCTTCTAGCACTCAGAGGGAAAAGTCAGTATCTAACTCATGCTAATCATTAGAAAAGATGTTGGGAACTTCTGCAGTCCACAAATTCCCAAACACCATATTTTAAAGGAACTTATTTAGAATAAAATACAGACTTAAATATTGTTTCAAAGTTCATAAGTGATTGTATCCTATAGTCAGGGCTGAGAAACATGAATCCAAGTCAGAGGCTGGGAATTATCTTGTGGAATTATTCAGAATTCAGAGTCCAGTACAATAGGGTTGGAGTATAAACTGGCAGTGTAAAAGACTCCCGGGTGAGCCCCATCTTCTGTGGCTATAGCACACTACTTGTCAAGGCCCCTGAGTACTCCTCCAGGACTCTCACTCATCCATCAAGAAGGGTGCTATATCAGTAACTGGCACTGATAATGTGTAACTATGATGTTGCATATTTCTATTTTCTCTCAAAGTGCCTTTCCTTTTTATTTCTATAAATAAAGAAATGAATTGTTTATCTCTTAAAAACTGACAGTGTATCATTTGCATGCAGATTTTTAAATGATTCACTAATGCTATTGGTTATTAGTGCTTGGATTCTCCAGGAAGCATTGTAAGGTACTGAAGTGAGTATGAGGGAAGTTATACTTACATCAACAGCTGTGCAAAGGAAGGCAAGGGAAGGAAGTTGGAATGTCAGGGAGGGAATGTGGTCAGGTCACTCACACACTCAGCAAAGGTTGATCAGCCCATCAACCTTTCACAGGTTGTCCAGTTTGGTCCTGGGAATAAAGGGCTTTCTACCTTTCATTAAATGGTTATTAAATGTGGGCTGTGCCAGGATGGGAATTGGGTATTTCATGAGGTGATGACTGGGTCCCCTCTGACCAGAGCACTGTCAGAAGCTAAAAGAGTAAGACAGCACTAATGGGAGGACGGGGCAGCACAGCACAGAATTCTTTGAAGTCTGCTCTTCATGTTTCTGAGGCATCCCACCCATAATCACCAGGAACAGTTCATACACAGCCATAGTACACTGAAAGCAGCTCACACAAAACCATGAAGAGACTTATTCTGGAGAAAGTAATGCATGATCAGGGGACAAATGATGGGCATTGGTACTACAGCTATGTTGGGGTCCATGACTGACAGTTCTTACCTCTGTCCTCTACCATCACCCTAGCCTTTTCTCTCCCTGTGTGCTATATGTGGCATACCTGGTAGAATATGACAGATTCCCTCACTCCTGAGTAGAGTGAGCCTTACTTATGATTCTCATCTGTTTACTATTAGAATTGCATGAAGACATTTTAAAAAGTATATGCACATGCATTTCTGTCCTTTCTTTGTTCCAACAGCCACATTTTCTTCTGACAATGAGTTCCTTGTCACCATTCTTTCCCTCTCACAGTGAGTCCAAAATCCCATGGAAATTTGCTAGTAATAGGCCATTAAACTTCTTACCTTGTCCATGATGACCCTGCTGTGTATTTAGAGAATATAGGATTTTTTTTTGCTTTAATCACACTTAAAAACAGTATATGTGTTGCAGATGGGGGGTAGTGTTTAGTGTTTTTATTTTTTATTTTTCTACTTACAGTTGTCTACTTTGTTTAAAAAAAAAAAAGCTAGTGTTTCTGAAGCACAGACTTGCTGTAGTAAGTGCACTGGCGTTCCATATTCTATTTTCTCCTTTAAAGTTGATGTACAGAGAACTAGATGAAGAGGCTTGCAAACATACAAAATGGGCTTCCCACATTAAAGAAAAATACAAGCATTAGAATCGGGGGTCTTATTTAGGCTACACACCGCACAGTTGCCACCTACTTCTCCAGCATGAGTCAACAACTTTATGCTTTCATAGAAAAAAAGCTTTGCAGCATTCCATTATGAATATAGTACTACATTTCCTTTGTCTGTTAAATGATGTTATAGAACCTTACAACAGAATAGTGGTTACTAGAGACTGGGAAGAATGTGTGTGGGTTTCTGGAGAGATGAATCAATAGATGCAACGATTTTTGTCTTTATTGTAATAGGAATGATTTATATGGGTTTATATAAATATGTATATATATTCATAAATATACATATATAATATATATTAGAGATAAACTCAGAATAGAGGAACTGAAATATGTTATGTACTCACAAAATCAACCATCCAAACAAAAATACACACTTGTGCAATAGTGGCACATAGCCCTTGTGGGTAACCAACTGTTCTCTGATTGAACATGAGGCCTGCTCACTGGGAGAAAACTCATAGTGGAAACCAAGTCAGATTCCAATAGTCGGGGAACTCTACTACTCTCTGAGAAGAAGAGTGTATTTGCACACCAAAAATCTCTCAAATAACTTTGCATACCTCCTTTAACACAAGCTACAATCACTCTTGGTTGGAGAATATGATTTATTTTATAAATGGCAGAGAAAACAGAGGAGAGTCAAAGTCCATCAATAAGACAAGAAGATAACTGACTGCCCACCCCACCACAAGGCTTGCCACCTCTACCACATTTGCCAGGGCCCAGGAGAACATGTAGTGGAACCAGCACCCTGAACAGTGCTCTTACTGCTAGTCTGACAACCAGCTCCAGAGTGGGAGTGGCAGAAATGGTTATCAAACAAAACCAATCAAAGCAGAAATCCAGAGGCCACAAGGAACTCAACACTAAATCAGACTGTCAACAATCCTGCCATGGCTCAAGTAACATTGAAGAAGAGAGGGGAGAGATTGTAAGAACCACAGGATGGGTAGGAGTACCCTGAGGCATTGCTCCCCCATTACCCTGTTGGGACTGACATGACCCCTCAGTGAATCCCATAAAGCCACTGAGGCCCCAGGGAAATGAGAAGAAAGGTAAGGAAATAAAAGAATATATACACATGTATTCTTGAGGTGATGAATATGTTAATTATTCTGAGATGATCACTCTCCAATGCAGTCTGAGCCAAAATATTATACTATATCCAGACACAGTGCACATATTTAGTCCATTTTCACTGAGGGCAGAGGCAGGAAGATGTCTTGAGCACATATGTAAGCAAGCAAAAGAATAATCACATTGTGCCACATGCTCACAAATGGCATGATATTTTTCACATGTTGTACCTTGATGCAATATTCTATAGCTTCCTAGTAGAATCTATTGACACCTCTGGAATCCATAGTCAATTTTCTTCATTCTGTCATTTGTCATCAGTAGCCTTTTATCTCAAAGCCATTATTCAGAAATTAGTATGATATGACACAAATGGAAAATGTACTTGCTTGTGTACTTTATGAATAATGTTTCATTGAACTAATCAGTCATTTACATGATTAATCTATGACTTTTTCTCACTGAAATAGCAGAATTAGGTAGTAATGACAAGCTATGTAATGAAAGCCATGTGGCCAATGAGATTTAAAATATTTTCTATCTGATCTTTAATAGAAAACGTTTGCAAACTCTGTCACTGATTATCTTTCACCCTTCCTCACCTCATCCATGACACCTTGGTTTCTGTCATTCAACCTTCAACCCATTTTTTAACCATCTTCTAGAATGTTTTCTACAATGTTTTCAGTGTTTCTGCTCCTTAGATAATAGAAGATCCTATATTTCATGTCTTATTTTAAGAATGACAGGGTTAGTCAATGGCACATGTGAGAACACTGAGATTCTAGATTCTTTAAATATCTTGTTTTATAATAAAGCAGTTTTTAATATTTAATTATCACTTGCTAAGGCAATGATGGGAGCTATGAACCAAACCTAGGCCATGTTAACAGAAACCACCATATAGCAAGTTAAGTTTCTACTTCCTCACCTAATATTCAACTACCAGAAACAATGGAATCGTACACCTGGCTAAACACTCCCCCATCCTGCTGGTAGCTGATGAAGAAACAAATGGATTGCGGTTTAACCAGTAACTCTGTGATCTTTGCCCTAACAATTTCCCCTTCCCCCTAAAGCTCCTTGCCCTGACCATGTCTCTTCCCCTACAAATCTATATAAACCTTTGTAGAAAAAATAAAATCTTGAGGCCTTGATAAACACCTGGCATGGTCTCCTTCTTGTGTCTGTTTGCCTTTTTTCACTCAGATTAGCTTCTCCTTGGGTCCTTGTTCAACTCCCCGCTGGTTGGGGAAAATGGCACTCAACATGGGGCTCAAGGTACAAAGTGTGACCTGGGTGTCACTCAAGTGGACCGCTATCCTTGCCATTGAACCGCCACCCCACCAGGGGGTTGAGTGAAGGTTCGCATAGATCACTACAGGCAATACACCTGTAATACAGATCTGCTCCGTGATCACCACAGAAAAAACCCACCTGTGACACAGATCCGCTAATGTAAGACAAGCAACGCAGACTTCTAGGCAAACCATTTAAATATTATTTAGTTAGATTTCCAAGACACAAGAACTGTGGGATTTCTCTTTGCACATATTTTCCTCCTTTTACTTTCAGTTGGTGCCATCACATGGAGTTGCAACATAGTGACAGGGCAACTGAAGTCTCTTGGCCAGCGCTACCCTCTGGCATTGGCTGAAGGCCCCTAGCTCCTTGTGCGAATCCCAAAAGCCCGTTTGGGTGTTGGCAAAGACCTTATATCTAGCCTCTCTTCCTACCAACCAACCTGGTTATGCAACAGCCAGTAAATGCTCTTAGAGTGGTTGCCAGTTCTTAAAATTGCAGACAGGTTTATATTGAGCCCACTGGGGAATCCCCTGTGCCAGTTCTACAACCGGAAACGTTGCCCTCTGGTCTTGCTGTTTCTCCTTTTTCCTTTTCTATCATGGGACAGACCCTAAGTAAGTTAAATTTGGGGGGCTTAAAACTTCTCTCAAGACACAGGAAACTCGGGTTAAGGAAAAAAAAAGATTTAGCAAAGAGTAAAAAAGGAGCTAATTGCCTTAGTAAAGTATATTTTAAAAGTACAAGGAATTGAGATTGCTTCAATTCTTTAAGCAATTTTTTTTAATTTTATCAGGAGGATATGTTCTTTTTTTTTTTAATTTTTATTAACATTTTTCATGATTATAAAATATATCCCATGGTAATTCCCTCCCTCCCCACCCCCACACTTTCCCGTTTGAAATTCCATTCTCCATCATATTACCTCCCCATTACAATCATTGTAATTACATATATACAATATCAACCTATTAAGTATCCTCCTCCCTTCCTTTCTCCACCCTTTATGTCTCCTTTGCAACTTACTGGCCTCTGCTACTAAGTATTTTCATTCTCACGCAGAAGCCCAGTCATCTGTAGCTAGGATCCACATATGAGAGAGAACATGTGGTGCTTGGCTTTCTGGGCCTGGGTTACCTGACTTAGTATAATACTTTCCAGGTCCATCCATTTTTCTGCAAATTTCATAACTTCATTTTTCTTTACCGCTGAGTAGAACTCCATTGTATAAATGTACCACATCTTCATTATCCACTCATCTGTTGAGGGACATCTAGGCTGGTTCCATTTCCCAGCTATTATAAATTGAGCAGCAATAAACATGGTTGAGCATGTACTTCTAAGGAAATGAGATGAGTCCTTTGGATATATGCCTAGGAGCGCTATAGCTGGGTCATATGCTAGATCAATCTCTAGCTGTTTTAGGAACCTCCACACTGTTTTCCACAATGGCTGGACCAGACTGCATTCCCACCAGCAGTGCAGAAGGGTTCCTTTTTTTCCACATCCCCACCAAAATTTATGATCATTTGTTTTCATGATGGTGGCCAATATGACAGGAGTGAGATGGAATCTCAATGTAGTTTTAATCTGCATTTCCCTGATGACTAGTGACGTAGAACATTTTTTTAGATGCTTATATGCCATTCGTATTTCTTCCTTTGAGAACTCTCTATTTAGCTCCATAGCCCATTTTTTGATTGGCTTGTTTGATTCCTTATTATTTAACTTTTTGAGTTCTTTGTATATCCTAGATATTAATCCTCTATCAGATATATAGCTGGCGAAGATTTTTTCCCATTCTGTAGGTTGCCTCTTTGCTTTTTTCACTGTGTCCTTTGCGGTGCAAAATCTTTGTAATTTCATTAGGTCCCAGTGGTTAATCTGTGGTTTTATTGCCTGAGCAATTGGGGTTGTATTCAGAAAGTCCTTGCCAAGACCAATATGTTGAAGGGTTTCCCCTACTTTTTCCTCTAGCAGTTTCAAAGTTTCCGGTCTGATGTTAAGGTCTTTAATCCATTTGGACTTAATTCTTGTGCATGGCGAGGAGAAGAATCTATTTTCATCCTTCTGCAGATATTTATCCAGTTTTCAAAACACCATTTGCTGAAGAGGCTGTCTCTTCTCCAATGAGTATTTTTGGCATTTTTATCGAATATCAGGTGGCTATAGCTACTTGGACTTACACCTGGTTCCTCTATTCTGTTCCACTGATCTACATGTCTGTTTTTGTGCCAGTACCATGCTGGTTTTGTTACTATGGCTCTGTAGTATAGGGTAAAATCAGGTATGGTGATACCACCAGCCTCTTTTTTGTTGCTCAGTATTATTTTTGATATTCGAGGTTTTTTGTGATTCCAAATGAAGTTTTGGATTGTTTTTTCTATTTCCATGAAGAAAGCCTTTGGAATTTTGATAGGGATTGCATTAAATGTGTAGATTGCTTTAGGTAAGATTGCCATTTTCACGATATTGATTCTTCCAATCCAGGAACAAGGGATGTTTCTCCACTTTCTAGTGTCTTCTGCAATTTCTCGCTTGAGTGTTTTAAAGTTCTCATTGTACAAGTTCTTTACTTCCTTGGTTAGGTTTATTCCAAGGTATTTTATTTTTTTTTATGCAATTGTGAATGGGAGTGATTCTCTGATTTCATCCTCTGTGTGTTTGTTGTTAGCATATATGAAGGCTACTGATTTCTGTGTATTTATTTTGTATCCTGCTACATTGCTGTAGGTTTTGATCAGCTCTAACAGCTTGCTAGTAGAGTCTTTAGGGTCCTTTATGTATAGAATCATGTCATCTGCAAATAATGATAACTTGATTTCTTCCTTTCCAATTTGTATCCCTTTTATGTGTGTCTCTTGCCTTATTGCTATGGCTAAGACTTCCAAAACTATATTAAATAGTAGTGGGGACAGTGGACACCCTTGTCTTGTTCCTGATTTAGTGGAAAAGCTTCCAGTTTTTCCCCATTTAGTAATATGTTGGCTGTAGGCTTGTCATAAATAGCCTTTATTATATTGAGATATGTTCCTTCTATTCCCAGTCTCTGTAGGACTTTTATCATGAAGGGATGTTGGATTTTGTCAAATGCTTTCTCTGCATCTAATGAGATGATCATGTGATTTTTGTCCTTCAACCCGTTTATGTAATGTATTACATTTATAGATTTGCGTATGTTGAACCATCCCTGCATCTCTGGGATAAAGCCTACTTGGTCAGGGTGAATGATCTTTTTGATATACTCTTGTATTCTGTTTGCCAATATTTTGTTGAGAATTTTTGCATCTATGTTCATGAGGGAGATTGGTCTGTAATTTTCTTTTTTTGTTCTATCTTTGCCTGGTTTTGGTATCAGGGTGATGCTGGCCTCATAGAAGGAGTTTGGTAGAATTCCTTCTTTTTCTATTTCCTGGAAAAGCTTAAGAAGCAATGGTGTTAGCTCTTCCTTAAAGGTCTGGTAAAATTCAGCAGTGAATCCATCCGGGCCTGGGCTTTTTTTAGTTGGGAGATTATTGATAACTGTTCGGATCTCCATGTTTGTTATAGGTCTATTTAAGTGATTAATCTCATTTTGATTTAATTTAGGTAGGTCATATAGATCAAGGAAATCATCCATTTCTTTCAGATTTTCATACTTTGTGGAGTATATGCTTTTGTATTATGTCCCTATGATTTTTTGAATTTCTCTGGAATCTGTTGTGATGTTGCCTTGTTCATCTCTGATTTTATTAATTTGTGTCTCTTCTCTCTTTCTTTTGGTCAGATTTGCTAAGGGTGTATGAATCTTGTTTATCCTTTCAAAGAACCAACTCTTTGTTTCATTAATTCTTTGGATTGTTCTTTTTGTTTCTATTTCATTAATTTCTGCCCTAATCTTTATTATTTCTTCCCGTCTACTAATTTTTGGTTTGCCTTGTTCTTCTTTTTCCAAGGCTTTAAGGCGAAGCATTAGGTCGTTTACTTGCGACCTTTCTAATTTCTTAATATAGGCACTTAAGGCTATAAATTTACCTCTTAGAACTGCCTTCATTGTGTCCCAGAGATTTTGGTAAGTTGTGTTCTCATTATCATTTGACTCTATCAATTTTTTGATTTCCTTTTTGATTTCTTCATTGACCCACTCATCATTTAGTAGTGTATTGTTTAGTTTCCATGATTTTGTGTATGCTCCATAGCCTTTCTTGCTATTGATTTGTAGTTTAATTCCATTGTGGTCAGATAGAATGCAAGGAATTATTTCAATTTTCCTGAATTTGTTAAGATTTGCTTTATGTCCTAATATATGGTCTATTTTAGAGAATGTTCCATGTGCTGCTGAAAAGAATGTATATTCTGCAGCCTTTGGATGAAATGTCCTGTATATATCTGTTAGGTCCATTCCTTCTATGACCTCATTTAGTCCAGATGCCTCTCTGTTTATTCTTTCCCTGGATGACCTGTCAATTGATGAGAGTGGGGTGTTAAAGTCACCCACCACCACTGTGTTTGGTGTTATCTGTGACCTTAGTTCTAATAGTGTTTGTTTGACGAATTTGGGAGCCCCCATGTTAGGTGCATATATGTTTAGGATTGTAATGTCCTCCTGTTGGAGTGTGCCCTTAATCAATATAAAGTGACCTTCCTTATCTTTCTTGACTAACGTCGGACTAAAGTCTACCCTGTCTGATATTAGGATAGCAACCCCTGCTTGTTTTCTAGGCCCATTTGCTTGAAACACCGTCTTCCAAACTTTCACCCTAAGATAATGTCTATCCTTTGTGGAAAGGTGAGTTTCTTGGAGACAACAAATTGTAGGATCCTGCTTTTTAACCCAGTCTGCAAATCTATGTCTTTTCGTTGGGGCATTGAGACCATTGATATTAAGAGATATTATTGAAAGGTGTGTATTTATGTTTGCCATTTTTGTGTGTGTGTGTGTGTTACTGGTTCTATCTGTGCTCTCTTCTGTTAACTGGTATTTGAGTATAGCTTGTTTTTTCTAGGTTCCTTATATGTGTGCTTTTTCTTTTGTTCAGCATGGAGGATTCTATCAAGTATTTTCTGTAGAGCTGGTTTTGTCTTCAAATACTCCTTTAACCTGCTTTTGTCATGGAATGTCTTTATTTCTCCATCTATTTGAATGGATAACTTTGCAGGATAAAGTAAACTTGGTTGACAGTTGTTATCTTTCAGAACTTGGAATATATCACTCCAAGCCCTTCTGGCTTTAAAAGTTTGTGTTGAATAATCTGCTGTAATCCTGATGGGCTTGCTTTTGTAGGTAACTTGATTTTTCTCTCTAACTGCTTTCAATAATTTTTCTTTGGTTTGTGTGTTTGGAAGTTTGATTATAATATGGCGAGGGGAGGTTCTTTCTGGGATTTGTCTGGCTGCGGTTCTAAAGGCTTCCTGTATCTGTATTGGCACCTCTTTCCCAATTTGGGGGAAATTTTCCTCTATGATTTTGTTGAAGATGCCTACTATGCCTCTGGAGTGGAGTTCTTCTCCTTCTACTATACCCTGAATTCTTATATTGGATCTTTTCATAGTGTCCCGAATATCTTGAAATTCCCACTCATACTTTTCTATAAGTTTGTCTTTCTCTTTGTTGGACTGCATTAGGTCTGCCACCTGGTCTTCTAGCTTAGATATTCTGTCCTCTCCCTCATCCATCCTACTGGTGAGATTTTCTACAGAGTTTTTTATTTCATTAACTGTGTTCTTCATTGCTAGTAATTCTGACTGGTTTTTCTTTATTATTTCTATTTCCCTATTTATGTCTTGTATTGCCTTCTTTATTTCATTAAATTGGTGTCCTGCCTCTTCTTTGATTCCTTTGATTTCCTCTTTGATTTCCTCTTTGATTTCTTCCTTGATTGTTTTCATGTGTTCTTTGACCTCTTTGAACATATTTATAATTATTCTTTTGAACTCTTTCTCAGGCATTTCCTCTAACTCTTTCTCTCTGGAGGACATTTCTGATGCATTAATACTTTTGGGTGGATTTATATCGTCTTGCTTTTAGGTGTTTCTTGTGTTATAATGTATATATTTTTGCATCTTGGATTAAGTTAATGCTTGGATTTTCTAGCTAGCTGTGTATTCTTAGCTGTATCAATTGATTTGATGTAATATATTTTCAGGGTAGGACCTTAAGGTATTAGGTGTGGCTCTTAAGACTCTCAGAGTATCTACAAAGATGTTCTTAGGGGTTGAGATTCCCTGCTATAGGAGTATTCAAGCAGGCTGAGTGTAATAAAATACAGGTAGATTCTAAAATTTAACTAACCACTGTACACATTCAATCAAAAACAGCCCCGAGTATGTATGCAAGAGTAGTTAGTATAATGACCAGATCTTCTATCAACAAAGAGGTTTAGATTTCTTGTCTGTTGAGGGATCCAAGTCAGCTTGTGACCAAGTGAGACCCTTCCCTGTTGCAATCCCAGTTACCTTGGGTGATTTTGGTCTCAGTCAAGTTGCTGCCTGGGTCATCGGGCTGCTGTTCTGATTTCTGGAGCTGGGCACTTGCTTTTCCTATGGGGCAAACCGAGCTGCTGCTGCTGCCTCTGCTGCTCCCATAGCTGCCACCACTGGAGCCACCACCGCTGCTGAAGCTGCCGCTGCCGTGACCACCGCCGCTGCTCCCCCCGAAGCCGCTGCTGCGGGATCTGCCGCCGCTGCTGCTCCTGGGTCCGCTGCTGCTGGGGCCGCTGGTACCGGTGCTGGAGCTGCTGCAGTTGCTGCCGAACTCTGTTCCTGCTTGGGTCCCGCTGTCAGCCCAAGTTGGCGTTGCCGGGTCCCGGGCTGCTGCTGTGTTCGCTGGAGCTGGGCTCAGGCGGTGGGGGAGGGGAGGGAGCCGCGGCCGCTCTGGTTGTCTCGCTGCTCCACGTGTTCTACCTCGCGGTCTTCTCCTCTGCTGCTCACTGCCGCTCTCCCCTCACGTTTCCCGAGTTGCGGAGAGCGCGGTGTGAGGGGAAAATCCCGCACCTGGCTTTTCCTGCGGCTCGAGCTGGTCTGGCGGTTTTCTGCTGCGCCACGGATGCGGCGTTTGGCCAAGCTGCCTGAGCCGCTGGAGCCGCTTTTCCCGCCTGTGCGGGCTCTGGATGCTCTATAACTCTTCTACTTCTCCGCTGCCGCCTCAATTTCCTATACACCTCACTTTTTAGTAAAAGCGTGTATTTTGCTGAGTTTTTTTGGTCTTTTTCCCCCCTAGGCTGCTTTGGCGTGGTACCTACACCGCCATCTTAACCGGACGATATGTTCTTTTTAGATGTGTGTGTATATGTGTTTATGTGTGCTCATTTTGCTTGCTAGTCATGTCATGCTTGTGACTGTAACTAAAGAGATGAGATGGATACAGGTGACATTCCTTTCTCTTCTAGAGTACCATTTCAAAGGAAATCAAAGACCTAAGCATAAAAATTAAAAAGGAAAAGTTAAATGTCTTCTACAGGGGTAAATTTGCCAGATATTTGTTCTACGTCAAGTTCACCTTACATAGAGGATTACTAAAAACAACAAAACTTCCTCTAAAGAAGTAACTTATAATTTGTCAGAGATTTTTTAAAAAAGATTGTAATGTCCTGTTACTAAAAGGAGGAGACTACTGATCTTACTTCTGCCAGCCTGCTTCAAGATAACAGCACAATTTTCCTTAGTTACTCCTAATAAAATCATTTCCAAGTGTGTTACTGGTATTAGTGATATAAAATTGTATTAAGACTGCTTTCTTTTTAGTAATAGGATTAATCAATTTGGTGTAATTTTTAATACCCTTATAAGAACGATAATTAATCACTTCTCGGCCTTTTGGCTAAGATCAAGTGTAGTATCTGTTCTTATCAGTTTAATATCTGATACATCCTCTATCTGAGGACAATATAGTAAAAGGAATTTTGGAGCTTGGAGTTGGAATAGGAACTTGCTCCGTCCACTCCACGCATTGACCTGGTATTGCAGTACCTCTAGGAAAGGTGCACCACCTCAGGGGAATTAAAAAAAAAAAAAAAGAAAGGTAATTAATGATGGGGTGAGATGAACTGATTGAAGGAACTGGGAAGGAATTTTTCAATGATTACTTGTTTAAAATGCCTTTTGAGTGGTAATTAGATCAGAATGTTAAAGTATATAAATAAAGGTGTGCGGATGTAAAAAAAAAAAAAAAAAAGAAAGAAATTTTCAGGTCAAACCTAAACCGCATGCCTAAAGTTAAAGGTTTTTAAACTGTTTACAAACTGTAAGAAACAAACAACAACAACAACAACAACAACAAAACCTAACTTTCAGGCTAAAATATGTTAGAATAGCTTGCTTAAGTTTTATCACATTTAAGTCATAGGTAAAACATAAAATTGTTTTATGTTAATAAAATTTCTGTGGTACATATAATCAATAGCTACCAAGTTTAAGCCAAAATCATTGGTTGTCAAGTAATGGTTCTTCTTTCAAAAACTTATCAAGGGTTATATTAATATTTACCTAGCTCAGAAAAGACCAAATTCTACTCTACTGTATGTAAAGTAAGTGTCTCAATTTTGGCACCATGATATCATTTTGTTAGATTTGGTTAACTTACATCCAAAAATTCTAGCTATACAGAACAGTCATCTTGATCTTGATGCTACTAAGGCTGCTAATGATTTATTTACTACAATTAAGTCTGTGTTGCCTGGTTGGGACTCTCGAAGTTCCTGGATAGGCAGCTTTGTAGCTGTGGGAGTTTGCCTTCTACTTCTGTTATGCCTATTGCCTCTTTTCTTAAAGTGTTTAATAAAGTCTATTGTATATGTTCACACAGAGGTCCGAGCTATGCATTATAGGACATGTTCTTGGCTCTCTCAGACTTTATCCTAGTTCTCCCTGAATTTTGTCCAGCTGGTGGCCAGAGATGAATATGAAGGGAGAAGGAGAATCTAAAGCAGAGAAACCTGCTGTGTCAGAAAGCACTGAGGATAAGGTAATCTCCATTGTAGTGGGCTAAGCAAACAATGGTACTTTACAACTTTTAAAATGATAGGTTTATCTAAACAGGTGGTCAGAGGCCAGAGGCCCCAGAAGTGGAGTATTTCTGGAATGTCCTTAAAATGGAGATTTCTCCAGGACCTTAGAAAAATTAATAATGCCACTGTACATATGGGAGTCCTACAACCAGGCCTCCCCACTCCAGTAGCAATTCCTATAGGATATTGTAAAATCATTATTGACCTAAAGGATTGCTTTTTTACAATTCCCTTACAACCTGAAGATCATCAGCATTTTGCATTTAGTTTACCTGTGGTAAATTTTAGAGGCCCTGAAGATAGTGGAGGCTACAATTCTGAGCCAAAGGGTCACTTTTATCTCTTATATAAAACCTCTTCTTCCGGTAATTTGTGCAACTGACTTTACACCCACTGGGGTGTTCTGGCAGGAAGGGCCCCTCTTCTGGGTCCATTTACCCTCCAAGAGTTAAAAACAGGGGATTTATATCCCATAAAAGGCTCTCCAAGAAATATCCTTCATCATGCCTTGTGTGTTCTAAACTTTTTAACCCTTGATACTCAGGGAAATTCAGCTGCTGATCGCTTTTGGCACACAAATACAAAAAATACCTTTGCCAAAGCCATGTGGAAAGATCCTTTAACTTTAAAATGGAATGGCCCAGACCCAGTACTCATTTGGGGCCGAGGATCAGTATGCTTGTTTGACACCAAAGAAAATGCTGCAAGATGGCTGTCAGAGAGACTTGTAAAACAAGCTGATTTTCCTCCAGTGACATCTCACATATCCAGGGAAGAAACACTTCCCTGAGAGAATCTCCTATTTTCCTAACAGGACAAAGCTGGAAGGACCTCTACTTATCTTAATCCTCTTACTCACAATCGGAGCCGTTATTATAAATAAAATCATGCCTTTTATACGTCAACAGATTAAAGCCATTAAGATGCAGCCTTTACAGGTCCATTTTCACTGACTGGAGCTGGTGTATAGAGGCGTTGCCACTGAAGACCCACCACCTGCAGTTGTCACTCTCCCTTGATCTTACATTCTGTACTTATTTACTATACTACTGTTCTCTACACCTCAGCTATCGCTGCAGTCTACCTATCATGGCCAAATAGCTATCCCTCCTACAGGAGCTATATGCATGTCGGCTCACAATGATGTGAGTGCAATATGGGCACGAATGTGGGTGAGGGAAAGCACTGCAGGAGAAGGTCCCTATCTGACCACTTCTGGATTATCTGAGAGAAAAATCTGGCTTACATGTTATCACTAAGGCCATGCCTTGCTCACTGGCCACATAGGCCCTGCCTCCCCTCCCCAAAAGGTACCAAGGGCCAAAGATTGTGGGAAAAAGACACCCCACAGGAGGAGTTGGGTCCCTACTCCCCCAGTTGGTTAATGCCCACTGCTGCAAAGCAGGCCTCCCCCTCTTTTTGTCTAAAAGAAGGGAGGAGATGTTGGGAGCTATGAACCAAACCTAAGCCATGTTAACAGAAACCACCATATAGCAAGTTAAGTTTCTACTTCCTCACCTAATATTCAACTACCAGAAACAAAGACTGCCATATAGCAAGTTAAGTTTATACTTCCTCACCTAATATTAAACTACCAGAAACAATGGGATTGTACACCTGGATAAACACTCCCCCATCCTGCTGGTAGCTGATGAAAAAACAAATGCATTGCGGTTTAACCAGTAACTCTGTGATCTTTGCCGTAACCATTTCCCCTTCCCCCTAAAGCTCCTTGCCCTGACCATGTCTCCTTTCCCTATAAACCTATATAAACCTATGTGGAAAAAATAAAATCTTGAGGCCTTGACAAACACCTGGCATGGTCTCCTTCTTGTGTCTGTTTGCCTTTTTTCACTCAGGTTATCTTCTTCTTGGGTCCTTGTTCAACTCCCCGCTGGCTGGGGCAAGGCGAGATTCCAACCCTCTCCCACAGACATTGAGACAGAACTCTTAACTTGTTTAATAATTATATTTCCAAGTGTTAATGACCAAGTCACTGAGAAAATCATTCTTTGATTATAAAACTGGCAAGGCATTCGAAGGCATTTACATCTAGTGGGAAATTACTATAACAAGTTTTCTATTGTAAATGCATAAGAAAATGGAGGTGTAAATGATAACATTTTCTACATTTTACAGCTATTTTCACACTGCTGGACAAACACCTTGCCAAAAGCAGCTTATGGGAGGAAAGGTGTGTTTCTTTTTAATGTATATATATTTTTTTTATTGACAACTTCTATATTTACAGACAACAAGCCATGGTATATCCTTCCCCTTGCCCACTTTCCCCTTCATAACACTGCTTTCCATCATATCCCTTCCCTCTCTCCACTAGTCTCTCTTTCAATTTGATATCATCATCTTTTTCTACTATTATGAGGATCTTGTGTAGGTATTGGATATTAAGGCCAAATTCTGTCTAGACAGTGAGGAAAGGTTTCTTTATTTCTTTTTTTTTTTTTTTTCTCAGGCTGAAAGAATCCAGAGGAGTTCCATCATGGTGGAAGAAGCTGGCTCACTACCATAGATCCATATCAGCCAGAAAATACAAATGGGAAAAGCTCCAACTTAGCTCTCTACATAACCAGTAAGGATGGACTAAAAGATCTGCCCCCCAATGACATTGCCCCCAGCAAGTTGATAAGGACTTAATTAGGAAGTTTACCCTTAACCAAAAGTCCCTGAAGTTATGAGGGACATACATTCATATTCAATCCCCCACATTTCACTCCTGCCCCCATAGACTTAGGACTATCTCACAATGTGAATCTCACTAGGTCTAACTATAAAGGTCCCCATCATCTTTATCAACTTTAGTAGTATTCAAAGTTTCCAAAACTCATCTGGGATTTAAAACTATCTTTTAACAGCGAGCCCTATAAAATCCAACAAAGAATGACACAAAGTTAACATTTTCATCAAAAAACGGCATAACAAGGAGAGACTGGAGTAATACATTATTAATACCTAGCAGGGAAACATCAAACGTCTACAGTTCCAAGTCCAAATATCCATAACCAGTGACAAAAGCATCTGTATTCTGTAAGGGTCAAGAGTGAACAAGACCACAGAGACCACTCTGAGGCAAAGATGGAAGATTTATTGGTAGGGGGGAGGCTACATGAGCTGCCAGGAATGACTTTCAAGATCAAAGCAGTCAACTTTGAGATTACAGAGAGTGTGCTATATAGAGCTCTTCAGTTGGGCAAGGTGAAGAAGGGAAGGAACTACTTTGTTCTTTACATTGGCCTTAGGGTGTGAGACCAGAACAATGACCTGACCAAAGAGATAAGGGGCCAAGATAAGGGGCAGAAAACCTAGACATGGGACATTGGTAGGCAAGGAAGGGATAATGACTAGGTGGTTTCTTGAGGAATGTGGATGATGCACTTCCTTATGTTTCTGTTACCCTACTGCTGTAACTCCAGGTTGTCCTGACCTAACATTCCAGCCTATTGATAATGATAAGAGACATAGGTTAACTTTTACATTGACGATAAGGGTGATGAGTTCTTATGGGAGAGGCTGGATAATGCAGAGGATGGGTCTATCTCCAGGGCAGGTGACAAGGAGGCAGTTTCATAGTGGCTAGAGGTGGTAGAGTAGTGAGACTGATATCGCCAGTGTAGCATGTTGTTAAGATTTGGTCCTGAATAAAACAGAAACTTCTCTCATACCACCCCTGTATGGATCTGGCTTCAGGGCAGTCGCTGGCAGACACCTGTTATGTAGAAGTTGAGGGAGATGGGCTCTGTGCACTCGGTGAGAATGCAGAAGGCAAAGTAAAGGATCCTAATATTCTTGTCAACAGCTATGACATCAAAATGCTAGGTGTAAAGGGAGGATGAGCATTCAGATGCCAGGGATAGAGGGCTTGGGGCAAGAGGAGGCAGAGGAACATTTGAGGATTGGTAAGAGTAGGAACAGAAGAGAGTTTAAATTTGAGAGTGTCTGTTAGGGTGGGAGTATACTTATCCTTGGATGAGAAAGGGTAAGGGCTAAGGAAAGAAGGGACCCATGGAATACCTTTGATTCTGGCTAAGGCAAGTGGGTGGAGCTGAAGTGAGAGTAGATGAGGTTAATATGTGACAGGCAGAAGCAGAAGGCATGAGTTAATGTTAGAGTCTAGTACTGTAAGTCAGCATCAAACAGACAGAGGAGCCTATTAGTCAAAATCATTGTTTATTTATTTTATTTTAAAGTTTTATTATTTTTTTTATTAATCAGTTTTGTATCCAGCAAATACAGTCAGTTTGGTACTATTCTTAGGCTGATCCATGACCTACTCCTTCCCCTTGGCCCCTCCTTGTTGAGGTATATTGGTCATGCATTGTGGAGTTAGCCCACAATTATGAATAGGATAAATGTCTGTGCATGTTATGACCCAACATGTGACTCTGACATTCTTCCTGCCCCCTCTTCTGCAAAATTTTCCTGAGCCATGTTGGCTTCATTTTTGGTCTGCTTCAGTGGTGAGGTGTTGGGGGCCTCTGGGTCTCTGGCTCTCTGATTTGGTAGGAGTTGATTTTTCTCTGTGTTGGTCTCCTTCACCCTTGTGCTGGTACCCAGTTCACCAGGAAAACAGCACCCTTGCTTGTTTCACCAATTTTTCTTAGTTTCAGCTGGGTCCCTTTTGAGGTGTGATGGGGTGGCTCTCTCCTTAGGATCTGCATCTATCTGAAAAAGAGAAGCAGATTCTCCAATGGACAGTAAGTTAGCACCAGGACAAATGAGATAACCCTTACATTTTTTATAGAGAATTTAATAGGTTAGGCCCTCTTGTAGCCCATTACTGATGGTAGCTTGATATTGGAGAGTGGGCTTATGTTTGGATATGGTTCTGAGTTGTTTCTCAGCTCCAGCTATGGGTCTTGTACCACTGAGGGGATCAGTTAGCCAAATAAAGAGAAGTTGGTTCCCCACCATGGCTGTGTGCCACTATTGAACTTGTGTGGGCATCACAACAGGTTATTTGCTGCTCAGTAGGTTAGACCATGAGTTGCTTGGACAGATATTGGTCATTTCCCCCCAGTTGCCCATGTAGTACCTTCTGGCACTAGACGTCCTGGCTGTCTTCCATCTTCCACCCATGCCATTCCATTTTATGTGTCAACCACACAAGGTGTCTTCAGCAGTAGTCATTGTTTATTTTGTAGTTATATTTTTCTCATTAGGTGATTAAGACCATACAGGCCACCAGAATTAACTATATTTTTGAGGTCAATAATGGTGCTGTAGGAAAGACTTTCAGGGACCTGTCATCTGCTAGGATAAGGCAAGGCTGTGCTATCCAAGTGGCCCTCCCTCTTTTGGGAAGTTTGGAGGACTGACTTTCTTCTGATGTGACTCATCTGTTGTAGATACACTGACTTGGAATTCATTTCTTGATCTCCACATCCTCTCTGATCAAGAAGTTCAAGTGTCCCATCTTCTCCTGTGGCCTTCTGACCTGGGGGCAGGAAACAAAATATTGGTTATTCTTTTAACTCCAATGTTTTCAATTGATTTGGGGCTTGTATATATGTTTATTTATCACTCAGAAAGACTGTGTATATTTGATTAGCAAAACAGATTAGTAAAAAAGGGTGTAGAACATATCTGGTCAGCAATACAGATCTGGTTAGAGAATGACACAATAGTTTAAAATCATTCAGATTAATATTTCAGTTTAGTTGTCAGGTGATAGTGTAAGCTATATCTGGGACATATAAAGCATACACATTTTATCCTTTAAGTATGTATCAGTTATAAATATAGGCAGAACATTTTAGTAGCCCTGAATATATATTTTATCAATAACTTTAAGGCAATTGATTTAATCCAGAAATTTTATGCCAGGAAAAAAGATAAGATAGTATAAAAACTTAGCATCTGTGTTTGAAAACATCTTTGGCTAGTCTGTATATCAATGTAAGCATCAATTACCCCCAAACTGGAAGTAGAACGACAATTTAAGATTATTTTCTTAAAGCAGAAAACATGTTTTAAGTATCAATATCTCTATAACCAATGAATTTAAGATACCAGAAATGAGACAATTAATTAAGTGAAACCTTGACTGAGGCTGATTATACATAGCTCAAGAATAAAATAAAACTTTGTCATTGTTGCATTAAGCAAGCCTGATTTTAACATGCATTAGAGACAATATGACAGACACAAAGTAATTTTTTAAATAAGTACCTGTTACCATTGTGCAATTTTAAAGCTTAACTAAAGAAATATTTATGACTGTTAAATGAAGCTTAGACAAACTATTAACATTGTTTGTATACAGTGGATTTTCTTAAGACATGGGGAGCTTTTTTAGTTTTTCTAAGAACAAAAGTCATAAGTCACTTTTTATAAGACTTAGATTATAATCTCAGTGATAATCATCTAGCAAAATCAGCTTGAATAAGACAGGAACCATCTTAAAATCACAGTTTTAGTCAGGTATGGTGATGCATGCTTATTGATAGCTAAACATCATGGACTTTACATAAACCAAATTATAATTCTGATATCTGGAAAAGTCTGGTATTAACAAAAAGTAGAGTTTACATACTTAAGGCACATGAAGGTATAGAGAGTAAACTATGAACAAAAGATCTGCTGACAGAATTTAATATAAACAAGAAATCTCTATTATGTAGTAACATTTTTGGCTTAAATATAAAGACATGAAAAAGTTTATAATTTTTAAAGTTCAGAAGTGGGATACCTTATATAATATATAAATATATATTTTAATGAGAATATTTAGCACTTTTAAAAGCTAAATAAGATGTCCATCTAATCTATAAGTCAGTTTCTGAAATTAATTTAGCTATATTTAACATGCCCAAAGAATAGAGGAAATGGGTTAAACTGCCATGGTCTAATAAAAAAAGGAGACAAGTCTCATTGAAAGGAGAGGAAATGAGCATGCCAGGACCACTCGCTATTGCAAACAATTTCCAAATGTATGTTACACTATGTGTATCTGGCTTTGCAAATAAGCATCTTTTTTTAACTGCTGAGCCCAAAAGAAGTATTTTATTTATTTATTTATTTATTTATTTATTTATTTATTTATTTATTTTGGTTTTTCGAGGTAGGGTCTCACTCTAGCCCAGGCTGACCTGGAATTCACTATGGAGTCTCAGGGTGGCCTCGAACTCACGGCAATCCTCCTACCTCTGCCTCCCGAGTGCTGGGATTAAAGGCGTGCGCCACCACGCCTGGCACCCAAAAGAAGTATTTTTAATCTCTTTCAAATTAATTTTATAGAACTATATTGAATTCCAAACATACCCAAAATTTTATAACACAATCTATAGCTGCTTGGACCTTAATCAACTCTGTAATTCTGTCTGTGTTACTTTGTTAAACTTGTTTAGTAATGACGCAAGTTAAATCCAAAGTATTAAGACTGATTGTTGAAGGAATTGAGGAATTATGCCTTAAATGACAACATAACTTTGTTTAGAACTTTTTAATATTTACCATGAAGTAAATAGTTTTTTTTTTTTTTTAATTTAAGGGTGTGACAGATAAATACTGTTTAATGTTTTAAATGTGGTCTATTTACCTTATAGGAAAAAAAGAGTAAATAGTCCCTCTGTGAGATTTTTTTTTTGAGGCAGGGTTTTAGATATAATAACCTTAGGAGAGCGTTGATTGGAGAGATGGCTTAGCAGTTAAGGCACTTGCCTACAAAGCCTAAGGACACAATTTCCATTTTCCAGTACCCACATAAGCCAGATGCATATGGCAGCACATGTATCTAGAGTTCATTTGCAGTGACTACAGGTCTGACATGGCCATTCTCCCTCTGTATCTGAATCTTTCTCTCTTTCTTAAATCAATCAATCAATTAACCAATCAATCAACCAATAAAATAACCTTAGAAAAGAATTAAATGTCAATGAGTCAATTTTAACCTTATGTTTAGTTAAAAGGTTGACAAATAGAGGAACGTAGTTAACTTGTTTGGGTACTCTAAATTCAGTCTTTCATGACATTATTATGACCAGATTAGCATCAATGAGTTTAAATTTACAACCTGAATACCTTAGCAACCTGCTACCAGCCAGGGCCATACTTTATTAGTCTATGTAAGCCTTAGGCTAATAGTCATTTTACATCTCAAGAAATCTGTAATCTGATTAAGTACTTTGTCTTTAGCTTTCTGATTACACTTACACATATCTTCATCTACATACTTTACTCATACCTTCATCTACATACTTTTACCTTACAATCCATGTAACCACTCTGAAACAACCTTTTTCATCAAACATTTAACGTCCAACTTTCCAACTTATAAAGTTTTTTTCTACAGTTTATTTTCTTTAGTCAGCTTATCTCATCACTACCAAAAAAAAAAACTTTTACTGTCCTTACCATAACACTTAATGTGACCATTTTTCCCTCAAAAAGCCTTTTGAAATAACTTTTTTAAAGAAAGAGTGGATTAGATTTGACCTATGATATTTACCCAAAATAAACATAAATTTTGAAACTTTTTTATAACTTTCTTGAAACACATTTTTAAAAAAAATATGAAAGCAGACTTGAACATTATTAGAAATTTTAGAAAAAGAAGTTTTTTTTTTTTTTTTGTTTTTACAAGTTAAGTGTTGATTACTTCTAAATTTAGACATAAATCTTGGGGCTGTTGTCTGTTACCAGTTCCATAGACACATAGAAAGATAAAGTAAAAATAAAAACAGGTACAAAATTCTTGTAAGAAGTTCCTATCTGTTTATAATGATTTGGCATTTTCTTATCATCATGCTGGTACCAGGATCCTTAGATTCCCTGTGTTTTCAGCTCCCTGGCTGTGCAAGGCAGAGAAGCTAAGAGACACCCAAATTCCAGGGACAGTTTTGGTCTTCCCTCAGGGCTACAAGGCAGCTTTCTAGATTCTGCCATTTTACAACTCTTTTAAGAGTAGGAGAATCTTGTATTTTTTATTTTTCTATGCTCTTAATTACTTTTAGTGTTTCTTCTGAGGGACATTCAACAGTAAAAAATGGTTTTGTCATCTAGTACAGTGGGCTTGGTGGAAAACATCCCCACAATTAAATAGCACTGCTCAAAGAATAAATCATTCTGTAGTCTAAGGGCTGTGATCCCCATATATACACAACTTCATTTTAAGTGCACTTTTCACATAGACTCTAGACAACCATTTTCCCTTCACACATTTATTCATTCATTTATTCAGAAGTTATGCTTCCCTGTTTTAAATTTTTATTCTATTTACAACTTTGGAGAGTAAAATCAAACCTTACCAGGCAAGGTGTCAGGAGAGGCTGAGGGAGCTGAAGGAGCTACAGGAGCTGTTGGGGTGAGGTGGCTATAAGGACCTGGTGAAAAAAGCAGGTAGAGCAGAGAGGAGGCTGTGCATAAAGAGTGAAAAATAGGTTATTTTGGACCATTTGCCTATACATTGGCAGATTTTTTTTTTTTTTTTTAATCAGTGAGAATTTGGAAATCAAAAGTATCATTCTCAGGCCATTTGTACCCATTGTCCAGTTTGGCCAATGGCCAAACAGAGTTTCAGAGTTTCAGAGAAAGATAAAATGCCATCCAAGAGTCATAGAGGCTTTAAGTTCTTAAGGAGACTGGGAACGAGCAAAACAAGGGTGAGAGGAAAATAAATCAGAGCTTAAGCTGGGTTTACATAGAACACCAATATGACCCCTGGCCTGTTAGGATGAATGGATCCTGCACCTGCCATGTGGGCAGAGGCTGTACAGGTCACAACTGTTGGCTTTTTAGCCTGTTCCTGGGCAAGGAGGGTAACTGCTCCTGATGGTGAAAGCAGATAGCTGTGGAAGATGAAAGCAGTTGGCAGTGAATGATGAGAGTTCAGGAGGGAGAGAAGGAAAGCAGAATGGAGAGGGGGTGTTCTGAGATGGTAATCAAACCAAAACGCACCCCTTAGGATACAGTAGACCAGAGAGCAAGGTGTTGAGAGTGTGTTTTTCTCAAGACCTGGGGTTGGGGCCTGATGGCTGAGGACACTTACTGAGAAGGAGGAAGGATAAAGGAAGAAGAGTGAGGCCAGCTGAAATGTGATGTAAGGGTCTGAGAATTGCTGAAGAAAGACTCCAGACTCAAATAGTATGTAAGAGCAAAGAGTGTTTATTCTGCAGAATCAGCCAACATATGGGCTTCAACCATTCATACAAAATGGCAACCTTGAGAGGAGCACTCAGGTCCCTTTTAAGCACTGCTAGAGGAATTTCAGGAGGGTTAGGTCATCTTCTAATGTGATTGGTTAAGCAAGCAGCAGGTACATTTGCACACCTTTGATTGGCTGTGGCCTAGATTTTACCATCCTTGGACATATTTAGACTGACTCAGCCCTGGAGCCCACTATCACAGGCAAGTCCATTTTTGGTCATAGTATTGCAGGAACTGACTCAAACCCCTTGGCAGCTATCTTCCCTGGCCACATGTCAGGGTCACTTTGATTAACAGACTTTATAGTTTTCCCAGAAGTCTTGCCTGGCTCTACAGGAACTGAAACTTAGGCCTAGCTATAAACTGAAGCACGTTTGATCCTCTCATTCCTCCCTTGAGATAGATTCCATCTCAAATCTTTGAGAGGGGTCTAGAGATTGATATTGGGACTTTAATGCCATAAATTGAACAGTAGATACATATTCTTTGACAAATCTTATGAATGTGGTAAGGATATAGGGTCCACAGATGAGGGTGAGTAGCAACAGCATCAGGGGCCCAGCCACCACTGAAAGGAGAGTAGTGAGAAAAGGGGACTAATTAAAAAAGGATTCATACCAATTTTTCAGATTTTTGCATCTTTTTTTTTCTATCTTGTAATCTTTTCATTATTAGAGACAATGATTCTGTGATGATTCCAGAAAGGTTGGCATAAACACAGCATTATTCTCCTAGGGCTAGACATATTCTGCCTTGATGAATAGGAGGTCTAGTCCATGCCTGTTCTGAAGGGTAACTTCAGCTAGTGAAGATAAGGAGGTCTCAAAATGTGAGATAGACTTTTCTAGCTCAGATAGATCAGCATGTATCACTAGGCTTATGGCCTTGTAATTTTTGTCTTGGAGAACCGGGATTGATTTGCCCACTCCAGTGGCCCTAGAAACACTGAGTCCTAGCAGGGCATGGACTAGGACTGCAGCTACTGAAACAATTTTGATTTTCCATTTGGAAGAGGGGAGAGTTATGTCTCCCTGACTTTACCTGCATAATAAAGGATCCTAGGAGTTAGCTGGACCAGCACAGTATCCATCGCTGTGGTTGAGAGTTATATGAACACACGGAGTCAACCCAGTAGAACAGGCTCACCAGGCAGTATCTGGAGAGATGAGGTACATCTCCTGATATGAAACTCTTTGGGTGGTATGACATGGGTGTCTATGGGTATGGGGGGCAGGTTTATGTACTCCTGTAATGCAAAGTCCATTAGCTTCAACCAGTTTCACAGTTAACATCCTGACACCCAGGTGATGCCAGCAGCAGGCCCTATTATCCTCACAGGTAGTGTAATTTCTGAGGATGGCTATTTCCTTATAATAGGGAGGCCTTGCATCTAAGCAGTACCAGGAGAAATCAGTGAGTTTAGGCCTAGAGTTATTTATCACTTGATAGGTGGCCTGGAGTAAGTCTCAAGGTCCAGATCATGGTTGGGGCTCCTGACTTGGGGCAGGACCCCTAGATGGGATATAAGTCACCCTAGGCTTATTTGTTAGGTTAGGCCTTTCAGTAGGCATGGCCTCCTGTTCCTGTGGTGTCACTTTAATGGATGGTAGGATGGGGTTGGGGCCTAGTGGCATTTCAGGCCCTGAATTTATCTTTTGAGTTAGGAGCTGAATAGTGAAAAATATCCCCAAATCACTATTTGCTTTATAGAGGCATCGTGCCCATGTGTTTCCTGCTTCCCAGTTGGTGGCTTTTTTACATTTGGGGGTAAACTTAATAGTGATTGGATTACAGGTACTAAAAGCACATAGTCCACCGAGTCAGTTTGTCTAGAGGTTAGGCAGCAGTCCATATCCCCATCCTGGTGAGTCTGACCCTGGGCTCCATTTAACTATAATGAGGTCATTCTTAACTGGGGGGTGGGCAAGAGGTTGTTCCTGTTGACTCCCAGCCACATCTTGCACAAAAGAATGATTCTGCCCACCCCCCACACATTCGGTTTTCTGAGACTTGGATCTCCTGCCTCCCAGGCAGACATACAAGGGGATGTGTTGCACCACATTGTCCCCACTTGGGTGGTAGCAATTTTGGAGTTCAGCAAAGGTATCCCAATCCCCTTCAGTCAATGTGCACAAGTCAAATGTTATACCAGGGAATCAAGTTTCAATAGGTGCTGAATAGGACATGGAATTAACAATTGTCTCTGTAACTGAGTTAGTAACCACCCATGTGAGGCTATATGCCTCATGAGGGTTAGGTCCAGTGAGGGCCAAACCTGTACCAGAGATCAAGATCAGAATTTGTAAAGACTTAACTTCAGTGGGTCCAGTTGGTGGGACTGAATATTCCATCCTTCTGGAATCAAATCATCAGGAGGCCTCTCCCCTTGGTGCTGCAACTGTTGAGTGGTCTCTCACCCTGAAGGTTTGATGTGGGAGTGTTATATCCAGATTCTGACTCCATCAACCTTCATGGACATGGACTCCATCAACCTTCATGTGGGCATGGTCAAGATTACTGTGTGAGGGCCTTTCCAGCATGGTTCAAGAGTCTTATGATTGTGTCTCTTAATCCAGACTTCATCACCTTATTCAAATCAATGGGGGTTAAGAGGGGGAGCTGACTCATAGATCTGGCATATATCTGGCCAAGGCTGTTTGGAGGCCTTATGGAGAGCTTGTAGGGATTGCAGGAACTTCTGATGGTCAAATTCTGCAAATATCTCAGGTTGATAGGCAGAAGGGGAGGGGGCCTCCCATGTAGTATCTAAACGGGAGTTAGGGCTAGGGCATAAGGAAGGAGGGCTACCCAGTCACCACCAATTTCTAGGGTTAATTTAGTTAAGGTCTCCTTTAAGATCCGATTCCTTCTCTCTACCTGGCCTGAACTCTGGGGATGGTAGGCACAATCTGTCCTGTTTCCAGTCTGTCCCCATAATCTTAACAAGTGACTGTGTTACCTGAGATGTGAAGGCAGGTCTATTATCAGATCCCAACAATGAAGGCAGTCCATACCTGGGAATAATTTCTTCTAGCAGCTTCTTAGCCACTATGGTGGTGGTTTCTTTCTTGGTGGGGAATGCCTCCACCCAGTCTGAAAGGGTGTATACAAGAACTAAAAGGTACTTGCATCCATATAAACACAGTTTGACTTCGGTGTAATCTATTTCCCAGTTTGCATCTGATCTCTGTCCGTATACCCAGTTTCTTAGGGCCTTTTGTCTTACCATCAAGGGATTTACTGCTTTACAGGTAGGGCAGTGGGAAATGATCTCATTCACTAAGGGCCCTAGGTGAAAATTTTTGTAGTTAGCTTTTCTCAGCAGCTCCTTAAGTTTTCTAAGACCCAGATGGGTATTTTGATGAATTTGAAGAATGAGCTGTTTAGCAAATTCTGAAGGGAGAATTATTTGGCCCTCAGCTATATTGAGCCATCCTTCTTTTTGGCATTTGGTTAGGTCCTCTTATCTTTTGTGCTATAATGGGGGGAGCCCTTTTGGAACCATAGCCACCAGGTCTGTGGCTGTGAAGTCTAATGTAGCCTCTTTGGCAGCCTTATTGGCCAGTCTATTTCCTTTTTCTCTTTTCTCTTCCCCCTTTTGATGGCCTGGCCAATGGAAGATGACTATCTTGAGGGGCAGCCATACCATCTCTAATAAGGCTAGGATCTCATCTTTATTTTTGATGGTTTTTTCTTCTGCCATGAGCAGCCCCTTTTCCTTATAGATGAGTCCATGGACATGAGCTGTGGCAAAGGGATATTGGCTTGTACATGAAGATGTTTGCAATTTTGTCTTTGGCTATTTTAAGGGCCTGAGTCAGGGCAATTAGTTCAGCCCTCTGAGCTGAACTCCTGGGTGGTAGGGCACAGGCCCATGCTACAGACTCAAGAGTTACTACCACAGCACCCATATGCCTGACTCTGTCTTGCATGCAACTACTCTCATCTGTGTAGTAGTCCACCTCTGTATTCAGCCAGGGAATGTCTATCAGGTCCAGCCTCACGTTTTGGACTTGGCTCAACACTATTGAGCAGTCATGTGTAATATCCTGGTCTCGGTCTGGCAGTAAAGTGGTCAAATTGAGGGCTGATGTAGGATTGTATCAGAGGTGGGGTGGGTTCAGAAGCAGAGACTGGTAATGCACCAGTCAGTTATTAAAGGTTCATTGATCTGGAGGAGTCTTGAGAATCCTTTCGATAGCTTGTGTGGTAATTATGATCAATTCCTATCCCATAGTAATCTTGCCTGCATCCTTAACCAGCAATGAGATGGCTGCCAGATGTGCAGTCAGGCTGGCTATCCTTGCGTTACTGGGTTCTGCTTTTTGGACAGATAAGCTACTGGTCTTTTCCAAAGGCCTACAGTTTGAATCAGTACCTTCTTAACTATGCCTTTGTTTTCATCCACATACAGGTGGAAGGGCTTATAGATGTCTGGTAGGGCCAGTGCTTGGGCCTTAAGGAGTGCCTCCTTCAGCCGGTGGAAGGCTCTGTTCATGTCTGGAGTTGAGTCCAAGGCATTCTCCTGCCCCCTTGTGGCCTTATAGAGAGACTTAGCAATTTCCATGAATCCTGGAACCCAGAGTCTACAGAATCCTGCCTATCCCAAGAACTCACTAACTTGTTTTTGAGTCTTGGGAGTGGAGATACTGAGGATCATCTCTTTCTGGGCCTGAGACAGCAGGCGCTGGCCCCCCTTGAGCATGTACCATAGGTATATTACCTCCCTTTGGCAGAACTGTGCCCTTCACAGACACTCATTATCCCATCTGGTCCAATTTTCTGAGCAAGATACCAGTTGCCAAATGACAGGTTTCTTCATCTGGGGCAGCTGTTAGGAGGTCATCAACATTCTGTAGGAGGATTATTTAGGTGTGTGCCTGCTGGTACTCCCCCAGGTCTTCATGGAGTGCCTCATCAAAGATGGTGGGCAAGTTCTTAAATCCTTGTGGTAGCCTAGTCCAGGTCACCTGTACATTGAAACCATGCCCCGGGTCATTCCATTCAAAGGCAAACAAGGGATGGCTAGCTGAAGCCAGTGGAAGGCTAAAGAATGTGTCTTTAAGATCCAACACTGTATAGACATCTTACTCAGGTGGCAAGCTGCTCAGCATGGTGTATGGATTGGACACTATGGGATGAATGTCTTCTATTCTTTTATTAACTTCCTTTAAGTCCTGCACAGGTTGGTAGTCATTGGAGTGGGGATTTCTTATCAGCAGAAGAGGGGTGTTCCAGGCAGACATCCTAATACCCCTCGTTCTCAGAGTTGGTTTATCTGAGGTGTTATCCTTGTTTCCTGAGACATAGAGTACTGGTGGCCTCGGGCTGTACTAGCATCAGCTTTTAGTTGTACCAACATTGTAAGACTATGTTTAGCTAGCCTCATCTGATTTCTTTCTGTCAATACTCTTGGAATTTCCTCCCATAATTTTTCAAGTATGGTTCCTTGTTGGCAGTCAGAGAAGTGGAGCCTAGAGTTTGTATTCTTCCTCTAGAAACACAGTCAGAACTTGTATGGAACCATTTTCATTAAAGACCTGTACTCCCTTGGCGCTAAAATAGATTTGTGCCCCCATTTTGGTCAGGAGGTCTTGACCCAGGAGCAGGTATGGGCCCTGGGGGATGACCATAAATGAATAGGTTACTCATCCCATTCCCAACTCCACCTTTCTTCAGATAGTTTATGGATATTGGTTAGTTCCAGTGGCCCCCTGGACCCATGTTTTCTTGTTAGACAGGGTCCCCATAGGTTGTTTTAGGATTGAGTGTTGTACCCAGTGTCAACTAGGAACTCTACCGGCTTTCCCTCCACCTTTAGGGTTACCCATCATGGCTCATGTAGGGGATATGAGCCCTGATGCCCTTAGTTATTCAGTTCTTCTATCTCCAAAACTTTTGGTCCTTTCTGCCTCTGATTTTTGGGGCAGTCATTCTTCTAGTGACCTATTTCTTTGCAGTAAGTACACTGGTCTTTTTGGTGACAGGGTCATCCCTCCAATTTTTGAGGGGTTTGTTTGTCCTTCCCCCTTCCAGAGGCTATATCTCTTATCTCAGGAATCAGATCCTTTTCCCCCTATAGCCACCAGTAGTACTCTGCAAGTCCTTTTGTTTTTCTATTTCCTGGAGTCTCCCTATTGCTGTAGACCTTTTCTGCAATGGCTACAAATTCTTCCATTTGTTGACCCTCAAATCCATCCAGTTATTGGAGCTTTGTGCATATATATCATGCCACCTGGTTGACAAAAGCCATTTTTACAGCAAACAGATTTTCCTTTGCTTCAGGGTTAAGAGGCATGCAAATCTGGTAAGCCCCAAACAGTTGCTCTATGAAGGGCACTGTGCCTTCCTCCTTACCGTCTATGACTTGGCCTACTTTAGACAAATTTGTAGGCCTTCTGGTGGCCTCCCAGAGACCACCCATTAGAATCTGGTGGGAGAACTTCAGTTTTCCTTACCTGCAGGGTCATTAGGGTCCCAGTTCAGGTGAATCAAGAGAAAAGCTGCAACAATGTTGGCCTGGACTGCCATGGGCTGTCTGTTTGGACCTCAGAATGACTTTCTGGATGTGGTTAGCACCTGTTCTCTTTCCCCAGTCATGAAGAGCACCTGCAAAAACTGTTGGCAATCATCCTACATTGGTTAGTGGGAAATCATTATAGAATCTAATAGGCTTAACAGGACAGAGGCTTTCTCTGAGAACTTGGGATTTTGCATTTCCCAGTTATATAGGTCACTGGTGGAAAAAGGGATGTTGACCATACACTGTTGGCCCTCCTGATTGAGAGTGGAGGGAGTACTTGCTTGTAAAGGTAGTGTAATTGTTGTAGAGTCTGCCTGTCTCACGGTCCAGGCCAGTGTATGGGGAGGACTTACCATATTCCCTTTGTCCTACCATGGGTCCAGCTCAGCAGTGACCACTTGCAGTTCAGATTCCAGCACAGGGGTAGGTATATGATGAGGCGGGTAGAGGTCCTCCTCAGGAACAGAGGGGGTTAGGACTACCGGTTTGTGGTTCTTTGATGGCCCCAACTCCTTAACCAACGTGATTGTTGTAGCCAGTGGCAAAAAGGGTCTCAGCCAAGAGGGGGGCCTTTCCACAAGATATTGCCAAACAGTGATGTATGGGACCTTGTCAGGATGCCCAGGATTCCAATAGAGGATCTTTAACTTGGTAAACGGTGGGAAGGTGGAAGGTGCCTCCCTCTGGCCATCCCACATTGAAAGTCAGCTGATCATTCCTTCAAAAGATGGTTAGTTTTCCTTGCTATATTGTTAAACCCAGATTGTCTGCCAGGCATTGGAAATCTTTAAAGTGTGAATGGACTAGGTCCAGTGGTGTGGAACTCGCTGCCTGTCCCATAGTGTCTCACAAGAAAGTAGAATAGGATGAACAAGACACAAACACAGACACAGAAACAAACCTCCTAGGGAGTGAAAAGAAACCAAAATGATGCAGACAGCGGCCTATCCCACAAACAGACTCTGCCAGATGGACACGACCCATAGGCATCTATCAAAACCAGAGCTCCAACAGATGGGGGTAAGGAGCGTCCTTGGAACCCCCTGGTCCAGAGGTAATCATTGGTACATCTGCCTGACCTTCATGAGCCTCCAGATTGTTTCAGACACCAGATCTACCAGAAAAACAAGGAGAAGAGCAGAACAAAGACATGGAGTACAGAGGGGTGTCCAACTCACCCATTGGCAGAGAACCAATTGCTCCCCTAGAAACACTCCACTATCAAGTCTGGGGTGTCTCCAGAGATCCTGGATGAGCCCCCAAATGTAAGGGTCCAAGAATCGCTGAAGACAGACCCCAGACTAGTTTGCTTATAAACAATTAACATACTGGGTCTCCACATAGGGATTTTAATCCTGCAGCACTTTCTCCAGAAGCTATTTCCAAAAAATATAAACTATGCTGTATATCCAATGACTCTTTCCAGTGTTTGTTACACTCCATAGTACCAGGTGGGTGTCCAAATTTTTTATTCTAGTGAGGAATAATTTTTTGTTGTTGTTGTGGCAAGCCCAACAGACTGGCCTTTTTTAATGCAAGAGAACAAGAGTGAGACTGAGTAAGAGAGAGAGAGAGAGAGAGAGCGCCAGGGTCTCCACCCACTGTAATCAAACTCCAGATGTGTGCATCATCTTGTGTGCATGTGTGACCTGTGTACTTGCATAATGTTGTGCATCTGGCTTACATGGGATCTGGAGAGTCTAACATGGGTTCTTAGGCTTCACAGGCAAGTACCTTAACTGCTAAGCCACCTCATCCAGCCCAAGTGAGGAATAAATCTTAACCTTGAAGTGTAGCATACTCCTTTAGCATACTCCTTCCTTCAAGCCTTCTCCTTATGAAGGAATTTGTATTCCTATTAGTTAGAGTGCTTTGTGGACCACCCTAAGGGAATCATTTCTGTTGTTTCAATGGCCCATTCTTAATGATGGTAATCTGCTTAAAAATTGCAGTTCAAGTAATCTGAAACCAGGCTCTTTGCCAATAACATCAAATGCTTGAATTTTTCCTGTGATAAACCATACATCATTTATATCTTTCTGTTTTATACCTTCTGCCAAGTATGCAACTTTTAAATTCAACCTGGACAAAACTCTCTTGGCATGGGTAGAATACAGCCAACCTTTCTGCCAGTAGCCCAATTCCAACAAAATTGTCTCTTTCTGCTTTAAAAGTTATGAGCTAAACTTTCATAGCCCATGATTCTCTCTCAATTTAGAATTTTTCAAGCTATCATCAGAATATCCCATAAATCTCTGCTTACAACACTTCAAGGCTTCTCTAGTCAAAGTACCACCCTTTCACATTCCTCCACAAAACACATTACAAAAGAGAAAATTACACATGGTTAAATTCAGCCAACCAGAAACAGTTTATGGGAGGAAAGGATTTATGTTAGGTTTGAAGAATCCAGAGAAGCTGGGAATGGTGGTATATACTTTAAACCCAGCACTTGGAGGCAGAGGTAGGAGGATTGCCATGAGTTTGAGGCCAGCCTGAAACTACATAGTGAATTCTAGGTCTGCCTGGGTTACAGCAAGACCTTACCTCCAAAAAAGCAAAACTAACAACAACAATGACAAAAAAAATCTAATCTAGGGAAAACACTGAACATATAAGAAGAAGCTGGCTCACTTGCATAGATCAATAGCAGAGAGACATCACTAAACAGTCAGCAAAGATGAACAGCCAGAGTGCCAAACTGGCTCTTGTCAGACATGGCTCTCACCTCAAATGGAATAAGAGATACTTTATTGTAGAGCAAACTATGAATGACGATAGCCTGGGAACACAGGTTTAGGTTTCCCCAAATTCAATTTTCTAATGTATTAACAATGTAATGAAGATTTTATAGTTACAGAACAACAACAACAACAAAAAAAAAATCATAAGCCAAGGCACTTTTTAAATACACTGGCTGACGACCCGGTAGGCAGGTTATAGCAAAGCAAGGAAAACTTCACCATAGACCTTGGATGCTATCTATCTGATCACAATCTTAGCTCCTGGGTGGTTAGGAGCTGGGGTCTGTTCTTGCATTCCCAAAAGGTTGTACCTAATCAACTGATAGTCACGTGAATATTAGGTCAGACACAGAGGTGGACAATAAATGACTATTGAGGGGCTAAAGAAAGCCCAATATAATTAGGCTTTGTTCTGGTAACATTCCATTTCTCTGTGACCACAGTAGTTTTATCAGTCCATTCAGCCAAGGTAGAAGCAGGTGCCTCAGATATAGTCCTTTTCTGGGAACTTGAGTTCACACTCTCTAAGCACCTATTAGGGATGGAGTAAAAGATCTTCCTTCAGTGTCATCTTCTCCAATGGTCTGTTGGAGACTTAAGTTGGAAGTTTTACCTTAACTAAAACTCTCTGAGGCCATTGGGAACATATATTCACATTCAAACCACAAGTGTACATTATAAAATTTATAAATAAAAAAGTTAAAAAACCAAAGAAGTAAGAGAAAATGAAGGTCAGAAGTTTTGAGCCCAGAGTAAGCCTGGACAAAGTTAAAACTTGGGTGAACTTTAATGTCATCCTAGTTAATTATTATTTATTCCTATCCCACATATATGCAAATACATTTGTTATCTCTTTTTTCATATTTAACAATATTCCATGTTTACTTAAATATTATTTTCGCATTAATCCTACCCCTGAAAGTCTATTTTCACTTCACTTTTTTTTGTGTAAAGAAGTGCTATCAACATTCACAGGAAATATTCAACATTTCTAGGAGTGATCATTACTTTTTGTCTTCCATAAATTCTCATACCACATTGATTAAATGTTGCACATGGTCATATCTCAAAATATGTGCCTTGTCCGTCCATTTAGCTCCATGTGTACTGCTATGACAAGCACCACTGAGATACCCTGGTAAGTAATTTTCCAAGCATTGGTATTCTGAACTGGGGTAGGGTTATTCACACTCCTAAATTACAAAACATTTATAAAATGCCAACATTTCTAGAATTAAAATTATAATTATTTCAATAATTCTGAGCTTTTCTAATATTGTTTAGTCTTCAGTGTTTACTTGATATAACAAATTAATGTTTTCTTTATGAGTTAATGAAAATATATTTCTATTTATTATTTCAATAAGCAGTAGATTATAAACATACACATATATTTAAATAGCTCAGTTGTTCTTAATATTAACCAATTCATATGGTTGTTTCAAGATTCAATGATTTTATTGTTGTGTTAAAAATGAGGTAAGAGGCCAGTGGCACATGGGCAGTGAAAGAAATCACCAAGCAAGACATAGAAAGACAGGAGAGTTTATTAGATACACTGGGGTACCACCACAGTGGGCATGGCAGTAAATAGATTCTGTACAGACTCATTCTAAAGGACTGCTTTTTTAGAGAAGGTTCTACATGGGCAATTAGACAGCTTTTCAATATTAAGGTATAGCTGTTTAGATCTTTTTGGTAGGACCCTACTGGATGGATAGGTAAACATCTCATTGTTTTGCTGAAGAATTAGCTTTAAAGTGTTAGTTCTTTCTATGTTGGCCTGGCTATCTATGTATGTGGCAGAAGTCACTAGAGATCAAATTCCTAAGGATCTAAGACTGCTCATTTAGAAGTGGAATTTGTGTCATGGCAGTTGTAGTGACTTGATGGTCTAAAGCACAGTCTTTTTAAAGTATCACATCATCTTTCTAAAAGTGTAAAAGAACACAGAAGATACTATAACAATGGTGAAAAAGGTAAGTATAGTCTCAGCCAGGAGTCAATAAATGAAGATAATCTAACTGAGTTATCTGAATTTAAGAATTAATAAATGAATCATATATTTCTAAAGACAAAAAGAAAATATGACACTATTGTCCAGTTATTCAATTGAAATGACATCATCATACAAAATATTGCAATAAGAATCTTTGGACTTTTTTGTTAAATGACAAAATTTTTTCTTTTATGGATGAATAGTAGTTCATTGGCATGATACATACATGCATAGTCCCATATTTATGTTATCTTTCTTTTTTGAATTTATTTTTATTAGTTATAGACATACTTAGTATATAAACAGCATATGTTGGTACCATCTTTTCCATCATCCTGCTCCTTTTCTGTAGGGGCTGTCCTCATTGGGGATACAGGACATCCCCATGGGGATTGTGTATCATTCATTGTGGGGGCAGCAGTCAGTTATGGGGGAGAAGCAATGTCTCTGTGCATAATGTCCCCACGTGTGGATCTAACAATCTTTCCTCCCCCACTTCAGCAAAATTCCTTGAGCTATGTTGGCTATATTTTAAGTCTACTTCAGTGATGGGCTCTTAGGATCCTCTGGAGCTCTGGTTTGGCAGGTGTTGAGAATCCTCAGTTTCTATCCCTTTCATCCTTGAGCTAGTTATCAGGTTCACTGAGAAGCAGCACTCTTGCCCATCTCCCCAATTCTTCTGTGGTTTCAGCTGGGGCAAGGCTGAAGTATAATGGGTTACTTATCTACTCTGGTCCCACTCTTATCTGAAAAAGGGAAGCATTTTCTCCAATGAAGAATGAATTCAGAACAGGTTAAGTGGGATAAGCATTATTAACATAGAGAAAATTTAATGGGTATAGGCCTTCTTATAGCCCAAGATTAGTGGGAGCTTGATATTGAAGATCAAAATCATTGTCTGGATATAATTTTGACTTGATTGGCTAACAAATCTGCTCAGTAGAAAGAAGCCCATATCTGGAACTGAGAATGTTTGTTATTGTTTACTGTTATCTATTCATCTTTACTTGAATCTTTTCATTAAATGCTCATAATATGACTCATTATAAGCAGCCACTTTTAGAAAGTAGCTCAGTGCCTGGGAAATAAAGCAATATCTTCTGAGGCTCAGGAGAAGGGTATTTAATTATGCCATACTTAAATTTCCATTATTTGCATGTAAAACAGACCATAGAAGTGTTCTGACTAAGAAATTAGTCATGGGGATAAAAAAAAAATTGAAAACAAGGATTACCCTCAAGCTGCAGGTTTTTAGCTATTTTGTTTCTTTTTGAGTGATTATTTGAAGCCAGTAGAATTCACTTTTTTGATAATGGAAATATAACTCTAACTGTCACTACAGTCAGCCAGACAAGTGAAGAGGCATCATAAACTGTAACAGTAGGAGCAGAGCATGTAGTAAAAGCAACTTCTAGAGCTGGGGAGATAATTCAATTAGTAAAATTCTTGTTTTACACACAGGTCTTGAGTTCAATCCCTAGTACACTCATAAGTGCTAGGTCTGATGGCACACATTTGTAATTTCAGTACTGGGGAGGCAGAGACAGACAGAGGCCTGTAGCTCATTGGGCAGCCACTTAATCCTACGGCCTCCCCATGTACACACGTATACCTAAACCTACACATGTGTGTGCCACCATATACATATAAACATTTACATTCACAGACACAAACACCCCATACATGTATAGATGCAAAACTAACAAACAAAAAAGTAGCTCTTAATGTTATGAGACACAGGATTTACTGAGATCCAAAACTTAATGCTAATAAAAAACCATTACTGATGACAAAAGTCTTGGCAATTCATCCAGCAGTACGAGCTTGTTTTGGGCTAGTAAGCTCAAAGTTTATGTCATCCCTACCAGTACTACACGGACTTCTATTTGGACTTTTTCACCACTTTAGCCCTTCATCTACAGGTAAAAATACTACTGTGAGAATTATTCCTCAAGGTGACATGGCCTCCATTCATTCATGGGGCTTCAATCCTTCCATTTGATTTAATTTCGGGAAAGAATTGAACCTAGAGCTTCACCCGTGCTAGGCACCCACTATACCACTCGATTAAGGTCCCAATCCGCATCTTAGTTTTTATTTTCATACAGGATCTCATTGAGTTGCCCAGGCTGATCTTTAATTCCTTATGTAGCCTGGGAAGTCCTTGATCTTTTGATCTTCCTCCTTTATTCTCCCAAATAGATTTCAGACTTAGACAACTAGGTCTAGCTCTTTTTTTTTGTTGTTGTTTGTTTGTTTTTATAAGTCATCTTAGAGTTTTTCTCATTTGCCCTGGAACTTTCTGCTTCTGCAAATCCAATAAAACTTCTACAGGCCTTCTGCCTGTATCATGTTTTGAAACGTTTGATCACTATCCAATACCACAGTATGACATAAATCAGTATATTCAGACTGGTACTTTTGACACTGATATCCATTGTGGTAACTGTATTTACCTTTGGTGATTATTGTCACTTAGCCCTTGCCATTCTAGGTTCAAAGTAGTCCTGTGGCATTTAGTTTCATCAATTCATTGGTGACAGTTCCCATCATAAGGTGTAGTCCATAGAGAAAGATTTTCTCAAACTTTTCAAGGGGGCTTTCTGGCATCCTTCACAATTTTATTCTTACACTTATCTGTGAAAAGCATGTCTCCTGAACTTTTATAGAGCTGTTGAGGTGATATTAAATTTTTAAAAATCCACTTAAATTATAGTCTCCATGTTTAATCCTTTCATCTAAAACCAAAGCATTGTTGGCATTTTTAGTTCACTTCCTCTAAGCCACTATTTATTACCACAGCAGGCAGTTAGAGGCTGTCAGAGTAGTTGAGGTACAATTTTAAATGAAGGTGTTCTGTTAGTCAGTTAGCTCACGGTTCTAGTTTTATTATTCTTCCCACACAAACCCCCTCAGCTAACAAGTTTCCACCTTCTCCCAATACATCATTTTAACAAAGGACAAACTGTATATCATGGAGTTCAACTCACTTTGTACTTTAAAAAGTTATGTGATACAAGTAAGCATTTGATTTTCAAGAGTGTTAGGTTACAGGAGATAAGTTTAAGTTTGGAAAATAGAGGACTCAGAGATAAATTGGAGCCAACATTTTATTTAATGGCAGGTGAGAGAATGGTGTTATCTATATTAAAGAGACCTTGGAACATTCAGTGAGGGGAGGGTGGTGGTTTTAAGGCTTTATTAGGGGAGGGGCAATCCTGCACGATGAGGGAAGGGCTTTGCAAGGAACTTAAAGGACTTGACAGGAGTAGTTGAGCACCTATATAACCCAAGCCTACATGATTAGGTGTATCTGCTAAGCTACTAGAATGTCAAGTCTTAGAAAGTCAAGTCTCCACCTGGGGTCACATGTGCTG
Organism: Jaculus jaculus; assembly: GCF_020740685.1. NCBI lineage: Eukaryota > Metazoa > Chordata > Mammalia > Rodentia > Dipodidae > Jaculus > Jaculus jaculus. Next base: position 100,076,912 of record NC_059108.1, on the reverse strand, counting down.
GCTGGGAAGAGGTGATATTTCCTCTTACAGCTCTGGGCTCATACAACTTGTTCTATTTCCATAACAATGAAATTCCCAAATCACAAACCTGGGCACTTTGGAGGAGCTACATGTTATAGCTGTGGGGAGGGAGAAAGGCAGCCAGCTTTCTTAAAATCTAACAATGCAAATACACAGAGAAGCCTTCAATGCATTTATTTCCTTCTTGAGCTAGGAATTTGAATCTCTAAGTTAAACCTTTTTTTTCACTACTCTATCCAACAATGCTACAAACAACCAGAAAACCTTATTACATTTGTTGATGTTTCAAAAATGTTTGAAAGTGTCTTATATAGAATCACCAACTCCTTGTAAGTAGTTGATAAGTAGTATTCTCACATATCTACTTTGCATATTTTTTCTTGTTGGATTATGCCATAGCCTATCACTTTTTTGTTAACTACTTGGAGAAGTACTTCCTGACTATAGTATTGGTATATCACTCAGGCTTTACATGCTCATCACCATCATGAAGGAAAGCTATTTATAACCTATAGATCTTAATTTAAGGGCATGAGATAAGCAGAACAGCACAGTGATATAGAGCAGAACAGCACAGTGATATAGAGGTCTGTGGTAATTAAAATGTTAACCCTCTGTCTTGGCTCCATGCACATAATTTAATGAGTTATTTGTAGTCTTGGGAATGCTAGAATATACAGGAAGGTGAATATTAACTAGAATGGGACATTTTGGTGGTGTTGTTGCCTGAGTCAGCAATGCTCCTATAAGTAACCTCAGTAAGTAAACTCATTGCCTTACCATGCTATACTTGGATAGAGTCCTTTCTTTGGTGGGTTGTTGGTGCCCTCTTTATCTGCGGTGAATGGACGCTTCTTTACATCACTCTAGGAAACATCACAAAAGATTACTTATCAATCTAAGATTAAATACTTGATTCTAGAAGCTCCAGAGCTGAAACAGAAAATTGTTTGAAATTTTGTTCCTCCAGGGACCAAACATTGTCACTCAGGAATTTCTAGAGAAAGAAGACCTACAGGACATACAGACACCAAAGCGCATCAGCCACCTGCAGCTCTGGAGAAGTCAGCAGTGCATTTTGAAGGCCTAAAAGTCACTCAGCTGATGGCAGAGAATTCAGCTCAAGTGCAAGACTGGTATTCTCAGTCTAAATCAGTGCAACCCAAGTATCACTTGCAGAACCTTTTATAGCTTTTAAAAGATTGTTATTTGGAGCTGGGACAAGGGCTCAGTGGATAAAGAACTTGTTGCACAAGTGCAAGGATCTTATTTCAGAAACCCAAAACACATAATAAATGTGGTAGGTTAAGCATCTGTAATCCCACTGCACCTATGCCAAAATGGAAGACAGAGATAGGCATCCCCAGAAGCTTGCAGGCCAACTCAGCTGCAAACAACCAAAAGTTCTATCTCAATCAAGGTGGAAGTTTAGGGTGGAATGTTATCTGACCTACACATACACGCTGCAGCATACATGCAACTGCAATCCAAAATACACAAAACTTATTCTGAAGAAAAAAATATATATATTGTTTGTTTGTTTGGGGTAGGGTCTCACTCTAGCCCAGGCTGACCTGGAATTCACTATGTAGTCTCAGAGTGGTCTCAAACTTACAGTGATCCTCCTACCTCTGCCTCCCAAGTGCAGGGACTAAAGGCATGTGCCACCATGCCCAGCTGAAAATATGGTTTTAGTCAAATACATGTAGAGAGAAATAAAATATAATTTATAAATCTCTTATTTTTAAATTTTGAAAAGGTGATACCATAATCAACATAAACTAGAATTATAGCCACACAGTTTTAAAAACCTTAGGTTTGCATGACTCCATTGTCTGTTTTTTGTATGTCATTTCAATATATGTGTGATTTTATTACCTCCATAGTACAGTTCAATTCCTGTCTCAATAGCCATTAAGAACTATCTCATAACCTTAAGTCAAATTGGTTCCTTACAAATTTGTCCACGAACCTTAAGTTCATTAAACATTAGCTCTAATAGATGTCAGCTAATGATAAGTTTAAACTGTTAATACATATACTCAGCCATAATATGTCCCATCATGATTCATTTAGAAAGATGCTTCAATGAATCACTGAGATTGACTAGTAAAAGCCTATCAATCTGGGTGATGGCTTGTGTTTGAGGACACATACGTTAGTTATCTCTGCCATCATCTGAATGATTTTCCTCTGTCTTGCTCTTTTCTTGGTGTTGAGCTGGTGCAATGTCATAATGCTCTGCTATGTCCTACCAAGATCCATCACTCACTGTTTCAGTCACATAGATATTATTATAGAGGAGCATGCTTATATGAATAGTACATACATTTGGTATTATTGCAGTACTACTGAAGTGAATCATCAAAAATTTTAAAACATTCATATTAAGGAGTTTTAATGTAAAATATCTTAGAATATGAACAAAGTATCTTTTGAAAATGGGCATCTGGTTATTTAGAAATATTTAACATTCCACCTTTTGTTATTAATATTCCAGATAAATTAGTGCAATTAATAGCATAGTTACTAAATCCATGTCATATGTTATAGTTACTTTTTTAACATAATGACTAAATGCAAGAGATTTAATCACTCTAATTCTTAGATATTAGATCATACTGTGCTCAGTTCGTTTGTGGAAAAAAATGGATAAAGTATATTTGAAATGTTTTTGATCTGAAAAAAAATCCAAATAGAATGTTTTTGGAAGTTAAAAGGAGCTAATTACTGGCACCTTTGAAGACTTATGGAAATAGGTTTTAAAGCTTGCCAGATAAGCAGCACCATGCCCAGGAGGGGGAGAAGAGAAATTATTCATAAAGTGGCATTTCACATCTATAAATCTTCCTTGGAAATTAACAGCTGTCTGGAGAAATTAAAAGGCTCTAAGGAAATGTGCCACAGATTATAAGCATTTTAGATTATGGGGCAAGATGTACAACAACTTTCATTTTAAATGAGGAAATTGTTTTGGAAAGGGATTAAAAGAGAGGAGATCAAGGCACACTGAATGTGTACCTCAGCTCTTACAGAAAATAGGTATTTAAAATTAAATTTAATACCATACTTTATGTTTACAATTACACATTAGGCTTTTATTTATGTCTATATTTATGTTAATATTCATACTCAGAGTAAAATATTTCCCACTGAAAAACAGGTAATGTAAAATTATGCTTTAAAAACTTGTAAATAATTCTTGGCAGTCTTGCAGACTGAGCAGGACAACAAAGGCATACAGGAAAATGTAAATATGGTGCAATGTCATAGGGAGATGAAGATGTGGGTCTCCTAGACTTAATGCAAGTAGCAACTGCCCCAGTGCTCTGGAGGATGGGTAGGAGCAGTGGGCATAGGTGGCCCTTCTCAGACAGAAAACAGAGGTAGACAAGCTTCCACTTTGGGCATTGCAACCTAGGAAACCATAGTTGGACAGAATTACCTCTAGAGTAATCAAAAAGATTTGATCATTTTTTGAAGCAATATCTTTAAATCATGGAAAAGTAATAAACTCTGTAGAATTTAGGGTACCAAGAACACCCAACTGTAAAAACAAAAGAGAACCAGAACTCACTGATAATTAGAGGCAACAGATGAAAACATCCTGATTCTAAAACTCTAGCTGAAGGAGGGCAAACCCACAAGGCTAAAATTTAGGGACAGTAGTGCTCTAGGATTAAGGTATAAGCAACTCTTAGAAAACACAGTCAAAGTAACAGGCATGTCTATATCCTCTTGGGGCAGCAGCAAGAAGTAGATTTCAGGGATGTACAAGCTGAAGATCAGAAATGAATCATTAATGAGAAATGGCAAATTCATCTCTACCATAGCCCTCAGGTACAGTAGTACTCCTTTAAACCAAAGGTGCTGCTGGGAATATTTCAGGGTTGGGTTATACTGGCATTGAGGGTAATGATAGTAACATCAGCCTCTTGCCTTGACTAACACTGATAATGAAGGCCCAGCAAGAGGAAAGGGCTATTCATTTCACTACACCCAGTGAAAATATCTTTCAAATGATACCCCTGAGCACCTCTCTTTCAACACTTATGCTTTCATCTGGGCTAAACATTTTCTTAATAAACCCCAACTCTGCTTAGTACTGATCTCCTGAGATTATTTTCTGCGAAGCAGTCAAGAATCTCTGCTTCACCTGCATGGAGGTCACTGAACAGATTCTCAGGCTGTGCCAGGTGGCCATATGGAGGTGTATCTCCAGTTCTCACATTGGCAATAAGACTTGAGCCAACAAACAAACTAGAAACAGACAAAAATAGAAAGAACTGCAGTGAAATAGTTGTCAGGCTTACAGTTGATTCTAAAATATTTTTTTACATTTTCCTTATTTATACCTCCTGTGAATAATGCTGATATCTGCATAATGGTTTCATTCAATGTATTTCCATTCATTTGACAATCTAACTGTATACCTTTTATATATTGAGAAGAACATTCTAACATCACAGCACCAAATAAAAGGCACAGGGAATTAAATAGCACTACATTTGAGGTCTCCTTTGGAAAAATGAATGTTATTATTTTTAGTAAATGGCTGTGGAAGTGTTGCAAAGTAATGTTTAATGGGCTTAATAGCAACTTAGGCTGCAGGGTATGCTTTTTAAAAATTTATTGTGCACCAATACTTTTGGACTTGCTAATATGCAGATTCTAAGGCAGAATTAAGACATTTTGATCAGTACTTCACAATTCTAAAGAATTCTGTGATGATTGGGACACTACTTGTCTGTGGATTTCAGTTAGAATTACAATGATGTATCATATTGTGTGCTCTCAGTACTGAACAAACCACTGATGACCTGATATCTCTGCAAATTTACCACAAGAAGATGTACTACAATGAACCTATGGGAAAAACATGTTGCAATAAAGGTAAGAAATACATCTCTGAAGAGTTCCTCACTTTATATCATTATATAAATAATCCTTTGCTCTAGTTTTGAACAGTCACTTTAACATGAGCTAATATGAATAAATTTTGGCAAAGCTTCTAAAAAACTGGGAAGATGAATATAACATGCCAAATAACTCATATAAATGTTCAGGTGATAGATTTGGTAATTCATTTGGAAATAGTATTAAATAAGAAGATTGTATCAACAAAATTCTCATTATTTTACTTCATTAAGTAGTATTCAATATTTTTAAACTTAGTCATTTGACAAAATTCTAAATTTTAGGTGAATGAAGCACAATAAATGAACCTTTGCCTGAATTATGTTCACTTTCTAGTTGAGAAATGAAGCCTGCAGGGATAATTGATTCATTGATTTTATTTTGTATTGTTTTTACCTCAGATTGTAAAATAGTCACACATACCTGAAATAAGAAATACTACTTTAAGAATATTCTTCATTCAAGAAATGAAATAAGAACAAATTAGTCACCTATTCTATATTTTCTTCCTTCTGATCACACCTTGCATTTTTCTGTGCTATTTTTAAAAGACAATTTTATTTTTCACTTTAACTGACTTTTGTTCTTCTTTATTCTAAAATATTTTTCTATTTTTCTCAAACTATGTACACATCATCCATAAAATTGATTTTTCTCAGCAGCTTATAATTTAATTTTACTTTTATTTTCATATATAAAAATATTTTATGCAGTATCACATATGTACAGACAAATGAATAGTATTTTGAAATAGAATTGATTTAATATTTTTCTTCTCTTTTTTATTAATAAATTTTGTATTTAGCAAATACAGTCAGTTTGGTACCATTATTATGCTCATCCGTGACCTACCCCCTCCCCATAGCCCCTCCTTGTTGAGGTATATGGGTCATGTATTGTGGAGTTAGCCCACAGTTATGGCTAGGAGAAGTGTCTCTGCATATCATGACCCAACATGTGGCTCTGACATTCTTTCCGCCCCCTCTTCTGCAAAATTTCCCTGAGCCATGTTGGGTTCCTTTTTGGTCTGCTTCTGGAGAATCAAACCTGGGACTTTTGCCTTTGTAGGCAAGCACCTTAACAGCTAAGCCATCTCTTCAGCCCTTGTTTCCTGCTTTTTGGTTTATATGGTAAGCATGTGCTAGTATTTGGACATTTGTTTGGATTACATTGAATATAGAAGTCATTACTTCATCAATGTGCTCTAGCTGTGGTATACTTTATAGCATCATATATCCAGCCAGGGATTATTTACATAATTATTGCATCCACAAAATTACTTTTAGAAAAAAATATATATACCACTTTTATCCTTCAAGAATGGTGATATCTTCATAACCTATATGCTTCAAATAATTTTATAATTTCTGAAGCTCTTGGAATTCTCTATAACATTAATCAGATAATTTAAATGGATCATGGAGTGACATGGCTAGAAGGTGGAAGAGAGTCAGCCCCCAGACAGTTAGCTCGTCTTGTGCCAGAAGGTGCTACATGAAAGACTGGGGGATAATGACCAATATCCATTAAAGCAATTCATGGTCTAAACTACTCAGCAGCAAATAACATAATGTAACACTCACACAAGTGAAATAATGGCAAACAGCCATGGTGGGAAACCAGCTGCTCTTGATTTTGCTAAGTGATCCACTCAGTGGAATGTATCCCAAAGCTGGAACTGGGAATCAAGTCAGAACCATATCCAAAATAAGCCCACTCTACATTACCAAGCTCCCACCAATCGTGTGCTATGTGAGGGCATATACCTATTAAATTTTCCCTAAAAAAAACAAAGGTTGTCCCATTCATCTGGCACTAACTTCACTCTGCATTAGAGAATTTACTTCTCTTTTTCAGATGGACACAGATTCTAAGGAAAGAACCAGCCCATCAAACCTCAAAAGAGCCCCAGCTGAAACTAAGAATAACTGGGGAAATGAGTAAGAGTGATTCTTTCTTGGTGAACCTGGTACCAACACAAGAGCGAAGAAGATCGACACAGAGAACACTCAACTCCTATCAAAATAGATATCCAGAGACACAGAGGCTCTCAAGACCTCATCACTGAAACAGATCTATAATTAACCCAACATGGCTCAGGCACATTTGTGGAAGAGAGGATGGAAAGAATGTCAGAGCCACATATTGGGTCATGATACATAGAGACATTGCCTCCTACCCATAACTTATGACTAACCCCACAATGCCTGACCCATATTCCCCAACCAGGAGGATCCCTGTGAAGGAGGGAGTACAGGGAGGAGGCTAACTAGGGTACCAACTTGACTGTATGCACTGAATACAAAACTAATTTACAAAAGTTTAAAAAAAATGTGTATTTGACATAGTGAAAAAAATTCACACTTCTGAATTCAGCTATCTAAAAATCATGAAATAAAATTCCACCTTTCATGCATATAGATAATTAAAACTTGCATATGGTTATTTTAAGGCATTCCAACATTCACTTGTGTTATTAAATGTCATATTCATTTCACCAGCAGTTTCATAGCATGCTACATTACACCTTGTTACCATCAAATAAATTATATAACATTGAGACTTTATTTTCCAATTTAATGAATAGTTCCTAGTCTAAAATGCTTAGATAAGTAAAATTCATGAGCCATCTTACTATTTAACCACTCAGAGCCTGAAATATGCAATGTACACTATGATTTCTCACATAAAGATTTTCCAGCAATTTCCAGATATTTTTGGTTATGGGATTCATTATTTCTGTAGAATATCTCTCAACAATATAGTGTTATAAAACAATTTTTAGACAGTGTGACAGGATATTTATAAGAAATAAGGTAACAATATTATAATCCTAAATGGTCACCTTAATAAATGTACATTTAGTTGAGTAAATTAAATAATTTGAGAATAAAGGATTCCCTGAACTTAAACTTTTTTGGCCCTACTTAGAAATTGTATGAGGTTTCATAAGTCTGAAGTCATTAGCTCTATCCTACCAGGTGGGTCATTCCTAGAGGACATTGTTCTGTTCTGTACACTCTGGAAGAAGAAAATAGTTAACTGATCAAAATAGAGGAATTAATATGATTAAATGGGATTGAAAACAGAACACAAAGAATCTTTAGGAAAACTTTCTCTAGTTTAATATCTGGTGAAAAGCACAATAAAGATACAAAACAAGGGGCTGGTGAGATGGCTTAGCGGTTAAGCGCTTGCCTGTGAAGCCTAAGGACCCCAGTTCGAGGCTCGGTTCCCCAGGTCCCACGTTAGCCAGATGCACAAGGGGGCGCACGCGTCTGGAGTTCGTTTGCAGAGGCTGGAAGCCCTGGCGCGCCCATTCTCTCTCTCTCCCTCTATCTGTCTTTCTCTCTGTGTCTGTCGCTCTCAAATAATAAAAAAATAAAAAATAAATAAAATTAATAAAAAAGATACAAAACAATTGATATTAGACTTTAGAAAAGTTGTCATATGAGCAAGATGATTCAATTTTTCAACTGAATTTATAATGATGTAATCAATTTCCATTAAATATGTAAAAACAGGGCTGGAGAGATAGCTTAGTAGTTCAGGCACTTACCAGCAAAGCCAAAGGACCTTAGTTTGATTTCCCAGGACCCATGTAAACCAGATTCACAAGGTGACACATGCATCTGGAGTGCATTTGCAGTGGCTGAAGGCCCTGACATACCCATTTGCTTTCTCTCTTTCTTTCTCTCTCTCTGCCTCTTTCTCTCCTTGCTCTCTCAAATAAATAAAATTGAACTAAAATAAATATCTAGTTAACAGCTCCAAAGTATAAAATGATACTTAAGAGTGGTATACATTTCCTTGGGACTTAAAGTACAAAAATAGATTGTCTACCATTTCTAACTTAGAGATATAAAAATAAAGAAAGTGTCAAATAAAATGTGGTCCAAAATATATACATATATCTAAATTTAGTATTTTAAGTTCTGTGATCTATTTTATGATGTATGAAAATGTGCATGAATTTTGAACAGAAGGAAACAAAATTGGCTCATAAACCAGCCAAATTTGCCCTACATTCATCTAATTTTATCAATGTATAAATGCTAGGACGATTAACAGTGCAAACCTAAACCACTCTAAGGGTTTGGGCTCTTGCCCAAATCACTCATTTCCTCCAGTAGGTCCACTTGGTCTTTTGTGAAAGATCAACTCATGTCCATGTCATTAAGTTTGAAGGTACCATTAAACTTAGTATTATTTGAAATGATGGATGACTGGCATATATCATAATTTATTGGCTCAAATAACTAGAGAAATTAGAGACTCTTATATATAGGTTGTTTGGACCAGTAGATAGGCATTTGGATAAACATGAAATGTGATCCTGCCAGTGAATATGAGTATGCTTGTTCCCAGAAAAAGTGTGCTTATTACCTCTACCACCTGCGCATATAAACAGTGTAATAGTATAACAGTATAATATATAGTATAGAGCATACACACACACACACACACACACACAAACATATATATATATATATATGATAGTATAAATATAGTCATGAAAATAAAGCAAAATTCAGAATCAATAAATACGTAGATTGATAAATTTGATGACATTTTAAATTTAAATGCACAATAAATAAAATAAATAATAAATAATGAAAATACCTCAGGAAAAGTCAAATGTAAACTTAAAATTGAGAGAATTATGAAATATATCATAGACCAGTTGGTGAAGACACTATATGCTGCCTACACAGAGCATGGAAAGACCAGGGTGGAATCCAGAAGAAAGCCAATACCCAGACAGTCAGCCTGTGTAGTGCTGGAAAGCATTATACCAGCTACTGGGGGTAGGTGGCCAACAAAAGTCTGAGCAACCAGCGGTCTAAGCTACTCAGAAGCAAACATGATGACAGGATGAACATGCCAATGCAATAGTAGCGCACAGCCTTGTTGGGTAACCAATACCTTTCTGATTGGCTAAGAGATCCACTCAGTGGAAAGGAACCCATATCTGGAACTGGGAAGCAGGTCTGAATCTTATTCAGACAATGATTTTGCTCTCCATTATCAAGCTCCCACTAATCTTGGGCTAAAAGAAAAACTACATCAATCAAATCTTCTCTAAATTAATAATGCTTATTCCATTTAAACTGTGCTGAATTCACTCTCTGTTGGAGAATCTCAGATGGCAGCAAGATCTGAGGAGATAATCTAACCCTCACACTTCAGCTTAGCCCCAACTAAAACCACAGAGGAATGGAGGAGATAAGCAAGTGTGCTGAACCTGACAATCAGCAAGCACCAGGGTGAAGAACACAGGCCCTGAGTATACTCAGCACTTATCAAAGCAAAAATCTAGATGCTCCTGAGAGCTCATCACTAAAGTAGGTTTAAAACATACCCATCACAGCTCAGAGAATTTTGTGGAAGATGGGCAAAAAGATTATAAGAGCCACAGGTTGAGATATCATGTCCAGTGGCATTGCCTCTCCCCCAAAATTGACTGCAGTGGCTACTGGCCCTGACACACTCATTCTCACAAACTCTCCGTCTCTGTCTGTAATAAAAATTAATAAATAAATAGATTTTCTTAAAAAGAAAATCATGCATTCTAGATTTTTCTGAACATGAGGTAAGAGGCCCAATTTCTTTGAGCAACAGTGAAACATAGGACACAATGGCACTCAGAATAATGGATAACAAAATAAAGGACAGGGGCCCCTAAGAAAGTAGGACGAAATGAAGTGGACCCTAACAATGTCCCAGATTGTTTCATGGAAAAAATTTTCTTATAACTAGAAGAAAAGCAGAGCAGAAGACAGTGGTCTTTCTGGCGTGAAGAAATAGTATTAGAAGCCAAAGAAGCTTGAGTTACTTCACAAGCAACTTCATAAACATAGACTGGAGAATGAGGGCTGCATGTAGGAGAATGCCTCAATACTGGCAAACCTTCTCCCACCCAACATTTATTTGGGTAATAGTATATTTTGTGAACATATTAAGGTCATGGTGAAATCAATTAAGAGGATAAGGAACAAATGCTCAAGGAAGATCTGGGAGTGAATTCCCACATCTATAATCAAGCACTAGGGTGGCTCAGGAAGAAAGAGTGAAAGTTCATGACCATCCTAGGATAATTGCTTCCTACCAAAGCTGTGCATTAGAAGCAGAGACAGTGGGTTAAAAGTAACAGTATGCAAACATAAATCAAAGGAAACATGAGAAATATGTGTGTGGCTGTGTGTGAAAACCTTCACTTGAAATAAATATTTGTAGAAATAATAATGGACATTGTCATTGTACAAAGTCAATATAGCAAGAAGATATAATAATTACAAATGTGCATGTAGCGAATAGATCTTCAAAACCCTAAAATTCTATTAGATAACTATAAAATAAAAAGAAAAAATTAAGGAAATCAACTACTCAATGAAAGATCTTATTATTGTGTTCTCAACTGGCAGATAAAACTAGGAAATCGGTAAGAATAAAATATCATCAGACTGCATGACCAAATTGGTATTTATAGAACTTGTCACTAAAGCCTACTTGCAAAAACTCATGTAATATCCACCCTTGTGCGAACATGCATTACCACTAAAAAGCCTCAGTGGATATAAAAAAGAATGAAACTGTACAAACATTACAAAATCATTCAATAATAAATTAAGTTAATTCTATCACATTAATATGGATAATACTTACAAGATTATATATAATTGTACTTTAGCAACTAAGCAATTTTTCTATGCAAGAACATTTTTAATATTAATACAAAAACTTAATTAATAATATGAAAATATATCATTATGTAACTAAAAGTTACATAAGATATGAGTGCTACAAATGATAAAATGTTGGTTTTTTAAAATTTGTTTTTGTTTTATTTATTTATTTGAGAGGGACAGACAGAGAGAGAATGAGGCTGATAGAGAGAGAGAAGAGAGAATGGGCGCTCCAGGGCCTCCAGCCATTGCAAATGAACTCCAGATGTGTGCGCCCCCTTGTGCATCTGGCTAACGTGGGTCCTGGGGAATTGAGCCTCGAATCAGGATCCTTAGGCTTCACAGGCAAGTGCTCAACCACTAAGCCATCTCTCCAGCCCTAAAATGTTGTTTTAAAAGACCTAAATTGGGCTGGTGAGATGGCTTAGCAGTTAAGGTGTGTACATCTGCAAAGCCTAAGGACCCAAGTTTGATTCTCCAGGTCCCAGATAAGCCAGACACACATGGTGACACATGCAACTGGAGTTCATTTGCAGTCGTATGAGGCCTTGGCATGCCTATTCTCACTCTCTCTATTTCTCTCCCTCCCTCCCTCACTCTGTCTCAAATAAATAAATAAAATGTTTAAAAGACCTAAGTGGAGAAAAATTGATAGGTTGAGTAAATATTGACAGGTCAATTTTATTTATACTTTTAACATAATCCTAAACAAGTTCCTGTGGCCATGTCCAATAAATTGACAAGTTGACTGTAAAGTGTCATGGAAATGTAGGGTAGAACAAAACAATTTTGAAAATAAAATAAAGCAATAAATTTGGAAGGCCTACAACTTGATTTAAAAATACACTAAACTTTTTGTAGATTTCAGTGGAACAGTATGTTGACTTTTGGGTACATAATTATGTACTTTGTAAACATTTGAATATCCAAACTTGGATGTTTCTCAAGGCCAAACAATTCAGAATAATGACCTCTACGATTTCTATTTAGGAGGCCAATGTTTCTTCAATGCTTTTAATCTACTTACTGACTTAGTCATATATGTATCTTAAAATGTTTTTGTTTTGCTTTGTCTTGTTTTGTTTTTGAAATAGGGTCTCACTCTGGCCCAGGTTGACCTGAATTAATTATAATTCACCTCAGGGTGGCTTCAAACTCACAAAAATCTTCCTACCTCTGCCTCACGAGTGCTGGGATTAAAGGCATGCACCACCATGCCTGGCTTTTAAAATACTTTTAAAATAAGTTATACATTTATTGTATTTTCATAAATACAACTGGCATGGTGTATATTTTAATGGGAAGTTCAATTGAATATTTCATCTTGCCACCAGCTCTGAAAATTATACCACCAGTTTTCAGCAGCAAGGTTAATGTCATGATTGGATAACACAGTAAGTGGAATGTTATTGTAGGACTCTCCTGATTGATGACCTAAAGCTCACATAATTTGCATGATATGTCTCAAAGTTTGATTTGAATTATACACAGTGTGACATAGATAATGAAATCATTTGGCAATATAATTAGAATCTATGAGTAATGGGCATTGAGTAGTTACTTAAAGACCTTAATAATTTTTTGCATTTATTCCCATATGAAAGTGAAAGATTTAAATTTTCATTCACATTGAAAGAAATGTGCAAATATATTATGCTCTAGATCAGTCTTATGATTAAGAATCCATGAAGGGGGTTGGAAAGATGGCTGAGCAGTTAAGACACTGGCCTACAAAATCTAATGACCCAAGTTCAATTCTCTGCTACCTATGTAAAGAAAGATGCACAAGGTAGAATTTTTATGTGGAGTTTGTTTATAGTAGCAAGAGGCTATGGTGTCCCTATATGATTATGCTCCCCCTTTCTCTCTCTCAATCTTTCTCTCTCATTTTCTCTCTGTCTCCTTTAGCTTGCAAATAAGTAAAAACCTTTTTAAAAAATCCATAAAGGGGGCTAGAGAGATTGCTTAGTGGTTAAGGCACTTGCCTGCAAAGCCAATGGACCCAGGTTCAATTCTCCAGGACCCATGTAAGCCAGATATTCAAGGTTGCACATGAGTCTGGAGTTTGTTTGCAGTTCCCATAGGCCCTGGTGTGTTCATTCTCTCTCCCTCTCTATCTGCCTCTACTTCTTTCTCTCAAATAAATTAAATGAATAAAAATAATTTTTAAATAAAAAAATACTCAATTTATCAATATAAACAGTACTGGTATAACTACAGACATTCAGTGGAAAAATGCAGAGTCAGAATGGGCATCTTTAAATAAATTTAAGACTAGTGATTTGTGGGAAAATGGGAGATAGCTCAGCCATTAAAAGTGTTTAGTTGAAGCTGGGAATGATGGCACACACCTTTAATCCCAGCACTCAGGATGTAGAGGTAGGAGGATCACCATGAGTTTGAGGCCACTCTGAGATTACCTAGTGAATTCCAGGTCAGCCTGAGCTAGAGTGAGACCCTACCTTGAAAAACAAAAACAAAGAAACAAACAACAAAAAAAAGTGTTTGGTTGAAAATCCTGTTGGTCTAGGTTCCATTTCCCAGTACCTTTACAAAGCAATGCATCTGGTGTTCATTTGCACTGATAGGAGTCCCTTGAAAACCTATTCTTTCTCTTTCTCTCTCTCTTCCCTCACAAATACATAACTTAAAATTAAGAAAAGGATATTGAGTCATATTTATGTTATTCCATGGTTTATATTTTATTCTTATTTAAATAAAAAACATATCCTTGATATGATTCTTAGAAGAACTATATAGCATTTAAATAATCATGACAGAATTATCATCTATTTTCTATCCATTATAATAAAGTATATATGGATAAGGATTATTGATTGATTCCACATCTAAGGAATAAATATGATAAAACTCATGACTGACGTATGCTCTTCAAAAACAGCATTGAGTGATGGAGTGATTGGTTAGTGGTTAAGGTGTTTGCCTGCAAAGCCAAAGGTCCCAGGTTTGATTCCCCAGAACCCACATTAGCCAAATGCACAAAGTGGCACATGCATCTGGAGTTTGTTTACAGTGGCTGGAGGCCCTGGTACCCCATTTTTCTCTCTCTTTCAAATAAATAACAAAATTGTATCATATATATATATATATATATATATATATATATACACACACACACACACACACACACACACACACATACACACACATAAAAGAATAAAAGAAAAAAACAAAAACATTGGAAGCCTAAGGAATAAGACAGAAGACAAAAAAAAGGACATGATGGCTAAATCCAATACATTATAATGAAAAGAATCTCTGGCCTATAGTGGAAATAATACTAGGAAAGAACAACACTGTGATAGCCTGTAACAGTGATCTATGGATTATAGATTAACGTATTATTTCTATGGTAAGTTTACAGGGCTTTGTAATTATATTTGATTGTTAAAATCATTATAGAAACAGTCTTGGGAGCATACACAACAGCATTAGCAGGTAAAGAGAGTGACAGAGTAAATAAAATATGCCAAAGCAGTAAACATTCATGACTCTAAGGGAAAGCCACAGTGGGATGTTATGCACTATTATTCTTACCATATTTTAGTGACTATAAAAATGCTTTAAATGTACATTTAGAAAAATCAATTGTTATATATAAGGTATCACAGAACTCAGGGTATTTAAACAAATTAGAAAACAAACTTTATTCAAAGGAAAATGTATGAGGGAAGAAAATCAAAACCCAAATTTAAAAAAATAAGATGATATATTATGAAAATATGGGTAAAATATTTGAGAAAGTAATATATATTCATTTTTTCTATCTATATGACTGAACAGCAACCTGCAGGTTAATGCATAAAAGTGGTAGGGGGATAGAGTCATTTTTAATGTGTGATTTTTTTTTCAAATTTTAGTCCTTAAAAATAAATATGTAATATTTTCAAGTTCATTCAAAAAGACATTCAACTAGTCTACCTCAATGCCATCTCTCCTATTAAATGGGGTTTATGTGTAGGAACGTTAGTTTTTAATTGCAATCCTTATGTTAGCAATGCAAACTACATGAGCTTAGTGGTAGAAGGTGAAATATCAAAAAAAAAAAAGAAAGAAAGAAAGGTTCTCAAACTGTGGATAGAAATTGAATGAAAAATATTTCTTGAATTCCTTTAATTCATAAATATTATTATAATGAAGTTTCATTTAGAATTGGCATTCAGTAAAATAATAAGGTTAGACTTTTAAATAATGTCTAAATTCACTTAACAGAATTAGAGGAAAAAGTCCATATTTTGAACTTTTTAATCCAGTGTTTTTTCTCTTTGAAAAAATTTTTATTGACAAAATTCAAAGATCCTGTGGATAAAATTTTCTGTAAATATAAATCCAAGAATGGTAGTACATACCTCTAATTCCAGGACTTGAGACAAGAGGGGACCGGTTAAGGTCATCTTCAGATACATGAGTTCAAGAACTACTTGAGCTACAAGAGACCCTGTATCAAGGCAAGAAAAACAAACACACAAAAAGCAAACATAAAAATATTTATTAAGGGATGGAGAGATGGTTTAGTGGTTAAGCACTTGCCTGTGGAGCCTAAGGACACCAGTTTGAGGCTCGATTCCTTAGGACCCACGTTAGCCACATGCACAAGTGGATACATGCGTCTGCAGTTCGTTTGCAGTGGCTGGAGGCCCCGGCCCACCCATTCTCTCTCTCTCTCTCTCTTTCTCTTTCCCTCTCTTTCTCTCTCTCTCTGCCTCTTTCTTTCTCTGTCTGTTGCTCTCAAATAAACAAATAAAAATAAACAAAATTTTTTTAAAATATTTATTAAATTACTATTCTGAATAAATGCATATGTGTTATCATCTTTAGGAAAAATGCACTTTACCTTGTTTATAGTAGAATCTCATTAAAAATTATGAAAATAACCCCAAATAGTTAAAAAACAGAAAAATTAATAAAGATCAAGATATTACATTAATAAGAATGCCTGGCATCAATATCTATTAAAACAGTATAAAATTAGTCCTAAAATATACAATCCAATGAGAAGCGAATACACATTGCAGAAATAAACTCACCTATTTGAAATCAAGTATTTTCAAAAAAGGTGCCAAAACCACATGATGGGTAGAGGATATATTTCCATATACAGTGCTGGGAATACTGTAGAGCTACATGATGAAAGTGAAATTAGACCTTATCTCGCATGACATACAATTATCAACACAGGAAAGAGTTTTAATTCTTTTCATTCTCAAAACATTAAACTAAGGGCTATGGAGATGCTAAGTGGTTAAAGGTGCTTGCTTGAAAGCCTACTAAGCTGAGTTCAGTCCCCCTCAGCACTCATGTAAGCTGGATGTAAAGTGGTGCATGCATCTATGATCACAAAATGCTCATAACAATGGAAGGTGGAGCCAGAAAAACTTGGAAGCTTTTAGGCCAGGTAGCCTGTCACATGCAGAATGGAGCAAAACAACCAAGACCTTGTCTCAAAAAGATGGAAAGAGAAGACAGATGCTTTAAGGTTGTCATTCTGAGTGCCACATGTTGCCATGTGCACACACATAAATAAACAATAAATAAATAAATAAACTGCTATAAGAAAAAAATAAAAAGAAATGATCCCATGAGAAAGATCTGGTCAAAGACTGGTTTTATATGACACTAAAAACAGGCAACATGAATGAAAATACAGAAATATGACTACATCGAAAAATATAGGAAATGATCAAAAAAAGAAGACTATGTTTATAAACTAAACCAAGATATACATGAAACTTAAAGGACTTGGTAGTAAGAAGACAAATGGCCCAATTTAAAACTTGGCAAAGTTGCAGGACACACTAATACGCAAGTATCAGTAGCATTCCTATTAGTGCACTATCTGAAAAAGACATCAGGAAAACAATTCTATTTAACATACCTACAAAATAAATGAATTGTTCAGGAATCAGTTTAACCACAGAGATGAAAGATCCCTACAACAAAAATGATTACATATTTGTGGGTTCCTAGGTTCTTGCTTTGAGGGCCGGTTGTGGTCCCCAAAGGCTCCCAGACAACCAGGGTGGGTGAGCCCGTGAATGTAAAGGACTTTCTGGAGGAGTTTGGTGAACAGCTCTTTCAGTTTATTGTCAGTAAAATGGGTTTATAAGCATGTGAGGGTGGGGGCAGAGTCCTAAGTGGATTGGACTTATAAGGTTCCTATGGGAACATTCATTCCAGCATGTAGGCAAGGCAGGGGGTGGGGTGGGGGGAGAGTTGAGATGATCTAGGGTCTCAGGAGGATGGGCTGTGTGAAGGCTGATAAGGCGTTTCCTAGGCAACTTGCCAAAGGTTACAGGGGTATGGGCAGAGCCTAAGTTCAGGTGTGCTGGGCTTGGAGCGGGATAGGCCTCCTGTAGCCTAGGGGTCCTTAGCCATCTCTGGAAACTCAGACCCTCTCCTGAAGGCTCCAGCCTGTGCCTGGCAGTGCCTAACAACTCCCCCTTTGTTTTTATAATTGGGAAGTGTCATCCTGACTGAGATTTTTATAATTTACCATAGGTCCAGATACAGTTAGGTGGTGTACGAGGACCTGATTAGTGGCAACCTTAGAAATATTAGTTATTTGTTGTCGGAGAAATTGGATGAGACAAGGGGCTACAAGCAATAGGGCTTTTATAGTAATGAAGGGGCTAAGAAGAAGCCAAGTAACTGAATGGCTAGAGAACCAGGTGGTGGGGGTCTCAGGCTTGTAGTAGTCAAGAAGCTTAACATTTGATTTGTTAACAAAGAAAACAGTATTCTTGTCCCAAGACCATACATGCTCCAAAAGTTCAGCAGTAATGAAGTCTAAGGCTAGATCGTTTTGAAGTACCACATCCTCAAGAAAGTTCAATTGTCTCTGGAGAGATTCGAGGCTGTTGGTCACCCTCATAATAGGAGAAAAAGATGATGGCATCAAATTAAAAGAGAGACTAATGGAGAGAGGGAGAAGATATGACAGAGATCAGAGTTATGACAGAGAAAGTGGGGGAGTGGATGGCAATACCATGGTTTGTAGTCTGTAAGTATAGAAGTTTTCAATAAAAAAATTATATATACATACATACATATATGTGTGTGTGTGTGTGTGTGTGTGTGTGTGTGTGTGTAAAAAGAGAGGACAGGAGTGATGACTTAGCAGTTAAGGCACTTTCTTGCAAAGCCAAAGGACCCAGGTAAGCCAGATGCACAAGATGGTGCATACGTCTGGAGTTCATTTGCAGTGGCTGGAAGTCCTGGCATGCCCATTTTCTGTCTCTCTCTTTCTCTTTCTCTCTATCCCAAATAAATAAATAAAGAAGATAAGAAACCTAAAAAAAAAAAAAAAGGAAATTCAAATGGATAAGAAATACACTGAAAAAAGTCACTACCTACATTCAAAACTACAATGATATTATCTCTCACCCCAGTTAGAACAGCTGTTATCCACAAGATAATACAAGTACTGCCAAGGACATGAAAAAAGTAATTCAAACATAAAGTAAAAGGTAAGAAGTGCTCATGAAGATGTGAATAAAAGGGAACCTTTATATACCCTTGGAGAAAAATGTTCATTTGTATTGCTGTTATAGAAAACAATAGATGACTTATGATTTAGCAATCTGTCAACAGAGTAAAACAGAAGAGAGATGAGAAGAAACAGAGGGAAAAAGAGAGGGACATAATAGGAGGGTGCATATATGAACAGAGTATAGGGCTGAGAAAGAAAACAGATATAGAGACTAGAAATGCAGAGGCAGAGAAAGACAAAGAAATATATGCACCTATGTCATCCACACGAAAGAGTGCAAAAAGAATGTCACCAGAGCATTTATGTCCGTGTTCTTAGGATGTGGTGGCTGTCCAGTGGGAGAGGGGCTTTTGAGGATGTGGGCCAATGATCAAGGAAGGAGGCAGATGGATAGATCTCCCATGCAGCAAGGGAGCCCTTTGAAGGAAGGCTTTCATTTTGTTCAGTGGGGAGGGAGCTCTGAAATGAACACTGCTATCATTTCTGACATCATGAATCAAATTGGAAGATATTATAATAAGTGAAATATGGTAGGCACAGGAAGAGAAATACTATAATCTGACTTATACATGTAATCTTAAAATGTCCTCTGTATCATACCCTCTCCAGGCCTCTGTGACTCAAGATGTTCTCTCTTTTTTAAAAAATATTTTTTTGTTCATGTTTTATTCATTTATTTGAGAGTGACAGACACACAGAGAAAGACAGATAGAGGGAGAGAGAGAGAATAGGCGCGCCAGGACTTCCAGCCTCTGCAAACGAACTCCAGATGCGTGCGCCCCCTTGTGCATCTGGCTAACGTGGGACCTGGGGAACTGAGCCTCGAACCGGGGTCCTTAGGCTTCACAGGCAAGCGCTTAACCGCTAAGCCATCTCTCCAGCCCTCAAGATGTTCTCTCTAAGCATCTAATGAAGGTTCAACTTTTTAGTAAGTCTTTCAGGAAGTAGCATTTTATGGTACCATTTCCATTTGGGTCTGTTTTTTCTCCCCGTCCCACCCTTACCCTCCCTTCCCACCCCACCATCCCTATTGTCCAGTCCTTGATATGTTTATTAGATATGTTATCATCTTGGGAAGATTCAGGATAGGGGCCACAGATGTGTGAGACCATGTGATGATTATCTTTCTGTGATTGGGTGAGTTCACTGTGAATGATCTGTTCCAAGTTTGACCATTTTTCTTCAAATTTAATTGTGTCTTTTTCCTTACTGCTGGGTAGAATTGCATCATGTCGATATACCACATATTAGTTATCCATTTGTGACCTGGAGAGAGTATGATAAAGACTATCCTCAATCTTCTCCTGTTTCTGTCTCACACACCCCCTTCTTTCTCTTTTCTCTTTCTCTTATATTACCTATATTTTTCTTCCTTCTTTTCCCTTCACACTGACCTGTAACTCCCAGCACCAGTATGTGGGTAACATCCACAATGAGCTGTTGATCAGAAAGACTACAAGGTTTCTCAAAAGAAGACAGAAATCTGTCAGAGTACTTGATGGCTCACAAAAGGTTAATGGCAAGATCTTACTGCTGAAGACACCACATGCTGTTGGGATGGAACATAGAGTGACCTAGCTAGAAACTGGAAAAGAGCCAATCCCTAGACAGTTAGCTTATCTAGTGCCAGAAGGTGTTACATGAGTGACTAGGGGAAAATGACTAACATCTGTCTAAGCAACTCATGGTCTAAGCTACTCAGCAGCAATCAACCTGATGTGATGCTTGCACCAGTGCAATAATGGCACACAGCCATGGTAGGTTACCAACTGCTGATTTGGCTAACCGATCTGCTCAGTGGAATAGAACCCATACCTGGAATTGGGAAACAAGTCAGAACCATATCCAAAAATGAGCCCACTATCTAATATCAAGCTCCCACCAACAGTGGGTTACAAGAGGACCTACACCTATTAAATTCCCTCTAAAATAATAATGGGTATCCATGTATCTTCTACTGTCCTCACTCCCCATTGGAGAATTTGCTTTTCTTTTTGCAGATGAATGCAGAGCCTGAGGAGAGAATCAGCCCATTGCAGTTCACCAGGGCACCAGCTGAAGCCATAGAGTTAGTAGGGAAATGAGCAAGAGTGCTATTTTCTCGGTGAACCTGGTATCAGAACAAGGGTGATGGAGATATACACAGAAGACACTCAACTCCTACCAAATCAGATACCCTGAGACACAGAGACTCCCAAGGCCTTGCACTGAAATAGACCTAAAATGAACCCAACACGGCTCAGGGAAATTCACGGGAGAGGGGGTAGAAAGATTATTAGAGCCGTAAGTTGGGTCATTATGCACAGAGGCACTGCCTCTCCCCAATAACTGATGGCACCCCCACAATACAAGACCCCAAATCCCCATGGGGTAATGATAGGGAGAAGGATAACTATGGTACCATCATGGCTGTATACACACTATATACATAACTAAAAATTACAAATAATAAAAAGCAAAAAATATGTCCTGTTTATAGAAGCAGAGTGTGAAATAGTGGCAAGCAGGATCTGTGGGAGGATGGGGATTGGACAAATAGTCAAAGGTTGCAAACTTATAGCTAGAAAAGGTGACTTCAAAAGGTCTATGTATGCCACAGTGACAATAATTAATAAATCTACTATATATTTGAAAATCATCTGGAGCATATTTTAACCATTGTCAACACAGAACTGGTAAATATATACTATAATAGATATATAAATAATCTTTACTTAATCATTTCACAGTCTGTATGTATCTTAAAACATATATATATGATAAACATATAATTATTATGAATTAAACATTTTTATATCAGGGAAACAAAAATAAATTTAAATTGTGAAATTTGTATAAATATATAAGCAAGATTGAAATAACTTGGACTGTGATTTAAGATAGTTCCATTTCAGATTATCAAATGTGACAGATGTTAGGTGGGACCTTCAGGGAGGTTGGTGACCAGCAAGTCCACACATAGCCTCCAGTGACTTTGGCTTTTGTGCCCATTTATTATCCAGGATAATTGACCTAAAAGTAACACTCTCTAGGCCTAAAGCCAGAAAGTTCTGTTGCAGGTAAATGACTCAGTAGAAATAGCAACATTGGTTCTGAAGTTTTTTTTTAATCAGAAATTAATCTAATAAAATACAATTAGATGCACAACAATAGAGACATAGACACCAACCTTTGATAAGGGACTATTGCATTCACAACACTTCATAGAAGAGCATGTGAGGTAAATGATGCTGTAAAACATTGCAATGACATTATCCATTTGTACCATAAGAAGGAAAAATAGGGGAGAGGATATAAAAGAAATAATTTAGTATTTTCTGCTATTATAGACATGTTCAATAAGAGTAGATATTTCCCTTACATAAAGTTTCATTTATTGACAGAGAAAATGTTTCTTCTCATATAAAATTACATTTTTCCTTAGCTGGCAATTCTCAACTTGATTTCTTGGCATGTGATACATCAACATGTCAACCCTACTCATGCATTTACTATGTGATCATGCAGATTTCACTTGGTTTATGAACATTTGGTTTTGGTTAGCTCTATTTCTGGATTAAAAATTAGTCACATTAGTGTGGCTAGGTAGATGGCTCAGTATGTAAAAGTACTGACTTAGAAACCCTGCAGACTTACATTCAAATTGCCAGCACCAATGTAAAGTCTGAACAAAACAGAATATTTGTCTATAATCCCTTTGTGTCTACAGCAATGGGAGGTAGAGTCAGGAGAATCTTGAAGTTTGTAAGGCTAGTAGTTTGACTTCCCAGCATCAAAGCAACAAGAGAGACTGTTTCAAACAAAGGGAAGGAGAGCTGCAACACCCTGAGGTTACCTCTGATCTCCACATGCTCACTATGGCATATGCACATGCATGCAGCAGACACACACACACACACACACACACACACACACACACACGCACATACACCGATAATATAAGCACTTTGAAAGTGTTATTGTGACTTTTCCTTCTTTCTTAGTTTCCTTCTGCTTGTTTTTCATATTCTCTTATTTTCATTTTTAACCCTTCCTGCTTATGTTAAGGCTGGAGACCTAGGAAAGTTCTTGATGTGAATTAATACAAACTGGCCTCAAGCATTTGCAAACAAATTTCCATGGTTTTTGTGGGTTATAGATGTAGTCATCTTTACCAATGAGTTCTCTGCAGTCTCTCTGATGCATGAAGCTGTAATTCCTTGGTTTGCTTATTCAAAGCATTGCCATTCTACCAGGGCCAACCATATTTTCTAGACCCATTCTGCATCTATTTAGCCTTTCCTAGAATTGAGGAGATTCAAGTCTACTGTTTATGTGTATTTCTGTGATTCACAAATCTTTTGTCTTAGTTTTTTCTCTTAGACTTACTCCTTAAAATACAACACTTGGATACCTACTGTCTGGGCCTTGAGTTGTTATTGGGTATGTCAGCAGCTCAAGCTGGCCCAGGTTAAGAATTTCAGGTTAGTGAGATCATGCGACATTTGTCTCCCTGTGATTGTGTGAGTTCTCTGAGTATGATCTGTTTCAAATCTTTCCATTTCTCTATAAATTTCATTGTATTTTTTTTTCTTATTGCTGAGTAGAACTCCATTGTGTAAATGTACTACAACTTCATTATCCATTCATCCAACGATAGGCACCAGGGTTGATTCCAATTCTTATCTATAATGAATGAGCAGCTATAAACATGACTAGACTTAAAACTCACTCACCATGACTCAGGGAATTTTGTGGAAGAGGGGGTGAAAAGATTGTTAAGAGCCACAGATTGAGACATCATGCTCAGAGGCATTCTCTTCCACCCATAATAACAGACTTCTGCTCCCACAATGCATAACCCACAACCGCTTAGAGAATATCTGCAACCCCATTGGGAATGGGGACAGGGACAAGGGAAAGCAAGGTACCAACACATGATGCATCCATAGAAAATATGTTGTTAATAATAATAATAATAAATTTAAAAACTACAACACTTGACTTTGCCTTGGAAACTGAAAATGCTTACAATCACATTAAAATTTAATTCTCAGCTTTTGCTTCTAAAACTAAGATGGACAAGCAGAGGCCCAAGTTAATGTCATGTATATACCAAGAAAGTGAGAGATACTTTGATGAAAGAAAAAAATTAACATTTCAATAATATATCTCAAAGGTTGCCCTCTAACATGTTCTCAGCAAAAGCCACTGATTGATGCCTACCTTGGTGTGTCTATCTTTGATTTCAAGAAGGATATGTCAAACAGTAGTCACAACTCTTGCAGTTGCAGAAAATATACATTATACATTGTCACTATAATTTTCATTTTAATTTCTCATGAGATTGTTGGAATGCTTGTCCTGGTAAACTTAGAAAAACAATTTCCCATTGTGTTTTTACCTAGGCGTTGTACTATAACATGTAAGCCAATATCCTACATCATTATCTTGATGTTTAGCTTTCCTTTTGGAAATGTTCCAAATGGATTCTGTATAAAACAAATCACCTTCAATGATAAGTTTTATAAATGTTAATGGTCCATATAACTATAAACAAAAGTTTTTTTTTAATATTCCAGCAGAGGATTTTATAAATTTGTAGTAAATTAAACAAAATTTTAAATTCAACTTATATGGTAGCATCAAAGACTTATTAAGGCTCAAAAATTAAGCTTGTTAACTTGACTAAATTTACAGTTACTTACATGTAATTTGACTTGGCCATTGCAGCTTTATCCTTTATGACAACAGTGTCACAGATGATAACCTCTAATGTACATCAGAATACAATGTTGATCAAACTTGACAACAGATATTTGTTCTTGTGTTTGTCCTTTCCCTGTCACATTATTGATAGCAGTGGGTTAGTAAAATAGGGATATAAATGTTCCATCAATTAAACAAATCAGTAATTTAAAAGTTCCAAAAATTCTTATTTTTGGATAAATGAGAATATGATTATAAGTGATTTTGTAGGAGTTTTACCAATGATTTTTTTTTTTACTGGAGCTCAGAAAATTCTGTACAATAATGATGATTCTCTTTGCTCTCTGGCCCATGATGTCTTTGAAGCATATAAACTAGAAATAAGGCCAGGTGTCCATGTACAGAGCTGCCTTCTGAATGTTTGCAAACTCTTTGCCATGCTCCTCACCTGACTCTTCACTGCCAAGGTTCAAATTTTAAATTTATGGTACCATTGCCGTTTGGGTCCGGATGACTGTTTTCCACCCTTTGATTCCCTCCCCGCCCTCCCATCCATCTTATTGTCTAGTCCATGAGGTGCTTGCTGGGTATGTAAGGCATCTTGGGCAGATTCAGGTTAGGTGTTGCAGATGAGTGAGACTATGTGTCAATTTTTTTTCTATGATTGGGTAAGTTCGCTGAGAATGATCTGTTCCAGGTTCACCCATTTTTCCTCAAATTTCTTTATGTCGATTTTTCTTATTGCTGTATAGAATTCCATTGTGTAGATATACCACATCTTTGTTATCCATTCTTCTAATGATGGGCATCTGGGTTGATTCCAGCTTTTAGCTATTACAAATTGAGCTGCTACAAACATGGTTGAGCAAATCTCTCTGGCTTTTGGTTTGAAGGTTTTAGGGTACATGCCCAGTAATGGTATAACTGGGTCTGTTGGTATTTCTATAGTCAGCTTTTTCAGGAGTCTCCATATTGCTTTCCAAAGTGGTTGTACCATCCTGCATTCCCACCAACAGTGAATGAGTGTCCCTGCTTCTCCACATCCTCTCCAGCATTTATTTTCATTTGACCTTTTGATGTTGGCTATCCTTATTGGGGTAAGGTGGAATAGTTGTTTTAATTTGTTTTAATTTGCATTTCTCTGATGATTAGGGATGATGAACATTTTCTAAATGGCTGAACCTTCACTAGACCCTTACAGGAAACACCTGAACCACAAGACACTGGAGAGGGTAGGATAAAGACTGACCTAAATCTCCTACATCTTCCCTCCCTCCCTCTCTCCCTCTCCCCTCTATCTCTCTCCTCTCTAACTCTTGTATATTAGTTATCTTTTTCCTCAATTTCTTAGTGGACACTGACCTGTAACCCCCACTTCCAGCTTGGGGCTACCATCCACATTGAGCTTTTGATCAGAGAAACCTACAAGGTTTCCCAAAACAATGACAGGCTTCTGTCAGAGTACTTGATGACCCACCAAAGGCCAGTAGTAAGACCCTATTGCTGAAGACTCCATACGCAGCTGACACGTAAAATGGAATGACATGGCTGGAAGCCAGGAGAGAGTCAGTCCCCAGACAGTCAGTGTGTCTAGTGCCAGAAGGCGCTACATAGGTGATTGGGGGAAATGACCAAGATCTGTCCAAGCAACACATTGTTTAACCTAATTAGCAACAAATAACCGGATGTGATGCCCACACAAGTGCAATAGTGGTACACAGCCATGGTGAGGAATCAATTGCTCTTGATTTGGCTAACTGATCCACTCAGGGGTACTAGACCCTTAGCTGGAGCTGGGAAACAAGTCAGAACCATACCCAAACACAAGCCCACTCTACAATATCAAGCTACCATCAATCACGGGGTATAAGAGGGCCTACACCTATCAAATTGTCTATCAAAAAAGTAAGTGTTATCTCAATTTTCCGGGTGCTAACTTATTCTCCGTTGGAGAATCTGCTTCTCTTTTCCAGATAGATGCAGATCCTAAGAAGAGAGCTGCCCCAACATACCTCAAAAGGGGCCCAACTGAAACTAAGGACAACTGGTGAAATAAGTAAGGGTGATATTTTCCTGTGAACCGGATACCAGCACAAAGGGGAAGGAGATCAACGCAGAGAAAAATCAACTCCTACCAAATCAGAGAGCCAAAGCCTCAGAGGCCCCCAACACCTCAGCACTGAAGCAGACCAAAAATAAACCCAACATGGCTCAGGGAAATCTTGCGGAAGAGGGGGCAGAAAGAATGTCAGAGTTACATGTTGGGTCATGATTTGCAGAGACATTTATCATACTAATAACTGGGGGCTAACTCCACAATGCACGACCCATTTTCATTAACAAGGAGGGTCTAATGGGAGGGGGTAGATCACAGATGAGCCTAAATAATGGTACCAAACTGCCTGTATTCACTGAAAAGAAAACTAATAAATTAAATAAAAAAAAAAATTCTAAATTTATTTTTATACTTTGCTACTTGCTATCAGAGTTAAAAAAAAAACCATGGTTTGTGACATAGTGTTAGGGAAAGGTTCTATATGAAAATACCACAAAATATGAGTTCTGTATATGATCAATGAGCTAAACATATAGATCAACAAATTCACAAAGGTCATATTATGTATAGAAATATATGCTGATTTAAATATTGTTCAGTACTCACTTTGGCAGCACAAACATTAAATTGGAATGATACAGAGAAGATTAGCATGGCTCCTGCACAAGGGTGACACATAAATAACAAACTCTATCTTTGATTATTGTGAGATATTACATAATAACTCCAAATATTCCAATGAGTTTAATGTGTTCTGTCCATACTTATCTACCTACATTTCTATCTATTATCTATACATATAACATCTATTTGTCATCTATTGTATCAAATCCTATGAGCTGTGTCATGATTACTTCGTACAGTCTTATGTTATGCCTTAGATTTTCAATCAGAATTTTGACTCACTTGAATAGAACAAGAAGCCGATATCTGTACTGATTTGTATTTTTTGAAGCTTCTCTTCAAAAAATACAAGTAGGGACTGAAGATCAAATAAAAGAACCTCAGTTCAATATCTTATTCTCAACATTTGTCTCATTGCTCAAAGTTTATAAACATTCTACTTTTAAGACATTGCATTACTTTCTAAATTTATCATATGTATGACTGGTAAATATGATACTTATAAATTTATTTGTATTCATGTGCATTATATACATTAGGTTTTAGGTATGTACATTCAGTGTGTGTGTGGTGTGTGTGTGTGTGTGTGTGTGTGTGTATGTGTGTATGCCAGTACCTCTTGCTACTGCAAATGAATTCTGGATATATGTATCACTTTTTTTATCTGGCTTTATTTGAGTCCTGAGGAATTGAACCTGGGCCATCAAACTTTGGAAGCAAGTATCTATCCACATTATCTACTGAGGCATTCCCCCAACTACCTATATTAGATTTCCATTTTTATTTTTTATTTTTACTTTTTTATCTAATTTTTTTATTATTAATTAGTTTTGTACTCAGTGAATACATTCAAGTTGATACTACTGTTAGCATCCTCCCTATTATCCACCTTACCCTGGCCCCTCATTGTTGAGGTACATGGGTCGTGCATTGTGGGGTTAGCACATAGTTATGTGTAGGAGGAAATGTCTATCATGTGTATCATGACCCAACATGTGGCTCTGACATTCTTTCCACCCCCTCTTCTGCAAATTTCCCTGAGCCATGCTGGGTTCATTTTAGATCTGCTTCAGTGACATGGTATTGGGAGCCTCTGTGTCTTTGGATATCTGGTTTGGTAGGAGTTGATTGTTCTCTGTGTCAATCTCCTTCACCCTTGTGCTGGTACCATGTTCTCCAAGAAATCAGCACCCTTGCTTGTTTCACCAATTATTCTTAGTTTTAGGTGGGGCCATTTGAGGTATGATGGGGTGGTTCTCTCCTTAGGATCTGTGTCTATCTGAAAAAGAGAAGCAGATTCTCCGACAGAGAGTAAAGTCAGCACAAGATAAATAGGATAACTTTTTATTTACTTAGAGAGAATTTAATAGGTGTAGGCCTCTTCTAGCCCACAATTGGTGGTAGCTTGATAATGGAGAGTGAGCTCATTTTTTGTAAGTCATCAAGTACTCTGACAAAAATCTGTCATTATTTTAGGGAACCTTGTAGGTCTCTCTGATCAAAAGCTCATTGTGGATGATAGCCACCTGCTGGTACTGAGAGTTACAGGACAGTGCCCACAAAGAGAAGGAAGAAAAACATAAGTAATATAAAAGAGTTAGAGAAGAGAGAGAGAGAGAGAGAGAGAGAGAGAGAGAGAGACCGTAGAAGATTAAGGTCAGTCTTCATAGTACCCTCTCCAGGGCCTTGTGACTAAGGTGTTTCCTCGAAAGGCCTGGTCAAGGTCCAACTATTTTGTCTGCCTTTGAAGATGCAGAATTTTATGGTACCATTGCCATTTGGGTCCAGATTTTTATCCTCCACCCCCTCCCTTTCTCAAACTGTGTCACACAATAGGAGAACAGGGAGAGCTTCCTTACTTCTTCTATGAAGCTAGTATCATCCTGATTACAAAACCAGGCAGAGATGCTACAAGAAAAGAAAACTACTGGCCTATTTCCCTGATAAACTTAGATGCAAAGATCCTGAACAAAATCTTCACAAACCAAAGCCAACAATGCATCAAAATCATTATCCACCTTGATCAAGTGGGATTCATCCCAGAAATGCAGGGGTGGTTCAACATACAGAAATCTGTCAATGTAATACACCATATAAACAAGGTTAAACACAAAAACCACATGATCATTTTGAAGAAGAGGCCTTTGACAAAATACAACATCACTTAATGATCAAAACATTGGAGAGAATTGGCATGGTCAGTTCATATCTTAACATAATAAAGGCTATATAAAAGCTCCAAAAGCCCAAATAATACTTAATGGAGAGAGACTGGAGGAATTCCCATTGAGATCAGGAACAAGACAGGGGTGTCCACTCTCACCTCTGCTCTTCAATATAGTACTGGAAGTCCTAGCTCAAGCAATAAGACAGGAGAAAGAAATAAAAGGGATACAATTTAGAAAGGAAGAAGTTATTTTTTATTTTTAAAAATATATTTATTTATTTATTTATAAGAGAGAGAGAGAGAGAAAGAGAGAGAGAGAGCATTAATACAGGCATGCTAGGGTCTTCAGGCACTGGAAATGAACTCCAGATGCATGTGCCACTTTGTGCATCATGCTTTTACATGGGTCCTGGGGAATTGAACCTGGGTTCTTTGGCTTCACAGGCAACACTTTAACTGCTAAGCCATCTCTCCAGCCCTCCTATTTTAAAGAAAGCGAGATTTTTCTTAAATATCTATGTATTCTGCATAAGAAAAATATTTATAATACACATAAGTGAGTGCCTGTGAATTTGTGAGTAAATTTATTTTGACTGTAGAAATTTCATCATGGATTAATTGTTAGATGAAAAATCTCCAGTATTATCTGAGGAATAGCTATATGAGTTATAGACTAAGTCCACATAAGACTATTTAGCTAGCAGGAGACAAAGTAGCCAAATACATATCATCAACACAGTTGTACATGGAATAGTCATAATGAAATACCCATTAGAAACAATTACTGTGGAGTCTTCAATCCCAAGTCTCATATTTGTTTTTAATGTCTTGATGTAGATCCTAAGGAGAGAGCCACCCCATCATACCTCAAAATGGCCCCAGCTGGGGCTGGAGAGATGGCTTAGCAGTTAAGCACTTGCCTGTGAAGCCTAAGGACCCCGGTTCGAGGCTCGGTTTCCCAGGTCCCACGTTAGCCAGATGCACAAGGGGGCGCACATGTCTGGAGTTCCTTTGCAGAGGCTGGAAGCCCTGGCGTGCCCATTCTCTCTCTCTCCCTCTGTCTGTCTTTCTCTCTGTGTCTGTCACTCTCAAATAAATAAATAAAAAAAATTTTAAAAATATTAAAAAAAAAATGGCCCCAGCTGAAACTAAGAAAAATTGGCAAAACAAGTAAGTGTGCTGTTTTTTTGGTGAACTGGATACCAGCACAAGGGGGAAGGAGATCAACACAGAGAAAAATCAACTCCTACAAAATGAAATATCCAGAGACCCAGAGGCCCCCAACACCTCATCACTGAAGCAGACCCAAAATGAACCCAGCATGGCTCAGGGAAATTTTGTGGAAGAGGGGGTGGAAAGAATGTCAGAGCCACATGTTGAGTCATGATATGCACAGACATTTATCTTACCCATAATGGTGGGCTAACTCCACAATGCATGACCCATATACCTCAACAAAGAGGGGCCAAGGGGAGGGGTTAAGTCATGGATGAGCCTAATAATGGTACCAAACTGACTGTATTTGCTGAATACAAAACTAATGAATAAAAAAAAAGAAAAAAAGAAGTGATGGAAGGAAATAAAAATGTGAAATTTGGGATCAAAAACAATCAGTGGGAATCAGTGTGGGAAAAATTTCAATTAATCCTTATTACTTTGGAATATATAAGTCCTTTTGTTCAAGTTTCATTAGGCAGTATTTATTCTAGTAGTTTTTAATTTAGGTGAAATTTTTAGTTACCCTAATGGTTGATATTTCTGAGAATTTAAGAACATATTCAAGGCAAGATGTCATCAAAATATATAGTGGACAAAGTATGCTATAGAAGAAAAGGTGAATATCAGAGTACAACTCAACAGGTTATGACCAATATGCTATATGTTCATACAATAAAGTTCTCAATAAGAAATGTAGCATTAAATGACCTTTTATAAACCTTTTCCTTGATTGTCTTGTGTGTTAGGAAATGATTCACAGATATAAATAACTCATGTGGTATGTAAGGAGAAAAGGACAGGGGTGAATGATACAAGGAGTATAGGGGAGAGTGACATAAATAGAGAAGGAAAATCAGTTAAACCAAAATTCTTTTTAATATTTTAATGAGGGAATGGTGGAATTGCTCAGTGCTCAAGTTCTTTTCCTGTCAAGAACAAGGATCTGGGTAGGCCTGATAACAACTGAATTTAAATTTCCAGAACCCACATAAACAGTTGGACATGACCACATAACGCCTGTAACCCTTGTCTCCCAAAGAAGAGCAGAGACCAGAGAATCACCTGTATTTGTAAAAATTTGCAAGCCATAGTATCAGTATGAGACTCTTTTTCAAACATGAAACATGAAAAGGTAGGAGAGAGATGGAAGAGGATGCTCAATGTGTGTCGTGGCTCTGGCCACAACAGGACAATGCATCACACTCCACAAAGACATTGACCCATGTACACAACACATCACACACATACATACATACACACCACATTACATATGCACATATAATATATACACAAAAACAAAAGAAGGCAAGTAAGATATTTTAACAATACCTAAAAATGTATGCTGATTAAAAATTCAAAAAATAAGTAAATATCTACCTCTTCATTGTTTCTTCCACATTGTTTCTTACCCACAGGTGGGCACCTGTGAGGAACTTCAGTAGGAAAGCACTTACCTGTTTGTCTTTTCCAGTCTATTCACCAGGCCCAAAAGTGATAGATCTGCATGATTTGGATGGCTTGCCTTTTTTTATGAGTGAGAAAGTGCATATTGGCACACTAAGGCCTCCAGCCACTGCAATCAAACATGAGACATGTGTACCACCTTGTATGCATATGCAACCTTGCATATTTGCATTACCTTGTGCATCTGGCTTGTGGACCTGGAGAATCGAACATGGGTTCTTAGGCTTCACGGGCAAGTGTCTTACCTACTAAGCCATCTCTCCAGCCTGTTTTTAATTAAATAATAACCATTGCTCACTTTTTCTGTTTTCTTGTAGTTCTTTGTGAGAATCTCAATTTAGCTGAATTGCTTAAGTGTATGAAAATATTCACTATGATTTTAAATTGTTTCAAAATTTTCACTTCAATTTTCCCATCTTATTGTAAAATGCCACCATTATCATTTCAAGTATATTATTAGGCATTTATAATAGCCCGACTATAATCACCTTTTCACAGTTTTTATTCTTGACAATTACTTGGCCTGTATAAAATGCATTTTGATCCCCCCACCACCCCCACTTACCCTCTCTCTGCCATTTCCTCTCCCCACTGAAACCTTTTTTCTTCCTAGTAAATCCTCACTCTACTTTCATGCCCTAATATTTTTAACCACTGATTCAAATAAAGATCATTTGCATGCTCATGGGTAAGTAGTTGTTGACCAGAGAATGACTCCAGTCTCTACCCTTATAAAAGACAAGGTTTTCCATCTCTTGGTAATCCACTGATTTTTTTTTTTTTCACTCTGAGAGATATGAGAACTAATTGACCCCTTCCTCATCTTTGATGGTATATTGACAAGCTCAGTCATAGAATTTTGGCCAGATTTACTGTACTGTTTACAACTGTTAAAATTGAAAGGATTGTACCAGGTAACTTCCCTCCTGTCAAGTGAGCCTCATAAATGTCTATAGTTTATAACTTTTTAAAGGTTTATAAAAAGCGAATAACAGCTCATTACTATAAAATAAGTTTGAAGTATTACAACAGAAAAACAAACAATAATGTAACTTAACCAGAGCTGGATTTACAGACCATTTTATTACTGTATTATGGGAGTGTCTTTTGTAGCTCAATTTTAAAAGAGACTTAAGTATCTTTGAATATACATTTTACTTTTCTAAGTAGCCTTGCCAACAATCTGGCAATTACTCACCTCTGAAATTAATAATAAAAGGAGTAAGCAGTATCTTCCCATTAAAAATGGGAGCTGATGCTTAAAGAGCTGTATAAAGGTTAAAATGTGTAATTCCTGAGTACCTACTAAATACTTGGTAGTAATTAAATTAACCATTGTAGTCTTTTGAACAGCTACTTTAGAACTGTTAAAATTGAAAGGATTGTGTATGTTGTCTGAAGATATACAGTCAGGGTGGAATTTAAGTCTAAACTTTATGTTGTATAGTCAATTTCTCCTCTCTTCCGAAACACTATTGCATGCTGTACCATAGGAATTTAATAAGAGTTGTTTTGATAATTTAGAGAAAAATATTTCATTTACTTCATTGTGGGAGACTGAACATTTTTACCATGAATATTTATATTTTGTTAAATATAAAGCCCTAATTATATAAATAAAATATTTTATATAAACATGCCACTGTCTATGTAAATTTGGAAAGTATTTTTATATTCCCAAATCAAGCATTGGATTGGATTGCCTACATAGACATAGAAGTGGATGAAAAACTCTTTGGCAATTCTTTTTTGTTTGTTTGTTTTTGTTTTTGTTTTTGTTTTTTGAGGTAGGGTCTCACTCTGGCACAGGCTGACCTGGAATTCACTATGTAGTCTCAGGGTGGCCTCTAACTCATGGTGATCCTCCTACCTCTGCCTCCTGAGTGCTGGGATTAAAAGTGTGTGCCACCACACCTGGTGGCAATTCTTGATCTAGTCCACTTCTTAATGGAATTTAAGATGTTGATTATTATTCAAGACTGATCACTGTAAGTTATTCAAATATCATAGTTATCATGTCTACAATAACCATTTAATCCATAACAGTTACAAAAAAAAGTTTTGAATGATAAATGTTAAATGGCTGCATATTATCTTTTTGAAATAGTTACCTACATGATCTTTTAAAATCCTTTCTTCATCAAAATTTTTTCCAATGCTGTTTTTCAATGCATAACATTAGTTTAATAATTAAGATGATGAACAATA
Source organism: Jaculus jaculus (assembly GCF_020740685.1). Taxonomy (NCBI): domain Eukaryota; kingdom Metazoa; phylum Chordata; class Mammalia; order Rodentia; family Dipodidae; genus Jaculus; species Jaculus jaculus. The sequence goes on along the minus strand of NC_059108.1, from coordinate 100,042,353 downwards.
GGTGCTCTATTTATGAAAGTTGCAAGCTTTATTATGATTTTCACTTATTAGACAATAGTGTCATAATCTCTTGACCTTAAAATGTGCAGCCTATTTAACAGTCCCACAATTAACATCAAGTTGCCAAAAATGGATATGCCTGTTACAGAGTAGAACAGAAATAAAGTGAGAACATAAAATATTTGAGTAACTAGTACTTTACCTTGAGACTACCTACATTTATCTAGTTGCTTGTCACACAGAGTACCTGGAAACTTGTGTAAAGTACAGACATTGTGTTACTACATTTTCCTGTTAAGGGTACATGTTACAAACTATGTGAGAATATGGAACTGAAGTTAGAAAATAATGAGTTCTAAGCCAGATTGGGCTACTGTGTGAGAACCTGCCTCAAGCAAACAAAGCTGTTGGTATCTTGTCTAAAAAAGAAAGTATACTAAAATTACAAATTATTCCTATATTATATCACAAAAATTGAATTTAACTTAATAATGCAATATAGTAAAAGTGAAATAAATGTTACTTAATGTACATAGTTAAATTATATAAAATTGTTGTAAGGTAGACTGTGCATGGAAACATGTAAATAAGAAATTGAGCTTCCGCTTGCTTTCATTCATATAAGAATAAAGTCTTATATTTAGTAGGCCAGCTTTCTTAGGGAACAATTTAGCTGTGTATATCCTAACTGGGAAAGTATAGAAACACTGGATCTGTCTCATATTCAGTTGATTTTTCCAACCAGATAAAAAATATTTTTGGTTAAGTGTACATCAGCCATGCCTTAATTAATTACTTAACTAATTGTTAATTTTAGTCGTCTATCCTAATATACATTCTAGGAATGCAATTTAAAAATCTGTGAAATATTAATACACTATCACAAGTCACATGTGATGTACAGAGAATAACATTGGAAAATACAGAGAAATGTGGACTCATATTTTCCTTTATCCAGTCAACAAGAATTTCATTAGCTTTAAAAATATTTTAAGCAAAATCTGATCTCTCTCTCTTCTTCTTGACTCCACCACTTTTGTGACACTTTCCATAATTTCTTATCTGGACGGGGGAGCTACCCTCTTGGTCTTTCTGCTTTACTAACCTTGTTCTACTAAAACTTCTCTTAAGTAATTCTGTAAAGTGAGGCTGAAGAGATGGCTTAGCAGTTAAGACCCTTGCCTGCAAAGTCAAACGTTCTAGCTTGATTTCCCAGGACCCACATTAGCCAGATACACAAGGTGACACATGCATGTGGAGTTTGTTTGCAGCGTCTAGCACCCCTGGCATGCCTATTCTCTATCTACCTCTCTTTTTGACTCTCTCTTGCTCAAATAAATAAATAAATAAAATATTTCTGGAAATTGTTCATGTGACTCTTTGTGTCAAAATTTTACCATGGTGTTTTATTTTAAAAGTGGTATTGGGGCCTGGAGCAATGGTTAGTGGTTAAGGCACTTGCCTGCAAAGCCAAAGGACCCAGGTTCAATTCCCCATATCCCATGAAAGCCAGATGCATGCATCTGAAGTTCATTTACAGTGTCTAGAGGTCCTGGTGTGCCCATTTTTCTCTTTCTCTCTTTCTGCCAAACATAAAAATAAATATATATATATTTTTTAAAGTGGTGTGGTAGTTTGATTCAGGAGCAAAAGACCTGCTTCAGCACCACACTCGGAGTGTCTAGGCCACCCCATGCCAGTAGCAAGGGTACTGGTGGAGAAACAGGGAGGTGGGGAACTAACAGGAAATTCTGGCCTACTCACTCCCATGCTGCTCCCTTCCACACCCAGCATTCTTTTTTTATTCATTTATAATTTACTTGCAAGCAGAGAGAGAGAGGGGGAGAGGAGAGAGACACAGAGAGATAATGGCAACAAAAGCTCCAGCTGCTGAAAATGAACTCCTGATGCATGTGCCACTATGCATCTGGCTTTATATATGTACTGGGGAACTGAACCTGGGATGCTAGGCTTTACAGGCAAGTGCCTGAACCACTGGGCCAGCTCTCCAGCCCTACTTATCTGCTGTTTATGCATGCAACCATTCATGTTATCTAACTCCTTATCTATTTACCTTCATTTTACACATAATATATATTCCTTGTCTATTACTATTAACTAGCCTATGAACTTTATCAGGGCAGTGTTTGTATTTTTTCTATAATGATGCATACCAAGTGTTTACCACAGCCCTCTCTGCACCTTGAAAGTGCTAATATTGAATGACTAAGTGAAGGAATGAATGGATCTCCTGAGGGAAAGGTAACACAGAAGTAATATTGAGGTTATTATAACCAACTTTCTACCAACAAATTTCATGCTAAAAGAAATGGATAAATTCATGGTCACAGATACCAAGACAGAATCAAAAACAAAGAACCAATATACACCAGTAAAAAGTAACAAGATGGTATTAGCAACAAAATTCCTCAGAAAATCTATGGATCAGATAAATTCATTGTTGAATCCCACAACACCTTTAAAGAAGAAATTTTACCTATTCTCCTTAAGCTACTAAAAAATCCAAAAAAGTGCCTTCCAAAATGTGATCTGACTAGATGGGGATCACTAGCAAGAAATAAAACTAAACAAAAAGCCCAAAGAAAAGCTAAAACATCTTCAGCCCCTTCCCCCTAATATTTATGCACTAATTGGCTTCAAAACATAATAAAAATTTGTGATTATGAAAATAATGGTATTTGTATAAAACAGACACATAATAAATAATGAAAATTAACAAAGAAAGCAGAATAGGGAGCCTAGAAGCTAAGCCACACACCCCTAGCCAAATGTTTTTTGAAAAGCTGTGAGCAATATATATTGAGGGTCTGGGGAGATCACTGTTAGGGTATGAGTTGCTAGCCAAAGGTAAGGAGTTCAGAGTCCCCAACAACCCTGTAAAGTACTAAGTATGGTGCTGTGATCCCTGAACTAGGTGTTGTGGAGACAGGAAATCCCTGGGGCAATAGCAGGGTTTAGCAGAAATTATTCCAGTGAATAATGGTAAAATTATGCACAATAGACACAGCACAAAAACAAATGGAACTGAGAGGTGATCAGTCCCTGAGGATAGAAAACCAGTAGAGCATTGAATTAATTTGCTGAACAGTAAGATCAGCAACAGAGAAGGCATGGAAAGCCAACTTAGACACTTGCAGAAAACAATTGGGGAAATTATTTATGTGCATAGTAAATGGGACAACTTATGAAAATGGAACTATTATGAAAGTATAATGGAGGTACTGGAAAGACTGACAAGAAGAATGAGAATAAAAATGACAAGAGAAAGAAAAACAATTTAAACTAGATATACATATACATATATATATATATATATATATATTTATATATGTATGTATGTATCTTGTCCATACATATATGCATATTTTGTTTAAAAGAAAATAAATTTAATAATGGCAGTGCTCAAAAATATCTGAAATGAAAGTCAAACATTTAAAACCAAGTAACCCGAAAAAAGAAATATAATTTATTTAATTAAATATCTAGGGGTTGGGGAGTAGGTCAGCTATAAAGTGTGCTTGCTTGCAAAGCCTAATGGTCTGAGTTATAATTTACTTGCAAGCAGAGAGAGAGATGGTCTGAGTTCGGTTACTCACTACTCACATAAAGCCAGATGCACAAGGTGGTGTGTGATTCTGGCGTTTGTTCACAGTGGCAGAAAGCCCTACAGCACACATACTAACTCTCTTTCTGCCTGGCTCCTTCTTTCTGTCTCTCAAATAAATAAATAACAATACTTAAAAAAAACTAGACAACATAAATTTATAAATATTATTGAATTTATATGATATGCACACACAGCAAAGCAGTCACTTACACATTAGCTGAGCCTAAGACTGAGCTACTTAAAACTTCTCTTCAGCATTAATAGTTTTCAGGTGTTACTATTCACACTTGAAGTCCAAACAAACACATTTCAAAACACAAACTCAAGCAATGTATTAACCTATTTGAAAATATAATTCAACAAAAATGACAAAAGTAATGAAAATGGTTAGCCCATGGTCATGAAGTCTTGCTGCTGAAGCCCTTGCAATGGATACTGACTAAGATCAGCAAGGATTAAACATGTATAAAAACCACTCTCCTTAATATGTAGGTTGCCACAGCTTTTGTGTCCTCTCCACTGGTTTTTCTCTCTATTGTCCACTTTTCCTAGAGTGCACAGGTAGCCCTGTTTTTGGAAGCTGGAGAGTGTGCAAATGTGAATGGTCATTTCTCTAATATTTGACAGGAGGGTATATTCACTTTAACAAGAGGTTAATTGCTTAATGTGAATTAACCATATTGTGAGAAACTCCACTTCAAGATATCTGCATGTAGAAATAACTTTGTTTGTAGAAGTATTCATGAAAGTGGTTTTAGGAAAATATAGGTTATTTGGTTATTAAAAGATTATAATCCAAATTTTAAATTGTTTGTTATTGTGTGTGTGTGTGTGTGTGTGTGCACGCGCGTGTGTGCACTTGTATATGTGTACTTCCTAAAAAGGATAAACAACAACTCTTGGATACTTTTTCTTCCTCAGCATAATAATTATATTTATACTTTAATGTTGAGCTTGTTACACATAATATTCTGCCAAATGTGATCATTTAGTGTCATTTTGACAGAAGCTTAGCATTGTAAATATTGACTGTGTAAGAGCATTGACCATATTTGCCTAAAATATGATGATTTTCATCCAAGTGTATGAGAATTTGAAATGAAAAATATGCAAAAATATCATTCAGTCCAGGATTTTCAGAGGCAGTTGGACATAAGTTTTCATTATTGCCAACACACCCAGTGTAGGCTTTGGCTTTTAGTAACCATCTACCATGTTTCATAGGTTAGCCACCACAGGGAGTGCTAATGGCAGCAAGCAACACAGGAACTCAAACAGTACTGGCACCTTCTGGTTCCCTTCCTGACTCTATACTGATTGTTTTCCTGAAACGTCAACAACCATACAGATAAGCCCTGAGAATGTAATATTATCCAAAACCTTCACACTCTTGCAAGCATACCATTTTCCTCACAGTATAATTATTTAGATGAATGAGATCTGAGTGATGATTAAGCAGATTTAAATCCTCCTCTACGTTAACTTTACATTTCATTATAAAATGCTGCTTTCTGACATTGATCATAGTTTTCAGGATTTGTAGTTAAATTTTGCTGTTGAAGCACTGAAACAATAGGCAAGTATCTACTGGAGAGTGTGCACAGCCACACCTGCAACAAGAAGATGGGCATTTTCTGTAAGCTTGTGTGACTTCCTTCCTGGTGGCTATCTTCCTACCTTCTTGTATTTCCTTTTTGTTTCTTCCTTACTTTCATTTTTCATTCCTTCTTTATTTGCATTTACTCTGAAAACTAGTAGGTGGCCTGGGCAAGAAGAGCCTTTAGGGTCATGGAGTAAGGGTTGAAAGCCAGTAGAGGCAATGGCCCTCAAAGAACATCAGTAAGTCCACAGATGCAGCCAGAGCCCAACTAGAAGTAGTATGGGTCATGCAAGGTCCCTATAGAGTCTCCTTGGAACCTATGGAGAAAGAGGAATATGATAAGGGTCCATTCTAGTGGGTGCCCAGAGCCTCTGCTGCCTGTGAAAGTGCCTTTGTATAAAACAGCTGTAGTGACAGTGGGAGATTTGCTAAATAAAGAGGTCATTGATCCAACAGCTAATATAGTATGGGACAAATGAGGTTCTAATTAATAGTGTTCAGAGAATTAATATATCAAAACAGGAAAGTAAAATATGCTTTGAGGTATAGATTGGAACAGGAACTTGAGATATTAGTGTGAACAGGATACAGTCATGATTTTTAAAACAGAGCAATATATATTACCACTTTTATTTTAAAATGGTAGTTACATATTTTCAGTCTAGTGGGATATAGAAATGATATGGGCATGGAAGAAAGGTATGGTATATATGTGGTTCTTACTCTAATCTTACGAATGATTATGACCTGTCATAACCACAGAGCATGGTTCCTATGTAACATTGTCCACTAAAATGATTCATGAGTGGCAGATTTTACAATCTGTAGGTTTGGGCCAGAGAAAAGACTGATGACCATGGATTGTGTGCTGGACAATAAGGAAGTGCTCAAAGAAAAAATGAGACATAATGTAACAAAACAACATAAAAAGACTTAAGACTTAAAAAATTAATTCAAGGGCTCAGAGTGTGGCTTGTTGGAAAGTTGAGCCTAATGTACATAAGGACTTGAGCTCAAGCCACGGTACTATGAAAATAGTTAAAATAATTATAAGAATTAAGTCAGAAATTAGAAGCAGTTCAAATTGGCCAAATTGGATATTTTTGTAACAAAATTAATAATGATAATAACCAAGTATACAACACGAGCAAAACAGAAACCCACTTCTCCACAGTGATATAAATGAAGAAATAAAAGAAAAATGAAGGCTTTTTCTTATTGAGGAATACTAACAAACATGAAAAAGGCAGCATGAGGAAAAATTATCACTTAACACTTATCACAGAAATAAATTGTTCAGCCAATAACTACCGACATATACAAAAACTAGTAGGTAAAATTTTCAGAGAGAAAATAAAATATTTATATCTGCTCAACCTCACATAAAATGAATATTACAAACAGGAGAGATGCATTGACAATAAAAAAAAATCACCACTTTAATCAAGTAATGAGACAAACTGCAAGTATGTGCCACTTGGTAGGGAGCAATGGACAAAGGACAGTATCACTTATCAGACCTCTGACAAGATGCCAAACCTGAATCTAATCCTGAGAAAGCATCAGACTCAGCTGAAGGGTATTCTGAGATAAGTGAACTTTAATCTTCAAAAGTGCTTATAAAAATTGCTATCAAGAATAAAGACAAGTGAACTGTTCCAATCTTAACTAAATAGTTGTTCCAAGTATTCTTGCCAATAATTTCTGATTTAATTACTTGTCAATAGGAATGAGAAAATACTAAACAATACAATATTCTGACATTAAGATGATCCAGTGGGAATATTAACAGTCTGCAGAATATCTTAATTTTTTGTCAGCAACTTAGCATGCACTATGTTGATAACACTAATTCAAACAGAAAGCTACCAATATCTTCAAAACTAAGAATGAATTAATTTGAATAAAACTGTGGCATGCATTCTTGATGGGTTGGCTTTCTGTAGCCACCTAGCAAACAGCTCTTCCCAGATAACCCAGCTCTGCCAGTGAGACAGAGACAGAAAATAATGTGCAGCTTCCAAAGAAAGCCTTTTGTGAGTGACTTCTGAGCAATCGGGAGTCTCGCTCTCTGTACTTCCCCTTTTTCTCTTCTGTTTTCTGACACTTGGACTTGGAACTTACAAGATGGCCCACTATTTTGCATCACTGTTAACAAATGGAGGAAAGGCACCATGCTAAAGATGAGGAATCTAAGAGGAAGTTATGTCTATGTTCCCTGGCAACACTTTCAACAGTGTGCCTTTTAAACCCTTTTTGCGAGGTTCCGGTCAAGATGGCGACCGCCTAGCTGCACTACAAACAACGAGGGAAAAAAAGGCAAGTATTCAAGGGAAATTAGGAACTTTCTGAAGAGGGAGGGCACAGATTGGGATAAAAGAGGAAAGCACACACCCCCGCGACCCACGCCCCACCACCCCGAATGCCGCGAATAACTGCATCGGGCGCGGCCCCGTGCCCAGTGGCCCGGTGCCCCGTGCCCACCAAGCCCCACGCGCCCCGGCGGCCCAGCGCACCCCACAACCCCCGTGCCCCACACCCACCGCACCCCCCGCACCCCCCCAGCACGCCCCTCTCCCCCAGCGCGCCCCACGCTCCCTATCCACACACGGCAGATGCGGCCCAAGCGAACCAAGGCTTCCTGCGCCCCGGACACCCAGGCCTGCCCCACGCCCCCGCGCACCCAAGACCCCTGCGCCCCACCCCCGCGTGCCTCGAGACCACCCCACGCCCGCCCCACCCTCCAGCGCGCCCCACCCCCCGCGCGTTCCGTGCTCTCTATCCACACACAGCAGGCACGCCCCAAGCGCCCTGCGCCCCGGGCGCCCAGGTGTGCCCCGCACCCCCGTGCCCCCCGTGCGCCCTGAGACCCCCAAGCCCCACCCCCACGCGCCTCGAGCCCCCCCGCGCGCCCCGCCCCCGCCTCCCCCCCCCCCCAGCGCACCCAACGCTCCCTACCCACACGCGACAGGGGCGCTCAAAGCGCCCCGCAGCGTCCAGCGCCTGGGCACCCAGGTGTGCCCCGATCCCCCCGCGTGCCCCGAGACTCCCCGCGCCCCACCCCCGCGCTCCTCGAGCCCCCCCCGTGCACCCCACCCCCGCTGTGTGTCCAGACTGCCCCGCAGCGTCCCACAGCATCCAGCACTCCATCTTACCTCAGCGTGCTCCACGCCCCCTGCGCTACCCGCGACCCCCTGGACCCCCTCAGCCCCCTCCCCCGTGCGATCCACCCCCTCCCCGCCTGCGAGTCCAGAGCACCCCACGGTATCCCACAGTGCCCCACACTCCTAGCTGCCCCCCCTCCCCTCACGCCCTGCTGTTCTCACATCACTTGCCACCGGTCAGTTTCTGCTGTGACCTGATTCCATACCCACATCATCTGCCTCTGCACTACAATTGCACGTGCAGTGGGCCCAGTCCCACAGCAAGAGCCACATAAGTCCACACTGAGTCACTAGCGCCAGCGCAGGTGCCATCCCCTACCTGTACATCGCCACCCATCCCCCACTCCCCTGAGGCAGAAGAGCACAGACTGTTTACAGACCCCAGTGTACCCAGCCAGAATCTAGGCACCTTCAAGGCTTGCTACCTCAGTCCCTTTTCAAGCTCAAAGGCAGGCAGCTTAGGTGCATTACTGGGTGAGAATTCAGGCAACTTTGGTGCCCCTGTCAGGCTATAGGTAGGCGGCTTTGGCAAGAGTGAGCAAAAACCCAGGCTGCTTACAACTGCCCCAGGCTGCCTTGGATTTGCATTAAGCTAGATCCCAGGCTGCTCACCCACCTACCTGCCCATACACTGACATGGGTAGACCACAGCGCAAAAGAAATAACACGAAAAATAAAATGGAAGAAAATCCAGACAGATCACCCAGTCCAACAAGGATCACAACAAACCAAAACATAGAAGAGTGTTTAGGATCAGAACATCAAGTGGAAGCAATGAACAATGCAACCCTGACCAAATTACTGCTAGATCTGACAGGAAAGCTACAAAGGATAGATAATCCTATGGATGCTACCATCACTAAGCTAGAGCAATATGATAAGACACTGGAAGGAATTCAAAGAGAGCTAAGAGAGTTGAGGGAGAGGGGGAAAAAAGAGGACCTTAAAAATCAGCTGGCCACACTAAATGAAAACATAAAGAAATGCAAGGATGATTTCCAAGAATCAGCAAGAAAATCAGAAAATGAGACAAAAACGGAGCTGGACAAAGCGATGGAAGTGATACATAGGAAAGTAGTAGAAAATGCAAACTTAATTGAACAAGTCCAAAACTCACTAGAGGCTCTCAAGAATAGAGTCAGCGAAGTGGAAGATAGAAATTCTGATCTGGAAGACAGGATGGAAGAAACAGTTCGAGAGTCCAAAAATTTCAGTAAGTTCAAAAGTTCCTGTGAACAGAACATGAGAGAATTGTGGGATACACTTAAACGTCCTAATATCAGAATCATTGGAATACCAGAAGGAGAAGAATTTCAGACCAAAGGCATGGAGAACTTATTTAACACAATAATTGAAGAAAACTTCCCCCGTCTCTTAAAAGAAAGGCCCATCAAGATTCAAGAAGCAAACACAACTCCTAACCGACTAGACCAAAGGAGAAACTCCCCAAGGCACATTATCATTAAGACTCTAAACATTGACACCAAGGAAAAAATCCTAAAAGCAGCTAGGGAAAAACAGCACACCACTTTCAAAGGAAACCCCATCAGAATTACTTCAGACTTCTCAATGGAAACCCTGAAAGCTAGAAGGGCCTGGAATGATACTCTCCAAACGCTAAGAAACTATGGCTTTCAACCTAAACTACTCTACCCAGCAAAAGTCTCCCTTATAATAGATGGTGAAAGGAAAACTTTCCATGATAAAACTCAGCTTTACAATTATATGAACACAAAACCAAACCTACAGAAAGTACTCCAGGAAATTCTCCACAGAGAGGAAACAAATAACCAAACACAAATGCCTACAAGAAGAAGATCACAGCAATCAAACCCAGAGTAGATACAAAAAAAAAAAAAAAAAAAAAAAAAAAAAAATCCATGGAAATGCCAACACACCTCTACCACCACAAAATGACAGGGATCAAATCAAATCTCACAGTCATCACCCTAAACATTAATGGCCTTAATTCACCCATCAAGAGACACAGGCTAACAGGGTGGATCAAAAAATTAGACCCCTCAATCAGCTGCCTTCAAGAAACCCACCTTACCACTAAAGACAGAAACCTCCTCAGGGTGAAAGGGTGGAAAACAATATTCCAAGCAAATGGGAATAAGAAACAAGCAGGTGTAGCTATATTAATATCAGATAAAGTTGACTTCAAACCAAAAACAATCAAAAAAGACAAAGAAGGCTACTTCCTACTTGTAAAGGGAACAATCCATCAAGAGGATATTACAATCATAAATCTGTATGCACCAAACACAGGGGCACCGCAGTTCATAAAACAAAACCTACTTGACAATAAAACAGAAATAACCACCAACACCATCATAGCTGGGGACTTTAACACACCATTATCAGTAATAGACAGATCATCCAAACAGAAGCTCAACAGGGAAGTAAGAGAGCTCAACAAAACCATAGAGCACTTAGACCTAACAGACATCTACAGAACTTTCCACCCCAAATCCACAGACTACACATTCTTCTCAGCAGCCCATGGAACATTCTCTAAAATAGACCATATACTGGGTCACAAAGATAGCCTCCACATATTTAGGAAAATCGACATAATTCCCTGCATGATATCAGATCATAATGCTATATTCCTAGAAATCAACAGCAAAAAACCAACAAGAGCCCCAATGGCAACTGGAAACTGAATAGCACACTCTTAAACAATAAATGGATAGTGGATGAAATAAAAAATGAAATTGCAAAATTCCTGGAATTGAATAACAATGAGAACACATCATACCAAAACTTGTGGGACACAATGAAGGCAGTCCTCAGGGGAAAATTCATAGCACTCAATGCCTTCATAAAAAAGACAGAAAAATCCCAAATCAATAGCTTAACCATCCACCTAAAGGCATTGGAAAAACAAGAAAAATCCAACCCAAAGAGCTCCAGAAGGAAGGAAATAATTAAAATCAGAGCAGAAATTAATGAATTGGAAACCAAGGAAACAATTAAGGCAATTGACAAAACAAAGAGCTGGTTCTTTGAAAAAATAAACAAGATTGACAAACCTCTGGCTAATTTGATCAAGCAAAAAAAGGAGAGACTCCAAATTAACAAAATTCAAAATGAAAAAGGAGAGATTACAACAGACATCAGTGAAATCGGCAGAATCATCAGGACTTATTTCAAAAACCTCTACTCCACAAAACTGGAAAATGTGGAGGAGATGGATAAATTCCTGGATGCATATCATCTACCAAAGCTAAACTCAGAGCAGATCAACCACCTCAATGAACCCATCACGCTCATGGAGATTGAAAAAGTAATAAAAAACCTCCCAAAAAAGAAGAGTCCAGGACCAGATGGATTCCCAGCCGAATTTTATCAAACCTTCATGGAAGAACTCAAACCAATCTTCCTAAAACTGTGCCACACAATTGAAGAACAGGGAAAACTACCCAACTCCTTCTATGAAGCTAGTATCACCCTAATCCCAAAACCAGGCAGAGACGCCACAAGAAAAGAAAACTATCGGCCTATTTCCCTAATGAACATAGACGCAAAGATCCTCAACAAAATTCTCGCAAACCGAATCCAACAACACATCAAAAGCATTATCCACCTTGACCAAGTGGGATTTATCCCAGGTACACAAGGGTGGTTCAACATACGAAAATCTGTCAATGTAATACACCACATAAACAAGCTTAAACATAAAAATCACATGATCATTTCAATAGATGCAGAGAAGGCCTTTGACAAGATACAACATCACTTCATGATCAAAACATTGGAGAGAATCGGCATGGCCGGTTCACATCTTAATATAATAAAGGCAATATACAAAGCTCCAAAGGCCCAAATAATTCTTAATGGAGAGAGACTGGAGGAATTCCCATTGAGATCAGGAACAAGACAGGGATGTCCTCTCTCACCTCTGCTTTTCAATATAGTTCTGGAAGTCCTAGCCCAAGCAATAAGGCAGGAGAAGGAAATAAAAGGGATACAATTTGGAAAGGAAGAAGTTAAGTTAGCTCTATTCGCTGATGACATGATTGTATATGTAAGAGACCCGAGAGACTCCATCCCAAAACTCCTGAAGGTGATTAACTCCTATAGCAAAGTAGCAGGATACAAAATCAATGCACAAAAATCGGAAGCATTTCTGTATGCAAATGACAAAGACACAGAAAAAGAAATAAAGGACATAGTCCCATTTTCAATAGCAAAAAATAAAATAAAATACCTTGGAATAACGTTAACCAAGGAAGTAAAAGATCTATACAATGAAAATATAAAAACTCTCAAAAAAGAAATTGAGGAGGACTTGAAATGATGGAAAGACCTCCCATGCTCCTGGATAGGCAGAATTAACATTGTGAAGATGACAATCCTACCAAAGGCAATATATAGATTTAACGCAATTCCAATTAAAATCCCTACAATGTTCTTCACAGACATAGAAAAAATTATCTCAAATTTCATATGGAAAGGCAGAAGGCCTCGCATATCCAAACATATCCTCAGCAAAAGAAATACCTCTGGTGGCATCACCATACCCGATATAAAGTTATACTACAAAGCCATAGTAATAAAAGCAGCATGGTACTGGCATAAAAACAGGAGTATAGACCAATGGAATAGACTTGAGGACCCGGATTTTGGGCCAAGCAACTATAGCTACTTGATATTCGACAAAGGCACAAACAATATAGACTGGAAAAAAGATAGCATCTTCAACAAATGGTGCTGGACAAACTGGATAACCACATGCAGGAAACTAAAACTTGATCCACACATTTCACCATGCACAACACTCAAATCCAAATGGATCAAAGACCTCAACATAAGACCAGAAACTCGAAAACTACTGGAAGAAAATTTAGGAAGTACTTTCCATGATATAGGAATGGAAAAAGACTTCCTGAATAAAACCCCAGTGGCTCAAGTTCTTAAACAGTCACTCAACCATTGGGATCATATGAAGCTGAAGAGTTTCTTTACAGATAAGCATATAATAAACAAAGCCAATAGAATACCCACAGAGTGGGAGAAAATATTTGCAGGTTATCCAACTGATAGAGGCCTTATCTCTAGAATTTACAAAGAACTCAAAAGTCTAAACAATAAGAAGACAAATACCCCACTCACAAAATGGGGCACAGAGTTAAACAGGCAATTCACAGAGGAAGAGATACAAATGGCAAACACACACCTAAGAAAATGTTCATCATCCCTAATCATCAGAGAAATGCAAATTAAAACAACTATGAGATTCCACCTTACCCCAATAAGGATAGCCAACATCAAGAGGTCAAATGAAAATAAATGCTGGTGAGGATGTGGAGAAGCAGGGACACTCATTCACTGTTGGTGGGAATGCAGGATGGTACAACCACTTTGGAAAGCAATATGGAGACTCCTGAAAAAGCTGACTATAGAAATACCAACAGACCCAGTTATACCATTACTGGGCATGTACCCTAAAACCTTCAAACCAAAAGCCAGAGAGATTTGCTCAACCATGTTTGTAGCAGCTCAATTTGTAATAGCTAAAAGCTGGAATCAACCCAGATGTCCATCATTAGAAGAATAGATAACAAAGATGTGGTATATCTACACAATGGAATTCTATACAGCAGTAAGAAAAAACGACATAAAGAAATTTGAGGAAAAATGGTTGAACCTGGAACAGCTCATTCTCAGCGAACTTACCCAATCACAGAAAAAAAATCGACACATAGTCTCACTCATCTGCAACACCTAACCTGAATTTGCCCAAGATGCCTTACATACCCAGCAAGCACCTCATGGACTAGACAATAAGATGGATGGGAGGGCGGGGAGGGAATCAAAGGGTGGAAAACAGTAATCCGGACCCAAATGGCAATGGTACCATAAAATTCTACTTCCTAAAAGACAGACCAAATGACTGAACCTTCACTAGTCCCTTACAGGAAACACCTGAACCACAAGACACTGGAGAGGGTAGGATCAAGACTGACCTAAATCTCCTACATCTTCCCTCCCTCCCTCTCCCCCTCTCCCCTCTATCTCTCTCCTCTCTAACTCTTGTATATTAGTTATCTTTTTCCTCAATTTCTTAGTGGACACTGACCTGTAACCCCACTTCCAGCTTGGGCCTACAATCCACAATGAGCTTTTGATCAGAGAAACCTACAAGGTTTCCCAAAACAATGACAGACTTCTGTCAGAGTAATTGATGACCCACCAAAGGCCAGTGGTAAGACCCTATTGCTGAAGACTCCATACGCAGCTGACACGTAAAATGGAATGACATGGCTGGAAGCCAGGAGAGAGTCAGTCCCCAGACAGTCAGTGTGTCTAGTGCCAGAAGGCGCTACATAGGCGACTGGGGGAAGTGACCAAGATCTGTCCAAGCAACACATTGTTTAACCTAAGTAGCAACAATTAACCGGATGTGATACCCACACAAGTGCAATAGTGGTACACAGCCATGGTGAGGAATCAATTGCTCTTGATTTGGCTAACTGATCCACTCAGTGGTACTAGACCCTTAGCTGGAGCTGGGAAACAAGTCAGAACCATACCCAAACACAAGCCCACTCTACAATATCAAGCTACCATCAATCACGGGGTATAAGAGGGCCTACACCTATCAAACTGTCTATCAAAAAAGTAAGTGTTATCTCAATTTTCTGGGTGCTAACTTACTCTCCGTTGGAGAATCTGCTTCTCTTTTCCAGATAGATGCAGATCCTAAGAAGAGAGCTGCCCCAACATACCTCAGAAGGGGCCCAACTGAAACTAAGGACAACTGGCGAAATAAGCAAGGGTGATGTTTTCCTGTGAACTGGATACCAGCACAAAAGGAAGGAGATTAATGCAGAGAAAAATCAACTCCTACCAAATCAGAGAGCCAGAGCCTCAGAGGCCCCCAACACCTCAGCACTGAAGCAGAACAAAAATGAACCCAACATGGCTCAGGGAAATCTTGCGGAAGAGGGGGCGGAAAGAATGTCAGAGTTACATGTTGGGTCATGATTTTCAGAGACATTTATCATACTAATAACTGGGGGCTAACTCCACAATGCACGACCCATTTTCAATAATAAGGAGGGTCTAATGGGAGGGGGTAGATCACAGATGAGCCTAAATAATGGTACCAAACTGCCTGTATTTACTGAAAAGAAAACTAATAAATTAAATTTAAAAAAAAACCCTTTTTGCATTATCCTCATATGTTTATGAAGTAAATAAATCTTTACCTAGCAAAATCCTAGTTGCATGAGTTTTATGTTATTTATACCTAAATGTGATGCTTACTACTATAATATGAAGTGAAACATTTTGTCACATAATATAACATAAAATGCTTGATTCTTAGGGTGATACCACTTTATTACAACCAAAATCTCAACTGGGACCTCCTTTTGGATACCTCTGAAATAATGAGGAAATTATTTCAAACTTGAGTTATTCTATCTTCTGAGAACTTGTGGTTCTCCTCAGAACTTTTGGTTCTCTAGATTATTATTCTTTTACATTAAAGATCTATTCACATGAATCTGATTACATAAATTCCATGGCATAAAACTATACTAATATTTCTTTGCTACCCTCTGTTGTAGTCAAGTTCACATTGCTGGTAGAAATCACCCAAAAGCAGCTTGTGTGAAAAAGGTTTATTTTGCTTATAGTCTTGAGGGGGAAGCTCCATGATGGCAGGGGAAAATGATGGCATTAGCAGAGGGTGGACACTACTTCCTGGCCAACATCAGGTGGACAACAGGAACAGGAGAGTGTGCCAAACACCAGCAAGGAGAAAATGGCTATAATACCCATAAGCCTGCCCCCAACAATACACTGCCTCCAGGAGATGTTATTTCCCAAATTTCCATCAGCTGGGAACCTAACACTCAGAACACCTAAGTTTATGGGGAACACCTGAATCAAACCACCACATCTTCTCTTCTGTATACTCTTTAATCATTGGCTCGTCTTCTGGAACTTGAGATTTTTTTATAATTTTTGAGAGTAAGGCTCCTATTTTCCTTAGTAATAGCAATAAATAGGCTTTGAGGACTCAATTCCTGTAGTAAGAACTAAGACTATTTTCCAAAAAGAAATGCTATTTTCCACAGAGAATTTCTATATAAAGGAAATGCATAATGCATAATTTTATCTCTGTTCAACTCTCTTCTACTTACTTTGAAGGTACTAAAGCAAAAGGAAAAGTGTGTGTACCATTGCCAAACTATGTTGTCTTCAGAGGAAAAAATGCCCACACACTCAAGAAAAATGTAAGTATCTTCTTTACTCCCAAGAATACTAACCAGTTTTATTAGATTTGAGTAGATCAATAATTAACAGAAATATAATTCTTTTCAAACTTGAATAATCATGGCTTTTCTCCATGTGATTCAAAGTATGAAAGTCTACTTGACCATTTACCAAAATATTTTAATAACATTTAATAATGCTTTATTTTTGGAGTATTCATCTAGGCACAAAACCTCTGAGTGAGTGCTAATTTTCATGCTACTATATATAGCACAGGGTGGTACACAAATGTCAGTCACTTTTAGAAACTAACTCAGAATAATGAAATTCAGCCTCTGCTCTTTGCAATGTTCTTACAGGGGCCAAATCTAAATTTCATAGATAAGGAAATATTTCAAAACATCTTTACAAAAAGGTCATAATACCAATGATGCTTATTTAGAAATATAAAAATAAAAATATGTTTCTTTTGTGCATGTTTGTGTGACGTGCAAGAATGTGTGCATATATGTTCATATGTGTGGAGGTACACATGTGTACATTTATGTGGAGGCAAAAGTCAACATGAGGTGATTTCCTTACTCATTCTGCTCTTTAGAGATCATCTATCTCTACCTTCAGGGTGTTACATTACAGTCACAGGCCATCACCCCCAACATTTCCATGATTTGGGGATCTAAACCCAGATCCTCACGCTTGTAAATGGCAAGGATAGTGCCCAAGAAGCCATTTCCCAACTCCAATGTTCTTTTATTTAAGTTGAGTATGATTTTCTAGATCATCTATTATATGATCTTTGTTTTCTCCAACTTATATCAAATTAATCAAAATATTTTTATGAAC
This sequence comes from Jaculus jaculus, assembly GCF_020740685.1. Lineage (NCBI taxonomy): Eukaryota > Metazoa > Chordata > Mammalia > Rodentia > Dipodidae > Jaculus > Jaculus jaculus. Next base: position 100,024,883 of record NC_059108.1, on the reverse strand, counting down.
AATCACTTGCATTTGGAGTTTGATATTATACATTCATAAACAAGATAATTTGCAGTTCATGATTAAGTTAAAAATGCTAGCAGGGGTGCTGATAGGTTCAACTTGAACTTCTTAGGTTTCCAGTTGCCTATATTAATGTGGCCACCACTTATTCATTGACTGTGGTTGCTTTTCTCACTGTTTAATTGTGAATAGCTAAATAATATTTTCTTTCAATGACTTTGTAGTTTTCTTTTAGAAGATTTCTGAATTGTATATTAAAATGTAAGGAAGCTAAAAGAAGAAAAACAAAACCCAACTTCCTGAAATGAATCTATGGTATCTTATTAGGAGAAATTGTGTTCTTGTATTTTGAAAACAGACCTAGTTTATATTCTTGCTGTATTACTTTATTTATGGTTTATGAGGTTGTTTTCTGTTTTTTTTATATATTTTATTTTTATGTATTTGATAGAGGAAGATGGAGGGAGGGGAGAAGGGAGAAAGAGAAAGAGAAAGAGAATGTGCATGCCAGGGCCTCCAACCACTGCAAATGAACTCCAGATGCATGCACCCCATTGTGCATCTGGCTAATGGGTTCTGGGGAATCGAACCTGGATCCTATGGCTTTGCAGGCTAACACCTTAACCCCTAAGCCATCCCTCCAACCCCCTTTTTTTTCTTTTTGGAGAAACACAGAAAGATAGGTAATTGGTATGCCAGGATCTTTGCCGCCAAAATCTAACTCCAGACACTTGTGCCACCTAGTGTGCATGAGCAGCCTTGTGCTTTCCTCACCTTTGTGTGTCTGGCTAATGAGGGATCTAGAGAGTAAAACATGGGTCCTTAGGTTTCATATACAAGCACTTTAAGCACTAATCTGTCTCTCCAGCCCATGGGTTTGAGTTTTGTATAACCTAAATTTAAGAAAGGAGATTCTGTTACAGGAGAATACTCTACAATGACATGTGACAATTTGTTCTAAATAGGTTATAACTCTAAGAAGTTGATCAAAGAATGAAAGATAAAATATTTGAATTCTGAAGAGAGGCTATTGTAATTGTAAAAAGCCTAGACCCTATATAGGAAATACTGAACGTGATAAAATATCAAAAGCTTTCAAATTAATCCTCAAATATACTCCTCCACTCAATGCTTACCCATTAACTATTTAGATATCCATGACAAGTATGTATGCTGAAAATTATATGTAGATGTTCTTACAAGAGTCTCACATTCTCACAGGCCTGTGACATGAATTCTTGCATCTGAATGGTCAGCGAACATAGTTTATATATGGACACCAGTCCATGGACTACACATTGAAGAGCATATATATACAGTATGCAAATCATAAATCTCTATTTCCACTGTTATAAAGACACCAGTCAATGCCTAATCTACTCATTAGACATCCTTTTCTTGAGATTTGCTGATTTGTTATTTACAGAAATCTTGCATCTATATTCATGACAGCCATGAGTAAAACTTTCTTGAAGAGAAAGATTTAAGTTGTTGAGGCTAAGAAGACAAGAAGAATCTTAGTTACATAGGTATAATTTCAATCATATTTGTTTCATGAAAGTATCAGGTAAAAATGTATCCAAGAATGTAAAGCAGGAAAACATGGGGAATGTTTAATATACCTAGGACATTGTTTCACTTGAGCACTGAATACACTCTTGTCTTAGACAATGCACCTGGCAGCCTGTTGGGAAACTAAGACACTTAATGTGCACACTTTAACAAGCTTCACACATGAATTCATTTCCTCTACCCATTGTTTGTAAGCACTTCCTATTCAAATATGTTCTCAGATATAGAACATTACAGCAAGGGACATCTAGCGTAGACTTGTATGGATGCATGCATAGTAAGACAAACTGTGTCCTCTAAGTGAACTTTTAGGGGGAAACCTCTATTTACCATCTTTTGCTTATTTATAAATGGACATACATATGTACAAACTAATATGCATCATGGGAAGGGACATGCAACACCAACCTTTCAATCAAAGCAGAGAACCACCTCAACTACTCTCCTAGTAATTGACCCCTCCTTCTAGTGAATGCCTTAAAAGAACCCTCTAGGAAAAAACAACAAGAAAACAAGGGTATCAATACATGCTATATCCAAATGAAATATGTTGATAATAATAATAAAATAAAAAATTAAAAGGTGGCATTAAGTATTATCCACTCAAGTAGACTGCTGCCACTTTGTCAGTGTATTTAAAACATTTATTATTGATTTGCTCTTATTATGCTTCTGACTCCCTACAGTTTGTGTGCCTTTTTTCAGTTCCCTGAGTTAAACATCAAGAACCTGAGAACAGACAGAGATGATTAGTAACGAAGGGTCTGCCTGTAGCCTGTCAAAATAGGAATTCTATAAATGTTATTGCCATTGATCCAAAATGTAAATATATGAATGTATAAGTATGAAGTGTATTGATCAAAATGAAAAGTAAAAAGGGGGAATTTGCAACAGAAAATATTTTATTTTATTTTTTTAAATTAGTTTTCTATGCAGCAAATACAGGCAGTTTGGTACCATTATTAGGCTCATCCATGACCTACCCCCTCCCCATTGGCCTCTCCTTGTTGAGGTATATGGGTCATGCCTTGTGGAGTTAGCCCACAGTTATTGGTGTGATAAATGTCTCTGAATATCCTAACCCAACATGTGACTCTGACATTCTTTCTGCCCCCACTTCCACAAAATATCCCTGAGCCATGTTGGGTTCATTTTTGGTCTGCTTCAGTGATGAGATGTTGGGGGCCTCTGAGGCTCTAGCTCTCTGATTTGGTAGGACTTGATTTTTCTCTGTGTTGGTCTCCTTCCCCTTTGTGCTGGTATCTGGTTCATCAGGAAAAGAGCACCATTGCTTGTTTCACTAATTTTTCATATTTTCAGGCAGGGCTATTTTGAGGTATGATAGGGTTGCTCTTTCCTTAGGATCTGCATCTATCTGAAAAAGAGAAGCAGATTCTCCAATGGAGAATATTGCTTTCCAAAGTGGTTGTACCATCCTACATTTCCACAAGAACTAATGAAATAACCCTTACCTTTTTTTTTTATAGAAAGGTTAATAGGTGTAGGCCCTCTTGTAGCCCATGATTGATGGTAGCTTGATATTGGAGAGAGGGTTTATATTTGGATATGATTCTGACTTTTTTCCCACCTCCAGCTATGGGTCCCGTGCCACTGAGGGGATCAGTTAGCCAAATCAAGAGCTGTTGTTTCCCCACCATGGCTGTGTTCCACTATTGCACTTGTGTGGACATCAAAACCAGTTATTTGCTGCTAAGTAGGTTAGACCATGAGTTTCTTGGAGAGATATTGGTTATTTCCCCCAGTCGCCATGTAGCACCTTCTGGCACTAGATACGCTGACTGTCTGGGGACTGACTGTCTCCTGGCCTCCAGCCTTGCCATTCCATTTTACCTGTCAACTGCATATGGTGTCTTCAGCAATAGGGTCTTACCACTGACCTTTGGTGGGTAATCAAGTACTCTGACAGAAATCTGTCATTCTTTTAGGAAACCTTGTAGGTTTCTCTGATCAAAAGCTCATTGTATATGATAGCCCCATGCTAGTACTGGGAGTAACAGGTCAGTGGCCACTAAGAAAATGAGGAAGAATATAATTAATGTACAAGAGTTAGGGAGGAGAGAGAGAGAGAGAGAGAGAGAGAGAGAGAGAAGGGGAAAGAGAGAGGGAGAGGGAGGGAGGGAAGATATAGAAGGTTTAGGTTAGATTGATCCTACCCTCTCCAGTGTCTTGTGGTTCTGGTGTTCCCTATAAGGTCCTGGTGAGGGTTTAACCATATGGTCTGCCTTTTAGGAAGTAGAATTTTATGGTACCATTGCTGTTTAGGTCTAAATTACTGTTTCCCACCCCTTCTATGCCCTTCCCTCCCTCCCCATCCATTCTAGTGTCTAGTCCATGAGATGCTGGCTGGGTATGTAAGGTATCTTGAGTAGATTCAGGTTAGGTGCTATAGATGGGTGAGACTATGTGGCAATTTTTTTTTTTTTCTGTGATTGGGTAAGTTCACTGAGAATGATCTGTTCCAGGTTCACCCATTTTTCCTCAAATTTCTTTGTGTCTTTTTTTTTTTACTGCTGTGTAGAATTCCATTATGTAGATATACCACACCTTAGTTATCCATTCTTCTAGTGGTGAACATCTGGATTGATTCCAGCTCTTAGCTATTACAAACTGAGCTGCTACAAACATGGTTGAGCAAATCTCTCTGGCCTGTGGTTTGAAGGTTTAAGGGTAGATGCCCAATAAGGGTATAACTGGGTCTGTTGGTAACTCTATAGTCAGCTTTTTCAGGAGTCTCCATATTGCTTTCCAAAATGGTTGTATCATCCTACATTCCCACCAACAGTGGATGAGCTTTCCTACTCATCCACATCCTCACCAGCATTTATTTTCATTTGAATTTTTAATGTTTGCTATCCTTATTGGGGTAAGGTGGAATCTCATAGTTGTTTTAATTTAAATTTCTCTGATGATTAGGGATGATGAACATTTTCTTAAGTGTGTGTTTGCCATTTGTATTTCTTCCTCTGTGAACTGCCTGTTCAGCTTTTTTTCCCATTTTGTGAGTGGGGTTTTTGACTTCTTACTGTTTAGATTTTTGAGTTCTTTGTAGATTCTAGATGTTAGGCATCTGTAAATTGAGTAACCTGCAAATATTTTCTCCCATTCTGTGGGTAATCTGTTGACTTTGCTTGTTGTATGCTTGTCTGCAAAGAAACTTTTCAGCTTCATGTGATCCCATTGGTTGAGTGACTGTTTAAGATCATGAGCTACCTAGGTTTTGTTCAGGAAGTCTTTTTCCATTCCTATATCATGGAAAGTACTTCCTAAATTTTCTTCCAGTAGTATTCGAGTTTCTGGTCTTATATTGAGGTCTTTGATCCATTTGGAGTTGAGTGTAGTGCATGGTGAAATGTATGTATCAAGATTCAGTTTCCTGCATGTGGTTATCCAGTTTCCAACACCATTTGTTGAAAATGCTATCTTTTTCCAGCCTATATTGTTCAGGCCTTTGTCAAATATCAATTAGCTATATTTGCTTGACTCAAGGCCCGTGTCCTCAAGTCTATTCCATTGGTCTATACTCCTGTTTTGATGCCAGTACTATGCTGTTTTTATTACTATGGCTTTGTAATGTAGCTTTATATCAGGTATGGTGATGCCACCAGAGGTATTTCTTTTGCTGAGTATATGTTTGGATATGTGAGGCCTTCTGCATTTCCATATGAATTTTGAGATCATTTTTTCTATCTCTGTGAAGAACACTAGGGATTTTAACTAGAATTGCATTAAATGTATATATTGCCTTTGGTAGAATTGTTGTCTTCACAATGTTAATTCTGCCTATCCAGGAGTATGGGAGGTCTTTCCATTTTCTCAAGTCCCCTTCAGTTTCTTTTTGGGTGTTTTTATGTATTCATTGTATAGATCTTTCACTTCCTTCGTTAATGTTATTCCAAGATATTTTTTTGTTGCTATTGAAAATGAGACCATGTCCTTTATTTCTTTGTCTGTATCTTTGTCATTTGCATATAGAAATGTTACTGATTTTTTGTGCACTGATTTTGTATCCTGCTACTTTGCTATAGGAATTAATCACATCCAGGAGTTTTGGGATGGAGTCTCTCAGGTATCTTACATATACAATCATGTCATCAGTGAATAGAGCTAACTTAACTTCTTCCTTTCCAAATTGTATCCCTTTTATTTCCTTCTCCTGTCTTATTGTTTGAGCTAGGACTTCCAGTGCTATATTGAAAAGCAGAGGCGAGAGAGGACAACCCTGTCTTGTTCCCGATCTTAATGGGAATTCCACCAGTCTCTCTTCATTAAGTATTATTTGGGCCTTCGGAGCTTTGTATATTGCCTTTATTATGTTAAGATATGAACTAAACATGCCAATTCTCTCCAATGTTTTGAACGAAATGATGTTGTATCTTGGCAAAGGCCTTTTCTGCATCTATTGAAATGATCATGTGGTTTTTATGTTTAACCTTGTTTATGTGGTGTATTACATTGACAGATTTCCATATGTTGAACCACCATTGTGTTTCTGGAATAAATCCCACTTGGTCAAGGTGGATAATGCTTTTGATGTGTTGTTGGATTCAGTTTGCAAGGATTTTGTTCAGGATCTTTGCATCTAAGTTCATTAGGGAAATAGGCCAGTAGTTTTCTTTTCTTGTGGCATCTCCGCCTGGTTTTGGAATTAGGGTGATACTAGCTTCATAAAAGGAATTGGGTAGCTTTCCCTGTTCTTCAATTGTATGGCACAGTTTTACGAAGATTGGTTTGATTTCTTCCACAAAGGTTTGATAGAATTCACCTGAGAAGCCATCTGGTCCTGGACTCTTCTTTATGGGAAGGTTTTTTATTGCTTTTTCAATCTCCATGAGTGTGTTGGGTTCATTGAAGTGATTAATCTGCTCTGAGTTTAGCTTTGATAGATGGTATGTGTCCAGGAATTTATCCATCTCTTCCACATTATCCAGTTTGGTGGAGTATAGGTTTTTGAAATAAGTCCTGATGATTCGCCCAATTTCACTTATGTCTGTTGTGTTCTCTCCTTTTTCATTTTGAATTTTGTTAATTTGAAGCTTCTCCTTTTTTTGCTTGATCAAATTGGCCAGCGGTTTTTCAATCTTGTTTATTTTTTCTCCATGCCTTTGGTCTGAAATTCTTCTCCTTCTGGTATTCCAATGATTCTGATATTGGGACGTTTAAGTGTATCCCACAATTCTCTCATGTTCTGTTCACAGGAACTTTTGAACTTACTGAAGTTTTTGGATTCTCGAACTGTTTCTTCCATCCTGTCTTCCAGATCAGAATTTCTATCTTCCACTTCACTGACTCTATTCTTGAGAGCCTCTAGTGAGTTTTGGACTTGTTCAATTAAGTTTGCATTTTCTACTACTTTCCTATGTATCACTTCCATTGCTCTGTCCAGCTCCCTTTTCACCTCATTTTCTGATTTTCTTGATGATTCTTGGAAATCATCCTTGCATTTCTTTATGTTTTCATTTAGTGTGGCCAGCTGATTTTTAAGGTCCTCTTTTTTTCCCCCTCTCCCTCAACTCTCTTAGCTCTCTTTGAATTCCTTCCAGTGTCTTATCATATTGCTCTAGCTTAGTGATGGTAGCATCCATATGATTATCTGTCCTTTGTAGCTTTCCTGCAAGTTCTAGCAGTAGGTTGGTCAGGGTTGCATTGCTTATAGCTTCCACTTGATGTTCTTATCCTAAACACTCTGCTATGTTTTGGTTAGATGTAATCCTTGTTGGGCTGGGTGATCTGTCTGGATTTTATTGCATTTTATTTTTCATGTTATTTCTTTTGTGCTGTGGTCTATCCATGTCAGTGTATGGGCAGGTAGGTGGGTGCAGCAGCCTGGGCTCTAGCTCAATAAGAATCCAAGGCAGCCTGGGGCAGTTGCAAGCAGCCTGGGTTTTTGCTCTCTCTTGCCAAAGCCACCTATCTACTGCCTGACAGGGGCATCAAAGTTGTCTGTATTCTCACCCAGTAATGCATCAAAGCTTCCTGCCTTTTGAGCTTGAAAGGGGACTGAGGTAGCAAACCCTGAAGCTGCCCAAACTCTGGCTGGGAACACTGGGACCTGCAAACAGTCTGTGCTCTCCCGCCTCAGGGCTCAGGGGAGTGGGGGATGGGTGGCTATGGACAGGTAGAGGATGGCGCCTGAGATGGAGCTAGTAACTCAGTGTGAGCTTGTGTAGCCCTTGCTATGGGAGTGGGCCCATTGCATGTGCAATTGTAGTGCAGAGGCAGCTGATGTGGGCATGGAATCGGGACACAGCAGAGGCTGGCTGTTGGGCAAGTGATCGGAGCGCAGCAGTGGGGGGTCTGGCAGCAGCCTAATCTTGGCAGAGGTGGCCCCCGTGGGTGTGCAAACTGAGCAGAGTGTGGCAGGCCAACGTGCGCGATCAGAGCACAATGGCAGAGGTCCCTGTGTCAGCGCAGTGGGCTGGCGGGTGCGCAATGGGCTGGAGTGTTCATGATCGGAGCACAGCCACTGGGGGCGTGGGGCATGGCGGCTGTATGGGGGGGTAGACTACCCACACGAGAGGGGATCTGTGATTCCCTGTTTTTCCACACTCTGTGCCCTCCCACTGGCAAGAAGATCCTGATAACCCTTAATTTCTTGCCTTTCTTTCCCCAGTAGCTGCAGTGCAGCTAGGCGGTCACCATCTTGGCCGGTAGTCCTACTTTAACTCTTTGTTTTGTTTTGTTTTTTTGAGGTAGGGTCTCACTCTAGCCCAGGATGACCTGGTATTCACTCTGTATTCTCAAGGTGGCCTCAAACTCATGGCTATCCTCCTACCTCTGCCTCCCGAGTTCTTGGATTAAAGGCATGTGCCACCATGCCTGGCTAACATTTTTGCTTATATAGTTGAAACCAAATGCATACTAAATTTTAATTTGTGCATATGTACATATTATGATAGTGTAATTATTATATTATATGTACACATTATGTAATATAATTATTCTGTTTTCAGTATAATAATGGTAAAATGTATGTTTTCTACAATTATATTTACATATACCCTATTTTTTTTGCATTTAAAAAAAGTTCTTATATGTATATGCTTTTTAAAATGCATTTACCCCCAGGCATGGTGGTGCATGCCTTTAATCCCTACACTAGGGAGGCTGAGGTAGGAGGATTGCCATGAGTTCGAGGCCACACTGAGACTCCATAGGGAATTCTAGGTCAGCCTGGGGCCAGTGTGAGACCCTACCTCAAAAAGCAAACAAACAAACAAAAACAGCCAGCATTTGAAGACAGCATAGGCTGTGTTACATGACATTGAGAAATCAAGCTGGAACTGAGAAATGGAAGCCATCTCCCTGCAAGTTGACTGTCATAGTCCTAGAAAGTGATGTGCAAGCTGCTGGGGTATAAAATTCATCGACAATATGAACAAACAGTAGATTCTGTAAGCTGCCAAATAACCCAGCTACGTAAGGTGTACCCATGACTGTAGTTTGGGGCACATAAGTTATAGGGGTAATCAATTCTCTCTGACTGGATATGAGGCTCACTTAGTGGAGGGAATTCATGTCAAGTACCAAGAACTAATTCAAAAGCCTATGGCTTGGAAGGTTATGTATACTAGAGGGAAGTTTCTGTTGTTCTTTGGCTAAATAAAGAGGTTATGGCCATAAAAATCCTTCTAAATATATGTTTATCCATTTTGATCAAAGTTTCTCTCACTTTTAATTAGAGTATCTAATTTTTATAGAGGAAAGTAAATATTAGTAAGACCCAATATCAATTGAAATGACAAGATGAGAAACCTGATAGCCTAGCACTAGACAAATCATCTCTACCATACCCACCTGGGCCCAGGAAGCATTGCAGAGGAAATGGCACACAAAATACGAATGCTGGGCTTGGGTGATGGCTCCACAGTTAAGGAAACTTGCTTGCACAGCCTTCCAGCCCAGATTCAATCCCCAGTACCCATGTAAAGCAAGATGTTCAGTGTGTCACATGCATCTGGAGTTCATGCAGCATCAAGAGGCCCTGACACATCCATCCATGTTCTCTCTCTCTCTCTGTTACACACGCACACACACACAAATAATAAATAAAAATATTTAAAAGCCAGGCATGGTGGTGCAAGCCTTTAATCCCAGCACTTGGGAGGCAGAGGTAGGAGGATCACAGTGAGTTTGAGGTCAGCCTGAGACTATATAGTAAATTCCAGGTCAGCCTAAGCTAGAGTGAGACCCTACCTCCAAAAACCAAACCAAACATATATATATGGCATAAGTAAATAAGAGTGTTGTTCTCAGTACTGATCAGAGAACATTCTGTATGTAGATGGCAGAAAATTAGAGGCTGCCAAGGTGTCAATACTAATCTGTCCTCCAAGGCTCAGGGAACAACAACACAGAAGAGGGGACCAGAAAGAAAGAGCCACTGGATGCAAAGGCATACTGTGAGGAATTAACCAACATGAGCCAGCTGGTACATTCCTAACCCCACAGTGATTACTGACATCCCCACAGAGGAGGGTCCTTAGTAGAACAGTGGTGGGAGAAAAAGGTACTTGTTTGGAATATGACCAATTTACAATAACATATTAAAATTTCCAATAAAAAATTATTTTGAAAGTTCCAGCTTTCTTGGTATTGCCATTTATTATTTCTATTATTACAATGTTTGTTGAAAATATTTCCTTACTAACTGCCAAAGTATAATAGGCATGAATCTTCCATGCAATCAATGGAAATTAATTGGCATGAAATTATTGCAAGACTTGAAAAAAATTGATATAGACAATTAGATACTTGGGTTAAAATTTTAATATAAACTTCTTAGTTGATAAAAAAAATTATGCATAAAATCTATTAATAGCACTTTCTTTAAGGTTTGTACATTTGGAATTTTGCTTAAGTGTTATTCACTACATACCCCTCCAATTTTGCAATTCAATAAATTCTGTCTGGTTTTTGTTTTTACATTTTTGGTATTTCAAGACATAGTCTTACTATTTTTTCTAGACTAGTCTCAAATTCACAATCCTGTCTTAGCTGCCAAAATGTAGAATTATAGTCATATGCCACCACACCAAGCTCTCAAACAGCTTCCTTTGCTCAGTCCAGCATTCATTTGAACTATGTGTGGCCAAAAATCCAATAGTTTTCTCTAGATTTTTTTTTCTACCTGTTCAACCTTTAGCTTTCTGAGATGATTGACAGTGCTGAGGCGCAAGTAAAAAAAATAATAGCACTGAGCTAAGGTGAAATAAGAATATACTTAGTAGGGCAATAATATATTTCTTCCATATAAAGAGAAAATAATGCCAAACCCCAAGAACTGAGAAGCATTTGAATGTACTCAGACTTCACAGTAGCAAGACCTGCCACCCCTTGCAGCATCAGTCATAGATGCTGTACATGGTTTTCTTCTAATAACTCATCTTTGACTTCTCCAATTTGAAGAAGTAGTATATTTTTCTTATTACATACTTTAGTGTTGGGTCTTGAGAGGCCCGGGCATGAGGCCTAGTGGAACTTCCTGAGGCTAGCTAAAGTTTAGTGATCTGCCTCTGGCCAGCTGCGCCTAATGGCTTTTGGCCTGCTACTTCCACGTAGGAGTTGGAATTCCCCCACGTGTGCTTGGGACCAACCATCTCAAAGGTCATGGTTTACTATTGGCTCTTACCTCTCCCCCATCCTAAAATCACCATCTTCATTCTCAATTTTATATAGGCAACTGCTTGTAACAATAAAGTGAGTTCCTGCTTCGACAAGACTCCCGACTCAGTGTGGTTTTTCTCCAGTGACTAGGAGAGGTTCTGAGTTATCCAATGTTCATCCCTTCTTCCTCAACCCCTTGGGAGTAACCAGTGGGCCTGGTCCCTCCTCAGCACTACCTACCCTCCGGGGAGGAGCCCAGCATCTGGTGGCCAATGTGGGGCTCTGGGAACACAGCAGACTGGTGCCCCATGGGAGGCATTATCATTGAGGAGGTCAATCAGTGTACATGTGCAGGTGAGAGTACCCTCATAAGTTATGAGTCAGTCTTCATATTTAATGCGTTAAACTTTGTTTATATAACCTGTACTTGCTTGCCAACATCTGTTCATTCTCTTTCTCTTTCCTTTCACTTTTGGTTCGCAGGCAAACTACATCTGTGGCTTTTGTATTTCTGAATGGGTCATATGTCCCTAGTGGACACACTGTGTGGCTTTTGACCTTTAGGCTTGTGCTTTTCTCTCTTTCTCTCTGCTTGGGCCTGTGAAGGCAGGCCAACTTTTTCTGCCATTATGGAACTTCCCCTGGATCTGTAAGCTTCAGTAAATATCCCTTAGTCCATAACTGTGGTTGGTCTGGAAGTTAATCTCAGTAAACCTGTAGCTGTCTGATACAGAACTTGGTACTGAGAAGTGGACTGAGATGAACCTGACCATGTGGATGTTGATCTTTTGGATCCTTTGTTTTGGAGTAATAGGCATGGACTTGGTGCTTACAACTGAAGTTGTCTTCTGGAGTGGTAAGCCAAATTTTATGGACTATTCTGATGAGAATCTGAAAATGCTAAGTGCAGGCAGCATTCAACTTCGAGGCTTGGCTTGTGAGCTTGCTAAAGGAAAGGAAAGATTGCAGAGGACTTTGTCAGAACTGGGCTACTGGAATAAGGACTGGCTGTGTCCTGCTGCCCAGGCCCAGAGAGTTTAATCAAGGTTAAATTGATAATGGACTGATGTGAATATGTAGGAAAAAAAATTCAGGCTAAACCTAAATGCCATGACTAAAGTTAGAGATTTTTCAACTGTTTATAGACTCTTAAGGATACTCTAAAAGTTTTATATAGAGACATAGTCTTAATCTAAATTCGTCTTACAGTATACATAGATGATGCCTATGCTAGGGGGGTCGCAAAGTCATAAGTACATATGTAATTGGAGGTTCAACCAGGTTAAACATAGACAAGAGTGTATCACCTTGTCTTTTGCAAATGGATAAATTTGCTATGTAAAAACAAACAACTTCAGAATAGGATAAGGAATGTCAAGATATGTATCTCTCTGCTCTGTAATTTCATTTTGCTCTTGCTTTCTAACATATGCTACTTAAATTCATGGAAAGCTGGCCTCTAAAAAACACATAAAACTCCCTTTATCTCAGACCCCATAAAAGTTTAAGCCATGTCCCCAGACTCTGACTAGAGACAAAATGGCCAATTGTCTCTGACAAAGAAAAAGGAGTACAGCATATAACTGTGGTTCTCTTTAGTTCTTCTCTTTTAAACACCTAAAGTCACATCTACTAGATAAAATTTCTCACTAGACAAAATGTTAAATAGGTCAACTGAGTCAAGGTATTTGACCAGGTTACAAACTCCTTACATAAGTAAGATAAGCATCAGACTTACCTAATGTGTATATCAGGGAAAGGGCCCCTTGATTAAAACATTTAGTTGCATTAAATCTAATGTTTATCTGATGCCAAGGTTTTAATCAATGGAGAAACTGAGTCTTATGATAAGACTTCACTCATTAACAGGTCACTGATGCTAATTTGTTATGATCTAAGGGTTATAAAACTGGCTTTAAGACTCTCAGTAAAGTAAATTAGGTTCCTCCTTTCATCAAGGTTTTAACTATTCCTAAGATAAAGGCTCACATAGAAGTGGTTATTTTCCAAAGGTGAAGTACTTATACCTAAAAACATTGTAACTTTAAAAATAGCTTCTGTCTGATTTATGCTAATTCTATTGAATGGTCATAACTAGGTTTAATCACTTAGGTTTAAGTAATTTACTTTTAGTAATGATAACTTTCTTCTTCGTGGGATATGTTAGGATAGCTTGCTTAAGCTTTATCAAATTTAAGTCATAGGTAAAACATAAAATTGTTTTATGTTAACAAAAGTTTCTGTACATAAAATCAATAACTATCAAGCTTAAGCTAAAATCATGGATTGTCAAATAATGATTTTTCTTTCAAAAAGATTTATCAAGGGCTATATTAAAATTTAACTAGCTGTTTCGGTTTAAAAATATTATTAAACTCTATGGTTTCCAATGTTCTCTGGGCAATTTGTACCAACACAGGTATCTAAACTAATAAGAGATGTTTTCAAATACAGGTGCTAAAAATTTCTAGGCTAAATGAGTTAATCTATAAATCAATTGGTACTGTTTTCAAGACTGGTGACAGGTTCTGCCTGTGTTTATAAATGTTACATATTTAAAATGTAAGATATTTATAAGTATTAGATATTTAAAATATTAGATATATCTACTTTATATTCCTCATATATAAGGCTTATACTAGCATAGTAAAACTAAAATTTTAAAGATAGGATAATCAGACTTCAAGTCTCAATTACAAAAACTAAAGGGGGAATCCTTACCCCCACATGACCAACTAAAAAAGACATTATTTACCCTAAATATTTTTAACTTTTCTACAGCTATCTGGGTAAGATGGAGGAACCCATTAAAATTGTTCAGCCACCTTCCCCATCCAGCTTTTCCCAATGTTTCCTCTGGAACTTACAGCTGGGCCCTGACTTCCCCTAATAATTCCAGTATAGATGTGGGGTATATTCATCCTTCCTTATGTACTTTTAACACAACTGAGCCCAGTGCTCAACGCTGCCCACCTTCTGGAATGGTTAATGTTTATGGAAGCGGGATGGCCTATGACTTTCTGCCCACCAATTGGATGGGCCTTTGTGCCCCAGCCACCTTAATCCTAGATGTAAATATCATTCCTGAAAGCTAGATTCCCTGGCTGAGGTAGTCCTACAAAACAGGAGAGGACTAGACCTACTAACAGCCAAAAAGGGAGGCATATGCTTGTTTTTACAGGAAAAAATGCTTTTTTTTATGCCAGTAAATCGGGAATCGTCCAGGACAAGATTAAGAGGCTCCAGGAAGACTTGGAGAGGAGGCAGTGGAACCTCCACAACAACCCGCTGCAGACAGGCTTACATGACTTCTTACCCTACCTGCTCCCTCTACTTAGGCCCCTCCTTCCCCTTCTCCTTCTCCTTCTCCTCACTGTTGGGCCTTGTGTAATTAACAAAATTACACAATTCATTCACCAGCAGCTAGAAGCAATAAAACTCCATCAGGTTGAGATACATTACCACAGGCTGGCAACTCAGGAATTAAGTTCCTCAGATGACCCACTGCCACCTCCTCTGCCCTCCATGTGACCAGTGATGGGTAAGATCTCAGACAGACTGAGTCAACCTAAGACAGGCCATGGAGTGGGTTCTCAGCAAGCTAAACACCTGGTACCCAGTGATGGGTAAGATCCCCAGAAGGGGAAAACTTAAGACAGAGGCCATAGTGACTAATGCTCTTAAAAAAAAACAAAAGGGGGAGATGTTGGGCCTTGAGAGGCCCAGGAGTGAAGCCTAGTGGAACTTCCTGAGCCTAGCTAAAGTTTGGTGATCTGCCTCAGGCCAGCTATGCCTAATGGCTTCTGGCCTGCTACGTCTGCATAGGAGTTGGAATTCCCATGGGCATGCTTGGGACCAATCGTCTCAAAGGTCATGATTTACTATTGGCCTTTACCTCTCCCCCCCATCCTAAAATCCCCGTCTTCATTCTCAACATTATATAGGCAACTGCATATAACAATAAAGCGAGTTTCTGCTTTGACAAAACTCCCGACTCAGTGTGGTTTTTCTCTGGTGACTAGGAGAGGGACGTTCATCCCTTCTTCCTCAACCCCTTCGGAGTAACCAGTGCACCTGGTCCCTCCTCAGCACTTCCTACCTGCAGGGGAGGAGCTCGGCACTTTTCCTTCCTAGAAATTCTAAACCACTGAAGTCTTGACATAAGTAGTTGAAGATTTATGAATTAAATTTAATTAATCCCTCTTTGATTACATGGAATAGTGCTAAAACTTTGCAGCAGCTTTTCAATTGCCTTTATCAAGCCTTCAAAGTTTAAACAGATTCAGGTTGTTGATAGCTTGATAGGAGACCCAGAAACTATGAACACATCTGCAGCAAATACAGCATAAGAGAAGTTACTTCTATAATCATGTTTATCGCCATCTTAAAAGTTAAAGATATTCAAAAATGTAAGGTACTGTATGTTAATAAATATCTATGAATTTTTCTCAGTGAAAAATACATGTATAACCTAAAGAACTTGTGATTAGAAAATTTTTTGTTTTGTTTTATTTTTTCCTGATTTTAAATTTAGCAACTACTCAGCTACTGCTTTAAAAAATAATCCTAGTGTCACTTTTGGTTAGAGAAGCTTCTCTTTTTTATTAGTTATGTACATAGTGTGAATATAGTCATGTTGGTACCATCATTAGCCTCCTCCCTGTCCTCCCCCCCTGAAGGAATACTCCTCGTTGGGAAATGTGGGACATGCATTGTGGGGTTAGCCATCAGTTATGGGGAAGAGTTAATGCTTCTGTGCATAAGATCCCAACTTGTGGCTCTAAAAATCTATCTGCCCCATCTGAAAATTTTCCTGAGTCAGCTGGGTTTGTTTTAGGTCTACTTCAGTGATGAGGCCTTGGAAAGCTCCGTGTCTCTGGATATCCAGTTTGGTAGGAGTTGAGTGTTTTCTGTGTCTATCTCCTTCACCCTTGTTTTGGTTCCAGGTTCACCAAGAAAACAACACTCTTTCTCATTTCCCCAATTACTCTATGGTTTTAACTGAGGCCCTGGAGAGGTGTGATGGGCTGGTTCTCTCCTCAAGTTCTTCATCCATTTGAAAAAGAAAAGCAAATTCTCCAACAAAGAATGAAGTCAGCACCAGATAAATGGGATAACCATTATTATTTTAGAGAGAATTCAGTAAGGGTAGGCCCTCTTGTAAGCCATGATTGGTGTGAGCTTGATATTGGAGATCAGGCTCATTTTGTTGGAAATGGGTCTGTCATGTTTCCCAGTTCTAGCTATGGGTTCTGTTTCACTGAGCATATCTATTAGCCAAATGAAGAGGAGTAGGTAACCCACCATAGTTGTATGCCACTATTACACTTGTGTGAGCATTATGTCAGGCTGTTTGCTGCTGAGTAGCTTAGACCATGAGTTGCTTGGCTAGATGTTGTTCATTTTCCTCTCACCACTCATGTAGCACCTTCTGGCACTAGATAAGCTAACTGTCTGAGGAGTGTTTCTCTTCCTGATTCCAGCCAGGTCACTCCATGTTCCACACTGACAGCATATGGTGTCTTTGACAGGAGGGTCTTACTATTAGCCTTTGGTGGGTCTTCAAGTACTTGACAGAAATCTTTTTTTTTTTTTTTGGAAAACCTTGTAAGTATTTCTGATCAACAGCTCATTGTGAATGTTAACTTCATGCTGGCACTTTGAGTTACACATCAAAGCCAAGGGGAAAAAAAGGGAAAAAAAAGATAGATAATATAAAATAGAAAGAGAGATGAGGGAGAGAGAAACAGGAGTGGATTAAGGATAGTCCTCATCATACCCTCTCCAGGGCACGGTGATTGAGGTGTTCTCTCTGAGGACCTGATGAAGGTTCAACTTTTTAGTCTGTCTTTTACAACGTAAAATTTTATGGTACCATTGCTTTTGGGTCCAGTTTTATGCCATCCCCCTCCCTCCCCCTCCCATCCCACCTCACCCTCTCTATTATATGGTCCTTGAGATGCTTATTAGGTATGTAAGAACCTCAAAAAGATTCAGGTTAGGAACCACAGATGAGTGAGACCCTGCAATGATCATCTTTCTGCGATTGGGTGAGTTCACTGGGAATGATCTGTACCAAATTTGACCATTTTTCTTAAAATTTCATTGTGTCAATGTTCCTTACTGCTGTGTGGAATTCCATCATGTAGATATACCACATCTTGGTTATCCATTCATTTAATGATGAACATTTGGATTGATTCCAGCTCTTAACTATTTTTAATTGAGTAGCTATAAACTTGGTTGAGCAGATCTATCTGAACTGATACATGGAGATTTTAGGGTAAATACCTACTAAAAGAATAACTGGGTTTTGATAACTCTATAGCAAACCTTTTAAGGAATCTCCATATTGCTGTCCATAGTGCTTGTACCATATCACATTCCCACTAACAGTGAATGAAAGTTGCTATTTATTCACATCCTCACCAGCAATTGTTTTCATAAGCTTTAAATATTTGCTATCTTACTAGAGTAATGGTGAGAAACTGTAAGAATTCCCATTGAGATCAGGAACAAGACAGGGGTGTCCACTCTCATCTCTTCTCTTCAACATAGAACTGTAAGTCCTAGTTCAACAATAAGATAGGAGAATGAAATAAAAGGAATACACAAGGGAAAGGAAGAATTTAAGTTAGCCCTATTTGCTGATGACATGATTCTATACATAAGGGATGGGAGAGCCTTTATCTCAAACCCTTAAAGGTGATTAACTTCTTCAGCAAAGTAGCAATATAAAAAAATCAATGCACAAAAGTTAGTAGCCTTTCTATATGCAAAAGACAAAGATACAGAGAAAGAAATAAGCATCGTTGTCCCATTTTCAATAGCAACAACAACAACAAAAATACCTTGGAAAAACTTTAACCAATAATGTGCAAAACCTATACAATTGAAACATAAAAACTCTTAAGAAATAAATTGAGGAGTACTTAAGAAAATGGAAAGACCTCTCATGCTCCTGGATAGGTGGAATTAACATTGTGAAAAGGGCAATCTTACCAAAGGCAATATACAGATTTAATGTAATGCCAATAAATATTTTTCTTCACAGAAATAGAAAAAAATGATCTCAAAATTCATGTGGAATGGCAGAAGACCTCAGATATACAAGCATATCCTCAGCAAGAGAAACACCTCTGGATGCATCAGCATACCTGATCTAAAGCTATAGTAGCTATAGTAATAAAAACAACATGATACTGGCATATAGACAGAATTGTATACCAATGGAACAGAATCAAAGACCCAGACACTGGTTCAAGCAACTACAGCTACTTGATTTGACAAAGGCCCTAACAATGTAGGCTGGAAAAAAGATAACATCTCCAAAAAAAGGTGCTGGACAAACTTGATAGTCATATACAAGAAAATAAAACTTGATCAACACATCTCTCCATGCACAAAAGTCAAGTCCAAATGGATCAAAGACCTCAATATAAGGCTGGAAACTCTGCTACATAAAAGAAAAAATAGGAGGAAATTTCCGTGACATAAAAGTGGGGAAATGACTTCCTGAACAAAACCCCAGTAGCTCAGGAACTCAAACAATCACTCAACCATTGGGATCTCATGAAGCTAATAAGTTTTTTCAGAGATCAACATACAATAAGGAGAGCCAATAGATGACCTACAGAATGGGAGAAAACTTTGCCAGTTGTACAACTAACAGAAGCCTATTCTAGAATCTACAAAGAATTCAAAAACCTAAACAATAAAAAGTCAAACAACCACGCACAAAATGGAGCAAAGAACTATACAGGGAGCCTTCAGAGGAAGAAATGTAAGTTGCAAACACACACTTAAGAAAATGTTCATCATCCTGAATCATCAGGAAGAAAAGCTTCTCTTGACAGATGGCAGTGACCTCTGGGATAATTCAAAAGGCACTATAGTGCTGAAGAAGTGACAGAGGAGTGCTCAGTACTATAACATCTCTATTACAGCTTCCAAGGCTCAGGGTCCATTGAAGAAGAGGTAGTAGAAAGAATGTAAGAGCCAAAGAAAGGGTAGGACTGCTTACAATGCAGTCATTCAGACACAAGTTAGACTGAATACCACGACCTCACAGTGCCTAGCACTATTGTCGAAAGACCCTCAAAATAGGAAGAAAAGATGATGACATCAAAATAAAAGAGAGGGATGATATATAATGGAGAGTGGATTCTGAAAGGGAAAGTGGGGGAGCAGGAGGAATTATCATGGTTTATTGTCAATAAATATGGAGTTGTCAATAAAAAAAAGTAAGTCTGGAATGAGTCCATACTAATGAGTTTGGCCAGATAATAGGAGTGACACTCTAAAAATTGTTGCGGCACAATTGTGATTGGCAAGTAAAATGTCTAGTAATCATCTCTCCCCACACATCTGAGGACAGCATGCTTACCACCACAAGAGATTTGAAAGTCTGTCAGCCAATTCTTCCTTTATATCCAGTGAGTAAGTATCCACCAAAGAGTTTGTTTTGGATTTATCTGAATTGACCGTGCTCTCTTTCTGTGAATGAACACAAATTTAGGTAAATTTTGAGCAATTTTTAATCATCAGAGCTAGCATGCTGTCTAATATAGGAAACTTCACACACACTATAGCATATGTTTTTTTTCAAATATTGGCTAAAGTAGAAATTGCTCACATTCATGTAGGTGATCTAAAATAAACTACCCATAAGCTATGATCTGAAAATCCTTTCACTAATCAATGCTTAGTCCAGTAAGAATAAAAACACTCAGATTTCTGTAGATTTAGACAAAATATACTCATGATGTTGTTAAAGTTTCTTAATTATAGTTAATATTAGCTATGGAAATTATTAATGTGAATCTCTGTCTAATCGCATAACTATTATTGCTTTGAGATTTTAAATGCTTAACAAAAAATAATGCTTTTAGTCTCAGAATAATGTGCAGCACTATTATCACTAACTTTAACTAATCCATACGATATTACACATGGGAGGTTTGCCTATTATTTTTGATCAATCTCATAAAGGAGATCTATTTAAACAATGGTGTTTTTGAATGAATGCCTGAGAATAAACAGTATGTGTGTGTGTGTGTGTGTGTGTGTGTGTGTGTGTACTCTGTTTTCCACCTAAGCATGCATGTAAGCACAAGAAAAGCTTGATAGAGACTGATTAAAACAGTAGGGAAAATATAAATGTGAGAATAGAAGATGTGGTGCTTTGATTCAGGTGTCCCCCATAAACTTAGGTGTTCTGAATGCTAGCTTCCCAGCTGATAGAGATTTGGGGCTTAACACTTCTTGGAGTCAGAGTGTTATTGGGGGCAGTCTTACGGTTTTACAGCTGGTTACCCTTTGCCAGTTTTTGGCACACTCTCCAGTTCCTGCTGTCTACCTGATATTGGCCAGGAAGTGATGTCCACCCACTGCTCATGCCATTGTTTTCTATGCCATTTGGAGTGTCCCCTTGAGTCTATAAGAAGACAAAATACCTCCCTTCTTTTTGGCCAAAAGCTGCTCTTGGTCGGGTGATTTCTTTCAATATTTTTTATTAATTAGTTTTGTACTTGGTGAATACAGTTAAGTTGGTACCATTGTTAGCCTCCTCCCCTCCTTCCTGTCTTTCCTATAGCCCCTAGTCCCTCCTTGTTGAGGTATATGGGTCATGCGTTGTGTAGTTTGCCCTCAGTTATGGGTAGGAGAAAATGTGTCTGTGTAGCATGACCCAACATGTGGCTCTGAGATTCTTTCCATCCCCTCTTCCACAAATGTGCCTGAGCCATGCTGGGTTCATTTTAGGTCTGATTCAGTGATGAGGTCTTGGGAGCCTCTGTGTCTCTGGATATCTGATTTGGTAGGAGTTTATTGTTCTCTGTGTGCTCTCCTTCACCCTTGTACTGGTAGCAGATTCACCAAGAAAACAGCACCCTTGCTTGTTTTTCCAATTATTGTTAGTTTGAGCTGGGACCCTTTTGAGGTGTGATGGGGTGGTTCTCTCCTTAGGATCTATCTCTAACTGAAAAAGAGAAGCAGATTCTACAACAGAGAGTAAAATTAGCACCAGATAAATGGGATAACTCTCATTTTTTTAGAGATAATTTAATAGGTGTAGTACTTCTTGTAGGCCATGGTTGGTGGTAGCTTGTTAATGGAGAGCGGGCTCATTTTGGACATAGTTCAGACTTGTTTCCTAACTCCAGCTATGGGTTCCATTCCACTGAGTGGACCAGTTAGCCAAATCAAGGGCACAATGGCTGTGCACCACTATTGCACTTGTGTGAGCATCACAACATCTGCTAAGTAGTTTAGACCATGAGTTGCTTGGAGAGATAATTGGTCATTTTCCCCCAGTTGTCCATGTAGCACCTTCTGGCATGAGATGTGCTGACTGTCTAGGGACTGACTCTCTTCCAGCTTTCAGTCATGTCACTCCATATTAGGTGTCAGCTGCATATGGTGTCTTCAGCAGTAGGGTCTTACCACTAACCTTTGGTGGGTTATCAAGTACTCTGACAGAAATCCTGTCATTCTTATTTTAATTTTTTTGTTTATTTTTATTTATTTATTTGAGAGCAACACACTCACACACACACAGAAAGAGAGAGAGAGAGGGAGTGAGGGAGAGAATGGGTGTGCCAGGGCCTCTACCCACTGCAAACGAACACCAAATGCATGTTCCCCCTTGTGCATCTGGCAAACATGGGTCCTGGGGAATTGAGCCTTGAACCATGGTCCTTAGGCTTCACAAGCACTACGTCATCTCTCCAGCCCAGAAATCTTTCATTCTTTTAGGAAACCTTGTAGGTCTCTCTTATCAAAAGCTCATTGTGGATGATAGCAACCTGTTGGTACTGGGAGTTACAGGTCACTGCCCATGAAGAGAAGGAAGGGAAAGATATGTAATATAAAAGAGTTAGAGAGAAGAGAGTGAGAGTGAGAGCAAGAGCGAGAATGAGCAACAGATAGAAAGAGAGAAAGAGAGACAGATAGAGAAACAGGAAGAGAAGCTGTAGAAGATTAAGGTCCGTCTTCATCATACCCTCTCCAGTGCTTTGTGAGTCAGGTGTTTTTTTCTAAGGGCCTGGTGAAGGTTAAAGCATTTGCTCTGCCTTTTAGAATATAGAATTTTATGGTACCTTTGCCATTTGGGTCCATATTTGTGGCCCCCGACCCCTCCCTTGCATTCCCCTCCCTCCCCAATCACCTTATTGTCCAGTCCTTGAGATGCTTGCTGGGTATGTCAGCATCTTAGGTAGATTCAGGTTAGGTGCTGTAGATGAGTGAGATTATGTGGCAATTACCTTTGTGTAATAGGGTAAGTTCACTGAGAATGACCTGTTCCAGGTTTGACCACATTTTTTTTTCTTCAAATTTCATTGTGTCATTTTTCTTACTGTTGTGTAGAATTCCATTGTGTAGAAATACCACATCTTAGTTAGCCATTCTTCCAATGATGGACATATGAGTTAATTGCAGCTCTTAGCTATTACAAATTGAGCTGCTATACACATGGTTGCAAATCTTTCTGGACTGATGCTTGAAGTTTTAGGATACATGCCCACTAAGGGAATAACTGGGTTCTTTGATGTTTGCTGTACTTAATGGGGTAAGGTGGAATTTCATAGTTGTTTTAATTTGCATTCCCCTGGTGATTTGGGATGATGAACATTTTCTTAATTGTGTGTTTGCCATTTGTATTTCTTCCTCTGTGAACTGCCTGTCCAACTCTTTGCCCCATTTTGTTAGTGGGTTGTTTGACTTTTTATTGTTTAGGTTTTTGAGTTCTTTGTAGATTCCAGAGATTAGGCCTCTGTCAGTTGGATAATCAGCAAATATTTTCTCCTATTCTTTGGGTAATCTATTGGCTTTGCTTATTGTATATTTGTCTGTGAAGAAACTTCAGCTTCATGTGATCACATTGGTTGAGTGTTTGTTTAAGATCTTGTGCTACTGGGATTTTGTTCAGTAAGTCTTATCCCATTCCTATATCATGGAAAGTACCTCCTATATTTTCTTCCAGTAGTAGCCAAGTTTCCAGTCTTATATTGAGGTCTTTGATCCATTCCGACTTGAGTGTTATGCATGGCAAGTTGTGTGTTTCAAGTTTCAATTTACTGCATGTGGTTATCCAGTTTTCCCAGCACCATTTTTGAAGATGCTCTTTTTTCCAACCTATTTCTTAGGGCCTTTGTCATATATCAAGTATCTGTAGTTGCTTGACCCAAAGTTTGGGTCCTTAAGTCTATTCCATTTGTCTATACTCCTGTTTTTATGCCATTACCATGCTGTTTTTATTACTATGGCTTTGTAATATAGCTTTAGATCAGGTATGGTGATTCATTCAGAGGTATTTCTTTTGCTGAGGATATGTTTGCATATGTGAGGCCTTCTGTCTTTCCATATGAAATTTGAGATCATTTTTTTCTATCTCTGTGAAGTCAATGTTGGGATTTTGATTTGAATTGCATTAAAGCTATATATTGCTTTTGGTAGGATTGCCATTTTTGCAATGTTAACTCTGCCTATCCAGGAGCATGGGAGATCTTTTCATTTGCTCAAGTCCTCCTCAATATATTTTTGAGTGTTTTTATGTTTTCATTGTATAGATCTTTCACTTCCTTGGCTAACATTATTCCAAGGTATTTTTATGTTGTTGTTGCTATTGAAAATGGGACTGTGTCTCTTATTTCTTTCTCTGTATTTTTTTCATTTGCATATTGAAAGGCTACTAACTATTGTGCATTGTTTTTTATACTGCTACTTTGCCAAAGGAGTTAATCACCTTCAAGAGTTTTAGGATGGAGTCTCCCAGGTTTCTTACATATACAATCATGTCATCTGGGTATAGAGCTAACGTAACTTCTTCCTTTCCAAATGGTATCCCTTTCATTTCTTTTACCTGTCTTATTTCTTGAGCTAGGACTTCCAATACTATATTGAAGAGCACAGGTGAGAGTGGACACCCTTGTCTTGCTCCTGATCTCAATGGGAATTCCTCCAGTCTCTCTCCATTAAGTATTATTTGGGCTTTGGGAGCTTTGTATATAGTCTTTACTGTGTTAAGATATAAACCAACCATGCCAATTCTTTCCAAAGTTTTGATCATGAAGTGATGTTGTATCTTGTCAGAGGCCTTTTCTGCATCTATTGAAATGATCATGTGGTTTTTGTGTTTAACCTTGTTTATATGGTGCATTATATTGACAGATTTCCACATGTTTAACCACCCCTGTGTTCCTGGGATTAACCCCCTTGACCAAGGTGGATAATGCTTTTAATTTGTTATTGGATTCAGTTTGTGATGATTTTGTTCAGGACTTTTGCGTCTAATTTCATCAGGGAAATAGGTTGGTAGTTTTCTTTGTTTGTGGCATCTCTGCCTAGTTTTGGAAATAGGGTGATACTACCTTCATAGAAGGAGTTTAGAAGCTCTCCCTCTTCTCCAATTTTGTGGCACAGTTTGGGAAGATTGGTTTCAGTTGTTCCACGAAGGTTTGACAGAATTCAGCTGAGAAGCTATCTGGTCCTGGGCTCTGCTTTTTGGGGAGAATTTTTATTACTTTTTCAATTTTGATGTGTGTGAGGGGTTTGTTTAGGAAATTAATCTGCTTTGAGTTTAGCTTTGATAGATGGTATGTGTCCAGGAACTTATCCATTTCCTCCATATTATCCAGTTTTGTGGAGATGTTTATGAAATAAGTCCTGATGATTCTCCCAATTTTTCTTATGTTCATTGTGATCTCTCCTTTTTCACTTCACATTTGTTAATTTGAAGTATCTCTTTTTTTCCTTAATCAAATTGGCCAGAAGTTTTTCAATCTTGTTTATTTTTTCAAATAACCAATACTTTGTTTTGTCAATTTTCTTAGTTGTTTTCTTAGTTTCCAATTCATTAATTCTCTGTTATTAATTATTTCTTTCCATCTGGAGTTTTTTGGGTTGGATTCTTCTTGGTTTTCTAGTGCCTTTAGGTGAATGGTTAGGTTTTTGATTTGGGATCTCTCTGTCTTTGTCATGAAGGCATTTAGTGCTATGTATTTTACCCTGAGGACCACCTTCATTGTGTCCCATAAGTTTTGGTACAATGTGTTCTTATCGTCATTCATTTCTAGAAATTGAACATTTATTTATTTTTTTTTATTTCATCCACTACCCATTTCGTGTTTAAAAGTGTGCTGTTCAGTTTCCAGATGCTAATGGGATTCTTGGTGGGTCTTTTGTTGTTAATTTCTAACTATGTAGCATTGTGATCTGATATCATGCAGGGAATTATGTCAATCTTCCTAAATATATGGAGTCAGGCTTTGTGAACAAGTATATGATCTATTTTAGAGAATGTTCCATGGGCTGCTGAGAAGAATGTGTAGTCTGTGGATTTGGAATGTTCTGTAGATGTCTGTTAGGTCTAAGTGATCTATGGTTTTATTGAGCTCTCTTACATCCCTCTTGAGTTTCTCTTTGGATGATCTATCTATTACATATAATGGTGTATTAAAGGCACCAACTATAATGGTGTTGGTGGTTATTTCTGTTTTTTTGTCAAGTAGGTTTTGTTTTATGAACTGTGATGCCCCTATGTTTGGTGCATAAAGATTTATGACTGTGATATCCTCTTGATGGATCATTCCCTTCATAAGTAGGAAGTGGCCTTCTTTGTCTTTTTTGATTATTTGTGGCTTGAAGTCTATTTTATCTGATATTAGTATAGCTCTGCCTGCTTGTTTCATATTACCATTTGCTTGGAATATTGTTTTCCACCCTTTCACCCTGATGAGTTGTCTATCCTTAGTGGTGAGGTGGGTTTCTTGAAGACAACAGATTGAGGGTCTAATTTTCTAACCCATTCTGTTACTTTGTGTCTCTTCAAGGGTGAATTATGGCCATTCATATTTAGGGTAATGACTGTGAGGTTTGATTTTATCCCTGCCATAATGTGTTGGTATATGTGGTTTGGTATTTTCATGTACTTTGAAGATTTTTTGGCCTTACATGAGTTTGATTATTATGATCTGCTTCTTGTGGGCATTTGAGATTATTTGATTCTTCTGTGTGTAGAATTTCCTAAAATACTTTCTGTAGGTATGATTTTGTGTTCATATCATTATCAAGCTGAGTTTTGTCATGGGAATTTTTTCTTTCACAATATATTATTAGGGATACTTTTTCTGGGTATAGTAGTTTGGGTTGGGTTCTTAGACTTTGCAGTGTTCCATTCTGGGCCCTTCTGGCTTTCAGGGTTTCCATTTAGAAGTTTCAAATAATTCTGATGTGGTTACCTTTAAAAGTGTTATGCTATTTTTCCCTAGCTGCTTTTAGGATTTTCTCTTTGGTGTCAATGTTTTGAGCCTTAATGGCAATTTATCTTGGAGAGTCTCTCTTTTGGTCCAATCAGTTTGGTGTTCTGTTAGCTTCTTGTATCTTGATGGGCCTTTCTTTTGATAGAGTGGAAAAGTTTTCTTTGATTATTTTGTTAAATAAGTTCTCCATGCCTTTGGTCAGAAATTCTTCCCCTTCTGATATTACCATGATCCAGATGTTATGACGTTTAAGGGTATCACACAATTCCCTCACGTTCTGTTCTCAGAAATTTTTGGACTTATTGAAACTTTTGAACTCTGTTTCTTCTGTCTTAACTACCAGACTGGAGTTTATATCCCCCACATGGCTGACTGTATTCTTGAGAGCTTCTAAAGAGCTTTGGGCTTGTTCAATTAGGCTTGAGTTTTCTACCATTTTTCTATGTATAGTTTCCATCTCTCTGCCAAGCTCCTTTTTCATATCATTTTCTGATTTTCTTGATGCTTCTTGGAATTCATCATTGCATTTCTTTATGTCTTCATTTAGCATTGCCAGCTTATTTTTGAGGTCTTTTGTTTTTCACTCTCCATCATATCTCTTAACTTTCTTTGAACTTCTTCCATTTTTTTTTTTTAATCTATTAGGTCTGTTGTATTACTCATAGCTTCATTTTGGTGTTCTGATCCTAATGTCTCTTCTGTATTTTGATTCAAGACATTCACTATAGGCATGAGTCATCTTACTGCATTTACTTACATTTGATTTTTCATGTTATTTCTTTTGTGCTGTGGTCTGCTCATCACAGTATATTGGCAGAGAAAGTAGGACTGTGGTCTCAATGGGTGGGGGACGTGGTGCCTCTTGGGGGAGCTGGTCTGAGCTAGTAGGCAGGTAAGTAGATGGGCAGAGATTCTGAGCTCATGTATTTATGAGCAGATCAGCCTGAGCTTGTGCTGGGTGGGTGGCAGAAGCAGACTGACCTCTTATGCAGCAGGCTGCTGAAGCAGCCTGAGGCAGGCTGATGGGTGGGCAGCTAGTGCTGCAGATGGGAAATTGGGCCTGTGCTGGTTTGGGAGGACAGACAGCCAAAGCAGCAAGCAGGCAAATGGGCAGATCAGGCTGAGGTTTCACAGGCAAATGGACTAATGGAGCTTGAGTTTCCCAGGCCAGCAGGCAGAGTCTGCCACAGGTCACACGTGGGCAGGGATAGCAGGGGGATTGCTCCTGCACAGTGAGACAAGTGGAACTATGCTAGCCTGGGTCCCCTTTCCTATAGTAAGTGTGAGAGTATAGTGAGGCTGGGACTATGGCTACAGTGGCTGCTTGGGTGTATTGAGGGACTGGTGGGCTACCCAAAAATGAGAGAATCAGAAGATTCCCTTTTTTTACCCCTTCGTTCCCTCCCACTGGTGATCCATTAGAGATTTCTCTCCCCTAAAAGACTCAGTGAACCTTTAATGCCTTGCCTGTCTTTCCTGGGGTGGTGCAGTGCAATTAGGTGGTCACCATCTTGACTGGAAGTATGGTTGGATAATTTCTGCCATCAATGTGAACCTGATTGCAACAGAAGGCAAACTATAGATGACAATTAAAGGAGATCAATTAAGGAAGAAGGTCAGTATTTTAGAATTCTATGAAAAAAAGTACTGAATTCTGCAAATCTCAATCTATAACATTAGGAAACAGGATTAGAAAACACGAAGACTTTATATCTCATAGCATAAAACTTTTAACACTCGGTCAACAAATTTTATTGGTTTAGTACAATAAGTGCAGTAGCAAAAAATGTATGAACCTGAAAAGGAATGGAATGAAATGTTTACAGGGAATCAAGAGTTGCACTAGGAATAAGAAAAACCATCTTACCTTTATTGTGAAAATATCTTGATAGACCACTTCAAGTGAGAACTATATGTCTCAAGATACTGATATGAAACCTGCTATGTATTTGACTATATAAAAAACCTAATCAGAAATATATAGTGTCTATAAAAAATGAAAAAGAGTAAGTCAGAGAGCTGAGCAGGAGTGAAGTAAGTAGGGGTACAGCAGACATGGCAAAAGATACAGGGAAAGGTGGTAGGGAACCATGCATTGGTGGGGTACCCAAGAGACCTGCTTTCAGTTCAAGTTTATATTTTTTCCACCAATAACCTATTTCAGGAAAATTCCATGGCAATGCAGCCTAATGATGGCAGTCTTTGAATGGTAAAGACATTGTAATGATTTTTAAGCCAAAGTAGAAAAGTTCTACAAATAGAAGCAGTTCTGCAAAGTTAGCAGAAAAGGTAGTGAAATAATTTTTAGTCTGTTCCCTGTCTTTTGCTCCCTCACAGCTGGCTTACCCTCAATTATCCTTGGAGTAATCATAAGAGGGTTCAATTCTTCCCTCTACAGAGCTGTCATGGAAATTATAGGAATAGTCATTTAGTAAGGAAGAAGGAAAAGCCAAACAATTAAAAGCAAGTGTTCTGAGGCTTCCGGTCAAGATGGCGACCGCCTAGCTGCACTACAAACAACGAGGGAAAAAAAGATAGATGCAGATCCTAAGAAGAGAGCTGCCCCAACATACCTCAGAAGGGGCCCAACTGAAACTAAGGACAACTGGCGAAATAAGCAAGGGTGATGTTTTCCTGTGAACTGGATACCAGCACAAAGGGGAAGGAGATCAATGCAGAGAAAAATCAACTCCTACCAAATCAGAGAGCCAGAGCCTCAGAGGCCCCCAACACCTCAGCACTGAAGAAGACCAAAAATGAACCCAACATGGCTCAGGGAAATCTTGCGGAAGAGGGGGCGGAAAGAATGTCAGAGTTACATGTTGGGTCATGATTTTCAGAGACATTTATCATACTAATAACTGGGGGCTAACTCCACAATGCACGACCCATTTTCAATAATAAGGAGGGTCTAATGGGAGGGGGTAGATCACAGATGAGCCTAAACAATGGTACCAAACTGCCTGTATTTACTGAAAAGAAAACTAATAAATTAAATTTAAAAAAAAAAAAAAATTAAAAAAAAAAAAAGCAAGTGTTCTAAATTTCAGTCAGTTTCTCCAAATATTGTTAGCAAAGAAATACATACCAGTTTCAAAATAACAGTTTCAAGTTTTTTATCAGAGGTTATAAAATAAAGCTTTAAAAATTAATTTTTAAACACAGTTACATTCGGCATTCTCCTCTCTGATTTATGACCATTTTTAGGTACACTTTTGTTCCCTGTTATTCCAACAATATAAAATTTCTCAAGTAGCAGTCAAAATGGTTGTTTTCTAAAATAGCTTGTGTTACTGGCACAGCACAGGACTGGTAGCCATTGATCCTGTAGGAATCAGATATAAGGACACTCTACCAAAGTCTCATTGAATTAATATATATAACCATAAGGACTCTGCTATTGTTTTACATTTTCAATTGGAGGCAAAATTAGATAAAAGCTTGAGAGATATTTGTCATATTTATAAAGTGGGCATAAGTAATAAATATATCTAATTTCCACTAAATTTTTAGGCCAATTTGATCAAAATAGTTGCTCAGTTCTGTAGGTGGCTATAGTAATAGTTAGTCATAGTTAACACTGTTAAATTATAGCATAGTTCTCTGTATCATAGCATCCATGTCCATCAAAAGCCTGAAACTTATATTCTGAAGGACATATTTGACAAATTCCACCACACTTCTATCAGGAGAGAGTAAGAACTGTGTGACATCTAGTGGCAGTTCTGGCAACAGCTGAGTTTCTCATCCTAATTCAACATTTCACTGTGTTTTTAATATTGCTCTGCACAGGTAATTGTGGTCTATTTACTGGTAAGTTGTTTTTCAAATATTATTTCAGAGATTGATATGTGGAATAAGAATTATGTTTTCCCACTTTGGTCATATTATAGTTGGGCAGCATACCTCACAATGATGCATAGAGTATTGTTTTCTCAAACATATATTTCATTGACAATTTTGTTTTATTTTATTCAATTATTAATTCATTTAAGAGAAAGAGTAAATGAACATGGACATGCCAAGCCTTTTGCCACTACAAACTCCAGACCCATGAGCCAGTTTGTGCATCTAAATTTACATGAGTACTGGGGAACTGAATCTGGACTGGCAGTCTCTGCAATCAAGTGCCTCTAACCAATTAGCAATCTTCCAAACCCATCCTTTGTTCATTTAATTAAATGCATTCATTCTAAATATATATCCTAGCATCATCATAAGATCACCCTTTTCAAATTTAACTGTATATTTAAAAGAACCATTTTAAAATTAAAACCAAGCCGAGCGTGGTGGTGCACGCCTTTAATCCCAGCACTCGGGAGGCAGAGGTAGGAGGATTGCCATGAGTTCAAGGCCACCCTGAGATGACAGAGTTAATTCCAGGTCAGCCTGGACCAGAGTGAGACCCTACCTCGAAAAACCAAACACAATAAAATTAAATTAAATTAAATTAAAACCATATGTTTCATTTCAGTTATTCTATTCAACCAAAGAAAAATCTTGGCTGGGCATGTTGGTTTATATCTTTAATCCCAGCACACAGGGGGCTGATGCAAAAAGATTGTCATATGGTTGAGGCCAGTCTGGGCTCCTGAATCAGTCAAAGGCCTCTCTGGGCTATAGAGTAAGACAATAGCTCATAAAAACTAAATAAAATTTTAAAAAAGAAGAAGGAATAATTAAATTTTATTATCAGTAACTTTTATTGTCCAAGTAGTCAACATATCCAGTAAAGAAAATGCATGTCATTAGAAGAAAGACGTTAACTATTATATTCTGAACATAAGGCAGCTAATATTTATTATGACTATATCATCTACAAAAGTAATGATACTATTTACATATATTAATTCATTTAGTCCTTCCTCATAAAACCTCTTAAAAATAATGTCTTTATCTGTGATTTTTGATGAGAACAGTGAAGCTTTGGATATAAAAGAACCTATCTAATACCAAACAGCTAGGACATAGTAAAGCATTATTTGATTCCCCAAATCAATTGGTATCTACTATATTACAGTGAACATTTAATTTAAAATCAAATTTCAGTCATTAATTCATCAATTCTGTAATTTATTCAATAATATTTTTCAGATGCTTAGCATGATCTTCTAGAAACAGGAATATTTCCTCCAATATTCCTGTGATTAAATGTACATTGAGATTGGTGGCAAATCAGCATATAGTTTTCACAGTGGGCTTGATATTGTTTAGTAGGTAGTGTAATAAGAACTCTAACAATACTTGCTTAAATTCTAAAAGTAATTATTTTCATTTAGCCAGTTCCGCTATGCAGTTCTTTACCAGTGGCAAGGAGGCATTTAGGATCTGGGCACTTCATATCTCTCCTTTTTTTGAACTCTGCACGAAGAAAATTTTCTAGAAGAAAAGTATTATTAAAATTCAAGTCAATGCATTCACATGAATTTGCACTGATAAAGATTAAAATGCAATCCACAGACATAAAAGCAGGCCTTTCAGACAAATTGATGGCATCATTGTTTTTCTGACACTATACTTCATTGCATATTTATTTTTAAAAAACTGGATCACAAGATTAGTATACAGAAGCAAATGATGTTCTGTAATAAGACTACATTTTATAGCACCTATTCAACAGCTAATTAGATATTACATGAAATTTATTTCTTTCACCTTGCTAAATATGTTTCCATGTTTGTGTTAAGAATTCCAGTTATCCACTCTACTTACAACCAAAGGAAAGTGTTCAGAGGGCTTCATCAGCTTGCCCCACAGCATGAGACTGTGGATAAATCATCGTGAGAAAGGACATACAATCTTAAAATGATCTATCACAACTGAAAATCAATATATCAAACACATAAAATAGTCTAGGATAATTCACTTGCCAAGTATAAATTACACATGCATATCAATGCCACATGGAATGCAATGCCTCATAAAAATAAGCTTAAAATTCTTAAAATATATGATTAATGAAACTAGTGCAGCCTGAGAAATATATGTTATATTGCTTACACTAACTAATATATTATTTTCAGAATTTTATGCTTCTGAGAAATGGCATTTACATACACAGTATCAACAGTGAGGGTAAATCAGGACTTCTTGCACTAAAGTCCAATTCTTTGAGTAGTGATTCATGTTTCACTTTTTTGAAATGGTGATTTACACTAATGTATTTCTCATAAAATATTTAATACTGCCTACAATTATTGCCAAAACTATGTTCTAACCTCTTCCATCAGAATGTCCACAGAAATGCTTCTCAAAGCAATAATAGATGTATGAACTTTGATACTTTATAATAAAGTGACACTTTTTCAAGCACAGAAAATTCTTGTCCTACAAAACCCTAGCCTCCTTCTCAGCCTATCCATCTGCTGCTGATCACCACAGCTCATAAAGTAGGAGGTGAGGAGAAATCAATGGCTTACTGGGATCTGAGATATTTTCCACTGACAGCCTGCACTGGCTGCTGCTTTCTAAATAAAACCCCAAATATATTTGGAGGGATTAATCTTATTAGAAATTACTAGCTACAATGAACCTCACCAGAGGATGAGCATCACCTTCCTGGAAACAGCTCCAATTAAACTGTGTCCATCCCCTGAGTTCCAGAAAAGAGTTCAGTGTAAAGAATCCCCATATCTTTCCATGAAATAGACAGGATCCAGAATGTACTTGGTTGACTTAAGAAGATGCAAAACAGACTCTCCAACTTCTCATCCTTTATCTCATGAACATGCCTGTCCCATAAGTACCCAATGTAGCAAAACGCTTACCAATTTCAATAGATTTAACGTTTTAGTCAAGTTTCTCTGTGTCTCCCAGGTCCCTAAACTTTTGCCTGTTTTTGAGTTCAAGCAATCATTATAATGTTGAAAACCTCCTCTTAAAAAGTGCTGAATCAGATACTATGAAGGAAAGAGAGAATTTGTGTGCTCAACCATCCAATCATGCCACTTACTCCAGTCTGCAATACCTGGCTATTTCCAGTGTTGTGGGACCTTCCCTACAAAAGGAAACTCTTCTAAAAATTTGAGGCAGTTATATTTTATAATTGTTGGGAGCTTGATAATGGAGAATGGCCTCATTTTTTGGATATGGTTCTGACTTGTTTCACAGAACCAGCTATGGGTTTCATTCCACTGAGCAGATCCATTAGCCAAATCAAGAGCAGTTGGTTACCCACCATGGCTGTGTGCTACTATTTCACTTGTGTGAGCATCAACTCAAGCTCTTTGCCTCTGAGTAGCTTAGGCCACGAGTTGCTTGGACAGATGTTGGTCATTTTCTCCCAGTCATGTAGCACCTTCTGGCACTAGATGAGGTAACTGTCTGGGCACTGACTCTCTTCCAGATGCCAACCAGGTCATTCCATGTTCTGTAACGACAACATATGGTGTCTTGGGCAGTAAGGTCTTACCATTAACCTTTGGTGGGTCATCAAGTACTTTGAAATAAATCTTTATTCTTTTGGGAAAACTTGTACGTCTCTCTGATCAACAGCTCATTATAGATGTTAGCCACAAGCTGGTACTGGGAGTTACAGGCCAGTGCAAAGAAAAAGAAAGAAGAACAAGATAGGTAATATAAAAGAGATAGAGAGAAGAGGGAGAGAGATAAATTTAAAGTTAGTCTTTATCATACCCTCTCCAGGGTCCTGTGGTTCAGGTGTTCCCTCTAAGGACCTGACGAAGGTTCAACCATTTAGTCTGTCTTTTAGGGTATAGAATTTTATGGTACCACCTATTAAATTGTCTCCAAAATAATAATGTTTAGCCTATTTATCTGGTGCTGACTTCACTCTCTATTGGAGAATTTGCTTCTCTTTTTCAGATGGACACAGAACTTGAGTTGAGAATCAGCCCATCACACCTCACCAGGGCCCTGGCTGAAACCATACAGTAATTGGGGAAATGAGCAAAAGTGCTGCTTTCTTGGTAAATCTGGAACCCACACAAGGGTGAAGGAGATAGACACAGAGAACACTCAACTCCTACCAAACCAAATATCCAGAGACACAAAGGCTTCCAAGACTTCATCACTGAAGTAGATGGGGAATTTGTGGAAGAGGGGCAGAAAGACTGTCAGAGCCACAAATTGGAACATTATACACGGGGACATTACCGCTTACCCATAACTGATGGCTAACTCTCCCCCCCCCCCATGCACAACCCGCATTCCCCAACAAGTGGAGAGGGGAGGACAGGGAGGAGGCTAATGATGGTACCAATATGGCTGTATACACACTGTGTACATAACTAACAACAATGAAGAAAATAAAGAGAAGAAGATAGTGCTAGGGAGGGCTTAAAGTTGTTCTCTCTAAGCTTGAATAACTACACATGACTATTGCATTTTGGTAATTTTTTAAATAGTTCATTTATTTGAGAGAGAGAGAGAGAGAGAGAGAATAGGCATGGCAGGGTCTCTAGCCACTGCAAACAAACTCCAGATGAATGCACAACCTTGTGCATCTGTCTTACATGGGTACTAGGAATCAAATCTGGGTCCTTAAGCTTTGCAGGCAAGTGTCTTAATCACTAAGCCATCTCTCCAGCCCTTTGCTAATAATTTTGTTGAGAAACACAAGAGTGCAACCTTTTCAAGTATAATATGACAGCTATTAGCATATTAAGTGTTTTGTGCAACTATTATCATGTAAGTATTGCATTTTCTGCAATAAATAAGTAGTAGGCTAGTGTTTTATTGATTTTAAAAACCTAGCATGAAGGATACATGTGAACACACTTTGAACATTTTTCTTGATATTGAAGTACATGTTTATAAAAATATCATTTCTACTTTCTTATTGTTTTCAGTATATGTTTTAAAACATCACTCAATTATTAATATATTATAACTATACTTTACAAACTTTGTACCCTTTATTAACTTCCTTAAATGAGAGATTTATAAACTGCTATGAGATTATATTTATAGACCAATCTCATCTACTGATGATGAGGTAGACTAGGGGATTGGTCAAAGAAGTATTTCCTGAAAATATATTTGTTAAGATTTTAAGTTAATTTTATGAGGTCTAATGTGAGTTTGTGAATGTTGTAGGAAGAGCTGTTTGTCATAAGAAAAATAAATGTCCATGGACCATAACCTCATAGTTGATAGATACATCAGTTACTTTCATAGTACTGCAACAAATATAAGAGTAAAAGCACCTTTTGTGAAAAACTGGGTTAATTCATGTTACAGTTTCAAAATGAAATATCATCAGGACAGGGAAGACATAGTAGGGAAGAATGGAAATCTGCATTATATCTCACCAGAGTTGGGAAAAAGAGAAGAATCAAATGTAAGGCTAGGCTATAATACCTAAAGGCATACCCCAAGTGTCTCACTTTTTCCAACAAAACTACACCTCCAAAAGGTTCCACAGCCTTCTGAAACATTGTCACCAGCTGAGGATCAAGGGTTTAAATACAGGACCTTGTGGGGAATATTTTACATTCAAACCACTACATTCTACCCCTGACCTCCATTGGCTCCATTTTACATCTTGTGATGTAAAATACATCTAGACTAACTCTAGAAAGAAAGACAGTCTTTAATAGCCTTCAAACTTTGAAAGACTAAAGTCTCATCTGAGACACAACATTCAACTTTGAGTTCTGTAAAATTAAAAGACAAGTTACATATTTCTAACACATAATGGCACAGAATAAATATCCCCATTCCAAAAGGAAGGGATGGAGCCATAGCAAGGAAATAAATCAACGCAAGACCGAAACCCTACAGAGAAAACACCACATTCTGTAGTTCCATTTTTGGTTTCTAGAACTCATGACGACAAAAAGGCTTGTGCAGCTTCACCCCTCTATGTCTGCTACCTCTCTTGTGAGCTCTCTCCAACCTCCAGCTTTCTTTGGCATATGTCCTATGATCTTGGTATTTACAACATCCTGAGGTTTCCATTAAAAGATAGGGCTTTTCTTCACAGCTTCACAAAAGGCCCCAATTCACATTCTTTAGCCTCAATGTCTCTTTGGAACTCTTGTGGAATAATCCATGACATTCTTCATCTTGCATCTTTCAAACCTGAAAAACCATCACCCTGTAGATCCTGCTAAGGTCTACAACCAATAGAGATGGCATCTGGCCTCTGTCTTTATATTTCTTCTTTTTACAAGAACTTCCATTTTTATTAATGTGAGCCTTCAATGGGTTTAATCCTGCACTTAGAGCAACGTTCCTATTGTCCCAGTGCAGAGCAGTAGATTTGTTTTTAAAATTATTTATTTACTTGCCAGCAGAGAGAGGGAGCAATAAGGGAGACAGACTGATCAAATAGATGCACCAGGGCCTTCAGCCACTGCAAATAAACTCCAGATATATGTGCCACTTTGTACATCTAGTTTTATGTGAGTACTGGGGAACCAAACCCTGGTCACTGGGCTTTGCAGGCAAGTGCTCTTACCACTAAACCATCTCTCCAGCTTTTAGACCTCTTTAGAATGGTGAAAATCTCTTTAAAATTACAGTCTAAATGGTTGTAATCTCCTTTCCTGGGACTTTAAATTTGCTCAAATTTCTTTCCTTTCTGCTCTTCATTTTACTATATATTTCAGTGTTGATTTGAATAAACCTAAATAATAGACTCAATTATGTTCTGCATTAAAAGCTCACCCACAAAACACAGTATTCATTACTTTTAAATTCAACTTCATTCAGATTCTCAGGACACAGGAAAAAAAAAAAAAGCCATATTCTTTACCAGAATATCACCTGTATTGCTTCTAGCCTAGTTCTAGATTGAGTTGTTTTTCCCTGTAAAACCACATAAGCTTGAAACTCCAAGTGCACATTCATCTCAGCATTCTTATTTTCTAAATGCAACAAGAACATCCTATTAAGCTGAGGTATTGTGGTGTATGCCTTTAATCCCAGCACTCAGAAGGCTGAGTAGGAGGATGGCTGTGAGTTCAAGGCCAGCCTGAGATTATATGGTGATTTCCAGGTCAGCCTGAGCTAGAACAAGACCCTACCTTGAAAACCAGAAAAGAGAGAGAGAGAAAGAGAATAGCCCATTAAGCTCTTCTTATAGTGTAAGACTTCTCAAGCTAAAAGTTCCAAATTCTTCCACATTCCTTCCACAAACCAGTTCCAAAAGCTTAGAACCACATGTGATAATATTATTATCACAATAATATCCCCATTCCTGGTACCAATTTTCTGCATCAGTTACTTTATCCTTTCTAGAACAAAATACTTGACCAATAGCATTTACAGAAGGAAAAGGGCTTAATTTGGCTTACAGTTTCTAGTGGAAGTATTATCATGGTGAGGGAGGTGTTTCATGCCAGAACATGAAGCCCACATCCCATCTCACCAGAATCAGGAAGTAGGGGAAGAATAGCACAAGGTGCTGCTCTACAACCCACTTCCTACAAAAAAAAAAAAAAAAGTTTCAACTTTCCACAATCTTCCCAAATAGCACCACCTACCGATCAAGTGTTCAAACACATGAACTCATGGGCAGCATGTTGCATTCCAATCACCACCATAAATTTGCATGACTGAGAACTACAGGATCTTATGCTCGCCAATAAAGTGAAGAGAGGGAGGGCCATGTAATTAAGGAGCAGCATGTCAAATATTTGGTATTGTTTGAAGATCAAAGAGAAACCATTGGAAGGTTCTATGTAAAACAACTACATAATGTGATTTATACTATCAAGGTGGCTTTTAGGAAAGATTGCAAAGAAAACAGATAGGCTACATGAGGAACACTCTATGGCTATGCTTTCAGCATAGTGGGTTTTGTCGTGTAGTACTTGCCCTATCTGTATAATGAAATGACCTTGTTACTTCTGCTTTTTATTAGTGATAAATTAAGCCACAAATCTGACATTCCCAGACTTTGGTTTTCACAACCTACCTGTGAAAGGCACCATGTTTGCCTGTTGGCAGTGAGGACTTCCCCAGAACTCCTGTAGGCTGCCTGAATGTGTCAGGCCATCTGTGCAAAACTTCTCAGCTTTCTCCAGCACATTAGCTCTGTGGCTCTATTCAGGACAGCTACAAAATGCTGCTTCATTATTTCATTTCAGTTTCAAGCAGAGAAAAAAGCTTAAATGGTTTATGCTCCATTAATTTTTATTTTTGGTCTTTTCTTTTTATCAGTGTAATACCTGAAATTGGTGGTACTAATTACAGACTGATATCTGCTGAGCATAAATTTTCTAAGCTTCAACTTCTTGCAAGGTTTCTTGCCTTAATAATTAAATGAATACTTATATGCTACACTTTCTCTTATTTCTGCCTGGTCCTTTATAAATATGTGGGATATAGCAAGCCAGGTATGTTTCTTATTTAATTAGGATAGTTACCTCCTTTTTTATATTGATTTGTTACAGACTCAAATATTCAAAGAAGGTTCCTAAAACTAATGTTAAAAGTATTATCAATAAAATATAGAGTTACAACGTTATTTACAGAATATTTTCTCAGTCTAAATAATTAATAGAAAAGGATTTCTGAGAGGAAGCCAAGTTTGACTTTTCTTATAAAAGAAACACATGTTGTCTTACCCATACATTTCAAAAGCAAAATTAAGTTATTTTGGGTGCTCATTCAAGAATTGGAACTCAGCATGTAGACTCTACTCCTACTTTCAATTCAGTCATAATTCACGGAATAACCTTATATTTTGAGTAGTTTTGCAGTGAAATATATTTACTCATAGGAATCCCAAATGTTAAGAATAGTTATTGCCATACATAAAGTACAAATTTTCAATAACAAAAAAAGTATTCAATTATTTCTTCACCCCATGTGGGATTAGATTTTGCATAAAATACAGTTTTTCACCAGGAATTTTGGTAGAAAAACTACAAATGAAAGCACAGAGGTAAAAGAAAAA
The DNA here is from genome assembly GCF_020740685.1 of Jaculus jaculus. Classification (NCBI taxonomy): domain Eukaryota; kingdom Metazoa; phylum Chordata; class Mammalia; order Rodentia; family Dipodidae; genus Jaculus; species Jaculus jaculus. Next base: position 99,985,556 of record NC_059108.1, on the reverse strand, counting down.
GGACAAAACTTTTCAGAAAGTTTTTGCTTTATGAAGTGGAAACATAAGGTGTGGTAACTGAAACTAAAGAGGCCAGAAATACAGTTTCAGAAAGATAAGATGGAGAAGTAGAAGAAAAATTGAAAAATGAGCCCACTCTCCATTATCAAGCTCCCACCAATCATGGACTACAACATACTGCATTCTCTTTCTCTAAAAAAAAAGGTTATCCCACTTATCTGGTGCAAACTTTGCTCTCTGTTGGAGAATTTGCTTCTCTTTTTTACACACTAAGCCTAAGGAGAGAACTGCCCCATCATACCTCAAAATGGCCCTGGCTGAAACTAAGAATAATTGGTGAAACAAGCAAGGGTGCTATTTTCTTGGTGAGCCAGGTACCAGCACAAGGGTGAAGGAGATCAACACTGAGAACAATCAACTCCTATCAAACCAGATATCCAGAGACACAGAGGCTCCCAAGACCTCATCACTGAATCAGACCTAAATTGAATCCAACATGGTTCAGGGAAATTTGCAGAAGAGAAGGCAGAAAGAATGTCAGCGCCACACATTTGGTCATGATACATAAAAACATTGCTTCCTACTAATAACTGATGGCTAACCCCATAATGCTTGACCCATATTCCACAACAAGGAGGGTCCCTTCGGAGGAGGGGCAGTCAGCGAGGAGACTAACAATGGTACCAACTTGACTGTATTCACTGAGTAAAATAATTTTTTAAAAAAGGTGCATGTTAATCAAATAAATTAACAATAAGCATTGTCATCTACATACATACATATGTGGTTTTATTTTGCAAATCAAATCTTAGGAGTTAATTATTTTTAGTTATTTTTTTTATCAAAAACTATCCTCCTTTCTTAGGAAAATACATTCCCTCTGTAGCTCTATCATCTATCTATCTATCTATTAATCTGTGTGTCTATCTATCCTCTCTCTCCATACTTCATGTCATGGATAGTACAGAGACAAAGCTTTACATCTTTCTTAAAAGAATTTAAAGTAAAATATTTCATAATTTAAAATCATGATTTTGTCCCTTGTTCCTACTTAGTAAGTGCTCCCCATTTACAAAGACTGAAATTCCATGACAGTGAGGGACAAGCTGTGTTTCCTATGCCCACATATCACTGCATGCACATTACAGCTACTTTCTGATCTGCTGTGACACCCTGAGGGCGGACATCTCCTTGACACACTATGTCTTAAAGCAATTCATGCTACCCACCCTTTGCCTTGTTGCTGACCTGGCTTCTGTTGCTCTAGCCTTAGTGTATGGGCCCAGTTGCCTCTTTATTTGAGATTGGATGATGTTTCCACAGAAATTATCTCCTTGTTCTCAGTGTGAATTGCTCCTAGATGTTGCATTTTCTTTCTTTCATACCACTCACCAGAACTACTTTGCCTTACCATCCATATTTTTGTCCCTAATCACAGTGAAGGAAATTAGATAAATGCAGTCATTAACAGAGTATACCTTAATATGTATTTGTCTATTTTTCTTTGAAAATATGAGCTCTTTGAGGTCATTCAGTTTTGAGTATGTCTTAGTTTCAAATCATATTCTCTACCTTCTCTGTTTTACACAGCGAATATCTCCCACGTCTACAGCTTTAATTGTCTACTGTAAGAAGACACAAATGAAAATTTCTAACCCACATTGTTCTTCTTTCATGAACACTAGGCTGAGAGCACAATTAAGTAAATACTTTCTCTTGGAAATTCTGTATCATGGACCTAACTTCCCTAATAGTAAAATCATAAACAGTCTCCAAATGTTTTACTATACCTAACCCTCTACTAATACTTATGCTTTATTTTAAAAGATGGGTTTCTATGAAGCTCAGGCTGCCCTTCAACTCACTCTGTATCTATGGATGACCTTGAACTTCTAATCCTCCTACCTCTACCTCTTAAGAACTAGAATGTCACCAGCACAGTATGGGGAGTGAGAACAGTGAGGACTTCTCTGTTCAAAGGTGGGCTGTTTAGAAGAGAACTAAATTAGTGAAAGAAAACTAATATAGTTTTAGTGAAATGAGATGGATGATTCTAAAGTTATGGGATAAATAATGGACTTTCATCTAAATGTTAGTGGAAAAAAATATATTGAAAGCAAAGAAGTTTTAAGCAAAGAAATGAATTAGCTGTATTTTTGCTTTGAAAACCTAGAGGCCAAAAAAACTCTAGAGACTGATTAATAGCAGAGGAACTATGTGCATGGGCATAAAGCTAAAAGAAGGAAGCTCCAAGAAAAGTGGACCTGTCTGATATTCCTCAAGACAGTAAAACTAATAGAATCTATCATGATTGCTTGTAGGAGTACATGTGACACCAGGGTATAGTTGTCCCCATACTTAAGAATGATACTCATGGGCTGGAGAGATGGCTTAGTGGTTAAGCGCTTGCCTGTGAAGCCTAAGGACCCTGGTTCAAGGCTCGGTTCCCCAGGACCCACGTTAGCCAGATGCACAAGGGGGCGCATGCGTCTGGAGTTCATTTGCAGAGGCTGGAAGCCCTGGCACGCCCATTCTCTCTCTCTCCCTCTATCTGTCTTTCTCTCTGTGTCTGTTGCTCTCAAATAAATAAAATAATAATAATAATAATAATTTTTTAAAAAGAAACCTTCTGTCAGTATCTTAAAAAAAAAAAAAAAGAATGGTACTCAGCATCCTCCAAGCTCCAATTTTCCCATATCAAATAAGGGCACAGTAATATATTGGCTTTTGCATCATGCCCTGGAAGACCTTCTTGACACCTTGGAAGTCAGATCCATCTTTCATATTCACTAACTCTGCCATATGTTTCTCCTTTATAAGCACCAGCCTCAGTTACATATTCACATTTACTGGAATTAATTTTTCCCAAACAGATTTAAGATAAATTAAAAGCATCTCATATATTTTTCAATTGAAGTGATAAGAAGAAAGACAACATATTTAATTCATTTTTGAAATTCAACTTGTTTTGAGTTTTGTTACATGGTAGGTTTAAACACTGCTTAATGATTACAGTATGAAAGAGGAAAGGTAAAATTTAAATAACTCATAGTGTGATTAACACATAAAAATTCCAGTTTTCTGAAACAATTATTCAAATTAAGGAGCTTAGAGTAAGAAGATCTTACATTTCATGTATGGTTGTAGTTTGCTGTTCTTCCACTTAAGCTGTCTCCTCAATTATGAAGTCTCCTGACTCCATCAGGGAAAGATGAAAGTTATTTTCTTTGTACTTTTATCTATATCTTTAGTTCATCTAACTTTAACACACAGCCATGTTTAATACTTTCAGAAAAAAAAATGAATAAGGAGTGTATAATTAATTTTTATTAACTAATGAAACTATAGGGTTAACCTTATATGTCACTGAAAGTCACAATTTCAACTGGTGAGTTCTACATTATTTGATTGCTGCTCAAATGATATTCTCTCCTGTTTTGATCTGCCAATAGTCTAATAAGTCATCAATACTGTGTAAAAACAGAGAAGCTAAAATCAGAAGAAACATAATGGAGTCTTCTAAATTATTTTTCCTTAAATTTTATTACAGATGCCACTTATGCATTATTATATTCAATAATGACACACAAAATTCTCCACTTAGTAACTGGTAAAACATATCCACACTGCTAAGAAAAAATAAATACATATTTATATTCTAACCTCATCTTATTATTAAATATGTGGGAATAAATTATGGTTTCTTAATTGACTACTAAACATGATACCAAGATCTATTCACAAGTTTATTTGAAAGTAACTTAATTAAACACATGCATCTTTTTTATTTTATTTTTTTTTATTTATTTTTTTAATTTAATTTATTAGTTTTCATTTCAGTGAATACAGGCAGTTTGGTACCATTATTTAGGCTCATCTGTGATCTACCCCCTCCCATTAGACCCTCCTTGTTAATGAAAATGGGTTGTGCATTGTGGAGATAGCCCCCAGTTATTAGTATGATAAATGTCTCTGCAAATCATGACCCAACATGTAACTCTGACATTCTTTCCGCCCCCTCTTCCGCAAGATTTCCCTGAGCCATGTTGGGTTCATTTTTGGTCTGCTTCAGTGCTGAGGTGTTGGGGACCTCTGAGGCTTTGGCTCTCTGATTTGGTAGGAGTTGATTTTTCTCTGCGTTGATCTCCTTCCCCTTTGTGCTGGTATCCAGTTCACAGGAAAACATCACCCTTGCTTATTTCACCAGTTGTCCTTAGTTTCAGTTGGGCCCCTTTTGAGGTATGTTGGGGCAGCTCTCTTCTTAGGATCTGCATCTATCTGGAAAAGAGAAGCAGATTCTCCAACGGAGAGTAAGTTAGCACCTGGAAAATTGAGATAACACTTACTTTTTTGATAGACAGTATGATAGGTGTCAGCCCTCTTATACCCCGTGATTGATGGTAGCTTGATATTGTAGAGTGGGCTTGTGTTTGGGTATGGTTCTGACTTGTTTCCCAGCTCCAGCTAAGGGTCTAGTACCACTGAGTGGATCAGTTAGCCAAATCAAGAGCAATTGATTCCTCACCATGGCTGTGTACCACTATTGCACTTGTGTGGGCATCACATCCGGTTATTTGTTGCTAATTAGGTTAAACAATGTGTTGCTTGGACAGATCTTGGTCATTTCCCCCAGTCGCCTATGTAGCGCCTTCTGGCACTAGACACGCTGACTGTCTGGGGACTGACTCTCTCCTGGCTTCCAACCATGTCATTCCATTTTACGCGTCAGCTGTGTATGGAGTCTTCAGCAATAGGGTCTTATCACTGGCCTTTGGTGGGTCATCAAGTACTCTGACAGAAGTCTGTCATTGTTTTGGGAAACCTTGTAGGTTTCTCTGATCAAAAGCTCATTGTGGATGGTAGCCCCAAGCTGGAAGTGGGGGTTACAGGTCAGTGTCCACTAAGAAATTGAGGAAAAAGATAACTAATATACAAGAGTTAGAGAGGAGAGAAATAGAGGGGAGAGGGGGAAAGGGAGGGAGGGAAGATGTAGGAGATTTAGGTCAGTCTTGATTCTACCCTCTCCAGTGTCTTGTGGTTCAGGTGTTTCCTGTAAGGGTCTAGTGAAGGTTCAGCCATTTGGTCTGTCTTTTAGGAAGTAGAATTTTATGGTATCATTGCCGTTTGGGTCCAGATTACTGTTTTCCACTCTTTGATTCCCTCCCCGCCCTCCCATCCATCTTATTGTCTAGTCCATGAGGTGCTTGCTGGGTATGTAAGGCATCTTGGGCAAATTCAGTTTAGGTGTGGCAGATGAGTGAGACTATATGTCGATTTTTTTTCTGTGATTGGGTAAGTTTGCTGAGAATGAGCTGTTCCAGGTTCAACCATTTTTCCTCAAATTTCTTTATGTCGTTTTTTCTTACTGCTGTATAGAATTCCATTGTGTAGATAATTCGTAATAGCTAAAAGCTGGAATCAACCCAGATGTCCATCATTAGAAGAATGGATAAACACATGCATCTTGCAGGTATCAACTGTATTTATTTTGACTGGCTAACTTAGTCTATGTTTAAAAACACAGAATGAGACATAAGTGGCATTTTCTTTCCCTCACCTGTATATTATCTGCAAATGCAGCCTGCTGGTGTTCAGTGAATCAAAGGCAATGGCTTGTTAAATGAGCTTTAAAGCAATGGTGCGTCTTCATTAGCTATGACTTTGTTCCCCTTTATAATGTTGCTCATTAACCATTATGCTCCTTAAACATTTTTGTATTAAGCAGAGCATAGTTTTACTTGTTTATATCTGGGTATTATTTTATAAAAACATTTACAGACATCTCCAGTAATTCACGGAAGTATTGAGTTTTTTACTGTAAAGAACCATTAAAACATTTTCATTTCTTTTAGAAAGTTTCAAAAATTTTCCAGTACAATATGATATTGTTAACATGTTCCCAGCAAATACTTTCAACATAGAATATAGGTTTCATAAATGCTGTGTGAAAGAAATATACTTTGAGAGTTAACTTCCTAACAAGTATTGTAGGTATAATTCTGTTTGCTTGTGTAATGAGGTTATCAGGTCTTTATCGTCTCTGAGATGTTTACATACTTCATATGTATGATGAAAATCCAGTTATGGGGCTGGCAAGATTGCTTAGCAGTTAAGACACGTGCCTGCAAAGCCAAACAACCTAGGTTCAATTCCCCAGGACTCACATAAACCAGACGTGCAAGGTGGTACATATATTTGGAGTTCGTTTGCAGTGGCTGAAGGCCCTGGAACATGAATTCTCTCTCCCTCTCTCCTTCCTTCATTCATAAATAAATACTTTAAAATCAGTTATGGGGCTGGAGAGATGGCTTATAAGCTAGGGCATTTGCCTATGAAGCCTAAGGACCCAGGTTCAATTCCCCAGCTCCCATGTAAGCCAGATGCACATGCATCTACAGTTTGTTTGCAGTGGCTGGAGGCGCAGATGTGCCCATTCACTCTCTCTCTCTCTCTCTCTCTCTCCCTTTCTCTCTCTGTCTCTTTCTCTCTCTCTCAAATAAATAAATTAACAAAAAAAAACTGTTAAAAAATAAAATGTAGTTATGTACTGCTCTCTTGGAATGCATAAAGAACAATATAAATATTATTTGACTATATAAAAATTGTAAAATAAACTGAGACTTTAAGTAAAATTCATGACAAATAATCAGCATAAATATTTAATTTATCAATTCTCCATCTAAAATATTGATATTTGATTTTTATCTTGAATGTTTTTCCTTCTACATATAATTCTATCCTAAAGTAAAATTGTATTTGAATATGGATAAAATCTAAAATTCCTGAAAGTATGATTTCTAGATTATTGCCAAGCATCTTTTTTTAAAGTGACATTTACATGAAATTGAGCATATGTTCAAAGTAAGAGCTTACCAATAATAGAATTGATAAATTTTGAAAAGAAATGGGAAAATGGAGTTAGTTAGCTTCTCAATACATGTTCTGGTCAAGATAGTCCAAAGACTTAGAGTATCTTTTATTTATCTTGCCAGATATATGTATACATACATACAAAAAAACACACATGTACACTCACACTCATGTGTGTGTGTGTGTGTGTGTGTGTGTGTATATATATATATATATATATATGTGTGTGTATATACACACACACACACATACACATAGCCTCAGGTTTTTATCATTTATTCTTCTGTTTAAGTTAGAAACTAGTTATTGTTCTTTTCAGAGTCCTACAATATATTTTCAATATTATTTTTATTATATTCCTTATATTTCTCAGTTTTTCAAGGATTATAATGTAGTATGTGTTATTGCTAGAAGTTCTATGTCACAGAAATCCACATTCGATGTTGTTATATAATCAAAAGTAAAAGTCATTTAATTTTATTTGATAGATTTTTTTCATGTATAAATTAAAATCGATTCATTTCTATGCAATCATCCAATGGTAGGTGGAAGAGATTAGTTTTATAAAAGAAAATAATGTATCTATATTTAAAACATCTCATTGAGTACTATATAAGATACTCAATATTTATAGGACAATATTGAATTTATTTAAAAATTTATTCCATGAAACAATTTCATGAGCATAAATGTGCCTAGAGTTAAATAAATCATTGTGTTACAGGATTAGAATAATAAAAACAAATTTCTTCTCCAGTCCTCTCTTTCAAAGTGTGTGTGTTTATGCACATGAACATGTATGTGTATATGCGTATGTGATTTGTGAGATTTCTGTGTCAATCATTCTTTTAATTATTTTTTGAAACAGTAGCTTTTAGACAAAGAATACTGGTGTAAGGGCTTTAGCAGACTGTAGGTACTATTTTGAACTAAACAAAGAGTATATTGGTGGTTCAAAATGCTGCTTGAAGGACACTTACATGACGTCCTTATTTTTAGGCTTTCTCCCCACTCCAAGCTGTTATGTGAGCTTATTACCTTGGTCTGAGATATTATTTAGTCTAAAAAGTTCTCATTTTATAAATCCACAAAGCATCCACTCTTCTGTAACATTCAAGTGTCACTAACAAATGAGCATAGCTTGTTTTCTATGTTTCCTTCACTCTTCTCCTTCACTAGCCTTGACCCCCACAAAATGACTGCTTGATGACTGAAATATAGGTTGTTTGGGGCTCTCAGATTTTTGCATAAAATCTTGCAAACTGAAATTTGGAAGCAGTAATCCAGAAAAGTGACTGTTAAGTTCCTAACTATTCAGAGAAGCTTTTTTTTTTTTGACAAACACAGCCATAGCTGTTCTCTGAGGAGTTGAAGAAAATCATTACCTGTGCCCTATGCTATGTAAGTTTGCCAAAATACAATGCAATGTGGCTACACACATCACCCAACCTTCAAAACCTTTTTATGGGGGGGAGAGCAGCTAGCCTAGCCAATCTTTCAACTAATATGTCCTTGACTACAAACCCAGTGCCTATTTCATAAGTATTGTCTGATTTCATTCCAAAATGTGCTTGTTTGAGCCAGGCATAGTGGTGCCCATCTTTTAAGCCCTGCACTCAGGAGACAGAGGTAGGAGGATCACAGTGACATGGAAGGCACCCTGAGATGACATAGTGAATTTCAAGTCGTCCAGGGCTAGAGTGAGACCCTACCTAGAAAATGACAATGCACACACACACACACACACACACACACACACACACACACACACGAACCAATATGTGCTCATTTGTCCACATTTTCACCTCTTCTGCCTGTCCTTGGGACAAATTGTCACCCAGCCTGACACTAACCAGTTCCTCAGCTACAATGGTAAGGCTCATATATGCTTTATTACTCCTCACATGGCCAAAATCCATTCTCCATACCACATATGTTTTATTAACTATATAAATTTTATGGTACTAAATACAAACTTTCCAATATCTAGAATCTCCAATATCCAAAGATTTAATAAGGCACTCATATATTAAAAAATAGAAAATTAACCATGTCCTGTAAGGGTCTTCATGAACTTGTCTCTAGTTATCCCCTAATTTATTTTCTATTCTTTTTGCCTTGCTCCTTACATTGTTACATGAGCATTTCTCTTTTCATAAAACATGACACCTCAGATTCACCTTAGGAAATTTGCACTGTCAGCTTCATTGACCTGTAATTTTCTCTCTTCAAATCTCTACATGGCTGGCTCATTTCTCTCCTTCAGATCTCAGCTCTTATGCTAGCAGTGCAGAGAAGTCCCCTCCCCACAAGAGGTACATTTTTACCATGTATATGATGGGCATTTTCTTCTACTCTCTATCTTGGAGTCTATATTGATACTGAAATAATACTACTTTTATTCATCTCTTCAGTTGTTTCTGACATTCCATGACTAAAATGGAAGATCAAAGAGAGGCAAGACCAACATAGATTCATACATTTCTAGTACCCATGCTCTTATTTCCTTCTCCATCTCTAATATGTAGAACAATGCTTGTCATAAAACAGGGTAAATTCAAAAATATCTTTTGAGAAAATAAATGAGAGAAAAGGAAATAAATGTCAGAAATGATTCGTGCATTTGCCTACTCCTTAAAAATATTATAACTACCTAACAACCACTATTGTATTGTATTTTACTAGTCATGATATTTTCAATACAACTCCTTTTTTTTCATCCATTTAAATTTTCAAGTGGGAACATGTATGAAGAATACATCAGCTAACTGTGAAGCCTTATCACAAAGAACACCATAGAAAATACCATGAAAATAACATTGTTTGTAGAGGGTAGAGAAATCAGAACAGTCTTTACAGAGTACATAGCATTGAAATGGAGACCAGAAAGATGAGTGAGATATAAAACATCTGAAATCATGGTGAATGTTGTAGTCAGGTTCACATTGCTGGTACAAATCACCCAACCAAGAGCAGCTTGTGGGGGAAAAAGGGTTAATTTTGGCTTACAGATCTGAAGGGAAGCTCCATGATGGCAGGAAAAACAATGGCATGAGCAGAAGGTGGACATCACCCCCTGACCCACATGAGGTGGACCATAGCAACAGGAGGGGTGGTGGAATGTGGTGGTTTAATTCAGGTGTCCCCCATAAACTTAGCTATTCTGAATGCTAGGTTCCCAGCTGATGGAGATTTGGGAATTAATGCCTCCTAGAGGCAGTGTATTATTGGGGGTGCATTTCTGGGTATTATAGCCAGTGGTCCCTTGCCGGTGTTTGGCATACTCTCCTGTTCCTGTTGTCCACCTGATGTTGGCTAAGGGGCAATGTCCATCCACTGCTCATGCCATAGTTTTTCCTGCCATCGTGGAGTTTCCCCTCAAGCCTGTAAGCCAAAATAAACCTCCTTTTCCCACAAGCTGCTCTTGGTTGGGTAATTTCTACCAGCAGTGTGAACATGACTGCAACAGTAAAGTGGTACCAAGGAGTGGGGTTGCTGCTAGACACCTGGCTGTGTGGCTTTGGCCTTTTGGAGCTGAGTTTCAGGAGGAATGTGGAAGGATTTGAATCCTTGGCCTAAGAGATGCATTGATGTGTTGTAAGTACAGCTTCATGGACTATTCTGGTCAGAGTTGAAAGGCCTAAATGCAGTAAGAACTATGGACTGTGAGGTTTGGCTTATGAGGGTGAGATAGTTTTTCTGGACTGGGCTAGCAGTTTGTATGAAAAGCATGCCATTATGTCTATGTCCTGGGAATTTGTACAGGGCTGCTTTGCATAGAAATGGACTGCTGTGAGCAAAGGGACATGGCACAGAAAAAAATGAAGATCTTTGAGTAAACTGCTGCACAATTAGCTGGAATTGAGTGATAACAACTATTGAAATTGGGCCAGCTGACCTGGACTGTGGAAGCAGGAAGAATTTAGACTCTTTTGAAGGTGTCTGAGTGCTCAAGGAGTGTCCTGATTTTCAAAGTCTGCTTTATTCCCCCCTGGATTAATAAATTGTCACCCTACTTAGTATTGTAGAGTATAAGAAAGAGAAGGTCATTGAGTTTGCATCATGGTCTTTTGTTTTTGAAATGGCCATGGGCAATGTGAAGCAGGTTTGCTGGCTGCCTGTAGGGAGACCCCATGGGGCTATAAGGATGAACCCTGGATTACAATGGAGACCCAGTGGAGATGCTGAGACCATGAGATGGCTGCTAAGGAAAGCTGCCAGCCCCAAATGAAGTTTTCCAGGACTGTGAGTAGCCCAACTGGAGGGGTGGAATTGAAACTCCAGAGACTTGTTGCTGGTTAGAATTATCTAATTTGGAGACTTGTCATTTGCTAGAGTTGTTGGGTTTGGAGCTACAGAGTTTGGTGTTTGCCCTGTTTAAATCATGTATTGCTCCAGTATTTCTTTGCTATGCCCAATGCCATTTTTTTGCAATGTGAATGTTTATTCTATGCCACTGTGGGTTTTTTGGGTTATTTTTTGGAACTATGGCTTAGTTAAAAGATCTTGGACTACAGAGAAGTATGAACATCATTGGAATTTATAAAAACTTTGGGGACTTTTAAAGTTAGTTGAATGCATTGCATTTTACACCATGTATGTTTATCAGTTTATGGGGGCCAGGGCTGTAGTATGGTGGTTTGATTCAGGTGTCCTCCACACACTTAGATATTCTGAATGCTAGGTCCCCAGCTGATGGAGAATTGAAATTAATGCCACGTGGAGCTAGTGTATTGTTTGGGGTGGACTTTATGGGTGTTATAGCCAGTGTTCCATTGCCAGTGCTTGCCACTCTCTACTGTTCCTATTGTCCACCTGATGTTGGCCAGGAGGTGATGTCCACCCTCTCTGCTCATACTATTGTTTTCCCTGCCATCTTGGAGAGTCTCCTTGAGCCTGTAAGCCAAAATAAACCTCTTTTGTTTTCCCACAAGCTGCTCCTGGTTGGGTGATTTCTACCAGCAATGTGAACTTGACTGCAACAGTGAGGAAGTAGAAGAACATGTGTTTTAAACTTTTTCTCACCCACATTCCACAGCAGTATTCTTCAAACAAAAAACAGACTGTAAACCAAATAGAAGATCACATAGCAGTGAAAAGTAGCTGTTATCTTAGGTCTCCTACCTATCACCAAAGTGCAGACAGAGAAGGTTCAGGAAAAATACAAAATAATATTCACTAATATCTGTTATATGCCAAATATCATGTCATCAGCTGTCACATAAATAGTACTATGTATATATTTTTTCCTCTCAATAACCTCCTTCTAGGGTGTTTCCCATGGAGAAAATGGTCCAGGATAGCCATACTTTCAATTTAGAATAAGTGAGTTTATTACAGATATAGCAATCAAAAGTAAAGGATGGGCTGGAGAGATGGCTTAGCGGTTAAGTGCTTGCCTGTGAAGCCTAAGGACCCTGGTCCGAGGCTCGGTTCCCCAGGTCCCACCTTAGCCAGATGCACAAGGGGGCGCATGCATCTGGAGTTCGTTTGCAGAGGCTGGAAGCCCTGGTGCGCCCATTCTCTCTCTCTCTCTCTCTCTCTCTCTCTCTCTCTCTCTCTCTCTATCTTTCTCTGTCTTTCTCTCTGTGTCTGTCGCTCTCAAATAAATAAACAAAAAAAATTTTAAAAAATGTAAAGGAGAAATGGCAAGTAGCATATAGTGAGCAGAATATCAAGACAACCATTAAATAATATCCAGTAGAAATGACAGGCAACCCTATTGAAAAGTAAAACAACAAATGGCAAAACAGAACATGAATCAGATCGGTATTTATAATACTCAACAGAAATGGCCAGAAAAGCTCAGTAAAAGGCAGCTGAAGACACTGTCAGGAGTGTCAGGCAAACACTATCTTCTCTTTGGGAGAAGCTCCCAATTAGCAGTTCTCAACACAAGCATTTTCATGCCAACAAACAATGGTGACCTCTCAAATCTTTATACTGTGTAGGGGAGCACCAGACAGTCTAGGAAATGATTTACCTCCTAGACAATCTCAAGGGAGCAATATTTTCAACATGGGCTACAAATATGCTGGATCCTAAGGGGGTGGGGCATAGATGGCCTACTACTTTGTCATAATCAGCTCTCCACAAGATGTAACAGAGCATGACAATTTACCAAGATAACTTACATTACACTGGGCCTCATGGGCATTCCTAAATCATACTAAGGACAAATAGCTGAGGTTCTAACCAGACTCTTTCTACTCTTGTTCCTTGCTAACAGGCTGTGTAACTCAGTCCTGGCTGCATATTAGAATCAGGAATCAAAGGACCTCCTACAGCCCAATACCACCAGAAAGTCTGGCCATGGAAACTAGGTTTCAGTAACAGTTAAGAACCCTAGGTGATTTTGATAAGCAGCCAAGTTTTAGAATCAGTGGTCTAGACCAAGGACAGAGCATCAGCCAGTTTAATTAATTCAGTTTGGTTACCTCTTTCATATATCTGCCTTGAAAAAGGATCCCACTTAAACTGCAGTTGGCAAGAAAAAAAGATGACTCTCTTATTTGGCATGGCTTCTTTCATCTGTTAGTCTTGAAAAGTCAACTGTGAAGGTTGAAATAGCATAAGTAAACAAGTAAGCTACCTTTGTCTCTCAACATACTATGCACTACGCCTGTTTAATAATTCCTGGCTTCCCCAGCATATGCAATTAGATTTAATTCTCTATGGTGTGGAAGAATATATTTAGTAACCTTAGCATAAGAAAGAACAGAAGGAAATGACAGGTTTCATATAACTATGGGAACATGATTTATTTAAGTTTGCAAAGGAATATCACAGGGCAATTAATGAAATTTAAAAATTAATCTTCTTTTTACTAGCTATAGTGAAAGATCAGTGGACACTTAACTAAAATGCCCTTGTCTATAATAATATAATTGTTAAATAAACCATATGCAGTGTAGCATAAAAGGAGCGACCAACACTATTAGCCATTGTTCTTCCATGAAACAATATCCTCTTAAGCCCTTGGGCATGTTTTTGTCTTAAAGATAACATATGGCCTTTGTGTTATAGCTGGCAATATGAAATTTAACAGCATGAGCAGCAGCCTTTGTAAATAATGCCTAATTTGAATGTTCTTTAAGACCCTGAAGATAAAGCAATGAGTCATATCTGAGAAAATGACTTTGTACCAATCAATAGATATCCTCATCCTTGCCTCATTACATTAGTTCATATGACTAATAACTTCTCAGAACAAAGGTCACTGAAAATTAAAACCATATGATGTCATTATGTGACTCTCTAACCCAGTGATTCCTCTTTTTTTTCTGTATCACACCCACAAGCATTAATCATGAACCTGACCCAGTGCTATGACAATAAGACTAGAATTTACATTCATCTTTAAAAATAGTTTGGGGGCTGGAGGGATGGCTTAGGGGTTAAGACATTTGCCTGCCAAGCCAAAGGACCCAGGTTTGATTCCCCAGGACCCACATTAGCCAGACGCAAAGGGGGCACCCTCATCTGGAGTTCATTTGCAGTGACTGGAAGCCCTAGCATGCCTATTCTCTCTCTCTCTCTCCCTCCATCCCTCCCTTCCTCCCTCCCTCTCTCTTTCTTTGTCAAATAAATAAATAAAAATAAAATAAAATAAAACAAATATTTTGGGGCAGGGAGATAGCTCACTGAGTCAAAGAACTTCTTCAAGCATGACAGCCTGAGTTCCAGTCCCCACAACCTACAACCTGTATACAAGATGAACACAGTAGTACACATGTATAATCCCAGGACACCAATGATGAGATAGGAAGAGACAGGAGAATCCCAAGTTCTCAGGACAGCTAATCTAATATAGGTAGCACTGAATGAGAAACCCGTCCTGAAACAATGTGGCAGCTGGGAAATAACCTGAAGTTGTCCTCTGACAACCACACACATGCTATGACATGTGTACGGCTATACACACACACACACACACACACACACACACACACACACACACACATTTTGCTTAGGAAGCCACATTGTAGTTAGATTTTTGAAACTCATAGAGAAAAGGGAAAAAACACAGAAATGTTTGAACTGCAACTTAAAAATACTTGCTATAAAGTTTATACCTAGAATAAAATAATACTTATAAATAATTGGCTTAATATTCTCATTAGGCAAATTCTAATATATACTAGAAATATCTTATTGGTTATCAACTTATTTACACAGAAAAAAATATAGCAAAAAATACATTCACCTTTAAAAATATTCTAATATATAACTTCCCATAAATTTTAACAATGAATTTTATATTGTGTATATAAGTTTTAAAATATATCTATTTAATAAATTATAGTGAAACAAATATGTTATCTCCAAGGTTACAATCACATAGTAGTTTTAAGATCAGCAAAATTATATTGACCCTAGCCATTTTATAGTGCAATTGAAAAATGTTGACCAAAGTCTCCTGACTTTTCACTTAACATTTGAAATTGCATGTGATTAAACAGGATTTGTCCAAAGAGTGACAGGTCACATTTTTTTCACAGTACACTGAACATGTACAACTGTTGCATTTGATTTGCTCACTGTGATGCTAACTTAGACATGTGGCAGGGCAGAAGTGAGGCTATCTGTCTATGCCACAGAGAAAGATATTCACATGTGACCTGGACTTTATTGTATAAAGATTACAAAGGAGTCAACATTTATTTATAGTCAATTTAAAATGTAATAGCATTAGCTACATATACCCTTTTGTACTGTATAGTCACCACTGTCTGTGAAGTCATTTCCATAATACTTGATTTTGTTGGTTTTCAAGCTTATTTTATCCTTTCCTATTCAATTTACTTGCTCTACTATAGATATATATATATTGTGTGTGTGTGTGTGTGTTTCTTTGTGTGTGTCTTTCTGTATATTCCTTATAAGCAGCTATTTTCCTTGGACTTCTATGAGCTTTTTAGTATGGTGTTTCATTTTAGGTAATTATTTATAATTTCTTCCAATGTTACAGTACATTTTAAATTATTATAGAATTCAAAACCCTGAAATGAGACATTAGATTTCCTGGTAAGATGGTGGCATAGGAGCCTTGCCAAACCAGCCTAGAGAGGGATTTAAGCAAAACCACAGGAAAATACACTCTTCTTCTGAAAAGTGAAGGAGTATTGGTTATTCTTAGACACAGTGGAGAAGCAAGAGAGACCAAGATCCACCAGAAAGGGGGAAAATGGCCAGAATCCCACTGATGTACTTGTAGCTGATCTGCACAATCCGCACACCCACCTGGCACCTCACACCAGAAGAGCCAAGTAAGTGGCAGTAGCAGAAACCAAACAAGGGGGTTTTTGAATTTTCTTGCAAAGTCAAAAAATCTGAAGAAAAGAGAGCCGAGATCAATTACAGAGCTACTGAAAGGGATAGCGACTACACGAGCAACTCCAGGCTTTCTGCACTCTCCCATCCCCCAAGAATAAGAACCATGAATCTCTGGCATTCAGCCCCTGGTGTCAGACCATCAACAACAGCTGATCTGAACTCTTTCTCCACAGCAGAACAGGAGGGATCAAGGTGGCCACTCATCACTGGGGAGATTGGAAGCCACCCCAACAGGTAACGAGGCTGACTGGCAAAACAAAACAAAACAAAACAAAACAAAACAAAACAAAACAAAAACCAGGTACATAGACCTGCATTGGAAGTGCTAATCACTCTTTCCAAGTCAGGTCAGGTGATGGAGTACATATTCTTTGTTGCCTTTACCATTTTCAAATAAGCTGTATTTCAAATAAGCTGTATTGTTGCCTTTGATGCTTTCAGATTTATTAGGAATTTGTCTTTTGTTTCTATCATTATTGGGGGCACACTCAGATTCAGATCCAGACTGACCTGGAACCCCATTCAAAACAGAAATCTCTACCTCCCAGTTGGCAGGATTAAGGGTGTATAGCAACACATGCCTTTAGGAATTTTGGCTTTATAAGACTCTCTGTTTTAATGCCACAATTGTATACTCTGTGCTGGTTTATATTGAATGCCTTTGTTGCTCAGTTGAAGTTTAGAATTTGCCAGTAAATTGTTCCATCTAGTCCACTAGAATACTTGCTTAGCAAACAAATTCAACACCTAGGATTACTTCTGTGATTGGATTGGGGTACAAGAGCTAGGCTTGGTACCTTAAACTCATATCTTGAAAGTATATAAATATGGATCACCACATCTAAGGACACTGCAGATAATTTAAAAACTTGAGCATCAAATCAATTCAGGATGCAAAATTTGCTACATTATAATACAAGAAACACAAAGAGTCAAGACAATACTATCACTCCAAAAATTATAAATCCATCACAAATGATAACATATGAGACTGTATTAGGTGAAATGCATGACAAAGATTTCAAAAAAGTGATTGTATCTATACTCAAAGAAATCAAAGAAGAAGTGAAAGGAATCAAAGAAGAAAACAAAGGAATTAAAGAAGAAAACAGACTCCTGAAAGAGAACACAGGAAATCATCTTAACAAAATAAGGAGGCCATTACAAGATATGAGTAAAGAAATAGAAATACTGAAGAAAAAATCGGGCTGAAATTCTGTCTCTGAAGAACAAAGTCAGTAAAAAAAAAAAAAAACACGTCTGGGGAAAGTCTCACCAGTAGAATGGATGAAAGATAAAACAGAATATATAAACTAGACCAGGTGGCAGACCTAATACATTCCAACAAAGAGAAATCCAAGCTAATAGGAGAGTATGAATTGGAATTTCAAGATATCTGGGACATGGTGAAAAGATCAAACAAAAGAACTCAGTGTATAGTAGAAGGAAAAGAATTTCAATCCAGAGGCTTAGTAGTCAAGCTTTCAGAACACCAAGCAGACACAACCTGGAAAGAACCTCTCCTCACCATGTTATAATTAAAAGACTAAACATGTAACCCCCCAAAAAATATATTGAAAGCAGAGAGAAAAAGCAAGTCACATACAAAGGCAAGCCCATCAGAATAATAGCAGATTACTCAACACAAATTTTAAAAGTCAGAAAGGCTTAGAATGAGGTATTCCAGTTCTGAAATATATTAATTGTCAAACAAGATTACTTTATTGTGCAAAGCTATCTATCCAAAGTGATGGAAAAATAAGGACATTCCACAACAAAAACAGGCCAAAGGAATTTATGACAACTAAACCAGCTCTACAGAAAATACTTGAAGGGATCCTTCACACTGAAAAGAAAGCAAGACACACAGGAGGAAATAGGAAAAAATAAACCATAGTCACATAACAGTTAAAACAAGTGAGTATAGGAAAAATAGGAAGTACTACATAATAAGAAAAATGTTGAAAATAAATAGATACCATTCAATAATATCTCTTAATATCAATGACCTCAATGCCCCAACCAAAATACATAGGCTTGCAGACTGGAATAAGAGGCAACCATTTGTTGCCTCCAGGAAACCAATCTCTCTCAAAATATAGACACTGTCTTAGGGTGAAAGGATGGAAAACAGTATTTCAAGCAAATGAGCCTAGGAAACAAGCAGAGGTTGCTATCCTAATATCTGACAGGATAGATTTTGAACCAACACTATAGAGGAAAGAAAAAGAAGCTAATTTTATACTGATTAAAGGAACACTCCAACAGGACATAACTATCCTGAACATATATGCACCTAATATGGGGCTCCCAATTTCATCCAGCAAACACTATTAGATGTACAGATAACATCAAACACAATTGTAGTGGGTGACTTCAATACCCCACTCTCATCAATCAACAGGTCCTCCTAGCAAAGAGTAAACAGAGGGACACCTGGATTCAGTGATGTCATGGGACAAATGGACCTAACATATCTACAGAACATTCCATCCAAAAGCTGGAGACTATGCATTTTTCTCAGCAGCATATGGAACATTCTGTAAAATAGACCATATATTAGTACACAAAGCAAATCTTAACAGATACAGGAAAATTGGATTAATCCCTTATACTCTGTCTGACCACTATGGGATCAAACAGAAGATAAGCAACAAGGAAAACTACAGAAATTCACATAAACTAACCAGTACACTATTGAATGATAAATTGGTCATTGAAATAAAAAAGGAAATCAATAAATTCATAGAATCAAATGATGATGAGAATACAACATACCAAAACTTTGAGAAAGTGTGGGGGTGGGGAGGGAAGGAATTACCATGGGATATATTTTATAATCATTTTAGGCAATGAATTGACTTTTCTTTATAAATTTGGATGTTCTTTGAGACAAAACATACTCACGGTTTTCCTTGGGTGGTGTCTTAAAACAATTCATCTAAATCTAAAATAATACTTGAAAAATTTTCAAATTTTGAATAAACTGATCTTTGATAATAGAAATATATATCATGTGAGAAATATGTCACTTGCTCATGTATATTCTGAGCAAAATTGTTAAATAATGTAATATTTTGTCTTGTGGATTTTTGAAATACTTTTCCACAATTTTTAAGTAAGTTATAACATCTGAAATTTTTATCTTTCCATCTAAGATTTGTGTGTGTGTGTGTGTGTGTGTGTGTGTGTGTGTAGCATATGCACACATGCGTGCATGCATGTGTGTGTAAGATTCAAGCTGTTTTATAGCTGACAAGTTTCCAACTGTGATCCTGTTGAAGTTTGTTTAAATTGTTAGAAATTTA
Organism: Jaculus jaculus; assembly: GCF_020740685.1. Lineage (NCBI taxonomy): Eukaryota > Metazoa > Chordata > Mammalia > Rodentia > Dipodidae > Jaculus > Jaculus jaculus. The sequence continues at coordinate 99,966,042 of NC_059108.1, read as the reverse complement.
GTTCTCATTTCATTTGGTGTAATTTCGTGGATTCTTTTTTGACTAAGTAGAAAGCGAATGTAACCCTGAAATACGCGTCGGAAGTGCTGTCTGCTGGATCTTTAACATGAGGTCAGCAGCTGCCTCCGTGTTGTGTCGCGTCACGTCATGCTGTGCTGCTGTGCCCTGCGGTTGGCATTCATCGCTGATGTGCTCTGGACTGTCTGCTGCTCCGTCTCCTCTGCTGTGCCAGGAGGAGTACAAGCTTCTGTATCTGCACGGAATTCTGCCTTAGTAATATGCCTTTGACTGAGATTTAAATATTTTGTATTTTTACCTAGAAAATAATCCTAACTCCAGTAAGTGTTTTAACATAGGGCTATAATTACATATGAAACACTAATTTGTGCCGTTTGCGTGAAGTATTGAAGTAAACCATCATGGTGTTCTCTCTGCATAGAAAAATGTCATCTGAACTGAATCGGTTTGTTGATGCTGACTAGATTGCTAATATATTTAGTTGCCGCTGAAAAAACGCACGTTCCTGTACAATGCAACAGTATTCTATGCAGTACAGCAGTTAATGAGTTGTAGTTCTATTAAAACAATAAAGTTGTATTGAGTGAAAAGTAAAAAAAAAAAAAAAAAAAAAATTAAAAAATTAAAATTAAAATTAAAAAAAAATTTGGGACACAATGAAGGCAGGCCTAAGAGGGAAATTTATGGTTATATGTGGCTATATTAAGAAATTAGAGAGTTCACAAGTAAAAAATCTAATGCTTTACCTTAAGGCCTTGGAAAAGGAAGAACAAGACAAACCAAAAATCAGTAGATGGGAAGAAATAATAAGGATTAGGGCAGATATTAATGGAATAGAAACCAAAAAAGAAACAGAACTCCAAAGAATCAATGAAACAAAGAGCTGGTTCTTTGAAAGGATAAACAAGATTGAAAAATCCTTAGAAAATCTGATCAGAAGAAAGAGAGAAGAGTCAAAAATTAATAAAATTAGAGATGAAAAGGTACCATTACAACAGATACCAAAACATTCAGAAAATCATAAAGACATACTTCAAGAATACATATGCCTCTGAGTTTGAAAATCTGAAAGAAGAAGATGATTTCCTTGATTCATATGACCTACCAAAGTTAAATCAAGGTGAGAAAAACCATTTAAATAGGCCCATAACAAGTACAGAGATCCAAGCAGTTATAAAAAGTCTCCCAACTAAGAAAAGTCTAGGCCCAGATGAATTCACTGGTGAATTTTACCAGACCTTCATGGAAGAACTAACACCACTGCTTCTCAAACTTTTCTATAAAATATAAAAGGAAGGAATTCTACTGAACTCCTTCTCTGAAGCCAGCATCATCCTGATACCAAACCCAGGCAAAGACATAACAGCAACAACAAAAGAACATTACATGCCAATCTCCCTCATGAACATAGATGCAAAATTCTGAGCAAAATATTGGAAAACAGAATACAAGAGTATATCAGAAAGGTTATTCACCCTGACTAAGTTGACTTTATCCCAGGGATGCAAGTATCATTCAGTATGAACAAATCAATAAATGTAATACATCCTATAAATGGTCTGAAGGACAAAAAACACATGATCATCTCAATAGATGCAGAGAAGGCATTTGGCAAAATTCAATATCCCTTCATGCTAAAAGTATTACAGAAATTGAAAATAGGAGGAACATATCTTAACATAATAAAAGCTATTTATGACAAACATACAGCCAACATAATACCTAATGGGGAAAAATCTTGAAGCTTTTCCACTAAAATCAGGAACAAGACAAGGGTTTTCACTGTCCCCACTTTTATTTAATATAGTGCTAGAAGTTTTAGGTAGAGCAATAAGGCAAGAGACATTTATAAGAGAGATATAAGTTGGGAAGGAAGAGATCAAATTTTCATTATTTGTAGATGATATGATTTTATACATAAAGACCTGGCAGTGGCCATGCAACTGTAGCAGTCAGCTCTGGAGTATGATGCTTATGGGACTCTGTGTTGCAAAGCTGAGGAATTCCGAGACTTCCCTTGGCAAAGCCGGAAGATCTTTCAGTGACCTCCTAGAATGCCTGCTGCCTGACAGTCTGTTCCACTGCTATCTCTTTCTTGGAATTTTTTTGAATTATAATAAGTATACTGTTGCTTATTTTTGCTTTCATTTCCCCCTTCTCAGTAGCAATAGGGGATCCAATTCAGATGTATTTATACAGTCACCAATGATTAAACAGGAAAAGAATGTTTCTATAGAAATTTCTGAGGCTGTAATGTTTAAAACAGGTAAACGGATTATGGATCTTGAAACTATGACTAGTTTGAATGTACAAAGTGTCTCAACACCACACATATATACTTCACCTAATAAGATATGTTCCTCGCAATGCTATATTCCTTACCAATTGTTCCCAAGAAACATGACTTACAAAAAAATTCTTTTTGTTGAGATGATTACAGTAATTAATGGGTCCATTTCCTGAACCTACAGATGACTTACTAGAAATGGCACCTGAAATGCTTGGGAGCAAAAGTAAACATCTTTCAAATAATTGGCTTGGGCCCACAGAAGAAAGTAAAACAGAATATGCAACTTCAGAACTAACAATAGAGTTTAGTGGACTCCTATAGGAAAGACATCAATGCAAAATACTGGTTAGATAGATCAACCTTTACCACATACAGGGGCATACATTAATGGAGTAAAGATGGTTTAGAAATATAGGAAAAGAGTTAAATATCAAAATCTTTCTTTTATGGAGAGAACATGGTCAAGATCAGACCAAACAGTAAAATGGAGCAACAAAGAAAGGTCATAAAAAGACAATTAAATCACTACTGGATTAGAGATAAAGAAATGTACTGTTATTCAGGCCACAAGAAAATATTATGTATAGAGGTAGAGAGTCGATAAAACAGCCCTTTCTGAGGAGAATATATATATGTGTGTGTGTGTGTGTGTGTGTGTGTGTGTGTGTGTGTGTGTGTGTGTGTGTATATCACAAGAGCTACCTGACAGGGCTCTTGGCTAGTTTCCATGAGCCTGGGAAAAATATTAACCAGCTTTCAATCTTAGACTTCCTTATTTAAGATGTTATCAGAATGTCTATGGGGCAAGAGGTTTGTGAGTTAAGCAGAAGCTGGGGAAAGCAACCGAAAAGAAGAATATTGTGCAAGATTTGTTAGAGAATAGAAGCTACATGAATAAGTTGCTATGTCTTGCTTGCAAAAAAAAATTTAATGCAAAAATAAAGAAGCAGAGTTTTGCTGTGTCTAGTATGCTTCACCTGAAGTACTGGTCCAAATCATTTCCTCACAATGCCAACTCCACTCATCCCCTTTGAGTTCTATAACCCTACTGAGGCTGGACCTTGGCAAATAACCCTTAAGTCTCTACCAGCAAACTGTTAGTGCTGATAAACACTTAGCAACATAGCAGGATACAAAATAAACACACAGAAATAATTATCTTTCATATATACTAACAACAAACATGTGGAGGATAAAATTAGGGAATCTTTCCCTAACATTCATTTTGAAGGACAAAAAACTTTGAATAGCTAAAGCAATTTTAAGAAACAAAAATAAGGCTGGTGGTATCACCATACTAATTTTAAGCTATATTACAAAGCTATAGTAACAAAAACAGCATGGTATTGGCACAAAGACAGACATGTAGATCATTGTAAGAGAATAGAGGACCCAGATGTTAATCCAGACAGCTACAGCCATCTGATTTTTGACAAAAATGCCAACAATATTCACTGGATAAAAGATAACCACTTCAACAAGTAGTGCTGGGAAAACTGTACATCTATATGTAGAAGGATAAAACTAGATCCTTGTCTTTCTCTATGCAAAAGAATCAAGTACATGTGCGTCAGGGACCTTAATATGAGATCCAAAACTCTAAAATTTCTAGAGAAAATGGTAAGAAAAACCCTTCAACATATGGTCATAGGCAATGACTTTCTGAATATAACCCCAATTGCTCAGGAAATAAAACCAATAATAACCACGGGGAATCTCATGAAACTACAAAGCTTTGTACAGCAAAGGACACTGTGAATAGAGCAAAGAGACAATGTACAGAATGAGATTTTCAGTGCCAGAGATTGGATACCTTTCAGTGAATTGTTGGGCAGGGAGGTCCCTGTTTCCTCCAAAATATGACAGGCTACTGAAAAGGCCCTTGGTTTCCCTTGAGAAACAGATGGTAAGACCCTATTACTGAAGACTTCATATGTCTAAGAGGCAAAGTCACTGAGAAATCAAGCTGGTGCTGAGCAGAAAACCCTCTCCTGGTATCCCAGCCAACTGAAAGCTGAAAAAAAGCTGCACTGCATGCGGCCCTATGGGAGTCAGAAGTCATCAGCAGTGAAAACAGTGGACACTGGAAGTCTCAAGTGTGGCTAGACAGGCCAAATGACTGAACGAGTGCAATAGTGGCATGTCTGCTCTAGGAAAACCAACTGCTCTCTAATTGGACTGAAAGCCCACTCTATGGGAAGGAATACATACCAGCTCTGAAAACCTAGTCAAAAGCCTGTGGCAGGGCTGGTCATAAGCCATATGGGTCTAAAGCCTTCTTTTGTCTGGATAAATGCACATATTATTCTCACTAAATTGTCCTTAAAGAACTACACTGAATGTTCATATTCATATATAAATGCTACTCTCACTTCTTGTTAGAGAAGCTTCTCTTTTCAGATGGTGATGATCCCTGGGATGACCAAAAATCAACACAGTGCTGAGACTAAGGGACACAGGAGTGTCCCATCTCTGAAACATCTCTATCATACCCTCCAAAGCTCAGAATCCTTGCAGAAGACATTGTGGAAAGAATGTAAGAGCCAAATGAAGGGTACCACTCCTTACAATGCAACTATCCAGACAGAAATTGGCCTTGATATCTTTGATTTCACAGTGCCTAGCAATACCTACACAAGACCCTCATAATTGGAGAAAAGTTGATGACATCAAATTAAAAGAGAGACTAGTGCAGAGAGGGAAGGGATATGATGGAGAGCAGAGTTGTGAAGGGGAAAGTGGGGGAAGGGAAGAAAATATTATGGCTTATTGTCTTGTAAGTATACAAGTTGTCAATAAAAAATAAATTAAAAAAAAAACTGAAATGAGGGCTAGAGAGATGGCTTAGCCATAAAGAAACTTGCCTGAGAAGCCTATGGAATCATGTTAGACTCTCCAGGTCCCAAGAAAGCCAGACACACAAGATGACATAAGTGTGCAAGGTTGCACGTGCACATTAGGTAGCACATGCATCTGAAGTTTGATTCTAGAGGCGGGAGGCCTACCATTCTTCAATTTCTATACTTTTACCCTAATTTGAAGTATATATTTAGTCAACCTCAGCCCTTATTCCTCATCCACAATCTAAACTCCTTGTAATGCCTTTTTATAAATTATTGAGAATTTCATGGAATGGTTACCAAGAAATATAATTTGATCTCCCCTACTTGACCTTCCCACCAATTGGGACAGGGAGGGTAAAGATTGAGATTGGTTACCATAACCTAATTATGTTATTAGTTGGGCTTGTATAATTAATCCTCCTAGAAACCTGAAAGGAAGGACTTAGAGAGCTGAGAGAGGTTCTGGGATGATGCTGCAAGTGGAGAGGACACAGGAAACCCCTCCTCCTGTCTGTCCCACATTACTCATCCTATACACCCCTTCATCTAGCTATTCACCACTTTACTGCACAAAATACCAGTAATCTGCAGTGTTTTCCTGAGTTCTGTGAATTGTTCTAGCAACCTGAAACAGAGGGTTCACTTTATAACAGGTGGGTCAGAAGTAGTGTCACCATGGATTTGTAATTGGCATTTGAATTGAATTTTGTAAGGTTATACCCTTACCCTTAGGGAACTGAAGCTCTGGGATTGTGTCTGAATTGAATTAGTTTATAGAACAGTCAGGTATATTTTATCAAGAATTGGGTAATTGCTTGATATGGGAGAGAAATACCTCACATATTTAGTGATTAGAAGTGAAGTTATGGTGTGAATATTAAATGGAAGTAAAGGTAAAGATTTTCCTTTGGAGCACTGAGCAAGTATCAGTCATGTTTTAGACAGTTGTGCAATGCCAGGCCCTGGAGTTAAAAGTATAAGTGAGGAGGATATATTATGAGATCAAAATAGATCAGCATAAATATTTACAAGAAGAAGTGCCAAAAGGAAGGTAAAGATAAATCTATTTGGTAGAAGGTAAGAAGATATCAAGTGATATTACTGACAAAAGAGGTGTTTCTCAGCTGATAAGTGGAATTTAATAGTAAACCCATACAGATGATCTTACATGAAACCAGGAGGGAATGTGACCTCACTAAGTGTGGCTAATTCTAACAGTAGGTTGTGACACTCTGGTTGGAGAAGGAGGTATAAGAGGAAAGGGAGAGATGGCCTTAGAGAAATACAGAGAATAAGAATACTAATTATAGAAGTCCATACATATTATTGAGGTGTTTTTCCTTGTACTATAGAGAATCCTAAGGTGTTATAACATCCTAAGCAGGGAAAATACAGAACCAGCTATCTATGGCAGAAATACAGAAGAAAAACTAGGTTAAGGTGGCATTCAAATGATATGATCCAGATGAAAAGCCTAAGATAAAACAAAGCAGCAAGACAGAAATTAGAAATGCCATGGAAATCAAACATGTAGGATTTAGTGACCCAGGATGAAGTTTGCCACTACACCCAAACTTTTAGAAATGTTTGAATATTGCAGGCTTTGAGATAGGAAATGAGGAAAGATGATCATGCTAGAGGGAAACACAACAACTTCACTATGTTGAACAATAGATCTCATATGCACATGGAGCTATTATGCAATGCAAGACATAGATATGTTTTTTCTCCTTCTTCACATTTTCATAAGATTCATTCTTACCACAGATCTTCCAAGTCTAACCATTCATTTATTTTTCTTTTATCTTTTCAAGAATGTTCACATTTTCCTTTTATGGGAGGAGTTTACAGCATCTCCTAGGGATATCTATATTTCCAACAGCACTACTTTCACACTTTATGGTCAGAATCAAATGGAAAAAGGATTCCTTGAGCATAAGCACTGGATATCATGACAGAGGATCATCTGAGGCAGCTTGAGTGACTGACAGGTGGATGTACTGCAAGGGATGACTAAGATTAAGAACCTTGGCAAGATGGAGGGAGATAATATGCAATTCCAGCCAATGACTCAGAACAACTTAAAACATGAACCATTTATTTCTAGATAATTGTACTTAATATATGCAGACCCCAATTAATGCAAGTAACTGAAATCATGAAAAGCCAAACTGGAGAAAGCAGGATCCTCTTGCACTGTTGTGCCTCCATACAGCCCTCTTATAATGTAATTGTAGTAAGTGGGTAACCAACATCAAGAAACACAGACACATTGATAATGAAGATATTTGCAGTAGCCATAGGGTTTATTTTCCCATCTGGCACATTTTACAGACATAAGAGACAGTAGAGGAACCTAGAAAGGGACCATAAAAGGAATAGGGCAAAATAAAGGGTCTTAAAGGGAGGGGATAGTAGACCAAGTGTGATATCAAAGTAGAGGGAAGAATGCTAGAGAGAGAAAGGTTTAAGTGAGGATGGAGGTAGAACAGTAGACCAAAGGAAGTGATGAGAGCAAGAGTTAGCCAAAACTTAAGACTTATGAAAACCTATGGGGGGCTGGAGAGATGGCTTAGTGGTTAAACGCTTGCCTGTGAAGCCTAAGGACCCCGGTTCGAGGCTCAGTTCCCCAGGTCCCACGTTAGCCAGATGCACACAGGGGCTCACGTGTCTGGAGTTCATTTGCAGAGGCTGGAAGCCCTGGCGCGCCCATTCTCTCTCTCTCCCTCTATCTGTCCTTCTCTCTGTGTCTGTCACTCTCAAATAAATAAATAAATAAATATTTTTAAAAAAAAGAAAATCTATGGGGAAAACATAGATTGTTAGATGATTAAAATATGATTTTAAAAGATTTTTTTAGAGCTGGAGAGATGGCTCAGAGGTTAAGATGCTTGCCTACAAAGCCTAATGACTTAAGTTTAATTCCCCAGTTCCCATGTATAGCCAGATGTACAAAGAGGCACATACAACAGGAGTTCTTTTGTAGCAGCTGAGGCCTTGGCATGCCTATTCTCTCTGTTTGTCTCTATTCTGTCTCTCTCTTCTTCAAATAAAAGTACTCTTTGTGGATGGTTAATGTTACTCCCTGAAGCCATACATAATTAAAAGAAAATTCCAGTACCAGATGTGGGTTATTTCCCAGTGAGTTGTTGGTCAGGGATGCTTCTTGGGCACCCCAGCTACTTTCAATGCTCCTGGTTGCCCAGCAGAACTAGCTGGTAGGATTTTACTGCTGAAGATACCACATGCTTCATTTTCAGGACACTAAGAGATCAAGCTGGAACTGAACTGGAAGTTATGGAAGATTCTATAATTTTATTCTTTTTAATACTGTACTAATGCAAGATGGGTAATAAGCCAACCTTGATTTATTGAGGTATATTCCCAGAAGTGATAAAAGTGGAAGTTCTAATTTTAGTTTTCTGAGGAATTAATTTGCATAGTGTCTACACTAATGTACATTCTGACCAAGTCTATGAGTTCCATTTTCCTCACATTCTCAAAAGTAGTTGTTCTTGTTTTACTTTGTTTCATATATGTGAAGAGTGTGGAGGAAAGGTGGATCAAAAATGACAGGAACTAAAAATAAATTACAGGAACTATAACTTATGATTCAGGATGTGGAAGGGAAGGCAACAATAGGGGCATCAGAGACAATACAGCCAGAAGACAATACTCCTACTAATGTGAAAATAGAGGGAAACACAGGCACAAAGTGCACTGAAAACTCTAATTCTAGCAAAAGACAATTCTGCCATCCTCCTGCATCTTTCTAGTCTGACTTGCTTTCTCCTTTGGAAACACTGAGTCATTAAAAGCCAAAAGTAAGAGTTTTATCAACAATTTTACTCATTAGTTTAAGGCTAGTTAAAAAACAATAGGAAGTAACTTTCCACACCAGGGAGTGGTATGGGGTAAAAGTTAAGACCCTGGTTTATATTATCAATACCAGTTCCACATAGGCCCATTGAGTACTTTTAAGTGCTGATCACTGTTCTGAGCATGGTTGGACAACACAGAAGAAATGTCAGAGCTAAGTAGCTTCTACATGAACTAACAATCTCACTGGAAAGAAAATGCTTTAAATATATGCCCTAATAAAATTGTAATGTGAGATGAGATGTGACCAAATGCCAGTATCATTCTTAGAGACAATAATAGCTTTAAAGAGACACTAGCTTATGTGGACAATCCACCATAAGCTTCCACAATCAGCAGCTGATGATGCATGAGGTTGAGAAGACTGAACATGTGGAAATGGTATGAAGGGACAAATCTTTCAGTGCAAAATATTCCTTTGGGATCTGACACCAGTTAAAGTCTCATTTTATCCCATTACTTTCCTAAAGTATTTGCTACGATAAACATAAATATTCTGTAGCAGACATCTACGTGTCATAAGGATGACCCTCCAGACCAGGTACAGTTATAGAAGAAAGGGATTTAATGAAGCAGGGGAAGTGCCATAATGGCCGAAGTTGGTCTGCTTTCACAGATCCAAGCACAGAGAGAAGAGCCACAAGCCAAACCTCAAAGCCACACCATGCAGCACATGCAAACAAGTACACCAGAATAAGCCCAATTACTTTTCATATCTTTAAAGTGTAATTCCAAATCTACACCTATAGTATAAAGTTGGACCCTAGGATCCACCTATAGTGACACCTCCTCCAGCCAGGTAGCTACAGATTTAATTTACAAACTTCACTAAAATCCTAAATATATTGGGGGCCATCCCTTCAAGTGACCACCCATGAGGATGGGAAGACTGAACAGGTGGAAACAGTGTGGAAGGACAAACCCTTCATTGCGAAGTAGTCCACTAGGATCTGCCCCTTGTCCATTAAAATCTCATTTATCCCATCACTTAGAATTTGTTTTTTGGAGTTAATTCATGGCCATGACTAGCCAGTTTTTGCATTCTAAGAAAGAATACTCCATCTCAATCTAAAAAATTCTGTCTTTGAAATTGTGAGTCTCTTCTTGTTGGCTGCACAACTCCATTGCTTCTCACTGTGAGGGGTGTGATTAAATCATGTGCTGGAAAGCACTACACCATCCAGTGAAATTGTGTCTTTATAGAACATGCTTTATTCTCAAAAATACTTTGACCTTTTTACACTTGACCAATTGAAATCATTCTGAAAGGCATAATGAAAGCCATGCCTTTCACTACATTTACATTGAAATACAATTTCTAGCTATTAATTGAATATTAACTGTCTTTTTTGGAAGCTACACTTTTCTTTTAGTACTACCTTGTAGCTGACACTCTTGAAGACACTTTTCCTGTAGCTTCTCATTTAATTTTCATAACATCTTTTCAGGTTAAAGCTCAGAGAAGTTAGAACTCCCTACAGGAAAAAAGCTTGATATTAAAATTGAAGGATTTAAGTAACATCTCCCAGAGCAAAGTTTTCCTAAACTGTAAATGCCAATTAATTGAAATATATTATACTGAATTGCATTCTAAATCAGAGATAACATTTCAATAAAGAAGATTGTTAGGATGATGGGCAAAAACTCAACTTTTAGGTAAGGTTACATTTCCTGAGTTTAATCTCTGGTTTTTAAGATAATATCATTTTTCTTGGGAAATTTACTCATACTATGAGTAAGAGAATTAAATATCTACAACTTACATGTAAATGGCCCAGAAAGTACTATTAGTAACTTAAGTATGTATGCTTTCAAAATGCTACTCACTAGGTAGTGAACTCTTGATCTTTTTGCTTCAGCCTCCCATATGCTGGAATTACAGGCATGGGTTACCACTCCTAGCCACATTTCCTTTTTTCCTTTGGTGTGTGTGATGTGAGACTGTATAGTATATGCAGTACATGTGTGTGCAGATACATGGACCCCACTTATATATATGCAGAGCCCAGAGTATTATACCAGGTTTCGTATGTCAGGTGTCCTCCTCCATTACTTTTAAGCATTAAGCATTATTTCCTTGAAAAAGTCTCTCACTGAACCTGGGGCTTCCATTTTCTGTCAGACTGGCTAACTGGTAAGTCCTAGCCTGTAGGGATTCACTGGTCTCCTTCCCTCACAGGACTGGAGTTACATACTTACATGGCTATGCCCAATATTTTATATGCAAGCTGAGGAATCAAGCTGGTATCTTCTCAGGCTCTCATGCTAGCAGCACAAGCATTTTTTATCAGCTGAGCAATCTCCTCCACCCACATATTTTCTTTTAAAAACAGCTACATGCACATGTAAAATAGTTAATGCACATATTTTAGTGAATTATGATGTCTTCAGCTTTATTTTCTTGAGGTTTTTCTATCTGGAGTATTTGGAGTCTTTTTTGGTGGGGAGGGGAGTTCAAGGTAGGGTCTCACTCTAGCTCAGGCTGACCTGGAATTCACTATGTAGTTCCAGGGTGGCCTCGAACTCAAAGCGATCCTCCTACCTCTGCCTTTGAGTGTTAGCATTAAAGGCATGCTCCATCACACCCAGCTTGGAGTCTTTTTGTTGCATATGATTTCTTAATTTGTTTAAGAGAAAGAGAGAGACAGGGGCAGAGAGACAGAGAATGGGTATGCAGGGCCTCCATCCACTGCAAATGCATGTGCCAATTTGTGATTCTGGCTTTCATGGGTCCTGAGGAATTACATGGGTCCTTTGGCTTTTCAGGCAAGTCTCTTAATTGCTAAGACATCTCTCTATCCCACATAGGAATTTTTACAATAATTTTCTACTTCTATAAAAATTCCATGGAAGATAATTATATTTGGACTACTTTGGGTTTTATCATCACTTCAACCCAGGTTACAATTTATAAACATAAATATATTTCCATTAACTTTTGTCTTATTTCATTTATTTCATCAATACTTCGGGAATTTTCTTGTTTATTTTTATTTATTTATTTGCAAGCATAGAGAGATAGAGAAAAGAGAGACATACAGAGAGAATGGGTGCACCAGGACCTTCACCTACTGCAAATGAGCTCCTGATGCATGTGCCAATTTGTGAATCTGGCTTTATATTGGTATTGGGGTATTATTCTGGGGTCATCAGGCTTTGTAGGCAAGCACTTTAACCACTGAGCAATCTCTCCAACACATATTTTGGCATTTTCTATTTGTAGGGTTTTTGCTCTTTGAATAAGTTTTTCTCTAAGTATATAGATAAATGGAATTTAAACCAGCAGTACATTTCTTTTTAGTGTTTGAAAAGGCTGAATGCCTCACAGATTATTATAAAATGTACGAACAAGATTTGCAATATTACCTGTGTGTTCAATGTAATAGAGTACTTTTCATTGTAAATAACATTTCAAGCCAAATCTTTTTATCTTCTATTTTAACAGTTTATAGAATACTGTTGAAATTTTCTGTGAATAATGCCTACTTTGGAATCATTTTTAAAGAGAAAGGTACTGCATTTTAAATGTCCATTAATGCATTGTATGCATATAGAAAGAATGTAATATCTATAGCTCTGTTTTCAAGTTACAGTGAAAGGTATGGTAGTAATTACAACTAAGAAACATTTCGTTTCTGCTTAAAGTTTTGTTTCTTAACTAAAAGGGGAAATACACGAAGTTGGTGATATTTATACAAAATTGATTTTATAAATAATGTTAAAGTTACTGCTATTACACAAGGAATGATTTTTTCCTGGGAAATAGAATCATCATAAAGAAGATCATCATAAACTATTATCAGTGGGATGGTTTCACTTCCCAAAAAGTGCTTTAATTTCTTCCTCCAAATGTCAGCTGAAAAACAGAAATGATGATTATCTTTTGCTTTAATTTCCACAGTAATTGGATACACATATATTTCTGGATTTTATTGTTTGTTTTCATTTGCCAATTTCAGAATAACTATTTTGATTTTTTTTAAATCATATTTCACTTGTTTACTCATTTTAACATTATAAAATCATATGAATAGTTACATATAAGTGATATATTAATCCTTAAGATTTAAGTTTTTTGGTTGCTATTTTTGACTGAGGAGAATGGTATCACTTTTTGTAAATGTATTAACACTCATAGATCCTATATTAGTTAGATATTTTACCTAGTTTATAATTCTTGAAAAATATATTTATAATTAATAATTAAATTTGTTTGTACATAAGACTCCCTTATATTGCCTTTATCACCTCCTGCCCTCTATCCAGATGCATAACCCCACAGGAAAAAAAAATATTTTCAGCTGGATAGATTTATTCTTACTGGATAAATAATAACTAACTCCATGTAATAGATAAATTCAAATAATATAGCAAAATTTTCATTAAACTAAGGAATTAAAAACTTCTTGTGCAAGAATTGTGCACTTACAATGTAAGAAGTAGAAATTCTAATCAAAATGCCTTTAAAATAACACAACAAAGAATTGGTTAAAGATGAAAAATAAATAGAATTCCTTCTTTGGACAGGTTTTGGGTAAGAACAAATCCATGACTGAAAATTTATTTTGGGGCCAGTGTTTATTTTGTCCATACTTTCACATCTGTCTCCTTAGCTTCATTTTAAGACTTCTTCCATGTGAGGTAACTAGAGTTACCTCTGCCCTGTCTCAACAACAACAAATAATAATAATGAGTGTAACCCAAACTAATGCTTCTCAAATTTAATGTGCATGTGAGTCACCTTGTTAATTTGAAAATTCCTGCTCATTCACTCTTCAAGCTAGACATCCTGAATTAGCAACAAGCTTTCAGAAGAGATCAAAGATGCTGATGTTTGGTTTACTCTGAGTGGATTTTCAGTAAGTGGTTTCAACCGAGCTACAGCATCAGTACCTATGTAATTCTTAGTGATGAAACTTTGAGAATGCCACCATTGACCCCCACAACTCTAGAGATAAATCCTAACAATCTTTATTGTAACAAATCAGCCTTGTGGTTATGACACACATGAAACTGATGAACCATTCACCTACACAGAAAAAAGAACAGGATGTACTCTATACAAGCCACTTAAGATACATGCTTATCTCTTAACCAATTCCTATGACCAGGAATTAGTCCACTGACTAGTTTCAAAACGATATACTGAGCCAAATACTGAGGTAATGAGAATGACATAGTTCTAATCAATCCTTTCAAACAAGCCTGTCCTCGCATCTGAAAGTAACAGTATTATATTAAAAAATTTCATGGGGGCTGGAGAGATGGCTTAGCAGTTAAGCGCTTGCCTGTGAAGCCTAAGGACCCTGGTTCAAGGCTCGGTTCCCCAGGTCCCACGTTAGCCAGATGCACAAGGGGCGCACACGTCTGGAGTTCGTTTGCAGAGGCTGGAAGCCCTGGCACGCCCATTCCCTCTCTCTCCCTCTATCTGTCTTTCTCTCTGTGTCTGTCGCTCTCAAATAAATAAATAATTTTAAAAAAAAATTTTCATGGAGCTGGAGGGATTGCTTAGAAATTAAGGTGCTGGCCTGCAAAACCAAAGGACCCATGTTTGATTCCCCAGTACACAAGTAAGCCAGATGCACAAGGTAGTGCATGTGTCTGGAGTTCTTTTGCAGTTGCTGGAGGCCCTGGCACACCCATTCTCAATCTCTCTCTCTCTCTCTCAATCTCTCCCCCACCCCATCTATCTATCTGCCTATCTCTCAAATAAATTTAAAAAATTTTAAAAAGAAAACTTCATAGTGATAACAATGGGAAAATTAGAAGTATAGTGTATAGAGAAAAAAGTAACAGTTCCTGTTATAAGCCCAATGGTAGTAACATGTGCGAAAATCAATTAAAACTCAAATTAATTTAACATTTACTAAATGTATAGTCATCTACTATATGAGACATAAAATAAGTACTGTGTGGCAGGAAAGGCAAATTTCTGTCTACCCAAGGAAGTGTGAACCAGGAACATTCACCACATTCATACCAACTTAAGGAAGAATAAAAGTCATACTAAAGACTTCTAGAGAAGAAATTTTTAAAAAAACTCTGAGAATGATAGCACTTTTTGAACAGATGAGTTATAAAGGTATTTCCATTATTTTGTTTTGCCAGTGTTGTAGCAAAATACCTAATGTTAGATACAGTATAAGCAAGAGATCTATTTATGCTCACAGGCAGCAAAGCCATACTAAATGGTGACAGCTCTTGCAAGGACACTTCTGGTTGCCTGACAGTTAAGTGGATTCCATCATGGCAGAAGGAGAGATCATATTATCAGACAGGAAGCTAGAGTCTGAGGAAAAGCTCATCATTCCCTTTTAGGAAAAGGTTTTTGTGAGAACTAATCAGAATTAGATTAATTCCTTCACAGGGCAGCATCCATAATGACTAACCACTTTTATATATTCTACTACTTCTCAATGGCCATATGTGAAAGCTTGGAAGATACTCTCAAAACACCCAAACACAGCCATATTATCTAAGGAACTTAATCCTGGCAGTGGCCTATTGCTGAGACAAAATGCCTGAAAAAATCAGTTTAATGAAGCAAGAGTTCATCTCAGCTTTCAGTTTGAGGATACAATTTATCATGGCAGGATGGTGGTAGGAGCCTGAGACAGCTTGGCACATTCAGTTGAACAGTGAGGAAGCAGAATAGAGCTATGAATGCTTCTAAACTTTGACCCATGAAATGGTGTCACTCACATTTAAATTGGGTCTTCCCCAATTATTTAACTTCATCAAGATAATCCCTCACAGACATGCACAGAGGCTAACCTAGTCTACATAATCCCTCACAAGGGTTTCTAGGTTCTGTCAAGTTAACAATGAATATACATCATCATAACTACATAAACATTAGTATGTTATGCACCTTATTCATTCAGACATACTTGTTTGGGTAGCCATTACTGTAGGACCTCAAGATCTACTTTCATCAGTTGTTTTTCCATTACTGTGACAAAAATGCCCAACCAGAAGCAGTTTATGGAAAGAAAGGGTTTATTTCAATTTACAGTTTCAAGAGTCATTAAAAAATTATCTGCCTAGATCACACATTTACTACCTGACAAAATGGAATATCTTCAGGAGAAGTTTCATGAGAAAGTTTAGCTAGGCAACTTCGGCAGTAAAGCAAATATGTCTTAAGGAAGGTCTATATCAGAGTCATGTCAATGAAATACCACAGCAATAGAGGTCAGAGGGTAACTCACTGAAACATATTTGAAGATAGAAACATTATCCAAGCAGACAGGAGCAGTAGATGTTAAATGAGACTGTAAAAAGTAAGGAAGCAGCTACAAAATCTAAATAGAGTGATGATGAAAGAAATAAAGAAATATATATGGTATTTACCAGCCAAACTAAAAGAAAAATGAAAATGTGATATGTGTGTGTGTGTGTGTGTGTGTATACATATGACATTTAATTAAAATATGAGAGGGTAAAATATATAGGTCTTCATTGTGAGCTTTATTATATTTGACCAAACATTGTACATAAATCTTAAGTGACCTTATCCTATCTCTCTTTTTTTTTTAATATTAATTTACTTATTTTAGAGAGGGAGAGAGAGGGAGTGAGGAAGAGGCAGAGAGAATGAGAGAGAATGGGCATGTCAGGGCCCACAGCCACTGCAAACAAACTCTAGGTACATTTACCACCTTGTGTATCTGGCTTACATGGGTCCTGGGGAATCAAACCTAGGTCCTTAAGCTTTGTAGGCAAGTGTCTTAACCACTAAATAATCTCTCCACCCCTATCCTCTGTCTCTTAATCTTTCTTTTCTTTCCCAATATCACAACTTTGAGGTGACAGAGAAAAGATTTGAGACTACAGTCTTTCATGACAGGTTAGGCATGGTGGTTGGAGTGTGAGGAAATTAATCACATTCAATCTAACTGTGAGGAAGCAGAATGGAGGCTACTTATAGATAAATGAATGCTGGACTCAGATGCTTAGACACATTTTACCCTATAATCAAACTCATACACAAAGAGGATGGATGTGATAGTGCAAGCCTGTAATCAGAGCATTAAAATGACAGAGGCTGCAATTTCCAGTCTAGCCTTTCCAGGCAGGCTACTTATTCAATTACCAATACATAGTGAAACCCTACCTCAAGAAAATGAAGAATAAAGAAATTGTATATATGGAAATATGGAAGAGTACAGCTGAATGACCTTACACATGACCCTTTATCATCCCATCAAGACCAAAAGCATAGTGGTTTCATTGAAATAATGTATCTAAATATCTAAATACTTAAACTTACCTTTGTGTGTGCATAAAGGGAAGATAGTCAATAAACTTTATGCAAATTATTTAACACCTCATGATTCATCTTCTTCAAGGGAGCCATGGTACAGGAAACATTTGACATGGGAGAAAAGTTAGTTGGCAGAAAAACATGAGACTGAACAGAAACATCTGGAATATAATCATGTTGGAGTCTGTAAATAATAACACACAAATGAAGACTATTGAGAGTTTTATGGTAATTTGACTGTGTACAATGCGTTTTCTTTAAATACCTCAGTAGACTTTATACAAACTTCAGAACATCCCACTGAGTTATTTGGTATTTTCTTTCCATAAAAGATAGTGAGCAGAATATTAAATTTTCAAGGTCAGTCAAGGAATCTGAGATGAGGTAGAAATTCAAAAAAAGATTTCTAAGTTAAATCATCTGTTAAATTTAACCACAGACTTACAATGGGTTTGCCAAAGAACATTAACATGTAGTAAGAAATTATAATTGAACACAGAAGTATACTACTCAGAGAACAAGAAAAGCAACTTTGTAGGTTTTAACTTGGAAATGCTTAAGAATATTTCTACCTCTTTGTTCTCCACATGCATTCCACTTGCTCCATAATTCAAAGTAAAGGGGAAAAAAAAGGAATAGCCAATGCTAAACTCTATTTCTTCCAAATATCACATTTGTAAATGGAGATAGCCAGAAAGCTTGATTATCTATAATGGCAAAAGCAATAGCAAAGAAGTGATTGATTCAATCTAATGCTCTGTAAGTAAATATATGAATCAACCTTTTTTCAAGCTGGAATGGTATAATTTTTGATGGTCAATACAAATATAACTAAATATAGAAGAAAAGACTGTGAATTTGGGTGATGGAAAGTAAAAACTCACTATGGAAAGTTCATAACAATATCTAACAAGAATAACTTTTGAGTTCACAATTTCCATAAAATAAAAGCCAAAAACCTTTATCACATCTGTGATGGTTAAGTTTTGTGTCAAATTGATCTGTATAGGAATCTACAGACATTCCTCATAAGTAGGTCTCTGAGCTTGCTTCCAGAAAGGATTAACTAAAGGAGGAATCCTTCCCCCAGGGTGAGCCCTTCCTCCAGAGTGGGTGGCCCCTCTTGGAAAGAGGGGAGACTTTGTCTAAGAAAGCTCTGGGAAACAAAGTAGTCCCTCCTTCCCCCTAGCTGCTAGTGCTGCTTGTTGCTTGCTGCTTTTCACTGTGGACTGAAGGGCAGCATGGTCTGAGTAGCTATTGGGTTCCTTGACTCCTACCTTAGGCTTGCAAACTGCTATTGTTGGACTGCCAGAAGCTAATCCAATAAGTTCCCTTTTAATACAGTTAATACTATAGGTCCTGTTCCTCTAGAGAACCATGACTAATACAATATCCAAGAAATAGGTATCTTCTATAAACTTAGAATGCCTAATTTGTTCTATACTTCAGCTGACCTGATTCCTTCCCTCTAGTATGTTTCTCAGTAGTATATAAAGGGACTTCTAATGTGGCAACTTACTTTTAAAGAATGAATGAACTTCAATTTTTTACTAATTTCATACTTAGGCTATGCCCATTATGTTTTTAAATAGACGTATGGTAAAAAGTACTGTTCTTTTGCTCAAGTCTCATGAGGTTAAAAAATGAAAATAGTTGCATAACACTTGTGCTTATAAAAATGTGACAAAACTCCAGTATATCTAAAAATCAATAGAAATATATTAGAACAAAAAGTTTAATATTCATATATTCCATACATTTAATAAAATTTTTGAAGCTTTTCATTTATTTCAATACTTGCAAAATTGATTAGACATTAGTAACTTATTGAAATTTAAATAACTTTATCTCCAGTTTTCTCCAAATTTTAAATGTTTTTCACTTCTCAGAGGTAGTTGTAGCACAGTTGACATGAATACCAAGGTTCTAGATTTTTCCTCCATTAATAATCAGCTGCTTTCTTTCCTCTCTGCACAGATGGTTGCTGGACATGTGCTTGCTGGCAAATCAACACATTGCTGTTTCTTCCTTAAATTATACCTTAATTTTGTACTCATCTCATCTTACCTGGTGAAGTGAGGGTCATAAGGAAAGTTCCAAAGAATGGAGGTTACTAGTAATAAACATGATTAGAACAACAGAACAGAAAAAGACACCAAAGAGAGATCCTTAGAAATTCTCTGAATAAACTCACTTTCAGAATAAAATCTTTTCAACCCTAGTCAATTTGCAATCAATTCACTTCCTCTTGACACTTTCTGAAGGACACTATGTCAAATCACTTTGTAGTTCTCTGCTAAGCCCATTTTTACCCAAGCAGCATGGCTTACACTTAATCATGGGAGAAACAAAATGCTAGTCATCCAATAGTAGTGACCATTCAGCAGGGCCAAATAGAAAATATATTTTAAATTCTTTTTAAACACATTAATCCCAAATAATAATAATAAACAAATTTAGGTAAAATGTCTACAGTAGTGAAACAACCTCTGGTGAACAGACCTAAGGGGAGCCAGCCATCTTGGCATTCTCAAGGAGCCATAAGAGATTAAAGATTAGCACAGACCATTAATTTCAAGAATGTGGATGGATCCCAGTAAGGCATCTGGTATTTGCTGTCACCCTGAGGTCAAGATGCCCTGATATTTAGTATCTGCTTCATATCTGCTGCTAACTGCACAAATTCTGATTTTGTAATCATGCTTGCTTGCTTGCTTTTGCTAATGACAATTTTGTGTGGAGGGGGTGGCTGGGATTTTTTTTCAGATCATTGTACAGGAATGTGGTTTTTGCTTTTAAAAACTCACTGTAAAAGTAGGATGGGGCTGCTGTGCTCCTTGTTGTGAGAGGACAGATGCCAGCTGGCTTAATAAAGACTCTCCTTTTTAATTTTTATTCAGATGGTCTTCGGTTCATTTTTGGTCTGGGACACTACAAAAGAAGGCCCAAACTAAGCTTTGATTTGCTGTTGAAAAAGCAATATACAGCATGCTTAAGCATATTGACAATGCAGTTATTTTGTATTATACTTAATAAAGTTTAGCTAAGAATATATTAGAAATTTTCCTTGTAAAATAGAATTTGCTGAAAATTTTTTTTGTAGACACATGAATGTGCTTGCAAGACGTTTTACTTTCCCTGACTACATGCTAAGTGATCAGTCCTACAAAATATGAATAACATCATGAGGTGTGATAAGATTGGCAGGCAGAATTGTTACATACTGAAGAAGCCAGTGTTCTGTGTGCATGCTCTGTGTGTAGCCCACTGACATTATCAGAGTGAGGATTATGAGCACCAGCTAAAAAAGGAAGACCAAGAAATTTTACAAATATAGCAAACACTTTTCACTCTGCATGTGGAGCAAAATATACTTGTTTAGGCCCATGTTGATTAAGTTTTACAGTATCTGTGGTTAAAATTTTCATAACTGGGGCTGGAGAGATGGCTTAGCAGCTAAGATGCTTGCCTGCAAAGCCTAAGGATCCAGGTTTGATTCCCTAGTACCCCCATAAGACCAGATGAACAAGATGGCACATGCATTAGAGGCTACTTTCAGTGGATGGAAGCCCTGGTGTTTCTCTCTCTCTCTCTCTCTCTCTCTCTCTCTCTCTCTCTGTGTGTGTGTGTGTGTGTGTGTGTGTGTGTGTGTGTGTGTCTGCTTCTCTTTGTTCCCTTCCTGAAATATTAAATTAAAAAATTTTCGTAACTGCATAATCTCTCAAATTCAAAAGCATTTTGAGCTACTATGGAAGGTGCCTTCCAGTAACCTTAGTCCTTAGGAGGCTAAGGCAAGAGATCACAAGTTCAAGACCAGCTTGTGTTATGTCTCAAAACAAACACAAAATGAAATGAGCATTTATAGAAAGTTGAGCCCATAACTCATGCATATTTAAAGCTTTCAAAAGTAGAAAGGCAGGGGAAGAATGGGAAACCCTATTCCTTCATCTTCTCATCTAGGCATTCTCAACAATCAGAGTTAATTTTACTCATTACACTTAATAAGCTTATTAGAAGAATCAAAAATACTACAGAGGAAAACTCAGTTAAATTGTTACAGAAAATATAACCTATGATAAAAAAATTTAAACTTAAAATGTAAAAGTTTTCAGCAACGAGTATTTGAAAACATTTATTACATTATTTTTCATGATCTTTTTGTTTACCCTTCACTGTTTAAAATTAAAATTTTCTGTAGTTCACAAAAACATATACCTTATTGCAACAAATAAATGATTAGCAAACTGGAAGGTTGGTGTTGTTAGAATATGTGATAGAACTAGAATAGAACTGGAGAGAAAATACCATTATAGTTTATACAGTAACTAATTATACTTTGTAACCCCTTTGGCTTCTTATATAAGAAGAGGTAAAATAACCAGGCTGGGAATCCATTCCCAGTGAATAGAAACTTGTCAACCATTCTCAGATTTCAGAGTGATGTCTCTCAGTCTGACAGAAGAAAGACCTATGATGTTTTATCTCATTATAGCACTGCATTAAGTGGAAGATCATTCTAAACAGTGAGCTCTCCCAAACCCATTTTAAAGCACAGCTTAGCAAATAACCCTTGTATATAAAGAGCTCTTTAAATGAATACAGAAAATGTTAAAATTCAGGAACAATGATGGAAAATGAATGTGGATGTTTATTTATCTGAGAGAGAAAGAAGCAAATGAGAGACAGATCAAGAGAGAGAGAATGGGGGTGTCACAGCCTCTATCTACTACAAATGAACTCCAGACACATGCACCACCTTGTGCATCTGGCTTATGTGGGTACTAGGGAATTGAACTTGGGACTTTAGGATTTGTAGGCAAGCGCCTTACCTGCTAAGCCATGTCTCCAGCCCAAATGTCTAATTTATTTTTTATCTTAAGGACAATGGCTATACTAAATATAGAAAAAGATGTCATATTAGTAACCAAAAATATATAACTTAATATAAGAAAATCTGTTTTTGCTATTACCACAAATTTTAATAACAACAATAACCCCCTACTGACTATTGTCTGATTTAAAGTTGATTGAGTATCTGTTGCAGAAAAAATTGATGTATTATTTAAAAGGCTTAATTTGGATTTAGGACACTTAGTCATCTCATCACTTTGCTCCTGAAATAACTCAAGGCAACTCACATCATATAATGTCTTTGTAATAAGTCCTTCTTTCTAAAAGTACTGCCTACCTCTCACATTTGCAAGGGTCTCCAAATTTCATGAGATTTACCCAAGAAAGGATATTCACAATATTTTAAGACCTGGTTCTGATGTCACAGGCCTATAAACCTACCTACTCAAGAACATAAAGCAGCAGGACTGCCAATTCATGGCTAGTGTGAGCTACTTAATGAGACCCTGTCTCAAAGAAAAAAAAAAAGATACAAAAAGGATTAGAGGCATAACTTTAGTAATGCAATACTTGTCAAGAATGAGTGAGGCTCCAAGTTCAAGCCATGGTACCACAAAAGCAAAGATCTCAAAACTACAAATGATGCCCATGTTAAGTTCATAGAATGTTGAATACAGATGGCTAACTATTTTCTGACATAGGTCCTGAGATTCAAAGAATTTGCTATGATTAAGATGAAAGTTACAAGCTGGGCGTGGTGGCACACGCCTTTAATCCCAGCACTCGGGAGGCAGAGGTAGGAGGATTGCCATGAGTTCAAGGCCACCCTGAGATGACAGAGTTAATTCCAGGTCAGCCTGAACCAGAGTGAGACCCTACCTCGAAAAACAAAACAACAACAACAAAGAAAAAAAAGATGAAAGTTACAGAGACATGAGATTCATGTCTAAGATCTCTCTAAGATCTGTTCTCTTCACATAATGATATAGGTGAGGAAGGTACACGTGATTGGAATAGAACTTATTTTGGCTTCTCTGTTATAAGTACACATAGGCAAAGGAAAAATTAAACAAACAGACATGAATCCTTCAACTCCATTGTTCCTACTGACCAAGAGACTATTTTCAGTGATTTTCCTCTCAACTTGCTCTAAACATGTTCCTTTGAAGTGGCTCTTTGTTTGGCCAATAACAGTTACCACTTGGCAGACAGAACCATGAAAGGGTGACCTTCTGCTGAAGTCCTCAACAGTGTGGACACAGTTGGCTACCACACCCTTGAAACATGTCTTAAAAGCAATACACTTCCCTGGTTTGTGTTAACTTTGTTCTAACAGCAACAATAACAAAATGTTTCCTGTATAGTCAATAAATAAATTAATTTAAAACAAGTAGGAAAATATAAAAAGGAAATAAGTGGTTTTGAACTTTAGGATAATATGTACATTTTTATAAATGGTAGGAAACTTGACTCAGAATTATTAAGAGTTTTGTTTGCTCAAACCAGAGCAAACAAAAGGGATCATTAAGGATTCAGTATTTAATCTTCTAATTTGTCATTAAGTTGATTTTCAAAGGAAGATATGAGCAATATTCCATTTTTTCCAAGAACAGAAAGAATTAAAATGCTTTAAAATAGTACAGACACACATTTAGCCTTCTTTAATGAAAAGTAGAAATGTAAACTTAAATTCTGTTGAGCCAGTGTTTTCATCCTCCCCACCAATGATACTATGACTAACACAGAGTGCTAAATATTTCCAAGTCATTAAAAGTACTTAAAATAGTATTATTTACATCACTATCCTATAAAATGAAAGGCATAAGTCACATTGCTTGCATCTTAAATAAGTAAAGCATGGGTTAGAGAAAGAGTTCAGTGGCAGAGTGCTTATCTACACTATGAGGCCCTAGTCTTATCCTTGTTACATAAAAATAAAATAAATAAAATGAAGTAATGAACTTGTGGCACAGGTCTGATTGTCGGGTGAGTTGTCCTGTACTTGCTTAGCTAGTGCTACATGTAGTGGTTTGCTGGTAAATAAATAATGAGTCACTACCATTAATGAGAAAAAAATCATAAAAAGTGTTCTACAATATCAGAGATAAAGTCTTCCCAATAAAATACTTCAGTATTGAGAAGAAAATCCTCAGTATCTTAGATGCTATTTATGTTGAATGAACTAATTTTGACTATAGAATTCAAAATATTGGAAGATCAATCCAACATTTGACACTATGGTCATATAGAGTGGTACAAAGGCAAACAGTACTCAGCCATTTGTAGTGAAAGCACAAGCAAAAAGGAAGAGCCTGTGTTGTTTAGATAGTTTGAGCTTCAATTTTGTAAAGATCACCTTTCTATTCAGTACAGAGTAAATGCTGAACCACTGACAAATTACAACTTGAAATAATTTTCTGCATTTGACTATCTATAATATGAGCATTAACTGATGCATGCCATAATGAGTGAAACCACGGAGGCAAGAGGTTTCTTTGCAGCAGGATGGACCTGCTGGGGCTGGCCTGTGACCTCTAACCTCTGGTGATTGATAAAAGGGCTGAGTTGAAATCGCAACCAACTCTCATGACTATCTTGTCATTTCAGAGACATTGGAAACAGGACATTTGTGTGTTATGATTCTACAAATAAGTTGTTTAGAATGAACAAAAAGTCAGAAGCCCATGCCCAGAGTACTTTCTTCCTTACACTTAGCATTTACAGAATGACAGAATATCTCATGACTAAGATGGTCCTCAAAATCATCTAGACACATAGAAAGAGTGGAAGTGATTTGAACATTCTGGAAATTAGAGTCATCCACTTCATGCCTTCCATGACTTGGAACATTGTGGAGGAAGCAGAAACAATGTAAGAGCCAGAGGATCGGGAGGAGTGCTTTGGAATGCTGTCTTCCACTCACAGAGTGGCAACTGTATTTATGACCTTATAACTGCTGCTGTTGCCTTCATGAGATCAGCATGAGACTGGGCCCATCAACATTTTGTCAGGGATAATGGAGAGAAAAAACTCATTAAAATAGAAGAGGAATTAATTGGAAAGATGAAGAAGTTCAGTGGAAGGGGGTGTGGGAAGCAGGCAAAAGAAGAGAAGGAGTTATGATCAAAATATATAATGTACATGTATAAAAATTTAAATAAACATTAAAAAAACTTAGAGTTACTTTAAAAAGCAGAAGTGTACAGTAACAATGATCTCCTTTCCAAACAAATAAAATAGAAAATTGACTAATTTCGATGAATTGGACCAAGTTTTCAGGTAATACTTTGCTCAGCCTAGTTCTTTTGTTATTACCTTCCAACTATTATAAAACACATTATTTAGAATTTATTGTTATTCTAATCATAATTCAAACAATGTGAAATCATTATTAGCAGAGATAATAAATAAAGCTTACACTATGTACAAGTTTAAAATGGATAATAAAACATATATCATTAGCAAACATTTTCCAAGTTATAAAACTATGTAAGTATATGTTGAAATACTAATAGTAATTTACATTTGTTATCTGGAAAAACTGGAGGTGTCAACTGTTAAGAAGATGTATCAGAAATCCTCATGCATTACTGTTTGCTAAAAATAAAAAAAAAAAAAAATGATGGAGTTTTCCCCCAATAACTGACTGCTGCTCCCACAATGCATAACCCACAACCCCATGGGAAATACAAGCAACTCCACTGAGAAGGGGCTCCAGCAGTATGGGGGTAAAAACTAGGGGAAAGATGGTAGTAACACATGACAGATGCATACTAAGTATGTCTGGAATAGTTAAGTTGCTAAACATTTTTTTTTTCCTGCTAATTAGTATTATGCAACCACTGGTAGAGTCCACCATGGTGGTCTAGATGGATCTGATGAACCTGTTGTTTTAAAAAGAAACATAGAGGGGCATACGCCATTCTGGATGAGCAGCACTCAATATCCCCTCAATGACAGTTTCCTCAGATAGAATTTGGTAGAAAGAAAAGGCTTTTTCATAGAAAGAAAAAAATAAATAAATTAAAAATATGTTGCTGATAAATATATTCTGCCTCAATACCCAATAATTTCATTCAGTAAACTTACTCAAGTTAAACTGAAAAGTACATCTACAAAATGACTTCATAAATATTTATATTTGTTTCCACATTTTTTAAAAATAATTAAATTTAAGTTTCCATGACTGGATGAAATGAATATATTCAAAAGTGATTATATACTTGGCAAGAAAAAGAAAATACCATGTTACAACCCTGCAGGTAAATGTATGAAATATTATTTCACATACTAGACACAATGAACATCCTGTAACATGAGAAGGATATTTTGAAAAAAGAAAGACAACAATTTTAGTTTCATCAAACTTTACTAAAATTTCATTTGAATGAAAGAAGTGAAACACTGAAGAGTAGGCATTAAATCAATATACTTACAAATTTCCAAATGAGGTTAAAAAAAAAACAAACTAAGAAATTGGGTGACTGGCTTGGTGTATGACTGGAGAGATAACATGCTGGAAACATTCAAAAGATAACCAAATGTACCAAGGCTTCACTGGGCTATAGGTTGCATAGCAGTTTTTATTCTTAAATTTTAAACTTAATCTTCAAATGAAATTGAAACTTCAAAACAAAACAAATTTTATACTAAAACTGTCCATTTTTATTTCATATACATAAATAATATCATTAAAATCATATTGACGGGTGTGGTGGCACACGCCTCTAATCCCAGAACTCAAGAGGCAGAGGTAGGAGGATCACCGTGAGCTTGAGATCACCCTGAGACTACATAGTGAATTCCAGGTCAGCCTGTGCTAGAGTGAGACTCTACCTGGAAAAAAAAAAAAAAAAAAGCAAACTATATTGCTTTCTGCATAAATTCCAAAAATTTCCACAACTATTTATTGAAAGAAACATCCTTGTTATCATACTTCAAGTATATTAATCCATGTGGATCTAATTTTGTACTATTTGTTCCATTAGCCCATTTACTTACTTTTGTACTAAGATCGTGCTATTAAAATCATCAGTGTCCTGTAATGCCCTGGTTTATTTTATCCTAATGTATTTTTTTTTTTTTTTTGGTTTTCTGAGGTAGGGTCTCACTGTAGCCCAGGCTGACCTGGAATTCACTATGGAGTCTCAGGGTGGCCTCCATCTCATGGTGATCCTCCTACCTCTGCGTCCCGAATGCTGGGATTAAAGGCGTGTGCCAGCACGCCCGGCTTATCCTAATGTACTTTAAAATCACTTGCCACAACTTTTGACAAATGTTTTAAAAAAAACAATAGGTTTCTGTAATTAAGAACTCACTAAGTTCACAACACAAAATACTTCTGTAAACAAACATCCCCCAATACAAACCAAGCAATTTCTGGAAAGATAAATAATATATCCTATAGGTAATCTTGATTCTGTCTCTATCTGCCTGGAGGTAGGATCATAAGCTATTATATGTTAAACTATAAGCTAGGTTACCTCTGCCTCGCAAATGCATTATAAAGTCCAGATTGTAAAAGTGTGCTACTCATGGACTGACTAGCTACAAATTAGAGCTCCCATTACCCTCCCCTTGAGTTAATTAATTTGACTAGATCACTCATAGGATACAGAGAAATAAATTTGCTGGTTTATTTTAAAGCATATTATAAAGGATGTCAATAAACAGTCATCTAAAAGTGCTGTAGAGTCAAGGTATGGGGAGAATGTTGTAGAATGTCTATTCGCTACTCTGTACTGTGATGTGCTCAACAGTGTCTTATTCCAAATTTTAGAGGACATGTTCTCTGTTTTCTTGTTTAGTATTATATTGGCTATATATATAGTCCATATTATGTTGACGTATATTGTTTCTATCCATATTATTTTCAGGGCATTTGCCATGAATGATGGTTGAACTTTGTTGAAAGCCTTTTCTGTCACTTCTCAGTGGGACCAGCAGAAAGGAATGACGCCACACAACCTGTCTTCTCAAAGCAGTTTATTCAGGAACCTTTTCCATATGCAAAGAAAGAAAAAAATGAACCCCGAGCCCTTCCCAGTCGGTCCTTAAATCCCTAGCCTGCACCACTCAGAGTGTCTCTTCATAGGCTCACGTCAGCGCAACGTCCGATGGTCTGATCTTGCATAGCAACGAGTCTGCGCAGTGCGCACCCGGACGTGGCTATTCAGGGGTGTATGAGGAAGTCAGGCGCAAATCATAGGACTTGGCAGCCGTGCCGGGCGCCATCTTGGAATGGCTGCCACACCCGCTCCCTACACTTTTCCACATCAATTAAGATGATTATATAATGTCTACTCTTTATGAACTGTCTTGAAGTTACTGGTGTGATTGTTGAACAAAACTCTTATGCCTAGAATGAAAACAACTTGATCTTGGCATATGATATTCTTAATGTGTTCTTGAATTAGATTTGTAATAATTTTATTGAAAATTTTTGTGTTAATATTCATCAGGAAAATTGCTCAGAAAATTTTCTGGGTGTTTTATGCTGTTGTTGTTGGTTGCTTGCTTGTTTCCTCATCCAGCTTTCTATCAAGGCAATGCTCATATCATAGAATGGGTTTTCATAGTGTTCTTTCCCTTTGATTGTTAATGCCTTGAGGAACACTCCTGTTAACTCTTCTATAATGTTTATTAGGATTTGGCAGTGACTTTGGCATCTAGTTCTGGGCTTTTCTTTGTTGGGAGACTTGTTAATCATGACTTTAATCACATTGATTATTGTAGATCTGCTTAATTGTTTAATTTTTTATTTTTTTTAGGTCATGTGTATCTAAGAGTTTATTTTTTTCTTCTAAACTTTCCAGTTTGAGGGAAATATAAGTTCTTAAAATGTTGCTTAATGATTTGTTAAACTTCATTGGAATCTGCATTGGAACTCTAAATTTAATTCTTTCTTGTCTTACTTTTTGGTTTTAAGTTTTATATTTTTCTAGCCCTGAAAAATAGCATAAATTTTGGAAACCTGTGGACATTTAGGATAACAGTCTTGTATATAAATATCCTTTATGTGCATGTAGTTATCTATAACCAAATAGTAAACAGAAAGCTCTCTAAACACCCATTTTTTCACTGTCATTACAAAAAGATAGTGGTTTACTTTTTGTTCCACTTTTCTATTACTACTTCTACAAGATGTTATCAAAATCTTATTGATTTAATATAAAAAGTAATTATAAATCTCATGGTTTTGTAAGTCAGCACTTTGACTTAGGTATAAAGTCCTGTTTACTCTTGTTTTTATAAAGCTAGGATACAGATGGTGGTTGGGAGGCCTGAGGAAAAGTTCATTCAGCTTGTAGATAGGATCTTGTCATTGTGAAAAAGTGGATAGCCTTTCCTTGCTGAATAGCCTACAGATACTTTTAAATGCATTTACAATCCTTGCAAGTGAGTCTGTGTATTGGAGGCATCCATGGATCAAAGAAACTTTGACTTGCAATCTCTCTGTCATTTTTGCTTTTGCATCATGGAATCTTTTGCTTTTCTCTAGTTTAAGAAATTTATCCAAATTCATGGGTTTAGATACTCATATCTGGCCCACATGGATAATCCAAGATAATCTTATTTGAATGCCAGTGTCAATTACAGATTAAAATGTCTTTTTGACATTTAATGCAACTTGCTTTAGAATCTGCAGCATCGATAACTGAAGCTGCAGCACAAGGCATTGTTGTGCCCCTCCCGCCAGCAGGAAGAACAACAACAACAGGATTCTTCTCAAGCACACTTTATTGGGAGCTCCAGACTGAAAGAGAGAAGGACCCTGACCCTACAGAGCCCCAAGCTTATATACTAGTGGTCAGATGATTGTGCAGTGTCGTCTGATTGGCTTAAGTCTCATCAGCTGACTATGCATCACCCAATCGGGATAGGTGAGCAGCCATGTTAGGATAACATCATGTGCTCATGCACAGACAATTAGGATACAAAAGCAGTAAACAAGCTGACACAGCAAAGCCTGATAAAGCCAGCAAGGCTTCCCACAGTAGCTGACACAGCAAAGCCTGATAAAGCCAGCATGGCTTCCCACAAGGCATTATCTAACATGTCATCTCTTCAGTGTCACATAAACTCAGATTGACCATTTCTTCCATAAATGAACTGGATTACAAAACTTCTCAATGTCAATTTTTTCTTCTTCCAAGGAAATGTCATGTCTTATATATCTATGTAAAATGACCCTCTGATATCACTTTATTACTTCTCCCAATCACACTAAAGCTGTGTTTTCTTAATACCCACTCTCCATTTTTATTTTCTTAAAAATATGGCCTAAATTTTACTTTTTTGTATGATTTTATCTTTAGAGTAGATCCAGTCAAAATTATAGACTTATCAGCTCCAGATATTTCTGTGATTACATATTTCCACCAAACATGATCCTAACTCTATGTGGAGAAATTACCACTATTTTAACATATCAAAACAATAAGCTACTTTTCTTCAAACTAGGTTGGGAAATATATATTATAATTTTTCTTTCCTTTGTTATGATTCAGTCTTATAGCATTGTTCATGATTTTCATCATGATTTACTTAATAATTATATTATATAGGAAACATATCAGCTTAGCACTTTCTGGAACGGTTTAAATCAATTCACTTACTTTTCTAATGATCAAAAGGAGAGGCAGACTTCAGATGTGTGCTACTGTTTCTTCTACTTTTTATTGACTTTCTGACATCAAAAGGGCAAGTGGTGCCTTTTCCCATATTGACTTTTTAATGCCCTAATTTTGCTAAATTACAACTGGGCTTTTTCCTTTAGTGTTTTCTCTTTTTTCCCTAAAAAAAGCATATACTTGCAAAATGTTATTCATGCATTTCATTTTTTAAAATGTTTTGGATATATTTTTTATCATTAAGCCTCAGAATTCTTATAGTTATTTATGAGAATTGACAAAATATCAACAAAAATAACACTAGAATGAAAAAATAATAGAGTTGTATGTGGTGTCATAAAGGTATTGATTTGGAAATTTTTAATCAAAATTCAATTGAATACCAATTGTGTTATTTAGGATACTCATATATGATCCATCTGCATAACTTTATAGCATCCCTATCTTCACACCTCACCACCATTATTGACTTGAATCACTCACTCTGGGTCACAGGACCTCAAGGTCATATGTATCCAATGGACATAACAAGGCTCTTGTCTACATAAGGAAAGATAGATTACATTCTCAACGATTTGTACAAATGTAGAATCTTAAGAGCCCAAAGAAAGGAAAAAGGGTACATAGAGAATTATTCAAGATAATTATCTTAGCCAGAATTCTCTAGAGAAACAGAACTGATATAATGAATTGTATTGAAAGGGGAATTTATTTGATTAACTTAGAATACTCCAATAGCAGTTTGCAAGCCTCAGAGTCAAGGAACCTTGTAGCTGCTCATTGCAGGAGACTTGATGCCTCAGCAGTCCCAATACAGCACTGAAGGCCTGGAGCTTCCTGGCAAGCTGCTAGTCTTCAGCTCACACTGGAAAGGCAGAAAGCAGCACTGCAGTCAGGTGACAGGAAGGCATTCTTTTCTCCTAGAGCTTCCTTAGTAAAGCCCCTCTCCAAGAGGGGCCACCCACTCTGAGGGAAGAGCTCACTCTAGGGGAAGGACGTCCTCGAACTTCACTTAATCCTTCTTGGAAGAAACCTCAGAGACCCACTCAAGAGGAGTATCTGTGGATTCCTAAACAGATCAAGTTGATCACACAACTTAAACATCCCAATAATACAAGGTCTTTTGAATATATTTTATGATACAAAACTAAGTACACAAAGCATCGCATATATTGACATATGCAATGTTTGTTATTGATGTACTATATACCACATAAAATCTATGCATAGGAAATAAAATTTTAATATAGATTATATTTAAATATTTCATATGGTGAGTATAACTCTGCCTTTATAATGGATATTGGGAAAGAAGCAATAGAGAAAAATTTTCCCAAGACATTGGTTCTAAGATGATTAAGAATAAGGGCTGGAGAGATGGCTTAGCGGTTAAGCGCTTGCCTGTGAAGCCTAAGGACGCCGGTTCGAGGCTCGGTTCCCCAGGTCCCACGTTAGCCAGATGCACAAGGGGGCGCAGGCGTCTGGAGTTCGTTTGCAGAGGCTGGAAACCCTGGTGCGCCCATTCTCTCTCTCCCTCTGTCTTTCTCTCTGTGTCTGTCGCTCTCAAATAAATAAATTAATTAATTAAAGAAAAAAGAAGAATTTTATTTTTATACTCATGTGTATTTTCTAAGTTTTCTGTAGTGATTTAACATTTTGAAAAGAATCATTCTTTACCCACTTTTCAACACTATAAATAATATATAAGAGCAAACAGTAAGAAGATAGGTACGTATAAATTTACTAATATAAGAATGGCTTCTTTGATGATTCTCAGTAATGGGATATCTGCAAAATAAGTTTATTTTTATATCAGAGAATAATTTTAAATATGTCAGACTATTAAATAAAATTATGATGAGCAAATAGTGTACTATTGAATAAAATGTTTGTACACATTATATGCAATGTTCATTTGAAAACAAAATGTTTCTTTTTACATGTTTATTTTTGCAACTCCATAGTTTTAATAGGGAAACAAAATTAATCAGAACATAAGAATTCCTAATTCATCCTCTTTTGATATAAATATGAATGAAAATACAAGTAACCTAAAATTACTTGATTGGATTTAATTTTCAAGAATTTGCTTCAATGAGCAGAATAGCAGTATAGTAAATTAATTTATAAGTAGAATATATATGTATGTGTATATACATACACATATCTACATACACAGATAGAATGTCTCAAAAAATTAACACAATTTTTTCCTACATTTATGTATTTCACATCAGTGGTGTTTAAAGAGATGGATCTATAGAAATTACACTTTCATCTTCAAATAAATAAAATTCTGCTGAATTGACAGCTTGCTCTTCAGACTACTACTGTTCTATCTATTGGGAAATTATGCTCCAATTATTATGGCAAGGCATGATACATATTAAGTTATCTCCACAGATATTATATTCTTATATTCTTACCTATTTTAGGAGCATAATAACTAGTAGTGGAAGCCTAATGCTATTATATTTATATCAGATAGATATATGTATCTATATATCTCTCTATAAATTCTGTACATACTAAAAATACAGACTTATTCAAAAATCTTAATGAACAAAAGTTAACATCCAAATATATTAATTAAATATAACTTTTATAACAATACACAAAAACGCAGAGTGAATCCTATTGCTAGAAAGACTTTAAGAACATATTTCTTTTTTTTTTTTAATTTTTTATTTATTTATTTGAGAGCGACAGACACAGAGAGAAAGACAGATAGAGAAAGAGAGAGTATGGGCGCGCCAGGGCTTCCAGCCTCTGCAAACGAACTCCAGATGCGTGCGCCCCCTTGTGCATCTGGCTAACGTGGGACCTGGGGAACCGAACCTCGAACCGGGGTCCTTAGGCTTCACAGGCAAGCGCTTAACCACTAAGCCATCTCTCCAGCCCAAGAACATATTTCTTTATGCACAGTTATGAGGAAAATTCTATTCCAGAATTACAGTATTACAGTAGTATAGTATATATTAACACAAACATATATATACTACAAATTAAATTTACTCCAAATCAAATTATTTGGCAGACATATATCAGACAATATTTCAATTATTTAAATTAAGTTATTTTTTTACTACAAAATGAGAGTTGTTTATTATTGTAGGAGGGCTGGGGATATGGCTCAGCAACTAAACATGCTTGTTTACAAAGCCTTCCAGCCAGGGTTCAATTGCCCAGAACCCATGTAAAGCCACATGCATAATATAGTTCATGTGCCTGGAATTCATTTGCATTAGCAAAAGGCCCTAGTATGCCCATGCACACAGTCTTTTTATCTCCCTGCCTCCTCATAGAAATAAAATTATTTTTAATGTGTGGAATTTTATTTTTTAAGCCATTCAGTATATCTAAGTTATTCTCTTCCCATTCATTTTCCTTTTTTTTATTAACTAGTTTTGTATTCAGCAAATACAGTCAGTTTGGTACCATTATTAGGCTCATCCGTGACCTGCCCCCTCCCCTTGACCCTCCTTGTTGAGGTATATGGGTCATACATTGTGGAGTGAGCCCATATTCATTTTCCTTTTTTACTATTTTAATGTTATTAATAGGCTCATAAAGAAAATTTTATGCTCAAAATATGACAAAAAGAAGCACTGAGGTAAGGTGGGATAAAAGATAAAAACGGACCCTAAGATAACATTCCATAAGCTTTGTAAATTTAGCAGTGTTTCTTAAATCAGGCATGTTAGAACCAGCTCATAACTGTATGAACTAAGGACTATCTCTTAAATCAGCATGATGGACCAAGGTCACAACTGTATGAGCTTAGGGATGTCTCTTAAATCAGGCATGGTGGACCCAAAATGAACCATAATGTAGTATGGGGTACTGAAGTCACAGCATTTAATGAAGCAATGCTAAATATCATATACCTCTCCATAATTAGATTGTTTCACTCTATTCCCCTAATCTAAAACATGTGTAAATATAAGAAACAGCTGGGCATGGTGGCACATGCCTTTAATCCTAGGGCAGAGGCAGAGGAGGATCTCTGTGAGTTGGAGGCCAGCCTAGGACTAGAGTGTTAGATTCAGGTCAGGTCAGCCTGGAGTAGTAAAAAGGGTCCCTACCTTGAAAAGAAAAAAGGCAAGGAACAACCAAAATAAAAGAGGCCAATACTTAGATAATAGAGAATAAAACATGGATGATGACCAAGAAAAAATACCCAAGCAAATTATTATGTTATTTACTTAAATAATATAATGGAATTGAAAATAAACCAATTAAACCAACATATGAACACAAGCAACAATAAAATGCTATAAACCAGGTCAAAACTAAGAAAATAAATGTATAATGGGAAGTGAGTGACTGATTGAAGCACAAAACAAATGGAGATAAATGTATCCTTGTAACTGTATCCTTGTAGCTTTACTTGTAACTATGATGAAATAAACACCTGAAGGAAAGAAAAAAAAAAAAAAAAGCAACTTAAGAGATGAGGGACTTATTTTGGCTCATGGTTTCAGGAAACAGTCTATAATGGTGGGGAAGTCATGGCAGCAGGAAAGGTTGGTTCCCAGCTATGGTATCAGGATAGCAAGGTTTCTTGATCCCTTTCAGTGAACCAGGAAGCAGAAAGAGCAGAATGCTGGTGTTCATCAAGCTTTCTCCTTTTTCCCCTTTCATTCAGTGTGAGCCCCAATCCCATTGGATGGTATTCCTTTCCTCAGATAATCCTCTGAAAATGCCCTAACAGCCATACCCTGAGGTGTATCACATAAATGATTCTAAATACCATCAAGGTAACAATAAAGATTATCTACCACAGTTTTCAGTCCCTTTCATTTCATAGCAAGAAACAACAGACACCTGCATTTATTTATATCAAGAAATTCAATGAGCTGATTCTGACTATTTTTACTCTACAGTTGTACCACCTAAAACAGCAACTAATTAAGATTACTTTCCTGAAATACAATTAAATATTTTTTTTTTTACATTTTGGTAAAACAATCACAATCTTTGGACAAATTGTCTTATATATTTATCTATTCTGTACTCATCTCTGGTATCCATACTGAAAGGCCCAAGAATTCAGAAGCCTAGAAATACTATCACACTTCAAAGGGAGCTTACGCGGGCCCCTGCATACCTCAAACTCCAGGCTTTACTCTCTGTTGAAAGCAAGTAAGGAATCCCTCTTCTCATTATATCAGAGCCTGCTCCTAATATAAAACTAGGTAAAAATGGCATGAGATAACCCTCAAGGAAATGAATAATAAAGTGAACTACTTATTTGGTTTCTGTAAATAGCCTGCACCATAAGCCTTAGTAGCCCGCACCTAAAGCCGTAGCAGCCTGCCTCAGACCACCAAGGTCATAGGAGACTGATACCACACTCTGCTACGCCCACCCAAGGACCTGCGCAAATGCTGACCTCCAAGGTCACAGGAGACTGATACCACACTCTGCTACTCCCACCCAAGGACCTGCGCAAATGCTGACCTCCAAGGTCATAGGAGACTGATTGGTCTAATGCACAGACTTTGTTAGAAACCCTATAAAAACTGTCCCGTTCTTACATTCGGTGCTCTGCAGTCCTCTACCCCTGTGCGGTGTACAACTGTGGGCTCCAGTGCGCTTGGAATAAAATCCCTTGCAGTTTGCATCAAGACCGATTCTTGTGAGTGATTTGGGGTGTCGCCATATCTGGGCAGAGTGTGGGGTCCTCGTTTTGGGAGTCTTACATTTGGGGGCTCGTCCGTGATTTGTGACCACCCCTCACACCCGAGAACAGACTTGAAGGTGATGGGGACCCCCCCTGGAATGAATATGTGCCGGCCAGTGTTTCTGTTCTGAGTATCTGTTTTCTGGGACGTCTGAATATGTTTTCTGGGATGCACACTTTCAGTTTTTGGTTTGCAGCCATCCTCTCAGGCCATAAGGAACAGAGGACTGTGATCAGCAGACATGCTAGGAGGATCACAGGCTGCCACCCTGGGGGACGCCCCAGGAGGTAAGGAGAACCAGGGACGCCTGGTGGTCTCCTATTGTCGGTCAGAGGACTGAGTTCTGTTGTTGAGGCGGAGGGAGTCTCCGTGGCCGTCAGATCCTTTTGCCTGCTTGTGGAGGACACGGACGGGCCGCTGATGTCGGAATCTGTTAGTCTCAGTTGTGTGCGTTGTTGTCCTTTGTGTCTTTGTTTACAGTTTTTGTCATGTGACAGACGATGATAAATGCCCTTAACTTGACTCTTGACCATTGCACTGATGTTAAGTCTAGTGCCCATAATTTGTCAGTTGAGGTTAAAAAGAGACCCTGACAAATGTTTTTTGCCTCTAAGTGGCCAACTTATAAGGTTGGATGGCCATAAGAAGGAACCTTTAATTCCGAGACTATTCTGGCTGTTAAAGATATTATTTTTCAGAATGGACCAGGCTCCCGTCCCAACCAGGAGGCTTTTATCCTCACATAAAAGGATTTGATGGACAACCCCCCACCGTAGGTCAGGCCATGGCTGAATAAACCAAGGAACTCAAGTTCCAGAGTCCTGACTCTCGAAAATGTAAAAAAGCCCTCTCCTGAGGGAGCCAGACCTCCCCCTCGCATCTATCCCAAGATTAAAGAGTCTTAAAGGCTTGGCCGGAGACTCAGCCAGCCCCTCCCCCCACCTTACCTAGTCCCGGGAGCCAAGAGAGGGCCCCTCACCCTTCCTGAATCTCCACCCTCCGCCCTTCCCAAGCCTCTGCCCCCCACCCACCCCGAGCCTCCGCCTCCCAGCTTGCCCAAGCTTCCTCCCTCCACCCCTCCCAAGCCCCTGGAAATGGGAGGGCCAGCCACAAAGATGCAGAGCTGGAGAGATGCTACCCCGGAGGGAGCAAATACAATTGTAACACTGCCGCTATGCGAGGCAGGTCCTCCCATGCTGGGGGGCCAACTACAACCCCTCCAATATTGGCCATTTTCCTCTGCAGATATTTATAACTAAAAAGCTAACCACCCCCCTTTTTCAGAGGAACCCCAAAGCCTCACGAGGCTGATGGAGTCTCTTATGTTTTCTCATCAGCCTACTTGGGACGATTGCCAACAGCTGTTGCACTCTTCACAACTGAGGAACAAGAGAGAATTTTAATAGAGGCCAAAAAAAATGTCCCTGGGGACGACAGGCAGACCACATAGCTGCAGCATGAGATAGACATGGGGTTCCCTCTGACTCGCCCTGTTTGGGACCACAATACGGCTGAAGGTAGGGAGAGCTTAAAAATCTATCACCAGGCTCTGGTGGTGGGTCTCCGAGGTGCCTCCAGAAGGCCCACCAATTTGGCCAAGGTGAGAGAGATGATGCAGGGGCCAAAGGAGTCTCCCTCAATGTTTCTTGAGAGGCTCATGAAAGCATTTAGGAGGTTCACACCCTTTGACCCCACTTCTGAGATTCAAAAAGGTTCAATAACATTAGCTTTCATAGGACAGTCAGCTCCTGATATCAGAAAGAAACTTCAGAGATTGGAGGGATTACAGGAAGCTGAGCTGCATGATTTAGTAAAAGAGGCAGAAAAGGTATATTACAAAAGGGAGACAGAAGAGAAAAAGGAGCAAAGGAAAGAAATAGAGAGAGAAGAATGTGAGGAGAGACATGAGAAAGAAAGAGAAGAAAGGGAGGATAAGCACAATAGATGACAAGAGAAAAATCTGACCAGGATCCTGGCCACAATGGTAAAAAAAAAAAAAAGAAAAGAAAAGAAAAGAAAAATAAATATTCTAAAATTTAGGACAGGCCCTAGGCAGATAGAGAACCTGGGCAACAGGACCCAACTTAATAGAGATCAATGTGCCTGTTACAAGGAAAAAGGGCACTAAGTAAGAGACTGCCCTAAGAAGAACAGCAAAGGACCTAGGGTCCTAACCCTTAAAAAAAAAAAAATAAAGACTAGGGAAAATGGGGCTCAGAGCCCCTCCCCGAGCCCAAGGATTCAAGAACTCCCCAACCATCTTTGATAAAGCCCTACACAGGGACCTAACCAATTTTAGAGTTCAACACCCCCAGGTAACCCTCCTTCAATATGTTAATGACTTACTCCTGGCAGGACTGTCTAAAAGGTATAAAAGGGTTACTACTGGAGCTGACTGACCTTGGTTACCGAGCCTTGGTGAAGAAGGCCCAAATATGCAAAAGAGAGGTAACATATTTGGGGTACTCCCTGCGGGATAGACAACGATGGCTGACAGAGGCACGAAAGAGGACTGTAGTACAAATACCGGTTCCAACTATGGCCAGACAAATTAGAGAGTTCCTGGGGACAGCTGAGTTCTGCAGACTATGGATCCTAGGGTTTACAACCCTAGCAGCCCCCCTCTGTTCACTAACTAAAGAGAAAGGAAAATTCACTTGAAACTCTGAACACCAGGGGGCATTTGATGCCGTCAAGAAGGCACTATTAAGTGCGCCTGCCCTAGCCCTCCCTGATGTGACTAAACCATTCACCCTTTATGTAGATGAGCATAAGGGGATAACCCGGGGAGTCCTAACCCAATCCTTAGGGCCATGGAGAAGACCCGTTGCCTACCTATCAATGAAACTTGACCCTGTGGCTAGTGGATGGCCTATATGTCTAAAAGCCATAGTGGCAGTGTCCACGTAGATCAAAGATGCTAATAAACTAACTCTAAGGCAGAGGATAACTGTCATTGCCCCCCCCCCCATGACCTGGAAAGCATTGTCCAGCAGCCCCCAGACCGATGGATGACTAACACCCATATGACTCACTACCAGAGCCTGCTCCTCACCGACAGGATAACGTTTGCCCCACCTGCCATCCTCAACCCTGCTACTCTTCTGCCTGAAGAAACTGATGAGCCAGTGACTCATGACTGTCATCAACTGCTGGTTGAGGAAACTGGGATCCAAAAGGATCTTACAGATGTCCCACTGACCAGAGAAACATTAACCTGGTTCACAGATGGGAACAATTACATTATAGAAGGTAAGAGGATGGCTGGGGCGATGATAGTAGACAGAACGCGAACAGTCTGTGCCAACAGTCTGCCAGATGGAACTTCAGCACAAAAGGCTAAACTCATGGCCCTCACACAGGCCTTATGACTAGCTAAAGGAAAGTCTATAAATATCTACACAGACAGCAGGTACGTTTTTGCTACTACACACGTACACGGGGCCATCTACAAACAAAGAGGGCTACTTACTTCAGCAGGGAAAAAAATTAAAAACAAAAAAAAATTCTAAGTTTGCTAAAAGCTCTACATCTACCTAAAAGATTGGCCATTATGCATTGCCCTGGCCACCGAAAAGCCAAAGATTTTATCTCCAAAGGAAACCAGATGGCTGACCAAATGGCCAAGCAGGCTGCCCAGGGGGTCAGCCTTCTGCCTATAATAAAAAAGCCAAAGAACCAAAAAAGTGAGCAACGATATACTCCAGGTGATTGACAAAAAGTTAAAAAGTTAGGCCAGTTCTCCAAAACTCCAGAGGGAGCCTGTTTTACTTCAGAGGGAAAAGAGATTCTACCTCAAGCAAAGGGACTAGAGTACATTCAACAAATACACCGCCTAACCCATCTGGGGGCCAAACATCTACAAATACTGCTGCAGACGTCTCCTTACCATATTCTGAGGTTGCCAGAGATAGCTGGCTCAATAATCAAGCATTGTGTACCTTGCCAGATGGTCAATGCTAATCCTTCAAGAATGCCTCTTGGGAAGAGGCTAAGAGAAGACAACCCAGGTGCTCACTGGGAAGTGGACTTCACTGAGGTAAAGCCAGCTAAATATGATAATAAGTTTTTACTACTTTTTATAGACACTTTTTCAGGATGGATAGAGGCTTATCCTACCAAGAAAGAAACCTCAACCATGGTGGCTAAAAAAAATATTTAAAAATTTTTCCCAAGTTTTGGGATACCCAAGGTAATAAATCAGACAATGGTCCAGCCTTTGTTGCCCAGGTAAGTCAAGGAATGACCAAAATATTGGGGATTGATTGGAAATTACATTGTGCATACAGACCCCAAAGTTCAGGACAAATAGAAAGGATAAATAGAACCATTAAAGCCCCTCACCAAATTGACCGCAGAGACTGGCGCTAATGATTGGATAGCTCTCCTCCCCCTTGTGCTCTTTAGGGTCAGAAACACACCCGGACAATTTGGACTGACCCCCTATGAATTGCTATATGGGGGACCTCCTCCACTGGTAGAAATAACCTCTATACATAGTACTGATGTGCCGCTTTCCCAGCCTCTGTTCTCTAGGCTCAAGGCGCTTGAGTGGGTGAGACAACGATCCTGGAAACGACTCCGGGAGGCTTACTCAGGAGAAGGAGACTTACAGGTCCCACATCGCTTCCAGGTGGGAGATTCAGTCTATGCCAGACGCCACCACGCAGGGAACCTTGAGACTTGGTGGAAGGGCCCCTACCTCGTCCTACTGACCAAGGATGGTTTGAGGGATGGTTCAACAAGTCCCCCTGGATGACTACTCTGCTTTCCACCCTGATGGGACCCTTAATGGTTTTGCTCCTGATGCTTTCAGTTGGGCCTTGCATACTTAATAAGATTTTTACTTTTGTTAGAGAACGAGTGAGCGTGGTCCAGATCATAATACTTAGACAACAATACAAGGGCCTTCAGGGCAAAGAAAAAGCTTACATTTAGTCCTTCCAAGTTCTAGGATTAGAACTATTAACAAGAGAAAAAGTGGGAAATGAAAGGCCCAAGAATTCAGAAGCCTAGAAATACTATCACGCTCCAAAGGGAGCTTAAGCAGGCCCCTGCATACCTCAAATTCCAGGCTTTACTCTCTGTTGAAAGCAAGTAAAGAATCCCTCTCTCATTATATCAGAGCCCACTCCTAATATAAAACTAGGTAAAAAGGGCATGAGATAGCCCTCAAGGATGGGAAATGAATAATAAAGTGAACCACTTATTTGGTTTCTGTAAATAGCCTGCACCATAAGCCTTAGTAGCCCACACCATAAGCCGTAGCAGCCTGCCTCAGACCACCAAGGTCATAGGAGACTGATACCACACTCTGCTCTCCCACCCAAGTACCTGTGTAAATGCTGACCACCAAGGTCATAGGAGACTGATTGGTCTAATGCACAGGCTTTGTTAGAAACCCTATAAAAACTGTCCCATTCCTACATTCGGGGCTCTGCAGTCCTCTACCCCTGTGCGGTGTATGACTGTGGAACCCAGCACGCTTGGAATAAAATCCTCTTGCAGTTTGCATCAAGACTGCTTCTCGTGAGTGATTTGGGGTGTCACCATATCCGGGCAGAGCGTGGGGTCCTCGTTTTGGGGGTCTTACAATACAAAGCCATGGAACCTTGGTAATCAGCTATTGTATTTATTTCTGGGTGGTAAGGTTCAAGGCTGATATTCTTAGTATTTATTTTTTCTATTCTTATATTTTTATATAATTATCAAGTCAATCTTTTTAATTATAAATATTCACATAGCAAAAATGTCAAGATATATATATATAGATTTCAATGGACAGAATCTACTCATAAACTATCAGGATGATAGAAAACTATCAGGATGATGTTCATACCTAGCATGTTAAAATTTTTCTGATATTCTATATGCTTAAGTCTAAATTATAAACATCTAAACCCCTGGAATGACTGTGTCAAACTTGATAAAAAGCCATTGACAATTTCTGAGTATCTTCAGAATTTTGAATTCATTATGCTATAATTATAACTACCTTGAAAAAATACTGTAATAGAAAGGAAATCAGCTTGATTCAGTTCACATCACTAGCATAAGTCTGTATAACAACAAAGAAATATTCATTTTGTAGGTTGTTTTATAATAAAGATGGTTAGAAACCCACTACAACCTGACCGAAAGGTGGAGACCCAGGCAAGCTGATACCAAATACTCTCTATCACCTGATACTTCACTTTTCCCCAGGTAGCTGCTAACCAGCTAATTAGAAAATTGGTAATTAAAGTGATAAGAAGAGCTTCTGTTGAGGTCAGTTGATAGAGCACAAGATACTTAAAGTTATGAGAAGTTAGTATGAATATTATTCATTCCTTTGTGAAGCTTATCACTAATTCAATTTGAATTTTCTAACCACTTCATAAAGTATTTTAAATCCAAACAGTAAGTACAAAATAGTAAAATAGTTATCTCCTTACCTGAAAAGTTGTCCATTGTGTGTTCAGGAATCTAAGAAATAAACATAGGACTAGAGATATGGCTGAGTAGTTAAAGGTGTTTGCTTACTAAGACAGATGGCCTGAGTTTGCTTCGCCAGTAGCCACATAAAGCCAGATACACAAAGTAGCACATGCATCTGGGACCCTAGGGCACCATCACCCTCATTTTTTCTTTCTTTCACTCTTTTTCTCTCTCTACATGAGGGAAAGTAAGTAAATAAATATAAATTGACTCTAAGAAATATACATAATAAGAAATGGAATGGGTTATAGCATATCTGATAAGAATTTACATTGTCCACTGTGCATGTGAACGTTTTAGTTACCTGAATTGCCTGTGATTGAGATAAAATCCCCCTACTGAATCAGATCCAAGGGTGGTACTGATACAGTAAGAAATCAAGAAACTGTAGTATCTACCAAAAGACCATGAAATAAATTAGCTATTCCAACACTTCAGTTCTATAAGTAGGGAAGTTTGTCAATTTTTTTTTTTATCACTTCTTGTCAAGAAAATCTCTCCTTTTATCACACCAATATCCATTGAGGTAAAAAGGAAAAAAAAAAGAAAAAGATTCAAATTATGATAAATTTATTTTTCATTAACCAAACCAGAAATTCATCAACTTCATCTGAATGGCTATTTTTATTAGAATATGAATCCCAGTGACTAGTTTGTGTTAGAGCAATAAATAAGTGAGCCAAAACGAGACATCACTATGTAAAAGTAAATCAAATATGTATCATATATTTAGTCAAACACTAAACATTCAGTGCATTTGGCAATATATAAACCCCCAACTTACATCTTATAATATTAATATCATATGTACAGCATTATTTTATGAAGCATAAAATGAAAATCCAAACACCACAACTCTCCTAAAATGACTGCTTTACTTATTCACAGGAGTATAACATAAAAATACTGAAAAATTTGAAGTCCCTAAGTATAAAGTGCCTCTGGTCATCTTAATCAAATAGAAACAAACATCTTAATTTTAAAAGCAGACTCAAAGGATCCTAACAGATAAGTCAGCCAAGCATTCAAATTGCATAAGATAGTCAATTGTTCTTTAAAAATGGTCTCTGCCTTTTTTGTTTCATTTTATTTTATTTTGTATTCCAAGACAAAGCATCTGAAGGTGACATTGGTTCACTTGTCTTTCTAACCTGTAAGTCCGCCACATGTAAATTGCACTTAAAATGTTTGAAGAATGAATTGTCATTTGTATACTATCTACTTTAGCAAATACAGAACCTTTCATTTTAGAAGTGTACCCTATTTACATTTAAAGTAAAACAAAACCTTATTCTATATGGAAAGTATGATTTAATAGTTCAATGAATTAAGTAACACATATGTATTAAAAAATAATGAGAGTACTTTTTCATGTTTTAACCTTACAGGCCTGAATGAGGTCCTGTAAATATTTCAATTACTTTTCTTTAGATATGCATTCAAATCTGAACTACATCAACCAAAGTATTCTTTTAAAACAACCAAA
Source organism: Jaculus jaculus (assembly GCF_020740685.1). Classification (NCBI taxonomy): domain Eukaryota; kingdom Metazoa; phylum Chordata; class Mammalia; order Rodentia; family Dipodidae; genus Jaculus; species Jaculus jaculus. Next base: position 99,921,612 of record NC_059108.1, on the reverse strand, counting down.
AACATAAACTTCACTCGTCTTAATTTTTATTAAGGTGATTTCCTTAAATGTTAAGCTTCCTATAAATTCATCCACAAGAAAAGGCTTTATAGCAAGAAATAGATACATAAAATGTTTTCAGTAAGGACTGATTTCTGGAAATAACAATATTAGGAAAAAATAGCTAATTCCTAACTCACAAAACAAATAGTGATAATACAATCTGTATGAAGTCTGAGAAGTAAGTACCAGAGTTTTTTTTTCTTTTTTTTTTTTTTCCCCGAGATAGGGTCTCACTCTAGCCCAGGCTGACCTGGAATTCACTATGGAGTCTCAGGATGGCCTCGAACTCACGGTGATCCTCCTATCTCTGCCTCCCGAGTGCTGGGATTAAAGGCATGCGCCACCACGCCTGGCTCTAGTACCAGAGTTTTAAATAGCATCTATCTAGGAAAACTATATTAATATTGTCTAAATAATACTTACATGTCTGATATAAATGCTTAATTATGCCTTATTTTATGTAAAACAGAAGAAATTACAACAGGGAGAAAATGAAAATATTTTCAGTTCCTAAAATATATAAATTTACTTGCTGTAATACATTCATAGATAGCACTTTCCTTGTAATTAATTAACATTTGATTCAATTTCCTAATGTTAGAGTTCTGTTAACATACAAAAACTGCACAGTTTGTGCAAGCTTTTCCCCATCAGGCATGAATGTAATTATCCCTTATCTTTCAACACAGCCAAGCCCTGTAAATATAATTACAAAGTTCTATGTTTACTCAAGCATAAAATCTCATAAAATTAATACTCTATCCTCTTACCTTTGTCAGTTAGTAAAATTCACTGGGGACTTTTTGAATTTATCCTCTATGGCTAAAATTTCTAGTGAGAATAAATTTTACTTTGATTTTCCAACTTTAACAAGGCACTTATATACATGGAGAATTTGGACAATTCGCTAGAAGTTTGTTCTTCTGACATTCTCAAAGACTGAATTTATACCACTAGTCTAAACAGCTAGAAAATTGGAAGTAACTTTGTAGACCATGTTGAAACAACAAGCCAAAGAAGGCTGCTCAGGGAAATGCGTTTGATGATCTTTTTTTCTTGTCAGGTAGTTTGTCTATAATTCAAAAACAAAACTATAAAGTATGGTAACAGAAGTTACGATGATAAAAGGAAGTGATAAAGTAGGAATTTTGAGGAAAATTGAGAGGTCATCTATTTTTATCTGGAAAAAAAAATAACCAGCTAATTCAATACACAGCAAGCTAAGTGTCACAACAAATGCAGCTTGTTATGTCATTTTATTGGTTGATGCTCATTTGAAATTTGTGTGTTCCAATTACCAAACTAAACTATTCAGCTTAAATGACAGACTAAAGGAGCACAAAGAGCTCAAGAGAATTTTTTTCATTTTCTAAAACTATCACATCAAGTGAGGACTGTTAATTTATATTCCTATAGGATGCTTAATGTGGACTTGAAACCATATACTCATAATATTGTGACTAAAAGATGTACTTAGATTTATATTTCAAAACTTTAATAAATATCTCTAGAAGTTTATTTTGTAGCAAGGTCATCTGATGTATGATTATTGTTAACTGGAAACTTTTCCAAAGAAGACAAGCATAGAATTTGTATATTGCACAAGTTCATGCTACTATAAAATAGGAAAGGCTTCAAATTCAGTTAACCTAGCATTGTGGTGGTACTCATGGTTATTCTCTCCACACTGATTTAAACATAGATGACAGACCAAGCACAGACTCACAGTGAACCTAGACTTGGCTTATCATGTAGCCTTAAAGGAGGAAAGTGACTACAGGCTCAGAGGAAAGAAACAGCTTGGTTATAATTTCTAGAAAGACATGCATAGACAGAGCCAGATAACAGAAATAAATGCTTTCAGAAAACTGTATAATCTAATAATTTTATGAAATTTTTTGATGTTTGCTGATGTGCAGTAATATCTAAACACTAAAGGAGTCAGGAGGGCTGGAGAGATGGCTTAGCGGGTAAGCGCTTGCCTGTGAAGCCTAAGGACCCCAGTTCAAGGCTCAATTCCCCAGGACCCACGTTAGCCAGATGCACAAGCGGGTGGGCACGCGTCTGAAGTTGGTTCGCAGAGGCTGGAGGCCCTGGCGCGCCCATGTTCCCTCTCTCTCTCTATCTGCCTCTTTCTCTCTCTATCTGCTGCTCTCAAATGAATAAATAAAAATTAAAAGAAAAAAAAAAAAGGAGTCAGGAATTTACCAGATAGTAACTAGTGTGGGATAACTCTCATAAAGAGACTTTAAATTGGTTGATTTAAGAAAACTCCACGAGCTTGAAGAACACTCAGAGAAATTAGCCAAAACTCTAATGCAGAAACTTAATTGAGAAATCAAAGTTATTTAAAAAATAATGAACTTTTTTGGCTGAAAAATACAATAAGCCAAGTTAGAATGCATTAGAATGCAAGATGGGTAAACAATAAGAATTAGTAAGCTGAAAGATTAAATATTAAGGATAATTATTCTACTAAAAATAAAACTATATTAATGTGCTTACACAGAGGAAATGTACAGAAGAAAGATGCAATTTGATAATACATTGAGATTCATCTCACCCTAGTCACAACAGCAATCATTACATAAGAATGTAAATGCTTCCAGGTCAGCCTGGACCAGAGTGAGACCCTACCTCGAAAAACCAAAAAAAAAGAATGTAAATGCCATTGAGGAGAGGGGTTGGGTAAAGCTTCAACACTGCTGATAGGAATATAATTAGTCCAACCACTGTGCAACTTAGTATGGTGAGACCTCTAAAACTAAAACCAGAACTACTTTGTGACCCAGTTATACTACTCCTTGACATGTGTCTGATAGACTCTAAATCAACATTCCATAAAGATCCTTGTACATGAATGGTTATTGCAGCACTATGTATATTATGCATGAAACCACAGCCAAGTTATGGAATTGCCCAAGGTGTCCATCAACAGATGAGTGGATAAAGAAAATGTAATTATAAATATTAGTTTTACTCACCCAGAAAGAAAAATAAAATTTATGTTGTTAGAGGGAAAATGTATGCAACTGGAGGTCACTGTATTAATCAATATAAGCTAAGCTCAGATGACCATACTATATATGTTCTCTCATGTGTGACATAGATTTTTTTTAAATATACATAAAATCATTTATATAGATACAGATAATATAGATGTAGATGGTTACAAATACAGATAGAAATGTATGGTATTAAAACAGAAGAGAGACTATGGAAATGTAGGAGAGTAGCAGACGGGAGAAAAGAAGGGATGAAATGGTCAAAGCACATGATATACATGAAGGAAATTGTATGAAACCCATTACTTCATATAGAGAAGGCACACCATTAATAAATGAAATTTATAAAAATTGAAAATAGTGCAAAATGAAACACACAGAATGTTCTTGTTAGTATATTTTCAAATAGTTTTATTTTTTTAATATTTTATTTATTTTGTTTATTTAAGAAAGAGTGAGGGAGAGAGGCAGAGAGAGCAAAAATGTGCATGCCAGGGCCTCTAGCCACTGCAGACAAACTCTAGACACATGTGTCACGTTGTTCATCTGGCTTACTTGGCTACAGGGAAATCAAACCTGAGTTCTGTGCTTCACAGGCAAGTGTGTTAACTGCTAAGCCATCTCTCCAGCTCCACATTTTTATTTTTAATATTTACTTATGAGAGAGAGGTAGATAGATAGGGAGAGAGAGAAAGAGAGAAAGAGAGAAAATGAGCATGCCATAGCCTCTAGCAACTGTAAATGAATTCCAGATGCATGTGCCACCTTGTACATCTGACTTTAAGTGGATACTGGCAAATCAAACCTCGGTCCTTAGGTTATACAGAGAAGTGGCTTATCTGCAAAGCCATCTCTCCACCCTTACACTTTTTTATCTGTTTTCTTTACAATCATGCAACATTACTATGATTTCTAAATAGCCTGTTATAATCAAAATAATTTTTGTAAGCCTCGTGGTAACAGTGAATCAAAATTCTACAGTAAGAAGTCAAAAATGAGTAATGAATCAAACACACTACTGAAATAAATCTAACCAAAAATGAATACAGTTAGAAAGGGAACAATAGAAAATAATAAAGAAAGAAGGATCAAAGAAAGACCCTGGAGAGGGTAGATGAAGACTGACCTTACTCTTCTACAGCTTCTCTCTCTCTCTCCTCTCTAACTCTTTTATATTAGTTATAATTTTCTTCCTTTTCTTAGTGGGCACTGACCTGTAACTCCCAGTGCCAGCATGTGGCTATCATCCACAATGAGCTTTTGATCAGAGAGACCTACAAAGTTTCCTAAAAGAAAGACAGATTTCTGTCAGAGTATTTGATGACCCACCAAAGGTTAGTGGTAAGACACTACTGCTGAAGACACCTTATGTGGTTGACATGTAAAATGGAATGGTGTGGCTGGAAGCTGGAAGAGAGTCAGTCCCCAGACAGTCAGGGAGTCTAATGGCAGAAGGTGCTATATCGATGACTGGGGGAAAATGACCAATATCTGTCCAAGCAACTCATGGCCTAACCAACCTACTTAGCAGCAAATAACCTGTTGTGATGCTCACACAAGTGCATTAGTGGCACACAGCCATGGTGGGAAACCAACTGCTCTTGATTCGGCTAAATGATCCCCTCAGTGGTATGGCACCAATAGCTGGATCTGGGAAACAAGTCAGAAACATATCCAAACATAACCCCACTCTCCATTAACAAATTATCACCAATTGTGGGCTACAAGAGGGCCTACACCTATTAAATTCACTATAAGAGAAAGTAAAGGTTATCTCATTTGTCTGGTGCTAACTTACTCTCTGTAGGAGAATCTGCTTCTCTTTTTCAGATAGATGTAGATCCTAAGAAGAGAGCCACCCCATCATACCTCAAAAGGGCCCTGGCTGAAACTAGAACAATTGGCGAAACAAGCAAGTGTGCTGTTTTCTTTGTGAACTGGATACCAGCACAATGGTGAAGGAGATCAACACAGAGAAAAAAAAAAAATCAACTCCTACCAAATCAGAGATCCAGAGACCCAGAGGCCCCCAACACCTCATCAATGAAGCACACCAAAAATGAAACCAACATGGCTCAGGGAAATTTTGTGGAAGAGGGGGCAGAAAGAAGGTCAGAAACACATGTTGGGTCATGATATGCAGAGACATGTATCCTATCCATAACTGTGGGCTAACTCCACAATGCATGACCCATATACCTCAACAAGGAGGGACTAGGGGGAGGGGTAGGACATGGATGAGCCTAACAATGGTACCAAATTGACTGTATTCGCTGAGTACAAAATTAACTTAAAAAAGAAAGAAAGAATGATCAATAAAACTAATAGGAGAGCTATACTTCAATGTAGTAAGAGGAGGTGGTATTATTCTTGCATTTCAGCAATGGACAGATAATGACAGGAAATCAACACAATTAAATAATTCAGAGTGAAATTGTACCCTAGACCTATGGACCTGAAGCTATCTACAGAAAATTCTTTCTAACAGTTACATAACAAACTTTTGTTTTTCCATGAGAACAAGGGAAGCCCTTCAGAGTATATCATAATGTAGGCTACAGAACAACTTTCAAAATTTTTAAATTGTAATCTTAGAAAGTACCTCTTTCAATCACATATCAATTAAAGCTAGAAATCAATAACTAGGAAAACTTTGAAGACTTTTTAAATATACAACTGACTTTTAAGCAAGTTACAGAGAAAGATCACAAGGATACTTAAACACATCTTGAAACAAAATAAAATAGTGAAATAAAATACAGAAACCTGTTGAATATTGCAAAAGCAGCACTAAAAGTGAAGTTTATGGTAATCCATGTCTACATCAAAAAAGTAGGAAGATCTCAAATGACCAGGTTTTACTGAGAAAACAAGAACAAACAAACTAAAACTTAGAAGGAAAGGTGTAACCTGATAAGAGTAATTTATAAATTTTATAAAATTATAATTTTATAAATAAATTAAAAAGAAACTACAATTTAAAAGATCAATGGAAGAAAGAGATGATTCTTCAAAAATGAAATATGACTTGCATGCAGTTCATTAGACAAAGAAATAAAAGACAATAAAGATTCAAATACAACCAGAGCAAAAAAGGAGACATTAGAACTGACACCATAAAAACATAAAGGATTGTTAATTGTTACTATTGAAGCCTAAGCATCAACAAATGGATAGCCTAGAAAAAAATAGATAAATTCCTAGACATAGTTAAAATGATTCAGACTCACTATTGATTCCACCAAAAGTTCAAAACTTGGGCTGGAGAGATGGCTTAGCGGTTAAGTGCTTGCCTGTGAAGTCTAAGGACCCCGGTTCAAGGCTCAATTCCCCAGGACCCACATTAGCCAGATGCACAAGCAGGCGCACGAGTCTGGAGTTCATTTGCGGTGGCTGGAAGCCATTCTCTCTCTCTCTCTCTCTGTATCTGTCTTTCTGTCTGTATCTTTAGCTCTCAAATAAATAAATAACTGAACAAAAAAAGAAATTTTTAAAAAAAGTTCAAAACTTTTCCAAAGATTGAAAGAGAATGAATTTCTCCAAATACATTCTACAAAAGGAACATTACCCTGAAAGCAAAACAAGAGCACACAAAAGGAAACTCCAAGCTAATATCCTTGATGAACAGAGATAAGAAAAACCCTCATTGATTCATTGACAATCGACCTGCAACAGCACATTAAATAAATAATTCACCATGATAAACTGAGATACATCCTGATGGCAGGAGGATTGATCAACATATGTTAGTTAATGAGTATGAACAAAAATAACAAAATCTGTATAATTGACACAGCAGATGCAGAACAATTATTTTATTCCTCATGATAAAATGCTGAACAAGTTAGGTATAAAAGTAACACAAAATAATGAAAACCACTAAACAAACTAAACAAAAAGAATGATCTATAAGGAATGTGAAAATGCTGAAAACTGTCTTTCAACAATAAGATACAAGATGAGGATGTCCACTTTATCACTTATATTCAATATAGAACAATGCAAAGGAATGCTTTTAGCTCTTTGATAATGTCACTGGATGGTCAGTCAGGTTTAGTGGCTTCTTAGAAGACCCTGTGCAGTTCCTTTCTTTATTCCTATACAGAGTATGTTTACTTTTCTGTTGGATTCTTTCAAGCTTTTCTCTGAATGTTTTTCCTCCATTTAGTTTTTCAGCAGTATACATTTGCTTGAGTTTGATTTTTGTCTTGTGCATTTTATCTATAATCTATCCATCATCCATCTATTTTGGTAACAGTGAATTATATGCTTTGTGGTTCAACAATTTTGTAAACTGGAAATGTACCACCCAGCATTACTGAAAATATTTCCACCACTCTGTTCTCTTTCTTCCTTTGGCTTTCCAATTGCACATACATCATAATCATTGATATTATCAAACAGTTGATCATTTGCCTAATGTTTCTACTGTCTTTATTAATGTCTTTGTTTAATTATATTTCATTTTTTTTTGAGTTAAACACATTTCCCTTAAAGTTTATTTCTTTTCTTGTATACTTCAAATTTACTATGAGACTATTAAAGGCATCTTCTCTCACTGGTGTTCTGTTTTTCATTTTCAGGGTTTACATCTCTTTTTTTTCTTGTAATTCCTACTGCTATGCTAAACTCAAAACATTAATTTTTTTCAAGTCTTTCTCTTCATATCTTTTATCGATAGTTATTTTAATTTTCTAGTTGAAAATTCCAAGATTTAGTTATATCTTAGTCTAGCTTCCATGACCTTTGTCCATGACATAACTTCTATATTATTTTGTTATTGGAGTATTATTGAAAGGCATTTTTTTGTTGAGAATCATTTTGTATAAGGCAGACCAAATGGTTGAACCTTCACCAGGCCCTTACAGGAAACACCTGAACCACAAGACACTGGAGATGGTAGGATCAAGTCTAACCTAAATCCTCTACATCTTCCCTCCCTCCCTCTCCCTCTCCCTCTCCCTCTCCCTCTCCCTTTCCCTCTCTCTCTCTCTCTCTCCTCTCTAACTCCTATATATTAGTTACTTTTTCTCCTTATTTTCTTAGGGGGCACTGACCTGTAACTCCCAGTACCAGCATGGGGCTGTCATCCACAATGAGCTTTTGATCAGAGAAACCTACAAGGTTTTCTAAAAGAATGGCAGATTTCTGTCAGAGTACTTGATGACCCACCAAAGGTTAGTGGTAAGATCCTACTCCTGAAGATACCTTCTGTGGTTGACATGTAAAATGTAATGGCATGGCTGGAATTTGGAAGAGAGTCAGTCCCCAGACAGTCAGCATGTCTAGTACCAGAGGGTGCTACATGGGCTACTGGGGGAAATGAGCAAAATCTATCCAAGCAATTCATGGTCCAACCTACTTAGCAGCAAATAACCTGTTGTGATGTCCACACAAGTGCAATAGTGGCACACAGCCATGGTGGGGAACCAACTGCTCTTGATTTGGCCAACTGATTCCCTCAGTGCTAGGAGACCCATAGCTGGAGCTGGGAAACAAGTCAGAACCAAATCCAAACATAAGCCCACTCTCCAATATCAAGCTACCATCAATCATGGGCTACAAGAGGGCCTACACCTATTAAACTCTCTATAAAAAAAGTAAGGGATATCTCATTTGTCCTGGCACTAACTTACTGTCCATTGGAGAATCTGCTTCTCTTTTTCAGATAGATGCAGATCCTAAGGAGAGAGCCACCCCATCATACCTCAAAAGGGCCCCAGCTGAAACTGAGGAAAATTGGTAAACGAGCATGGGTGCTGTTTTCCTGATGAACCAGATATCAGCACAAGGGGAAAGGAGACTAACACAGAGAAAAATCAACTCCTACCAAATCAGAGATCCAGAGCCCCAGACGCCCACAACACCTCATCACTGAAGCAGACCAAAAATGAACCCAACATGGTTCAGGGAAATTTTGTGGAAGAGGGGGCAGAAAGAATGTCAGAGCCACATGTTGGGTCATGATATGCAGAGACATTTATCATACCAATAACTGTGGGCTAAACCCACAATGCATGACCCATATACCTCAACAAGGAGGGGCCAATGGGGAGGGGTAGGTACTTGCAGAATAGAAAACAAATAAATAAAATAAAAATAAATTAAAAAAAGAAAAGGAAAGGAAAACAAATCAATAGCAAGAAAAGCTAAATAGCATACACAAAATCATGAAAACTAAACAATCCACTACTAAACTATGAATAGGTTGTGAAGAAATCAAGAAGGAAATCAAAAACTTCATAGAGTCAAATGATAATGAGAACACAACATAGCAAAACTTTTGGGACATAAGAAGGACAGTCCTAAGAAAGAAAGTCATAAGTAAACAACTTAATTTTTCACTTTAAGCCCTTGGCAAAGCATGAACAAGGAAAACTGAAAATCAGTAGACAGGAAGAAGTAATAAAGATTAGGGCAGAAATCAATGAAATAGCAACCAAAACAAAGCGAAACAACAAAAATAAACAGTCCAAAGAATTAGTGAAACAAAGAGTTGGTTCTTTGAGAATATAAAGCATAAACAAGTTTGATAAAACTTTAGCAAATCTGACCAAAAGAATGATAGAAGAAATACAAATTAACAAAATTAGAGATGAAAAAGACACCATCACAACAAATACCAGAGAATTTTTTTAAATCATAAGGACATTCTATAAGAATATATGCTCCAGTAAGTTCCAAAATCTGAAAGAAATGTATGATTTCCTTGATTTATATGATCTACCAAAGTTAAATCAAGATGATGTTAACCACTTAAAAAAACCTATAACAAGTATGGAGATCCAAGCAGTTATAAAAAAAAAAAAAAAAATCTCCCTACTTAAAAAAAGTCCAAACCCAGATGGATTCACTGGTGAATTTTATCAGACCTTCATGGAAGAACTAGCACGAATGCTTCTCAAGCTTTTCCATAAAATAAAAAAGGAAAGAATCCTCAAACATGCTTTCTACAAAGCCGGCATCACCCTGACACCAAAATCAGACAAAGATAGAACAAAAAAAAAAAAAATGAAAAGAACTGACCAATATACTTCATGAATATAGATGCAAAACTTTTCAACAAAATACTGGCAAACAGAATTCAAGAATATATCAGAAAGACCAATCATTCTGACCAAGTGGGCTTTATCCCAAAGATGCAGGGATGGTCCAACATATACAAATCAATAAATGTAATACATCATATAAATGGTTTGAAGGACAAAAATCACATGATCATCTAATTAAATGCAGAAAAAGCATTTGACAACATCCAACATTCTTTCATGATAAAAGTCCTACATAGACTAGGAATAGAAGGAACATATCTCAACATAATAAAGGTTAGTTATGACAAACCTACAGCCAACATAATACTAAATAGAGAAAAACCTGAAGCTTTTCCACTAAAATCAGGAACACATCAAGGGTGTTCACTCTTCCCCCTTTTATTTGATATAATACTGGAAGTCTTAGCCATAGCAATAAGGCAACAGACACATGAAAAGAATACAAATTGGAAAGGAAGAGATCAAGATAACATTATTTGCAGATGATAAGATTCTATACATAAAGGGCCCTAAAGACTCTACCAGTAAACTGTTAAGAGCTTATAAATACCTACATCTATGTAGCAGGATACAAAATAAACATGTAGAAATCTCCTCCATGTAGAGCAGCTGATAGAAATCTGGAAAAAGCTATGCTGCATGCAGTTCAATGGGAGAGAAATCATCAGGAGAGAAATCAACAGTGGATACTGCAAGCCTTAAAATTGGCCTGCCAGCCCAAATGAGCTAGCAGGTGCAATAAAGGCATGTGTGTTATGGAGGACACCAAACACTGTCTAATTGGACTGCAGGCCCACTCCACAGGAAGGAATACATCCCTGATACTGAAAACCTACAACAGGGATAGTCATGAGCCCTAGGGGTATAATGTCTTCTGGTATCTTGACAAATGTATATACTATGTACACCAAACCTCCAGTAAGCATTTCTATTAATGTTTATACCAATCTATTAATGCCACTCTCATTTTTGATTAGAGAAAGCTTCTCAAGGTGGTGACCTTGAGATGACTGAGAAGGCACCAGGGTGCTGTGAAGAAGTGACAGAGGAGTGCTCAGCACTGAAATGTCTCTATCACATCTTCCAAGGCTCAGAGTCCATTGCAGAAGAGGTGGCAGAAATAATGTAAGAGCCAAAGGAAGGGTAGGGCTCCTCACAATACACTCTTCCAGCCACAAAATGGATATCCATGACCTCACAGTACCTGGCACTACCTACACAAAACCATCATAATAGGAGGAAAAGATCATGAAATAACAAATAACAGAGAGACTAATTGAGTGGGGCAGGGGATATGATACAGAGTGGAGTTTCAAAGGGGAAAGTGGGGAGAGGGAGGTCATTACAATGGGTTATTGTCTACAATTATGGAAGTTGTCAATAAAAAATAAATTAATAATAAAACATATATAAAGTTTAGCTCAATCTCTATAAGCCTTTGTTTCCATCTCTTTTATTAAGAATTATCACACGTTTTTCACAAATGTGTTTAAAAGTATATAGAACAATAAGCTTGTGAAGTACAGATGGCAGCATACATATTAGTTTACTGTGGACTTTCAGCTGTAAGAAAGGAGGCCCAATCACTAAGACAAGCATGAAAATATACCTTAAATGCTTATAAAGTAGAATTTGAATAAACTAGGCCATGAAAAGTTGACTTTATTATTTTAACAAAATCGACTTGGGGTTTACAAAACATTCCATGTGTAAAGCAAACACCAGAAAAGTCACCCAATAAGGAATAAAATGTATACATTTATAAATAACAACATCTATATTAAAACATTTGGAACAGAACAAAACTACTTAAAATTGCAGGAAATATTCATAGGAATCAATAAATAAAAGTGTCATTTATATAAAAGTATTTTCCAAATATACTTCCTAACAAGTATTATATAAGCATATAAAAATGTAAGGCATCTTTACTTTTCATGGACAGCCACTGAAACCTAACTCCAGATGTATATGCCAGTGTGCATCTGACTTTACATGGGTACTGAGGAATCAAACCTGGGTTAGGCTTTGGAGGCAAGTACCTTAACCACTGGACCATCTCTCCAGACCAATTTAAATTATTTAATAATGTTAATAGTGCTTTTCAGTTTTCCAGGGGGAGCGGAAAATCTGGAACATTTTATCTTGTGTACAGTAACAAATCAACAATGAATATTATGTTATCTGAATATTCAACTAATTAAATGAAAATTGCAAAAAAAATTGACACTATAAAGTAAGAACATTTTCTAATAATCATTTATATCTTATCAAGAATGAGAAATTATTCAGATGATTTATTTCTGCCTAGTCTATGATTTATTAAAAACTTCCTAAAAGTTAACATCATTAATGTTAATCAAATAAATATACAAAGTAAATCAAGCACATGAGTCCAATATTATTCATTTAATGGCACTGAGAATATAAATTACAGATCTATGTTCATAATAGTCAGATAATTGAGAACACTCAAAACATCTAAGTGGTTAGCAGTGTGATAGTAGTGTGAAAATTAAGTCAATCAGTGTAACAAAATTTTCATTCTTCCACAGATTGTTCTGCTTCTGTGATGGTTCACTGTAATATAGTGGAGGCATAAAGTAAAAGATATGTCAACATGCCAGATTACTAAATTATCTCTTATATTGCTTTTAGTCACATAGAAAAGTTTCATTTTGTAACTTTGTATTAATTTCAGTTTCAAAAATAGTTATCAAATACCTAATATAAACAAGGTATAATATGTGCTAAAGATGCACCAGGTAAAATCCACACACTAGCTCTACCATTACAAGCTCTTACGTAACACAAAGGTCATCCAATAAAGCTATTTCCTATATAGTAGGATGATACTAGACATAAAAAGAGTTCTGTGGAGAAAAAGAAGATCATAATAGAGAATAGATCTAATTTAAAATTCCAACAAAAATTACTAATTAGGTTAAGTTTTCCTGAGAGGAAATGGAAAAATCCAGATATTGAAATTAGGTCCCAATCACACTATGGGCAAAATTCATTTCTAAAGCCATCAGTTAGCACAAAGTTCTTTTTCTTTTTCTTTTCTTGTTTTCTGGGGGGTGGGTTTCAAGGTAGGATCTCACTCTAGCCCAGGCTGACCTGGAATTAACTCTGTAGTCTCAGGCTGGCCTCAAACTCACTGTGATCCTCCTACCTCTGCCTCCTGAGTGCTGGGATTAAAGGCGTGCACCACCATGCCCAGCTTACTCTTCTCTTGCTGCTGTAAACAAATGCCCATCTAGTTTTACTGGGTGGTAGGGAATTGAACCCAGGCCAGAAGGCTTTGCAAGCAAGCACATTTGACTGATGAGCCATCGCCCTTGCTCCTGACCTTGAACTACTAATCCTCCTGCCTCCATCTCCTGAGTGCTGGGATTGCAGGGACATACCACCATGCCTGGTTTATGGAGCAGCTTCATGGTATGCAAGAAGCCTGGGCAGCTACAGAATAGGCAAGTTCCCTATCAAGTGAGCTACATCCTCAGCCTTTCTTCCTTTTCCCCTTTCTCTTTCTTTTTGTATTCCTCTGTTCAATCTTGGCTGCCACTATGAGACAGACAGAAAGTGTGAGGATACGTTTTTCCTTGTATCTGTCGTGGAAACCTTGATAGCAGACAATAACTGCTTCAGGTCTGTCAAATAGATGAGTAGTTATTTTTCTGTTCTACACATGTAAAATGCATCATAAGGTAAAAATAAGATATAATAGTAATATTTTATCTCGTTAATTTTAACCAACTTTTCTATTCATTTCATACATTGCTTTCTGTCTCAAAACCTCTACCCATATAAACAACCTTATGAACTATGGCATATATTATTTTTCTTTTTTTTATTATTACAATATATTAACTGCAAGGGTTGATGGGTTTTGCTGTGATATTCTTATGCACCTAGTTAACATATTCACCCTCTCTATCATCCTTTTTTATCCCTCTGTTCCCCTCATTGCCCCTTTTACTGTCCTACTATTTCTTCTTTTCTGTTCATGTCATTATTTTATCCCAATACTCGTAACACATATTTCATTCTCTTACCCCAAGGAATTCTTTTTGCCAAATGCAAATGTTTATCCTATTATTCTGCTCAATTGCATAACAAAACCAATGAAAATAATGATTCATTTACTATGGCATTTTACTTTTTCACTGAATTTCTACATATTAAATTCCTGTAGAAGATAAAGAGTAAATCCACAGAGCATTAAACAATGAAGACAAATTCTGTGGATCAAATAAATTATAGTTATCAATAATACATAATATAGAAAATACAAAAATGTTTTTATTTAGTGTATTTTAAGACCAAGGTTCATAAAACACATCTTCAACTAAATTCATTTTATCATGTTTTTGCTAAGAAATGTTACTTAACATCTGCATGCCTCCTTTTTTTGGTTCCTAATATGAAAGTAACAATTATACTGACAGCGAGATATATTCTACTTTATAACTTTGGGTAAGTGTTTATAATGTTTAAATGTTTATATAAAAACATATAATCATTAAAGAAAGAGCTACCAACACAAGAGCTAGTGATTCTACTAACTGTTAGATATTTTAAAGCCACCCTTAATGACTGAAGGATGGCTTTTAAATTAATGATTAAATTATGTCACATGTATTGACAAAGCTGTCTTTTAATGATTTCAATTGGAGAAAGTGTAAACCAACATGTGAAAGGAAAATTCTTGTTGAGAAGTTCAGAATTAATTATTAATATTCTCATCATGTGACTAAAAATTAATATTAGCGTCATGTGATGGATAAGCATTTTGTAGATGGAACAATAACTATGAAATATCAATATATTTCTGAAAACCACTGGCTTGGTTAGTAAGACAAATGCAACCTAAGAATCTTATTAATCAAAAACAAAATGTATGTGAGTTTTAATTGAATAAAAATAGAACATATATTATTAATTGCCAGTCTCAACTACAAGAAGATCTATGGTGTGACACTTGGGGAACACACTGTTTTAGTACAAGAGTAGCTGCTTTTTACTGAGGATTAGTTAAACCTATTTAAAGTAATATAGAGAACAAACTGTCTGATTGGAGGTTTTATGTAATTGAATAGGTATAGATTAAAAGCTTTGTTCTCCAAAGATTCTGTTGTTTTATTAAGTCACTCTTCCATGTAATAAGATAATGTGAATAAATGACATTTCTTTAGTGAACATTCTAATTCCTTAAAAAACTAATGACCTGTTAAAATTTAAATTATGAAAAGGTCTACTGAAATTTGTAATTTTTTGTGAATGGGGTTGTGTATTGCATTTTCCATTCTTTAAGCTGTTTTGTGCTTAGCAGAATCTCTTCTATATCACTCACATATATTGCAAAACTCTACCTAGCGTAAGAGTGAAACTGACAGATGCTTATTCTGGAACTCCACCTTTCTTCATAGAGCTCTCTTTAGTGCTAAGATTAGCAACCAGGGATCCTACCAGGCTTACTCAAACTTTTTCTTGGGGCTCTTATCCAGAAACTTCTTTCTACCAAGTAAAATGTCTTTCTCCAAAAATAGTATTTTCCATACCTTTCAAGATTACAACTAAATGTCTTTCTAAGAAATATATGATAACACACTACTTAACAAATGCTAAAGGATTTGGCAACTAACTGAAATGTACTTTTGCAGGAGCCTTTGGAAGATAATGCTCATCTTGGCAATGATTCCAAAAAGGGATATCCTGTCCTGTGAAACTGCAACACTCTTACAGATTGCTGAGAAATGTGTGTGGAATGTATATGAACCACATCTCTCTCAATATCACACAGTTACTAGATATCCTAATTTCACTCTTAATGAAAAGTATTTTCTCTTTTCTTTAAACTATGCTTTTCAGAAGAGGATGGGATAGACATATTAAAATTTTATAAGTTTACTGAGATAACACAACTCATGGACTAACATTTACCTAATAGTAACCTAAAACCAAAGGGTTTGTAGTCACCACTACATTCTATATTCTGCAATTATCTTTTCGTTTCATTGATTTTTTTAAAATGGTAATGGATCTTGGAAAATTACAGCTCTCTTTAAATAATAGGCAAGTTTAGCAAGTCTGTTCATTCTTAGGTACATTGGTCATTTTTCACTCTTACATGAACAGTAAAGTCACCATTTTGACAAGCAAAGCAAAATCTGTAATTAATTTCTACCTAATTAAAGAATAATCCATCAAATTCTTTCCCAAAGGATAAAATAAACTATATACAAACTGCTGATAACCAGAATGGAATCAATATTAAGCCAATGTAAATTCTGTAAATATACACTCATTATTATTCTACCTTGCTAGATATTGCTGCCTTAATTACTTCTGAGGTAGCAAAAGGAAGTTCTACATTGGTACACTGTGTTTTGTGAAAACATACAACAACAACAAAATCCAGTTTGAGAATGCCTAATGCTATTATGGAATTGTTATCTCATGCCATTTGCTAATCTCAATGCTATAAGTAAAATATATGAAATGGATATACAGCTAAAAATTTTTTAAACAGCATATTGATATATACTTTGCATACAAAAGGTTCATTTAAGTGCAAGCACCAGAAAGCAAGAAGAGAGATCATAGTACCCAGCACCAATGAACAGAGCAGCAATCCAGTGACCCAGCCAGCCTACTTGAACCCACAGTGCACCAAAGAAGGACCCAAGCAGGAGCGGAGTATACCTGAGACCAAACTCATCCCAAAAGGTAACTGGGATTACACCAAGTCAATACCAGCCTAATAAACCTGGTATATAGGCTTGAACCAGAAGTGCTAATTGCACCTTCCATATCAGATATATTATATGATAAAATCTGATGGATGATCAGATTTGCCATTCTTAAAGCTATATTTTGGGCTTTTTATTTGTTGCTTCTTAATTTATAGTAGCTTTGTTTCCTCTTCTATTATGCATTAGGAAAGTGCCTCACTTGGTCACAAACTGACTTGGAACCCTCAACATACCAGAAATCTTAACTTCCTTGTTGTCAGGATTAAGGGTGTGTGTGGGGCACCACACAACCTAAGGGACAAGTAGAGGATCTGGTTGTCATAATACCTACTCTTGCATAAATACTCTGTGATGTTTCTCATTGAAAGTGTACATTGTTTAGTTAAATATTAGAATCTGCCTGTATTTTGTTCCATTCAGTCTACTTGACTACTATCATAGCAGGCAAACCCAACAACTAGGGTCACTTTTGTAGATACTCTGAGAGTCTTGAAAGCCACACCTATCACCTTAAGCTCTTACCCTGAAGATATATAACATCAGATTGATTGATACATCTAATAATACCCAGGTAGTAGAAAATCCAAGCATTAAATTAAGACAATATGCAAAAATATACATATTATAACACAAAAAAACACCAAAAATCAAGACAATATAAATCCAACAAAAAGTATTAAAACATCAGAAATGACCTCCAGTGACAACAAATTAGAGGAAATACCTGAGAAAGATTTCAAAAGAATGACTATAAATATGTTCAAAGAAGTCAAAAAAGAAATTAAAGGAATGAAAGAGGAAAATACAGAAATAAAAGAAGACACAGGACAGCAATTTAATGAAATAAAGAGGTCAATACAAAACATAAATAAGGAAATATAAATAATAAAGAAAAACAAGTCAAAACCACTAGCAATGAAGAACACAGTTAATGAAATAAAAGACTCTGTAGAAAATCTCACCAGTAGAATGGATGAAGAAGAGGACAGAATATCTAAGCTAGAAGACCAGGTGGCAGATCTAATACAGTCCAACAAAGAGAAAAACAAACTAATAGTAAAGTATGAACAGGAATTTCAAGATATTCAGGACACTATGAAAAGATCAAATATAAGAATTCAAGGTATAGTACAAGGAGAGAATTTCACCCCCAAAGCATAGTAGGCATCTTCAACAAAATCACAGAAGAAAACTGCCCCCAAATTAGGGAAAAGGTGCCTATGTAGATGCAGGAATACGTTAGAACACCAACCAGACAAAACATGGAAAGAAACTCTCCTCAATATATTATAATCAAACTACCAAAGACACAAATCAAAGAAAAAATATTGAAAGCAGTAAGAGAGAAAAATCAAGTTACCTACAAAGGCAAGCCCATCATGATTACTGCAGATTACTCAACACAAACTTTAAAAGCCAGAAGGGCTTGGAGTTATGTATTCCAAGTTCTGAAAGTCAACAACTGTCAACCAAGGTTACTTTATCCTGCAAAGCTATCCATTCAAATAGATGGAGTAATAAGGCCATTCCATGACAAAAGGAAGATAAAGGGCTATTTGAAGACAAAGCAAGCTCTACAGAAAATACTTGAAAGAATCCTCCATGTTGAAGATAAAGAAAACCACACATATAAGGAACTGGCAATAAACAAACACTACACAAATAATACTTAACACAAGAAAGCAGAGGTAAAACCTGAAAAACTACAAAAAAAAAAAAAAGGCAAAAATGAACACACACCTTTCAATAATATATCTTAATATCAACAGCCTCAATGCCCCAACCAAAAGACATAGGTTTGCAGACTGGGTTAAACAGCAGGATCCATAAATTTGTTGCCTCCAGGAAACTCACCTTTCTACAAAGGATGGACACTATCTTAGTGGGAAAGGTTGGAAATAGTGTTTCAAGCAAATGGACCTAGAAAATAAGCAGATGTTGCTATCCTAATATCTGAGAAGGTAGACTTCAATCCAACATTAGTTAGATAAGATATGGAAGGTCACTTTATATTGATAAAAGGCACACTCCAACAGGAGGACATTACAATCCTAAACATATATGCACCTATCATGGAGGCTCCAAAATTCATTAAACAAACGCTATAAGAACTAAGGTCACAGATACCACCAAACACAGTGGTAGTGGGTGACTTCAATACCCCATTCTCATCAATTGACAGGTAATCCCAGGAAAAATAAACACAGAGGCATCTGGATTAAATGAGGTCATAGAAGAAATGGACCTAACACATATATATAAGACATTTCATCCAAATGCTGCAGAATATACATTCTTTTCAGCAGCACATGGAACATTTTCTAAAATAGACCATATATAAGGACATAAAGCTAATCGTAACAAACACAGGAAAATTGAAATAATTCCTTGCATTCTATATGACAACAATGCAATCAAAATACAAATCAATAGCAAGAAAAGCTATAGAGCATACACAAAATCATAGGAACTAAACAATACACTACTAAATGATGAATGGATCAATGAAGAAATCAAGAAGGAAATCAAAAAATTCATGCAGTCAAATGATAATAAGAATACAACACACCAACATCTGTGAGACACAATGAAGGTAGTCCTAAGAGGTAAATTTATAGCTTTAAGGGTCTATATTAAGAAATTAGAAAGTTTGCAGGTAAATGATCTAATGTTTGACCTTAAAGCCTTGGAAAAAGAAAATCAAGGAAAATCAAAAATCAGTACATGGGAAGAAATAATAACAATTAGGGCAAAAATTAAAGAAATAGAAATCAAAAGAACAATCCAAAAATCAATGAAACAAAGAATTGGTACTTGAAAGGATAAACAAGATTGATAAACCCTTAGCAAATTGGACCAAAAGAAAGAGAGAAGAGACACAAATTTTTAAAAATGAGATTAAAAAGGCAACTTCACAACAGATGCCAGAGAAAATCAAAAATTCATAGGGACATACTATAAAAACATATACTCCACTAAGTATGAAAATTTGAAAGAAATGAATGATTTCCTTGATTTATATGGCCTACCTAAATTAAATCAAGATGAGATTAATCACTTAAATAGACCTATAACAAGTATGGAGATCCAAGCAGTTATCAAAAATCTCCCAACTAAAAAAGTCCAGGCCCAGATGGATTCAATGCTGAAGTTTACCAGACATTCAGGGAAGAACTAACACCATTGCTTCTTAAGCTTTCCCATAAAACAGAAAGAGAAGGAATTCTATCAAACACCTTCTTTGAAGCCAGCATCACCCTGATACTAAAACCAGGCAAAGATAGAACAAAAAAGAGAAAATTACAGACCAATCTCCCTCACGAAGAGAGACCGAAAAATTCTCCAAAAAATATTGGCAAACAGAATACAAGAATATATCAGAAAGATCATTCACCCTGATCAAACTTTATCCCAGAGATGCAGGGATGGTTTAACATACACAAATCAATAAATGTAATACATTATATAAATTGACTGAAGGATAAAAATCACATGATCCTCTCATTAGATGTAGAAAAAGCATTTGACAAAATCCACCATCCCTTCATGATAAAAGCCCTACAGAGACTGAGAATACAAGGAACATATCTCAACATAATAAAGGCTATGTACGACAAGCCTACAGCCAACATATTACGAAATGGGGAAAAACTGGAAGCTTTTCCACTAAAATCAGGAACAAGACAAGTGTGGGCACTGTCCCCACTTTTACTTAATATAGTTTTGGAAGTCTTAGCCATAGCAATAAGTCAAGAGATGCACTTAAAAGGGATGCAAATTGGAAAGGGAGAGATCAAGTAATCATTATTTACAGATGACAAGATTCTATATATAAAGGACCCTAAATACTCTACCAGCAAACTATTATAACTGATAAACACCTATATCCATGTATCAGGATGTAAAATAAATACACAGAAATAAGTAGCCTTCCTATATGCTAACAAGAAACACCCAGAAGATGAAATCAGAGAATCACTCCCAATCACAATTACATCAAAGAAAATAAAGTACCTTGGAATAAACTGAACCAAGGAAGTAAAGGATCTCTACAATGAAAACTTTAAAACACTCAAGCAAGAAATTGAGAAAGACACGAGGAACTGGATAAACATCCCTTGTTCCTGGATTGGAAGAATCATTGTGAAAATGGTAATCTTACCAAAAGCAATCTACACATTTATTGCAAACCCCATCAAAATTCCAATGGCATTCTTCATGGAAATAGAAAAAACAATTCAAAAATTCATTTAGAATCACAAAAAAACCTCGAATATCTAAAATAATATTGAGCAACAAAAATGAGGCTGGTGGTATCCCCATACATGATTTTAACCTATACTACAGAGTCATAGTCACAAAAACAGTGTGGTACTGGCACAAAAAACAGACATGTAGATTAGTGGAACAGAATAGAGGACCCAGTTGTAAGTCCAGGTAGCTATAGCCACCTAATATTCGATAAAAATGCCAAAAATACTCATTGGAGAAAAGACAGCCTCTTCAGCAAATAGTGTTGGGAAAACTGGATATATATCTGTAGAAGGATGAAAATAGATTCTTCTCTCTCACCATGCACAAGAATTAAGTCTAAATGGATTAAAGACCTTAACACCTGACTTGAAACTCTGAAGCTACTAGAGGAAAAAGTAAGGGAAACCCTTCAAGATATTGGTCTTGGCAAAGACTTTCTGAATATAACCCCAATTGCTCAGTCAATAAAACCACAGATTAACCACTGGGACCTCATGAAATTACAAATATACTATATGGCAAAGGTCACTGTGAATAAAGCAAAGAGATGACCTACAGAATGGGGAAAAAAAAATCTTTGCCAGCTATACATCTCATAGACCATTAATATCTAGGATATTCAGAGAACCAAACAAATTCAATAATAAAATGTCAAAGAAGCCAATTTAAAAATGAGCTATGGAACTAAATAGAGAATTCTCAAAAGAAGAAATACGGATGGAATATAAGCATCCGAAAACATGTTCTACATCCCTGGTCATCAGAGAAATGCAGATTAAAACTATGTTGAGATGTTGAGATTCCATCACACTCCTGTCAGATTGGTTACCATCATGAAAATAAATAACCATTAATGCTGGCAAGCATGTGGAAAAAGAGGAACTCTTCTATAATACTGGTGGGAATGCAATCTGGTCCAGCCATTGTGGAAATCAGTGTGGAGGTTCCTAAGACAGCTAAAAATAGAGCTATCATATGACCCAGCTATAGCACTCCTAGGCATATATCCTAAGGACTCATCTCATTTCCTTAGAAGTACATGCTCAACCATGTTTATTGCTGCTCTATTCACAATAGCTGCAAGATGGAACCAGCCTAGATGTTCCCTCAACTGATGAGTGTATAATACAGATATGGCACTTTTATACAATGGAGTTCTACTGAGCAGTAAAGAAAAATGAAGTTATGAAATTTCCAGAAAAATTGATGGATCTGGAAAGGATTATACTAAGTGAGGTAACTCAGGCTCAGAGAGCCAAACATCACATATTCTCTCTCATATGTGGATCCTAGCTACAGATGACCAGACTTCCATGTGAGTAGGAAGAAAACTCAGTAGCAAAGGCCAGTAAACTAGAAAAGAAATATAAAGCCTTATATATAAAGCCTTATATAAAGCCAGCCAAGCCAAATGAGCCAATGGGTAAATTAGTGGCATGTCTGTCATGGTGGAAACAACTGTCCTCTAATTCGATTGGAGACCAGCTCCATGGCAGGGTATACATCCTTGATAGTGAAAACTTAAAAGAGGGATAGTCATGAGCCCTAGTGTTGTAGCATCTGATGCTGTGTGGCTAAATGCATATACTATGCTTTTCAAACTGCCCAGTAAGCACATTTCTTAATGCTCATACCCTTATGTGAATGCTACTCTCACTTTTGGTAGAGAATCTTCTCTTGTCTGATGACAGTGACCTTAGGATGACTCACAAGGCATCATCATGCTGGAAATAAATGACCAGAGGTCTCAGTACTGTAATATCTCTATCAAACCTTCCAAGACTCAGGGTCAATGTGGAAGAGGTCGTGGAAATAATGTAAGAGTCAAAGAAAGTTCAGGACTCCTTACAACATGCTCCCCCCAGATACAAAATGGCCTAGATATGTATTACCTCACAGTACCTGACACTACCTACACAAGACCATCATAAGAGGAGGAAAAGATCATGGTATCAAAATAAAAGAGAGAATGATTGAGATGTGGATGGGATATGATGGAGAATGGAGTTTCAGAGGAGAAAGTTGGGGGAGGAAGGGTATTATCATGGGATACTTTTTTATAATCATGGAAATTGTTAATAGAAATTTGAAAAAAACAAAGTTTGGTAAGCCTTGTACTGGAGAAACAAAATAAAAAGCCTGGATTGAAAGTTGATTATTAGAGCTTCCATTTAAAATGGTGGCATAAGTACCATGCCAAAGCAGCCTGGGGGGAAAAAACACCAAAAAAACTCAGCAAAATACACACTTTTACTAAAAAGTGAGGTGTATAGGAAATTGAAGCAGCAGCGGAGAAGTAGGAGAGATCCAGAGCATCCAGAGCCCACACAGGCCTGCAAAAGCAGCCCCAGAAGCTCTGCAAACTATGGCGGCGGCGGGGCGCACCAGAAAGCCTCCAGGCTAGGCTCCAACCACAGGAAAAGCCAGGTGCGGGAGCTTCCCCTCACACTGGCGCTCTCTGCAATTCAGGAAATGTGAAGGGAGAGCGGCAGTGAGCAATGGAGGAGCAGACCACGAGGTAGAAGAACACGTGGAGCAGCAAGAGAACCAGAGAAGCTGCGGCTCCCTCCCCTCCCCCACCACCTGAGCCCAGCTCTAGCGAACAGAGCCGCTTCCTGGGAAACAGCCACGCCAACTTGAGACGACAGCGGGACTCAAGCAGGAGCAGAGTTCAGCAGCAACATCGGCAGCTCCAGAACTGGTATGAGCAGCCTCAGCAGCAGCAGACACAGGAGCAGCAGAAGCAGCAGACCCAGGAGCGGCAACAACAGCAGACCCAGAAGCAGCAGCAGTTCCAGCAGCGGGGGTGCTGATCTAAAGGGCCACAGTTGCCAGGCTTGGTTTGCCCCATAGGAAAAGCCAGTGCCCAGCTCCAGAAATCAGAACAGCAGCCCGACGACCCAGGCAGCAACTTGACTGACACCAAAATCATCCAAGGTAACTGGGTTTGCACCAGGGAAGGGTCTCACTTGGTCACAAGCTGACTGGGATCCATCAACAGACCAGAAATCTTAACCTCTATGTTGATAGAGGATCTGGTTGTTATAATAACTACTCTGGCATACATACTTGGGGCTGTTTTTGACTGAATGGGTACAGTGTTTAGTTAACTTTTAGAATCTACCTGTGTTTTATTCCACTCAGCCTACTTGAATACTCCCATAGCAGGGAAACTCAACCCCTAGGAGTACCTTTGTAGATACTCTCAGAGTCTTAAGAGCCACATCTAATACCTCAAGCTCCTACCCTGAAAATATATAACATCAAATCAATTGATACAGCTAAGAATACCCAGCTAGCTAGAAAATCAAAGCATTAACTTAATCCAAGGTGCAAAAATATATATATTATAGCACAAGAAACACTAAAAAGCAAGATGATATAAATCCACCTAAAAATATTAATGCATCAGAAATGTCCTCCAGTGAGAACGAGTTAGAGGAAATGCCTGAAAAAGATTTCAAAAGAATGATTGTAAATATGTTCAAAGAAGTCAGAGAACAAATCAAAGGAGTCAAAGAGGAACTTAAAGAGGAAATCAAAGGAATCAAAGAAGATGCAGGACACCAATTTCATGAAATAAAGAAGGCAATACAAGACATAAATAAGGAAATAGAAATAATAAAGAAAAACCAGTCAGAATTACTAGCAATGAAGGACACAGTTAATGAAATTAAAAACTCTGTAGAAATCTCACCAGTAGAATGGATGAAGGAGAGGACAGAATATCTAAGCTAGAAGACCAGGTGGCAGATCTAATATAGGCCAACAAAGAGAAAGACAAACTTATAGAAAAGTATGAGTGGTAATTTCAAGATATTTGGGACACTATGAAAAGATCAAATATTAGAATTCAGGACAAAGTAGAAGGAGAAGAATTTCACACAAAAGGCATAGTAGGTGTCTTCAACAAAATCATAGAAGAAAATTTACCCCAAATTGGGAACGAGGTGCCAATACAGATACAGGAAGCCTTTAGAACCCCAGCCAGACAAAATCTGGAAAGAACCTCTCCTCGCCATATTATAATCAAACCTCCAAACACACACACCAAAGAAAAAATATTGAAAGCAGTTAGAGAGAAAACTCAAGTTACCTACAAAAGTAAGCCCATCAGGATTACAGCAGATTATTCAACACAAACTTTTAAAGCCAGAAGGGCTTGGGGTGATATATTCCAAGTTCTGAAAGATAACAACTGTCAACCAAGGTTACTTTATCCTGCAAAGTTACTCATTCAAATAGATGGAGAAATAAGGATATTCCATGACAAAAGCAGGTTGAAGGAGTATTTGAAGACAAAACCAGCTCTACAGATAATAATTGATAGAACCCTCCATGCTGAAGAAAAGAAAAAGCACTCATATAAGGAACCTAGAAAAAACAAGCAATACTCAAATACTAGTTAACAGAAGAGAGCACAGGTAGAGCCAGAACC
The DNA here is from genome assembly GCF_020740685.1 of Jaculus jaculus. NCBI lineage: Eukaryota > Metazoa > Chordata > Mammalia > Rodentia > Dipodidae > Jaculus > Jaculus jaculus. Next base: position 99,896,063 of record NC_059108.1, on the reverse strand, counting down.
ACCAAAAAAAAAAAAAAAAAAAATGGCAAACATAAATACACATCTTTCAATAATATCTCTTAATATCAACGGCCTCAGTGCCCCAACCAAAAGACATAGATTCGCAGACTGGGTTAAAAAGCAGGAACCTACAATTTGGTATCTCCAGGAAACTCACCTTTCTACAAAGGATAGACATTAACTTAGGGTGAAAGGTTGGAAGACGATGTTTCAAGCAAATGGGCCTAGAAAACAAGCAGGGGTTGCTAACCTAATATCGTACAAGGTAGACTTTAGTCCAACGTTAGTCTAGAAAGATAAGGAAGGTCACTTTATATTGATTAAGGGCACACTCCAACAGGAGGACATTACAATCCTAAACATATATGCACCTAACTTGGGGGCTCCCAAATTTGTCAAACAAACACTATTAGAACTAAGGTCACAGATAACACCAAGCACAGTGGTGGTGGGTGACTTTAACACCCCACTCTCATCAATTGACAGGTCATCCCAGCAAAAAATAAGCAGAGAGGCATCTGGACTAAATGAGGTCATAGAAAGAACAGACTTAACAGATATACACAGGACATTTCATCCAAAGGCTGCAGAATATACATTCTTTTCAGCAGCACATGGAACATTCTCTAAAATAGACCATATATTAGGACACAAAGCAAATCTTAACAAATTCAGGAAAATTGAAATAATTCCTTGCATTCTATCTGACCACAATGGAATTAAACTACAAATCAGTAGCAAGAAAGGCTATAGAGCATAGACAAAATCATGGAAACGAAACAATACACTACTAAATGATGAGTGGGTCAATGAAGAAATCAAGACAGAAATCAAAAACTTTATAGAGTCAAATGATAATGAGAACACAACATACCAAAATCTCTGGGACACAATGAAGGCAGTTCTAAGAGGTAAATTTGTAGCCTTAACTGCCCATATTAAGAAATTAGAAAGGTCGCAAGTAAATGACCTAATGCTTTGCCTTAAAGCCTAGGAAAAAGAAGAACAAGGCAAACCAAAAATCAGTAGACAGGAAGAAATAATAAAGATTAGGGCAGAAATTAATGAAATAGAAACAAAAAGAACAATCCAAAGAATTAATGAAACAAAGAGTTGGTTCTTTGAAAGGATAAACAGGATTGATAAACCCTTAGCAAATCTGACCAAAAGAAAGAGAGAAGAGACACAAATTAATAAAATCAGGGATGAACAAGGTAACATCACAACAGATTCCAGAGAAATTCAAAAAATCATAGGGACATACTATATAAGCATATACTCCACAAAGTATGAAAATCTGAAAGAAATGGATGATTTCCTTGATCTATATGACCTACCTAAATTAAATCAAAATGAGATTAATCACTTAAATAGACCTATAACAAACATGGAGATCCAAATAGTTACTAATAATCTCCCAACTAAAAATAGCCTAGGCACAGATGGATTCACTGCTGAATTTTACCAGACTTTTAAGGAAGAGCTAACACCATTGCTTCTTAAGCTTTTCCGGGAAATAGAAAAAGAAGGAATTCTACCAAACTCCTTCTATGAGGCCAGCATCACCCTGATACAAAAACCAGGCAAAGATAGAACAAAAAAAGAAAATTACAGACCAATCTCCCTCATGAACATAGATGCAAAAATTCTTAACAAAATATTGGCAAACAGAATACAAGAGTATATCAAAAAGATCATTCACCCTGACCAACTAGGCTTTATCCCAGAGATGCAGGGATGGTTCAACATACGCAAATCTATAAATGTAATACATTACATAAACGGGTTGTAGGACAAAAATCACATGATCATCTCATTAGATGCAGAGAAAGCATTTGACAAAATCCAACATCCCTTCATGATAAAAGTCCTACAGAGACTGGGAATAGAAGGAACATATCTCAATATAATAAAGGCTATTTATGACAAGCCTACATCCAACATATTACTAAATGGGGAAAACCTGGAAGCTTTTCCACTAAAATCAGGAACAAGACAAGGATGTCCACTGTCCCCACTTTTATTTAATATAGTTTTGGAAGTCTTAGCCATAGCAATAAGGCAAGAGACACACATAAAAGGGATACAAATTGGAAAGGAAGAGATCAAGTTATCATTATTTGCAGATGACATGATTCTATACATAAAGGACCCTAAAGACTCTACTAGCAAACTGTTAGAGCTGATCAAAACCTACAGCAATGTAGCAGGATACAAAATAAATACACAGAAATCAGTAGCCTTCATATATGCTAACAACAAACACACAGAGGATGAAATCAGAGAATCACTCCCGTTTATAATTGCATCAAAAAAATAAGGTACCTTGGAATAAATCTAACCAAGGAAGTAAAGAATCTCTGCAATGAGACCTTTAAGACACTGAAGTGAGAAATTGCAGAAGACACTAGAAAGTGGAGAAACATCCCTTGTTCCTGGATTGGAAGAATCAATATTGTGAAAATGGCAATCTTACCTAAAGCAATCTATACATTTAATGCAATCCCTATCAAAATTCCAAAGGCTTTCTTCATGGAAATAGAAATAACAATTCAAAAAGTCATTTGGAATCACAAGAAACTTCGAATATCTAAAATAATACTGAGCAACAAAAATGAGGCTGGTCGTATCCCCATACCTGATTTTAACCTATACTACAGAGCCATAGTAACAAAAACAGCATGGTACTGGCACAAAAACAGACATGTAGATCAGTGGAACAGAATAGAGGACCCAGATGTAAGCCCAAGTAGCTATAGCCACCTGATATTCGATAAAAATGCCAAAAATACTCATTGGAGAAAAGACAGCCTCTTCAGCAAATGGTGTTGGGAAAACTGGATATATATCTGCAGAAGGATGAAAATAGATTCTTCTCTCTCACCATGCACAAGAATTAAGTCTAAATGGATTACAGACCTTAACATCAGACCTGAAACTCTGAAACTGCTAGAGGAAAAAGTAAGGGAAACCCTTCAACATATTGGTCTTGGCAAAGACTTTCTGAATACAACCCCAATTGCTCAGGCAATAAAACCACAGATTAATCACTCGGACCTCATGAAATAAAAGATTTTGTACTGCAAAGGACACAGTGAAAAAAGCAAAGAGGCAACCTACAGAATGGGAAAAAATCTTCGCCAGCTATATATCTGATAGAGGATTAATATCTAGGATATACAAAGAACTCAAAAAGTTAAATAATAAGGAATTAAACAAGCCAATCAAAAAATAGGCTATGGAGCTAAATAGAGAGTTCTCAAAGGAAGAAATACAAATGGCATGTAAGTATCTAAAAAATTGTTGTACGTCACTAGTCATCAGGGAAATGCAGATTAAAACTACATTGAGATTCCATCTCACTCCTGTCATATTGGCCACCATCATGAAAACAAATGATCATAAATGTTGGTGGGGATGTGGAAAAGAAGGAACCCTTCTACACTGCTCGTGGGAATGCAATCTGGTCCAGCCATTGTGGAAAACAGTGTGGAGGTTCCTAAAACAGCTAATGATTGATCTACCATATGACCCAGCTATAGCACTCCTAGGCATATATCCAAAGGACTCATTTCATTTCCTTAGAAGTACGTGCTCAACCATGTTTATTGCTGCTCCTTTTATAATAGCTGGGAAATGGAACCAGCCTAGATGTCACTCAACTGATGAGTGGATAATGAAGATGTGGCACATTTATACAATGGAGTTCTACTCATTGGTAAAGAAAAATGAAGTTATGGATTTTGCAGAAAACTGGGTGGACCTGGAAAGTATTATACTAAGTCAGGTAACCCAGGCTCAGAAAGCCAAGTGCCACATGTTCTCTCTCATATGTGGATCCTAGCTACAGATAACTGGGCTTCTGCGTGAGAATGAAAAACTTAGTAGCCGAGGCCAGTAAGGTAAAAAGTAGACATAAAGGGTAGAGAAAGGAAGGGAGGAGGATACTTAATAGGTTGATATTGTATATATGTAGTTATAATGATTGTAATGGGGAGGTAATATGATGGAGAATGGAATTTCAAATGGGAATGTGTTGGGGTGGGGAGGGAGGGAAGTACCATGGGATATATTTTATAATCATGGAAAATGTTAATAAAAATTAAAAAAAATAGAAAGTTGATTATTAGATACTACAATTATAAGTCTATCAGTGTTTGATGGTACTTATACTGATTGGTGAAGGGTCATCAAAAAAAGTCATTGCTTGAGAAGGTTTTAATAATTAAATGACTAAGATAACCTATTTTGTGATTGCAGCCAGCCTCCTTCAGAAGTTATTCCACTACTTCCCTAGGGCTCATCAACAAAGAGCCCAAAGGGCTACTATGGAGTTTATGCATTGGGTCAACAACATACTTTTTTTCAGTAACCCCCCACCAATGTGAGGCATTTGGTCATGAACAAAGCATCAATGTTTTCTCAGTGGGATACTCTTGTACTGAGAGTAGAGTTGGTTCTGTTCTGGTACTCTTTCCATTATAACCAATGGTGCACTTAAAGTTCATTCTCTTTACTGTTGTTTTACCGGGGCAAAGATGCAAGTATAAGCTTATAATTCATCTCACTTACTGGACTTATTACAACCACCCAAAAATACCTGGACAGAAGAAAGTCTGAGTCACACATTTAGGATTTAATATGTATCAGAAATTGAGCTATTTACCTTTTGAATGGAGCATATCATGAATTGGCAGTGATCCAACCAATATTCTATTTAATGAGAAACTGGGGAAATGCTGACTTCACAACCCTCCAGCCTTAAATTTTACTATGTAGAAGGCTCAGTCAGTACCCAAGACAGTAATGTATCTATCAGGAGAAAAACAAAGAAATAAAAAAGTATTTTAACTTTGTGGAAATTGCTTGGTTAATTTTTCTCCCAGAGTACTATACTTTTCACAGATAAGAAGCCTCTTGCATACAATTTGTCATTATCTTTTGCTTTCAATACTTCTGCATACCCTATTATACCAAGTAATGAATCAAACATGCTATAAAGTCTACTAAAAAGTATGTCACAACACTCATTACCATGAATATATTTTACTGAGAGATTATAACCCTGTTACTGGTCATCACATTCTTAACAAATACCTACTACATTCATACTCAATCCAACTTTTGGGAACAAAGAGAAAATGACTCAATTTCTACATTTCAGGGCAGAAAACATACAGATACAAAACAGGGAGGAACAAAATGGAAATTCTGCATAGGAATTACTACATAAACATGGGTTAGTAAGGCAAAGGGAGAAGTGATTATTGATTGCAGTTTCTGGGGTTTGCCTGAGGAAGAAAATGAAGTCAGAGTCTCCAAAATCACCACGACACTTAGGCCAAGGGACTGAAATAAGATGTGACAAAGTATGTCAAAGAAGATAGACACACTGCACATGCTCAGAGGCAAACAATAAAGGGAGAGATGAGGTTAAAGGTGATGGGACAGGTAGGAAGTTCATTGCAAAGGGAAATAAAATTATAAAAGCAAAACTAAAATAGGCTGGATGCCAAAAATAAGAACAGAGAGAAAAAGGTATGAGAAAATATGAACATGTGTATAACTTGATTAAAGGTAAAGTGGTGACTGATGACCTCCTGCACTGTTGGAAGAACAGTCACTGGTAGCATTACATAGAAATAATACTAATTCTGATATTGTGATTGTCAGTGTACAGTTCCAGTTTTGTTTCTCCAAAAATCTTTTCATATATCATGAAGATGAGGGTATAGTGACAGAGGATTTCGCTGTATATATATACATATATATATATATATATTCCCTTGGCCTAATGTATGTGTGTGTATATATACATATACATATACATGTACATATACATATACATATACATATACATATATATATATATATATGTATATATATGAAGTCTGCTGTGAAAATATTCATGAGAAACCCCTCAAATATGAATGCAGCAGCCTGAATTTTATAATAAAAGTTTTCACTGTGGCATTGTAACCTTAAGGTTGTCATTTGGAATTATTAGGAATTCTTCCCTGGGTTCAAGACAATTTTCCTTCATGTCTATTTTATATGGAAAAATGTAGGATTTGATGACATAGCTGTTATTAAAACAGGAGTGGCCTTTGTATTCCTCCCATTTTCAAAATGGGTTATCTTTTGTTCAACTCATACACAGTTTTAAACTATCTGATTTTGCATTCATCTGACTGCCTGGTAATAGATAGTTCCCCAAATATCTGACAGTATTTCTTGTAAGTATCAGACGTGATAGAGAAGAGTACCAATAGAGCAAAGACTTTGAAATGTCATTTTGGATCAGCGCACAGCATGATTCAAGGTTGTACAGATGGAAGAGTCTGAGGAGCTATTAAACATGTGTGAGTGTCAATATCTCAGAGCACAAAGTGAATCTGAAATGGTCACTCTTTTTGTTTTTGAGCCAATTGATGTGTTTACCTCAGCTTTTCCCCTGAGGGAAGTTTATTTTAGCTGACAATTAGGATTAATTAGTAGGTTTCCCACCAACTTAATTTAATTACTTGGTACAAGAGTCAGCGTGTAGATCATTTATTTTGATGATTGATTGGCATTTTCTATTTGCTATAACAGGGGCCAGACAAGTCATAACTGTTTAAAGCCAAACAAAAAATACACATACATAATATTATTGCCGTAAACAACTTAATTTGACAAATCAAGGGGAAAATGTATAAGCATAGACATTCACAGTTAGTCTATTGATAAGATCTGCACAAGTGTAAATCTGTGAAATCATTTAGAATTGTGTATATGCATGCATGTATGTGCATGGGTCTGTGGGTGGGAATCCATTTTCTAATAGTAGTAGTTTGTAAAGTGACTTTATTATGAGTATTTTTTATTCCTCTCTGAAATGCCAGTGTTTAATTTGTATAAAGGAAGTTGATCTGTTATTGGCATACAGATTTCCATAATCACATTTTTAAAAAAAGATCTCATGTGTTCCAGGCTGACCTTGAACTTCTTATCTTCCTTCCTGCACCTCTTTAGTACTATGGTTATCAGCATGCACCACTGCACCCAGTTTATATGCTGCTAGGATCAAACCCAAGGTTTTGTGTCTGCTAAGCAAGCCCTCTAAACAGAGCTATATCCCTTGCCTAACATCTATAATTATCAAATCTTCCTTGTAAATGATGGCTTGTATCATGAAAATATCCCCTTTTGACATATAATACTTTTTTTGTTAAACTGGTCTTTAGTATTAGCACTATAATTACTTTCTTATAATTGATGTTGCCTTATACAATTTCATCCATCATTACATTGTGTTTCTAGGTGTCTCCTGAATGAAACACAAAACTCCAACTTGCACAGACTCTTTTGTTGTTGTTGTTTTTAGGCAAACCCAACAGACTGCCTTTTTTATGCAAGAGTCAGAAAGAGAAAATTGGCACACCAGGGTCTCCAGCCACTGCAATGGAACTCCAGACACATGTGCTCCCTTGTGCACATGTGTGACTTTGCACACTTGCATCACTGTGCATCTGACTGACATGGGACCTGGAGAGTCAAACATGAGTCCTTAGGCCTTGCAGGGAAGTCCTTATCATTAAACCATCTCTCTATCCCCAGACTTCTTTTTTTTTTTTATTAAATAGTGACTTATTTATGAGCAAAGCAAGAGAGGGAATGAATGTACACAATAGAGTCTTTTTGGAACTGCAAATGAACTCCAGATGCATGCACCACTTGTTGTATTTGGCTTTATGTGGTTACTAGGGGATCAAACCCAGGATGTCAGATGTTGTAAACAAGTGTCTTTAACCATGGAGCCATCTCTGTCTCCATCCCAGTGCAGATTATTTTTAATAGAACTAACCCCTTAATATTTGTTGATATGATTAGCATCATTGGTTTCAATCCTATCATCTAGTTTAATTATAACTGTGATATGAATTGTGTCATATTTCCTATTCCCTAATTTTTATTTTTCACTTTTGATTCTCCTCTGACAAATGGAGAATTGTTTGTTTTATATTTTGTGTTTATGACCATAACCTTTTCTTTTCTACTTACATTTTTGCTTCATGGTATGTCACTGTTTTCCAGTATCTCAGTCTACTTTCAGAATAATAATCCAAAGCCTCATTTTTCTAGTTCCCCTTTCTCTTCATTTTTAAAGTGTGGTCATTCCTACTTTTATAATATACATGTACATGTAGTTCCTCCAACCTCAATCCACTCTTGGTTCATTCCTAGATTAACATTCAATAAACTCACTGTTCACCCTCAGTGATTTGTTGATCTTTTCTCAGTCATTTCTTGTTTAGATTCTTCATATAACATAGGACTTTAAAGAAAGCTCATGTAGCTGGGCGTGGTGGTGCATGCCTTTAATCCCAGCCCTCAGGAGGCAGAGGTAGGAGGATCACCGTGAGTTCATGGCCACCCTGAGACTAATAGTGAATTCCAGGTCAGCCTGGACTACAGTGAAACCCTACCTCAAAAAACCAAAAAAAGAAAGAAAGAAAGAAAGAAAGAAAGAAAGAAAGAAAGAAAGAAAGAAAGAAAGAAAGAAAGAAAGAAAGAAAGAAGGCTCATGAACACTGTAGTTTCTGGATACATATATGTTTAAAATGCTTCTCTGTGGTAGTAATACTCAAAGGACATACTAGCTGGATATTAAATAGAGCTGACACACAGTGATTCTCCTTTCTCATAGGATTTTTCTTCTACAAAGTTACATGAATACTGCATTGGAGAAAACTAAGTCTTTTTCCCTAAAGCAAATTCAAGTTTAGAGTCCTGTGAGGCTTTGGTCAGTATGTGTTCATCAATTGATCAATATATAAATTTGTTTATGTGTTTTTCTCTTTAAGGACAAATATTCAATATATATCTTTTATTAATTAGCATTGTACCCACTATAAATAGCACTATAGCTAATACCTGAACAAAGTTATCTCATGCACACATCTCCATAAGGCACTCAGGCATTGTAAAGCATATAAGCATTATGTTTGGGGAACATTGTGAAAAGCAAATTCACCAACAAATGCTACTAAAATGCACAGGTGTTCTATTAAACAAGCTACAAAAACATAGAGCCTGTGGTACAGTATAAGCACTAGAGTGAAGGCACTGTCTATTAGTTCAGTGTCAGCAGGGAAAGTGATGCTGAATGATGCAAAGCTGCCACACTGTGGGCATGGGTGTAGTCCACAGAAGACCTGCCACAGTACCTACTGCACGGATTTTCCAGTTGCAAGTGAAATACAGTAAATACACAAATCTGCAAATTGAGAAAGTATGAACAATGAGGAGTGATAACATCTGGCTTGCATTTACTTTCCCTGAATTTCTTGAAATATGAATTTCATTTTTGCTTTACTTTGATGCTTTTGTTGAGAATTTTTGCTAGCAGCTTATTTCTCAGGCTCTAAATGAATTGTTTCATATTTTCCTTGAGGCCATGAGGAATTTTTTGGCTTTATCTTTAGAGTCTGACAATTTCTTGGAATATATTTCTGATTTCATTGCTGTAATGCATTTTTATATACATTCCATATTCCTTTCTCTCCTTGTCTTGATTCAGGCTTTCAAATGTTAGTTTAATATTTTTGTTCTACAATTTTTGTAGTGCTGGTCATGAAACTGAGGGCTTTGCTCATGCTAGGAAATTATTTTACCATTATGCTATATCCGTCCTTCCTTGCCATCTTTAGGGAGTCTAATAATAACATGTGTATATGTATGGAATACAATATATATTTTTTAATTAAATATACATATCTTTGTATTTTATTTCAAACATATTCTCTCTAACAGATATCTCTTTATATTCTCATTGTTTTTTTTTTTTTTTTTTTTTTTTTTTTTTTTTTTTTTTTTTGGTTTTTCGAGGTAGGGTCTCACTCTAGCCCAGGCTGACCTGGAATTAACTATGTAGTCTCAGGGTGGCCTTGAACTCATGGCGATCCTCCTACCTCTGCCTCCCGAGTGCTGGGATTAAAGGCGTGCGCCACCACGCCCGGCTTTATTCTCATTGTTTATTGCTTCCATTCAATGTGACTAAATGATTTTTATGATTATTTTGGATTTTTACATGTATGCAATATATTTTGAATATATTTATACTTCCAGTACATTTTCTTGCCCCCTTCCATTTCTGCTAAAACTTTTCTTCTTCCCAACAAACCCACTTCTTCTTTGATGTCTCTTTTGTGTGTATGTAACTCACTAAGTTCAATTAGGTTTGCTTGCATGAGCATGGGTAGGGAATTATTTAGCAGAGGGCAGGCAAGTTACCAGTGGCTACACCACTGAGGCATATGCCCATCACAGCAATCATTAACTGCCAATAATTCCTCAAGGAGGAGTGATGCCTCCCCCATTTATGACAGAATGTGAGGTCTTATGCAGGTGTAACCACAGCTGCTTTGAATTCATAAGTGAATAACCATTTTATGTCTGAAAGTCAGCATGCCTTACCACCCTTTCTGCTGACTCCTAAATTCTTTCCAACTCCTCTTCCAAAATGCTCTGTGAGGTTGGATGAGATTATACAGATGTCTCCTCTAGTGCTGAGCACTCAATAGTCACGTTTTATCAGCCTTTTGACCAGTTTTAAACCTGCCTAGTAGCCATTGTCCAATACAAAAAGAAGATTCTCTGACCAAAACTGAGAATTGTAATAGAATAAATATAAACATTTAAAAGGCAATTTGGCAGGCACAGCATATCCTTTCAGCACAACAACAGTAGTAGCTTCCCTTCCAGGGCCTATGACCTCACCAGGCATGGGTATTTGACTAAGTTTTATACTACCAGTATTAATTGCCTCAAATCTAGTCAGAAAGCTGTTGGTTATCCCCATAACATTAATGCCACTACCACACCAGTGGGAACATCTTGCCTGGCAGGTCCACTGTGGAGCACACTGGATCCAACAGGGCCTAAGACTCATTGTGACTTTGCTTTCCCAGGGGCCTATGTAGCAATTTCCAGTGCTATGATTTCCATCAGAGTGGAATTTTCTAGCTCATATTCTCTGTGTCCTGAAACCTAGGTGAGCAGTGTCTTTAATAATAGGGTCTTATCTTTTTCTGGTGGACATTCAAGAGCGATGGCAAGAGTCCATGTAGTTTTGCCTCAGTGACTTCCCTGACTGACAAGTTGTAATCACGTCTGCTAGCCCCAGCAGTGAAACTTTTGTTTCATAACCTATGGCTTCTGTGAACAGTATTATTCATTCAAATAGGGGACCTTTGTTCAGACTCTTTTTAAAAAATTATATTTATAAATTAACTAAACAAAACAGAATGTTTCAGGATGGCTTTTTGTATATCCTTAGTGTAAATTAACCTTTACACCTTTCTCTCCCTCATCCACACCTCCATCTCCTCTTAAACCTTTTCTTTTTTTACTTTTAATGAATATTGAATTTAATATGTTTTCAAAGTATTACATAATAAAATATAAATAGATTGGCATTATGTATTTTTCCTTTTAGGGATTTTAACATTAGAAAGGAAGACACATGAAAACTTGTTTTATAAATTCTCTTTATTTATCCAGCCAGTGGTTGTTTCAGAAAAGAAAGCAAAAAGATCAGGTAATATTCTGAAATATTATATGCAATATACAAAAAATATATCATAGGAAGACATGGTCATCATTGTACTGATGCAGCCCCAAAGGATTAAATATTCATTTGCATTGCAGGAGAATTTCCACCTTATTTCTCTGAGCTAAAGAGACTTGGAAACGGTAAACTATATCATGCACAGAACCTTATGTTGAGATGAGGGTTGTTTATTAAGATCTCAGCAATACATTACTTCCTTTCTCTTTCAAAGGGCATCATTCATGAATATAAGCACCACCTTTGCAGAAAGGACCTTTGAAAGCATAAAAGGATGTTGGGATAGAGCAGAAAGACAGAGAGCTGGTGGAGGCAATTCCAAAAACCAATATTTCCTCAAAGCAAGGCAAAGATTACTTACAATGGATCTAACTGGATGGACCTTTTACCACAAATCCAGTTAAAATCAAAGCCAGAATTTCAATGATAGTAATGGGGAAAGACTGGCTAGAACTTAGGCTAGAAATACAAAATTAAAAATAATGAGCACATTTTTCAAATAAAATTTAAGTTATAAGAAAAATTTTTCATAAGTTCTTTGAACAATTGAAGAATTAACCATCTGGCTAACATGGGTCCTGAAGAATTGAACCTGGGTCCTTTGGCTTTTCAGGCAAATGCCTTAATCACTAAGCCAGTCATCTAGCTCTACTTTATACTTTTTTTTTTTTTTTTATCATCAGCAGAGTAGCATTGTGATCTTTAATAACATATATATCTATTCAGCAATTTATTAGCTTTAGATGTTATATGGATGGTATATTCAACCCTTGTCCCATAATTAGGGCAATGCCTCTTCTTCAATGTTGACAAGGTATAGGACAAGAGGTATAAAGGCATCCCAGGCAGTCCACCATCAGGAGTGGCCATGACTATAAATGCCTGTGAGGAAGGGAAAGCAAATTTTTTTTTCTTTCTTTTTCTTTTTTTTTTCTTTTTTTTTCTTTAATTTAATTTATTAGTTTTCTTTTCAGTAAATACAGGCAGTTTGGTACCATTATTTAGGCTCATCTGTGATCTACCCCCTCCCATTAGACCCTCCTTGTTATTGAAAATGGGTCTTGCATTGTGGAGTTAGCCCCCAGTTATTAGTATGATAAATGTCTCTGCAAATCATGACCCAACATGTAACTCTGACATTCTTTCCGCCCCCTCTTCCGCAAGATTTCCCTGAGCCATGTTGGGTTCATTTTTGGTCTGCTTCAGTGCTGAGGTGTTGGGGGCCTCTGAGGCTCTGGCTCTCTGATTTGGTAGGAGTTGATTTTTCTCTGCATTGATCTCCTTCCCCTTTGTGCTGGTATCCAGTTCACAGGAAAACATCACCCTTGCTTATTTCGCCAGTTGTCCTTAGTTTCAGTTGGGCCCCTTCTGAGGTATGTTGGGGCAGCTCTCTTCTTAGGATCTGCATCTATCTGGAAAAGAGAAGCAGATTCTCCAACGGAGAGTAAGTTAGCACCCTGGAAAATTGAGATAACACTTACTTTTTTGATAGACAGTTTGATAGGTGTAGGCCCTCTTATACCCCGTGATTGATGGTAGCTTGATATTGTAGAGTGGGCTTGTGTTTGGGTATGGTTCTGACTTGTTTCCCAGCTCCAGCTAAGGGTCTAGTACCACTGAGTGGATCAGTTAGCCAAATCAAGAGCAATTGATTCCTCACCATGGCTGTGTACCACTATTGCACTTGTGTGGGTATCACATCTGGTTAATTGTTGCTACTTAGGTTAAACAATGTGTTGCTTGGACAGATCTTGGTCACTTCCCCCAGTCGCCTATGTAGCGCCTTCTGGCACTAGACACGCTGACTGTCTGGGGACTGACTCTCTCCTGGCTTCCAGCCATGTCATTCCATTTTACGTGTCAGCTGCATATGGAGTCTTCAGCAATAGGGTCTTACCACTGGCCTTTGGTGGGTCATCAATTACTCTGACGGAAGTCTGTCATTGTTTTGGGAAACCTTGTAGGTTTCTCTGATCAAAAGCTCATTGTGGATTGTAGGCCCAAGCTGGAAGTGGGGGTTGTACTTTTTAACATCAAGAGAAGGCTTATCAGATGAATAAGCTGGCAAAAGTATTTTACCATTTTACTCATCTGGAGTTTCCTGAATATTTGCTCCTCAAATTGTTCTTTTTGAATTTTATCATCTTTTAACTTTCCTCTTTTCAAGCAAACTCTTTCAACCATTGAGCCATATTCCCAGCTCAGACTTCTGCTTGAATCCTCTCACCTTGATAGAGCTATAGAATCTTAACCTGTGACTTAGGCAGTACTCCATAAATTTTTTCACTTTATAAACCCATTTTTTGAAATATATGTGAAATGATTTACAATTCACTTGTGGCTTTTCCACTTGCATGGGAAGTTACAGGCAACACATTGTCAACAGGATTGTAACTGATGAAGATATTCACTTCATGTCTCGGAGAAATCCTATACTAATTGCATATCATTCCATCACATCCCCCTTTGCTCTGTCTTGCCACAGAGATGTGTTCTTCTCAACTTACAGCACAAATGATGGTAACCCAGAAAGGATCTCCTAAGTTTAGGTGAGAGACCCATCCATGATGTCATTGGTCACTTCACTAGTGAAGATTTTCATGCTGTGACAACTTTAATTTTCAATGAGCAATTCCTTAACTGGCAAGATGTACAAAATGAGGATTGGGCAGATGGCTCAGCAGTTACAGATGCTTGTTAGGAAAGCTTTAAGGCCCAGGTTCAATTCTGCAGCACACATATAAAGCCTAATATACAAAGAGGCACAGGTGTCTGGAGTTTGTTTGTTCCAGCAAGAAGCCCTGATGTGCCCATACTCCCCTCTCTCTTTCTCCTCTCTCTGAAATAAATAAGTACACATAGTTTTTTATCTTTTCACAATTTTTACTAATATTTTCCATGATTATAAAAAATATCCCATGTTAATACCCTCTCTCCCCCACCCAACAATTTCCCCTTTGAAATTCCATTCTCCATCAAATTACCTCCCCATCTCAATCATTCTACTTGCATATATACAATACCAATCTATTAAGTATCCTCCTTCGTTCCTTTCTCTTCCCTTTATATCTCCTTTTTAATTTACTGGCCTCTGCTACTAAGTATTTTCCTTCATGTGATTTTTGTCCTTCAACCCATTTATATAATGTATTACATTTATATATTTGTGTATATTGAACCATCCCAGAATCTCAGGTATAAAGCCTACTTGCTGTGGGTGAATGATCTTTCTGATATATTCTTGTATTCTGTTTGACAATATTTTGTTGAGAATTTTTTCATCTATGTTCATGAGGGAGTTTGGTCTGTAATTTTCTTTTTTTGTTCTATCTTTGCCTGGTTTTGGTGTCAGGACGATGCTGGCTTCATAGAAGGAGATTGGTAGAATTCCTTCGTTTTCTATTTCCTGGAAAAGCTTAAGGAGCAATGGTGTTAGCTCTTCCTTGAAGGTCTGGTAAAATTCAGCAGTGAATCCATCTGGGCCTGGGCTTTTTTTAGTTGGGAGATTATTGATAACTTTTCTGATCTCCATGCTTGTTATAGGTCTATTTAAGTGATTAATCTCATCTTGATTTAATTTAGGTAGATCATATAAATCAAGGAACTCATCCATTTCTTTCAGATGTTCCTACTTTGTGGATTATATGCTTTTATAGTATGTCCCTATGATTTTTTTTTTCTCTGGAATATGTTGTGATGTTACCTTTTTCATCTCTAATTTTAATAATTTGTGTCTCTTCTCTCTTTCTTTTGGTCAGATTTGCTAAGTGTTTATCAATCTTGTTTATCATTTCAAAGAACCAACTCTTTGTTCCATTAATTCTTTGGATTGTTTTTTTGTTTGTTTGTTTGTTTCTATTTCATTACTTTCTGCCCTAATCTTCTAATCTTTATTATTTCTTCCTGTCTACTGATTATTCATTTGGCTTGTTCTTCTTTTTCCAAGGCTTTAAGGTGAAGCATTAGGTCATTTACTTGCAACCTTCCTAATTTCTTAATATAGGCACTTAAAGCTATAAATGTGTCTCTTAGAACTGCCTTCATTGTGTCTCACAGATTTTGGTGTGTTGTGTTCTCATTATTGTTTGACTGTATAAATTTTTTGATTTCCTTCTTGATTTCTTCATTGACCCATTCAACATTTAGTAGTGTATTGTTTAGATTCCATGATTTGATTTTGTGTATGCTCTATAGCCTTTCTTGCTACTGATTTGTAGTTTAATTCCATTGTGGTCAGATAGAATGCAAGGAATTATTTCAATTTTCGTGAATTTGTTAAAATTTGCTTTGTGTCCTAATATACGGTATATTTTAGAGAAGGTTCCATGTGCTGCTGAAAAGAATGTATATTCTGCAGCCTTTGGAGGAAATGTCCTGTATATATCTATTAAGTCCATTCCTTCTATGACCTCATTTAGTCCAGATGCCTCTCTGCTTATTTTTTCCAGGGATGACCTGTCAATTAATGAGAGTGGGGTGTTCAAGTCACCCACCACTACTGTGTTTGGTGTTATCTGTGACCTTAGTTCTAATAGTGTTTGTTTGACGAATTTGGGAGCCCCCATGTTAGGTGCATGTATGTTTAGGATTGTAATGTCCTCCTGTTGGAGTGTGCCCTTAATCAATATAAAGTGACCTGCCTTATCTTTCTTGACTAATGTTGGACTAAAGTCTACCTTTTCAGATATTAGGATAGCAACCCCTGCTTGTTTTCTAGGCCCATTTGCTTGAAACACCATTTTCCAACCTCTCACCCTAAGGTAATGTCAATCCTTTGTGTTAAGGTGAGTTTCTTGGAGACAACAAATTGTAGGATCCTGCTTTCTAACCCAGTCTGCAAACCTATGTCTTTTGGTTGGGGCACTGAGGCCGTTGATATTAAGAGATATTATTGAAAGGTGTGTATTTATATTTGCCTTCTTTTCTTTTTTTGTGGTTCTGGTTCTACCTGTGCTCTCTTCTGTTAACTAATATTTGAGTATTGCTTGTTTTACCCAGGTTCCTTATATGTTTGCTTTTCCTTTTCTTCAGCATGGAGGACTCTTTCAAGTATTTTCTGTAGAGCTGGTTTTGTCTTCAAATACTCTGTTAACCTGCTTTTGTCATGGAATGTCCTTATTTCTCCGTCTATTTGAATGGACAGTTTTGTAGGATAAAGTAACCTTGGTTGATAGTTGTTATCTTTCACAACTTGAAATACATCACTCCAAGCCTTTCTGGCTTTTAAAGTTTGTGTTGAATAATCTGCTGTAATCCTGATGGGCTTGCCTTTGTAGGTAACTTGATTTTTCTCTCTAACTGCTTTCAATATTTTTTCTTTGGTTTGTGTGTTTGGTAGTTTGATTATAATATGGCGAGGAGGGGTTCTTTCCAGGTTTTGTCTGGCTGGGGTTCTAAAGGCTTCCTGTTTCTGCATTGGCACCTCCTTTGCAATGTGGGGGAAGTTTTCTTCTATGATTTTGTTGAAGATGCCTACTATGCCTTTTGAGTGAAATTCTTCTCCTTCTACTATGCCTTGAATTCTTATATTTGATCTTTTCATTGTGTCCCGAAAATCTTGAAATTCCCATTCATACTTTTCTATGAGTTTGTCTTTCTCTTTGTAGGACTGTATTAGATCTGCCACCTGGTCTTCTAGCTTAGATATTCTGTTCTCTCCTTCATCCATTCTATTGGTGAGATTTTCTACAGAGTTTTTTATTTCATTAACTGTGTTCTTCATTGCTAGTAATTCTGACTGTTTTTTCTTTATTATTTCTATTTCCTTATTTATGTCTTGTATTGCCTTCTTTATTTCATTAAATTGGTGTCCTGCATCTTCTTTGATTCCTTTGGTTTCCTCTTTGATTCCTTTGGTTTCCTCTTTGATTCCTTTGATTTGTTCTTTGACTTCTTTGAACATATTTGCAATAATTCTTTTGAAATCTTTCTCAGGCATTTGTTCTAACTCGTTCTCCCTGGGGGTCTTTTCTGATGCATTAATACTTTTAGGTGGATTTTTATTGTCTTGCTATTTAGTGTTTCTTGTGTTATAATGTATATATTTTTGTATCTTGGATTAAGTTAATGCTTTGATTTTCTAACTACCTGGGTATTCTTATCTGTATCAATTGATCTGATATTATATATATTCAGGGTAGGAGCTTAAGGTGTTAGGTGTGGCTCTAAAGACTCTCAGAGTATCTACAAAGGTGTTTTTAGGGATTGAGTTTGCCTGCTATAGGTTTATTCAATTAGGCTGAGTGGGATAATATACAAGTAGATTCTAAAATTTAACTAAATGCTGTACACATCCAATGAAAAACAGCACTGTGTATTTATGCAAGAGTAGGTATTATAACAACCAGATCCTCTATCAACAAAGAGGTTAAGATTTCTGGTCTGTCGAGGGATCCAAGCCACCTTGTGATCAAGTGAGACCCTTCCCTTGTGCAATCCCAGTTATTTATTTATTTAATTATTTTATTTATTTATTTATTTTTTTGGATGATTTTCTTCTCAGTCAAGTTGCTGGCTGGGTCATTGGGCTGCTGTTCTGAGTTCTGGAGCTGGGCACTGGCTTTTTCTGTGGGGCAAACCGAGCCTGGCAATGTGGCCCTGCAGATCAGCACCCCAGCTGCAGGAACCACTGGTGAAGCTGCCACTGAAGCTTCTGCTGCTGCATCCACCGCTGCTACCACTGAAGCTGTTGCTGCTGGATCCATTGCCACTGGGGCTGCTTTTGCTGGTGCCAGAGTCGCTGATGTTGCTGCCAGAATCTGCTCCAGCTTGGATCCTGCTGTCGGTTCAAGTTGGCATGGCTGTGTCCTGGGACCGCTGCTCTGTTTGCTGGAGCTAGGCACAGGTGGTCGGAGGGGAGGGAGCCGATGCTCCTCTAGTTCTCTCGCTGTTCCACATGTTCTTCTACCTTGTGATCTGCTCCCCCATTGTTCACTGCTGCTCTCCCTTCACATTTCTAGAGTTTGCAGAGAGCTCCGGTGTGAGTGGAAGATCCCCTCACCTGGCTTTTCCTGTGGCTCAAGCCAAGCCTGGTGGCTTTCTGGTGCACCGCTGCCACCGCCACAGTCAGCGGACCTGCTGGGGCCTCTTTTGCTGGCCTGTGCAGGCTCTGGATGCTCTGGATCTCTTCTACTTCTCTGCTGTCATTTTAATTTCCTATACACCTCACTTTTTAGTAAAAGTGTGTATTTTGCTGAGTTATTTTGGTCTTTTACCACCTAGGCTGCTTTGGAGTGGTACCATCTTAACCAGAAGTCCCCTTAAACCTTTTCTTTTTTACCAATTCCACTATTCCTTGGGCACCTTGTAATTTAATGTTTCCTCTAACTTGTCTTTTTCCTTCATTTCTTTCTTGGGCTAAGAGAACTCCCATTTCATTTCTACCAAGCTCTATAGTGTTTGAATCCTAACTTAGAATTTTCAATCTGACTTTTTTTTTTTTTTTTTCGGTTTTCATGAACATTAAGAATTTATCCGAGGATACTTGACTCTGTTTTCAGGCTATGCTGGTCTGAGTTGTGAGACTTTCATGCATTTCACATACTGGCTTTGCAAAGGGGCTGAATGCTATTTTTCAGTGAGCTGTTGGCCAGGGAGACCCATGAGTTTCCCAAAGTAATGTTAAGACACTGACAAAACACTTGATTACCTGCCAGAGCTAAAAGGTAAGACCCTATTGCTGAAGATATTACATGCTGCAGTCACATATCATTGGAATATCATGCTGGAACTGAAAAGGAAACCAGATCACTCCCTACTAGCCCTCATAGTGATAGAGAGCCCTAATGGAGCTGCCAGGGGACAATGCTCACAAATCGCATGAATAAGCTGGGGACCCTGCAAACTATGAAATCAACCAGTCTACATTCAGGCAACACTGGCATTCAGCCTCTACAGGAACCAGCTGTTCTCTGATTGGACATGAGGCCAGCACAATGAGAGGGAACTCATATCTAGTACTTGAAACCAAATCAGAATCCTATGGTCAGGAAAGAGTGAGCTTACACACCAAAAATCTCCTAAACAACTTTTCATACTCCCTTTGACACAAATTACTCTCATGCTTTGCTTGAGAATGTTTTATTTAACAGATGTCAAAGAAAATTGAGAAGAGCCTATATCCATGATAAGACAGTAAGATGGCCGACTGCCCATCATGATACTTTCCACCTCTACCACATCTTGCAGGGCCCAGGAGGAATGCAGAGGTAGAGGTTACATGAATACTACTCTTACTGCTAGCCTGACAGCCAGCCTCAGGTTCATAGTGGTGGACTCCTTAGAATAATCAAAATCTAAGAAAGCAGAAATCCAGACAATATAAAGAGTACTAATTCACACTGCCAATACACCTGTCATGGCTCAGAAAATATTGCTGAAGAGGGGACAGAAAGACTGTAAGAGCCACAGAGCAGGTAGGAAAACCATGAGGCTCAGTCCCTGCTACCCCATAGGGGTTTACTGAGGTCTTCATGGCCCCACAGTGATTACCATAACCCCATTGGCAAAGATCCACAGGGTAATGGGAGTTGGGGTGGGAAGATGATAGTACACAACATGTTATATATAAAATAAATTTTTAAAAATGATAAAAAAGAAAAGCATAGATGATGCTAATTTAAACACCCACTACTGGTTTCCACTCCAACAGTGTTGAAGGTTGCATCTTTCTTCACATCCTTGTCAGGAGTTGTCACCTTTTGTCTTTTAGATAATAGTAAATTTTGCTAGTGTGAGGTGATTATCTTTGTGTGTTTGATTTCATGACTAATGATAAATAGAAATGAGCATTTTTTAGATATGTGTTGGCATTGTGCATGTCTTCTTGAGCAATGTCTATTTGTAGCTCCAGTTCATTTTCAATTGTATTATTTTTTGTATTTGATATTTTGGTTGTCTGAATTGTTAGAATTCTTATATATTCTTGATATTTAGCCCTTGTCAGACACAGTTTGCAAATATTTTCTTTCATTCTACAAATTGCTTCTTTGTCCTCATGATTCCTTTGAGGAGCAGAAGTTTGATATAGCCCGACTTGTCAATTTTGCTTAACCCGTCAGATGGTGGTGCTCATTAGGAAGATTGCAGAGCCCTGAGAGTAGAAGCTTTGTGGGAGGAGTTATATCATGGGGGCTGGGCCTTAGAGAGTTATATTCCAACCCCACTAGTACTTTTCTGCTTTCTACTTTCTCACTGATCACTGAAGATGTGAGTCTAGCTGTCTGTTCCTACAGTGCATTATTTCCCCTATCTATCCATAAATTGCTTTGGGTATTTTGTTCTAGCACCAAGAAAATAGCTGATACAACCAGTTTCATTAACCTTGAAATAACCAGGGGTTAATGAAAAGAAGATAAGTGTTCTTTTTTGTTTTCCTGTTCCCAAAAATATAGTTCTATTCATCCAACAGTCTACTCAAGCTATGGTCCCTTTGAGGTCCTGCTAGGATCTGATTCTTACTTACCTTACCAAGGCAGAAGCCTCATTTCCTTTATTGGGTCCATAATATCTAGATGTATATATTGTGGAGATGAAGAAACCCACTGAGTTTCATCTTACTTCCAGTGTGAGTACAGTTAACACAGCTACTCTCCTCTTTAATTCTCCTCTTTAGTTCCCAACTCAGACACTAGAAACACCACTTTGTTATGGTATAAGTTCACCTAGTCATGATGGATCTTTAATTTAGTAGTATTTTATTCACTTTTGTGAAAGTGGTGTGGATTTTTGCCACCAACTTTACTGATATTCCACATGATATGAAATTGAAATCTTGAATTTTTTTCAAGAAGTAATGTAGTTTCAAATTATATATGTATGAACCTTTTACCAAAAAGAAAAAAGTAAATTCAGTATACTAAGTGTTCTGTTGTATGGGAAACAGCAATATATATATATATTGTATAGCTAAATGTGGGACATGCTATGAGAGTACTCTGTGGCCCAAGAGGAGCACTGTTAGACGAAAGGAGTATGAATGCCCTCTCAGTCAGTCTTCAGTCCCAGACACAGAAATAAATTTTAGGTGAAGACCAATAAATATATTCAAAGAAACAGAAGTTATCTGTGACTTGAGCATCTTGTAAAGCTAGGAGGAAAAAAAAAAGTTAGATTATATATCTTAGCTTTTGTATGTGTATGTGTGTGGTATACATGTGTTTAAGCATGTTTGTATGCATGTGGTCACACATGTATTTGGGCATGCAGGCAAATATGTGTACATGTGTGAGGAAAACAGAAATAAATAGTGGCTGTCTTCTGTAATCACTTCCCACTTTTTATTTTTGAGACAGGGTTTTGCAGTGAATCCAGAATCACCAGTTTAATTATATCAGTTAGCCAGTGAGTCCCAGGGATTTCCTGTCTTTGCCTACCCAAAACCAGATTTGTAGCTGGACTGCTCCTCACTTGGCATTTTATGTGGGTCCTGGGAATCTGAACACAGGTCCTCATGCTTACCTGGTGAGCACTTTGCCTACTGAGCATCTCCCACGCCCACTTCAATTTCTTCCTTAATAACTGAAGACAAACTGAAGAAGTGTTTGAGCATAGTGGTGCATGCCTGTAATCCCAACACTTGGAAGAATGGTAAATTTTCATCCAGCTTTGAGTTAATATCACATAGAAAGTTTAAGACAGGGGTGGAGAGATGGCTTAGTGGTTAAGGTGCTTGGCAATGAAACGTAAGAGCCCATATTTGACTCCCCCAGATCCCACGTAAGCCAGACACACAATGTGACACAAGTGCAAGGTCACACTTGCACACCAGGTGGCACAGACATCGGGAGTATGTTGACAGTGGCTAGAGGCCCTGGCATGCCAGTTCTCTCTTTCTTTCTCTCTCGCGTGCTCGCTCACTCTTGCTCTTGCTCTCTTTCATTAAAAAACAGACCAGTTTGTTGGACTTGCCTCAAAACAAGTTTAAGGCTAGCCTCAGCTACATAGTGAAACCATGATTCATGAAGCTTTCTCTCAAAACTATAAGCCAAATTTAAAATAAATAAATAAAACAACTTTTCACCCATCAGTTGCTTTGGGTTGGCTTTTTCATCCCAGCCACATGAAGGATAATTACAAAAATATCTTTGGACTCAGAAACAGGGGCATAAACCTGGTATGAACCCCTCATTTTACCAGTGAATGAAGCAAAACATAAGTATACTTACTGGCATTTGTACTGTTTTTTTTTTTTTTTTTTTCCTCATTGTGGATAACTAATAAAAAAGAGCTTAAGGAAGGAAGGGTTTAGTTTGTCTCAGTTTAAGTGAAGAACCCAACACAGGGAAGTCAAGGCAACAGAAATTTGAGGTGGCCGTTTACATTGCATTCGTAGTCAGGAAGCAAAAATGATGAATGCTGGTGGTCAAATTGTTTTCTTCCTTTTTTCTTTGTTTTTTTTAGCTTTTTTTTTTTTTTTTTTTTTTTGTATTTGAGAGCAACTGACAGAGAGAAAAAGAGGCAGAGCAAGAGAAAGAGTGGGCACCCCAGGGCTTCCAGTCACTGCAAATGAACTCCAGATGCACGCACCAACTTGTGCATCTGGCTTACATGGGTATTGGGGAATCAAGCCTCGAACCGGGGTCCTTAGACTTCACAGGCAAGTGCTTAACCTATTTTCTTCTTTTTTAAATATTTTATTTATTTATTTATTTATTTATTTATTTATTTATTTATTTATTTATTTGAGAGAAAGACACAGAGAGAGAGAGAGAATGAAAGAGCACAGCAGGGCCTCAAGCCACTGCAAACGAAATCCAGAAGCTTTCACCCCCTTGAGCACCGGGCCTATGTGAGTCCTGGGGAATTGAATCAGGGTCCTTTGGCTTTGCAGGCAAATGCTTTAATTGCTAAGCCATCTCTCCAGCCCCATTTGCTTCTTTTTATTCAGCCTGGAACCACAGTCCAAGGGTAGGTCTTCCCTGACCAATAAAACCTTTCAAGAAATAAGAGATATGTCTCCATGATTATTTTAAATTCCATCAAGTTGACGACAAAAATTAAGCATCACAACACTAAAATGGTAAAAGAATGAGCTTGTGTGCTTGCTTGAAAAAAAAAATGGAGTTTTATGTATGTGTCGAAAGGAAGAATATTCTCACCTAGAAACATTTCACATCTAGCTTTTCTAAACTTAGGTAAGTTATATTTATACTAAACATATGTGTACTGCAATTCCAGCCTCAGTAATTAACATAAACACCCAGTGCTCTGACATCGCTGAGAATGATTCCCCAGCGTCCTTCCTTTAACGAATTTAAAGTTCTGCAGGTGCTTTCATTTACTGTAATTAATATCTTAACTATGTACTTCTCCCTCATTCACAGTTTTGTTGCTTATATCCAAGCCTCTATTGTTTTATGGTTTGTTTTTACTGAACACAGCCTCTTAATCTCTTTCTTACCAATTTACCTCTCAAGTTGATTGTTTTCATGATACACTTCACATCTGTTGGTGTCAGTGCCTGACTGAAACTTGCAATTTAAACTCAGCACAGCATAAGTCTCATCATGCTCCCAATCTTAACTACCTTATTCAGCTATAAAGTTCTGTTTTGTTTTTCTCCATTTTTCTTAGTTAGGGTTTCACTATGTAGCTGAGCCTGCCCTTAAACTTTCTTTCTTATTTTTGGAGAGAAGTCCAACAAACTGACCTTGTTATGAGAAAGATCAAGAGTGGAAGCAAAAGAGTAAAAGAATTGTTTAGCATGCCAGAGGCTTCAGCCACTGTAGAAATGCAAACTCCAGATGCATGTGCCACCTTGCATATGCGTCACCTTGTGCAGCTAGCTTACATGGGATCTGAGGAGTCGAACATGGGTCCTTAGGCTTCGGAGGCAAGTGCCCTGACCACCAAGCTGTCTTTCAGCCTTAAACTTTCTATGTGATATTAAGTCAAGGCTGGCAGAAGCTGGACGTCCTCTCCTTGCCAACATCAGATAGACAACAGCAGCAGGAGAGTAAAGTGAACTCTAGCAAAAGGTAGCTGGCTATAACACCCCTAAGCCATCCTTCAATAACATACCTCCTCTAGCAAGGTTCCACCTCCCAGAGTGCCATCAGCTGAGAACCAAGCATTCAAAGTACATGAGGTTATGGGAGAAATCCCATTCAAACCACCACAGATAGCAAGAAGAATCTCAACAAAAGTTAAGAGATAAACATCACCTCTTACAGTCTGTCAGAGTTTCTATTTTTACTAGGCATAGATGTGGTCCAATAGTCTGTACTTTTAACAGTCACTTCATCAAACTGTGATGTGGTTACTCAGATGAGCATCTTCAAAAAACACAACCCTATATCTACATGTTCTTTAAATGAGATGTGTATCTTGATGGGTTAGTATACTCCATGATTTGACTTCCAGTTTGTGTCATAATCACAACAGTCTGTTTTTCAGTTAATGAAATCACCAGAGTGTCATCCTTGGACAGAAATTACCTCTTGGAATTTAACTGAATAGTGAATAAGCCACCTAAGCCAATGTGAGTATCACTCATCAAGCATTATGCAACTGATACAAATCATTCAAATAAGCTAGCAGAAATGATTAGTGGCTCTCTCTCTCTCTCTCTCTCTCTCTCTCTCTCTCTCTCTCTCTCTCTCTCTCTCTCTCCCTCTCACACATACATACTCTCTATATATAATGTCATATGGGCCAGAAAGTATCAGCTGCTGGTTTTCTTGGATACAATCAGAGAATAGACCACAGATGTTGTGAAATGTGCAATAAGAGAATGTTTTCACAAAGAAATGATGGATAAAAAAAGCTATGCCTGTCTTTATATAACAAATGGTGCTTGAACAACCAGATATTCAGACAAAGAAAAAAAACTGAAAGAGGCTGTATCATTCAAGAAAAGTTAGCTCAAATTTGATCATAGGTTTAAATGTAAAGTAAAAAGCTGTAAGACCTTTCAAAGGTAGCCTAGGTGAGCATGCAGTTGATCTTGGGCTTGATTATCACCTCTGATCACATACATAGGCAAAAGAAAGATACAAGAAAGGAAATCATAATGTGTTGCACTTTGTTACAATTAAAATTTTTGTTCTGGGTTTGAGAGATGGTTCAGTGACTAAGGCAATTGTATGAAAAGCCTAACAACCCAGGTTTGATTCTCCAGTACCAAGGTAAGCCAGAGGCATGGAGTGGCAAAAGTGTCTGGAGTTTGCAGTGGTAGGAAGCCCTGGTGTGCCCATTCTCTCTCTCTCTCTCACTCTCTCTCTCTGTATTTATTTGCTTGCAAATGCATAAATAAATGAATAAAAACAGCAGAAACAAAATCAAAAAAGAACATTGTTCTTTGAAAGCTATTTAAGAGAAAAAACAGATAATCCATAAAGAAAATATTTAAATACACAAAGAACTCTAAGAACAGTAAGAAAACCAGCAACTCGATTTAAAAATAATAAAAGGCACAACAAAGAACACATAAAGATAGTAAATAAGCATGCAAAAATGTTTAATGTTAAATGTCTTTATTTAATTTCCAATAAAAAAAAAAAACATGTGAAATGTTTTCCTCCTACTACACTGGTTAAAATACCCAACAAAGACTAAAAAATGCTGGTGAGGAAATGATGCAACAAGACCCTCATAATTGTAGATGAGAATGCAAGACAATTTTGTATTACAAAGCTACTCACCATATCAGCTCCTACTCATGAAAAAGTCAGCAGTCTCTTATAGAAATAAATATACTACCATATGTTCTGACAATTTTGCTTGTTGGTATTTACCTGAATAAACTGAAAAGTTATACTTACAAAAGTGTTATATGGGCTGGAGAGATGGCTTAGCGGTTAAGCGCTTGCCTGTGAAGCCTAAGGACCCTGGTTCAAGGCTCAGTTCCCCAGGTCCCACGTTAGCCAGATGCACAAGGGGGCGCACGCGTCTGGAGTTCGTTTTCAGAGGCTGGAAGCCCTGGCACGCCCATTCTCTCTCTCCCTCTATCTGTCTTTCTCTCTGTGTCTGTCACTCTCAAATAAATAAATAAAAAATGAACAAAAAAATATGAAAAAGTGTTATATGCAAGTGTTGACAGGCACTACCTTCATAATTGTGAAACTTGAAAGCAAGATGTTTAAGATGGATAAGTAAACTGTGATACACCCAGATATCCACACATTGTTCAGTGCTAAGAGGAAATGAAATGGGCTATCAAGCCATGACATGGAGGAACCTTAAGTACATATGTTAAGTGTAAGAAGTCAGTCTGAACATCTATAGACTATATGATTGCAACTATTTTACAGTCTGTCAAAGACAAATCTATGGAGACAGGAAGTCATTGTCAGGAATGGGAGATCAGGAAGGAAGGGCCATTAATTAGGTAAAGGCAGGACATTTTTAATGCAGTAAACTCTGCTAAAGGACACTGTGATGTTGGGTTCATATCATTCATTACTCATTTGTCAAGATCCATAGAATTCATGGCACAAAGAGGAGCCCTATCGATTTTTAATTAAAAATACTGGTCCATAAATATTGTCAGTATTGGCCCATTAATTGTAAAAAAAAAAAATAGTTTCATACTAATGTTAAATGTTAATGGAAATCAGCAGGGAGTCTGAGAACATATATGGGACTTCCATAAACTTTTCACTATTTTTCTGTAATACCTACAACTGTCCGCTGGAAACTAAGCTTGCTTAATAATTTCAAATGCTATGCCTTGGTGGCATTACATTCAGATGATCTGTTAAAACATGTTTTTGTAGCTAAAATCATACTACCATATAGCCCAGCTAGGCCACTCCTGGGCATATACCTAAATGAATTGCTATCCTACCACAAAGATACTTGTACACCCATATTGATCACTGCTGTATTCACAATAGCCAGAAAATAGAATAAACTAGTCCATCATATAATAACTAGATAACGAAATTGTGGTAAATACACACAATGGATTTTCACTCATGAAATTTATAGGAAAATGTAATGAACTAGAAAAAAATCATACTGACAGGAGGTAACTTAGGCCCACAAGACAAAAATTGAATATTCTCATATATGAATCCTAACACTGAATGTTTGTATGTATGTAAATAAGGATATGTGATAGTGAGAATAGGCTATGATTAGAGATAAGAGACTATGAGGCAGGAATACAAGAGAAATTGAGGGAAGAACAAAGGAAATGTGTACGATGAAAGCAAAAAGGAGGCTATGTTCTGGGGGAGGACATGATATGGGGATGAGGGAAAGGAGGGAGAAAACACCACAATGAAACCTAATTAATTGTACACTAATACAAATGGAGAAATGGACATAAATCAAGTCTATGTAAAAGAAAAAGATGGCTTTTAAAACATCCTATTTCTAGGTAAGTATTAAGTAGTTGGAATTATATTCTATTTATCTTTAAAGTTTAGACTCTAAACATTAGAGGTAAAGGAATCAATAATATGGGAATACTTGAAGAGGCAAGAACTAGTAAAGAAGATCAGTACATTTCAGTAAACTTTCTTGAGAGGGCAAAACAAAATGTCCTGATTACTCAACTATCACCTCTCATTATCTTCTTTTGAAATATCATGTGATATTCACAATTGAGGCGGGTCACACATATAAAATGTCACTAGTTCCCATTGAGTTGTGAAATGATTGAGACAAGACAAAAAACAAAGGCCCTCAGATCAGCATAGTTTATTTATTTGTGGTGGAATTTAAGGTTGAAGCCAGACAAACTAAGTAAATACACACACACACACACACACACACACACACACACACACACTAGTCTTCTAACCATTGAAGAGACACATCAGCTCTGGATAGACCAGGATACCCTTCTCTTCCAGAGAAGATCCTACTTTGGAGGAAAAATGTAGACCATTCCATTGCATCTTCTGGATAGCCTGAAACTAGTTGAAGGAAAGCTGAATAGAGCTTATCTTAGTTTTCCGGAGCTTACTTCTCATTTACTTCTCCCCACCTCTGCTGAACTAGCTCTAGTGAAAGAGCAGAGAGAAGACACTAATAACAATCAACTCAGATGTCAGGGATCAGTAGAACTAGAGAACAAACATTCCTTCTCAACAACTATAGTATGTAGCAGTATGCCAATATATAAATTCTAAAAATACATACACAATGCCTTTCATAGGTTTGTGAATTCATAAAAATGCCATGTTCTTCAAACAGTTAAATATCACCTGCACAACATAAAAAAAATTCTGGTTAGCTTTGTGACAGCCATTGTGCCTTGCTACAGGACATTCTACCTGACTGAAACAGAAAGTAAAGCTGAGTCTGGGCTCAGGAGAAAGAATGCTGTTTAACTGACACAATCTCCCAGAGTCACAAGAGGGGGAATGATGAGGAATGTCCCCATATGGCCATCTCTTATGTACTGTGTTGCATATGAGACTGCTGACAAAGGAAAGTCATGCTAAAATTCAAATCTGTAATTAACCACATATGAGAAGGCAATCCTAGGTCAAATCTGCATTTTATATTTGTTTTACCAAAAAAAATGTACATGTTGGGGTGGTGTTTGATAGACTTAGACATTATTCAAAGAATATCTTAGGTCTGGAGAGACAGCTTAGTGGTTAAGTCATTTGTCTACAAAGCCTAAGGACCAAGGTTTGACTCTCCAGGTCCCACATAAGCCAGATGCACATGGTGACACATGCATGTGGAATTTGTTTGCAGTGGCCAGAGGCCCTGGCATGCCCATTCTCACTCATTCTCCCTCTCCTTCTCTCCCTCTCTCTGCCCCCATGTCTCTAGGAAATCAATAAAAATAAATTTTAAGCCAGGCATGGCAGCACACGGCTTTAATCTCAGCACTCAGGAGGCAGAGGTAGAAGAATCACCAGCACTTGAGGTCACCCCAAGACTACATAGTGAATTCCAGGTCAGCCTGAGATAGAGTGAGCCCCTACCTCAAAAAACAAACAAACAAAAAAATCTTAAAAAAAAAAAAAAAAGATCTTAGT
Source organism: Jaculus jaculus (assembly GCF_020740685.1). NCBI lineage: Eukaryota > Metazoa > Chordata > Mammalia > Rodentia > Dipodidae > Jaculus > Jaculus jaculus. The sequence goes on along the minus strand of NC_059108.1, from coordinate 99,866,507 downwards.
GCTTGTTGCAGTCAGTTTTGCATTGCTGGTAGAAATCTTCTGACAAAGAGCAGCTTTTTGGGGAATAAAAGGTTTATTATGGCTTACAGACTCAGGGGGAAGCTACATGATGATGGGAAAATGATGGCATGAGCAGAGGGTGGACATCACCCCTGGCCAACATAAGGACCATAGCAATAGGAGAGTGTGACAAACACTGGCAAGAGGAAACTGGCTATAATACCCATAAGCCCACCCCCAACAGACAATGCCACCAGGAGGCATTAATTTCCAAATATCTATCAACTGGGAACCTAGAATTCAGAACACCTAAGTTTCTGGGGGACACCTGAATCAAACCACCACAGTGCTATTAACTGGGGTAGCATTTAAATAAATACTGGAAAGAAGCACATGAAGGCACATTTTCAAAGAAGCCCATAGATATGTGAGGAGGCACAAATGTGTCTTGAGTACAGAGACAGTGAAGTGGACATAGGTACAAACAAAAGCTTATACTCGTGTGCTAGAAGAATTCAAATAGAACTGTGGATTTTCACTCAGTGTGTGATCATAAGCAACAACATCTATGACTGAGGCTTCATTTAGTAAAGGGGATGAATCTGACAGCAGTTTGAATATGATCTGTACCAAGGAGTAAAAGGACAGAAGAGAATAGTTAAGTGAGGTAACCGGCTAACTGAAACATACAAAATGTCCTCACAATATGGAGGCTGTGCTAATTATCTTCTCTTTGCTGAGACAAAATATCTGACAAAGGTCAGGTCAAAGGAAGAAGGGTTTATGTCAGTTTACATTACCGGTTACAGTCCATAATGGTATAGTGGCATGGTGTATTCATAGAGACAGGAGCTTAAAGCAGAGCTTATCACATTCACTTCAGAGTGAGGAAGCAGAAAGCAGTGAATGGTGATGCTCACCCATCCCTCTCCTTTTTATACAGCCCAGGACCACAGCTCATGGGGTTGTGTTGCCCACAGTTACAATGAGTGTCCCCACTTCAATTAACTTCATAATGATAATACCAGCCAGAGCTAATCTGATGCATATAGTCCTTGACCAGTGATTCTATGTCTTGGCAAGTTGACAATCAATGTTAACCATTCACAGGCCAATCTTGGTAACAGTATTAGTACATTTGGAGGAAGCAGCTCTGGTTGCAGCATCCTTCCTCTCAATTAGATTCTGCCTATTCCCACTGTCCAAGCTCCACTCTTCAGATTCATATGGAATAAGATACCCTTTAATCCATATGACATAGCCTCAGTTTTCCTTTAAAACAGAATTACATTTTTTGACACAGACCAGCACTACCAGTGGCTTTGAAATTCTCTGATATGTTTTTACTTTTTCATACATGACCAGAACACAAAGCTATCTATTCATATCTCTTAAAGAGCCACACTTAGAAATTAACCTCTACCATAAATTGCTTGCACCCAGGAAAAGAAAACTGGATTAGGTGTCCTAACTTTGATAATTCTATTACTATAGTTCAACACTGTTAACATTGGCCTCATGCAAAGCTTCAACATACAAAATATTCTACAATCAAAACTGTACCCTAAGGAGTAGTCACTCTTATTGTTACTTCAAATAATAAAACAAAATTGAATGGAGGATGTCACAAACCTTGAAAGGGTTAGAGCTGGTACAAGAAAAATTTCACTCAGATTCTTATTTTGTATAGCCAAAGTCAAGACTTCTGTCACAGCTGGGCTTTAATCCAAACACTGGGGAGATAGAGGTAGGAGGATCACCATGAGTTCAAGGCCACCCTGAGACTATATAGTGAATTCCAGCTCAGCCTGGGGGGAAAGAGACTTTTGTCATACATCCTGTTTTAGGTATTTTGAAATCCTGTTCCCTTACTTTATACTTAAGTAGTTAATTGGAAGACACAAAGTCAGGACCTAACATGTGTCATAATTAAATTTATTTTGCCAGATTGGGTCCATTATTCCAGCTTGCCAAGAGACCTTTATAGAACCAGATTCTGTCACCTAGCATATTTCTTAAGCCTCCCAGTTTCATGGCATCCCAAAATGTCACAAGCATTCCTTTGATATTTTCATCTAAATCATAAAGCAAGTCAGTGAACAGGAAACAGCCTTCAAGCATGTCAGTTTGACATCCTTAGACATAAGCATCCAAATACAAATTTACATAATTATGCTTGCCTGTGGTTCATTTTTCCATTTTGTTCATAAGAATGTTTTTAATGACCTTTTTAAAACTTTGGGAAATATAAAAATATACTGTCTGCAGCACATTTCTACGCTTGACTGAATCTTTTCACATTGCTGTGCCTCAGCCATGGCTTTTTCTCAGTTATGAAATGTGAACTCTTAGTAAAGTATTGAAACAACCTATAGAAATGTATTCATACAGCCTAACTAGGAGGTTGAAGGTTTGAAGAAATAGAAATGTGGAATGCTAATGAGCACTCTCAGAGAGGAAGCCAAAGAATTTGAAAAGTGACCAGATTTGTAAAGAAATAGAAAGGAAGGAAGACCTTGCATCCAGGAGGTAAGTAGCACTTAGGGAGGGAAGGGTGCTCTCCAGATGAACTTACAGGAAAGCTGAGTTTGCCTTACTTGTAGAATGAAAAATAGAAAACACTGAACATGTGGTTGGTGATCACTGTGATCTTGAGAAATGAAGTGCTGTGATCCCTCTGACAGCTACCACTGGCTTCAACACCTTGTAAACTGGTCAAGCAGAAAACTGCTTCAACATACACTCAAAGACATACTCCCTTCCAAGGTATTCACATCCAGTGACTGATAGGATATCAGAAAATTGGCAGCCATCTCACATCATCATTATTCTACCTGCAGGGCTGGAGAAGGCTATAGTCCAGGCCATATGAAACTATAACATGTCTTCCAGTAAAGATGGTGACCACGTAACTGCCCAGCACTTCTCTGGGAAAGAAAGACAAGGCATTAAGGGACCACTAGGTCTTTTAGGGGAGAGCAATCTGTAATAGATTGACAATGGGATGGTTCAGAGGGGAATAAAAGGAATTACTGATTCCCTCGCTCATAGGTAGCCCACCAGTCCCCTAATCCCCTAAACAGCTGCCATACCCACAGTCCCAGCTTCAGGAAACTCCCACACTTACTGTAGGAAAGGAGTCCCAGGCCAACATAGTTCCACTTGCCTTGCTGCAGAGGGGCTATTGCCCTGCTACCCCACCCCATCTCTGCTTGTGCAAGATTAGCAGGCTCTGCCCATTTGCCCACTTACTGCTTGGGCCACCACCTATCCATGTGCAACCTCAGGCTCACTCTGCCTGTCCACCCTGGCCAGCTCAGGTGCAATCCCCTGCCTATCTGCCACACCAGCTGCCAGCCAGTGTCCTGTTGCTTACAATCTCAAATGGCTTCTGTGTCCCAGTGTCCAACCATGTGCAAATTTAGGCTGCTTCAGTGATTGGTGCTTCAGTGGCCCTCTGAGCATGAGCACCTGCACCTTAGGTGCATCACTGCATGAGAGCTCAGGCAACTTTGGTGCCCCTGCCATGCAGGAGACAAGCTACTTTGGCATTCTGCCAAGGAAGACCTCAGACTTCTTCAGAATCTGGCCTCAGGCTGCTTCAGCTTCCCTCTGTGCATGAGCTCAGGCTGACAAATGCACACGCATGTTAGCTCAGCACTACTCTGGCCATCTGCTTGCCTGCCTGCTATCTCAGTTCCCAAAGAGGCACTACTTCCCCCACCTATTGAGACCACAGTCCTAATCTCTCTGCCTATATACTGCAATGTGCAGACTACAGCACAAAAGAAATAACATGAAAAATAAAATGCAAGTAAATCCAATAAGATCACCCAGTCACACAATGAACATCTGTAATCAAAACATAGAAGGGATATTAGGATCAGAACACCAAAATGAAGCTATGAGCAACGCAACTCTGACCAAATTACTGGTAGAAATTTCAGAAAAGCACCAAAGGACTTATAATCATGTGGATGCTACCATCACTAGATTAGACCCAATAGATTACAAAATGGAAGGAGTTCAAGGACAGTTAAGAGACATGAATGAGAATGAGAAAAGAGAGGACCTCAAAATTAAGCTGACAATGCTAAATGAAGACATAAAGAAATGCAACAATGATGTCCAAGAAGCATCAAGAAAATCAGAAAATGATGTGAAAAGGGAGCTTGACAGAGGGATGGAAACTATACATAGAAAAATAGTAGAAAATGCAAACCTAACTAAACAAGCCCAAAGTTCAATAGAAGCTCTCAAGAATAGAGTCAGCCATGTGGAAGATATAAACTCCAATCTGGAAGACAGGAAGGAAGAAACAGAGAATTCAAAAGTTTCAATAAGTTCAAAAATTTCAGTGAACAGAACATGAGGGAATTGTGAACTACCCTTACACGTCATAACATCTGGATCATAGGAAAACCAGAAAGGGATGAAATTCAGACAAAAGGCATGAAAAACAAACTAATCAAAGAAAACTTTCCAACTCTATCAAAAGAAAGGCCCATCAACAAGAAGCTAACAGAACTTCAAACAGATTTGACCTAAGGAGAAACTCTCCAAGACATATTGTCATTAAGACTCTAAACATTGACACCAAATAGAAAATCCTAAAAGCAGCTAGGGAAAAGTAGCATATCACTTTTAAAGGTAACTGAGACTTCTCAATGGAAACCCTGAAAGCCAGAAGGGCCCAGGATGGAACAATGCAAAGTCTAAGAACCCAACTCAAACTACTATACTCAGAAAAAGTATACCTAATAATAGATTGTAAAAGAAAAACTTCCCAAGACAAAACTTAGCTTTATAATTATAAGAACACAAAACCAAAACTATAGAAAGTATTTCAGTAAATTTTCACACAGAAGAATCAAATAATCAACCTCAAATGCCTACAAGAAACACATCACAATAACCAAACTCACATGAGTCAAAAACAAAAAAACAAACAAAAAAAAACCTTCAAAGTCCATGAAAATACCAAACCACATATACCAACACATTATGGCAGGAATCAAATAAAACCTCACTGTCATGACCCTAAATATCAATGGCCTTAATTCACCCATCAAGAAACACAAGGTAACAGGGTGGATGAGAAAATTAGACCCCTCAATCTGTTGTGTTCAAGAAACTGACCCACCACTAATGATAGACACCTATTCAGGGTGAAAGGGTGGAAAACAATAGTCCATGCAAATGGTAATATGAAACAAACAGGTGGAGCTATATTAATATCAGGTAAAATAGACTTCAAACCAAAAATAATAAAAAAGACAAAGAAGGCCACTTCCTACTTATCAAGGGAATGATCCATCAAGAGGATATCACAATCATAAATCTTTATACACCAAACATAGGGGCATCACAGTTCAAAAAACAAAACTTACTTGATAGTAAAACAGAAATAACCACCAGCACCATCATAGTTGGTGGCTTTAATGTACCATTATCAGTAATAGATAGATAATTCAAATAGAAACTCAAGAGGGAAGTAAGAGAGCTCAACAAAACCATAGATTACTTAGACCTGACGTACATCTACAGAACATTCCATCCCAAATCCACAGACTACATATTCTTCTCAGCAGCCCATGGAACATTCTCTAAAATAGATCATACACTGGGTCACAAAGCTTGCCTCCATATGTTTAGGAATATTGACATAATTCCCTGCATGATATCAGATCACAATGCTATATAGTTAAAAATTAACAACAAAAGACTGACCAAGAATCCCATTGGCTCCGGGAAACTGAACAGCACATTTTCAAACAAGAAATGGGTAGTGGATGAAATAAAAAATGAAATTGCAAAATTTCTAGAACTGAATGATGATGAGAACACATCATACCAAAATTTATGGAACACAAATAAGGGGGTGCTCAGGGAAAAATTCATAGCACTCAATGCCTTCTTAAAAATGACAGAGAGATCCCAAATCAATAACCTAACCATCCACCTAAAGGCACTGGAAAACAAGAAGAATCCAAACCAAAAAATCTCCAGATGGAAAGAAATAATTAAAATCAGAGAACAAATTAATAAATTGGAAACTAAAAAGACAATTAAGAGAATTGATGAAACAAAGAGCTGGTTCTTTGAAAACATAAACAAGATTGACAACCCCCCTGGCCAATTTGATCAAGCAAAAAAGAAAAAAAAGAGAGATGCTTCAAGTTAACAAAATTTGAAATGAAAAAGGAGAGAGCAAAACAGACATAAGTGAAATTGGGAGAATAATCAGGACTTATTTCAGAAACATCTACTTCACAAAATTGGATAATATGGAGGAAATGGACAAATTCCTGGACACATACCATCTACCAAAGCTAAACTCAAAGCAGCTTAATCTAAACAAACCGATCACACTCATTGAGATTGAAAAGTACAAAAATCCTCCCCAAAAAGAAGAATCCAGGACCAGATACCTTCTCAGCTGTATTCTCAGCTATATTATATAAAACCTTCATGGAATAATTCAAACCAATCTTTATCAAACTGTGCCACACAATAAAGACTATACAAAGTTCCAAATAATACTTAATGGAGAGAGCCTAGAGGAATTCCCATTGAGATCAGGAGCAAGACAGGGGTGTCCAATCTCACCTGTGCTCTTCAATATAGTACTGGATGTCCTAGCTCAAGAAATAAGATAGGAAAAAGAAATAAAAGGGATACAATTTGGAAAGGAAGATTCTATTCACTGATGACATGATTCTATATGTAAGAGACCCGAGAGTCTCCATCCAAAAACTCTTGACGGTGAGTAGCTCCTTTAGCAAAGTAGCAGGATACAAAATCAATGCACAAAAATCAGTAGCCTTTCTATATGCAAATGACAAAAATACAGAGAAATAAATAAGAGACACGGTCCCATTTTCGACAGCAACAACAACAAAAAAGTACTTTGGAATAATGATAACCAAGGAAGTGAAATATTTATGCAATGAAAATATAAAAACACTCAAAAAAGAAATTGAGGAGGACTTGAGAAAAAGGAAAGCTTTCCCATGCTCCTGGATAGGCAGAATTAACATTGTGAAAATGGCAATCCTACCAAAAGCAATATATAGATTTAATGCAACTCAAATTAAAATCCCCACATTGTTGTTCACAGAGATAGAAAAAAATTGATCTCAAAATTCACATGGAAAGGCAGAAGGCCTCAGATACCCAAGAATAACCTCACCAAAAGAAATACCTCTAAAAGAATCACCATACCTGATCTAAAGCTATATTACAAAGCCATGGTAATAAAAAATAGCATGGTACTGGTGTAAAAACAGGATTATAGACCAATGAAATAGAACTGAGGACACAGACTTTGGGTCAAGCAAGTACAGCTACTTGATATTTAAAAAAGGCCCTAACAAATAGGTTGGAATAAAGACCATTTCCAAAAAATGGTGCTGGAAAAGCTGTATAACCATATGCAAGAAATTGAGACTTGATCCACACATCTTGCCATGTACAATACTCAAGTCAAAATGGATCAAAACCTTAATATAAGACTGGAAACTCAGCTACTACAGGAAGAAAATATAGGAAGAACCCTCCATGATATAGGAATGGGATAAGACTTCCTGAAAAAAAAAAAAAAAACAGTAGCACAGGATCTTAAACAATAACTCAACCAATGGGATCACATGAAGCTGAAGTCTCTTCAGAGAGAAGCATACAATAAGCAAAGCCAATAGATTACCCACAGAATGGGAGAAAATATTTGCTGATTATCCAACTGACAAAGGCCTATTCTCTAGAAAATATAAAGAACTCAAAAACATAAGCACTAAAAAGTCAAACACTCCACTCACAAAATGGGGCAAAGAGATCAACAGGCAATTCACAGATGAAGAAATACAAATGGCAAACACACACTTCAGAAAATGTTCATCATCCCTAATCATCAGGGAAATGCAAATTAAAACAACTATGCAATTCTACCTCACCCCCAGTAAGGACAGCAAACATCAATAAATCAATTGCAAACAAAAGGTGGCAAGGATTTGGAGAAATAGGAAACCTCATCCACTGTTGGTGGGAATGTAAAATGGTACAACCACTTTGGAAAGCAATATGGAGACCTCTAAGAAAGTTGACTATAGACTTACCAACAGACCCAGTTATTCCCTCACTGGTCATGTATCCTAAAACCTTCAAACCTCAGTCCAGAGAGATTTTCTCAACCATGTTTATAGCAGCTCAATTTGTAATAGCTAAGAGCTGGAATCAACCCAGATGTCCATCACTAGAAGAATGGATAACTAAGATGTGGTATATCTTCACAATGGAATTCTACACAGCAGTAAGAAAAAATGACACAATGAAATTTGAAGAAAAATGGTTTAACCTGGAATAGATCATTCTCAGTTAACTTACCCAACCACAGAAATATAATCGCCACATAGTCTCACTCATCTACAGCACCTAACCTGAATCTACCCAATATGCCAACATACCGAGCAAGCATCTCGAGGACTAGACCATAGGGTGGGTGGGGAGAGACAGGAGGACAAGGGAGTGGGTGGGGGACACAAATCTTGACCCAAACAGCAATGGTACCATAAAATTCTACATCCTAAATGGCAGACAAATGGTTGAACCTTCACCAGGCCTTTAGAGGGAACACCTGTGTCACAAAGTACTAGAAAGAGTACCATGAAGACTGAACTTAATCTTCTACAGCTTGTCTCTCTCTCCCCCTCTCTCTCTCTTTCTAGCTTTTTTATATTAGTTGTCTTTTTCTTCTTTCTCTTACTGGACACTGACTTGTAACTCCAAGTACCAGCATGTGGCTATCATCCACAATGAGCATTTGATCAGAGAGACCTGCAACGTGTCCTAAAAGAAAGACAGATTTCTGTCAGAGTACTTGATGACCCACCAAAGGTTAGTGGGAAGATCCTATTGTTGAAGATACCATATGTGGTTGACATGTAAAATGGAATGACATGGTTAGAAGCTGGAAGAGAGTCAGTCCCCCAGGCAGTCAGCGTGTCTAGTACCAGAAGGTGCTACATGGGCAACTGTGGGAAAATGACCAAAATCTGTCTAAGCAACTCATGGTCTATCCTACTTAGCAGCAAACAACCTGTCATGATGCTCACACAAGTGCAATAGTGGCACATAACCATGTTGGGAAACCAGCTGCTCTTGATTTGGCAAACTTATCTGCTCAGTGGAATGTGACTCATAGCTGGAGCTGGGAAAAAAGTCACAACCATATCTAAACGTGATCCCACTCTCTGTTATCAAGCTACCACCAATCATCGGCTATAAAAGGGCCTACACCTATCAAATTCTCTATAAAAAAATAAGGGCTATCCCATTTGTCTGGTGCTAACTTTATGCTCTATTTGAGAACTTGCTTCTCTTTTTCAGATAGATGCAGATCCTAAGGAGAGAAATACCCCATCATAGCTCAAACGGGCCCCAGTTGAAACTAAGAATAATTGGGGAAATGAGTAAAAGTGCTGTTTTCTAGGTCACCCTGGTACCAGCACAAGGGTGAAGGAGATCAACACAGAGAACAATCAACTCCTACCAAATCAGATATCCAGTGACACAGAGGCTCCCAATACCTCATCACTGAACCAGACCCAAAATGAACCCAACATGGCTAAGGGAAATTTTGCAGAAGAAGGGGCAGAAAGAATGTCAGAGCCACACATTGGGTCATGATACAGAGACATTTCTCCTACCCATAACTGTGAGCTAACTCCACAATGCATGACCCATATACCTCAACAAGGACAGGACAGGAGTAGGGGTAGGACATGGATGAGCCTAACAATGGTACGAACTTTACTGTATTCACTGAGTACAAAACTAATTAATAAAAAAATAATAATATAGAACTGCCTGTTAAAAAAAAGAAAGAAAACTATAACATCTCTTTCCTCAGCCCAATTTTTGCTTTCTCTTCCTTTCCTTGCACTTCCATTCCAATATGACTCCCTGAAAATATCTCTCAGTTATTGTCCCAGAAGCCTCAACTTATAGCATATAATGTATTGGTTGGATCTGAAACTTACATAATATATGTATAAGACACGGAATATGTCTCACAAAACATTTAAAAAAATGTTGAGCTGAAAGCACTAGGACAAACCAGTTATGAGACTCTCGGCTTTCTCTTTACTTTCCTAGAAGCGAGACATAAATTTGCAAAGGTAAAATTCATACTGCACCTGTATAGTAGGGAGAATAGGATTCACCAGCTCGCTTTACACCCTTGTCAACCTGGAAACATTACCAAAAGAGTTCATAATACCAAGTTTCACTAACTAATTTCTGTAAGTCCTCCCCTTCCCAAGGTGCTACCTTAAAATTTCAGTCTTTTTGTTTTATTTTGTCTTGTTATTTTTCTAAACATGTTCCATTTTTTTTTTGAAGATATGACATAAGCTGGCACTCAAAGCTACCTCTTTGAGAAGTATTCATTCTCTGAGTCTATCCTTTATGTGAATAAATACTCATCTTATAAATGTCTGCTTGTTTTTCTCAGTTGAATTTTATATAATAATGTGTTATATAATCATATAATATATATACATCATTGTATAACATACTATTATATAATATATAACTATATTATATTTGTTATTGTATATTATATAATATATTATTATGTAAATATAAGTAATATATAAATATATAATATATATTATATAATATGTATATTATATTATTACATATTATATAATTTATCATAAATATTATATGATAATAATAATGATAAGAGTTCATTCCAATTAAGAAGCAACCAGGTGATTTTTAATCCTGTACATAGATAAAGGGGGTTATTGAGGCCACTGAGATGACTGTAAACAGCCTCAAAGTTGCAGTCATGGTTTATGGTTAAAGTTAATTATTTTATAGAGGCTTGGGGAAAATCTTGTAGTAAGAATGGACTCGTGATGGGGAACAGACATGGCTGTATTATGTTACACATGTAGAGTGCAGGCTAAAGGGCTTGGCGCATAAGCAAAGCCATGCCTGCATCCATGCCTACCACGAGGAGGTATTTTAGGAAGTTAGTGTCCTTGTGCTTGAAGTTTGAGGATAGGAAGAGAAGGAAGTAAAACTAGGCATAGAAAGAAGTTGCTGCACTTGTGATGCACTCCCAGAGAATCCTTAGCTCATCCTGAAAAAAGTTCTGAAAATGGGATGAGCAAGCTGGGCAATAGGAATGAGTGTTTATGGCTTTATGTTGCTCAATCACCAAATCTGAGGGCCTGGGTGAAAAACCAATGGCCTGAGAAAAAGATAATGTAGATGAGTTGTGCAGAAGAATGAGCTCAGTGAATGGGAGAGAATTAAGAGTCAAATATGGAGAAAATTATTTTTCAGGAGGCTTGATTACAGAAACCTAAACAGAATTATAGCAAACAAAATATATAAACAATATCACTCATATAATTAGGTTGAAGGGAAAAGTAATATGCTAGCTTTCAAAAGCTAAAGCTAGTAACATAAAATAAGCAGCTTCTGCAACCCCACGTACCCAATCCATCAACTTGTGTGAACAGGTTCCAAAAGACTAAAATCCACACGGTCAGATTCACCTTTAGCAACACCCATCTTAGTACCAAATTCTGTTGTAGTCAGCTTTAAGTTCCTGCGCCAAACTTCTAGACAGACACAGATTATGGGAGTAAGGGATTCATTTTAGTTTTACAGAACCAGGATAAGTTCCATCAATGGTGGAAGAAACTGGCTCCCTTTCATAAATCTGAACAGAGAAAGAAATTACCACCAGGCAGGAAACACCAAAAAGTAGCAAGCATGAACCCGGAGCTCAAACTCTTCTCTATATACCTTTGGGGTGGAATTTAGATCAACCCCTAGTGACAAGACTCCCACCCCCTTATAGCAAGTCTAGCTGCTAGGGTATGAAGCTGCAAACACAATTTTAATAAAACATCTGAGTCTATAGGGCCATACATTCAAACTACCACTCATGGTTAGTGCTGATAAATTTATTTCTTTCACATTCAACATTCCTTGTTACAGATTCTCTTTCTTGATATGCACATAAGTAGTAGTGACTTCTTAATTTGTGACCTGAGCTAAAATTCAAATGTCTGATTTCTTCCAAAATTCATATTCAAGCTTCTTTGATATTACCAATTATGATTTCAAATATGTGGGGAAAAGTTCAATGACCTTAGGTGATAACTAAAAGTAAACAAGATAAAGAATATAGCTTGGTACATGATGTAAAAACTCTCCTATTAAGCTTTTATTTTCTAAGATAAACTACATTCATCCAAAATTCTATAAATAAAAGTACCAAAAATGTATCTATAGAGAAACTTTGATTCATATGAAAGAATCATTTTTTCACAACTACAGATACATATGAAATCAATACCAAAGTTCTGACTTCTAGTCAGATAAATTATCAGCATTTTCCTTGGTCTATCTTAATTGTTATATTCCACATTATCAGCAATTTTAAATTTTCCAATGAGGGGAAAACTTACTTCTCATCAGATTTACTTACCCCTCTACTAAATATTTATGTATTTTTTATTTCCTAAATATTTATGTATTTTTTATTTCCTAAATGCTTCATTTGCATAAAATTTGTGCAAATAATGAGATTTAATTAAGAGAATTTATCAACTGATGGTAAAGCATCTTACCAGCTTGTCAAGGAAATAAAGAAAAGAATAAATTTCTGGACAGTAGTCAGCTCTTGTTACCAAGTAAGGTACAAAAAAAAAAAAGAAGGAACAGGGGATCCTAACTTATTCTATCTTCTTTAGTGTTTAATTTGCATGTCAATGACACTATAGATTCAACAATTTTCATGTTGGCAATCTTGTGTATGAATTATGTCAAAGTTCTCATAAAAACAGAAGGTCTTTCTAAAGTGCTTCCAGTCAAAGTCCTAGAGGAAGTGCATCTTATTTATGGCATGCCACAAACCCATACCCACTTGTCAGCAGTTCACTATCCTACGAAGGGCTTGAATACTTTCATGTGTAAATAAACAATTAAAGACTTGAAAATGTTGAGATTTACTCTGGGTATTAGCAAGAGTAGAAAAAATGGTAGGTAGAAATTGTGAAATATGAGAGTGAGTGAAAAGTAAGGCTAAGAGATAAGAGAATAGGGAAATTATTAATTAATGCAAAATGCACATTAAAAATAATAAATAGTACTACCATCATTGTGAATATCAATCTTTGAAGGTAAAAGGAAAGTTTTAACTTTTAGAAAAAATATTTCTTACCCGGTGTTAGTATCTCAGTGTGTTGGTGGGGAGTAAAAGAGGAAGAGAGTTCTTTGGGAAATAAATCATAGGTATTTTGCATCTCTGTGTATATGGTGAGAAAAGTATGAAAGGAGAAAAGGTACTGACTACCTTTACTCAAGACAAACTTACCAAGGACATTTATAAATGAACACTGTTGGAGTGCCTGCCAAACTGCCTTCTAAATATTTATGCTTATACCTACAAATTAGTGCTGCTCTCAACTTTGGTCAGAAAAGCTTCTTTTAAAGTGGTTAGTGGTGACAGCAATGTCTCAAAGCTGATCTAAATGCTGATAATAAGTGAATGTTGAGTACTTAGCTTTAAATGGAACATCTATATCACCCCCTACAAGGCTCATAGAATGTAATGGAAATAGATGCAGATAGAATCCAACAAAATAACCTGCCAATCACGCTAGTGCACATAACCCCAATTACACGCAGTGGGTCACAAAAAAAAAAAACATGAAAGTAGAAGAAAGATAGTTACAAAGAAAGGAAGTGGAGGGCGGGCATGGTGGTGCACGCCTTTAATCCCAGCACTCGGGAGGCAGAGGTAGGAGGATCACTGTGAGTTCCAGGCCACCCTGAGACTACATAGTGAATTCCTGGGCCAGAGTGAAACTCAACCTTGAAAACCCTTCCCCAACCCCCCAAAAAAAGAAAGGAAGTGGGGTGGGAAAGGGATAAAGGGAGGTAATAGGATTGAACACCGCCAAAAATATATACATGTGTCGGTGGCCAAACAGCAGCAACATTCAGCTCTGGAGTGTGACGCTGATGGGACACCGTTCAGCAGGGCTGCGGCATTCGAGGCTTTCTTTGACAGGACCAATAAGTCTTTCGGCAACCTCCTGGAATGCCTGTTGCTTGACAGTTTGCACTATTGCTATCTTTTCCTTGGAATTATTATAAAGTTTATTATTGCTTATTTTTGCTTTCATTTTTCGTTACTCAATAGTAACAGGGGGATCCAATTCAGAGGTATGTATACAGTCACCAGTGATTAAACAGGAAAAGAATGTTTCTAAAGAAATTTCTAAGGCTTTAATGTTTAAACAGGCAAACAGATTATGGATACTGAAACAACCACTAGTTTGAATGAACAAATTTTCTCAACACCACAAATGTATATTTCACCTAGTGAGACATGTTCCCCGTGATGCTATGTCTCATGCCTTACCATTTGTTCCCAAGAAACATTACTTACAAGAAAACTCTTGTCAAAATGATTACAGGAATTAATGGGCACATTTCCTGAACCTACAGATCACTTACTAGAAAAGGAACCTGAAATGCTAGGAAACAAAAGTAAGCATCTTTCAAATAATCAGGTTGGGCCCACACAAGGAAGTAAAGCAAAATATCAGAATCAACAACAATAGCTACCTGCCAGGGTTCTTGGCTAGTTTCCATGAGCCTGGGTAAGATATTAACCAGGTTGCAATCCGACTTTCTTATTTAAGATGTTATCAGAATGTCTAGGGGGCAAGAAGTTCATCAGTTAAGCAGAAGCAGGGGAAACCAAGGAGAATATTGTGCAAGATTTCTTACAGAATAGAAGCCACATGAATAAGTTGCTGTGTCTTACTTGCAAAATAATCATAATAATAATAATGTATTGTAAAAGTATAAATAAGGAAGCGGAGTTTTGCTCTGTGTCCAGTATGCTTCACCTGAACTACTGGTCCACATCATTTCCTTACATCTCCGACTCCACACATCCCCTTTGAGTTCTACAAGCCCACTGAGGCTGAACCTCAGCATACATGTATGTGTTGTAAAGAAAGGAAGGGTGGGAGGGAGGGGAGCGAGGCAGATAAAACAACCATAGTCATAAAGAAGAGAGCACAATGGTAGATTGTGGATGTTGAGAGAATGGGGAAAATGTTTATAGAATAAAAATCTCAGCAGGAGGGACAGTCATTGTTTTTTCCTTGATATATATTGTACAGTATAATAAATATAGTGCATTACAGTGTATTATACAAGCCTAAATTTTAAGAGTAAATTTCAAATATTCTCATTATAAAAGATGTTTGGGATGATATATATATATTTTTTAAATTATTTATTTATTTATTTGAGAGCAACAGACACAGAGAGAAAGACAGATAGAGAGAGAGAAAGAATGGGCGCGCCAGGGCTTCCAGCCTCTGCAAACGAACTCCAGACGTGTGCGCCCCTTGTGCATCTGGCTAACGTGGGACCTGGGGAGTCGAGCCTTGAACCGGGGTCCTTAGGCTTCACAGGCAAGCGCTTAACCGCTAAGCCATCTCTCCAGCCCTGGGATGATATATTTGACAACTAGATTCATTCATTTGTCCCACATTGCATTAATAAATTATTATATCACTTTGTATGTCATGAATATATAGAATTATCAATTGTCAATTTATAATGAAAATTATAAATAATGCCTCTAAAATCAGGAGAATTAAAAGATTTTTAAGTAATTTATTTATATTTATAAAAAGTTTGCAATGTATAGTCTGCCTCCATTCTCCTGAAGGTCTCCCTTGATGGAGTTATTAGTATTCATTATGAGATCCTAAAGGCTTCAGTCAGTCTCTGGGTGGTGGACCAGTACCTCAGGCTAATCCCATGGGCTCTTGTAAGCACCCTTGAGGCTCTTACAATCTTTCTGTCCCTTATTCCACAATGTTCCTTGAACCTTGGGAGGGGGAAGTATGTTAAAGATGTGATCTAGTGTTGAGTTCTCTGTAGCATCTAGGTCTCTGTTTCAACAGGGTATGAGTCACCACAGTGTGTTACAATCTCCCTGGAACTGATTTTCCAGCTAGTAGTGAGAGCAGTACTCGGGCCACGGCTTGCTCTGCAATGACTCAGGCCAGGCAGATGTGGTAGAGGTGACCCATCTCATCCTTAGCAGTCAGCTATCTATTCTTGATGTGTTGATATATCCTGTTTCCACCCAGTATTCTTCACAATCTATAATATAAAACAAATTCTCCAAACAAGAGTGAGATGAGTTTGGATAAAAGGGTATATCATAGTTATTAGAGAGACTTATTCCCCTTATTCACAGCTAAGGAACAGTAGAAATTCACTCTGGAGTCTATTGGTTTCCTATCCTAAGGATTCTGTCTTGGTTCCCCTGTACTTGATATGAGTTCTCTCCCACTGAGAGGGTCTCATGCCCAATCCAAGAATAGCTGGTTAGTCACATGGGCTGTTTTACACTATTATACTAGTGTGCACTTCATGCCTGGCTGGTTGATTTTGCATCTTGCAGGTTCTTCTGCTTATTCACTGTATGGTAAACTGTTATTCTCCAGCATTATCAGCTCTAGCTGGGAGGGAACTGGCTTCCCTCTTAGTTCCAGCATCATTTCTCGGTGTCCTGTGAGTAGAGGCTGTGGTGTCTTTACAAATAGGCTCTTACCTTTTAGCTCTGGCAGGTAACCAGGTGCTTTAGCAATGGCCTGCATCATTTTGGGACTTTAAAGGTCTCCTGGGCCAACATCTTACTGTGGGTGGGGGCGGGGGCAACTTAATTCTGGTCCTGGAATTTACTAGCCAAAGCCCATGGTTTTAGGGTTAAGTTTTCTCCACCTTCTATGGGGGCCTTCTGTTCAGGTTCCTCACCACACAATTGAAGGTTATATCTGGTAGAATGCTATCCAGGAAAAAGGTTTCTATTGAATTGATTCATGTTGACATTACTTTTGTATAATTTCCCACCACTCAACCTTTCCTTTCCCCTATGCCCCAAAGACCTTTCCTAGCCAGCATTCTTTCTTTAAAAAATAATTTTAATAAAATTGATAAAGCATTAGCAAATAGATCAAGAAAAAGAATGAAACATGACATAAATTATAAAGATTAGAATATATTAACATAGATCTTATAGTCAATGCAAACTTAATTAAATGAATTATACAATATTTATTCCAATAAGTTGATATCCAAACATATGAATTCAATTTCATCAAAACTAGCACAATAAATATAAACTATGATGGCATAAAGCTGTGAAAGTGATTGAACATGTTTAAATACTTTCCTCCAAGCCAAATCACTTGATTAGTGGATTTGTCTAAAAAAGATTTAAAAACCACACTAATTATAATTTCACAAGTCAGAAAAGAAATATATAATACTTTCCAATGGAAAAAAAAAAGAGAACACCAATTGTACTCACTATTTTGTGCTATCTGACTTTATGTGGGTACTGGGGAATCAAACTCCAGACAATCAAGCTTCAGATGCAAGTATATTTAACTGCTGAGCCATCTTTCAATTTCCAGCATTTAGTTTTATGGCAATGTAACATGTTTATGAACAGACTCTAGAGTCTATATAAAACTATGTTTTAAATTCATAGTACTGATTCTGGGCCTTTAGGTAAGTTGTAGAAAAAAAATAATTAAATTTGTATTTAGAACCACTGTTTGTTTATTTTATTTTACTTCATTTTGACAAGCCTCATGTAACCAAAGATGGCCTCAAAACACACTATGTCTCTGAGGCTGATCTTAAATTCCTGGTCTCCTACCTCCACCTTCCACATAATGGGCATTATAGGTATATGCCACCTGTCTTGGCTAATTCTATTATTAAAAGACTTGGAAGTTGAACTCTTATATCTTCAGTGGAAATAAAAAACATTTTTTTACAATATTTCTACTCCAAAATAATCAGTGATATTTTATTCTCGAAGTGACATTAAAATAATAATTGAATTGTATTTTTATGACAGCTAGTTATATTCTGAATGAACTCTCATGTACACCATCAAAAAAATAGAGTCCATACTTACCTGGCAGGGGAGATACCATGATGACGAAGGTGGTTTTCCCAAGGCGAGGCTGATCCATTGCTCTTCAGATGTGCTGACCCCTGTGATTTCCCCAAATGTGGAAAACTTGACTTGTGAAAACTTAATTTGTGGTAGTGGAGGACTGCATTCATGCTGTCCCATGGTTTACAAAAGAAAAAAAAAAAAACAGTAGAGACCACCATCTAAATTGTGAACTAAGTTTTATAGAGCTGACAAGAATGTGCGTGCTAAAGACTAATGTAGAGGTCCAGGGAGATGGCTTAGTGGATAAAGCACTCACTATTGAAGCTGGAATACTCTGATTTTATGCACATACCTCACATGAAAAGCCTGAAAGTCCAGAAGCTGTGGCAATAATTCTTGCATGCAAATGCTAAGGGCTAGATTGGAGGCAGCAAGAGAAGAGTTTCTAGATAGTTCATGGTGAGTGCAGCAAAAAACAGTTGGGTGAGGGAGGATCCCTTGTAAAAAAAACTTTGCCTCAAATGAGGACAGGTGAGGACTGATCTGAAAGTTATCCTGTGACTTCCACACACTCGCTGTGGCACTCACTCATGTGAACACACACACACAATTTAAAAATGGTCAAAAATTAATTGTATACAAGAGGAATTACTTATCAAATTTGAAGCAGATCAGTTTGAAAACTGTTGATAGGTTCAGAAAAGCCATTTTCCTCAGAATGTTTTCTTCTTTCAGCTTGGCATAACCTAGAATTATAAACTATTAAAAGCATCAATGGTAAATTCATTCTGAGAGTCGTAGACACTAAACAGAGCAGCTGAGTCCTAAAATACAATTATGAAAAGAAAATAACACTATTTAGAACCAAAATCCAGTATCACTGCTTAGAATTTCAAATGTAAACAAATTCTTTGTTCCTAAATCTCTTAAGCATGGCTTTAATTTTAAAAACACAGACCCCAATCTTGCTGCACTATTTAATTATGTCTTCATGAGTATGACTATACATTTGCATTCATAAAAGAATTAGCCCATTAGGGTAAAGAGACATAATGTTGTGCAAAAACTGCTAAAAGGCATTGAGGAATAGTAATTTTAGAAATTAATTTAAAGCAATTTACAAAGGTACCAAGGGAGAACAAAAACTATTAACCAATACTATTAATATTCACGACAGCTGTTGTACAATTATGCATTGAGTCCCTGTGTTCAAACTTACTTTTTAATACAGCCTCTTAAAATACCCTATCAGTCTATAGTTCATCATACACGAGTGGCCTGCAAAGAGATTTAATTTAAATTTCTTGCAGGTTTGTCAAAGTTTTTCAGGAAGTAGGTATGTGCTACATAAGTGTAGGCTTGGTTACTTTTGTGATGCCTTAGAGAAATCTGCCCCCAAAAGCCTATAACTGTCAAACACAGTCCTGTAAGCAATTTGAGACTATGATTCCAAGCCACCTGGCTTTCTGGTCAGCATATCCAGCCAGTCTCCAGCCAAGAGGTGCACCATAATCTTATGCTGCACCTTCTTCAGGTACCATACATGTGATGCCTTCCATTCTTAGACACAGCCATAGTACTTTCACTTTCCTATGCACACTTAAGTGTTTGTGTTCAAAATCAATAAGCATCTAAGTATCGGACTACCCAAATGCTGTCTAGTCAGATCTAAGTCAAGTCAGGATCATTTCAGGGATTCATATCATATGTTCTTCCTTGTGCTCAAAAGCAAAGATAACCTTCCCCAAAGAATTTCTTGTTTATAGTTATCTATTTAAAAATCGGGGCTGGAGAGGTGGATTAATGGTTAAGGTGCTTGCCTGCAAAGCCAAAGGACACAGGTTCAATTCTCCAGTACCCACATAAAACCAGATGCACAAGGTGTCACATGCATCTGGAATTTGTTTGCAGCGGCTACAGGTCCCAGAATACCCATTCCAATCTCTCTCTCTCTCTCTCTCTCTCTCTCTCTTTCTCTTTCTCTCTTTCAATCTGTCTGTCTTCCTCTTTCTTTTTCTCTCTCAAATAAATAAATAAATAAAATATTTTTAAAAATCTTCAAGGCCAAGGTTATTGAAGTCTTTATCAAAGTCCCTGCACATTTTTAGTGTAATTTTTATAGTAACCTAAATATTTCAGTTAACTCAGAAAATAGTATTAGAGATACATGTTTCAACACATTTCTATTCAGTAATATTATTACATTTTATAGCAACATAATGTTTGTGAACAGTCTCTCTTGTGTTGTATAATACTGTGTAGCTATGTGGTAGTTCTATATCTGGAGCTTGAAGTCATTTGTAGAAAACAAAAGGGTTTCAAACTTTTTCTGCAACCCTAAAAATCCCTGGGAGTTGTTTTTTGTATTGAATGGGAGCCAAAAGTTACTAAAGTGCTGGAGAGACAGTTTAGTGGTTAAGGCACTTGCCTATGAAGCCCAAGGACCCAGGTTCAATTCTCCAGTTCCCACGTAAACCAGATGCACATGGTGGCACATTCATCTGCAGTTCGTTTTTAGTGGCTAGAGGCCCTGGTGTGCCCATTATTCCCCCCCCCTTTCTTTCTCTCCCTTCTCTCTGTCTCCTATAAATAAACAAAAATAAATAAATTAGAACAAAAGTTACTAATGACTCATGCATTCTCTCTAAAGCTCATGTGTATAGGTAATAAATGCTGGCACTTCACTAGCTTGTTTGAGGTGAGTAGTCCAATTTCTCAAAAGAACCTTACAGCCATATTTTTTTGCACTAAAAATGTACTTTAGTTTCTTGTTTCACTTCCTTTTTCCACACCCTCTATTCCTGAAAAAGGTTGTTTAAATTATTAATTAAAAATAGTTTATTTGAAAGAGAGAGAAAAAATTGAGTGTGCCCAGGCCTCTAGCCATTGCAAACAAACTTCAGATGCATGTGCCACCTTGTGCATCTGGCTTATGTGGGAACTGGGGAATCAAACTTGGGTACTTAGGCTTCACAAGCAAATGCCTTAGCTACTAAACCACCTCTCCAGCCAAAATTACTTATTTTTTAAGTACCAAATTCAACATACTTATTAAGAACATTTTGGTAATTTTTGAGAAAAAGAAAAAGCATTTGCTCATTATGCCACCACTCTTTATCTACTCTTGTATATTTTTCTGCTACTCATTTTTACCAGTGCATATTAATTTAGTAGAACAATGAATTCATTCTACTTATTAGCCATGCCTATACCATACTTTAAGGATTGGAAAGAAGTAATTTAAACAACCTACCTACTGAGGATGCTTCTAGAACTATGTGCAACAATACAAAAGCCTTTTATATGAAATCATAGAGATGTCAGAATGAAAATTAAAAGACCAGGGCAGGGCAGATGGCTCAGTGGTTGAGGTGCTTGCTTGAAAGCCTGAGAGCCTAAGAACTGTTGCAGTTCAAATCCCCAGTATCCATGTAAAACCAGATGCACAAAATTATGCATGTGTCTGAAATTCATTTCCAGTAGCAAGAGGTCCTGGTTAACCCATGCTCACTCTCTCTCTCTTTCTCTCTCTCTCCCCCTCTCCTCTCAAATAAATAAATAGTATTTATTTAAAAAACATAAAAAATAAAGATGTCATGGAAATCAATGTAAGGAAAGAGCCCAACATTTAGGGAGAATGTTTGCTGCAGTGTCTCTCAGTCCCAGAAAAGTTATAGCTACTCAAAGATTCTCAGTGCTTTTGAAACACTCTTGGACCTAGAATACAATATCTAAAGACAACAATTGTGAAAAGATACAGAGAAGAGCTGCAGATCATATTCAAAAGAACAATTAGACTGATGACTGGTTTCTCTGCAAAAATAATTTATAGTACAAAGAAATCTTACTGTCAAAGTGTTAAAGAGTGTAACTATCAAATTAAAAAACAAAACTTAAAAAAGAAAGACAGTGAACCTAGTGGTATACCTCTGAGTTTGAGTGCTTGTAGATGATGCTGGAGGCAGGTATTCAATCCTCACTACCAAAACAAACACACAAAAGAACAAAAAAATAAAAGGAATTTTGCTTAAAAGTGAAATAATTTGCCACAGATCATAACTCAAAAAAAAATTTAATTAGTCTTTCTTAAGCAGAAAGAAAATAAACATGTAAACTATTAAGTAAAAAAATAGAAGAAATATTATTTTGTAAATATAAATACATATTGATCTCATAAAAATAATAACATAAATCATATCATGTGAAATTTAAAACATGTAGATTTAAATTTTAGAACATCAACGACACATAAATGTGGAAGAACTTAATGAAGTAAATGGTACCAAAGCCCTTATATTGTCTAGAAAATGTAATTAATATTAGACTTCAGCAAGTTAAGTATAGAGATTGTGAGCTCTTGAGTGATGGGACATCCTTCAACTTTTCAGGCAGCCCTAGTGCAGAGTGGTCGATAGCCATCTCCTAAGGGGAATGCTTGACAGAGAGTAAAGTGCTGGTCTGTACTTTCCTCTTTGTCTTTGTTAAATATTCCAGGTGGCCTGCAGGTTTATGTAAGGGGGCTGGAACCCGGGTGAGGGAGAACACATACAGTTTTGACTGGACTACATGTGCTTTCAGAGAAATAGTGTCTGTGTAGGTTGATGTGGTGGCCACATTCCTATGATAGCTCACTTGTTGCATTAGAAATAATGTTGAATGAAAAAAAAATAAAAGAAAAGGTCATTGTTCCTCTTGGTCCATGTTGTTTTCATTCTCAAAACATCTCCCATGAGCTCAGGATTCTATGAGGCATTCAGCAACAGTAAGAGAAACTGTAGTCAAGTGAGTAGAGACAACAGCTGCAGGATGCCTAGGGAGATGGTACATTTGAAGATGCACAAGGTGATGGGAAGGTAACAACACCAAATGAGTGTCTACTGTTAGTGGATGGCAGTACATTTATTGTTGAGCTGTAATGGGTCTGGGGTTCGTGAAGAGAGTCACCAGTCTGACATGAATATGATATTAATAAATAGAAGCATTTATTTCTGGCCAGGACTACACTTCAAGGCAGGAACTCAAGAGTGCAGCCCCTAGTTCCCTTTGGTCAGGGTTTATAAGAAAAAGTTTATGTCACATTGCTAAACAAGTACATGAAAGCAAAAAAAAAAAAAAAAAAAAACAGTTATCTCAATCAAGCAGATGGCCTGGTATCATTTTGAATACCAAA
Organism: Jaculus jaculus; assembly: GCF_020740685.1. Lineage (NCBI taxonomy): Eukaryota > Metazoa > Chordata > Mammalia > Rodentia > Dipodidae > Jaculus > Jaculus jaculus. Next base: position 99,843,300 of record NC_059108.1, on the reverse strand, counting down.
GGAAACATTTGTAAGGCACCACATCCTGCCTAACAAAGGTAACATTTCCTTATCCACCACATCCCCCCCTTGAGCTGGCACACCAAGTCAATCCTTTGACTCTTGCATGGGAACCAGCTGGTATTGGGATCTAATGACCATTAATTTTACTGAGGAAATTCTCTGTTGGATAAACTTGATTAGAGCATTTTCAGTGCAGGGGCCTACAATCAATCCTAAAAGTAACAGATTTATGGGTCTGGAGATGGCAGTAATTGGACTGGTGGACCAAGGTTACCAAAACCCAAATTTCTGTACAAGAAAGGGGGCAGCTGGTTTACAGAAGCAGGATGTGACAGTTATCTTGTGTAGTCTATATGATTCAAAACAAGTTTTTTGATATCTCATTTTGAAATCCTCAAGCTTCTGCAGTGTGTAGACTAGTCAGCTTCCAGAATGACTATAGCAGGGCTCCTTGTCATTGGCAGGTGTCTTCCAGAGCTTGACTTGGAAGGGACCCTCTGGGTTCATTATAATCTGTTAGCTGCTTCATCAGCTGAGGATATTGTCCCCTTGACTGATGTAATGAATCTATACCCCTTGGCTGATGGGTATGGGCCCAATTTCCTTAGGTTATGTGGGTCCCCATGTGTTATAAATTTGAGGGAGCACCATCAATGGCAGGAGAATCTGGTTCGCCTCTATAAATCTGAAAAAAAAACACCTTCAAACAACCAGCACCCCACCCCATGTCAGCAAGTACAAACAGCTAGAACTCCAAATTGCTTTTATATGTTAGGATGGGGTCTGAGATCTTTCTTTCATGATATTCCTCCAATCATCATCATCATCATCATCATATCAAGGAGAGAACAGACTAAGAGCAAATAATAGCTATCAGGTAAATTTAATCAGCGAGGATAATTTTTTGAATTTTTTTCTTTTCAAAATTTTTTAACAACTTCTATGATTATAAAAAATATCCCAGGGCTGGAGAGATGGCTTAGCGGTTAAGCGCTTGCCTGTGAAGCCTAAGGACCCCGGTTCGAGGCTCGGTTCCCCAGGTCCCACATTAGCCAGATGCACAAGGGGGCACATGCATCTGGAGTTCGTTTGCAGAGGCTGGAAGCCCTGACGCGCCCATTCTTTCTCTCTCTCTATCTGTCTTTCTCTCTGTGTGTGTTGCTCTCAAATAAATAAATAAAAATTTAAAAAAAAAATATCCCATGGTAATGTCCTCCCACCCTCCCACTTCCCCCTTTGAAACTCCATTCTCCATCATAGCCCCTCCCCCTCTCAATCAGTCTCTCTTTTATTTTGATGTTATGCTCTTTTCCTTCTGTTATGATGGTCTTATATAGGTAGTGTCAGGTACTGTGAGTTCATGGATACCCAGGCCATTTTGTGTCTCAGGGGAGCATATTTTAAGGAGTCTTACCCTTCCTTTGGCTCTTACATTCTTTCCGTCATCTCTTCTGCAATAGACCCTGAGCCTTGGAAGGTGTGATAGAGATATTGCAGTACTGAGCACTCCTGTCACTTCTTTCCAGCACCATAATGCCCTCTGAATCATCCCAAGGTCACTGCCATCTGAAAAGAGAAGATCCTCTACCAAAAATGAGAATAGCATTAACATAAGGGTATGAACATTAACATAAATTCTTACTTGATAGTTTGATAAGCATAGTAAACACATTTAGCCAGACAGTAGCAGATATTACCCCCCTAGGGCTCATGACTACCCCTGTTTTAAGTTTTCAGTATCAGAGATGTATTCCCTCCCATGAAGTGGGCCTCCAGTCCAATTAGAGGGCAGTTGGTTTGCACCATGACAGATATGCCACTAATGTACCCATTGGCTCATTTGGCTTGACTGGCCACATATAAGGCTTGCAGTGTCCACTGTTAAGTATCTTCACTGGCAATTTCTCTCTTTCTCCCATTGAACTGCATGCAGAACGGCTTCTTCCAGCTTTCTATCAGCTTGTCTACATAGAGGAAGTTATCAGCTCAGTTCCAGCAGGATTTCTCAATGGCCTTGCAGTCCAAGTATGTGGAGTCTTCAGCAATAGGGTCTTCTAGGTCTTAAATAGGGTCTTTCCTGGTGGGAAACCAAGGGCCTTGGCAATGGCCTATAATGTTTTGGGGGCATCAGGGACCTCCCTGTCCAACAACTCACTGGAAGGTATCCCATCCCTAGCACTGAAAATTTTCTAGCAACAATCTATGGTGCCTGAGTGTTCCCTTGTCCAAAAAAGGATTCCATATGATTTACTTATATCCTCTTATATTTTGATTACCCTTCCCTCCACCTGTCCTTTACTCAACCTCTTCCCCTGACCTCACTTGGGCCTTTTCAACCCCATTAATCTATTTTTCTACTTACATAAACACAATACCATCCTGTGTGACTAGGAAGAAAACTCAGTATCAAAGGCCAAGGCCAATAAGCTAGAAACAAGATAGAAAGGGGAGAGAGAGAATGGAATTCTTTTATTTATTTCTTTATTTATTTATGTATGTATGTATGTATGTATTTATTTTGAGGTAGTGTCTCACTCTAGCTCAGGCTGACCTGGAATTCACTATATAGTCTCAGGGTGGCCTTGAACTCATGGCAATCCTCCTACCTCTGCCTCCCGAGTGCTGGGATTAAAGGCATGTGCCACCATGCCCAGCTGGAATTCTTTTATTTAAAGGTAGCAGTGGCTGACTAATCTGGGACAGGCAGAAGACATGACTTAATGTTAGAGTTTAGTATTGTAAGCCAGCATCAGACAGGGAAGCATATTAGTCTGAGTCATTGTTTATATTGTAATATTTTATAGTTATATTTTTCTTACTGGGTGATTAAGACCATACAGCTGACAAATTTAACTATATATTTTGGAGGTCAATAATGGGTCCTTTGGAGAGACTTAGGGACCTGTGAGGAGTTCTATGACTCCTCTGATAGGATAAGTCAAGGCCATGCTGGCCAAGTGGCCCTCCCTCTTTTGTAAAGCCTGGAGGACCAATTTTCCTCCAATGTGACTCTCCTATTGAAGATACACTGATTTGGAATTCATCTCAGGGTCTCCATAACCTCTTTAATCAAGAAGACAGATAATATACCAGAGGCTAGAAGTTAGCAAATGTCCCATCATCTCCTATGGCCTTCTGACCTGGGAGCATGAACCAAAATATTGGTTATCCTCTTAACTCCAATGTTTCTAATTGACTTTGGCTTCTACATATGTTTATTAATCATTCAGAGAGACTGTACATATCTGATTAGCAAAACAGATTCAGTTAAAAATATGCAGAACATATCTGGTTAGCAAAGAAGCTCTGGTCAGGGAATGACACAATAGTTTAAAATCCTTCTGATTAGTATTTAGTTGTCAGGTGACATAGAAAACACACACATTTTATCTTTTCAGTATCTTTCAGTTATAAGTACAGACAGAACATTTTAGTAGCCCTGAAAACAATGTTTTATCAATTATTTTATCAATAACTTCAAGCCAATGAATTTAATCTAGAAATGCATGCCAGGAAAAGACAAGACAGTATAAAAACTTGGCATCTGTGTTTAAAAACAACATTAGCTAGTCTGTATACCCATGCAGGTACCAATTACCCCCCCAAACTTGAAGCAGAACAGAAATTTAAGATTATTTTTCTAGAGCAGGAAATATGTCTTAAGTCGCAATATCTCTATAAGCAATGAACTCAAGATGAGACAATTACTTAAGTTAAACCTTGACTGGAACTGGTTATGCATAGTTTAACAATAAAATCAAGCCTTGTCATTGTTGAGTTAAGCTAGCCCAATTTTAAGATATATTAGAGGCTATATGACAGACACAAAGTGTTTTTACCTTTCAACTTTTACCACTGAATAATTTTATGGCTTAACTAAAGAAATAATTATGACTGTTATTTACAGATTTGACAAACCATATTAACATTGTTTGTATAGAGTAGGTTTCCCTAAGACATGAGGTGTTTTCCCAACAACAAATTCACAATGAAAAAAATCACCTTTTATAAGACTTAGATTATAACCTCAGTGATAATCACCCAGAAAAAACAGGATGAACAAGATAGGAATCATTTTTAAATTACAAGGTTTTGGCCAGGCATAGTGATGCATGCTTTCAATCACAGCATTTGGGAGGCAGAGGTAGGATCACTTTGAATATGAGGCCAGTCTGGGACTACAGAGTGTGTTCCAGGTCAGCCTGAGCAATAGTGAGACCTCCCATCTTAAAAAAAAGAAAAAAAAAAAGTAAAATTTACCCTAGCCTTAAAGTTTTTTCAAGAAAAGAAAATATTTAGATAATTTTAAAGGTTTTTCAATGATCTTGCTGGCCAAAAAATAGCATTAAGCAAATGAAACATAAGATCTGAAAACTTTCATTTTCTTTTATGTTCTATTACTACTGATTGGTTCAGCTGAATAGTCTTCCTTATTGATAGCCAACATCACAGACTTTGTATAAACCAAATTCCAATGTTCTGATATCTGGAAAAGTTTGGTATTAATAAAAAGTAGAGCTCATATATTTAAGGAACATGAGGGTACAGAGAGTAAATATATATATATATATATATAAGATCTGCTAACAGCATTCAAAATGAAGAAATCTGTATTATGTAGTAACATTTTGGGGCTTAAATTTGAAGACATAAACAACTTAAAAATTTTTAAAGCTCATCAGATTCAGGATACCTTTACATAACATTTTCACATATTTTTTTTTCTTTATGAGGAGATTTAGCAATATTAAAAGCTAAATAAGATGCCCACCCAATCAATAAGTCAGTTTCTGAAATTAATTCAGCTACATATAACATACCCAAAGAATAGAGAAACTGGGCTAAAGTGCCATGAACTAATGAAAAAGGAGACAAATATCATGGAAAAGAGAGGGAACAGGCATGCCAGGGCCACTTGCCACTGCAAAAAATCTCCAAGTGCATGTTCCAATATGTGTTTCTGACTTTATATGGATACTGGAGAATTGAACCCAGTCCATCTGGCTTTGCAAACAAGCACCTTTAAGTGCTGAGCCAGAAAAAAATATTTTAAGAGTCTTCCAAATCAATTTTATAGAATTGTAGTGAATCCAACCATACACAAAATTTTATGACATAATCTGTAACTACATAAATCTTAACCAACTCTATAATTCTGCTGTAGCACTTTGGTAAACTTGCTCAATAATGGCATAAATTAAATCTAAAGGATTAAGATTATGATTGCTGGAGAATTGACTAATTACATCTTAAATCACAACATAACTTTGTTTAGAATTTTCTTTTACTGTTCACAATGAAAAAAAAAATGTTTCCAAGTGTATGACAGATAAATGTCGTTCAGTATCTCCAAATGTGTCCTATTTACCTTATAAAATAGGAAGAGAGTAAATAGTTCCTCTGTGAGATTTTTTTTGAGGCAGTGTTTTAAATATATTAATCTTAGGAGGGAATTAAATATTAACAAGCCAATTTTAACCTTAAGATTTAGTTAAAAGTTTAACAAATAGAGTAACATAATTTCAGTTGAGTACTCTAAAGTCAGTCTTTCATAAACATAATAATGACCAGATTAACATCAATGAGTTAAAGTTTTAAGGTACAGCCTGAATACCATAGCAACCTGCCAGCCAGGACCATCCTTTGTTAGTCTGATGTAAACCCTAGCCTAATAGTCATTTTATATCTCAAGAAGATTTATTTAATAAACATTGTCTTTAACCTTCTGTTTAAGCTTACTCATACCTTCATCTCCATACTATACTGATACCTTCATCTACATACTTTTACTCTATAATCTATGTAACCACTCTGTAACTTTTGTTTGTTTGTTTTTGTTTTTCAAGGTAAGATGTCACTCTGGTCCAGGCTGACCTGGAATTAACTATGTAATCTCAGTGTGGCCTCGAACTCGTGGTGATACTCCTACCTCTGCCTCCCAAGTGCTGGGATTAAAGGCATGCACCACAACACCTGGCAACAATCTTTTTTTTTTTTAATCAAACATTTAATATCCAACATTTAAAGTTTTTTTCTCCAGTTTATCTTCCTTAGTGTAAAGGTTTGGGAGTGACCAAGATCATGCAAAACACTCTGAGGAAAAGATGAAAGCCCCTGGCCTGTTAGGGTGAACAGGGCCCTGTACCTACCACATGGGCAGAGGCCATACAGGTCACAACTCTTGCTTGTTTAGCCTGTTAGTAGACAAGGCAGGCAACTGTGCTCCCAAAGGAGTAAGTGGCTGGCAGTGAAACATGAGACTTTAGGAGGTGAAGGGAAAGGAAGGAAGGGGGGAAGCATCCCAAGATGGTTTAACCAAACCAAAAAGTGCTCCTTAGGTTATGGTAGACCAGAAAGCAAAAGACCTGAGGTGTTGAGAGTGTGTCTTTCTTGAGACCTAGGGTTAGGGCCTAAAAGTGGGCAAGAGGTATAGCCTGGCATGCTGGAATGGCTTCCACAAGGAGAGGTTAAACCTGAGAGCAGACCAACCTGAGTGGGTCATTTACTAAGAAGGAGGAAAGACATGAAGAAGGGAAGAATAGCAAGGCTGAATTGTGGTGGATGTGAAAGCTGGTATCAGGCAGAGATGGTACGAAGCCTTCAGAGGATCAGTGGCAGCTCATAGGTCTGGCTGCCCAAGATGGCAACTGGTAGCCTCCTATCTGAGTCAGGGCACCAGATGTAAGGTTTGAGGGACCAAGACCATGCAAACCACTCTGAGGCAAAGATGAAAGCTTTTATTTGGGAAAAGCATGAGCTGCCAGGGCTGACTCACAAGAGAGGAGTACAGCCAACCTGAATTTTTAGGTAATGGGTTTTATAGGGCTTTTTCAGTTGGGGGAAGGTGAGGAAAGAAAATAACTCATTTGTTAGGTTAAATAGAAACATTTCTTTAGGAGAGATCATTACATTAGCCATTTAAAATAGATAGGATGTGATACCAGAACACTGACCATGTCACTTACTAGGTAAGGGGGCAGGAAACCATGATCTGGGGTATTGTTGGCAAGGAGGGGATAATGACTGGGTGGTTTCTTGAAAAATGTGTATAATCCACATTACTATGCCTCTGTCACCATTCTGTTGACCATGGTGACTCCATTTACAGAACCAGTCCCTACCTAACACTTAGTTCATCTCATACCTATGATAAAAAAACTTTCATTGTTGCTGGGCATGGTAGTGCACACCTTTAATTCTAGCACTCAGGAGGCAGAGGTAGAAGGATTGCCCTGAGTTTGAGGCCACACCTGAGACTCCATAGTGAATTCCAGGTCAGCCTGGGCTAGAGTAAGACCCTACCTCAAAAAACCAATAATAATAATAATGATGATGATAACTTTCATTGTCCTTACCATAAGACTTTTTTTTGAACTTTAAAGATCAGATTTATTTGGAGAAAACAAAACAAAACCCACAACCCAAAGGATGGGATTTTACGTCTCAAGACATATCCCAGGTAATGTCTACAGATTACAAATCATTTTCACAGAAGATATTTTTGTACAAATTTTACATGTTCATGAGTGGGACATAAATCAACCCCCATTTTTATTTTAACAGAGGAGCAAAGAAGGTGAGTGGGATAAAACAGCTTTTTTTTTTTTTTAGATGCAACTAAAAGCCCACTCTAAAAGCCCACTTCCTAACTACTAGTCAATCAAGTTCACTGGATAAGCAATTTGCTATGCCCACTGCTGCAGCACACATAAATCAACTCCCCCCCCAGCCCCACCCCCGCAGGGCTTACAAATAAGACCAAGACATCATTTGTCTGTAAGTATCCCACCTACCCACATTGGGGAAGGATTCCATCTACTGAGCTGACCTCTGCAGAGGTACACATCTTAGCAAACTACTGTGTTGCCAAGAGAATCCTGGACCTTGTTAGGTAATTCTTTTGTATCCTTTATTCTCTCAAAGGAAGCCATGAATACCAACCCCCATAAGCAGAAAACTGCACATAGTCTAGGTCACCAAGCACTCATGTGGGATTTCAGTGGAGGAAAAAAAAAAAGAAAAACTCGAAAAACACACCCAATCAAGGTTGTAAGAAAGGCAAGGCTCCCTACTGTCTCTATTTATGCTCTACCATCCAAGTCCATCAATTAAGTATTCCAATCTAGAGGAGTCGAAGCAGCAGGAGGTGTGGATAGAAGGAAGGAATAGGAATCCCAGAGTTGGAGCGTTTCCTCTGGAAGCACACATGTGACTCAGAGACTGCTTTTGGGAAGGAAGTGGAGGGTGAAGAACTCGAGATGACAAGAGTGAATTTTTAAAGCTTCAAGGTTTAAACAAGATGTGAATATATTTGGAATTTCAGAAAGGACAATGTTTGAAGGGAGTAAAACTAGGACACACAAGACTGGAATTCCCAATGACCCATAAGTGCTTCCTCTGCCAGGGAACCACATTCATGTTTATTGGAGGTCACACTATCTCTCCTACTACTTGGTGTAAAGTGATTCACCACCTCCCCAATGCTTTTCAAACTATGATTGAGTTTTCCATTCATTTTGGTCCCAAACAGCCCTATTTGTTAGTAGCCTGTAGACTCACTGCCAACTACCCACCTGGGGGGATTAAAAATAAAATAATTTCCCCTAGGCTAGCCCCAATAAGTCAGTATTAAAGTAAGAGGAAGGGATGGCAGCCTCCTGGACATGAAATCTACCTTTCCAAAGATGAGAAATTTATTATGATAATGTTTGGGAATTCACCAGAGGATTAGGGATTAAAATGTAGAAATCTCAGTTCTTGTACCTTTTCTACTGCCCCAGCTGATCCAGACACAGTATCACATTCTTTACCATTTCTGCTGAATGGAGCCCTTAGACACCAGTCACACAGGCAATTGCATGGGTATTATCAGAACACACCACAACTTTCTCATTCAAAAGCTGTAGCCACTGTCTCTCTGACTACATTGGTGATTCTCCAGTTACATCAATACTTTAAAAGGCTGAAGCAGGATGCAAAAGAATTTCATTTCTTTAAAAAAAAAATTAAGAAAGGTCTTCAGGAGATGGTTTTATTTTGTCTTGTCTGGAGAGAGGTGTAAATTGCTCTTTAATGTTCCAGGGTGGAAAGACAAAGAGAAAGCACAGGACGCAGAGGTCTACTCGGTGTAGTCTCCCTCGTTTCCATCTTCACCATCCACAGAGAGAGCAGCATACTTGCTTGCAGAACTGAATTTAGAGACTGGATTTTCCTTGGGGTTCTTTGCCTCAGGTGCAGATCTGGAGTCTTGATCATTTTTGCTATCTTTAATGTACAACTCCTTCCCGTGGTATCTGCTCCCTCCATCTCCTGAACCATGGCTGGAGTTCCCAGTTTGGCCCTTTGGGACACTTAACCCATCTGTTTTACACTTTTAATATGACCATTTTTAAATATTTTATTTTTATTTATTTCTTTGAGAGAGGGAAAGAGGCACACCCAGAAAAACAGAGAGAGAGAGAGAGAGAGAGAGAGAGAGAGAGAATGGGTGTACCAGGGCTTCCAGCCACTGGAAATGAACTCCAGATGCATGCACCACCTTGTGTATCTGGCTTACATGGGTCCTGAGGAATCAAACCAAGGTCCTTTGGCTTTGCAGGTAAGTGCCTTAACCACTAAGCCCCTAATATGAATATATATATGAAAGCAGATTCTGACATTATTAGAAATTTTCTGACAAACTCAGTGTGGTGGTTTGAATAGAATAGATGCCTCAAAATACATTCAGTTGTTTGTTTGTTTGTACTTTGCATCTGTCACCACCTGGTTGGAGGCAATGTCACTGTGTGATCTTAAAGTGTAGTGGTGGGTTTCAGATTTCAATCTAAAGATATGCAAAGTGTGCCTAGCTGGAGTTTCTGAAGTGTGATGTGTGGCTTTTGGCTTTTTGGCTTGTACTTCCCTCTCTCTCTCCCTCCCCCCCCCCCCCTTTCTTGGGCCTGTGAAGGCAGGTCAGCTTCTTATGCAATTATGGAACTTCCCCTGGATCTGTAAGCTTCAATAAATCCCTTCCTCCATAACTGTGCCTTGTCTGGAAGTTCATCTTAGTGAACCTGTCTGCTACAGAACTTAGTACCAAGGAGTGGACTGAGATGAACCTGACCTTGTGAATGTTAATCTTTTGGAGCTCTTGTTTTGGAGAAATGGGCATGGATTTGATGCTTGCAAATGAAGTTGCCTTCTGGAGTGGTAAGCCAAATTTTATGGACTATTCTGATGATAGTCTGAGAATGCTAAGTGCAGACAGCATTGAACTTTGAGGCTTGGCTTATGAGCTTTCTAAGGGGAAGGAAAGACTGCAGAGGACTTTGTTGGAACTGGGCTACTTGCATAAGGACTGGCTATATCCTGCTGCCTAGGCCCAGAGAGTTTGATCAAGGTCAAATTTGTAATGGACTGATGTGCTTGGCTAGAGATATTGGACTGGAAGATTTAAGATTTTAAGTTGGAAAAACTCAAGCAAGTTAAGATTACAGGCACTCAGATTGGTTTTAGGTTACTGAATCTGCTATTGTCAAACACATCAGCAGTCTTAAAGGAAGATGGTCAGTGAACCTGCATCTGTCTGCTACATTCAGTATTGAGCACTTCCTAATTTAAATGTAAATCTTGAGGCTTTTGTCTGTTAGCAGTCCCATAGAAGCATAGAGAGATGAAGTAAACTTAAAAAAGGTTGCAAATTTCTTACAGGAAGTCCCCTACTTTTGCCCTTGCTATGGAGAGCTGCCTCAGCCACAACATGTGAATGCAAGACAGTTTTATCCAGGTTCTAGCATCTGCCTGGGACTGCAGCAGAGCTTAACTATTCCTGATCTACTTCTTTCCCCTGGGGAGCATAGTGGGATAGCATAATACCCCCTACTTTTTCCTAAAATTACACAGATACTTTGGGACTTCCCAGAACCATCCATTTTTGATACATTTCCACATGTAATATTGGCAGGATATTTGAATATGTTGAGAGCCTAACTCTACAGTGAGAATGGTGGGTGTGGGTGGTAGTATTACTACAAAACAGGAATTATGTCAAGATGACATAACTATTCCTGAAGTAAGATGATCATGTGATTACACATGTGTTTATCTTGAATACAGTGCATATAACACACACAGAGGATTCAGTGAACCTTTAAGGTCAGGGTTGTATGATGATGATGCCCAGAGACAATTCTTCTGGTCACATGTAGGGATGTGTGCCCAGAGTAGGGAAAAAGAATGTTATCCAGTGGTGCTTGTAGATGATGTGACAGATTGGGATGAGTATCCACCTAGATAGGAGAATATGAAGAACTTATATATAGCAAAAATGGTGTGGATTTTTCAAGTCCTATGAAAACAGACATGTGACTGAAACATTTTGAAGGAGGATCTCAGAAAATTACCTTGGGAATAAAAGGTATACTAACTACAGTTGGACCCTGCTGGGACCCACCCAGAACTCATGGACTATAGCTATGTCAAAAGACCTTTGTTCAAATGTCCTGAGATCAGGAAATGCATGGTTCTCAGTCATTTGTGCATGTAGACATCTAGTGTGTAAAGAATACATCTATCACCATCATCAGCTATTGTAGACAATCCTGAGGACCAGCTGATAGTCATGCACCCAACTCCACAAACTGATGAGCTGTATATCCTTCCCTCTCATCTTTGTCCTGAAAACAAATGACCCAGTGCTATGGTGCTGATATTCATTTAAATCATAGCACGCTACTCTCCACAGTAAGATTTTACTCTCCTCTGTGCACTGTAAGGCCACTCTTCTACCTTAAGACATGGACTTAACATACTGCTGTGCAGACTTTTTCAAAGACCACAGACTGCTGAATGCTTTTTATGTACTTACAACTGCAACCTCCTGTCATTCTAGTTGTATTTCTAACAGTAGATTTGTGAAACCATTGCTATGATGGTGACTAGTGTTTCTTTACACATCTGGGTCTTTTCAGAAGTGGTGGAAATATGCAGCTGGGGTATTTGTAGCATCAATTGAGATTCATACCCCCCAGATAATATATAGAGTATTACATAGTTTTACATTATAGTGATTAAGTGAAGCTATTCAAGCCATTTTGTAATTTTAATGTATAATATAACCAACATGCTTCTGTCAAAATATTTCTTCAGCAAAATATGTATAGATGACTATAATTGGTAAATGTGAGTGCTTATCTTAGGCTCACTTGAATGAGAATAATGAGATGGCTGTATCTCATCAATGCACTTAATCTCCATTGCCTTTTTATCATGTCACAGCTAGTTCCATGTAGTGAATACTGAAGGCAGCTTTATTTTCCATCTGCTTTCTCTTGAATCTTCACAAGCACTTATATACTATTGCCTATCCTTTCCCTTATGAATTATAGGATAGGTAAATGAAGTGCTTGCTTTTTATTAAATGTTCTTAAAATTGATTTTGTTCACAAGAATAAATTTTCAGTGTCTCAATAGTAAATATAAGACTACATATCCTTATAATAGTCATAGGAAAAGTAGGTAACTATACAAATTTGAGTTAAATTTATTTAAAAGTTGGAAGGATATTAAAAAACAGAAGGAGACAAAAATGTTAAAAACAGAAGACAGTTAAGCTATGGATTTAACTGCTATAAAGTGCTTGCTTAGTATGTACAAGGCCTTGTGTTCCATCCCAACCCCTCAACACTTATTACTTTTTGAATAAAAGATAATGGTTAAAAAGTAGAAAATGGGCTGGAGAGATGGCTTAGCGCTTAAGCGCTTGCCTGTGAAGCCTAAAGACCCCAGTTCGAGGCTCAGTTCCCCAGGTCCCACGTTAGCCAGACGCACAAGGGGGCGCACATGTCTAGAGTTCGTTTGCTATGGCTGGAAGCCCTGGCACGCCCATTCTCTCTCTCTCCCTCTATCTGTCTTTCTCTCTGTGTCTGTCGTTCTCAAATAAATAAATAAATAATTTTTTTAAAAAATTTAAAAAAGTAGAAAACAATGCTGAAATAACAAGTTTGAAACAAGCTATAACATTAATTAAATATAAAATAAGTTAACTATGTGTTGTACTTGAAAAGCAAAACAAAAACTGATGAGTCAATTAATAGACAAAAATGTACTCTGAAAATATTCATATGTTCATAAATAGTTGAAATAGATATAACAAATAAACTAGATAAAAATAAAAGAAGCGGGCTGGAGAGATGGCTCAGTGGTTAAGCGCTTGCCTGTGAAGCCTAATGATCCCAGTTCAAGGCTTGATTTCCCAGGACCCACGTTAGCCAGATGCACAGGGGGCACATGCATCTGGAGTTCATCTGCAGTGGCTGGAGGCCCTGGTGTGCCCATTCTCTCCCTCTCTCTCTCTCTCTTTCTCTCTCCCTCTCTCTCTCTCTCTCTCACTATCTGCCTTTTTCTCTCTCTGTCTGTCACTCTCAAATAAAATAAAAAAAATAAATAATTTTTTTAAAAAATTAAAGAAGCATTATAAGGGAGGAGGATATAGCTCAGTGGGGGAACACTTGCTTAACATGGGATACACCCCACCTGGATTCAATTGTCAGCATCACCCACACAAAAAGACATTATTAAAAATAATGATCAACCACATTTTATAATGATTAAGAAAAATATCGACAGTAAAAATATCCTTTTACAATCTGTTGCCTTTAAAAATGAACCTTCAGGGGGCTAGAGAGATGTCTTAGCAGTTAAGGGCTTGCCTGTGAAACCTAAGGATACCTCCTTGAGAATCAATTCCCCAGGACCCACATAGGGCGCATGCATTTGGAATTCATTTGCAGTGGCTGGAGGCCCTGGTATGCCCATTCGTTCGCTCGCTTGCTCACTCTTTCTCTCTCTCTTTCTCTCTCTCTTTCTCTCTCTCTCTCTCTCTCTCTTTCTCTCTCTCTCTCTCTCTCTCTCTCTCTCTCCCTTTTTCTCTCTCTGTGTCTGTCTGTTGCTCTCAAATAAGTAAAAATAAACAATTTTTTTTAAAAAAATTGAACCCTCAGGGGCTGGAAAGATAGGTTAGTAGTTAAGGCACTTGACTGCAAAGTCTAAAAACCCAGGGTCAATTCTCTAGTACACACATTAGCCAGATATACAAGGTAGAGCATTCATCTGGAGTTTGTTTGCAGTGGCTACAGTCTCATGTACACCCATTCTCTCTTTCTCTCAAAATAAATAAATAAACCTTCAAGTTCTCTAAAACAAATATATATAAATCTTTGATGAAAATCAATATAATAATCACAGGAGGAAAAAAAACTCAACATGTCATGGTAAATATTATAGCAAACCCATCAATAAATTTGCAGATATTTTATATAGTTGTTTAAATGTATTTTTGGTTAGCATACAAAAAAATGGGTTTGATTGGGATGTTTTCATACATATATATGATTATATTTTGTTTTTATTTGTACCTCACACACATTGCTCTCCCTTCCCTTTCCTGCTTCTCCAGTTCCTACCCCAAATAGTAGTCCCTTGTGCTTTAATGATACGTATGAAGCTCCCTTTAGAATTCCTTCATGTCTGCAGTACCCTAGAGAATATATATATATATATATATATATATATATATATATATATATATATATATATATATATATTATATATATAATGTAATTTGATGTGACATTTGTCTGATTCTGTTTTGCAGAAAATTTGAATAACTTCCCTAATATTTGTTATACAGATATATTCAATGCTTATCTAATGGCAAAATATATCATTTCAATTATATATGAGGCATTTCTAATGTGTCACACAGGAAGTCATATATTCAATCACATATAAAGTCATCAAATTTCAATGGATTTAAACTTTATAGACTATATACTCTAACCACACTGAAATTGATCTAGAAACAAGAAACAATACCAGTATCTGGAAATAACCAATCACTGGGAAATTAATTAACTCAGTTCCCCAAAACCCACACATGCATAGAAGATATGGGCCGGTGCACTGGAAAATAAAATAAATACTTTTAAAACATGGTCTTGTGTTTTGGGAAATGACCACGGGCAGTGTGAAGCAGGATTGCCTGCATGGAAACTTAATGGAGCTTTAAGGATGAACTGTGTATTGCAATAGAAATACCAGGACCATGAGATGCCTGCTAAGGAAATCTGCTGGACCTGGATGTAGTGTTCCAGGACTGTGAGTAGCCTAGCTGGAGGGGCAGAATTGGAACTCCAGAGACTTTCTGCTTGTTAGGATTATCGGAATTAGAGACTTGTCACTGGCTAGAATTGTTGGTCTTGGAGCTAGAGAGTTTGATGTTTGCCTTGGTTGTTTTAAATCTTGTATTAGTTGAATGTTTCTTTGCTATGTCCAATGCCATCTTTTGCAGTGTGAACGTGTATTCTGTGCCATTATGGGTTTTGGGGGGGATTTTTTGGTATCGTGGCCCAATTGAAAGACCTTGGATTATGAGAATGTTTGAACATCATTAGGACTGTTAAAAAAAAAAAAAAAAAACTATGGGGACTTTTAAAGTTGGACTGAATGCTTTGTACTTTATATCATGGATGGTTATCAGTTTATGGGGGCCAGAGGCAGAATGTGGTGGCTTGATTCAGGTGTCCCCCATAAACTTAGGTGTTATGAATGCTAGGTCCCCAGCTGATGGTAATTTGGAAATTAACACCTCCTGTAGGCAATTTATTGTTGGGGACAGGATTATAGGTGTTATAGCCAGCTTCCCATTGCCAATGTTTGGCACACTCTTCTGTTGCTATTGTCCACCCTATATTGGCCAGGGGATGATGTCCACCCTCTGCTCATGCCATTATTCTCTGCTGCCATCATGGAGCTTCCCGTCAAATCTGTAAGTCAAAATAAATCCTTGTATCTCCATACTGTTTTTGGTCAAATGATTTCTGTCAGCAATGCAAACCTGACTGTAGCAATAATTAACAGAACATATCAAAAGAGCTATAAGCCTAGAAATAGAACTGTTCTAATAAAAAATATGCAAGTAGCTTCAAAAATATATTCTTCTAAGCATTTGAGAAAAAGCAATGGCCATTTTAATTATTTAAGGAAAAGTGGAAAAAAGAAAAAAAATATTTTCATGAAGCCAATAGACTTAAATGAAACCCAGGCAATTGTTGAATTGCTGACCAGAGAGACCTATGAGGTCCATAAAACAAGACTGGTTTCTGTCCATGCACTTGATCACCCACCCATGGTTAAAAAATAAGACTCTATTGCTGTAGACACCACATGCTGCTGATGCAGAACATTGAGAAATCCAGCTGAATCTGAAAAGAAGTCTATTCCCAGATAGAGAAAGCAGGAGACACTGCTATATGGAAACAACCAGCCTAACAAGATGTACACACCTTTGTAATAGTGGCACACAACTTAGGTGGGTAACCAATGGCTTTTTGATTGGCTATGAGATCCACTCAATGGAAAGAAACCCATAATTGGAACTGGGAACTAAGTCAGAATCCTATGGATAACAAGATTTTTAACTCCAATGAGAATCTCCCACTAGTCTTTTCCAAAATGAGGCTATACTCATCAAATTCCCCCTTAGATTAACAATACGTATTCCCTTTCACCTATCCTGATGTCACTATCCACGTGAGAATCTGTTCTTTTCAGAAGGCAGCAAGAACAATCAAAATCTATCAAGACAAAAGTAGCTGACTTCCTGGCAGGAGATGAACTAACCCTTGCACAACAGCTAAGATCAAGGTGAAACCACAAATGAACTGGCAAGATATACAAGAATTCTGCTTCCATGATAATCCTCACAATCTGTGCTAGGGTGATAGAGACAGGCACTGAGGATACACAAAATGCACCACAGCAGAAATTCAGAAGCTGCTGACAGCTCAACACTAAAGTAGACTTAAAACACACCTACCAAGTTTCAGGGAATTTTGGGAAAGTCATGGCAGAAAGAATACATGAGCACAGAGTAGGAGGGAATATCCAGAGACAGTGTCCCCTCCCACAATACTGACTAGTGCCCTCACAACTCATAACCCACACCTCCATGGTGAATACCAGCAATCCTACTGAGGAGGGACCTTAGTGGATTGAGGGCAGGGAGTAAGGAAATGATAGTACCGACATTTTGTGTCCACACAAAATTTTTGTTGTATATACATACCACATCTTCATTATCTAATCATCAAACAATGGGCATCTGTGTTAACTCCAGTTCTTAATAATTGTGAATTGCTATAAATATGGTTGGGAAATTATCTCTGTACTGAAGAGTGGAGCATTTAGGGTAGATGCCCAATAGAGGAATAGCTGGGTCAGTTGTTAACTCTACTTTCATCTTTTTCATATCAGTTTCCATAGTGGTTGTACAAGTTTGAACTCCCATCAGCAGTGAATGAGGGTTCCTCTTTCCCCACAACCTCACCAATTTACTGTAGGAATATATATATGTATATATATATACATATATATATATATATATATATATATATATATATATATATACACATATATATATTTTAATTGAGAGAGACAGGAAAGGAGAGAGAGAGAAGCAGAGAGAGAGAATGGGTGCATCAGAATATCCAGCTGCTGCAAAAGAACTCCAGATGCATGTGCTATCTTGTGCATCTGGCTCACATGGGTCCTGGGGAATTGAACCTGGGAGTTGAACCAGGCAAGTGTGTTAATAGCTAAGCCATCTCTCCAGCCCATCAGTTGATTTTTTAAATGATTGTTATCCTGGGGCGAGCCCCTGTCCTGCAGGGAAAGAACGACCACCAGACGAAGATCCTTCTCGATCACACTTTATTGGGGAGCCTCTTGGTTAACAGGAAAGTTGATGGCGAGGGGCGAGGGGTGCAGGAGTGTAGCTGCTTTTATAGGGCAGAATACTATGGGACGCCTGCTGATTGGTTGCCATAGGCTCACCCACCCA
Organism: Jaculus jaculus; assembly: GCF_020740685.1. Classification (NCBI taxonomy): domain Eukaryota; kingdom Metazoa; phylum Chordata; class Mammalia; order Rodentia; family Dipodidae; genus Jaculus; species Jaculus jaculus. Next base: position 99,825,419 of record NC_059108.1, on the reverse strand, counting down.
CAGGAGCCACGGGATAGGCTCAGGACAAGGTGCATCAAGCGCATGCACAACCTCAAGGGAGGTTGCTGCCTAAATGAGGAAGTATTTACCTCAAGACTGGCGGGAAGCCAGCATCATCTTGTAATGGCGTCTGCATTGGCTCCCTACAGTTCCCCCTTTTTTATTAACTTATGGTATAGCTCAGAAAAATAGCCACCTTCCCGATCAGGTCCACACCTCATGATGTGTTGACCGATCAAGGGAAGAAGTTCAACCTCCCCTTCCTCAGTGCAATGGGACAGATCCCCTGAGAGTGCAAAGACGGCAGTCAAATGAAAGCTACCAGATCCCTGCCCATCCTCGTGCAATGGGTACTCTGAGACCCTGAGGGTGCAAGGGCCAGGGGAGCTATATGCCTTTTAAAGCTGACAGCCAAATTTGGGGGGAGGAACCACTTTCCAAGGCAGCAAGCACTTGAGAAATGACCACCTTGTCCCTCTTGGTTTGGGTTCGCAGGCGGCAAATCAACCAGAGGCAAAGTACGCATCCTCCCAGGCAGCACACTAGGAACATTCCCACTCCTACCCCTTCCTTAAAATGACAGATAGCAGGAAGCATTGGTGCAATTACTAAAAGAGAAGTTACTAAGAACGAACAGAAACGGTGGATGAACACACACCAGCGCAGGGGCAAAGGAAGTATTCCTCCCACAGCCATGTCCAATGTCATTAACACCCCCAGATGTATTGAGGCGCTTCCAAGATGCCCCTTCATCTTGTGTCCCTTCCTCTTCCACTTGATTCATGGATTCCAGGCACAGGAGGAAGATTATCCACAAGACCTTCATCATCTCCGCCCTGATGAACATCACTGTCTCCTGGACCCTCCTCCGGAGATCGCTTGACTGTCCTCACCAGCCGGGCTGGAACCCAATGAGGGGAATCCTGTTCCTGTGGAAAAACACAAACAGCTCCCCTGGATCTTATCACAACAAGATCCGGTCCTTTCCATTTATTATCTAAGACAGCCTTCCACAATACCATCTCACTAGATGATTGAATCACATGTTGACTGTGCCTGTGAGCTGCAGATTTATTATTATTATCCAAGATTAAAAAATTAAGGGTAAAAAGGGCTAAAGACACTCTTTCCTTGGGAGTTGCATTTTCCGCTATACCCCCTTTTTGTTTAAATAAAAGAGCTTTTAGACTTTTATTGGCTCTTTCTACTATACCTTGACCTTGTGGGGTGTAAGGAAGGCCAGTGGTATGTGCAACCTGCATTTGGGCACAGAAGGCTCGAAAGCCACCACATGAGTACGCTGGGCCATTATCAGTTTTTAGGCGGTGTGGCTTTCCCCAAGCAGCCCAGGCCTCTAGGCAGTGAGTTTTTACATGAGAGACCTTCTCACCTGCCAATGGTGAGGCAAAAATAATACCTGAGCACGTGTCCACTGAGACATGTAGGTATTTTAATCTTCCAAACTCTGGAAGATGTGTCACATCCATTTGCCAAAGGTCTCCAGGACGTAGGCCTCGAGGGTTAATGCCCACATGTGGGGAGGGTAAAAAGGTGACACAAGACTGACAAGATTTTACAATGTCTCGTGCTTCATTTCTGGAAATAGAAAATTTTTTTCTCAAGGTGTTTGCAGGAACATGATATAATCTATGGAATTCAGTAGCTGAAGCTTTTGTATCTTCCAGAGAAATCATGGCGAGCCTAGTGGCCCGGTCCACGAGGTCATTAGCCTGTGATAAGGGGCCAGGCAGTAATGAATGTGCCCGAATATGAGTTACATAGAAAGGGCAAGTTCGCTGTAAAATTAAAGACTGAAGTTGTAAAAGAATATTAGACACTAGACTAGTAGAGCGAACCGAAGCGACAATCTCTAGGCCAGCAACCGCATTAGCTACATATAGGGAATCCGTGAACAAGTTAAAAGAAGTAGAGAATGTCTGAAAGACCTCCAAAACAATTAGGCATTCAACAATTTGAGAGGAATCAGGTCTAAACATTCTTACTATAGGCTCCGAGCCCTGTACCAAGTAGTCCCCACAACCAGACTTTGAACCATCAGTAAAGATGGCAGGGGCTGATGTAATGGGCTCCTGAACAGTGATTTTAGGAAAGTAAACCAGATTATTTTCAACAAAGGACAAAATAGGGCTCTTTGGATAATGATTATCTATGACATTTGGGAAAGCACACATGAGAATGTTCCAATCATCCACAGTGCCAGACAAAACTTCTACCTGTTCCTTAGTATAGGGGATGATGAGTTTGTCAGGCAGCTTTGCAAAGTGTAATAAACAATACTTAAGCCCCAAACAAGCCTGTCGGGCTACCAGCTGTGGAAAATATTGGAGAGTGCGGGCTCCCAAGGAGTTTTTTTCCTTTTTTTTTTTTTTTTTCTCTTGAAGCCATAATAGAAGCCCCTCCTAGCGGAGGCCAGCCGCGACCAGATTTTTGTTTTAATGAAGCGGCATGTGTCCCCAGGGGAGGTTTTTGTTTTAATGAAGCGGCATGTGTCCCCAGGGGAGTTATGGGGTGGGGGTGCGGAAGGCTCTAGGGACTGTAAAGGACTACACCCTTGGCCTTGAGGCCCCTTTGTCCGCTCCCTTTTATAACAGGCGGTGGCCTCCTTTAGTCCTTCCTCTTCCCCTTTAAATAATTCTTCTTCTTCCTCCTCTGCAGAATCGGAGCTAGCCTCCTTATCTGTGTCAAGTACATTTGCATGTGTAAGCTCCTCAATGGGAGGATAGAGCCTGTTAAAGGCTCCTCTTTCCCCCTGGGGGGCGGGGGGGCCAATTATAGATTTTACCTGTTTCTCTGAGCTCATCTTGTAAACTTTTTTCTTTGTTTAATCCCTTCTTTTTTATTTTTTTTCTTTTTCTAGGCCTAGTTTTTGACTCCCCATTTGAATCTGACTCAGAAAGTCTATCCTGATGCCTTGCGAGAACTTCCCGTCCCCTTCTAATAAGTTCCATGTGGTTTTCTTTACTTAAGCAAGAGTGAATCAGCCGCCAAAACGGCAGTGTACCCTTACCAATTCTGTCCTCTTGTTTTGCTGCCTCCAATTCTCTACCTAATTTCTCCCAAGTAGGGAGAGAAAGGTCCCCCGAGACCGCAAACCAGGGCGCAATTGTATCTAGGTCTTTAACAATCTTTTTAATTGTTGCAGAGGAGACCCTAATGTCCCTCTGCTTAAGCAATTCCTTTATCGGCTGGACAAAGTCAACAGTCACAAAACTCGCACCCTGAGAATTGCCCATGTTGCGCTCACAGCAAACGACAAAGACAACAAACCACACAGGAATGAAAATAAGAAGGACCAGGTAGGGATCTAAGTAAAAAAACATTATGACTGGGGATGACTTACCGACGTCTTCCTCTCCGACGTCTTCCTCTCCGTGTGTCAAGTTCTGGATCCTCTTCGGCCCCTCGCCCGGTGACCACAAAACACCCTGCGTTCCCGGGTTTCGGTACCACTTTGGGGAGAGCCCCTGTCCTGCAGGGAAAGAACGACCACCAGACGAAGATCCTTCTTGATCACACTTTATTGGAGAGCCTCTTGGTTAACAGGAAAGTTGATGGCGAGGGGCGAGGGGCGCAGGAGTGTAGCTGCTTTTATAGGGCAGAATACTATGGGACGCCTGCTGATTGGCTGCCATAGGCTCACCCACCCACAGGAGCCACGGGATAGGCTCAGGACAAGGTGCATCAAGCACATGCACAACCTCAAGGGAGGTTGCTGCCTAAATGAGGAAGTATTTACCTCAAGACTGGTGGGAAGACAGCATCATCTTGTAATGGCGTCTGCATTGGCTCCCTACATTATCCTGACTAGGGTAATGTGAAATTTCATATTTGTTTTGGTTCCCATTTCCCTGATGGTTAAGGTTATTAAACATTTACTTAAGTGAGCATTAGCCATTTGTATTCCTACATTGAGACTTCTCTGTTCAGTTATCTGCCCCATTTTTTTCAGTGGATTGCTTGATTTTCTTAGTGCCTAGTTTTTGTAGTTCTTTATATAATCTAGATATTAGGTCTCTGTCAGTGGTGTAGCTGGTAAAGATTTTCTCCCATTCTGTTGGTAGTCTGTTAGCACTGTTTATAGTATGTTTATCTGTGCAAAAGCTTTTTAGCTTCATGAGATCCCCCTGGTTGAGTGATTGCTTAATTTTCTTGGCTACTAAGGTACTGTTCAGGAAGTCTTCTCTCACTCATTTATTGTGGAGTTCCCCCTATTTTTTCATTCAGTAGTTTGGCAGTTTTGGGTCTTGTGGTTTTTAATCCAGCTGAAGCTGATTTTTGTACATGGTGAGAGAAGTGGGTCTAATTTATTTGTCAACCTGCGGCTATCCAATTTGTCCAGCACCATTTGTTGAAGATACTGTCTTTTCTCCAGTATACATTGTTGGTTCCTTTGTCAAAGATCAAGTAGCTATAGTTAGTTTAACTGAGCGCTGGGTCTTCAATTCTCTTCCATTGGTCTAAATGTCTGTTTTTGGGTCAATATCATGCTGTTTTTGTTATTATGGCTTTGTAGTATAGATTTAAGTCAGCTATGGTAATACTTTCAAAGGTGTTTCTCTGGCTGAGGATATTTTTGGATATTTGAGGGTTCCTGCCATTCCATTTTGTTATTATTTTGTCTATTTCAGAGAAGAATGATGCTAGCATTTTTATTGGTATTGTGTTGAACCTGTATACTGTATTTGTTAGAACTGCCATTTCCACAATATTAAGTCTACCTACCCAGGAACATGGGAGGCGTTTTCATCTTGTCATATCTTTCTCAGTTTCTTTCTTGAGTGTTTTATGATTGCATTAAGTATAAGCTGGTATAATTTCTGCCGTTTCTAGTATTAACACATTGGGGTCCAATATGATACAGGAAATTATGCCATTATCCTGAATTTATGGAGGTATGCTTTAGACCCTAATATATGTTCTATTTTGGAGAAGGCTTTATGGGGTGCTAAGAAGAATGTGTACTCTATAGATTTGGGGTGGTATGTTCTGTAGATATCTGTAAGGTCTAGTTTATTTATGGTGTTGTTAAGCTCTCTTATTTCCTTGTTGATTTTATGCTTGGATGATCTATCTATTGATGATAGTAGGGTATTGAACTCCCCTACTATGATGGTATTGGAATTTATTTCTGTCTTGTTTTCAGGTAGGTTTTGTTTTATAAAATATGGTGTACCTGTGTTTTTTGTGCGTATATATTTATGATTGTGATGTCCTCCTTTTGAATTGTTCCCCTGATTAGTAAAAAGTGGCCTTCTTTGCCTTTTAAATTACTTTTGGTTTAAAGTCTACTTTGTCTGATACTAATATAACCACACCCACTTCCTTCTTATTTCCATTTTCTTAGAATATCATTTTCCATCATTTTACCCTGAGGAGGTGACTGCCCATAGTGGTTATGTGGGTTTGCTTAAGACAGCAGATAGAAGGGTCCATTTTTCTGATCTACCCTGTTAACTTGTATCTTTTCATGGTTAAAGCCATTGGTATTTAATATTTTAGATAATAAATGTGAGGTTTGATTTAATCCCTGCCATGTTGGAGGCTTTATATAGTTTGTTTTCTCTTGAACTTTGTATACTTTCATGCCTGCTCTAGTTTTGTTATTTCTCTTGAAGGCTCTTGAGGTTGGTTGCTTGCCTCTTCAATATGGCACATTGCCTGAAGTATTCTCTGTAGGTTTGGCTTTGTGTTCTTATAGTCATAATGATGGCTTTTATTATTTACAGTTTTCTTTTCACCATTCATTGAGATGTATTTTTGTTGAGTACAGTAGTTTGAGTTGAAGCCATAGTTTCTTAGATTTTAAAGTGTTCGATTCCAAGCCCTTCTGCCTTTCTTTCCATCAAAAAGTGTGAGATAATTCAGATAGGATTGCAATTGTATGTAATGAGTTGTTTCTGTCTTTCTGCTTTTAGCACTCTCTACTTGTTTTCATTGTTTACAGTTTTAACTATGATATGCCTTGGAGAATATCTTCTTTGCTCCAGTCTGCTGGGTATTCTTTGAGCTTCTTCTACATGGATAGGTCTCTTTTTTCAAAGTGTGGGAAAGTTTTCTTCAATAATTTTGTTGAATATGTTCTCCATGTCTTTGGCCTGAATTTCTTTCCCTTCTGGTATACACACAATCTGAATGTTTGATTGCTTTTAGAGTAACCCACAATTTACTCGTGCCCTGTTCACATGACTTTTTTGAAGTTATCTATGTCTTTAGACTCCTGAACAACTTCTTCTTTCTTGTCTTCTAGATATGAGGTTCTGCCCTCCACATGATTAAGTGTTACTGAGGGTTTCTAAAGAGGCTTTAACAAGCTCCATTTGATTGTTTTCCCTTGAATTTTCCTGTGTTGTATCCATCCCTTTGTCAAGTTCCAATTTCAAATCATGGTTTGATTTTCTAGATGCTTCTTGGAATTCATTCTTGCATTTAACAATTAAGCTTACTCATCCGGCTATTGAGATAGTCTAATTGTTGACTCACCTTCAATTCATTTATCTCTATTTTGGGGTCTTTTTGGATTTCCTCCACTAAGTTAAGCCTAGTGATGAAAGCTATGTGCTAAAACAAATGATTCCATTGCGTTTCATTTATTCAATCATTAGTTATTAGTTTTTATTTTTCTTTCTTTCTTTTTGATGATGTCCTTATAGTCTGCAACTCACTTGGTCAGGGTCATATAAATTACTGTACTGCCATTTTAGGATTCAATTTCTGCTGTCTTCTCTATCTTTTCATTGGAGACTCCTATTGGGCCATTGTGGGACTAGGATATCTGAGGAGAACTGTGTTGTTTTCCTTTTTGTTTTGTTTTGCATTGTGGTCTACCCATCTCTGGAGTAAACATCTTCTTTTTAAAGACTTTTTAAAGACTTTTCCCTTGTAGAATCTTCAGTGAGTGTTCTGTATTGTGTTTGAAGTATCTTGTAGTGGGATTGCCAGGCTCCTCCAGCAGGTAGTGCTAAGGAAGGACTAGACCCGCTGGTTCCTCCCAAGGGGTTGAGGAGGAGAATGAGTGCCCAAGGCTAGGAACACACCACCAAGCCCAGAGTCTGGTAGAAGCAGGAACTCACTTTATTGTTACAAGCAGTTGCCTATATAGTGTTGAGAACAAGGGTGAAGATTCTAGGATGGGGGAGAGGTAAAGGCCAATAGTATACAGTGACTTTTGATTGGTTCTAAGCACTGTGAGTGCGGGAATTCCAACTGCTATGCAAAGGTAAAAGGCCAGAGGCCATTTGGCACCCTGCTGAGTCATAGCTGGCCTACCAAACTTTAGCTAGGCTCAGGAAGTTCCACTAGGCCTCACTTCTGGGCCTCTCAAGACCCAACATGGGATGACATTGTATCCAGAGATGCACAGTTTGCAAGTGTACCAGGAACTCTGGGCTTGTGGCTAATACAAGAGTTACTGTTGAAGGTCTGGAGTCTCTTCAGCCCACTATCCCAGCCATGTCTTGACTGTGGGGCTCAGGAGTACTTTCCCTGCTTCTTCATTGTACCCCAGCTGAGCTGCTTGTGGAGGCCACAGTGCTACCCTCTGGCAGGTAGTTGTCATATATGCCTTTGCTTCCTGTCTACCAGTTGGAACTGATAGGCAGATGCTTGTGGCAGGAAATGAGGAGTGGCATGGTGAGGTGGTTGGGCCTTGGGGATCCAGGAACCAGACCTGAATGTACTCCCAGGAGGTGGCTGCTGTGGGGGCTTAGGTATGCTGAGGCCATCAGTGATATGGCTTGGTGTGATCAGAGGAGGCAGCAGAGGCTGGTAGCATGGGGACCCTCAGGGGCCAGTGGTATGGTGTGAAGACCCACAAGGTCTGGCTGCTGGGGTTGGGCTGAAGGAGAATGGGCCCCATCTCTGGAAGTGTGGAGACCCATAGGGGTCAGTGGTATGGGGAAGGGTGAAAGCTGTAGGTAGTAGGACAGAGGCATGAGCTCTAGCTCTGGCACAGTAGGGACCAGCAGAGCAGGGACCTGAAACCAGGAGTGGGGAAGAAATGTGGACTCTGGCTCTGGCACCATGGGGACATGCAGGGGCCTGCCACCCTGGGTGGGGCATAAGTATGGACCCTGCACTTTGGAACTGTTTCGACCCAAGGCATGGAGATCGTGTGCATGGCAGACGGTGGTGGGTGACCCGGGAGCAAAGCCTGGGGAACCAGGTGGGCAGAAGTGCGTGGCAGATGGAAGCAAGGTGAAGAGAGGTGCTGGATCCTCATGGTGGGCGTGGGTATCCGCTGGCAGGCAGGCCAGCTGTGCTGGTGTGGAAGTGTGGGTCCTGCCTCCTGCACTGTGGGTATGCACTCAGTGGTTTGGTTGCCTTTATGAGTGCCTGGGTTGTGGAGGAAAGCCAATCACCAAGCTTCCCTACCCACTTGAGCTCAGCCAGTTAAGTATCAACTCACCCCAGACTGTGGTTGCCAACTAGCTGTGCCTGACAGCCAATTTGCAGATTCCCAAATATTCACCCCCATGCCCACCCATTGGAAGTCCTTTAAGATCTGCTAGTACTGCAGCTCTCCTTCTCCCCCAACAGTCTTGTCTAATTTCATGCCCGGCACTTTAGCATGGTTGTGAATCTGCCATCTTGACCAGAAATCTCCCCATTTCACTGTTTTGTTTGTCCCTTCCTATAGACCCGGGAAAGTTTATGCCTACTCATCCAATAACTCTTCTATAAACCACAATGCCTGCCTAAAGCAGAATAATCAGGAGCCTGATTTTTATGTGTAGATGGAATTTGAGTCTGGAAAACTACAGTGGGAGTTTGTCAGAAGGAAACCAAAGACATAAGACGATGGAAGAATTTGAAAATTCCAGCTCCTAGGATGTTGTCCTGTAAGTTAGACCCTGGAAACTATGAAACTGACAGGAGTCTAAATTAGCCCCAATTAGAATGAAGCTCAGGAGGTAAGTGGAAAAAGCACAGTCAGCTTGGAGGCTGAGTCAGAGCGCGATGCTGAGTTGCTCTTTCCGTTGACAAGTGTCATGACTCTGTTTAATTGATCACTCTGCAGAGTTGTTTGTCTCAGTTCTTGATGAGAAAGTCTAGTTGTACATTAATTAAGTGAGACATACTAATGTGTTGGCACACAGCTTCTGCTGTCTATGAAAGTAAAGGTATTTTACAAAGTTTTTCAGTGTTTCAAAGAGCTCTCCAGAGAAAGGGGCTATGGCAAACATAATCATTCACAGTATCTCTCATACTATTTTGGACTTATATAATGTTCTTGCTTTAAGCTGTGGGGAGAACTTTTCCAATGGAATAATTGCTTTTATTTGACATGTAGCATGCCAGCAAATTTTTTTAAATATTTTATTTTATTTAAGAGGATTAGACAAAGGAAGACAGACAGAGAGAGAGAGAGAATGGACACACCAGGTCCTCCAGCCAATGCAAACGAACTCCAGATGCATGCTCCACTTTGTAAACCTGGTTTATGTGGGTCCTGGGGAATTAAACTGAGGTCCTTTGGCTTTGCAGGCAAGAGCCTTAACCACTAAGCCATCTCTCCAGCCCCATGCCAGCCATTTTTAATGGCATATTTAAAGGGTACCTGTTAAGTGCTTGGTAACTGAGAGGATCATAGGAGTAAAACCAAATGAGTAGATAAGTGTAGAATGTTGGGCTGTTTTAATCAACTGGACTTTAGAATGCAAGAAGGTATATGGATATACTGAATCATTTACAAGGAAGAAAATAAGGTGTATAATCTAAAATGTCTTGATTTATCCTGAGCACAGTAGAAACTCACTGAAACAAAAAGTACAGAAATGTCCAGCAAGATTATTGAAGTGTGGAAACTAGATTTGATGACATAAACTTAAATAAAGAAAAAAAATAATATTTATAGTACCTAAGCCAAAATAATAAATAAATAAAGTGATCTATAACACACTAAAACACAAGTTAGCTGTGCTGAAAGAGACAAAAGTAAAAATTGGGAGCTGGGCAGATGGATCAGTGGATAAAGCGCTTGCTGCTCAACCTGACTATTCAAGATAGGCTACCCAGAACCCACTTCAGAAAGCCTTGGCAGTCTTCTGTAATCCCAGCTTAAGGCGAGATCATAAGCAGTGACAGAAGAGTGTCCTTACAGCTTCTGGTCTAGCTAGTTGATGAACACAGCAGTGACCAACAATGAGAAGGAGACACCATGCCTCAAGCAAAGTGGAAGGTAAGGACTGATACTGGAAAGTTGTATTCTGACATCCACATGCATGCTGTGACATATATGTGCATATACTCACTCACATAAACATGCATACACATACATACAAATATATACACACTGAAAAATAAAAATGAAAAAGAAGTGAAAATATGAGGGCTGTTTTTGGAGGTGAAATGTATGAAAATTAGGTAATTATAAGATGAGAAACAAAAAAAAAAAATTCAGACAGCATTCAGGTTTGGGGCCTGAACAGTAGAGCATATCATGCGACTAGTGATAATAAATAAGGACAGTGATGGGATGAGGATGAGGACTATGGTGGGATGTATGTTAGCCAAAATACATATACATTTTCAAACAAAAATACAGGTAGATGGAATATAAGAAACAATACAGTATAAACCACCACATGGACATCATTCATATAGATGGCATATTGGAAGCCCTGGTATTTGGCAAGATTCCAAGAGAACCCAATCATAGTATAAAAGACAATGTTACAGGTTGGAAAGATTGCTCAGTGGATAAAGGCACTTTCTTGCAAAGCCTGATGTCCTGGGTTCAATCCTCCATTACCCACATAAAGCACAAAGTATTGCATGCATCTGGAGTTCATTTGCACTGGCTATAGGCTCTGGTGCACCCAGCCTCAAACTCTGTGTCTGCTTCTTTCTGTCTATCCTTCTCAAATAAATAAATAAAACATTTTTAAAGATATTTAAGCAAAAGTAAAGGTTGTATCACTTTAAAATATCAATAAGTTATACAAATGAACACAAATAATGAGGCCAAAAAGACAATCAGGCAAAACTACATTGTATGTTGCCCAATCACCCCAAACAAGAATATTTCTATGTTACTAGTGGATAACATATGAGAAGTCAAATGCTATAGTGCCCCTTTACTCATAGAGGTTATACTCCAAGACTCCTGGTGAATATCTAAAAATTCTGTAGTACTGAATTGTGTATCTATACTGATTTTTCACACACACACACACACACACACACACACACACACACACAAACCTATGAACTTTTAATTTATAAATTATACATAGTAAAGTTTAATAACAACTAATAATGAAAAGAACCAGTATAGCAACATGTATACTCTCTAGTAACATTTTTTACTCTAATAAAAATTACCTAAGGTACATGGCATCATATATTAGAACAAAATGCCATTATGAAACCCATCTCTGACCATGAATACACAATGATAAATCTTGAAAAACTCATTTGACAATGATTTCTCTATCTCATTCTCTTTCTCTCTCTCTTTAGGTAACTTCTACTTGACTCATTCTTCTTGTGGTGCTGTGAAAAGATACAATGCATATGTTATGGCATGAGTTGATGTAAAAGACCTAGGCATTGAGACAGTTAGGTGACTTCTGACTTTCCTAATGAAGCTCCAGGAAGCCTTTCTGTAGGGTGATGAAATCCTGCCCCATGTTACTCTGTTCCACTCATCAAATGAACCATCATTTTGTTCAGCATACAAATGCTATGGGTACTATCAACCCTTTAGACACTGCTTACTTGCATCAGTTATTAGATCAACTGCCAAGTGACTTTGATTTTTGTCTGCAAATAACTTTCAGGATGGCAAGCAATTGAAAATGTATGCATTGATTACTTCTAAAAAATCCCATGAATATTATCAGCCTCAGTTGACTATGTCTAACTGAATTGGCAGAAATGAAAACATATAAAAGCCTGGAGTACCATATTATGAAGGATTAACAAAGAATTTATGAAAGAAATATCAATTAAGTTGGGGAAAAATGGACTGTAATTGAGAATGAATAGGTTAAGGGGAAGTAGAGCCAGGGCACAAATTCCAGTCATGCTAAAGGGAAGGACAGCAAAGTGATCCTAGGTCAGGGGAGGGAGTACCAATAGTAAGTTGTTGCAATCCAGTTCACATGGCTGGCAGAAATCACCTGACCAAGAGCAACTTGTGGGGGACAAAAGGTATATTTTGGCTTACAGACTTGAGGGGAAGCTCCTTCAAGGCACAGGAAAATGATGGCATAAGCAGAGGGTAGATATCATCCCTGCTCAACATCAGGTGGACAAGTGAAACAGGAGAGTGTGCCAAACACTGGCATAGGGAAACTGGCTGTAACACCCATAAGCAAACCCTCAACAATACACTGACTACAAGAGGCTTTAATTTCCAAGTTTCTATCAGCTGGGAACATAGCATTCAGAACACCTAAGTTTATGGGGGATACCTGAATCAGATCACCATATTTTGCCCCTGGCCTCCATAAGCTGATAACCATCTATGATGTGAAATCTGAAGCATTCAATCCAACTTTAAAAGCCCCCATGTTCTGAGGTCTTTTAACTGAGCTATGATACCAAAAAAAAAAAAAAATCCCCCCTAAGAAAACCATAATGGCACAGAATAAACACTCACTGCAAAAGATGGCATTGGACATAGCAAAGAAATATTCAACCAATACAAGATGTAAAACAGAGTAAACTTCAAACTCTGTAGTTCAATGTCTAACAACTCTAGTCAGTGACAAATCTCCAAGTCTGATCATTTTAACCAGCAAGAATTCTCTGGAGTTCCAATTCCACCCCTCCAGCTTGGCCCCTCATAATCCTGGAAAACTTCATCCAGGGCTGCAGCTTTCTTTAGCAGGCATCTTGTGGTTCCAGCTTCTCCACTGGGTCTCCACTGCAACCCACAGTCCAGCCTCATGGCTCCACTGGGTCTCTATGCAGGCCACCAGCAAACCTGCTTCACACTGCCCATGGCTGATTCCAAAATATACAACCAGAGACACACTATCTTCCCCTTAACACAAAACAAGGTTCCTTGAGGAATGCTTAGTCTCTAATACAATAGGTCAAATATAAATTCACAGGAATAAATGAGTGATATGGTCTTAATTAGTACAAATTACCTAATAGGGAAATTGAGAAAAAAATAAAAGCATCTTAATATCGGTGCAGATATGACACAAACACTCTTAACAAGGTAGGACAGAAACACTCATGGCAATTATAGTCCTTGTTTTTGTAACTGGTCATGTGGCCTTAGCAGGTATTTTTAAGTACCTTCTTCTGTTACCCATTCTATATTTCCTCCACCTTCAGCAAGCACCTCAGAAGTTCTTGGTTCTTTACCTAGAGGGGTGACCCATACTTTCACTGCTGAAGGATCTGGGCCATTTATCACACTGCCTTGATTATATTGTTGCAATTGTCCATTAACTTTGATAACAGGAAGTGGTAACACCGAGAGACTCCATGAAGGCTCTCCCGCACTCCAGATATACTCTTCCTTACCTCTATTGTGGATGAGTAGTCCAATTTCCCCCCAGTAGTCTGGATCAATAATCCCTTCTACCACTGTAACTCCTTTCTCAACCTGTTCACTAAAGTGTATCAGAAGCCCAAAGTGGCCAGGGGAAGTCTTAGCTTCTAGTTCAATGGAATGTTCTTCATGTCTCCTGGCAAAAGCACTCCTCCCTCTTAAACCAAGACTGTTGGGTCCTAAAAGGCCCAGGTGTGAAGCCTAGTGGAACTTCTTGAGCCTAGCTAAAGTTTGGCGACCTGTTTCTGGCCAGCTAGGACTCAGCAAGACACCTAATGGCTTCTGGCCTGCCACTTCCACGTGGCAATTGTAATTACCATTTTAATAGTTACAGTTTACTATTGGCCCTTATCTCTTCTCCCATCCTAAAACCCCCTCCTTCATCCCCAACATGATATAGGCAACTGCTCATAGTAATAAAGCAAGTTTTTTTTTTCTGTGAGTTCCTGCATCAAAAAGACTCCCAACTCAGTATGGATTTTCTCCAGTGGCCAGGAGAGGTTTCTGAGTCATACGATCATCTTCCTCCTTCAATCCCTTGGGAGGAACTAGCAGGCCTGGTCCTTCCCTCAGCACTATCTGCCCAGAAAGGAACCTGGCACAAGAACTATAGGCCATCAAAGCATAAGGTTACAGGAACAGGAAGCAATAATTTGGCTAATGGGTCACTTGGGGTGATGGTAAGCTAGACCACTCCCATTTCCACCCCTTGATTCCTGGACCCATGAAACCATGCTATAAAAGAAGCAGTACCATATATAGAACACTGATTCAGAGCATATACAACCTGCTGGAGGACACTTCCCCAGCCCTCCAAGCTATTGCCAACCTAGTTGTCATTGTAGCTGTTTCTTTAAAAGGCAATTCCATCATGCTATCAAGTCAACTGCTTCAGAGTGGTGGTGATAAGACCAGTGAATTCCATGATCATGAGCCCACTGCTGTACTTTTTTGGCTGTGAAGTGAGTTCTTTGGTCAGAAGCAATGCAGTATGGAATACCATGATGGGATATAAGGCATTCTGTAAGCCTATGGATGGTAGTTTTGGCAGAAACACTACATTCAGGAAAAGCAAATGCATACCAGTAAGGACAAAACACTGCCCTTTCCATTATGGAAGTGGCCTAATGTAGTTGGCCTGCCACCAAGTTATTGGCTGCTCACCCTAATGTATGCTACCATATGTACAGCTCAGAGTTTGTCTCTGCTGCTGGCAGATTTGGCACTCAGTAGCAGCTATAGACAGGTCAGTCTTAATTAGTGGAAGTCCTTGTTGTTGGGCCCATACATAACCAGTATCTCTGCCACCATGGCCACTTTGTTCATGGGCCCACTGGGCCATGACAGGAATGACTGAGGGAAAAGGTTGACCACTACCCACAGAACAGGTCAGCTTATCTACTGGATTATTAAAGTCATCTGCTGATGAGGTCACCTTCTGATGAGCATTAATATAGGACACAAGTACCTTTATATCCTTTGCCCAATCAGAGAGTTCTATCTCCATACACCTTCCCCAAATGTCTTTCTCACCAGTTTTCCAATTGTGCTCCTTCTAAGTCCCAGACCATCCAGCCAAACCATTGACCACAGCCCTTGAATCAATGTATAAATGCATATCTGGTCAATTTTCCTTCAAAGAAAAATGCACAGCCATGTGCACTTCCCAAAGTTCTGCCCATTGTGAAGACTTCCCTTCATGACAATCCTTCAGTGTTGTCCCAGAAACGGACTGTAATGGTGTAGCTTTCCACTTCTGGGAGGTGCCCACATAATGCACTGAACCATCTGTAAATCATGTCCTAGTCCTCTCCTCCTCAGTCAGTTGATCATAAGGCATACCCCATGATTCCATAGGTACATGATTGGGGACAGAAAACATTGTAACAGGAGTAGAAACCATAGGCATTTGGGTAATTTCCTCATGCAACTTACTTGTGCCTTCAGGGCCTACTTGAACCTTATTATTTATATACCACTTCCTCTTGATAATGGTCTGCTGCTTCACACATCCAACTTTATAGCCTAGTAGATTACATAACACCCAGTTCATAATGGGCAACTCATAGTAACTTGATGGCCCATTGTCAAGCATTCATTTTCCACTAAGACCCAATTGCTGGCCAAAAGCTGCTCCTCAAAGGGAGAGTAATCGTCTTCACATGATGACAGGGCCTTGCTCCACAATCCCTAGGGCTTCTGCTGTGATTCACCTATGCAGGCCTGCCAAAGGCTCCAAACAGAATACCTATCTGCCACTGACACCTCAAGTACCATCAGATATGCTGAATCAGAGTAGCCTGCACAGCATCTTGGACCTGTTGAAGAGGCCCCACTGAAAACTAGTAGCTTTCCCAGTCACTTGGTATATGGGACAGAGGAAGACACCCAAGTGAGGAATGTGCTATCTGCAAAACCCAAATAGCCAGATGTTATGCTTCTTTCATAGTAGTAGGAGGGGCCAAATGCAACAACTTATCTTTCCTCTTCAATATTTCGGAATGCCCCACACTACTGAAGTCCTAGAAATTTCACTGAGGTGGAAGGTCCTTGAATTTTGGATAGATTTATTTCCCATCCCATGATACGTATATGCTATACCAATAATTCCAGAATGGTTGTGACCCCCTGCTCATTTGATCCAATCAGCATAATGTCATTGATATAATGGACCAATGTGACACCTTGTGGAAGGTATAGGTGATCAAGATCCCTGCAAACTAAGCTATAACACAGGGCTGGGGAATAAATACAATCTTGAGGTAAAACAGTAAAGGTGTACTGCTGACCTTGCCACCTGAAGGCAAATTGCTTGGTGCCCCTTATGAACTGATATGGAAAAAAAAAGCATTCACAAGATCAATAGCTGCATACCAGGTACCAGGAGATGTGTTAATCTGCTCAAGTACAAAAATCACATTTGGTACAGCAGCTGCAAATGGAGTCACCACCTGATTAAGTTTCTGATAATCCACTGTTATTCTCCAGGATCCAGCTGCCTTCTGAACAGGCCAAATAGAAGAGTTAAAGGGAGACATCCTTCAAGTCACTAATTTCTACAATACCTCCAGGAATGCGATAATGGCTTTGGTTTACTATTTTCCCTGGTGAAGGGATATCCAATGGCTTCCACTTAGCCTTTCCAACCATAGTAACCCTCACTGCACAGGTCAAGGAACCAATGTGGGGGTTCTTCCAACTCCTAAGTACATCTATCCCAATCATACATTCTGGGACTGTGGAAATAACGACAGAATGTCCTCAGGGACACACTGAACCCACTGTCAGTCTAACATTTGCCAAAATTTCATTGATCACCTGACCTCCATAAGTACCTACATTAACTGGAGGGCTATGATGCTGTTTTCTGTATCAATTCAGAACCAGTGTCCAGTAAGCCTCAAAAGGCCTGATTATTTCCTTTTCCCCAGTGTACAGTGGCCCTAGCAAAAGGCCATAAGTCCCTCTAAGGAAGGATAGGACTAAGCTTAATACTGAAACTTTTGGGGATTGTGGGAAGGTTCTTCCTAGAGGGGACCTGGCAACCCCTTCAGTCAAGGGCCCAGGATCTGTAAACTGGCTCAAGTCTGGAAACTAGTTAAGAGGCCTTGATTCTCTGTTGCTGTAATTCAAAGTGGTCTTTTGTTCCTTTACTCTGGAACTTTTCTGCTTATACAGATCAAGCAGGAACTTAGTAGGCTCCTTATCTATTTCACTACTGGGAACATCATGATTAATCAGCCAGTACCAAAGGTCTACACAAGTCATACTATTTTGAGCATTGTTTTGCCTATGCTGTACCTTACAGGAAATACTCTCACCTCACTGTTGGTGATTCAATGCTGTCACTTGGCCCTTGTTAACCCAAAAGCCAGTTAGACCCATTGCATCTAAGTACCTAATGTAGCAACTGTGGCTCCCACTGTGATGTCTTCTTTACATATTATGAAAACCGCTGGCAACTTTAAGTAGGCTGGGGCTCCCTTCACAAATCTGTTTCTTATAGTCTGAGTTAAGGGCGCATCTTCTGGATGCTCCCATTGTGGGGGCAAAGATGAGTGTACATGGCAAATACACTCCAGCATTCCAAGTTCTTTGAGCCTTTTAATCCCTTCATCAATATTAAGGTAAAGGATATCAGGCAGCTCGAGCTCACTTACAGTAGGCTATCTTTGGATCCATTCTTCAGCAAACCAATCAAATAAACTCTTGGTACCTCTGCCAACTGCATGACCAGCAGTGTTAAATCTAAAATCTTTGCTCAATGGGTCCATTTCAACACATTCAGCCTGATCTAATTTTATATTCTTTCATCCATAATCCTACCCCCATAAAATCAATTCCTACATATATTCCCTATGCTTGTGCCTGTACAAGTTTTTTTTTTTTTTTTTTTTTAATTTAATTTATTAGTTTTCTTTTCAGTAAATACAGGCAGTTTGGTACCATTATTTAGGCTCATCTGTGATCTACCCCCTCCCATTAGACCCTCCTTATTATTGAAAATGGGTCGTGCATTGTGGAGTTAGCCCCCAGTTATTGGTATGATAAATGTCTCTGAAAATCATGACCCAACATGTAACTCTGACATTCTTTCCGCCCCCTCTTCCGCAAGATTTCCCTGAGCCATGTTGGGTTCATTTTTGGTCTGCTTCAGTGCTGAGGTGTTGGGGGCCTCTGAGGCTCTGGCTCTCTGATTTGGTAGGAGTTGATTTTTCTCTGCATTGATCTCCTTCCCCTATGTGCTGGTATCCAGTTCACAGGAAAACATCACCCTTGCTTATTTCGCCAGTTGTCCTTAGTTTCAGTTGGGCCCCTTCTGAGGTATGTTGGGGCAGCTCACTTCTTAGGATCTGCATCTATCTGGAAAAGAGAAGCAGATTCTCCAACGGAGAGTAAGTTAGCACCAAGAAAATTGAGATATCACTTACTTTTTTGATAGACAGTTTGATAGGTGTAGGCCCTCTTATACCCCATGATTGATGGTAGCTTGATATTGTAGAGTGGGCTTGTGTTTGGGTATGGTTCTGACTTGTTTCCCAGCTCCAGCTAAGGGTCTAGTACCACTGAGTGGATCAGTTAGCCAAATCAAGAGCAATTGATCCTCACCATGGCTGTGTACCACTATTGCACTTGTGTGGGTATCACATCCAGTTAATTGTTGCTACTTAGGTTAAACAATGTGTTGCTTGGACAGATCTTGGTCACTTCCCCCAGTCGCCTATGTAGCGCCTTCTGGCACTAGACACGCTGACTGTCTGGGGACTGACTCTCTCCTGGCTTCCAGCCATGTCATTCCATTTTACGTGCCAGCTGCGTATGGAGTCTTCAGCAATAGGGTCTTACCACTGGCCTTTGGTGGGTCATCAAATACTCTGACAGAAGTCTGTCATTGTTTTGGGAAACCTTGTAGGTTTCTCTGATCAAAAGCTCATTGTGGATTGTAGGCCCAAGCTGGAAGTGGGGGTTACAGGTCAGTGTCCATTAAGAAATTGAGGAAAAAGATAACTAATATACAAGAGTTAGAGAGGAGAGAGATAGAGGAGAGAGGGGGTGAGGGAGGGAAGGAAGATGTAGGAGATTTAGGTCAGTCTTGATCCTACCCTCTCCAGTGTCTTGTGGTTCAGGTGTTTCCTGTAAGGGACTAGTGAAGGTTCAGTCATTTGGTCTGTCTTTTAGGAAGTAAAATTTTATGGTACCATTGCCGTTTGGGTCCGGATTACTATTTTCCACCCTTTGATTCCCTCCCCACCCACCCATCCATCTTATTGTCTAGTCCATGAGGTGCTTGCTGGGTATGTAAGGCATCTTGGGCAAATTCAGGTTAGGTGTTGCAGATGAGTGAGACTATGTGTCGATTTTTTTTCTGTGATTGGGTAAGTTCGCTGAGAATGATCTGTTCCAGGTTCAACCATTTTTCCTCAAATTTCTTTATGTCATTTTTTCTTACTGCTGTATAGAATTCCATTGTGTAGATATACCACATCTTTGTTATCCATTCTTCTAATGATGGACATCTGGGTTGATTCCAGCTTTTAGCTATTACGAATTGAGCTGCTACAAACATGGTTGAGCAAATCTCTCTGGCTTTTGGTTTGAAGGTTTTAGGGTACATGCCCAGTAATGGTATAACTGGGTCTGTTGGTATTTCTATAGTCAGCTTTTTCAGGAGTCTCCATATTGCTTTCCAAAGTGGTTGTACCATCCTGCATTCCCACCAACAGTGAATGAGTGTCCCTGCTTCTCCACATCCTCGCCAGCATTTATTTTCATTTGACCTTTTGATGTTGGCTATCCTTATTGGGGTAAGGTGGAATCTCATAGTTGTTTTAATTTGCATTTCTCTGATGATTAGGGATGATGAACATTTTCTTAGGTGTGTGTTTGCCATTTGTATCTCTTCCTCTGTGAATTGCCTGTTTAACTCTGTGCCCCATTTTGTGAGTGGGGTATTTGTCTTCTTATTGTTTAGACTTTTGAGTTCTTTGTAAATTCTAGAGATAAGGCCTCTATCAGTTGGATAACCTGCAAATATTTTCTCCCACTCTGTGGGTATTCTATTGGCTTTGTTTATTATATGCTTATCTGTAAAGAAACTCTTCAGCTTCATATGATCCCAATGGTTGAGTGACTGTTTAAGAACTTGAGCCACTGGGGTTTTATTCAGGAAGTCTTTTTCCATTCCTATATCATGGAAAGTACTTCCTAAATTTTCTTCCAGTAGTTTTCGAGTTTCTGGTCTTATGTTGAGGTCTTTGATCCATTTGGATTTGAGTGTTGTGCATGGTGAAATGTGTGGATCAAGTTTTAGTTTCCTGCATGTGGTTATCCAGTTTGTCCAGCACCATTTGTTGAAGATGCTATCTTTTTTCCAGTCTATATTGTTTGGGCCTTTGTCGAATATCAAGTAGCTATAGTTGCTTGGCCCAAAATCCGGGTCCTCAAGTCTATTCCATTGGTCTATACTCCTGTTTTTATGCCAGTACCATGCTGTTTTTATTACTATGGCTTTGTAGTATAACTTTATATCAGGTACGGTGATGCCACCAGAGGTATTTCTTTTGCTGAGGATATGTTTGGATATGCGAGGCCTTCTGCCTTTCCATATGAAATTTGAGATCATTTTTTCTATGTCTGTGAAGAACATTGTAGGGATTTTAATTGGAATTGCGTTAAATCTATATATTGCCTTTGGTAGGATTGTCATCTTCACAATGTTAATTCTGCCTATCCAGGAGCATGGGAGGTCTTTCCATCGTTTCAAGTCCTCCTCAATTTCTTTTTTGAGAGTTTTTATATTTTCGTTGTATAGATCTTTTACTTCCTTGGTTAATGTTATTCCAAGGTATTTTATTTTATTTTTTGCTATTGAAAATGGGACTATGTCCTTTATTTCTTTTTCTGTGTCTTTGTCATTTGCATATAGAAATGCTTCCGATTTTTGTGCGTTGATTTTGTATCCCGCTACTTTGCTATAGGAGTTAATCACCTTCAGGAGTTTTGGGATGGAGTCTCTCGGGTCTCTTACATATACAATCATGTCATCAGCGAATAGAGCTAACTTAACTTCTTCCTTTCCATATTGTATCCCTTTTATTTCCTTCTCCTGCCTTATTGCTTGGGCTAGGACTTCCAGAACTATATTGAAAAGCAGAGGTGAGAGAGGACATCCCTGTCTTGTCCTGATCTCAATGGGAATTCCTCCAGTCTCTCTCCATTAAGAATTATTTGGGCCTTTGGAGCTTTGTATATTGCCTTTATTATATTAAGACATGAACCGGCCATGCCGATTCTCTCCAATGTTTTGATCATGAAGTGATGTTGTATCTTGTCAAAGGCCTTCTCTGCATCTATTGAAATGATCATGTGATTTTTATGTTTAAGCTTGTTTATGTGGTGTATTACATTGACAGATTTTCGTATGTTGAACCACCCTTGTGTTCCTGGGATAAATCCCACTTGGTCAAGGTGGATAATGCTTTTGATGTGTTGTTGGATTCGGTTTGCGAGAATTTTGTTGAGGATCTTTGCGTCTATGTTCATTAGGGAAATAGGCCGATAGTTTTCTTTTCTTGTGGCGTCTCTGCCTGGTTTTGGGATTAGGGTGATACTAGCTTCATAGAAGGAGTTGGGTAGTTTTCCCTGTTCTTCGATTGTGTGGCACAGTTTTAGGAAGATTGGTTTGAGTTCTTCCATGAAGGTTTGATAAAATTCGGCTGGGAATCCATCTGGTCCTGGACTCTTCTTTTTTGGGAGGTTTTTTATTACTTTTTCAATCTCCATGAGTGTGATGGGTTCATTGAGGTGGTTGATCTGCTCTGAGTTTAGCTTTGGTAGATGATATGCATCCAGGAATTTATCCATCTCCTCCATATTTTCCAGTTTTGTGGAGTAGAGGTTTTTGAAATAAGTCCTGATGATTCTGCCGATTTCACTGATGTCTGTTGTAATCTCTCCTTTTTCATTTTGAATTTTGTTAATTTGGAGTCTCTCCTTTTTTTGCTTGATCAAATTGGCCAGAGGTTTGTCAATCTTGTTTATTTTTTCAAAGAACCAGCTCTTTGTTTTGTCAATTGCCTTAATTGTTTCCTTGGTTTCCAATTCATTAATTTCTGCTCTGATTTTAATTATTTCCTTCCTTCTGGAGCTCTTTGGGTTGGATTTTTCTTGTTTTTCCAATGCCTTTAGGTGGATGGTTAAGCTATTGATTTGGGATTTTTCTGTCTTTTTTATGAAGGCATTGAGTGCTATGAATTTTCCCCTGAGGACTGCCTTCATTGTGTCCCACAAGTTTTGGTATGATGTGTTCTCATTGTCATTCAATTCCAGGAATTTTGCAATTTCATTTTTTATTTCATCCACTATCCATTTATTGTTTAAGAGTGTGCTATTCAGTTTCCAGTTGCCGTTGGGGCTCTTGTTGGTTTTTTTTGTTGTTGATTTCTAGGACTATAGCATTATGATCTGATATCATGCAGGGAATTATGTCGATTTTCCTAAATATGTGGAGGCTATCTTTGTGACCCAGTATATGGTCTATTTTAGAGAATGTTCCATGGGCTGCTGAGAAGAATGTGTAGTCTGTGGATTTGGGGTGGAAAGTTCTGTAGATGTCTGTTAGGTCTAAGTGCTCTATGGTTTTGTTGAGCTCTCTTACTTCCCTGTTGAGCTTCTGTTTGGATGATCTGTCTATTACTGATAATGGTGTGTTAAAGTCCCCAGCTATGATGGTGTTGGTGGTTATTTCTGTTTTATTGTCAAGTAGGTTTTGTTTTATGAACTGCGGTGCCCCTGTGTTTGGTGCATACAGATTTATGATTGTAATATCCTCTTGATGGATTGTTCCCTTTACAAGTAGGAAGTAGCCTTCTTTGTCTTTTTTGATTGTTTTTGGTTTGAAGTCAACTTTATCTGATATTAATATAGCTACACCTGCTTGTTTCTTATTCCCATTTGCTTGGAATATTGTTTTCCACCCTTTCACCCTGAGGAGGTTTCTGTCTTTAGTGGTAAGGTGGGTTTCTTGAAGGCAGCAGATTGAGGGGTCTAATTTTTTGATCCACCCTGTTAGCCTGTGTCTCTTGATGGGTGAATTAAGGCCATTAATGTTTAGGGTGATGACTGTGAGATTTGATTTGATCCCTGTCATTTTGTGGTGGTAGAGGTGTGTTGGCATTTCCATGGAATTTTTTTTTTTTTTTTTTTGTATCTACTCTGGGTTTGATTGCTGTGATCTTCTTCTTGTAGGCATTTGTGTTTGGTTATTTGTTTCTTCTCTGTGGAGAATTTCCTGGAGTACTTTCTGTAGGTTTGGTTTTGTGTTCATATAATTGTAAAGCTGAGTTTTATCATGGAAAGTTTTCCTTTCACCATCTATTATAAGGGAGACTTTTGCTGGGTAGAGTAGTTTAGGTTGAAAGCCATAGTTTCTTAGCGTTTGAAGAGTATCATTCCAGGCCCTTCTAGCTTTCAGGGTTTCCATTGAGAAGTCTGAAGTAATTCTGATGGGGTTTCCTTTGAAAGTGGTGTGCTGTTTTTCCCTAGCTGCTTTTAGGATTTTTTCCTTGGTGTCAATGTTTAGAGTCTTAATGATAATATGCCTTGGGGAGTTTCTCCTTTGGTCTAGTCGGTTAGGAGTTCTGTTTGCTTCTTGAATCTTGATGGGCCTTTCTTTTAAGAGACGGGGGAAGTTTTCTTCAATTATTGTGTTAAATAAGTTCTCCATGCCTTTGGTCTGAAATTCTTCTCCTTCTGGTATTCCAATGATTCTGATATTAGGACGTTTAAGTGTATCCCACAATTCTCTCATGTTCTGTTCACAGGAACTTTTGAACTTACTGAAATTTTTGGACTCTCGAACTGTTTCTTCCATCCTGTCTTCCAGATCAGAATTTCTATCTTCCACTTCGCTGACTCTATTCTTGAGAGCCTCTAGTGAGTTTTGGACTTGTTCAATTAAGTTTGCATTTTCTACTACTTTCCTATGTATCACTTCCATCGCTTTGTCCAGCTCCCTTTTTGTCTCATTTTCTGATTTTCTTGCTGATTCTTGGAAATCATCCTTGCATTTCTTTATGTTTTCATTTAGTGTGGCCAGCTGATTTTTAAGGTCCTCTTTTTTTTCATTCTCCCTCAACTCTCTTAGCTCTCTTTGAATTCCTTCCAGTGTCTTATCATATTGCTCTAGCTTACTGATGGTAGCATCCATACGATTATCTATCCTTTGTAGCTTTCCTGTCAGATCTAGCAGTAGTTTGGTTAGGGTTGCATTGTTCATTGCTTCCACTTGATGTTCTGATCCTAAACACTCTTCTATGTTTTGGTTTGTTGTGATCCTTGTTGGACTGGGTGATCTGTCTGGATTTTCTTCCATTTTATTTTTCGTGTTATTTCTTTTGCGCTGTGGTCTACCCATGTCAGTGTATGGGCAGGTAGGTGGGTGGAGCAGCCTGGGATCTAGCTTAATGCAAATCCAAGGGAGCTTGGGGCAGTTGTAAGCAGCCTGGGTTTTTGCTCACTCTTGCCAAAGCCGCCAACCTATAGCCTGACAGGGGCACCAAAGTTGCCTGAATTCTCACCCAGTAATGCACCTAAGCTGCCTGCCTTTGAGCTTGAAAAGGGACTGAGGTAGCAAGCCTTGAAGGTGCCTAGATTCTGGCTGGGTACACTGGGGTCTATACACAGTCTGTGCTCTTCCGCCTCAGGGGAGTGGGGGGTGGGTGGCGATGTACAGGTAGGGGATGCCACCTGCGCTGGCGCTAGTGACTCGGTGTGGACTTATGTGGCTCTTGCTGTGGGACTGGGCCCACTGCAAGTGCAATTGTAGTGCAGAGGCAGATGATGTGGGTACAGAATCAGGACACAGCAGAAACTGACGGGCGGCAAGTGATGTGAGAACAGCAGGGCGTGAGGGGAGGGGGGGCAGCTAGGAGCGTGGGGTGCTGTGGGATACCGTGGGGTGCTCTGGACTCGCAGGGGGGGAGGGGGCGGATCGCGCGGGGGAGGGGGGTGAGGGGGTCCAGGGGATCGCGGGTAGCGCAGGGGGCGTGGAGCACGCTGAGGTAAGATGGAGTGCTGGATGCTGTGGGACGCTGGGAGGCAGTCTGGATGCGTGGCGGGGGTGGGGTGCACGGGGGGGGCTCGAGGAGCGTGGGGGTGGGGCGCGGGGAGTCTCGGGGCACGCGGGGGGATCGGGGCACACCTGGGCGCCCGGACGCTGGACGCTGCGGGGCGCTTTGAGCGCCCCGTCGCGTGTGGGTAGGGAGCGTTGGGCGCGCTGGGGGGGGAGGCGGGGGCGGGGCGCGCGGGAGAGGGCTCGAGGCGCGTGGGGGTGGGGCGTGGGGGTCTCAGGGTGCGCGGGGGGCACGGGGGTGCGGGGCACGCCTGGGCGCCCCGGGCGTGGGGCGCTTGGGGAGTGCCTGCTGTGTGTGGATAGAGAGCACGGAACGCGCGGGGGGGTGGGGCGCGCGGGAGGGTGGGGCGGGCGTGGGGTGGTCTTGAGGCACGCGGGGGTGGGGCGCAGGGGTCTTGGGCGCGGGGGGGGGGCACGGGGCAGGCCTGGGTGCCCGGGGCGCGGGAAGCCTTGGTTCGCTTGGGCCGCGTCTGCCGTGTGTGGATAGGGAGCATGGGGCGCGCTGGGGGGGGAGGGGCCTGCTAGGGGGTGCGGGGGGTGCGGCGGGTGTGGGGCACGGGGTTGTGGGGTGCACTGGGCCGCCGGGGCGCGTGGGGCTTGGTGTGCACGGGGCGCCGGGCCGCTGGGCGCGGGGCCGCGCCCGATGCAGTTATTCGCGGCGGGCGGGGTGGCGGGGCGTGGGTCGCGGGGGTGTGTGCTTCCCTCTTTTACCCCGATCTGTGCCCTCCCTCTTCAGAAAGTTCCTAATTTCCCTTGAATACTTGCCTTTTTTTCCCTCGTTGTTTGTAGTGCAGCTAGGCGGTCGCCATCTTGACCGGAAGCTCCTTCACTAATCCTGTACAAGTTTTTTAGTGGTATACTTTACCTCCTCTTGAGTCATGCTCTGTATCTCACCTTTTGGGGCATGCCTAGCCTTATGCCTTTTTATACGTTTAGAGGTCAAGATGGGTGTGCACTGAGGACTATCAGCACCTACTGCAGGGAGGGTTCCTCAGACAAAGAAGGATCATTTCCCTCAGGCAAGAGTGGAGAGGACAATAATTCAGGGGGTGGGGGTGGGGGAGCAACTTCACTTTGGCTAAGGGAGGGGAGGTCACATTCTCATGTAAAACAACTTGTCAGAATCCAAGAATTCAAAGTCCCCAGATTCTTCAAAATCTTCCCACACATCCCCATCCCAAGTCATAGGATCCCACTTTTTTTCAGATCAGGGCTCTCACTTTAACTTCTGATAGCCTGTGAGGCTGGGATTTCAATTTCCCTTGCAAGTTAGCCAGTCTTGCAAAGAGATCTTGGATTTTTTTGCAATTTGAGCCCTGTTCTGGCTAATGAGTAGACTCTCCTCCAGGACACACTAAGAAACCTTCAGATCATGTTTGTGGGTCTTTAGTTTGGAAATTTCCTTTCTAAGCTTCTGCTGTTCCCTAAATAGGTTATCCAGAGGTGCTCAAAGCAACCAACCAGCATCATCATTCATCTTACTTTTCTGCAAATATTCAAGTGTTAAATACAGAGTCACTAAATTCCTGGCTCTTCCCAAAATATGATGGAGGGTCACCGAATACATCTATCTCATGGAGTTCTTTAAATAGTTCACACCATGGATTATTAGTGCCCTCCTTACTACCAGTAAAAGTGCATTCTTTATTACCAGAAAAAGCACTCTCCTTATTACCAGTAGAGCCTTAGTGGCACTGAAGTTGGAGAGCCAACTCCAGAGAGTGCCAAGCCCACTAGGGAAATCCATCCTTAAATTCTGTTTCTCTAGTACCACTCCTGGCACCACAATCTGTATTAGTCAGGGTTCTCTAGGGGAACAGAACTGATAGAATGAATTATATTAAATGGGAATTTATTGGATTAGTTTATGGCAGTCCAACAATAGTATTTGTAGGCCTGGGAGTCAAGGAATTGATAGCTGATAGTCCACAAAACTGGATTCCTTAGCAGTCCCAATCAGCACTGAAGGCCTAGAGGCTTCCAGGAGAGCTGCTGCTCTTCAGTCCACAATGGAAAACAGCAGGCAGCAAGCAGCCAGGTGGGAGGACAGGATACTTTCCTTCCCCAAGCTTCCTTATATACCCCCCCAAGAGGGAGGGCCCATTCTGGGGGAAGGGCTCATCCTGGGGAAAGGGTTCCTCCTTTAATCAATCCTCCTTGGAAGTAACCTCAGAGACCACTTATGGGTTATGTGTGTGGATTGCTAAACAGATCAAGTTGACACAAAACTTAACCATCACAACTGGAAATAGGAAATCATGAAAAATAGAAACTATTTCCCTTTCAATAGTTGTGACATCTGATAGTGTCACAAAAGACTTACACTTTGCTAGTACTTAACAGAAGAATTTTACCTCAAAAACTTATATATCCCTTTAGCAAATGTCTAGCAAATTATGGTACCAGATTATGTATGGCCATTGAGATATTTGCCTGGAAATTTTTACTGGCAAATAGAAATATTTTCTAGTTATTTAATTTTTTTTTTCTCAAAGAAGCCTAGTTCTATCTTATGCACCCTTATTACTAATATTTATCTTTTGGTCTGGAAAATAATGCTTAATTTATCAATTTGTGGATTAAGTACATTTAGTCAATAAATCTTCCTTATGAGCCACTAGGTATTATGCACTGAAGTAGGACTGAAGATTTGATTAGGAAATTGGAAGGTATATGAAGTTTATAATTTCTGGATAGTAACTATATATTTTTTTAATTTAAATACTAGAAGATTTAATCATTTTATTAAAATGTATGACAGGATATTTAGTCTACTTTGGTGCTTATGGAAAGATATGGGTGACCATAGGAATTAATTCATGTTTGTTTCAATATTTAAAAAAATAATTATAGCAATTATTTAATTTAATGCAAATACATACTAATATGAATCAAAGAAATCAAACCTTAGAAAATTATCATAACGAAGAAAATCTATGTGATGTTAGAAACTTTAAAAAAGTACCATACTACAAAAAATATATATGATTGATTGCATTTTCAATTAATTGAGCACTAAAAGATCTTATTGTAATGTTTTCAGTTTGTTTTGTTTTAGCATAAACTAGTTTATTCTTCCTAATGTGGATATAAGCATGTGAAGAATATATTTTAACCATGTTTTCAAATAAATGAAAGGAAAAACCATACAAATACTTTAAGTATACAATACCTTAAATTCCTTGTCAAAGAGCACTGAAGAGATGGTTCAGTGATTAAAGAGTAAACGTGAGAAACAGAGTTCAGACCCACAGCAATCAAACAAATTCCAGGTGGGTGTGGCATCCCACTTTAATCCCAATGTTAAAGAGGTAATCCCTGGATCAAACTGGCTAGCTATACTAGACAAACCGTCAAGTTCTGCCTTCAAGTGAATGATTCTGTCTCAGGAAATAAAGTGGAGACCCATCAAAGAAGACCCAACTTCTCAACCAGTGTCCACCACGTGCATGCACACACACACACACACACACACACGTTCCAGTCCCATAGATATGTATGTTCACACATTTACATAACACACACACACATATACACAAATTATTTTTGAGATATATTCATTTACTTATTTACACCTCTTTTAACTTGGCTGAACACCTGCTATTCTTGTGTTGGCAGTGACTTAAGCATGGGGGAAACTACAATAGAAACTGAATCTTCTGTGAAAGTCATCCCAGAGGATACATGGCTTTAGTTTGTCATTTCAATAGATGATATACAAAGTGAGTCTGAAGCAACAATGTGCAACTCAAAATACAAATCTGCAGCTGATGCTTTTAATATACATTACATTTTCATTAGCTGCTGATGGAGGTAGAGATGGAATTCACACTAGATGATGCATTGACCTGAATGGTAATTGCTCTCCCTTCACTTAAGAGCAAGTCAGCTGTTCAGTTGTTTTTCTTCATTAATACAAGATGTGTGAATTTCTACATGAGTTCCCTTGTTAACAAGTGAGAAGATGGGAGACTCACTAGTTAGACACATTGGTGGAGCCACATAGCTAACGTGTTAATGTTTGCAAGAGGACCCTCATCAAGTTTTAGCAACATTAAAAGTTTTGGGCAGGGCATGGTGGTGCACACCTTCATCCCAGCATTTGGGAGGTAGAGGTAGGACGATCGCCATGAGTTCAAGGCCACCCTGAGACTACATAGTGAATTCCAGGTCAGACTGGACCAGAGTGAGACCCTACTTCACAAAAAAAGTTTTTAAAATGGTATTAATAACACTTCTTCCTGTTCTCTTTATTCCCTCCATTCCATTCATTTCTCCCATTACTTTCCTTTAGAAATCCCACTGCCTCTCTCTACAAAGGTATTATGAAGTAGTATTGAGAATTTCCATGTTCTTTTCCAAAAAATGATTTGAGGTGACTTTCTACAAAGTGTATGTAAAATAGTTTAATAAAGTAAAAACTGTGTGTTGGGTACATGCATGTATATGCATATTTATGTATGTTTGTGTACATGTATATGTGTGCACATGCATGTGGAAGCCAGAAGTCTACATTGGGTGCTTTCCTCATTTCTTTTCCCTATTTAATATTTATTTATGTATTTATTAAAAAGGTCACTAACTGAACCCAGAACTTGCATATTCAGTAAGCTTTAGAATCCATCTGTCTCTGAAGGAACCCCAAAATGGGGACCCCACGCTCTGCCCAGATATGGTGACACCCCAAATCACTAACGAGAAGAGGTCTTGAAGCAAACTGCAAAAGGATTTTATTCCACAGTCGTACACTGCTCAGGGGTAGAGGACTGCAGAGCCCCGAATGCAGGAACGGGACAGTTTTTATAAGGTTTCTAACAAAGCCTGTGCATTAGACCAATCATTTTTTTAACATCAGGAGCCCGTGGGGTGCGAGCCAGTCAGTTTGTACCACTCCATAGTTTCTAAGCCAATTAGTTTAATTTCTTCAAGCCCCTCATGGACCAATCAATCTCCTATGACCTTGGTGGTCAGCATTTGTGCAGGTCCTTGGGTGGGGGTAGCAGAGTGTGGTATCAGTCTCCTATGACCTTGGTGGTCAGCATTTGCGCAGGTCCTTGGGTGGGTGTAGCAGAGTGTGGTATCAGTCTCCTATGACCTTGGTGGTCTGAGGCAGGCTGCTACGGCTTATGGTGCAGGATACTAAGGCTTATGATGTGGGCTATTAAGGCTTATGGTGCAGGCTATTAAGGCTTATGGTGCAGGCTATTTACAGAAACCAAATAAGTGGTTCATGTCATTACTCATTTCCCATCCTTGAGGGCTATCTCATGCCCTTTTTACCTAGTTTTATATTAGCGGGCTCTGATATAATGAGAAGAGGGATTCTTTACTTGCTTCCAACAGAGAGTAAAGCCTGGAGTTTGAGGTATGCAGGGGCCCGCTTAAGTGCCCTTTGGAGAGTGATAGTATTTCTGGGCTTCTAAATTCTTGGGCCTGTCATTTCCCACTTTTTCTCTTGTTAATAATTCTAATCCTAGAACTTGGAAGGATTAAATGTAAGTTTCCTCTTTGCCCTGAATGCCCTTGTATTATTGTCTAACTATCATGATCTGGACTGTGCTCACTTGTTCTCTAACAAAAGTAAAAATCTTATTAAGTATGCAAGGCCCAACTGAAAGCATCAGGAGCAAAATCATTAAGGGTCCCATCAGAGTGGAAAGCAGGGAGAATTGTTGAACCATCCCTCAAACCATCCTTGGTCAGTTTCCCTCTCCCTTCAACATTTTTCAAGTCTTTCCCTGAGTTTGCTCATGGAGTCTCTGATAGCTCCTGAGTGATCTACATAAAAGCAACATTCTTCCTTTAAGGCTGCACATAATCTGCCTTCTTTTAGGAACAGTAGGTCTAATCCCATCTGGTTTTGTAGGACCACTTAGGATAAGGAGGTCAGGGACTCCTCTAGATTACTAACAGATTTCTCTAAAACTTGGAGATCCTCATTTATGACAGCATGTAGTTCACCAAGCCCTCTTTCTAATTGTTGTGGTCCCGTGACCAGGGCTCTGGTCCCCGTCCCCACACCGGCGGCCATCCCTAAGCCAAGTATGACTGCTAGGGTAAGGGTTACAGGCTCCCTTTTGGATCGGGTGGGATGATAGTCATATTCATTGATGACTACTTCCTCAGGATGCTAGTAAACCCGGGGGACAAGCTGGACCATTATACAAAAATTTTTGGATGGGTTAAAAACTGAAGTAGAAACATAGGGAGTTAGCCCACTATCACATGCCCACCACCTGTTATACCCTGGCACTAGATATTGGTTGTCTGAGGTCTGACTATAGATCAGAGTAACATTACAAAGATGTTGGTGGGACGGGGGTGGGGGGGGGCTTTCCTATACATGCCCCCCTTCCTGAGACCTCTGGGAGAGTCAACTTGTTTTTGGTCCACCATGAACACCATCTATTATGTTCTATAATCATATTAAACTCTCCCATAGTTGCCATCCCCTCATAGTAGGGTGGTCCTGAGGATAAACAAAGCCAGCAGGCAGAGGTAACGTTGGGGTTGGTAGCATTTATGGTGAGGAAGGCCCCTTGTATTAGGTTAAAGAGCCTCTGTCCTGTCCCGTGTGGGGCTTCCAAGAGTGGGCTAGTCAAAGGGGTTCTAGCGGTCGTTATGCGACGGGTCTTGGCTGCCACTGTGGGTGGGAGCTTGGGTAATGCCACTTTAGGGGGTCCCTGTTCTACTAGAACTTTATTAGGTCCTACTGGTCTTGGGGTGGGAGGCTTTATCTTAAGTCGTACAGTAAAGGTTAGGCCCTTATCCCATCCTGTCATATAAAACCTGAGTCCCCAACTTTTTCCTTTTCTCCAGTCTTGGGACTCTCGAGCTTGGGGAGGTGAAAGAGATGCTGAGAGGAACTGCTTTTTTTCCATCTAATCCGTCCTGCATAGTAATAGGTCGCAGGAGGAAACTGGATGCCAGTAGGTATTTCCCATAATCTCACAACCCCAGTATTTACAGTAGAACTGTTTTATCCCTCCACAACTTTGTCTAGAAGTTCGGGGGCAGACATAAAATGGAGTATGCTGCATCTTACATTGGGCTGGCCCAGAGCTGCACCCCGGGTTGTCTGCCATGTATTGGCCTTGGGAGACGACCCCAGGTGTGAGTGCCCGCTTAGCCACATGAGAGTGAACTTCTCTAGGGACCTCCTCCAAGGTGAGCTCTGGGATATCCCAAAATTCTACCCCAGCTACCAGGGCACATACGTCTGGGGTCAGGACAGGCCACCAAGTCTAGGGGGGCGCTTCCCTAGTTGAAGTCCATATTATATCCCCCATTTGAGAAAACACTTGCCAAGTCAACTTTTGGGGTGCATGGGGATTGGAGGCATCACCTAGCTGGAGAATGAGAAGCCACATGGCAAAGCCTAAGTTAAAGGGGGTTGTCTGTCCTCTCAGCTTGCCATTCGGGGGCTGGTGGCAGAGCGGGCTTGACATGAGATGCATGGATCCAGGCGGGTATTCCTTCAACTTTCACAGCCATTGGAGTGGTCAGTAGGACGAGGTAGGGGCCCTTCCACCGAGTCTCAAGGTTTCCTGTGTGGTGGCGTCTGACATAGACCAAATCTCCCACCTGGAAGCGATGTGGGACCTGTAAGTCTCCTCCTGAGTAAGCCTCCCGGAGTCACTTCCACGCTCATTATCTCACCCACTTGAGCGCCTTGAGCCTAGAGAACAGAGGCTGGGAAAGTGGCACATCAGTACTATGTATAGAGGTTATTTCTACCAGTGGAGGACGCCCCCCATATAGCAATTCATAGGGGGTCAGTCCAAATTGTCCGGGTGTGTTTCTAACCCTAAAGAGCACAAAGGGTAGGAGAGCTATCCAATCATTAGCGCCAGTCTCTGCGGTCAATTTGGTGAGGGTCTCTTTAATAGTTTTACTCATCCTATCTACCTATCCTGAACTTTGGGGTCTGTACGCACAATGTAATTTCCAATAAATCCCCAATATTTTGGCCAGTCCTTGACTTACCTGGGCAACAAAGGCTGGACCATTGTCTGATCCTATTACTTTGGGTATCCCAAATCATGGGAAAATTTCTTCCAGTATTTTCTTAGCCACCACAGTTGAGGTTTCTTTCTTGGTAGGATAAGCCTCTACCCATCCTGAAAAAGTGTCTACAACAACTAGTAAATACTTATTACCATACTTAGCTGGCTTTACCTCAGTGAAGTCCACTTCCCAGTGAGCACCTGGGCTGTCTCCTCTTAGCCTCTTCCCAGGAGGCATTCTTGAGGGATTAGCATTGACCATCTGGCAAGGTACCCAATGCTTGACTACTGAGCCAGCTATCTCTGGCAACCTCAGAATATGGTAAGGAGACGTCTGCAGCAGTTTTTGTAGATGTTTGGCCCCAGGATGGGTTAGGTGGTGTATTTCTTGAACGTACTCTAGTCCCTTCGCTTGAGGTAGAATCTCTTTTCGCTCTGAGGTAAAACAGCCCCCCCCCCCGAAGTTGTGGAGAACTGGCCTAACTTTCTAACTTCTTGCCTGTCACTTGGGGAATATCGTTGCTCACTTTTTTGGTTTTTTGGCTTTTCTATTATGGGTAGAAAGTTGACCTCCTGGGCAGCCTGCTTGGCCACTTGGTCAGCCATCTGGTTCCCTTTGGAGATAAAATCTTTGGCTTTTTGGTGGCCAGGGAAATGCATACTGGCCAGTCTTTTGGGTAGATGTAGAGCTTCTAGCAAACTTAGAATTTCTTCTTTGTTTTTAATTTCTTTCCCTGCTGATGTAAGTAGCCCTCTCTGTTTGTATATGGCCCCATGTACATGTGCAGTAGCAAAAGCGTACCTGCTGTCCATGTAGATATTCACAGACTTTCCTTCAGCTAGTCCTAAGGCCTGTGTGAGGGCCATGAGCTCAGACTTTTGTGCCGAAGATCCTTCTGGCAGACTGCTGGCTAAGACTGTTCATGTGCCGTCTACTATCGCTGCCCCAGCCATCCTCTTACCTTCTACAATGTAACTGCTCCCATCTGTGAACCAGGTTAATGTTCCTCCAGGCAGTGGGACATCTGTAAGATCCTTTCGGATCCCAGTTTCCTCAACCAGCAGTTGATGACACTCATGAGTCACTGGCTCATCAGTTTCTTCAGGCAGAAGTGTAGCGGGGTTGAGGATGGCAGGTGGGGCAAACGTTATCCTGTCCGTGTGGAGCAGGCTCTGGTAGTGAGTCATACGGGCGTTAGTCATCCATCGGTCTGGGGGCTGCCGGACAATGCTCTCCATGGCATGGGGGGCAATGACAGTTATCCTCTGCCCTAGAGATAGTTTATCAGCATCTTTGATCAACGTGGACACTGCCACTATGGCTTTTAGACATATAGGCCATCCACTAGCCACAGGGTCAATTTTCTTTGATAGGTAGGCAACGCGTCTTCTCCATGGCCCTAAGGATTGGGTTAGGACTCCCTGGGCTTACTTATGCTCATCTACGTAAAGGGTGAATAGTTTAGTCACATCATGGAGGGCTAGGGCAGGAGCACTTAATAGTGCCTTCTTGACGGCATCAAACACCCCCTGGTGTTCGGAGGTCCAAGTGAATTTTCCTTTCTCTTTAGTTAGTGGATAGAGGGGGGCTGCTAGGGTGCAAACCCTGGGATCCATAGTCTGCAGAACCCAGCTCTCCCCAGGAACTCTCTAACTTGTCTGGCCATAGTTGGAACCGGCATTTGTACTACAGTCCTCTTTCATGCCTCCGTCAGCGATCTTTGTCCATCCCACAAGGAGTACCCCAAATATGTTACCTCTCTTTTACATATCTGGGCCTTCTTAGCTGAGGCTCGGTAAACAAGGTCAGTCAGCTCCAGTAGTAATGCTTTTGTACCTTTTAGACAGTCCTGCTGGGTAGCTCCTGCCAGGAATAAGTCATCAACATATTGAAGGAGGGTTACCTGGGGGTGTTGAACTCTAAAATTTGCTAGGTCCCTGTGTAGGGCTTCATTAAAGATGGTTGGGGAGTTCTTGAATCCCTGGGGCAAACGAGTCCAGGTGAGCTGCCCAGTCCTTCCTGTGTCTGGGTCTCTCCATTCGAAGGCAAAAAGAGGTTGGCTATCTGTTGTAGTCTGGGTTGCATTGCTGTTAGAAATCACCCAACAAAGAGCAGCTTCTGGGAAAAAGAGATTTATTTGGCTTACAGGCTCGAGGAGAAGCTTCACGATGGCAAGGGAAAACGATGGCATGAGCAGAAGGTGGACATCACCCCCTGGCCAACATAAGATGGACCACAGCAACAGGAGGTGTGCCAAACACTGGCATGGGGAAACTGGCTATAAAGCCCATAAGCCTGCCCCCAACAATACACTCCCTCCAGGAGGCATTGATTCCCAAATATCCATCAGCTGGGGAGCTAGCATTCACAACACCTAAGTTTATGGGGGACACCTGAATCAAACCTCCACACTATCCAAATGTAATCTTAGGCAGAAGAAAGCATCTTTTAGATCCAACACTGTATACCAAATCCGCTCAGGTGGGAGGGCACTATGGAGGTTGTAAGGGTTTGGGACAGCTGGATGTATGTCCTGAACCTTTTATTGACTTCTCTCAAGTCCTGTACTGGGCGGTAATCATTGGTTCCGGGTTTTCTAACTGGCAGTAAGGGAGTGTTCCAGGGGGACTGAACCAGTACCAGAATACCTTGTTGAATCCGTCTTAGGATATGGGGCCAAATTTCTTCTCGGGCCTCTCGGCTCATGGGATATTGTTTGACTGATACCGGCGTAGCACTGGCTTTGAGTTGAATGACCTGTAGGGGTACTTGTTTTGCCAAGCCCATGCCCGCAGTTTCTGCCCAGGCTTGGGGAAATTGTTCTAAGCAGGGCTTTAGGTCTTGATTAGGCTCTACCGGGGGACAGTATAATCAATACTCATCATCTAGTTGGAGAGTCAATACGGTGATGGGTCGACCTCCAGCAGACACTTCTGGTTTTTCTGATTTGAAGGAAATTTGAACACCCATCTTGGTTAATAGGTCCCTAACAAGGAGGGGCGCTGGACATTCAGGAATGACTAAGAATGAGTGGGTTACCCGTCCCACTCCCAGGTCAACGGTTCTTCAGGTAGTCCTTGAATATTACCTTTGTCCAGTAGCACCCAGCACCCAGGATTTTTTATCTTTTAGCCCTCCCAGTGGTTGCAAGAGTATTGAATGTTCAGCGCCAGTGTCCACGAGGAACTCAACTGGCTTCCCCTCCACCTTCAGAGTTACCCTGGGCTCGGGGAGGGGCTCCGAGCCCCTTCCTCTCTAGTCTTCATCTTCTCCAAGGGTTAGGACCCTAGGTCCTTTGCTGTTCTTCTTAGGGCAGTCTCTTGCCCAGTGCCCTTTCTCCTTGCAACAGGCACATTGATCTCTATCAAGTCGGGTCCTGTTGCCCAGGTTCCCTATATGCCTAGGGCCTGTCCTAAATTTTTGAATATTTCTCTCTCTTACTCTTTTTTCTACCACTGTGGCCAGGATCCTGGTCAGACTTTTCTCTTGTCATCTATTGAACCTATCCTCCCTTTCCTCTCTCTCTTTCTCACATCTCTCCTCGTGTTCTTCTCTCTCTCTCTTTTTCCTTTGCTCCTTTTCCTCTTCTGTCCCCCTTTTGTAATATACCTTTTCTGCCTCTTTTACTAAATCACGCAGCTCAGCTTCCTGTAATCCCTCCAATCTCTGAAGTTTCTTTCTGATATCAGGAGCTGACTGTCCTATGAAAGCTAATGCTACTGAGCCTTTTTGAATCTCAGAGGTGGGGTCAAAGGGTATGAACCTCCTAAATGCTTTCATGAGCCTCTCAAGAAACATTAAGGGAGACTCCATTGGCCTCTGCATCACCTCTTTCACCTTGGACAAATTGGTGGGCCTTCTGGAGACACCTCAGAGACCCGCCACCCAAGTCTGGCGATATATTTTTAAGCTCTCCCTACCTTCAGCCATATTGTGGTCCCAAACAGGGCAAGTCAGAGGGAACCCCATGTCTATCTCATGCTGCAGCTGCGTGGGCCTCCCGTTGGCCGCAGTGACATTTTTTCTGGCCTCTATTAAAATTCTCTCTCGTTCCTCAGTTGTGAAGAGTGTCTGCAACAGCTGTTGGCAATTGTCCCAAGTAGGCTGATGAGAAAACATAAGAGATTCCACCAGCCCCGTGAGGTGTTGGGGTTTCTCTGAAAAAGGGGGGTGGTGAGCTTTCCAATTATGAAGATCTGCAGAGGAAAAAGGCCAATATTGGAGGGGCTATAGTTAGTTGGCCCCCTGGCATGGGAGGACCTGCCTCGCGTAGCGGCAGTGTTACAATTCCATCTGCTCCCTCCGGAGTAGCGTCTCTCTGGCTCCATGTCCTTGCAGCTGACCCTCCCATTTCCAGGGGCTCAGGAGGGGCGGAGGGAGGAAGCTTGGGTAAGCCGGGAGGCGGAGGCTCGGGGAGGATGGGGGGTGGAGGCTTGGGAAAGGTGGAGGGCAGAGTTTTTTGAAGGGTGAGGGGTGGAGGTTTGGGAAGGGCAGATGGCGGAGTTTTGTGAAGGGTGAGGGTCAGAGGTTCGGGAAGGGTAGAAAGCAGAGTTTCGGGAAGGGCGAGTGGCCCTTTCTCAGCTCCCGGGAGTAGGTAAGTGGGGGGAGGGGCAGGCTGAGTCTCCGGCCATGCTGGGTGCTCCTCAATCTTGATATAGATGAAAGGGGGAGGTATGGCTCCCTCAGGAGAGTGCTTTTTTTCATTTTCGAGAGTCAGGACTCTGGAGCTTGAGTTCCTTGGTTTATTCAACCATGGCCTGACTCACGGCAGGGGGGTTGTCCACCAAATCCTTCCATGTGAGTATATAAGCCTCTTGGTTGGGATGGGAGCCTGGTCCATTCTGAAAAATAATATCTTTAACAGCCAGAATAGTTTCGGAATTAAAGGTTCCTTCTGATGGCCATCCGACCTCATAAGTTGGCCACTCAGAGGCACAAAACCTTTGCCAGGGTCTCCTTCTAACCTCAACTGACAAATTATGGGCCCTAGACTTAACTTCAGTCCAATGGTCAAGAGTCAAGCTAAGGGGCGTTGTCACCGTCTGTCCCATTTTAGAACTATAGACAAAGACACAAAGAACAACAACACACACAACTGAGACCAACAAATCCAGACACCAGTGACCCGTCCGTATCTTCCACAAGCAGGTGAAAGAATAGGACAGCCGCGAAGGAGGAAGCTTCTGCTCTAACAACAGAACTCGGTCCTCTGACCAACAGTAGGAGACCACCCGGCGTCCCTGGCTCTCCTCACCTCCCAGGGCGTCCCCCAGGGTGGCAGCCTGTGATCCTCCTAGCATGTCTGCTGATCACGGCCCTCTGGTCCTTTACGGCCCTAGAGGATGGCTGCAAATCAAACCAAGCCAAAAGCGCGAGTCTCAGAAACCAGATACTCAGAACAAATAACACCGGCTGGCACATATTCACTCCAGAGTGGTCCCCCTTACTTCCAAGTTGGTTCTCGGTGATGTGTGTGGTGCTCTTCAGATCCCAGATGAGCCCCCAATGAAGGAACCCCAAAATGGGGACCCCACGCTCTGCCTGGATATGGCAACACCCCAAATCACTCACGAGAAACTGTCTTGATGCAAACTGCAAGAGGATTTTATTCCAAGTGCGCCGGGGCCCACAGTTGTACACTGCGCAGGGGTAAAGGACTGCAGAGCCCCGAATGCAGGAATGG
This sequence comes from Jaculus jaculus, assembly GCF_020740685.1. NCBI lineage: Eukaryota > Metazoa > Chordata > Mammalia > Rodentia > Dipodidae > Jaculus > Jaculus jaculus. The sequence continues at coordinate 99,786,563 of NC_059108.1, read as the reverse complement.
GACAGTTTTTTAGGGTTTCTAACAAAGCCTGTTCATTAGACCAATCATTTTTTAACATCAGGTGCCCGTGGGGTGTGAGCCAGTCAGTTTGTGCCACTCCATTGTTTCTAAGCCAATTAGTTTAATTTCTTCAAGCCCCTCATGGACCAATCAGTCTCCTATGACCTTGGTGGTCAGCATTTGTGCAGGTCCTTGGGTGGGGGTAGCAGAGTGTGGTATCAGTCTCCTATGACCTTGGTAGTCAGCATTTGCGCAGGTCCTTGGGTGGGTGTAGCAGAGTGTGGTATCAGTCTCCTATGACCTTGGTGGTCTGAGGCAGGCTGCTACAGCTTATGGTGCAGGTTACTGAAGCTTACGATGTGGGCTATTAAGGCTTATGGTGCAGGCTATTTACAGAAACCAAATAAGTGGTTCATTTCATTACTCATTTCCCATCCTTGAGGGCTATCTCATGCCCTTTTTACCTAGTTTTATATTAGGAGCCGGCTCTGATATAATGAGAAGAGGGATTCTTTACTTGCTTCCAACAGAGAGTAAAGCCTGGAGTTTGAGGTATGCAGGGGCCCGCTTAAGTGCCCTTTGGAGCGTGATAGTATTTCTGGGCTTCTGAATTCTTGGGTCTTTCATCTCCACCTCTTCAGTACATGCCACCATGCCCAGCATCTTTACATGAGTTCTGGGAATCCAATAACAATTAGTAATGATTGAGCTCAAGCACTGTACCAACTGAACCAACTCCAGAGCCATCATTCCATAGTCTCTTTATTTTGGTGTGGATGTATGTGTGGTACATATATACATGTGTGTGCTGGTGTACATACTCTGTGTACAGACATATAGAGGCCACAGGGGAGCAACCGGTGTCCTCTTCCATCACTCTTGTTTCCTTGAGACAAGTTTCTCACTGAACCTGGAGCTGCTGTTTCTTCTGTAAGACTGGCTGACTAGTAAGCCCCAAAGATTCTCCTGTCTCTGCCCACCTCAGGACTGCAGTTGTCAGCATGCATGGCCACCCTTCATTTATATGGGTTCTGAAGACTGCATTCAGTTCCTAATGGTGTACAACATCATCAATTCCTGAGCCATATTTCCAACCACATTTATATAATCTTTAAAGTTAAAATATTGGGCTGGATAGGTGGCTCAGCCTTTAAGGCACTTGCCTGCAAAGCCTAATCACCCATGAAGGTGGGAGAATTTCAAGAGGCCCCAGCCTACCCTCAGGAGTCATAAATAATTAATGGTTGATGGGCAGAGAGAAAGAGATCATTTTCAGCACTGTAGCCAAGGGTAAATTGTAAATAACCATCACCTCAGCTCCTGGGACTAACCCTCATGAAGTCTAATGGGTAATTAATTTTATGTAAAGACATAAAAAGTAGAAAGACGTCGGGTACATTTAGAGTCGGAAGAAAAGGAGGGTGGCAAGAAAATTAGTGGATGTGAATAAGAACAAAGCATATATATATATATATATATATATATATATATATATATAGTACATGCTATTAACAATCATGAAAACCACCATCAAAGGAAGTAAGTTATAATAGAATGTCTCTAACTCAAAGGTATTTAAAAAAGGAAACAACCCATGGTGGTTTGATTCAGGTGCCCCCCATACGTTTAGGTGTTCTGGATGCTAGGTTCCAAACTGATGAAGATTTGGGAATGAATGCCTCCTGGAGGCAGAGTATTGTTGGGGGTGGGCTTTTGGGTATTATAACCAGTGTCCCCTTTCCAGAGTTTGGTACACTCTTCTGTTGCTATTGTCCACCATATGTTGACCAGGGGGTGATGTCCACCCTCTGCTCATGCCGTATTTTCCCTCTCCCATGATGGAGCTTCTTGTTAGTCTGTAAGACAAAAAAAAAAAACAAAACTTTATTTTTCCCACAATCTGTTTTTGGCCAGGTGATTTTTTTCCAGCAATGCAAACCTGACTGCAACACTAAAGTTGGTACCAAGAGTGGGGTCATTTGTTGCGAGACACCTGACTGTCTGGCTTTGGCCTTTTGGAGCTGATTTTCAAGGGAAATGTATAAGGATTTGAAACATTGGCCTAAGGGATGTCTTGCAGTGCTGTAAGTAAGCTTGATGGACTATTTTGGTTGGAGTTGAAAGACCTGAATGCAGTAAGAACTAAGCACTGTGAGGTTTGGCTTATAAGGGCGAGAAAGAGGTTTGCTTGAACTTGGCTAGAAGAAGTGTGTGTGAGAAACTTGTGCAGGGTTGCTATACATAGAAATGGACTGGCATGAGAAGAGGGATAGGGCACAGAAATGTAATCTTTGGTCTGAAACTTCTGCCTATTCAGCTGCAATTGAGAGATTACAAGCTTGATATTGGGCCATCTGACCTGCACTGGGGCAACAGGAAGAATGCAGACTATTGAAGAGGCCTAAGTGCTCAAGGAGTGTCCTGTTATTGAAAGTCTGCTTTACTCCCCATGGATTAACAAATTGTCATCCAACCAAATATTGTGTAGTATAAGGAATGCAGGAAAGAGAGGGTCAATGAGTTTGCAACATGGTCTTGTGTTTTGGAAATGGCCATGGGCAATGTGAAGCAGGTTTGCTGGATGCCTGCATGGAGACCCAGTGGGCCATGAGGATGAACCGTGGGTTGCAATGGAGACCCAGTGGAGATGCGGAATGACAAGATGGCTGCTAAGGAAAGTGGCCAGTCCTAGATGAAGTTTTACAGGACTGTGAGTAGTCTCACTGGAATAGCAGAATTTGAACTCCAGAGACTTTTTGCTGGTTAGAATTATCAGAGTTGGAGATTTGTCATTGACTAGAGTTGTTGAACTTGGAACTACAATTTGATGTTTGCCCTGTTTTAAATCTTATATTGGTTGAATATTTTCCTGCTATGCCCAATGCTATCTTTTGCAGAATATGTGTTTATTCTGTGCCATTATGGGTTTTGGGGGTACTTTTTGGTACAATGGCTCAGTTACAAGTCTTGGACTATGGGGATATTTGAACATCATTAGGATTGGTTAAAAAATATATGGGGACTTTTAAAGTTGGACTTCATGCATTGCCTTTTTACTTAATGGATGGTTATCAGTTTATAGGGGCCAGGGGTGGAATGTGGTGGTTTGATTCATGTGTCCCTCATAAACTTAAGTATTCTGAATACTAGGTTCCCAGATGATGGATATTTTGGAATTAAAGCCTCCTGATGTAGAGTACTGATAGGGGTGGGCTTATGTTTATTATAGCCCGTTTCCCCTTGCCAGTGTTTGGCACTCTCTCCTGTTCCTGTTGTCCACCTAATGCTGGCCAGGGGATAATGAGACCTTTTGCCTTCCTTTCCTTGAAGTTTGAATAAAGAAAGAACAATGTTAGCAAGCAATTTAAAATATATGTTGTATGTTTACATTATTCTCAATCTTGAATGCACCTTATTTTTATAATTATTACTCCAGAATACAGTAAGTCATGATGAATAAGCTGGGTTTTTTAATCAGATGTATGCATGTTTACATCTCATACTTACCACTGGATCCTTGTGGACTGAATCAAGAATCCTACCTTTCCACAAACAAATAAGAAATAATGCTAAAAAGAAAAATTAAAATTTAAGTGTTAAGATACATAAATTATATATGCTACATACAGATTATAGTAAAATGTATAGCCACTAATTTTATTGTTTCTTTCATTTTGAACTTTATATGCTCATATTTATATACCATAGATTTATTACTTTAATAAGTAGAGAAAAAATTAGTAAAACATTTTGGAGACATTATATACCATGGAATTTAAAAAATATATATTTATTTATTTAACAGAGAGAAAGAAAGGGGGAGAGTGAGAGAGAGAATGGGCATGCCAGGGATCCAGCCATAGCAAACAAACTCCAGATGCATGCACCCCTATGAGCATCTGGCTTACGTGGGTCCTGGGGAATTGAACCAGGTCCTTTGGCTTTGCAGACAAATGACTTAACTGCTAAGCCATCCTTCTGGCCCAGAATTTTTTTTAAACATTGACCATAAATCAAATGCTCTGAAGATTGGATGTAAAAGACTATTACTTCCAGTTGGGGTTGATGACAATAAAGAACTCTCCCTTAGGGCTGGAGAGATGGCTTAGCAGTTAAGCACTTGCTGGTGAAGACTAAAAACCCCAGGTTGAGGCTAGATTCCCCAGGACCCACATTAGACAGATGCACAAAGGGGCACACACGTCTGGAGTTTGTTTGCAGTGCCTGGAGGCCCTGGCATACCTACCCCCTCCCCCATCTGTCTCTTTCTTTCCCTGTGTTTGTCACTGTTAAATAAATAAATAAAAATAATTTATAGAAAAGTATGAGTGGGAATTTCAAGATATTCGGGACACTATGAAAAGATCAAATATAAAGAATTCAGGGTATAGTAGAAGGACAAGAATTTCACTCCAAAGCTATAGTAGGTGTCTTCAACAAAATCATAGAAGAAAACTTCCTCCTAATTGGGAAAAAGGTGCCAATGCAGATACAGGAATCCTTTAGAACACCAGCCAGGACAAACATGGAAAGAACGTCTCCTTGCCATATTATAATCAAACACAAAAACATACAAACCGAAGAAAAAATATTGAAAGCAGTCAGAGAGAAAAATCAAGTTACCTACAAAGTCAAGCCTACCAGGATTATAGCAGATTACTCAACACAAACTTTAAAAGCCAGAACGGTGTGGAGTGATGTATTCCAAGTTCTGAAAGATAAGACTGTCAAAGGTTACTTTATCCTGCAAATTGATGGAGAAATAAGGACATTCCACGACAAAAACAAGATAAAGGACTATTTGAAGACAAAACCAACTCTGCAGAAAATAATTGAAAGAATCCTCCATGCTGAAGAAAAAGAAAAGCACACATATAAGGAACTGGAAAAAAACAAACAATACTGAAATACTAGTTAACACAAGAGAGCAAAGGTAAAACCAGAAGAACTAAAAAAAAAAAAAAAAAAAAGGCAAAAATGAATGCACACCTTTCAATAATATTTCTTAATATCAATGGCCACAATTTCCCCAACCAAAAGACATAGGTTTGCAGACTGGGATAAAAGGCAAGATCCTTCAATTTGTTGCCTCCAAGAAACCCACCTTTCTACAAAGGATGGACACTAACTTAGGGTAAAAGGTTGGAAAGGTGTTTCAAGCAAATGGACCTAGAAAACAAATAGGGGTTGCTATCCCAATATCCAACAAGGTAGACTTCAGTCCAACATTAGTTAAGAAAGATAAGGAAGGCCACTTTATATTGATTAAAGGCACACTCCAACAGGAGGACATTACAATCCTAAATATATATGCACCCAACATGGGGGTTCCCAATTTCATCTAACAAACACTATTAGAACTAAGGTCACAGGTAACACCAAACACAGTGGTGGTGGGTGACTTTTACACCCCACTCTCATCAATTGACAGGTCATCCAGGGAAAGAATAAACAGAGAGGCATCTGGACTAAATGAGGTCATAGAAGGAATGGACCTAACAGATATATACAGGACATTTCATCCAAATGCTACAGAATATACATTCTTTTCAGCAGCACATGGAACATTCTCTAAAATAGACTGTATATTAGGACACAAAGCAAATCTTAACGAATACAGGAAAATTGAAATAATTCCTTGCATTCTACCTGACCACAATGGAATCAAGCTACAAATCAATAGCAAGAAAGGCTATAGAGCATACACAAAATCATGGAAATTAAACAACACACTACTAAATGATGAATGGGTCAATGAAGAAATCAACAGGGAAATCAAAAATTTTATAGAGTCAAATGATAATGAGCACACAACATACCAAAATCTCTGAGACAGAATGAAGCAGTCCTAAGAGGGAAATTTATAGCTTTAAGTGCCTATACTAAGAAATTAGAAAGGTTGCAAGTAAATGATGTAATGCTTTACCTTAAGCCCTTGGAAAAAGAAGAACAAGGCAAACTCAAAATAAGCAGATGGGAATAAATAATAAAGATTGGGGCAGAAATTAATGAAACAGAAACTAAAAAACAATCCAAAGAATCAATGAAACAAATAGTTGGTTCTTTGAAAGGATAAACAAGATTGATAAGCCCTTAGCAAATCTGACCAAAAGAAAGAGATGAAAGACACAAATTAATAAAATTAGAGAAGAAAAGTGTAACATCACAACAGATGCCAGAGAAATCCAAAAAAAAAAATCATAGGGACACATGATAAAAGCATATACTCTAAAAGGTATGAAAATCTGAAAGAAGTGGATGATTTCCTAGATTTATATGACTTACCTAAATTAAATCAAAGTGAGATTAATCACTTAAATAGACCTATAACCAGCATGGAAATCCGAACAGTTATCAAAAATCTCCCAACTAAAAGAAGCCCAGGCCCAGATGGATTCACAGCTGAATGTTACCTGACATTCAGGGAAGAGCTAACACCATTGCTTCTTAAACTTTTCCAGGAAATAGAAAAAGAAGGAATTTTACCAAACTCTTTCTATGAAGCCAGCATCACCCTGATACCAAAACCAGGCAAAGATAGAACAAAAAAAGAAATTTACAGACCAATCTCCCTCATGAGCATAGATGCAAAAATTCTCAACAAAATATTGGCAAACAGAATACACGAATATATCAGAAAGATCAGTCACCCACAGCAAGTAGGCTTTATCCCAGAGATGTAGGGATGGTTAAGTATACGCAAATCTATAAATGTAATACATTATATAAATGGGTTGAAGGACAAATATCACATGATCATCTCATTAGATGCAGAGAAAGTGCATAATAGACTTCATTAGACACTTGAAGAAAATAGGCAATAGGCATAATAGAGAAGCAGAAGTCAAACTCCCACATCTGCAAAGCTGCCTATCTAGGAACTTAGAGAGTCCCAACCAGGCAACAAAGACTTAATTATAGCAAGTAAATCATTAGCAACCTTAGTGCCATCAAAATCAAGATGATTGTTCTGTATAGCTAGAATTTCTGAATGTAATTTAACCAAATCTAACAAAATGTTATCATGGTGCCAAATTCCTTCTAAATGCATTTTGACCTTTATCCAGTCTTCATAACTAGCATTGTAAATTTAAGAAGTGATGCAGATCCATTGGTAATCTGCATGACATTCCAATGGAGCTCTAATCTTTATCCCTTGAATTTGCTCTCCTAAATAGGTCACTACATCAAACAAGGCATCTATCTTTTCTTCTAACTTCTTATCTATGGCTACTTGAGTTCCCAAAGCAACAGAAAAGTTCTTAGCTAGATTATTGACAAAGTGTGCAGTATGAACTTCTTGTGTAAGAGCAATAGCAGCAGTAGTAATAGAAGCTAATAATGTAATAAATGCAGCAATTCCAGCAATAATTACACCTATAATTCTCTTTTGTCTACTTAAACTATTTTTAACCTCCTCTAGAATTTGAATACCCTTGTCAGAATACCAAGGCTTTGAAAGATTAACAGGAATCATAACAAATGCAGGTTGTTTGACAATCATTACAGTTTCAGAATCTTGAGAAATACAACTGGACAGACTACAATTATCACAGGTAACTTTAAACATTCCTTCAGACCCATGATACCAAGTAATATTTGTATATCCTAACATCAGGGCATAAGGTGCTGTAACACAGGCCATAACAGTTCCCTTTGGAAGACTATATGAATTATTGCTGGCAGATGTAACCTGATGCCTCCCATAGCAGCAGCAATTTTCCACACGTAAGTTTGCTGATGTCCATTGTCTGACCACCACAATTCTGAGGACAGTCCGGTAACCCAATCATTAACCCATACAGTTTTACTCCCTATAGAACCTGCTGATCCTGACCAATCCTTAATATATCTGGTAGATCCTTGTATGTGCTCTTGTACATGCTTTACAGTGATGTTTCTTTCCTTTAATTCAAAACATCCCACTATGTTGGTCTTAGAAAAGCATAGTGTAATATCTACACCATGCCCTGAATATGAACTCATAATTTCTTGATGTAATTTTATATTTATATTTTTACTAGATGGTGTGCTTAGCAACCGTGTGCTATTGCCAAGAACTATGATTTCTTTTTTTCTCCCAGGTCACCGGATGTAATATAGGAGGGTCAGGAACATAGGTCCAGTAGAGGTCACTGTATGCAAGATGTAGATGATTCCATATTATCAGTATCAGCAGTGTCCTCTTGTTTGATCTTGTGGCCTGCATACTGGACCAAACATTCTGGCAACCATCTGGCTCCATTTTCTTTCTGTGAAAAAATACAAACAGATCCTCGTCCCCATATTATTACAGGGTTGGGTCCACTCCATTTGTTAGTCAATGGATCTTTCCACATTACTTTAGCATAATTAGTCTTGGTTTCTGCATGCCAAAAACTGTCAGCAGCAGAAAACCCTTTTGTGTACAAAAGTAAAAAATGTAAAATAAATAAAGTATGATTTAACCATTTTGTTACTGATCCCTGTGTCATTTTCCCCTTTTTAGTTTTTTGTAATCAGATTTTTAATGTTCCATTTGCTCGTTCAATGATACCTTGCCCTTGGGGGTTATAAAGAATTCTAGTAACATGTTCAATATTAAAAGAAGAACAAAAGTGCTTAAATCCTGCACTTGTATTTCCTGGACCACTATCTGTTTTCAGTTGTTTAGGTACTCCTAAAATATTAAAGAAATGAAGACAATGAGTAATAACATGTTTAGTAGCTTCTCCCATTTGAGCAGAAGCACAAATGAAACCAGAATAAGTGTCACTAGAAACATGTACAAATTTCATTTTTCCAAACTCAGGAACATGAGTTATATCCATTTGCCATAAATGGTCAGGAGTCAAACCTTGAGGATTGACACCATGATGTGGCACAGGTAAAAATGTGAGACATTGTGACAGTTTGTAATAATCTGTCATGCTTGTTCATGTGTAATTTTATATTGAAGATGTAGAGTATTAGCATTAAGATGATGAAGCTTATGAGAATTAATGGCTTCTTCCACAGAAAAAATTCTAGTAGCAACATCTGTAATAGCATTTCCCAGAGCTAAGAGTCTGATTGGCCAGAATGAGCATGAAGGTGTCCTACATAGCAAGGTGCTGAGCGTTGGAGAATCAAAAGTTGACCCTGTGCAAACAAATACTAAACAATAGAAGAAGGACTAATTCTACTACAGATTTCTAAATAAGGAACTGAGTGGGCAATATATTGGCTATCAGTGTAAATATTAACAGATATAGTAGCAGTATGTTGCAATAAGGTTTTAAAGGCTGCCAGTTCTACAAACTGTGCAGATTTATAAGGAGTATTAAAAGTATATGTTTGTCCATTTAATGAATAAGCAGCTCGGCCAGAAGAAGATCCATCTGTAAAGGCCAAAATAACATCCTTGATAGGAGAAAATTGTGTACTGCAAGGAAAAATGACTTGATGTTGCATGAAGAACTGAATTAATTTTTGTTTAGGGTAATGATTATCAATGCTTCCTGCAAAACCTGCCATGGATAATGCTTAAGTATCTGAAAAAGCAAAAAGCCAAGAAACCTGTTTTGAATTATAAGGCTGACAGATAACCTGTGATTCTATACCAAAATATTTAGTAGATTCAGTTCTTCCATCCATCAGTACTTTAGCAACCTCGTCATAATAAGGAGTGACAGTTCTTGGAGAAGATGCAAGATATACCCATAGTATAGGAGCTCCTTGCTGCAACAATCCTGTTGGAGTATATGGGGTAGGAAATACAAATAACCACAACTCTTTACTGTAGTCAATATAAGTGATAACTTGTTCTTCTATAGCCTTTTGTACTGTAATTAAAGCTTTAGAAGCTTCAGGTGTAAGAGAAGAAAAAAAAGAAGGGTTAGAGTCCCCCTGTAGTATGTTAAATAAAGCTTTTTTTAAAAATTTTTATTAGCATTTTCCATGAAATAAAAGTTTTAATTCATGAATAGTAAGTTTTAAATAAAGCCTAATCCAATTAATATCTCCTAACAATTTCTGAAATCATTTAAAGTAGTAAGGTTCTGTATTTTAAGAGTAACTTTCTGTGGTTTAATTTGTTTTGGATATAAATAAAACCCAAGATAAGAAAAAAGGGAATCTTGTTGTACCTTTTCAGGTGCAATTTTTAATTTCCACATAGTGAGCTGTTGTTCCATGTAATAAAAACAAGTCAAAACATCTGTCTTTTCCCTTCCAGATAATAAAATATCATCCATATAATGAATAATATATATTTGAGGAAATTTGCCTCTTGTGGAAGCTAAAGCTTTAGCCACAAATTTCTGACATAAAGTTGGACTTAGCCACACCTTGAGGGAGAACTTTCCATTGATATCTTTTCATAGGCTCCTTAGAATTACTAGAAGGAACACTAAAAGCAAAACAGCCACAATCTCATGGATGTAAAGGTATAGTCAATAATCACTTTAGAAAAGTCAGCTGGAATAGCTATAGGACTAAGGCAGACCAGGTTGCAATGCTCCCATTAAATGCATAGTAACATTATAGCTCTCAAATCTTGTAGTAACTGCCATTTTCCCGATTTCTTTTTAATGGCAAAAATTGGAGTATTCCAGGGTGAAGATGATTCCTCTATATGCCCTGCATCTAATTGCTCTTGAACTAACGTTTGAGCAGCTATCAGTTTTTCCCGTGTCAAAGGCCACTTGAAAAGGAAATCCTTGTAACACTGCAGCCATGGTTATCCTTGGCATATAGCTAGGGCCAATATCAGCATGTAATCTAATATATCCTTGTAGATCAACTTTCTTTCTATAAGGCCATATAGCTGCTTTGCAAGCACTATTTGCATTTTCATAAGCAAGCTGTTTTACAATGTCCATACTAGCGCCAGCATCTCCAAATACTCTCCCTGCCATTTTTATCAATCTATCTACAAAATCAGCTTAATTCTCATCAGGACCTCGTATAATCTTAGTTAAATTCTCCCCCGCAGCTTCTCCTTTTGAAGGAAGATTAAACCACGCTTTGCAGCTGCTGCGGCTATTTGTTGATAAACAACAGGGGGATATACAATTTTTTTTTTCATTTACAACTGTGATTTTAATTTAGACATGTTATGCATGGCCAGAAACAACAACAGCCATTTCCTTTTGACAAGCATTATTACTTATAAATCATGGCAACATCATGGCTGCAATCATTTAAATGGCTAGCAGATACTGGTATCAAAATCCTCTCTGCATTTTACTTCCCATTCCCAGCATAATCTCCTTCCCCTGTAAGCATATCAACATTCCAATTACCATTCCCTGCCTGTTGATTCAACATTGCAGTCTTTTTGCATAAGTCATAGAATTCTACTTTCCAAATTAAATATTCTCCTCCTGATAAACAAGCTTTACCTATAGATTGCCAATCATCTGCTGTTAGAATTTTCCCTGCCAACGCTTCTATAACTGACATAGTATATGGTGACATAGGTCCATACTGGACACAAGCTGTTTTTAATTCTTTTATGTCTTTAAAATTAAAGGAAGCATATTGCCTCATCATTTGATCACCCTATTGGAATTCAGTTACTGGATAAGCCAATAGGAAAGCTCATGCTTCCTCATCACCTTCTTCCATGGCTTTCTGTATCACACTTTCTAAGGGGCAGAAATTAAAAACAGGCTGAGTAGGATGCAGTGAAGATATCTGGACAATTTCAGAAGGCTTCTTAATAATGCTATCTAGCTCATCTTTTAACTTTCTTTTTTCTTTCTCTAGGTTTACTCTCTCCTTTAAAGCTGCTACCTCATTTTTTAAACTTCTGCTACATATACTTGTGTGGGGGCATGGGGGAAGAGGGACGCTGTGGGTCCCAATCTGCATGATAATTAGTGGCCTCTTTCTCTAATTCTGCCGCTTTTTCTAATTCCTCCTCTTCTTCATCATGATTTTCCTTAGAAATTTGTAAAGATTGCAATGTTTTATTCAATTATTTATGAGTTACAGGTGTCCCTTTTCCACGACTTTGATTTCTAATTTCTTCAATAACATCTAGAGTGTGATCTAACATTTGCTTCACTAAACTATCTTTTGTACCTGAATCCAAGGCATCCTTTATCAAGAACCATAGGAAAAAGCACTTTCCAGAACATTACTAGGACCATGAGTTTGTAAAAAGACATTTAATTCTTTCCCTACTTTATCCCAAACATCTGTATCAAAATTTCCATGCTCTATAAACCAAGGGCTCATTTTATTAACAAAATCAAAAAATTTGCTTAAAGAACTTTATGTAATCCCAATTCCTTGTGTTTTAAAAATATCTTTTACTACAGCAATTAGCTCATTTTTACTCTTTGCTTGTCCCATAATTGCACCAACTTACCTTATTCCAGAAGACTGAGCAGGCAACTACAGTCGTCTTCTAAATTTCACTTTCTTCTGCGGATCCCAGGTTGATGTTGGCGATCCTCACTGAAGCCCATTGTATTCAAGTCCATATTCTGGGCACCACGATGTGCCAGCCTGTAGCACAAAGGTCGAAATGGGCCTCAAAGGAGGGAGTGGGTATGAATCTGGGACAAGAACACAAGGAATAGAGCCAAGACAAGTTCTGATCAAGGCTCAGGTTTATTCAGGCAGACACAAGCTTATATACAGAAGATAAAACTTTCTCAAGAATCCCTACCTGCCTAAAGTCAGCTTCAACAGGATCATATGTTAATGCCTCTGTATCTGATGCCCACTCCACCTAGGCTGTATATAAACAATGCCTTAGTATCAGGCACCTTATCAATAAGGCCTTTGTATTAAGAGATTAGAGAACACCCTTAGCTCCCAAGGTCAAAGAGCAGCTATAGCTCTTGACAAAAAACCACAGATTAACCACAGGGACCTCATGAAATTACAAAGATTTTGTACAGCAAAGGACACTGTGAATAAAGCAAAGAGGCAACCTACAGAATGGGACAAAGATCTTAGCCAGCTATATATCTGATAGAGAATTAATATCTAGGATATACAAATAACTCAAAAAGTTAAAGACTAAAAAATCAAACAAGCCAATTAAAAAATGGGCTATGAAGCTAAATAGATATCTCTCCAAGCAAGAAATAGAGATGGCATATAAGCATCCAAAAAAATGTTCTAAGTCCCTAGTCATCAGGGAAATACTGATTAAAACTACATTGAGATTCCACCTCACTACTGTCAGATTGGCTACCATCATGAAAACAAATGATCATAAATGCTGGCGGGGATGTGGAAAAAGAGGAACCCTTCTATACTGTTGGTGGGAATGCAATCTGGTCCAGCCATTGTGGAAAGCAGTGTGGAGGTTCCTAAAACAGCTAAAAATTGATCTACCATATGACCCAGCTCTAGCACTCCTAGGCATATATCCTAAGGACACATCTCATTTCCTTAGAAGTATGTGCTCAACCATGTTTATTGCTGCTCAATTTATAATAGCTGAAAAATGGGGCCAGCGTAGATGTCCCTCAACTGATGAGTGGATAATGAAGATATGGCACATTTATACAATGAAGTTCTACTCAGTGGTAAAGAAAAATGAAGTTATGAAATTTGCAGAAAAATGGATGGATCTGGGAAAGATTATACTAAGTGAGGTAACCCGGGCCCAGAAAGCCAAGTGCAGCATATTCTCTCTCATATGTGCATCCTAGCTACAGATGATTGGGCTTCTGTATGAGAAGGAAAAAACTTAGTAGCAGAGACCAGTAAACTAAAAATGAGATACAAAGGGAAGAGAAAGGAAGGGAAGAGGGTACTTAATAGCTTGGTATTGTATATATGTAAATAGAAGAATAGATTAATGAAGGTGAAAAGGCCCAAAGTAAAATCAGGGGAAGAGATTGAGTAAAGGAAAGGTGGAGGGAGGGCTAATCAAAATCTAAGGGGATGCAAATAAAGCATATGGAATCCTTCAGTTTCAGACAATGGAACACTCAGAAGCCATACGTCATTAGAAAATTTTCAGTGCCAGGGATGGGATACCTCCAGTGAGTTGTTGGCCAGGGAGGTTCCTGATGCCCCCAAGCATTGCTGAGGCCCTTGGTTTCCCAGCAGGAATCCATGGTAAGACCCTATTGCTGAAGACTCCATATACTTGGGCTGCAAGGCCACTGAGAAATCCTGCTGAACTGAGCTGATAACCTCCTCCATGTAGACCAGCTGAGAGAAAGCTGGAAGAAGTCATTCTACATGCAGTTCAATGGGAGAAAGAGATACCACCAGTGAAGATACTCAACAGTGGATACTGCAAGCCTTATAATTGGCCAGCCAGGCCAAATGAGCCAACAGGTGCAATAGTGGCACATCTGTCATGGTAGAAACCAACTGCCTTCCAGTTGGACTAGAGGCCAGCTCCAAGGGAGGGAATACATCACTGATACTTGAAACTTAAAACAGGGTTAGTCATGAGCCCTAGGGGTGTAACATCTGCTGACGTCTGGATAAGTGTATATACTATGCTTATCAAACAGCCCAGTAAGCACTTCTCTTAATATTCATACCCTTATATTAATGCTACTTTCACTTTAGGTAGAGAATCTTCTCTTTTCAGATGGCAGTGACCTTGGGATGACTCAGAAGGTATCATGGTTCTGGAAAGAAGTGACTAGAGTACTGAGAAACATCTCGATCACACCTTCCAAGTCTCAGGGTCTAATGCAGAAGAGGTGGTGGAAAGAAGGTAAGAGCCAAAGGAAGGGTAAGACTCCTTACAACATGCTCCCTCCAGACATAAAATGCCCTCGATATCCATGACCTCATAGTGCCTGACACTACCTATGGAAGACCATCATAACAGGAGGGAAAGATCATGACATCAAAATAAAAAACAGACTTATTGAGATGGGGAGGGGATATGATGTAGAATGGAATTTCAAAGGGAGAAGGGGGGGCGGGTATTACCATTGGATATTTTTTATGATCATGGAAAATGTTTTAAAAATTGAGAAAAAAATAAAATAAGATTTAAAAAATCATAATAAAAGTACCCTCAGGGCTGTAGAGACTTTTTAGTGGTTAAGGCACTTGCCTGAAAAATAAAAGGATCCCAGTTTGACTCTCCTGGACCCCACATAAGGCAGATGCACAAGGTGGTGCATGCATCTGGAGTTCGTTTGCAGTGGCTCAAGGCTCTGGCTTGCCCATTCTCTCTTCCTGTCTCTGCCTCTTTCTCTCAAATAAATAAGTAAAATATGTTTTTTGAAAAAGAACTCTCCCTTCAAGTGACAAATCACTTTCAAAATATGTTTTCTTCAATATTCATTGAATACTTTAGGTATTCATTAATGAATACTTTAGGTATTCAGTAATATCTCCTACCAAGAAATCTTAAAACATATATTGAGAAGTAATCTGCATAGAGGTCATAGTTAAAACCTGTAAAAAATGAGTAAACAAACTGACACAGGTAAATGCAGGAGATATGATGCTTGACAAGATGGGGAAAACACAGACAGATGAGAACCTCAGACAGGCTGGAGACTGAAATAGCACTATGGTGAATGCAAGGTGTGAATTTCAAGAGGAAAAAAAATACTGTCAAATGCTATACAAAGAACAAAGAGAATCGCTAGAATTATTCAGTTGAATTGGAAAGAATTCTAAATTGAAAACCCATTTTTTAAAAAAAAAGAAAATTTTATACATGGCAATTTTATGCTATTTTTTCAATCACTTTACAAAAAAAGGAATAGACAGTATAAATAAAAGTTGGATGAGAAGCAGAAAGGCTTACAGAGAAGCTGATCAATTTGGAGGCAGAGGGCAATTTGAATAGGCAGATTTTGGTACTCATGTTTAAAGACTGCAAGTGATTATAATTCCTGAAGAGGTTTACAATTTGGACTTTACAAAATGGCCCCAATATCCCCAGGCAATAAATCTTGGAAACAACCCAGATAGGAAATGGAATAAGCATATGTTTGTCACTCCTGTTCTGTGTAGGCCTGTCTGTCTGGGACTATGCTCAACAGCTCCCAATTCACAACCCTGAGCAATCAGTCATTTATCTAGATTTACTGCCCCTGCCAAGGCTGTACAGACTGACAGATCCCCCTAGTTTCCAGCCTAATCTCCCCTTTCTGTAAAGAGAGTTCATCTCCATGACAGGCATATACCTTTATCTTCATCAAACTGGAATCAGAGGAAATCTAATGGAGAAAGTCCTTTACCTCAGAAATATATCTACCACCTTTGGATCCTATGAAGTCCCTAAAATGTAAAAAAGTTTTAAAGAAGAGTTGAAGGAATCTTCTATCCTACTCCACCTCCACACTAGCCACAATACTGATACAGTAACACTTTTGTATGAATATTTTTAGTGTCTTGCCTATCATCATTATGCCCATCCTATATGCTTATTCCACTCCAAAGTACTTGTCATAGAACATGGACACTCACAAGATTGAGTATTTTATCTAGGGAACTTAGCCTGTGAATGCCAAACTCCATGAGCCCATGTTCTTATTATTGAACAAAGATATCTTCAAAGGAATCATGTAATATTGCTCTCATTTAAGCTCTGTTATTTTTTGATTAAAATATTTATTTATATTTTGGGGGTACAGCATGCTGTTTTTATATAATAGGCATTAGGAAATTATTAAATCAAGGTAACTAGAATATCATACATTCACCACTTCTTTGTGATAATAAGATTCAGATACATGCCTTCCAATTATTTTGAAATATAAGCATTTTAACTATCATAACTATTGTACAAAAAAAAAAATCACCAAAAAGAACTAGCCACTTGTAGCTTTATATCTTATGTTGTTTGACAAATGTCCTTATTCAATTTCTGAAGAAAAAGCAGTCTTTGCATAGAATAATTAATTGTGGGACATTTTACTGAAGAAATGAATCTTCTTATCATGTCTTAGCTATTTTTGCTAGGCATTCCATTTTTGCTTACAAGCTAGACACATTTCTTACTCATTAACAATTGTAAAAGGTTTTATAAGATGTGGTGTTTAGTATTAAGTGATGTTTCTACCTGCATAAATAGAAACAGTAAAATTTAAATTGCCTTTTAAATATTTTATTTATTGATTGATTTGATAGAGAGAGAGAGAGAGAGAGATGTGGAAAAAGAGGTAGATATACAGAAAGAATGGGCACACAAGGGTCTCTAGCTGCTGCAAAGGAGCTTCAGATGTATGTGCCACTTTGTGCATCTGGCTTACATGGGTCCTAAGGAATATAATCTGGGTCCTTTGGCTTTGCAGGCAGGCTCCTTAACTGCTAAGTCATCTTTCCAGCCCTGAACTTGCCCTTTCATTACAAAGCATGCACTGCATGCATTTGCTTCTATGCTGGAATGACTTTACTCGAGGGAGTTCACTTTCAGTGCTGGCATACCTGCTTCTTTTACACCAGAGTTATAGTAACTGTAAAGCTCTCTACCTAACCTAGACACCAGTATAATTAAATACCAGAAGTCGAACTAGAATTTGATGAGAAACATTTTAATACTCTATGCTGCTTAAAATTTCAATTAATATAGCCAAATTCTGCAAATGTCTTAACTTTAAAAATAAAGTTTATAGGGGGCTGGAGAGATGGTTTAGTGGTTAAGCACTTGCCTGTGAAGCCTAAGGACACCGGTTTAAGGCTCTATTCCCAAGGACCCATGTAAGCCAGATGCACAAGTTGGCACATGCATCAGGAGTTCGTTTGCAGTGGGTGGAGGCCCTGGCATGCCCATTCTCTTTCCCTCTCTATTTCTTTCTCTCTCACGCGCGTGCGCTATTAAATAAATAAATAAATAAAAATAAACAAAAACAAAAAATAAAGTTTATCATGAAATTGAATTCACAAGATAAAGTGTGAAATTAGAAAAGAAAAGAAGCCCTTGTACACCATCTGATTAGCATTTGCATTGCCATTCTGTCTGAATGTTTAGATTTTTCTTCTATAAAACTTAAAAACTTCTATTTTATGTCTATTTTAAATTCTCTAAATCATGACAGAGCAACAAACATTCCCTCATTGGTTCACTCCATGCCCTTTTTAACAATGAGAATCAGAGGGCCTGCTCTGACTGAAAATACTCATACTAATTATGTCATATTGCTCCCAGTTCTTTCTAATTCTTCTAGAGACTCAGCTTCCTTGATTGTCTGCACATTATTCTCCTGAGACCTGTTTTCCAGTGCCCACTTGTCCCTGTTGGCATCAACTTTCATGAAAGACTCCTAAGAATTTTAAGCAGATAACTAACAAAATTTCTCTAAGTAATTTCAAGGGGCTGCACTGTTCCAATTTCCCAAAGATAAGTACACAAAAACAAGGGAATCTGTCTACCTAATGCACAATTTGGCATATGTTCAAAGTTTTGTGCACTGTCTCACTACATAACCATATATCATGGTTCATATATTATTATAAGACAAGTCACCCACTTTAAGAATTAAGAGCTTAGAAAAGGTCTTCTAAATTTATGAGTATTTCCCCATGCAGTGACTACAAAGTCCCTTTCTATCAAGACTTCAGTACTGTTCAAAATGTACACCTCTCTAGCCTTAATATAATATCCAAATACTTTGTTACTTTTTAATCTGTATCTACATGTTCCTTTTTGCTTATAAAAATAGCCAATTATATATATGACTCTTTATTCTTCACATACCAAGATCCAAATATCAGGCCTTTCTGTATAATCTTTCCCATCCTTAGGTCTTGAAACTGTTTCACACACTTTCACCAAAATTTATCATCTAGTTAACTCCTCCTCATATTTCAAATTCATATTCAAAGTCACTTTCTTAAGTAGCATTCATAACATCCCAGCTAATGCTACTGTCTCATATATCTTAGCAGAAATGTAAGTAATTATTTCTCTTGTGACTACTAAAAGGAATTAACCAGTGCATTCCAGTGTCATTGTAAATTGAAGTATTTATTTCACTTTCAGCTTTATCTTACAAATAAATTAACTATTCGTTTATAAATGAATTTTTGTAAAGTGAAGAATAATGAATTATATCAACAATAAAGATTAAATTTAGCAAACAGTGCACATTAAATAAATTAAAAGCTAACACCATAAGGTGTGAATTGAAATAAATAACCAGGTAAATGTCTAAAACCCATGTACAGCATTTAAAATATTGTCATTGTTAAAAGAATGGTAATTTTATGAAATTATAATCTTACAGTTCATTTGATGATACAGATTTAAACAAAAATTCTGTCAACTTCCTTCCTTCCTTCTAAAGTGACCAAATACTTGTACCATGTGTCAGATGATGAGAAACGATCAGTGGTTTTAAGGATTAATGAAACAGTTTTAAAATAAGCATTTTCCCATAAAAACCTGTTTTGGGTCAGTAAGCTATATTTCATCATCTCAGGTTTTGTCATGGTTTACAGACATTAGTATATTTGTCACTTGTTCTATCAGGGCATTAATGCATGGATACATTCAATCATTATCTCCAGGAGGGCAGATCAATGTAGCACAGAATCCTACTGTGTAAGGATGGATTTGTTTGTAAATGGACAGAACTCCATAAAGACTATTTCACTGTAAAATTAGCCAAGAAACATTGGTAGTTAAGATTCAAAATAGAGCAAAGTAAGTGAAATATTTCTTCTTGATCCTAATTTCATAGGCTATAAATCAAAAAAATACTTGAGATAAGTCTTATCCAATAGGAAGTTAGCAGTTTTCAAGGTATTTGTACCCATTTTGCAAATATATGTGTATGTATGTGTATATGTATATATATATATATATATATATATATATATATATATATATATATATATATATATATACATATACACATACATACATATATATACATATATATATATATATGTATGTATTTGGATGATTACTATCTATTTTCTGGGGACACAAAAATAAAATGATTCCTATCTACAAAGATTTCATTACATATATATGTGTGTATACACACACACACACACACACACACACACACACATATATATATCCTCCGAAACATGGATTTTTTTTATCTACAGTGATACAAGGTGAATAACATATATAAGGTATCCTACCACAGGAATGTGCACATAAATGAACTTGTAATTATGATTACACTTTTTTTTTAATTTTTTATTTATTTATTTGAGAGCGACAGACACAGAGAGAAAGACAGATAGAGGGAGAGAGAGAGAGAATGGGCGCGCCAGGGCTTCTAGCCACTGCAAATGAACTCCAGACGCGTGCGCCCCCTTGTGCATCTGGCTAACATGGGACCTGGGGAACCGAGCCTCGAACCAGGGTCCTTAGGCTTCACAGGCAAGCGCTTAACCGCTAAACCATCTCTCCAGCCCATGATTACACTTTTTAAAACATATTTTATTTATTTATTTATGAGAGAGGGAGGGAGGAGGGAGAGAATGGGAACACCAGGGCCTCTAGCCACTGCAAATGAACTCCAGACATATGAACCACCATGTGCATCTGGCATAAACAAGTACTGAGGAATCTAACCTGGTTCCTTAGGCTTAGTAGGCAAGTGCCTTAACTGCTAAGCCAACTCTCCAACCCTCATGAGTTGTCCTTTAAGAGTTAATGTGAAATTGCAAATATCTGAAGTTAATAGAGGGATAATCATTTTTGTATGTATGTGTGTAATAAGCATGCATGTGTGGTCAAATGTGTGTGGGTATACATGGTATGTAGGTTGCTCATGCACATATGTATGCATATTTATGGATGTCAAGTGTCTTTGTCAGTCACTCTCAATCTTATTTTTTGAACTTATTTAGCTGGACTAAGCTAGAGAACTAGCCACTGCTGTTCCATGCATGGACTCAGGCCAGCAGGCTAAGAATCCTCCCTTCCTAGGCTCTCCCACCAAATGGGACCTCCATGCCCCATCATGTGTCACCTGACCCACAGCAGTCTTTTATTCCCGCTCTGACCTGTCACAGGACCCAACTGTCCCATTCACCCCCAGATATAGGGGCCCATGGGACACACTGTCCCATTCCTCCAACATTAAGCATCATGGAACCACAAGACGTTCCCATGTTCCACTCTCTGCAGCTCAGCCATAACACCAGTCTGCTTTGTCCTATTTCCCTCACCCTTTGACCCCTCAGGCTACCAGACCATGCAGTACCACACCCTAAATCATGGAACAAAAAGCCCTATCATTATGTCCTCAGGCCCCCTCCAGAGCCTCATGGGTTCCTTCCCTCTGAAAAGGTAGGCCCCATTGCCATCAGAAACTTAGTGGAAGCAAACATAAAAGGGAATAATCACTGCAGATACTTCAAGGGTAGACTACAGCTTCCTCCTAAATTAAACAAGACTCCTACACTGTGATAGTCAGTCCACAGCCTAAAAGGAATAACATGAAAAATCAAATCAAGTAAATCCAACAAGATTTTCCAGTCCCACAATGAATATCTCTAAATCATAGAAGAGACAATAGGGTCAGAACCCCCAAATGGAGATACAAGCCATCCACAAAATAGCAGAACTTACAGAAAAGCAAGAAAGGGCCAATAATTATATGAATGCTATCCTCATTAGATTAGACCTAATAGAAAAGAACCAGGAAAGCTTCCAAAGACTGTAATATGATCTCAAGGGGAGAAAAAAAAGAGAGAACCTCAATAATCAGCTGACTAAGCTCAATGAAGACAGGAATAAAGGCAAAGATAAATACCAAGAATTATTAAAAAAAAATCAGAAAGTGATGTGAAAAGGGAAGTTGACGGAGGGATGGAAACTATACATCAAAAAAAAGAAAAAAAAAAAGCAGAAAAAAATACAAACCAAATCCAATAAGCCCAAAACTCTATAGAAGCTCTCAAAAAAAAAAGTCAGCTATGTGGAGAATAGAAATGCAAAACTGGAAGACAAAACAGAAGAAACAGTTTGTGAGTCCAAAAGTTTCAAAAGATTCAAAATTTTTCATGAACATAACATGAGAAAACTGTGAGATACCCTTAAATGTCCCAACATTTGGGTCATGGGAATACCAGGAGGGGAAGAAATTCAGACCAAAGGCACAGAGAACTTATTCAACAAAATCACTGAAGATATTTTTTTCCCATGCTCTCAAAACAAAGTTCCATCAAGTTACAAGAATCTCACAAAATTCCAAACAGACTGGACAAAAGGAGAAATTCTCCAAGATCTAATATCATTAAGACTAAACATCATCACCAAAGAGAAGGTACTAAAAACAGCTACAGAGAAACAACATATTACATATAAAGGTAACCTCATCAGAATGACTTTAGATTTCTCAATGGAAACCCTGAAAGCCAGAAGGGCCTGGAATGGAACACTGCAAAATCTAAGAACCTATTGCTACCCAGCAAAACCATACCTCATAATAGATGGTGAAAGAAAAATTTCCACAATAAAACTCATCTTTACAACTATATGAACACAAAGCCAAACCTATCCAGAGTACTTCAGGGAATACTCCAAATAGAAAACCAACCTCAAGTGTCTACAAGAAGCAGATCACCATAACCAAACCCAGAGAAGGCACAAAAAATTACAACATCCAAGAAAACACCAAACCACATAAAATACCACAATATGGCAGGGATTAAATGAAACCTCACAGTTATTACCCTAAACATTTGTGGACTTAATTCATCCATCAAGAGACATAAGATAACAAGGTGGATCAGAAAATTAGACCCCTTAAGCTGCTGTCTTAAAGAAGCCCACATCAACACTAAAGACAGACACCTCTTCAGGATGAAAGGGTGGAAAAAGATATTCCAAGCAAATATAAATAAGAAATAAGCAGGCATAGCTATACTAATATCAGACAAAATAGACTTCAAACCAAAAGTAAGCAAAAAGGACAAAGAAGGCTACTTCTTACTTACCAAGGGAATGATCCAACAAGAGGATATCACAATCATCAATCTTTATGCATCAAGCAAAGGTGCACCACAATTCATTAAACAAAACCTACTCACCACCAAACAGAAATAACCCCCAACACCATCACAGTTGAGGACTTTAATACTCCACTCTAAGCAATAGATAGAACATCCAAACAGAAAATTAACAGGTAAGTTAAAAAGCTCAACAAAACCATACGTCAGTTAGACCTAATGGACATCTACAGAACATTCTAGCTAAAATGCACAGACTACACATACTTTTCAGCAGCACATGGAACTTTCTCTAAAATCGATCATATACTGGGTCATAAAGCCTGTGTCCATAGATTTAGGAAGATTGACATAATTTCCAGCATGATTTCAGATCACATTGCTATATTGCTAGAAATTAACAATAAAAGATGCATCAGAAATCCCATCAGCTCCTGGAAACTGAACAACACACTTTTAAACTAACCTTAATCTTATCCTGTTTTCTTTTCTCTTTCTCCCTCTCTCTCTCTCCCTCTTCTCTCTTTTCTCTCTATCTTTTTTATATTACTTGTATTTTTCTTCCTTCTTTTCCTTGGATCTGGCCTGTAACTACCATTACCTGCATGTGGTTAACATTCCTATGAGCTGTTGATCAGAGAGACCTACAAGGTTTCCCAAAAGATTTCTGTCAGAGTACTTGAAAACCCATTAAACCTTAGTGGTAAGACCCCACTGCTGAAGACATTATATGCTGTTGGTGCAGAACATGGAGTGACCTGGCTGGAATCTGGAAGAGAGTCAGTCCCCAGACAGCTCATCTAGTGCCAGAAGGTGCTACAAGAGAAACTGGGGGAAAATGACCAACATCTGTCCAAGCAACTCATGGTCCAAGCTAATCAGAAGCAAACAACCTGATGGAATGCTCACCCAAGTACAAAGTGGCACACAGGCATTGTGAGTAACCAACTGCTCTTGATTTGGTTAATTGATCTGCTCAGTGGAATGGAACCCATGGCTGAGTCTGGGAAACAAGTCAGAAAAAATATCTAAAAATGAGCCCACTCTCCATTATCAAGCTCTCACCAATTGTGGGCTACAAGAGGACCTCCACCTATTAAATTCTCTCTAAAATAAAAATGGCTACCTTGGGCTGGAGAGATGGCTTAATGGTTAAGCATTTGCCTGTGAAGCCTAAGGACCCTGGTTCAAAGCTTGATTCTCCAGGACCCACATTAGCCAGATGCACAAGGGGGAGCACACGTCTGGAGTTCATTTGTAGTGGCTGGAAGCCCTGGTGTGCCCATTCTCTCCTTCTGTCTCTCTCTGTGTGTCTCTCTCTATGTCTCTCTCTGCCTCTTTCTCTCTCTGTCACTCTCAAATAAATAAATAAAAATGAACAAAAAACATTAAAAAAAATAATGGCTCTATCCAATCTTTCTGGTGCTGATTTCACTCTCCATTGGAGAATTTACTTCTCTTTTTCAGGTGGACACAGATCCTGAGGAGAGAATCAGCCCATCACATCTCAAGAAGACCCCAACTGGAACCAAGAATATTGAGGAAATGAGAAAGAGTGCTGCTTTCTTGACGAATCTTTTACCAGCACAAAGGTGAAGGAGATAGACACAAAGAACACTAAACTCCTACAAAACCAGATATCCAGAGACACAGAGGTTCCCAAGACTTCATCACTAAAGTAGACCTAAAACTAACCTGCCATGGCTCAGGGAAATTTATGGAAGAGGAGGTGGAAAGATTGTTAGAGCCACATGTTGGGACATTATGCACAGAGACATTGCCTCTTATCCATAACTGATGGCTCACCCCACAATGCATGACTCACATTCCCCAATGAGGAAGGTCCCTGCAGAGGGCAGAGCACAAGTAGGAGGCTAACAATGGTCCCAACATGGTTGTATATACATTGAGTACAT
The DNA here is from genome assembly GCF_020740685.1 of Jaculus jaculus. Classification (NCBI taxonomy): domain Eukaryota; kingdom Metazoa; phylum Chordata; class Mammalia; order Rodentia; family Dipodidae; genus Jaculus; species Jaculus jaculus. The sequence goes on along the minus strand of NC_059108.1, from coordinate 99,761,814 downwards.
AACTAATAAAAAAGTGCAAACATATTATAAAACATAGGCATTATTTTCCTATTGCTTCTATAGAAAATTGATAAAGAGTAGTTTGAACCAAATCAACTATAATGCCTTAAATTCTGAAGTCTAAAAATCTTAAATGGGGACATCTGGGTAAGATGGTGGCTTAGGAGCCACACCAAACCAGCCTAGGGAGGGATGTAAGATAAACCCCAGCAAAATACACTCGTCCTCTGAAAAGTGAAGAAGTATAGGTTATTCTTAGACACAGCAGAGAAGCCAGAGAGACCAAGACACACCAGAAAGGAGGAAAATGGCCAGAGACCCACTGAGGTGATCACAGCCCACAATTGGTGTGCACCCATCTGGGGCAGTCCCACCAAGCATGCCAGGCAGCAGGAGCACCAGCAGCAGAAGCAACAGAGACAAAGCAACAGATTTTTCAACTCCATCAGCCTTCTTGCAAAGTTAAAAAATCTGAAGGGAAGACAGCTGAGATCAACTAAAGAACTACTGAAAGTGCGAGCAACTCCAGAAGTCTGAACTCTTCCATCCCCCACCCTTAGAACCACGAACATCCAGCATTCAGTCTCCAGTGGTAGCACAGTGAGCAGAGCTGATCAGAGGTACAGCTGCACAGTACAACACGGAGGGATTGAGGCAGGCACTCAGCATTGGTGAGATTGGAAACCATCCCAAAAGGTAATGAGGCTGACTGACAAAAAAAAAAAAAAAAAAAAAATATATATATATATATATATATATATATATATATATATATATATATATATATATACACACACACACACACACACACAGGTACACAGTCCTGAAAGAACTAATCTTTCTTTCTTTGTCAGGGCAGGGGAAGGGGTATACATTCTTGGTTGGCTTTACCATTCACAAATAACCTGTATTTGGAGATTGAATTTTATTTTTTCTGGTGCTTTTATATATACATATGAAATATGTATACATATTTATTTATACATTATATGTATACATACATATTCATATACATATGATATATATATATATATATATCTTTGTTTTTTGCTTCTGTCATTATTGGGGGCAGGGTCTGATGCAGATCCAGGTTGACTTGGAACCCAGTTCAGAACAGAAGTCTCTACCTCCTAGCTGACAAGATTAAGGATATAAAACAACACACACCCTTAGGGATTTGGCTTTATATGACTATCTGTTTTAATCCCTACAATTGCATATATTATGCTGGTTTTTATTGATTGTGTATGTTATTCAGTTGAAGTTTAGAATTTGCCAGTAAATTATTGCACCCAGTCCACCAGAATACTTGCTTAGCAAGCAAACTCAACACCTAGGATTACTCTGTGGATTGACTAGTGGACAAGAGCTACACCTGGCACACTGAACTCATATCCTGAGGGTATACATAGGTTGGTTGCCATGTCTTGGAACATTGCAGATAACTATAAAACCCAAGCATCAAATCAATTCAGAATGCAAAAGCCACTACAATATAATACAAGAAACTCAAAGAATCAAGACAATACAGTCCCACCAAAAACTATAAATCCATCAGAAGTGATCACCAATGAGACTGTTTTAGATAATATGCCTGAGAAAGATTTCAAGAAAATGATGGTATCTATGCTCAAAAAAATAAGAGAAGAAATGAAGGGAATCAAAGAAGAAAAAAAGGAATTGAAGAAGAAAACAAACTTCTAAAACAGGAAACCAGATTAATTAAATAAAGAGGTCATTACAAGATATGAGTAAGAACATAGAAATACTGAAGAAAAAACAGGCTGAAATCCTGGCTCTGAAGAATATAGTCAATGAAATACAAAACTCTGTGGAAAGTCTCACCAGTAAAATGGATGAAGGAAAAAAGAGAGTATCTAAGCTAGAAGACCAGATGGCAGATCTAATAGAAACCAACAAAGAGTAAGACAAGCTAATAGCAAGGTATGAGGGGGAATTTCAAGATACCCAGGGCACTATGAAAAGATCGAACATAAGAATTCAGGGTATAACAGAAGGAGAAAAATTTGAATCTAGAGGTTTCTCAACAAAATCAAAGAAAAAAATTTTCCTCAAATTGGGAAATAAATGTCAATGCAGATAAAAGAACCTTTTAGAACACCAAACAGACAAAATCTGGAAAGAACCTCTCCTCACCATGTGATAATTAAACTACTAAACACAGAAACCAAAGAAAATATATTGAAAGTAGTTAGAGAGAAGAAGCAAGTCACCTATAAAGTCAAGTCCATAAGAATAACTGCAGATTACTCAACACAAACTTTAAAAGCCAGAAAGGCTTGGAATGATATATTCCAAGTCCTGAAAGATAACAACTGTCAGTCAAGATTAATTTATTCTGCAAGGCTATCTATCCAAATTGATGAAGAAATAAGGACATTCCACAACAAAAACAGGCTAAAGGAATTTATGATAATTAAACCAGCTCTACCGAAAATACTTGAAGAAATTCTTAATGCCAAACAGAAAGCTAAACACACAGGAGGAAATAGGAAAAAATAAACCACACTCAAATAACAGTTAAAACCAATGAGTAAAGGGAAAACAGGAAACACTACAAAATAAGAAAAATGGCAAGAATAAATGCACACCTTTCAATAATAACTCTTAATATCAATGGCCTCAATGCATCATCCAAAAGACATAGGCTTGCAGACTGGATTAAAAGGCAGGATCCTGCCATTTGTTGCCTCTAGGAAACTCATCTCTCAATAAAAGACAAATACCACCTTAAGGTGAAGGGATGGAAAATGATATTTCAAGCAAATGGGCCTAGGAAACAAGCAGCGGTGCTATCCTAATATCTAACAGGATATATTTCAAACCAACATTAGTGAAGAAAGATAAAGAAGGTCATTTTATACTGATTAGAGGAACAGTCTAGCATAAACATATATGCATCTAACATGAGGGCTCTCAGTTTCATCAAACACTATTAGACTTAAGGTCACAGATAATATCAAATGCAATTGTAGTGGGAGACTTCAATACCCCACTCTCATCAATTGGCAGGTCATCCTGGTAAAAATAAATAAACAGAGAGACATCTGAATTAAATGATGTCATGGGAAAAAATGGACCTAACAGATATCTACAGAACATTCCATGCAAATGCTGTAGAATATACATTTTTCTCAGCAGTGCATGGAACATTCTCTAAAATAGACCATATATTAGGACACAAAGCAAATCTCCACGGAAAACTGAAATAATCCCTTGTACTCTATCTGACCAAAATGGGGTTAAACTGCAAATCAGCAAGAAGAAAACCAACTGAGCATACAGAAATTCATGGAGAATAAACATATACTATTGAATGATCAGCAGGTAATTAAAGAAGTCAAAAATGAAATCAATAAATTCATAGAATCAAATGATGATAATACAACATACTAAAACCTTTGGGACACAATGAAGGCAGTCCTAAAAGGGAAATTTATGGCTCTGAGTGCCTACATTAAGAAATTAGAGCTGGGCGTGGTGGCGCATGCCTTTAATCCCAGCACTCGGGAGGCAGAGGTAGGAGGATTTCCATGAGTTCAAGGCCACCCTGAGATGATAGAGTTAATTCCAGGCCAGCCTGGACCAGAGTGGGACCCTACCTCAAAAAAAAAAAAAAAAAAAGAAGAAAAGAAAAAGAAAAACAAGGCAAACCAAAAAGCCATAGATGAGAAAAAATCATAAAGATTAGGACAGAAATTAATGAAATAGAAACCACAAGAACAATCCAAAGAATCAATGAAACAAAGAGTTGGTTCTTTGAAAGGATAGACAAGATGGATAAACCCTTAGCAAATTTGACCAGAAGAAAGAAGAGACAAAATTAATAAAATTAGAGATGGAAAATGCACCATTACAACAGATACCAAGGAAATTCAGACAACTATAAAGACATACTTTAAGATTATACATATATATATATTCCTCTAAGTTTGAAAATCTGAAAGAAAGAGATGATTTCCTTGATTCATATGACCTGCCAAATTCAATCAAGATGAGATAAACCATTTAAATAGACCTATGACAAGTACAGGGATCCAAGCATTTATAAAAAGTCTCCCAACTAATAAAGAACCCAGGTACAGATGGATTCACTGAATTCACTGGCAAATTTTACCAGACTTTCATGGAAGAATTAACACCAAATGCTTCTCAAAATTTTCCATTAAGAGAAAAGGAGGGAATTCTACCCAACTGCTTCTATGAAGCCAGCATTACCCTCATACCAAAACCAGGCAAAGACAGAACAAAAAAAGAATATTACAGACCAATCTCCCTCATGAACATAGATGCAAAAATTCTGAATGAAATATTCGAAAACAGTATATAAGCATATATCAAAAAGATTATTCACCCTGACTAAGTTGGCTCTTTCCCAAGGATGCAGGGATGGTTCAACATACACAAACCAATAAATGTAGTACAACATATAAATGGTCTGAAGGACAAAAATCACATGATCATGTCAATAGATGCTGAAAAGGCCTTGGACAAAATCCAACATCCTTTCATGGTAAAAGTCTTACAGAAACTAAGACTAGAAGAAACATATCTCAACATAATAAAAGCTATTTATGAGAACCCTACAGCCAACATAATACTAAATGGTGAAAATCCCAAAGCTTTTCCACTAAATTCAGGAACAAAACAAGGGTCTCCACTATCCTTCCTTTTATTTCATATAGTACTGGAAGTCTTAGCTATACCAATAAAGCAAGAAACACTCATAAAAGGGATATAAATTGGAAAAGGAAGAGATCAAATTATCACTATTTGCAGATGATATGATTCTATACATAAAGGACCCTAAAAACTTTACCAGCAAACTGCTAGAGCTGATAAACACTGTTAGATTTATAGCAGGATACAAAATAAATACACAGAAATCAGTAGCTTTCCTATATACTAGCAACAAATTTGTGGAAAATGAAATCAGGGAATGTCTCCCATTCATAATTGCCTCCAAAGTAAAGTACCTTGGAATAAACATAACTAAGGAAGTGAAAGAGTTCTACAATGAGAACTTTAAAACACTCAAGTGAGAAAATGTAGACACAAGGGAATGAAAAAATATGCCATGTTCTTGGATTGGAAGAATCAATATTGTGAAAATGTCAATCTTACCAAAAGCAATCTACACATTTAATGAAATCCCCATTATAGTTCCTATGGCATTCTTCACAGGAATACAAAAGTCAAAAATTTCATTTGGAAGCACAGATAACCTCGAATAGCCAAAAGAATTTTGAAGAACAAAAATAAGGCTAGTGGTATCACCATACCCAATTTTAAGCTATACTACAAAGCCATAGTAAGAAAAACAGTATGGTATTGGCACAAACATATAGATCAGTATAACAGGATAGAGGACCCAGATGTTAATCCAGGCAGCTACAGCCATCTGATTTTTGACAAATATTCATTAGTGAAAAGAGAGTCTTTTCAACAAGTGGTGCTGAGAAAACTGGATATCTATATGTAGAAAGATTAAAATAGATCCTTGTCTTTCCCCATGTACAAGAATCAAATCCAAGTAGATCAGGTACCTTAATATCAGACCTGAAACTCTAAAATTGCTAGAGAAAAAGGCAGGGGAAACCTTTTAACATATAGGGTAATAGGGCATAGGTAATGACTTTCTAAATATAATTCCAATTGCTTAGAAAATAAAACCACTAATCAACTACTAGAATCTCATGAAATTACAAAGCTTTTGTACCACAAAGGACACTGAATAGAGCAAAGAAATAACCTACAGAATGGGATAAAATCTTTGCCAGTTACATATATGACAGAGGATTAATATCCAGAATATACAAAGAACTCAAAAAATAGAACAATAAGAAATCAAATAACCCAATCAAAAAATGGGCTATGGAACTAAATAGAGAGTTCTCACTGGAAGAAATACAATGGCATATAAACATCTAAAACAGTGTTCTGCATCCTTTGCCACCAGGGAAATGCAAATTAAAACTGTTAAAATGGCTACAATCAAGAAAACAAATGACAGTAAATGTTGCTGAGGTTGTGGTAAAAGGGGAACCCTTCTGCACTGTTGGTGGGCATATAATCTCGTACATCCATTGTGGAAATCAATGTGGAGTTTCTTGAGACAGCTAAAAGTAGATTTTCTATATGATCCAGCTATAGCACTCCTAGGCATATGTCCTAATGACTCTTCTAACTACCTTAGAGATACTTGCATGACCATGTTTATTGCTGCTGTATTCACAATAGCTAAGAAATGGAACCAGCCTAGATGTCCATCTACAGATGAATGGATAACAAAGATGTGGTACATCTGAACAATAGAGTTCTATTCAGCAGCAAAGAAAAATGAAATTATGAAATTTTCAGGGAAATTGATGGTTCTGGAAAGGATTATACTAAGTGAGGTAACCCAGGCCCAGAAAGCCAAATGTCACATGTTCTTTCTTATATGTGGATCATAGCTACAAATGTATAGAATTGTGTGTGATCTGGAACCAATAATCAGTAGCAGAGGCCCATAAGCTAGAAAAAGGCTATAAGGGAAGGAGGAGAGGGAAGGTCTTAAGAGCATGGTATTGTATATATGTAAGAAGAATAACACATTACGGGGAGGGGAAAGGCCTAAGTGAAGTCAGCGAAAGAGTCCTATAAAAGAAAGATTGGGGGGGTCTCAATCAAAATTCAAGATATTCTGAATAAGACATATTAAAATCTACTTTTTAAAATAATGGTACATCCAGAAGCCGTAGATTGTTAGTTGAAATTTTCAGTGCCTGGGATGAAATACCCCCCAGTGAGTCATTGGCCAGGGTGTTCTATATTGCCTCCATAACATTATAGGCTATTGCCAAGGCCCTTGGTTCCCTGTGAAGGGATGGTAATACCCTATTGCTGAAGATGTCATATGCCTAAGTGTCAAAGTCACTGAGAAATCATGGTGCTAAGCAGAAAACCTTCTCCCTGTAGCCCAGTCAACTGAAAGCTGGGAAAAGCTGCACTGTATGTAGTCTTATGGGAGACAGAACTCACAGGAGTATAAACAGTGAACACTAGAATCCTCAAGTATGGCCAGACAGGCCAAATGTCTGAATGAGTGCAACAGTGGCATATCTACTCTGGGGGAAACCAATGGCTCTCTAATTGGACTGAAGGCTCACTATGTGGGAAGGAATACATGCCTGGTATTGAAAACCTAATCAAAAGCCTATGGCAGGGGCGGTCATGAGCTTAGGAGTATAAATCCTGCTCTTGTCTGGATAAATGCATATGTTACTCTCACCAAATTGCCCTGAAATCACTACACTTAATGTTCATACTCATATGTTAATGTTACTCTTACTTCTGGTTAGAGAAGCTTCTCTTTTCAGATGTCATTGACCACTGGAATGGGCCAAAAGGCAACATAGTGCTGAGAAGAAAGGATGGAGGAGTGTCTAGCACTGAAACATCACACCCTTTAAGGCTCAGGGTACATTGTAAAAGAGTTGGCAGAAAGAATGTTAGAGCCAAAGGAAGGGTACCACTGCTAAATATATCTGTCTGCACAGAATTTGGCCTCAATATCCAAGACCTCACAGTGCCTAGCAATACCCATACAAGACCTTCATAATAGGAGAAAAAGATGATGAAATCAAATTAAAAGGGAGACTAATGGACAGAGAGAAGGGATATGACAGAGAGCAGAGCTATGAAGGAGAAAGTGGGGGAAGGCAAGGGAGAGCAATACCATGGTTGTTGTCTGTAAGTATAGAAGTTGTAATAAAATAAAAAAAAAATTAAATGGGTTTCAGCAAGAAGAAATCTTTGTGGAAGCTGTGGAAAAATTCTATTTGCTTTGTTTTTAGATATTTCCTATATGCCTTGAATCATGGCCCTACATCTCCTAAATCTGTTTCCCTAGTTATAACCTTTCCAACAGTGGTCACCATTCTCTGTCTTTCAAAGACCTTTGTTTATGGTGGAGCCAACTACCTAAAATAGCCCAAGATAATCCCATTTCAAAATTACTAATTATATCTACTTTGTATAGAAAGAGTTGTTCTCTTTTATCAAATTCTATTTGAATATTCCTTGAGTTTTTCTTTTTTATTCTATAAACCATAGAATATTAAAAGTAATTAATTTGAATCTTATCATACAAACACATAGGTAAGTCAAAACGCAGGGAAATTCCAGCAAGAATGCCTCCAAATGTCTGTCAGGACAGGAAAGGACAGCTTCATTATACAATACTGGAGAATCATAACCATTCCATGCAATGTTTGATACTGGGCATGATCCTCAACAAGGCAATCAAGTGAACTATTATGACAAACGTGAATATGCAATGTGGATTAACACATGGATAACACATGACACTGACATAACATTCTTATTTGAAACTTATACTGTGACTATAGAAAAAATTCTTTCAGCTTAGGATAATACTGACGATTTTAGTGGTAAAAGAACACTATTGTTTCTAATTTACTTGCAAGTATCCTGCAAAAAACACACAAAATATTGAAAATGTGTGAGTAGAGCAATGATAAAATAAATAAAATATAAATATAATCTCATGTTTAATCATGGTATATTTTGAACCCTATTGTAATGTTCTGGCCATTTTAAAGTAGCTTTGAAAGTTTTGCATTTTCTAAAATATTTGTGTTTATGAAAGATTTAATATATAATTAGAAATATAATGTAATGTAACTGAAGAAATTTCTGAAAAATAAGATGCTATAGCAGCATAGTCATTAATGAAATATGCCACAAAATAGATTCATAAAAATAATACATCAATTGGCATAGTTACTATTTAAGCTATAGCTAATATATTGAAGATTTTAAAATGTGGAAGTAATTTAGCTCTTGATAGATTAAGCATTTTTAAAACCATCAAACATTTTCCCCAAGCAAATTTTACTAGCAACAGTTAGGATTTAGCATTTTGTTATTTTGATTCACCATTCCTATGAAGATGGACATTGATCAATGAAGCAATTACTAATATCAGAAAAGAATTAAGGTTTATTTAAATGGGCAATGCATAGGTCTATCTATAAGCAATATATAATTGAAAATGGACAATAAAATTACATTTTTCCGGCATTATACACAGAAGCCCAATTTTATTAGGCTTTCAATTGCCTTTACACATCATTACCTTGTGAGCTAGAAGACTAGTCCATGAATTACAAAGCAATGTATGGGATTTTGCCATATAACTCCCACTGGGGGAAAAAAAATCCTCATCTTGTGCAATGAGACTATAGGGTTCACAGACTCTGGAAATGAAAATATTTCATTAGGTCATCTTGCCCATTATTTTGAAAAATTATTACGTGATTTATGGCCTTTATTCCCAAATGGTTTACTCAGCTAGAGTTCTAACAACTCTACCATAACAACTTTCTCTGACTTCTGAAAACCATTTGAGAATGCCTTAAGGATTCATTTATAGCCTACATGTATATTTTCCATCTAAACTGAATCTCCCCATTTATTCCTTCAATGTATTTTCTTCTTTCCAGTCTCATAAAGCTTCTTTAGACCAGCAGCAAAACAAAACAAAAAAAAAGATATATTACTTAAGAATTGTTTTTCTATTTTCTCATTTCTTATTTCTTTCCTTCTGTCTGCCTTCCTTCCACCTTTCCTTTCTTTTTTCTTTCCTCCTTCCTTTCCTCCCTTCCTTTTTAAAATTCTGTGGTTTATCTGGTAAAGAAACATACATGGAGATAATATATTTGTAAATGCTTTAGTCATTAAGGTCTCACTAATTACTTTTTTAAAATTAACACAATTAGCAAATTATTTTCTAAAGTACAAATGTCACAGAAAAATCTATTACAATTTAAAAAGTAATGTGCACCATTTAGTCATAAAACAATGCTAAATAACAATGTGTTCAATTGAGATAGCTATATTTCTCCTATGTCTATAAGGCTTTTACTACTGGGGGAAACTGAGTCTTAAAAAATCAACATTTATTTAGACTATTTTTTAGGTTTCTTATCTAAAACTTATCTAAATGTTACATAAAAGCCAAAAAGACTTTCTTTGTTGTTGTTTTTTGTTTTTTAAGGCAGGGTTTCACTCTAGTCCAGCCTGACCTGGAATTCACTATGTAATCTCAGGGTGGCCTTGAACTCACTGCGATCCTTGTACCTTGCTTCCCAAGTGCTAGGATTAAAGGTGTGCTCCACCAAGTTCAGCTGGCCAAAAGACTTAAACACTTACTTAAATTTATTTCATTTTAATAATCATTCATAAAAATAGCAAGACATAAAATTGGCTTATGGTAATCAAAATACCTCTAAATTATCTACATTAGATTAATAATTAATTATCAAATTAATTAATTTAAATATTAATGTACATATACATTCATAAATTGCCCTTTTAGGATTATGAAAAAAAAAATTTCATCTTTTCAAATATATTTATCAAGGTTTGTATTTTGCCCAAGTTCGATAAAAAGAAGTATATTTTAAAATAAGTTAGCAAGCCTATTCAGGTTCTACTTTATTGTCCTTAAAAATAATGTCATTAGATATGTATAATCAGTCTTAGTCAAAATTATATTTGGCAAATCATTTTCCCAGTTCTTATATCACAAGATACCCCTATTGTAACAATGTATGTGTTCTAAATAATCTAATAATTTTATTATGCTTGAAATTAAATATTTTAAACACTTATACTTACACCAATAGACTTTTGTTTTGTTTTGATTTTTCTAAACTGCATTTCTTATAGCAAAAATTAGGTTCATCCAAGACAAGTGATACAGAACTTTTGGGTTCCTTATATGCCAATGCACCAATAATTTGTGGTGTTCCCAGATCCTTGTCCTGTGAATTTGAAAGAATCAGATCCACGGACCGGAGAATAAGGTTCAGAAAGATTTCATTACATTTTAAAGCTTTAGGAGGATGAAGAGAAGGAGGCTTAGGCCTAGAACATAAGAGAAAGAAGCAAGTGAAGCTCTTGCCCAGGTAGGCCAGAGGGGGTTCAAGAAGCCCTATGGGAGAAGACAGAGCTCTTGCCCAGAGAGGCAAGAGTGGGTTTGAGAACCCCACCTTGAGATTCACATCTGGATTAGTTTTGGGGACTGGCTACAGGAGGAAGACCAGGTAAGCAGGTTGATGTGGACAAAGACCAGATTTCAGTTTTGCCAGTCATCTTAGTTAAGGATCAGAGTTTCTGTCCTCTAGGCAGGGTGCAAACTTAGTCTAGAGATATTTCTTGGAGGGTATAACACCCAGGTTTCTCCATGCTTAGTGACATTTTCTGCTTTTAGTCAAGGAATACAAAACCATTACTTTAGGGTTCTGTTACCCTGACTGCCTAGGCAATTTCTATCTCCTATCTGTAGTGTTGCAAGTCTGTAATCTCTGCTCCTTGGGAGACTGAGGCAAAGAGGTTGCACATTCAAGTCCTGTCTGGATTACATAATGAGTTCAAAGCCAGTGTGAACAATTCCCTGAGACCCTATGTAAAAATGAAAAAAAAAAATTAAAAGAGAAATGAAAATATATCTCAGTGGTAGAGTACTTGCCTAGTAACTGCAATGTCCTTTGTACAATCCCTAATACCACAAGACAGAAAAAGTAAAAGGGAAAAGTTTAATTTATTCTAGTGATATCTTACATTACTTATTAAGGGGCACTTAAGAAACTGTTTTACATTTTAGTCAAGTCTTGCCTTTAACAAATGTTTTTCAGATTAGAATTAGAATAGGCACCAAAATATAACATAGTTATGGAAGACAGATTATCATATTCCCTGTGATGGTTAAATTCTGTTGTCAACTTGATCAAATTAGGAATCCACAGGCATTTCTCTTGGTTGGGTGTCTGAGGTTGCTGCCAGGAAGGATTATATGAAGGAGGAAGTCCTTCCTCCATAGTGAGCCCTCCCCCAGAGTAAGTGGTCCTCCCAAATGGGAGCTTTATCAAAGGAAGCTCTGGGAGAAAAGAATCTTTTTCTCTCACCTGGCTGCTGGTTCTGCTTGCAGGTGTGTGCTTCACTGGCATGTGCATCTTTCTTGTTCAGCTATCTTTCATTGGTATTGAAACCAAGTTTTCTCAGCATTCCAGTGTGGACTGAAGACCAGATACTCTCTGGGAAGCTTACAGACCTTTAGTGCTGGATCACTACTACTGAGGCATCCAGCCAGCTAGACTGAGTAGTTACCTGGTTCCTTGACTCTAGGGCCTACAAACTGCTATTGTTGGACTGCTGTAAACTAACACAATAAATATCCCTTTAATACAACTCATTCTATCAGTTCTGTTTCCATATAGAACCTTAAAGATGTTCCAAGGCCTCAGGACACACTTTCTGCTCCACAGAGAGCAGAGATAAATGGCTGCACAAAAGTGAAACTGGCAAAGCACTAGTCTGGGGAGGCCTCAATTGGAAAGTAATAGCTTCTTTTCTATGACACTTGGTCTGGGTTGAGCTCTCACTTGGAGACAGACAGGTGTGTGACGAGACACATGCACACTCCTGTCCAGGGCAATTAAAAGACATTACATTGCCCACTTGGTTCAGGACAACTGAGGAGTCCACATTGTCCACTTGGTCCTAGTTCTAGACAATAGCAAGATGTCACATTGTCTATTTGGTTTTGTTTTTGTTGCCCATATATCATTCAATTGTTGTCTGTCCTTTGTCCATTTTTCATTTGTTCTTTTATATCTTGTCTGTCTGTTTTTGTTTGTTTTGTGCTTTTGTGCTTGACAGTCTTGGATCCTGTTAGAAACTGCATATCAAGTCACAGGTTGTCGTTGGGCAACCTGGACACCATGGCCACTTCAGGTAAGCTGAAAATTGAAAATTAAAATTTGGAATTGAGACTAATCAAGTTTTTGTTTTAAAAACCCTGAATATGAAATCTGAAATTATACTGAAAGTAACTTTGAGGTTTGGTTTTGGTTTCCAAAGTTATAAATAGAATAGGAATTTAAAGTGGGAATAGATAACTTCTGAATGAATAAATGAATGAATGGATGTGGGGAAAATATGTCTGGAGTCCATCTGAAAAGCACATTTGAAATAAATGTGGGTATATATAAATGTGTGTATGTCTCACAGCCCTAAGGCTGCAAAATGATAATGTTTTGCCTTTGTGTCTGTTCTACAGCACCAACATAGTGGGAAATTCATTGTGTGGGTTTTCCTCCAACAAGCCCACTGTCCTAGACTGCATGGACTTTTACTGCTTAGTGTACCCCAGAAGGAACACTGAAAGTAATTAAAATCATAGGCAAAAAAAAAAAAAAAAAAAAAAAAAGATTCTCCTACTCTTACAAAGTTATAAAATAACAGGAACAGAAAACTGCCTTGTAGCCCTGAGGGAAAACCAAAATTGTCCCTGAAATTTTGGGGGGAATTATGCTGTCTTGCTATGTTCCCCAGGCATAAAAAACAGATAAAAAATAATTAGGTTCTTTTTGTTGCAATTGAAAATGGGACAAAGTCCCTTATTTCTCTTTGTGTGTCCTTGTCATTTGCATATAGAAAGGCTACTGATTTTGTACATCAATTTTGTATCCTGCTATTTTGCTAAAGGAATAAATCACCTTCAAGAATTTTGAGATAGAGTCTCTTGGGTCTCTTATGTATAGAATCATGTCATCTGCAAATAGAGCTAACATAAATTCTTCCTTTCCAAGTTGTATCCCTTGTATTTCTTTCTCCTATCTTATTGCTTGAGCTAGGACTTCCAGTACTATATTGAAGAGCAGAGGTGAGAGCGGACACCCCTGTCTTGTTCCTGGTCTTAATGGAAATTCCTCCAGTCTCAATCCATTAAGTATTATTTTGGGCTTTAGGAGCTTTGTTATGTTAAGATATGAGCCAATCATGCCAATTCTCTCCAGTGTTTTGATCATGAAGTGATGTTGTATTTTGTCAAAAGCCTTTTCTGCATCTATAGAAATGATCATGTGGTTTATGCAGTTAACCTTGTTTATATGGTGTATTAAATTGACAGATTTCCATATGTTGAACCACCCCTGTGTTCCTGGGATGAATACCACTTGATCAAGGTGGATAATGCTTTTAATGTTTTATTGGATTTACTTAGAGATTTTATTCAGGAACTGTGCATCTAAGTTCATCAGGGAAATAGGGCAGACGTTTTCTTTTCTTGTACAACCTCTGCCTGGTTTGGGAATTGGGGGTGATACTAGCTTCAAATGAGGAGTTGGGGAGCTTTCCCTGTTCTCCAATTTTGAGAAAGATTTGAGTTTTGAGTTCTTCCATCAAGGTTTGATAGAATTCAGCTGCGAAACATTCTGGTCCTGGACTCTTCTTTTGGGGGAGGTTTTTTATTACCTTCTCAATCTCGATGAGTGTGATAGATTTGTTCAGAAGATTAATCTGCTCTGAGTTTAGCTTTGGTAGATGGTATATGTCCATGAATTTATCCATTTCCTCCATATTATCCAGTTTTGTGGAGTAGAGGTTTTTGAAATGAGTCCTGATGGAATTTTACACAGTAGTAAGAATAAAACACACACACACACACACACACACACACACACACACAATGAAATTTGAAGAAAATGGTCGAACCTGGAACAGATCACTCTCAGTGAACTGACCCAATCACATTAAGATAATTGCTGCATACTCTCACTCATCTACAACACCTAACCTGAATCTACCCAAGATGCTGACATATCCAGGAAGCATCTCGAGGGTTGCACAATAGGGTGGGTGGGAAGGGAGGGGAGGGCAAGGGAGAGGATAAGGGACACAAATATGGACACAAATGGCAATAGCACCATAAAATTCTACATCCTAAAGGGCAGACAAAATGTTTAAACCTTCATCAGGCCCTTGGAGTGAAAACCTGAGTCATAAGGCACTGGAGAGAGTACCATGAAGACTGACCTTAATCTTCTACTGCATCTCTCTCTCTCTCATTCTCTCCCTCTCCCTCTTCTCTCTAACTCTTTTATATTACTTATCCTTTTCTTCCTTCTCTTCATGGGTACTGACCTGTAACTCCCAGTACCAGCAGGTGGCTATCATCCACAATGAGCTTTTGATCAGAGAGACCTAAAAGGTTTCCTAAAAGAAGGACAGATTTCTGTCAGAGTATTTGATGAACCACCAAAGGCTAGTGGTAAGATCCTACTCCTGAAGTTACCATATACAGTTCACAAATAACATGGCTGGAAGCTGGAAGAGAGTCGGTCCCCAGACAGTCAGCACATCTAGTGCCAGAACGTGCTACATGTGCAACTGGGGGGAAATGACCAATATCTGTGCCAGAAACTCATGGTCTCACCTACTTAGCAGCAAATAACCTGCCATGATGCTCACACAAGTGCAATAGTGGCACACAGCCATGGTGGGAAACCAACTGCTCTTGATTTGGCTAACTGACCTGCTCAGTGGAGTGGAACCCATAGCTGGAGCTGGGAAACAAGTCAGAGCCAGATCCAAAAATGAGCCTGCTCTCCATTATCAAGCTACCACCAATTGTGGGCTACAAGAGGGTTTACACCTATTAAATTCTCTATAAAAAATAAGGGTTAACCCATTTATCTGGTGCTAACTTTACTCTCCATCAGAGAATCTACTTATCTTTTTCAGATAGACACAGATCCTAAGGAAAGAACCACCCCATCATACCTCAAAAGGGCCCCAGTTGAAACTAGGAATGATTGGCAAAACAAGCAAGGGTGATGTTTTCTTGGTGAACCTGGTACCAGCACAAGGGTGAAGGAGATGGACACAGAGTAATCAACTCCTACCAAATCAGATATCCAGAGACACAGAGGCCCACAAGACCTCTTCATTGAAGCAGACATAAAATGATCCCAACATGGCTCAGGGAAATTTGCAGAAGTGAGGGTGGAAAGAATGTCAGAGCCACACATTGGATCATGATACACAGAGACATTTCCTCCTACCCATAACTGAGAGCTAACCTCACAATGCATGACCCATATACTTCAACAAGGAGGGGCCAGGGCTATGGGGGAGGACAAGGAGAAGGCTAACAATAGTCCCAACTTGACTGTATTCACTGAGTACAAAACTAATTTAAAAAAATTAAGAAAGGTAATGATTTTATTACAACAACAACAACAAAAATAAAATTAAGGTCTTGGTCAATCCCAGCCAGGCAGATGCTAGAACCTGGGGGTTGGGGAGGAAATCTGTCTTGCTTTCACATACTGTGGCTGGGACAATTCTCCAAAACAAAGATAAAAAAGTAGGGGGCTACACATTAACAGGCAGCTGCAATGTACTACCTAGTACTTTTCCCTGAAGGGCTTAATCTGCAAATGGGCAGGTGGCCCTGGGAATAAGAAGAGAAGCCTAACACATAAGGATCATTGTTGGACAGAAAGAAAAGACACAGACCTCTCTAGAGTTTATGCTGCCCCCAGGAGAATACCTGATGTCTCTTAGCTTCCCTGCTTTGCAGAGCCAGGGGAGTTACACGTGCAGAGAATCTCAGGATTCTGGCCCAAACATGATGATTGGGTGAGTCTCATAAGAAATTTAAAACTGTATTTAAGTTACTTTATCTCTCTATGCTTCTATGGCATTACTAACAGACAAGACCCTCAAATTTTAAGTTTAAATTTAGAAGTACTAATTTGTCAGAAATTTTCTAAAATTTCTAATAATGTTTAAATCTGCTTTCATATTTAAAAATATGTTTCAGGACATTCTTTGTAAATAGTATAAATCAAATCAGATCTGTTCTTCTATAAAAAAATTCAAAGAAGGCTTTTGAGGAAAACAAAAATCTTACATGGTCATATTAAAAGTCTTATGATAAGGGCAATAAAAGTTTTTTGGTAGATATGAGCTAAACTGACTAAAGAAAATAAACTGGAGAGAAAACTTTAAAGGTTGGATATTAAATGTTTGATGAAAAAGACTGTTACAGAGGGATTACATAGATTGTAAAGTAAAAGTATGTAATGAAAATATTAATAAACTTAAACAAAGATTAAAGACAAAGTTGATTAACTAAATCTTAAAGTACTTGATCGTATTATAGACTTCTTAAGATATAAAATAACTATTAGACTAGTGTTTACATCAGACAAACAAAAGGTGGCTCTGGCTGGTTACAGGTTATGATGTTATTCAGGTTGTAAACTTAAAACTTTAACTTATTGATGTTGATCTGGTCATGATAATGGTTGTGAAAAACTGACTTTAGTCTACTCAGCCAAGTTAACTAGGTTCCTCTATTTCTCAACCTTTTTTTTTAATGTTTTTTTTTTAATTTTATTTATTTATTTATTTATTTATTTGAGAGCGACAGGCACAGAGAGAAAGACAGATAGAGGGAGAGAGAGAGAATGGGCGCACCAGGGCTTCCAGCCTCTGCAAACGAACTCCAGACGCACGCGCCCCCTTGTGCATCTGGCTAACATGGGACCTGGGGAACCGAGCCTCAAACCGGGGTCCTTAGGCTTCACAGGCAAGCACTTAACCGCTAAGCCATCTCTCCAGCCCTTTGTCAACCTTTTAACTAACTCTTAAGGTCAAAATTGTTTCATTAATATTTAACTTTCTCATAAAGTTATTAATCCCACAGAAGAATTATTTACTCTCTTTTCCTATTCTATAAGACAAATAGACCACATTTGGAGGCACTGAACAATATTTATCTTTCATACACTTGTAAAATATTTACTTCATGGTAAACAGTAAAAGAAAGTTCTAATCAAAGTTATATTGTGATTTACAATGTAATTTCTCAATTCCTCTATCAATAATAGTCTCAATACTTTAAATTTAACTTATGTCATTATTAAGCAAGTTTATGCTAGGGCCACAGGCAAAATTGTAGAGTTGGTTAAAATTTAAATAGTAATAGGTTGTGTTATGAAATTTTGTTTATTTTTGATTCACTGCACTTATATAAAATTGACTTGGAGAAAATGAAAAATATTTCTTTCTAGCTCAATATTTAAAGGTTCTTGTTTGCAAAGCCAGAGTGAGTGGATTCAATTCCCCACTACCTATATAAAGCCAGGTAGACATAGTTAAACATGCATATGGAGATTGTTTGCAATGACACTGGCCCTGGCATGTTCATTCCCTCTCTTTTCCATGAGACTTGTCTCCTTTTTCATTAGATCGTTGCAGTTTAGTTCAGTTCCTCTACTCTTTGGGTAGATTAGATATAGCTTAATAAATTTCAGAAACTGACTTATAGATTGGATGGACATCTTGTTTAACTTTTAAAAGTGCTAAATCTCCTCCTAAAAAATATAAAACAAATATTATATAAAGATATCCCAATTCTGATGAGCTTTAAAAATAGTAGCTTTTCATATCTTCATATTTAAGCCAAAAATGTTACTACACAATATATATTTCTTGTTTATGTATTATTTAATTTTAATTTTTTTATTTATTTATTTTGTTTTATAAGGTAGGGCCCCACTCTAGCACAGGCTGACCTGGAATTCACTATGTAGTCTCAGAGTGGCATTGAACTCACCACAATCCTCCTACCTCTGCCTCCCAAGTGTTGGGATTAAAGGCATGCACCACAACACCTGTCTGACTTTCTGTTTATTTTAAACTCTTTATATATTTTGTTCATAGTTTACTCTCTATAGCCTAGTGTGCCTTAAATATTTAAACTCAACTTTTTGTCAATGTTGGACTTTCCCAGATATCAGAATATTAAAATCTGGTTTATACCGAGGCCATGATGTTTGGCTATCAATAAGCAAAACTATTTAGCTGAACCAAGAATATATATATATTTAGATATTATGTTTCATTTTCTTAATGTTATTTTGAATAGTCAAATTATTGAAAAAAAGAGAACTTAAAGTTATGTAAACTTTTTCTTGATGTGTTTTTTCTCTTAAAAAATATTAAAGACTAGGGTAATTTTAATTTATTTACTTTTTCAAGGTAGGGGTCTCACTATAGGTCAGGTTGACCTGGAACTCACTTTGTAGTCTCAGGCTGACCTCAAGGTCAGAGTAATATTCCCAAATGCTAGGATTAAAGTCATATACCACTGTGCCTCGCCAAAACTCTATAATTTTAAGATGGTTCCTATTTTGTTCATGCTGGTTTTGTTGAATGGTTATCACTGAGGTTATAATCTAAGTCTTATAAAAGGTGACTTAGTCATTGTGACTTTGTTCTTAGGAAACTGAGAAAGCTTCCCATATCCTAGAGGAAAATAGTATATACAAACAACGTTAATATAATGTGTCTAAGTGTCACATAATAGTCACAGATATTTCTTTAATTAAGCCATAAATTTTTTCAAAGGTAAAAGGTACTTATTTAAGAAATACTTCGTGCCTGTCATAATATATCTAATGTGTGTAAAAATCAGACTAGGTTAATTTAACATTGACCAGATTTGACTTTATTCTTAAGCTATGTATAATCAGTACCAGTTAAGGTTTTATTTACGTAAGTACATTGCTTATAGATATATTGCTACTTAAGACATGTTTCTGGTCCTAGAAAAATAATCTTAAACTGCTGTTCTGCTTCTAGTTTCTGGAGTAATTGGTATCTGCATTGGTATACAGAGTAGCCAAAGTTGTTTTCAAATATAGCTGCCAAGTTTTTATACTGTTTTATCTTTTCCTGACATACAATATCTAGATTAAATCAATTGACTTAAAGTTATTGTTAAAAACAATTGATAAAATATCAGGGATACTAAAATGTTCTGTCTGTATATATAACTGACAGGTACTTACAAGATAAAATGTGTATATTTTCTGTGTTAGAGATGTAGCTTACACTGTCACCTAACAACTAAACTCGAATACATACTAATCAAAATGTTTAAAACTATTGTGTCATTCTCTGAGCAGATCTGCTTTGCTAAACAGATATATTCTGCACCTTTTTAACTAAATTTGTTTTGCTAATCAGATATGTGCAGTCTCTTTAAGTGATTAATACCCATGGATAGAAACCAAAGTCAATTGGAAACATCAGAGTTAAAAGGATAACCAGTGTTTTGTTTCCTGCTCCTAGGTGAGAAGACCACAGGAGATGATTGGACAATTGCTAACTTCTAGCCTCTGGTAAGTTACCTGTCCTCTTAATCAAAGAGGATATAGAGACCCAGAGATAAATTCCAAGTCAGTATATCTACAACAGGAGAGTCCCATTGGAAATCAGTCCTCCATGCTTCCAAAAAGAGGAAGGGCCTATTGGTCAGCCCAGCCTTGACTTATCCTAACAGATAACAATGCTTAGAGTCATACAATTCCTCTCAGGTCCTTAAAAGTCTCTCCTACAGCATCATTATTAACCCCCAAATTATATCATTAATTTTGGCAGCCTATGTGGTCTTAATCACCCAGTTAAAAAATGTAACTATAAGATATTGTGAGGTTCAGTAGTGACTAAGACCTGGCAAACAACTCTGAAGCAAAAATGAAAGCTTTTATTTGGGCAAAACATGAGCTGTCAGGACTGAGTCCCAAGAGCAGAGCACAGCCAACATAAAATTACAAATAGTGGGCTTCACAGGACTCTTCAATTGGGGAAAGGTGAGAAAGGGAAAAGAACTCCTTTGTTCTCTACATTAGCCATTTCAAGAACTAGGGTGTGAGACCAGAACAGTGAGCAAGCGACTTAGGAGATAAGGGGGCAGGAAATCATGTGTGTGGGGGGCATTTTTATGCAAGGAAGGGATAATGGCTTCTTGGTTTCTTGAGGAATGTGGATAAGTCTGTCACCATTCTGCTGTCCTCTGTGACTCCATTTTTGGGAGCCTGTCCTGACCTAACACTCCAGACTTTTGTTAATGATAAGAGATGAAGGTTATTTTTTTCATGCTGACCATAATGGTGATGAGTTCTTATGGGAGATGCTAGTTAATGCAGTCGATGGATCTTCCTTCAGGGCAGGTGATGAAGAGGCAGTTTTATGGTGGCTAGAGGTGGAAGAGTGGTGAGATCAATAGCACCAGTGTTGTTATGACTTGGTCCTGAATGAAACAGAGACTTCCTTCATACCATCGCTGTATGGAGCTAGCTTCGGAGCAGTTGCTGGTGACACCTGTTGTAGAGAAGGTGAGGGAGATGGGTTCTGTGCACCCCATGAAGTGACAGAAGGGAGAATAAAGGAGCTTTTTACTCTTGTCAACACCTATAACATCAAAACACCAGGTGTAAAGGGAGGATGAACATACAGAGGCGAGGGATAGAAGGCCTGAGGCAAGAGAGAGGAGGCAGAGGAGCATTTTGGGATCAGGGGAAGAGTCAGAACACAAGAGAGTTTAAGTTTGAGAGTGTCATTAAGGTGACAGTGTACTTATCCCTGGATGAGACAGGGTAAGGGCTAAGGCAGGAAGCGGCTCTGACTCTGGCTAAGGCAAGTGGGAAGAGCTGAAGCCACGCTAGGTGGGGTTCATAAGTAAAAATCAGGGACAGGCAGAGGCGGAAGACATGAGTTAATGTTAGAGTTTAGTATTGTAAGTCAGCATCAGACAGAGGAGCTTATTAGTCTGACTCATTGTTCATGTTGTACTTTTATTTATTTTGTAGTTATATTTTTTCCACTGGGTGATTAAGACTATGTATGCTGCCAGAATTAGCTGTATATTTTGGAGGTCAATAATAGTGCTGTAGGAGAGACTTTTAGGGACCTGTAAGGAGTTCTGTGACTCTTAGCATTGTCATCTGCTAGGATAAGTCAAGGCCATGCTGACCAACTGGACCTCCCTCTCCAGTTTATCTTCATTAGTCAGTTTATCTCATAACTATCATAACATAACAAGAACTTTTATTTGCCTATACCATAACACTTAATATGACAATTTAAGTTTTCTTTTTCCCTCAAAAGCCCTTTTGAAATAGCAGTTTTATAAAAGAGTAGACAAGACATACTATTTACCCAGAATAAACATATTGATTTTGGAACTTTGTTTCTTATAACTTTCCTGAAACACACTTTAAAAAAAAAAATATGAAAGCAGATTCAAACATTATTAGAAATCTTAGAATTTTTTTTCTTTTCACAAACAGTATTGTGTACTTCAAATTTAGGTATAAATTTTGAGGCTGTTGTTTGTTAGTAGTTTTGTAGAAGTATCGAAAAATAAAGTAAACATAAAAAAGTTACAAATTTCTTCTAAGAAGTCCCCATCTGTTTACAGTGACTTGGCATTCACCTATAATCATACTGGGGCCAGGATCCTGAGATTCCCTGTGCTTGCAGCCCCCTTGTTCTGCAAGGCAGGGAAGCTAAGAAAGATCCTTTTTCCCCCTTCTTAAATTCCAGGGAGACTTTTGGTCTTCTGTTAGGGCTACAAAGCAGCTTTCCTATCCTGCCATTTTACAATTCTTTAAGGGTAGGAGAATCTTGCTTTTTTTTTTTTTTTTTCCTGTGATCTTAATTACTTTTAGTGTTCCTTCTGGGGGACACTCAACAGTAAAAATTAGCTATGCTGTCTAGTATAGTGGGCTTGGTGGAGAACATCACCACAATGAAATGGCACTGCTCAGAATAGAAATCATTCTGCAGCCTTAGGGCTGTGAGCCACATACATACTCATACACACACACTCATTTTAAGTGTACTTTTCATATAAATTCTAGACAAGCATTTCCCCTTCACACATTCATTCATTCATTCATTTATTAGGCAGTTATGCATTTCCATTTTAACTTTCTATTTTATTTACAACTCCAGAGACTAAAATCAAACCTTGTTACCAGGCAGGGCTGAGGGAGACGCTGAGGGAGCTAGAGGAGCCAGAGGAACTGTTGGGGAGAAGTGACTAGAAGGACCTGGTGAGAAGAGCAAGTAGAGCAGAGAGAAGACCATGCACATAGAGTGAAAAATAGGGTATTTGGGACAATTTGCCTGTACATTGGCAGAAGTTTCTAAATCAGTGGAATTTGGAAATCAAAAGTACCATTGTCAGGCCACTTGGACCCATTGTCCCTCTTATATTGTGGCCAGGCAGGGTTGCAGAGAAAGATAAGATGTCATCCAATCATCATAGAAGCTTTAGGTTCTTAAAGAGATAGGGAAAGAGCAAAACAAGGGTGAGAGAAAGGAACCAAGGCTTAAGCTGGGTTTACACAGAACACCAATATGATGCCCTGGCCCATTAGAGAGAAGGGGGCCTGCACCTCCCACGTGGGCAGAGGTCATACAGGTCACAACCATCAGCTTTTTAGCCTGTTAGTGGCCAAAGCATGTGACTGTGCTCCTGATGGTGAAAGCAGCTGGCAGTGAAAGATGAGACCTCAGGAGGGAGAGGAAGGAGGAGACTGTCCTGAGATGATGTGACTAAACCAAAAGGCACCCCTTAGGGTACAGTAGACCAGACAGTTAGAGACCAGATGTAAAGCCCAGTATTTGCTATCTCAGGTTGACTGTGCTCTGCTCTTAAGAGTCAGTCCTGGCAACTCATGTTTTGCCCAAATAAAAGCTTTCATCTTTGCCTCGGAGTGATTTGTGTAGTCTTGGTCACTCCCAAACCTTACAGATATTAAAATATAAACAAAAAGTCATACTAATAGGCTCCCCTGTCTGATGCTAGCTTTCAGTACTAAACTCTAACACTAGCTCATGCCTTCTGCCTTTGCCTATCCCTGATTAATCAGCCATTGTTGCCTTTAAATAAAAATTCCCAAAATTGTCCTCACTGGTATGTTCACCTGATTGTTATGGATTTGTATTAGTCCAACCTATCCTTGATATGTTTTATTAAAGGAGACATATCACTAAGAACAGATCTCAACACCCCATCCTAACATTTAAAAGCAATTTAGAATTCTAGCTATTTGTACTGCTAATGTGGGTGGTGCTGGTTATTTTAAGGTGTCTCTTTGCTCAGACTTATAGAGGTAAGCCAGATTTGCTTGCCATAAATTGTGGTCCCTTAACATTTGTAACACAAGTGGATCCACATTGTCTCAGAAAATTGGGCCTATACCAATCAGCCAAGGGGTATAGATTCATTACAAGAGTCAAAAGGACAATGTTCTCAGGTGATTGTAGCAGAGGGTCCCCTTCAAGTCAAGCTTCCAAGGACATCTGCCCTTGACAAGGAGACTACAGCCCTGCCCTAGTAACTCTGCAAGCTGACTAGTCTACACATGGCAAAAGCTTGAGAAATTCAACACAAAATTTTTAAAGAATGGACATGATGTACACTGTGCTTGATTGAAAAACTACATGTTAAAATATTTTTATATTGTGACTGGGAAGATAAAAATATAAAGTCACTATAAGAGTTAATGGCTAAAAATTAAACTTATCTCTTTTAGTAGCTGAAGAAGTCTTAAATAGGTAACTGATATCAATCTTTGCTCAGTTGGTTCTGTTATTGGGTCCAGAGTCATACAAGTAAGACCATGACTCATGGAATGTGAGGCAAAGTTTTACTGGGTAAAACAACAAAGAAAAGAAAAAGAATAAAGTCTGGTATACCAAGTCTTCTCCCCAGAGGTAATCTCAGGGGGCAGTCCTGAACTGTTCAGAGTGTCAGTTTTTATATAAAAAGAAACAGGATGGGAATTAAACCATATATCACAATTCACATGTGACAGTTACAGCCATAACAGTGAAAAAAAAAAATAGGAACTTACAAATAGGTCTGCTGGTGGTCATTTACCAGAAGCACCAGGGGGGTGTGATGTAGGCCTATGAAAAGGAGTCCTGCTTATCTTAAGGAGTTTGTTCACCAATACAGGCCCAAGGAAATGCTATTCAGACCAGCAGAGCCTCCTGTTCATCTACCATTCCCATCTGCTTAAACAAGTGTTTCATTCCATACTTTTATGAGCTCCTACAAGGAAGTTACTTCTATTTTTCTCTAAGCTAGGTATACAGGAAATATAACATTTTGCTCACTTTACATTTCCCCTTCTGACATAGCACTGAGTGAAATCTTTGACTCATGAGAGAAAATGTCTAGGGTTTCTTAAGTTTCAGATGGGGGGTTGTGTCCATAAAACCATGACCTTAACAAAACTAATTCTATTTTTTTTATATATCTACTGAGAGTATTAATAATGCAGGGTCCTATGGTAAGGCCAGCAACAGATAAGGTAAGTTCATCATGAAGACAAACTAAACATAGACTAAAACCAATTATTATTTCATCCAAAATCATATGTATACCCCCTTGTTTTATAAAAAGTAAGTCTAATACTCTCTTATTTTGTCCCTTTCACTTTCACAGCTGCTGGAGTGGTTAGGATGCCCTGGTGGAGGCCCTTCCAATGTCTCAATACATCCCAGTACAGTGTCTCTTGATCCAAGCTGTTGCCAGGCTGAAAGGGATGTGGCCAAACAGGGTGTGTCTGAAAAGCAGCCTTGACTGCTGGAAGAATGGACTCTTGGATTCTTTTGACAGAACAGAGGAAGCCTTTCATTAGTAGAGTCAATTACCTGTTCAATATCACCAGGGCATGATGGGGGGTGGAGGGAGTTTCCATATGGAATTTTAAATGGAGTAATTATTTTTCTCTTACATGAGGGGTACACCAGACCCTTAACAGGATGAAGTGAAGGAGTCCCATTTATCCTTTGTGGTCTCTAGGGTTAATTTAGTTAAAGACTCTTTCAAGGTCCAATTTATCCTTTCTACCTGTCCTGAACTTTGGCAATGATAGACACAATATAATTTCCAATTAATCCCCAGGATTTTAGTCAAATTTTTAGTGATTTTTGACATAAAGGAAGGCCAATTATCTGATCTTATCCTGAGGGGCAACCTATAGTGTGTTGGGCCCTGAAAGGCCTAGGCGTGAGGCCTAGTGGAACTTCCTGAGCCTAGCTAAAGTTTGGTGACCTGTCTCTGGCCAGCTATGACTCAGCAGGATGCCTAAGGGCTTCTGGCCTGCTACTTCCTCGTGGTAATTGTAATTACCATTTCAATAGTTAAAGTTTACTATTGGCCCTTACCTCTTCTCCCACCCTAAAATCCCCACCTTCGTCCCCAACATGATATAGGCAACTGCTCAGAGTAATAAAGCGAGTTGTTCCTGCATTGCAAAGACTCCCGACTCAGTGTGGTTTTTCTCCGGTGGCCAGGAGAGGTTTCTGAGTCGTCTAACGCTCATCATCCCCTCAACCCCTAGGGAGGAACCAGCAGGCCTGGTCCTTCCCTTGGCACTACCTGTGCAGGAAGGAGCCCCGCATCTGGTGCCTAGCGTGCGGCTCTGGGACCGTGACAGACTAGTGCACCCCGTGAGAGGCAGTCGTTGAGGAGGTAATCGGTGTTTGCGGGTGAGCGTACCCTCATAAGTTATGAGGTAGTCTTCCTATTTACTGCACTAAACTTTGCTTCTACAACCTGTACTTACTTGTCGACATCTCTTCATTCTCTTTCTCTTTCCTTTCACTTTCATTTCGCAGACAAGCTGCATCTGCGGCTTTTGTACATGTTTACCTATCTTTTGGAACCTTGTGGTTGTGTTATACTCGTGTGTATGTGGGTTGCTATTGCCCTAGTTTTATGGATATCTCTCTCTCAACTTTATAATATGGGACAGTCTTCCTCTAAGTCCAATCCTGCCTTAGAATCTCTCAGGGCACTCCTAAAGAGTAGAGGGTTTAATTTGACTGATAATCAGGCTCGACAGACCTGGGATTGCCTTTTCAAGCTGGCGCCATGGCTGCCAGAAGGAAATCTCTTTGACTGGGACACGTGGGATAGAGTAGAGGCCCTTGCTTGTCGGGCACATGTGGAGAAGGGTCAAATACTCCCCTCAGGGGCCCTCCCTATGATCTCGGCCCTCAAGGACTGCTTCCCTCCAAGACTAACCAAACATAAACAAAAGAAAAAAGGAAAAGATAATATACAGCCTGATCCGGTTACTCCTCCTGGAGATACAGCTATAAAAACCCCGAAAGAGGTTACATCTTTATGTTCCTCACTCGATCCCTTTGAGAGTGCTCCCTGGCCTTCTGAGGGACCTCCTCCATCAACTAACCCTTTCTGGACCCCCTCGGCCCCTCCTTCATATTCGGCTGCCAAGCCGCCAGAAAATAAAGCTACCTTTTTATTTCCTGTCAATCTAAATCCTGGGGGCAATCGCCCTGCTGCTTGGTACCCATGGGAAGCTCAGGACCTTAAGGAGCTTAAAAAGGAAGTCTCAGAGGATGGACCCAACTCTCCTTGGGCTGAGACCCTATTACAGGGACTTGCCCATCAAACTTGTACAACCCAAGATTGGAAAAATCTAGTCAGGGCTGTCTTGTCGGGTCCCCTATACCTTAAGTGGTGTGCCTATTTTAAAGATGAGTACCATGCACAGGCAGAACGAAACCAAAATCAACAGCCCCCTGTGCCAATAACTTTTGGAATGCTCTCTGGTATCTCTGATCAATATGCTACAGGCACTCAACAGGCAGCTATACCTGACCCGTATAGGGACCAAGTCAGGGCACTGGGCTTGGCAGCATGGAAAAAGCTTGATGAGGGACCCTCTGAAACCCCCCTTATGAGTATTACTCAAAAACCGTCTGACTTGGCCACATTTATTGATAGGGTGGAAAAAAGTCTCCAAAGAAAATTTCCCCCAGGGGCATTACAAGATCAATTTACTAAAATGTTGGTCTGGGAAGGGATGACTGCTGATCACCACCTTGCCTGTGCAGGTCTCAAGGACAACTTCATGAGTAGATGGATTGTAGCCACCAAGGACGTTGGCACTATCTCCCATCAGGCTGGGCCATGGCTGCTGCCCTTCAGGAAAATAAACAGGGAGATTTAACTGATAAGACCTGCACATTACAATTAAGTCCTAAAAACTCAACATGTTTCGGGTGTGGGGACATGGGTCACTTTAAAAAGGAGTGCCCCAACAAAACAAAGCCTCCCCTGCCCTCTAGGGGGATGACTAACGCCCCTCGCACCCGCTGCCCTAAATGCAGTAAGGGGTTTCATTGGACTAGGGACTGCCAATCAAAATTTGACATACAGGGAAAACCTTTAAACTTCTTCCGGGGCTCCCCCCCCGCCCCGTTAAATAAGGGGAAAGAATCTATCAAAGCCCATTGGACCGTCCCCCTGGTTCCTGGCCTTAGACCCAAAATTATTTTAAATATTGGCAATAAAAAATTTAAACTTCTCATCGACACTGGGGCGGACCGAACAGTCCTGAGAAAGGAGGAAGTGCCCCCCTCCTGGCAGCTTGTGCCTGGCCCTCCCCTACTGGGAGTTGGCGGACAATCCACCTCCTGGGAGACTGCCACGTGGCTCCCTTGGACTGACCCAGGTGGAGACAAGGGAAAAGTCCGCCCTCTCATGGTGACTGGGCTCACTGCTAACTTACTAGGGCAAGACATCCTTGGAGATGCCGAGGCTTTCATCACTACTGATCATAAGGCCTTTTATAATGATTTGTTAAATTAAAAAAAATATATATCAACAATGGTTTAAGGAAGGGAGGGAATGTCATCCTAATTACTCCAATGAATACCCCCAATTCTAAGGGCCACAGCCCAGCCCCCCCCATTTAAAATCCAGTGGAGACTGGGGGACCCTATATGGGTTGAGCAGTGGCCTCTCCCTTCTTCTAAGTTACACCAACTCCACATACTTATTGATCAACAGTTGGAGGCCGGACATATCCATCCCTCCACTAGTCCCTGGAACTCTCCTGTCTTTGTCATAAAAAAGCCTAATGGGTCCTGAAGATTTTTACATGATTTAAGAAAGATCAATGAACGCATGATCCCCTTTGGAACCTCCCAGAGGGGACTCCCATGGATCCCAGCTATTCCTAATATATACCATATTACTATCATTGACATTAAAGATTGCTTCTTCTCTATCCCTCTCCATCCAGGAGACATGGAAAAATTTGCATTCTCTGTACCCGCTATTAACTTTTGTGGCCCAGATAGGAGATTTGAATGGACTGTCTTACCTCAGGGCATGGCTAATAGCCCAACCATTTGTCAATATTACCTGTCATCCATTTTCTCTTCTCTTTTCAATCTCCCCAATACCCTGTTTTATATCTACATGGATGATATTATTCTTGGGTGCCTAGATTCCTCCACACTCCAGGACCTTACCCATCAATGTCTAACTATCCTTCATACTCACGGCTTTAAAGTAGCTCCTGAAAAAGTTCAAGTTGTGCCTCCCTTTAAGATCTTGGGCTCGACCCTTACTCTAGATACAGTTTCACCTGTTAAACCACAACTTTATATTCAGGATTCTTACACCTTGCCTCAACACCAGAAGCTCTTGGGAGAAATTAACTGGATGAGGCCTTGGATACCCATAACTACTGAAGAGCTGTCCCCTTTGTTTGACCTCCTAAAGGATCTTAACTTCTCCTCTCAGGTAATTTTGTCCCCTTGTCTTCAAGAAATTTTTTATAAGGTACAACAGGCTATAAATACTGCGACCTTAAAGAGGTTCAATCCTAATTTGCCCATCTCCCTCTACATTTTCTCTGGGGAAACATTATGTACTGCACTGTTGGCCCAGGAAGGTGAGCCCATCCAATGGATCCACCTCTCAATCGGTGGGATCCCCAGAGTTCATTCTATAACCAACCAGGTTGCTGATTGCATTATCAAGGGCAGAGACACTTCTGTCCGGTTGTTTGGCACAGAACCTCACCTTATTGTCACTCCCTTTAAGATAACTGATTTCACCTGGCTTCAGAGAAATAATAACAGAGTTGCTATGGCTCTCGAGGGGTTTCTAGGTAAAATTGATTGCCATTATGGCCCCCACAAATGGATGAGTTCTTTCTCCAGGTTAGAATGGAAGCCCCCCAGGCTTTTTCTGTCTCAACCTAACCCTGACTTTCTTACCGTGTTTACCGATGGAGGGCGCCTGGGGGCTTCCCTAGTCATTTACCCTCCTTTAAAACAGAAAAAAGAGCCTATCCCCATAAAGTCACTCTCTCATGAGGTTGAGGGGTCAGCACAATTCAAAGAACTATTTGCTGTCGGTCTAGCTTTAGACACTATTCAAGAGCCATTTAACTTATTTTCTGACAGCCTTTATGTTGTTAATTTATTACCCAACCTGGTTGAGGCCCATATTAGATTGGACTCCAACCCTATATCTCCTTTGATGATTCAAGCTCGTTCCCTACTCAAACAAAGAATCAATCCCATTTTTCTTCAACATCTCAGGGGTCATCAAAACTTACCGGGATTTCTCTCTCAAGGAAACAATTTGGCTGATAAAATGGCTTCTATGCCTCAATGTAATACTATTACAGAAGCTACACACTTCCACTTATTGACCCATGTCAACTGGAGAGGTCTCAAGCACAGGTTTTCACAGGTACCAGTCAAGAACCTTAAAAAAATTGTCCAGACTTGTTAAGTCCTGTCAGCCTTTCCTCCAAGTAACCCCCCTTCAAAATACAGGAAACAATCCTCGAGGGCTCCGCCCTAATCATCTTTGGCAAATTGATGTCACACACTATTCTCCATTTGGAAAGCTTAAATATATCTTTCTTTCAGTCGATACCTTCTCCCGCGCCTGCTGGGCATCAGCACATGACGGGGAAAAATCTAAACATGCCATTAGTCATATGCTTCAATGTTTTGCCACTCTTGGGCTACCTGATCAAATAAAAACAGATAATGGCCCCTGCTTCATAAGCAAGGCCTTTATAGATTTTCTCCAGACCTGGAAAATTTCACATTCCACAGGCATCCCATACAACCCCCAGGGCCAAGCTATAGTTGAAAGATATAATCAAACTCTCAAGTCTCAATTACAAAAACAAAAGGGGGAGTCCTTACCCCCACATGACCAACTAAAAAAGGCATTATTTACCCTAAACATTTTAAACTTTTCTAAAGAAAATAAACAATTATACCCTTTTCAAAAACATTGGTCCTCATCTGTTACCTACAGTTCTATCTGGGTAAGATGGAGAGACCCATTGACTGGGACCTGGAGAGGGCCTGATCTGCTCCTCACAGCAGGGAGAGGGTTTGGATGTGTCTTCCCTCAAGATGAAAAAAGACCCATTTGGGTACCAGCGAGAGACCTAAAATATTTGTCTGAACAAGGGGACACTGACAATCACTTCTCTAGGGAGTGTCCCAACCCTGAGGACTGTTCCTAAAATGGTCCTTCACCCTGCTAAATTAAATAACTCCCTCCCTTGTGGAGGATTGCTGGCTTTGCCTCCAATCTGGGCCTCTCTGGCTGATTGCAGTACAGTTGTCCATATGACCTTAAAAAGCTGCTCAGCGACCTTCCCCATCCCCGTCCAGCTTTTCCCAATGTTTACTCTGGGCATTTGGGCCCTTCCTTCTCCTAATAATTCCAGTATAGATGTGAGATACATTCATATTTCCTTCTGTAATTTTAAGAAAACGGAGCCCAGTGCTCAACGCTGCCTGCCTTCTGGAATGGCTTATGTTTGCGGAGGCAAAATGGCCTGTAACTTTATACCCAGCAATTGGATGGGCTCTTGTGCCCCAGCCACCTTAATCCCAGATGTAGGTATCATTCCTGGAAGCTAAATTCCTTGGCTAAGGTAGTCCTACAAAACAGGAGAGGACTAGACCTACTAACAGCCGAAAAGAGAGGCATATGTTTGTTTTTACAGGAAAAATGCTGCTTTTACTCCAGTAAATCGGGAATCGTCCAGGACAAGATTAAGAGGCTCCAGGAAGACATGGAGAGGAGGCGACAGGACCCCCAAGACAACCTGCTACAGACGGGCTTACATGACACCTTACATCCTCCCTCTAACTGAACCCCACCCCATCCTTCTCCTCCTTCTTCTTCTCCTTCTTCTCCTTCTCCTTCTTCTCCTTCCCCTCCTCCTTATCCTCACTGTCGGGCCTTGTGTAATTAACAAAATTACACAATTTATTTACCAGCGGCTAGAGGTAATAAAACCTCATCAGGTCGAGATATCACAGGCTGACAACTAAGAAATTAAGTTCCTCAGATGACCCACTGCCACCTCCCCTGCCCTCCATGTGACCAATGACGGGTAAGATCCCCAGAGGAGGACAACCTAAGACAGGCCGTGGAGTGGCTCAGTGAGCTAAACACCTGGTACTCAATGACGGGTAAGATCCCCAGAGGGGGACAACCTAAGACAGGGGCCACGGTGACTAATGCTCTTACAAAAACAAAAGGGGGAGATGTTGGGCCCTGAAAGGCCTAGGTGTGAGGCCTAGTGGAACTTCCTGAGCCTAGCTAAAGTTTGGCGACCTGTCTCTGGCCAGCTATGACTCAGCAGGATGCCTAAGGGCTTCTGGCCTGCTACTTCCTCGTGGTAATTGTAATTACCATTTCAATAGTTAAAGTTTACTATTGGCCCTTACCTCTTCTCCCACTCTAAAATCCCTGCCTTCGTCCCCAACATGATATAGGCAACTGCTCAGAGTAATAAAGCGAGTTGTTCCTGCATTGCAGACTCCCGACTCAGTGTGGTTTTTCTCCGGTGGCCAGGAGAGGTTTCTGAGTCGTCCAACACTCATCATCCCCTCAACCCCTAGGGAGGAACCAGCAGGCCTGGTCCTTCCCTCAGCACTACCTGTGTGGGAAGGAGCCCCGCAATAGTGGGAGAATTATTTTCTCTGACAATTTGTCAAATTACTATTTGGGCTGTCTCAGTCTTGGTTATATTGCTACTGAAAATGTAGCAACATAAATAAGTAAACATTTGTATCCATATTAATCTGGCTTTACCTCTATGAAATTAATTTCCCAATATCTACGTGGCTCTGCTTAGTTTTCTCATACCCCATTGATGGTGCATTACCAGAGGAGGCATTTGTCTGTTGGCAGGCCTGACAGTGGATAGGATGTCCTTGATGACTGAGTCCATAACTGGGAAGAAAACTTATTTCCTTATTATCTGGGCTAGCTTGTTGCTTCTAAGTGAATTTCTTTTTTTTCCCCTAGGCTGGCTTTTTCTTTTCTTTTCACAATTTTTATTACCATTTTCGATGATTATAAAAAATATCCCATGGTAATACCCTCCCTTCACTCCCCCCACACTTTCTCCTTTGAAATTCCATTCTCCATCATATTTCCTCCATATCTCAATCATGGTAGTTACATATATACAATACCAACCTATTAAGTACCCTCCTCCCTTCCTTTTGCTTCCCTTTATATCTCCTTTTTAACTTACTGGCCTCTGCTACTAAGTATTTTCCTTCACACACAGAAGCCCTATCATTTGTAGCCAGGAACCACATATGAGAGAGAACATGTGGCGCTTGGCTTTCCGGCCCTAGATTACTTCACTTAGTATAATCCTTTCCAGATCTATCCATTTTTCTGTAAATTTCATAACTTTGTTTTTCTTTACCACTGAGTAGAACTCCATTGTATAAATGTACCACATCTTCATTATCCACTCATCAGTTGAGGGACATCTAGTCTGGTGCCATTTCCCAGCTATTATAAATTGAACAGCAATAAACATGGTTGAGCATGTACTTCTAAGGAAATTGTATGAGTCCTTAGGATATATGCCTAGGAGTACTATAGCTGGGTCATATGGTAGGTCTATCTTTAGCAGTTTTAGGAACCTCCACACTGATTTCCACAATGGATGGACTAGATTGCGTTCCCACCAGCAGTGTAGAAGGGTTCTGCTTTTTCCACATCCCTGCCAACATTTATGATCATTTGTTTTCATGTTGGCAGCCAATATGACAGAAGTGAAATGGAATCTCAATGTAGTTTTAATCTGCATTTCCCTGATGAATACTGACGAAGAACACTTTTTTAAATGCTTATATGCCATTCATATTTCTTCCTTTGAGAATGCTCTATTTAGCTCCATAGCCCATTTTTGATTGGCTTGTTTGCTACTTTATTATATATAACTGTAGGGGTTCTTTATATATCGTAGATATTAATCCTTTTTCAGATATATAGCTGGCAAAGATTTTTTCCCGTTCTGTAGGTCGCCTCTTTGCTTTTTTCACTGTGTCCTTTGCAGTACAAAATCTTTGTAATTTCATGAGGTCCCAGTGACTTATCTGTGCTTTTATTGCCTGAGCAACTGGGGTTGTATTCAAAAGGTCTTTGCCAAGACCAATATGTTCAAGGGTTTCCCCTAATTTTTCCTCTAGCAGTTTCAGAGATTCAGGTCAGATGTTAAGGTCTTTAATCCATTTGGACTTAATTCTTGTGCATGGAGAGAGAGAAGAATCTATTTTCATCCTTCTACAAATATATATCCAGTTTTCACTACACCATTTGCTGAAGAGGCTGTCTTTTCTCCAATGAGTATTTTTGGCACTTTTATCGAATATCAGGTGGCTATAGCTACCTGGACTTACATCTGGGTCCTCTATCATGTTCCACTGATCTACATGACTGTTTTTGTGCCAGTACTAAGCTGTTTTTGTTGCTATGGCTCTGTAGTATAGGTGAAAATCAGGTATGGTGATACCACCAGCCTTATTTTTGTTGCTCAGTATTATTTTAGATATTCAAAGTATTTTTGTGATTCCAAATGAATTTTTGGATTGTTTTCTCTATTTCCATGAAGAATGCCTTTGGAATTTTGATAGGGATTGCATTAATTGTGTACATTGGTTTTGGTAAGATTGCCATTTTCACAATATTTATTCTTCCAAACCAGGAACAAGGGATGTTTTTCCATTTTCTAGTGTCTTCTGCAATTTCTCACTTGAGTGTTTTAAAGTTCTCATTGTAGAGATTCTTTACTTCCTTGGTTAGGTTTATTCCAAGGTACTTTATTTATTTATTTGTTTGTTTGATGCAGTTGTGAATGGGAGTGAATCTCTGATTTCATCCTCTGTGTGTTTGTTGTTAGCATATATGAAGGCTACTGATTTCTGTGTATTTATTTTGTATCTTGCTACATGGCTGTAGGTTTTTATCAGCTCCACCAGTTTGCTTGTAGAGTCTTTAGGGTCATTTATGTATAGAATCATGTCATCTGCAAATAATGATACCTTGAATTCTTCCTTTCCAATTTGTAGCCCTTTTATGTGTGTCTCTTGCCTTATTGCTATGGCTAAGACTTCCAAAACTATATTAAATAAAAGTGGGGACAGTGGACATCCTTGACTTCTTCCTGATTTTAGTGGAAAACCTTCTAGTTTTTCCCAATTTAGTAATATGTTGGCTGTAGGATTGTCATAAATAGCTTTTATTATATTGAGATATGTTCTTTCTATTCCCACTCTCTGTAGAACTTTTATCATGAAGGGATGTTGGATTTTGTCAAATGATTTCTGTGCACCTAATGAGATGCTCATGTGATTTTTGTCCTTCAACCCATTTATATAATGTATTAAATTTATAGATTTGCATATATTGAACCATCCAGCATCTCAGGGATAAAGCCTACTTGGTCAGGGTGAATGGACTTTTTGATATATTCTTGTATTCTGTTTGCCAATATTTTGTTGAGAATTTTGCATCTATGTTCATGAGGGAGATTGGTCTGTAATTTTCTAATTTTTGTTTTATCTTTGCCTGATTTTGGTTTCAGAGTGATGCTGGCTTCATAGAAGGAGTTTGGTAGAATTCCTTCTTTCTCTATTTCCTGGAAAAGTTTAAGAAGCAATGGTGTTAGCTCTTCCTTGAATTTCAGGTAAAATTCAGCATTGAATCCATCTGGGCCTGGCTTTTTTTAGTTGGGAGATTATTGATAACTGCTCGTATCTCCATGCTTTTTATAGGTCTATTTAAATGATTAATCTCATCCTGATTTAAATTAGGTAGGTCATATAAATCAAGGAAAGCCTCCATTTCTTTCAGTTTTTCATACTTTGTGGAGTATATGCTTTTATAGTATGTTCTATGATTTTTTGAATGTCTCTGGAATCTTTTGTGATGTTACTATTTTCATCTATGATTTTATTTATTTGTGTCTCTTCTCTCTTTTGGTCAGATTTGCTAAGGGTTTATCAATCTTGTTTATCCTTTCAAAGAACCAACTCTTCGCTTCATTAATTCTTTGGATTGATTTTTTTTTTTGTCTCTATTTCATTAATTTCTGGCCTAATCTTTATTATTTCTTCCCATCTACTGATTTTTGGTTTGCCTTGTTCTTCATTTTCCAAGGCTTTAAGGTGAAGCGTTACGTCAGTTACTTGCAACCTTTCTAATACCTTAATATAGGCAATTAAGGCTATAAATTTACCTCTTAGACTGCCTTCAATGTGTCCCAGAGATTTTGGTATGTTGTGTTCTCATTATCATTTGACTCTATAAATTTTTCGATTTCCTTCTTCATTTCTCCATTGACCCATTCATCATTTAGTAGTGTATTGTTTAGTTTCCATGATTTTGTGTATGCTCTATAGCCTTTCTTGCTACTGATTTGTAGTTTAATTCCATTGTGGTCAGATAGAATGCAAGGAATTATTTCAATTTTCCTGAATTTGTTAAGATTTGCTTTGTGTCCTAATATATGGTCTATTTTAGAAAATGTTCCATGTGCTGCTGAAAAGAATGTATATTCTGCAGCATTTGGAAGAAATGTCCTGTATATATCTGTTAGGGCCATTCCTTCTATGACCTCATTTAGTCCAGATGCCTCTCTGTTTATTGTCTCCCAGGATGACCTGTCAATTGATGAGAGTGGGGTGTTAAAGTCACCCACCACCACTGTGTTGGGTGTTATCTGTGACCTTAGTTCTAATAATGTTTGTTTGATGAATTTGGGAGCCCTCATGTTAGGTGCATATATGTTTAGGATTGTAATGTCCTCCTGTTGGAGTGTGCCATTAATCAATATAAAATGACCTTCCTTACCTTTCTTGACTAACATTAGACTGAAGTCTACCTTGTCAGATATTAGGATAGCAACCCTTGCTTGTTTTCTACACCCATTTGCTTTAAACACCATTTTCCAACTTTTCACCCTAATATAATGTCTATCTTTTGTAGAAAGGTGAGATTCATAGAGATAAAAAATTTCAGGATCCTGCTTTTTAACCCAGTCTGCAAACCTATGTCTTTTGGTTGGGGCACTGAGGCCGTTGATATTAAGATATATTATTGAAAGGCGTGTATTTATGTTTGCCATTTTGTGTGTGTGTGTGTGTGTGTGTGGTTTTGGTTCTACCTTTGCTGTCCTGTGTTAAGTAGTATTTGAATATTGCTTGTTTTTTCCAGGTTCCTTATATGTGCACTTTTCCACTTCTTCAGCATGGAGGATTCTATCAAGTATTTTCTGTAGAGCTGGTTTTGTCTTCAAATACTCCTTTAACCTGCTTTTGTCATGGAATGTCCTTATTTCTCTGTCTATTTGAAGGGATAGCGTTGCAGGATAAAGTAACCTTGGTTGACAGTTGTTATCTTTCAGAACTTGGAATATATCACTCCAAACCCTTCTGGCTTTTAAAGTTTGTGATGAATAATGTGCTGTAATCCTGATGGGCTTGCCTTTGTAGGTAACTTGATTTTTCTCTCTAACTGCTTTCAATATTTTTTCTTTGGTTTCTGTGTTTGGTAGTTTGAATATGATATGGTGATGAGAGTTTCTTTCCACGTTTGGTTGGCTGGGGTTCTAAAGGCTTCCTGTATTTGTATTGGCTCCTCTTTCCCAATGTGGGGGAAGTTTTCTTCTATGATTTTGTTGAAGATGCCTACTATGCCTTTGGAGTGGAATTCTTACCTACTACTATGCCCTGAATTCTTATATTTGATCTTTACATACTGTCCCACGTATCTTGAAATTCTCACTCACACTTTTCTATAAGTTTGTCATTCTCCTTATTGGACTGTATTAGATCTACCACCTGGTCTTCTAGCTTAGATATTCTGTCCTCTCCTTCACCCATTCTAGTGGTGAGATTTTCCACAGATTTTTATATTTCATTAACTGTTTTCTTCATTGCTAATAATTCTGACTGGTTTTTCTTTATTATTTCTATTTCCTTATTTATGTCTTGTATTGCCTTCTTTATTTCATGAAATTGGTGTCCTGTGTCTTCTTTGATTCCTTTGATTTCCTCTTTAAGTTCCTCTTTGACTCCTTTGATTTGTTCTCTGACTTCTTTGAACATATTTCCAATCATTTTTTTGAAATCTTTCTCAGGCATTTCCTCTAACTTGTTCTCACTGGAGGTCATTTCTGATGCATTAATACTTTTAGGTAGATTTATATTGTCTTGCTTTTTAGTATTTCTTGTATTATAATGTATATATTTTTGCATCTTGGCTTAAGTTAATGCTTGTATTTTCTAGCTAGCTGAGTATTCTTACCTGAATCAATTGATTTTATGTTATGTATCTTCAGGCTAGGAGCTTAAGGTGTTAGGTGTGGCTCTTAAGACTCTCAGAGTATCTACAAAGGTGTTCCTAGGGGTTGAGTTTCCCTGATATGGGAGTATTCAAGTAGGCTGAGTGGAATAATATACAGGTAGATTCTAAAATTTAACTAAACACTACACATTCAATCAAAAACAGCACTGAGTATTTATGCAAAAGTAGTTATTACTACAACCAGATCCTCTATCAAGAAAGAGGTTAAGATTTCTGGTCTGTTGTGACCAAGTGAGACCCTTCTCTGGTGCAATCCCAGTTACCTTGGATAATTTTGGTCTCAGTCAAGTTGCTGGCATGGTGGTTGGGCTGGTGATCTGATTTCTGGAGCTTAGCACTGGCTTTTCCTACAGGGCAAACCAAGCCTGGCAACTGTGGCCCTGCAGAACAGCACCCCTGCTGCTGGAACCACTAATGCTGCTGCTGCTGAAGTTTCCACTGCTGTGTCTGTTGCCGCTGCTGCTAAAACTGCCACTGCTGGGTCTGTCGCTGCTGCTGGATCTGCTGCTGCCGCCTCTGAAGCTGCTGCTGCTGGATCTGCCGCTGCTGCCACTACTGGATCTGCTGCTGCTGGGGCCACTGTTGATGGTGCTGGAGCCGCTGATGTTGCTGCCATACTCTGCTTCTGCTTGGGTCCCGTTGTCGGCTCAATTTGGCGTGACAGGGTCCTTGATCCACTGCTCTGTTTGCTGGAGCTGGGCACAAGCGGAGGGGGAGGGGAGGGAGCCACAGCTGCTCTAGTTCTCTTGGTGTTCCATGTACTTTTCTACCTTGTGATCTGCTCCTCCATTGTTCACTGCTGCTCTCCCTTCACGTTTCTTGAGTTGTGGAGAGCAACAGTGTGAGTGGAAACTCCCCTCACCTGGCTTTTCCTGTGGCTTGAACCGAGCCTGGCAGGTTTCTGGTGCTGCCGCTGCCGCAGTCGCGGTCCTGCCGGTGCCACTTTTGCTGGCCTGTGTGGGCTCTGGATGCTCTGGATCTCTTCTACTTCTCCACTACCATTTCAATTTCCTATACACCTCACTTTTTAGTAAAAGTGTGTATTTTTCTGAGATTTTTTTGGTCTTTTTCCCCTCTAGGCTGCTTTGGTGTGTTACCTATGCCACCATCTTAACTGGAAGTCCTAAGTGAATTTCTTTATGTAGTTTTTTAGCCAGTCCGTACCTTAGAGCTTGAAGCAGCAACAGTCATCCATTGTCCAGTTGATACCATCTATGTAGGGTTTGTTCCTTTATCAGATGAGAGGTAAGCTGTAAATTCTGTTTTGTGTAGACATTCACTGTCTTGTCTTTTCCAAATATCAGATCCTTGGTCAGTGCTGTCAGTTTAGCATTTTGAGCCAATGTACCCTGAGGTAGGGTTTCTTCCAACTCATCACAGCTCCCCCTGCATAACTGATTTCATCCAAGACAAAGCTGCTGCCATCAGAGTACATAACCAGGTCAGGGTCTAGCCAAGCCACATCTGTCAGGTCCAGATGGAGTCTAAGGAAGGCACAGGTGATCTCTAGCAGTCATTCAGAGGGGTTGATGCCTCATCAGTTTCTGAAAGCATGGAGGCTGGGTTCAGAGCCTTAGTTTTGCAAAAGTATATCCTTGGTTGATCTAAGAGCAAGGCCTGATAGTGAGTTATGTGAGAGCCAGCGGACAGGGGGCTCTTTAAAAGAGTCTCTATCATTTGTGGGGCCATAATTGATAGTCTGGCCCAAGGTCAATTTGTAAGTGTTTTTTGTCAGAATAGCAGCAGCTGAAATATCCCAGAGACAAGTGGCCCAACCAGCACCTACTGGGTCTAGCTTCTTAGAAAAGTAGGCCGCAGGGCAATGCAATGTCCCCAGTCTTTGAGTTAGGATGCCACTGGCTGTCCCCTTCTTTTAATCCTGTGTTTGGTTAAGCCTGGAAGTGCCAGGACAGGGACTGATGTCAAAGCTGATTTTAATTCTCGGAATGCTTGTTTCTCATTTTCAGTCCAAATAAAACCTTTTATTTTTTATTTTTATTTTTTATTTTGATCTTCTAATGGCCTCATATAGAGACTTGGCTAATTCAGCAAACCTTGGGATCCAAACTCTGCAATGGACTACAGCTCCAAGAAGTTCTTAGATCTGTCTCTTAGTGGGGATTTAAGTGATGGCATGAATCCTAGAGTCCGACAGCATACATTTACCTTCCTGGAGTTTGTATCCCAAGTAGCTTGTCTTACACACACACAATTCAGCCTTCCTGGTTGATATGCAATAGTCCAGATGTTGGGCTGGAGAGATGGCTTAGTGGTTAAGCGCTTGCCTGTGAAGCCTAAGGATCCCAGTTCGAGGCTCGGTTCCCCAGGTCCCACGTTAACCAGATGCACAAGGGGGCGCACGCGTCTGGAGTTCGTTTGCAGAGGCTGGAAGCCCTGGCACGCCCATTCTCTCTCTCTCCCTCTATCTGTCTTTCTCTCTCTGTCTGTTGCTCTCAAATAAATAAATAAAATTTAAAAAAAAAATAGTCCAGATGTTATAAGTTGTCAAGGGTGTTGGGCCCTGAAAGGCCCAGACATGTGGCCTAGTGGAACTTCCTGAGCCTAGCTAAAGTTTGGCGACCTGGCTCTGGCCAGCTAGGACTCAGCAAGATGCCTAGTGGCTTCTGACCTGCTACTTCCATGCAGGAGTTGAAATTACCATTTCAATAGTTACAGTTTACTATTGGCCCTTACCTCTCCCCCTTCCTAAAATCCCCACCTTCATCCCCAACATGATATAGGCAACTGCTCATACTAAAAAAGCTAGTTTCTGCTTCCACAAGACTTCCGAATCAGTGTGGTTTTTCCCCAGTGGCTAGGAGAGGTTTCTGAGTTGTTGTATGCACATCTTCCTCTTCATCCCCTTGGGAGGAACCAGCAGGCCTGGTCCTTCCATAGCACTACCTGTTCAGGGAGAGGTCCAGCATCTGGAGCCTAACGTGTGGCTCTCAAAGTCCAGCAGACTAGTGCCCCATGAGAGGCAGTCATTGAGGAGGTAATTGGTGTACATGTGCAGGTAAGCATACCCTCATAAGTTATAAGACGGTCTTCATATTTAACATGCTAAACTTTGCTTCTATAACCTGTACTTGTTTGTCAACATGTCTTAGTTCTCTTTCTCTTTCCCTTCACCTTCGGTTCACCAGCAGCTTTTGTATTTCTGAATGGGGCCTAACAAGCTGCATCTGCGGCTTTTATATTTCTAAAGGCTTGTGCTTCTCTCTCTCCCTCTTTCTCTCTACTTAGGCCTGTGAAGGCAGACCAGCTTTTTCTGCCATTATGGAACTTCCCCTGGATCTGTAAGCTTCAATAAATATCCCTTCATCCATAACTGTACCTAGTCTGGAAGTTTATCTCAGCGAACCTAAAGCTATCTGATACAGACTGAGGGATGAGACGAGATGAACCTGACCATGTGGATGTTAATATTTTGGAACCTTTGTTTTGGAGAAATGTGAATGGACTTGGTGCTTACAACTGAAGGTGTCTTCTGGAGTGGCAAGCCAAATTTTATGGACTATTCAAATGAAAGTTTAAAAATACTAAGTGCAGACAGCATTAAACTTCAAGGCTTTCTAGGGGAAAGGAAAGACTGCAGGGGACTTTGTTGGAACTGGGATACTGGCATAAGGGCTGGCTGCATCCTGCTGCCTAGGCCCAGAGAGTTTAATTACAGTTAAATTTGTAATAGACTGATATGCTTAGCTAGAGATATTAGACTAAGAGATTTAAGATTTGGTTTTTTTGTTGTTGTTGTTTGTTTGTTTGTTTTGGTTTCTAGAGATAGGGTTTCACTCTAGCCCAGGCTGACCTAGAATTCCCTATGGAGTCTCAGGGTGGCCTAAAACTCATGGTAATCCTCCTACCTCTTCCTCCCGAGTACTGGGATTAAAGGTGTGCACCACCATGCCCAGCTGAGATTTAAGATTTTAAGCTAGAAAACCTCAAGCAAGTTAAAATTACAGGCACCGAGACTAATTTTAGGTTATGGTGGTTCAATATACATTGTTTTAGTCTCTCCTTGCTATGCCTTATACCAGTTAAAAATGTTTACTCTGTGCCTTTATATGTTAAAAGTGTTTAACTTGTTTAATTTTACAGGTCTTAATATCTTACATTGGTCAAGACTGTGGGGACCTTTAAAATTGAACTGAGTACAATTTATAATATATGATAGGTATAAATCTATTGGGAGCCAGGAGCAGAATTTGGTAATTTAAATAGATTGCCCCCTTCCTGGTAGCTTGTGACTGGCCCTTCCCTACTGGGAGTTGGCAGGCAATCCACCTCCTGGGAGACTGCCACGTGACCCCCTTGTACTTACCAGGTGGGGACAGGGGAGAAGCCCACCCTGTCATGGTGACTGGGCTCACTGACCTTTTCCTGTGCCTACTGGGCATCAGCACATGCCGGGAAAATATCTAAACATGACATTAGTCATATGCTTCAATGTTTCACCACTCTTGGGCTGCCTGATCAAATTAAAACAGATAATGGCCCCTGCTTCATAAGCAAGGCCTTTATCGATTTTCTCTAGACCAGGAAAATTTCACATTCCACAGACATCCCATACAACCCCTGGGACCAGGATATTGTTAAAAGTTATAATCAAGCTCTTAAGTCTCAATTACAAAAACAAAAGGGGGAATCCTTACCCCCACATGACCAACTAAAAAGTACATTATTTACCCTAAATATTTTAATTTTTTCTAACAATTTATAATATATGATGGTTGTAAATGTGATGGTTGGTTTCAGATTTCAATCTAAACACATACAAAGTGTGCCTAGCAAGAGTTCCTAAGGTATGCTCTGAAATTTGGCTTTAGGCTTGTACTGTTAATGTCTAACTATCCTTCATACTCACAGCTCTAAAGTAGCTCCTGAGAAAGTTCAAACTGTATCTCCCTTTAAGACCATGGGCTTGATCCTTACCCTAGATACAGTTTCACCTGATAGACGCTCTATATACTAAAATTAAAAATTAAAACTCTATGGAGTGTCATGTAGACTTTCAATGGATTTGTCTTACTTCTAAAAAATATAATAACAGTCAACAGCATTGGGAAAATGCATTTAAGAGATATTTGGCACAATGATGATATTTCCTTAGATCTGATTCAGTTACATTCAGAGATTTTGTCTTTACAAAATAATCATCTTACTTTTGATGCAGCTAAAGCTGCTGATGACTTAACGTCTGCTTTTATGTCTGCCTTGCCTGGATGGAATTCTCTCACTTCTTGGAAAGGAAGCTTTGCTACTACAGGTGTTTGTCTTTTGCTCATTCTGTGTCTTCTGCCCATACTCGTTAAATGCCTTTTGAGATCCATTATAGTTATCCATGCAAAAGTACACTGGATACAGCTATGGACCTGACCCCGGCTTCCTGAGACATTATCTTAAAGCCCCTGTAGAGGCTGGTAGTCAAAGACAGGTAAGATTCTCTTGAGTTAGGTCAACCTAAGTCAGGGCGTGAATGATGGAATTCATGTACCGATGACGGGTAAGGCCTAAATATCATAGAGGACAACCTAAGACAGGCACAGTCTTTCTGCACCAAGGCCCGGAGGGGCCTGGCTCATAAAAAAATAATAAATAAAAAAAGGGAAATTGTCGGGAGCCATTTGGCTGGACTTGTATCCATAGCTCTGGCCATTTGACAGCAAGATTTTAGCACCTACATGTAAGCAAGATTAAACACATTCAGTGTTACTGATAAGAGCTGGCCATTCCTTAATATTTATGTTTATATTGCTGAGATCAAAGGGTTTGTTTGTTTCCCAACCTGTGTACTGAGAAATAATTAAAGTACAAAACCTCTGTAACAGAAAGGCATTTTTTGACAGAAACTTATGTGAAGCCCATAGAACTTTTGTCCACGGTAAAAACTCTGTAAAAAAAAAAAAAAAAAACCATTTGGGTACCAGTGAGAGACCTAAAATTTTTGTCCCAACAAGGGGACACTGACAATCACTTCTCT
Organism: Jaculus jaculus; assembly: GCF_020740685.1. Lineage (NCBI taxonomy): Eukaryota > Metazoa > Chordata > Mammalia > Rodentia > Dipodidae > Jaculus > Jaculus jaculus. The sequence continues at coordinate 99,717,598 of NC_059108.1, read as the reverse complement.
AGGGAGTGTCCTGCCCCTTAGGTCTCTTCCTAAAATGGTTCCTCAACCTGCTAAACTAAATGACTCCCTCCCTTGCAAAGGATTGCTGGCTTTGCCTCCGATCTGGGCCTCTCTGGCTGATTGCAGTACAGTTGTCCATATGACAAAAAATTGCTCAGCCACCTTCCCCATCCCTGTCCAGCTTTTCCCAATGTTTCCTCTGGGCATTTGGGCTCTGCCTTCCCCTAATAATTCCAGTATAGACGTGGGATACATTCATCCTTTCTTCTGTACTTTTAACACAACTGAGCCCAGTGCTCAACACTGCCCACCTTCTGGAATGGTTTGTTTGTGGAGACAGGATGGCCTATAACTTTCTGCCCACCAATTGGATGGGCCTTTGTGCCCCAGCCACCTTAATCCCAGATGTAGATATCATCACTGGAAATGAGGCCTTTTCTATGACTTCTTTTGATTATAGCGGAGGGATACCTATCTCCAACAATAGCTAGATTCCCTGGCTGAGGTAGTCCTACAAAACAGGAGAGGACTAGACCTACTAATGGCCGAAAAGGGAGGTATATGTTTGTTTTTACAAGAAAAATGCTGCTTTTATGCCAATAAATTGGGAATCGTCCAGGACAAGATTAAGAGGAGAGGAGGCAACGGGACCTCCAGGACAACCCGCTGCAGACGGGCTTACATGACTTCTTACACTACCTTCTCCCTCTACCTGGACCCCTCCCCCTCCTTCTCCTTCTCCTTATCCTCACTGTTGGGCCTTGTGTAATTAACAAAGTTACACAATTTATTCACCAGCAGGTAGAGGCAATAAAACTTCATCAGGTGAAGATACATTATCACAGGTTGGCAACTCAGCAATTAAGTTCCTCAGTTGACCCACTGCCACCATCCCTGCCCTCCATATGACCAATGTGGGTAAGATCCCCAGATGGGGACAACCTAAGGCAGGCTATGGAGTGGGTCCTCAGCGAGCTAAACACATGGTCCCCAATAACGGGTAAAATCCCCAGAGGGAGACAACCTAAGACAGGGGCCATGGTGACTAATACTCTTACAAAAACAAAAGTTGGAGATGTTAGGCCCTGAAAGGCCCAGGCATGAGGCCTAGTGGAACTTCCTGAGCCTAGCTCAAGTTTGGCTACCTGTCTCTGGCCAGCTAAGACTCAGCAAGACACCTAATGGTTTCTGGCCTGCTACTTCCATGCAAGAGTTGCAATTACCATTTCAATAGTTACAGTTTACTATTGGCCCTTACCTCTTCCCCTATCCTAAAATCCCCAGCTTCATCCCCAACTCATAGTAGTAAAGTGAGTTCCTGTGAGTTCCTGCTTCAAAAAGACTCCTGAATCAGTGTTGTTTTTCTCCAGTGGCTAGGAGAGTTTTCTGAGTTGTCTTATGCTCATCTTCCTCCTCAACCCCTTGGGAGGAACCAGCAGGCCTGGTCCTTCCCTCAGCACTATCTGCCTGGGGAGGAGCCTGGCACAGGGGACACTGTGGCAGAGTGTCCCCTGGACAACTCCATCTGCAGCTTGGAAAAGGTGATCCACGTATTGTAGGAGAGTAGCCTTTGGTGTTTCTTTGCAAAAGGGCTTCAAGTATCTATGAAGGTCTCCTCAAAGATGGTGGGAGAATTTTCAAATTGCTGTTGAAGCCTACTCTAGGTTACTACAGGTTAGTTGCCCACTGGTGCCTTGTTCTGAGTCTGTCCATTCAAAGGCAAAAAGTGGGTTGATTTTCCTTTGCCAGTGGGATACTAAAGAATGCATCTTTTAGGTCCAGCACAGTGTATATTTGCCTTTCAGGTGGAATCATACTGGGAAAAGTATAAGGGCTGTCTCATGTGGTCTTGTGCCTTCTGAAGGTAGACACCATAACCTTAGCCTATCTATCTTCTGGAGTATCTTTATTATTATATACTCTGACAGCAATCTCTATTAACTCTGAAAGAACTTTACCCTCAAACCTTCTATTTTATGAATCTGCCTTTCTAATATTTGGTGAAGATTGAGTTATAAAAACAATGTTAATAGTTTGCCTATTCTCAGGGTCTTTGGAACCTATGGGAAAGGGTTTTGACCTATATGCTTTTTGCAGCCTTTCTAGAAAAACAGTGGGAGAATCTGTGAGCCCTTGGGTCAGTTCATTTACTTTAGACAAATTTGGAGGGCACCAAGTGAGTGGCTGCCTGAAGACCACCCATCAGAGTCTGGCGAAAGATGTTAAGGGATGCCCTCCCTACCAGTCATGTGGAAGGGAAGACCTCATCAATAATATTAGGGTTCTCTGTGATGTAGCAACACTAGTTTCTTGGCTTCCCTTTAGATTATTTCATGTTCCTCTGTGGTGAAGAGGGTTTGCAAGACTGGCTGGCAGTCCTCCCATGTGGACTGATGGGTAGAGAAGACTGTCTCAAGAAGGGATATCAGAGAACCTGCTTTAAGTCAGATTTAGGTTTATCAATAACAATAGAGGTGCTGTGGAAACAAACCTAGGTGTTTAGGCTTCGTAGATAAGCACCTTAACTATTAAGTCATCATTTACTTGCCCATTTTTAAACATCAGTTTATATCCTGATATGCATTTTAGGTAAGTCTGATGTTTGTCTTGTGTAAGGACTTTGTAACTTTATCAAGTACCTTGACTCAGTTTACCTATCTAACCTTTTGTTTACTGAGAAATTTTATCTAACAGATTTGACTTTAGGTGTTCAAAAGAGAGGAACTATAAAGAGAAACAAAGTTATATACCATTTGTCATTCCCTTTTCCTTATCAGAGAAGAATATGAATTACATCTGTGTTTAATGTAAGCTGAATTTACATTAAGTCTATGTCCCTTTATAAAAATTTTAGAGCATCCTTGGAAGTTGGCCAGTAAACTAGAAAAGAAATATAAAGGGAAGAGAAAGGAAGGGGGGGTACTGAATAGGATGGTGTTGTATATATATATAGATATAGATATAGATATAGATATAGATATAGATATAGATATAGATATAGATATAGATACAGATATAGATATAGATATAGATATAGATATACATGTACATATACATATACATATACATATTACATATATGTATATATATTAATGGGGGGTGAAAAGGCCCAAAGTGAGGTCAGGGGAAGAGATTGAGTAAAGGAAAGGTGGAGGGAGGGCTAATCAAGATCTAAGAGGATATAAATAAATCATATGGAATCCTCTGGTTTTGGACAATAGAACCCTCAGGAGCCATAGATTGTTGCTAGAAATTTTTCAGTGCCAGGGATTGGATACCATCCAGTGAGTTGTTGGCCAGGGAGGTCCCTGATGCCCCTCAAACATTTTAGGCCATTGCCGAGGCCTTTGTTTTCCCACCAGGAATAGATAGCAAGATCCTATTGGTGAGGACTCCACATACTTGGGCTGCAAGGCCACTGAGAAATCCTGCTGGAACTGAGCTGATAACCTCCTCCACGTAGACCAGCTGACAGAAAGCTGGAAGAAGCCATTCTGCATGCAGTTCAATGGGAGAAAGAGAAATCACCAGTGAAGATACTCAACATTGGACATGGCAAGCCTTATATTTGGCCAGCCAGGCTAAATGAGCCAACAGGTGCAATAGTGGCATGTCTATCATGGTGGAAACCAACTGCTCTCTAATTGGACTAGAGACCCACTCCATGGGAAGCAATACATCCCTGATACTGAAAACCTAAAACAGGGGTAGTCATGAGCCCTAGGGTTGTAACATCTGATAATCTCTGGATAAATGTATATACTATGCTTATCAAACTGTCCAGTAAGCACTTCTCTTAATATTCATATCCTTATATTAATGCTACTCTCACTTTTGGCAGAGAATCTTCTCTTTTCAGATGGCAGCGATAATGAGACAACTCAGAAGGTATCGTGGTGCTGGAAAGAAGTGACAGGAGTGCTCAGTACTGTAATATCTCTATCACACCTTCCAAGGCTCAGGTTCTAATGCAGAAGAGGTGGCAGAAAGAATGTAAGAGTCAAAGGAAGGGTAGGACTTCTTACAATGTGCTCCCCTCAGACACAAAATGGCCTGGACATCATGATCTCAAGTGCATGACACTACCTGCACAAGATCATCATAAGAGGAGGAAAACATCATGACATCAAAATAAAAGAGAGACTGTTTGAGATGGGCAGGGGATATGATGGAGATTCAAAGGGGAAAGTGGGAGGAGGGAGGTTATTATCATGGGATATTTTTTATAATCATGGAAATTGTTAATAAAAATTTGAAAAAAGAAGAAAATTCTTTAACTTCAGGCATGGTGTTTAGGTTTAGCCTGAAAATTAGCTTTCTGTTCCTTCTAAAAGGAAAGTAATTTTAGGCAAAATTTGGTCCTTTTAGATCTCTTACATCCTTTTTACATATATACATATTTATCCACATACTATAACATTCTGATCTAAGTTCCACTCAAAAAGCATTTTTAACAAGCATTCTATGTCCAACATTGGAAAATACCTTTCCAGTTCCTTTAATCATCTCATCTCAACCCATAATTAACCATCTTTCTTATAAGAATATTAAGAAAAACTATATCAAATTGATTAATCTTATTACCCACTGACAAAGAAGCAAGTAGTCTGGCTTCAAAGAGTTAACCATCTTATTATTGGAAATTTGTATAGAAAAAGCCTTCCTTAGTATTTGGATCACCAAAAAATCTCTACCTAACAACAAGCCTTGCTTTATAACACCAGTATATATATCTTCATGTTTTACATAACCCATTGATTTGAGATAGTTTCTACTAATAAGCTCCATGAAATACACTTTCTATAAATACAAGGCAAAACATGATAACCATTTTGGAGATAATCTTTATCAATCTCTCTAAAACATTTGGAAATGCTTTTATTAGAAGTAACTAAGGAAAATTTTTATTTCTATTGAGGCAGGCTGGCCTAGAACTCAGGCCAGTTATCTCCTCCTTTTATGTAACAGGACATTATAATCTGGTAAATTATGAGTCACCATCTCAGAGAGAAATTTTGTTGTTTTTAATAATCCTCTATGTAAGTTAATGTTGACCTAGAAAATAAACTCAGTAATTATACTTATGATATCATGTGACAAAGTATGGCATTGTTTATGTAAAATTTCAGCTCACCATAGGCTTTAGTTCAATCTGACTTTTAAAGACAAAAAAAAAAAAAAATAAAACTTGAAATAAATCAGATGTCAACAAAACCTTTAGGAGAAACCTGTTAGGCTATTTGGAATAATAAAAAAACAAAAAAACAAAAGGTATCTATAAACAATGTCTTATTTGTTTAAAGACCCCTAAAAGAGAAAATATGAGGCACAGTTTAAATTAAAATTATGTACTTATTTTTATCAAACAATTTAAAAGTCACATGGTTTGAAATGTGGAATCAGGCTATCACATTGGAACCTCCTGGCTTAGCTTCCAAAGTAGGTAGGATAATAGACCTAGCTCATTTTATTGTTTATCTTTTTGTTTTTCTTAAGATCTTTAAAGTGCTTTTTTAAAAAAGAATTTATTCTTATTTTTATTTCTTTATTTGCAAGCAGAGAGAGAGAAGAGAGAGAGAGAGAGAGAGGGCATGTCAGGCCCTGCAGCCACTGCAAACAAACTCCAGATGCATGTGCCTCTTGTGCATCTGGCTTACGTGGGTCCTGGGGAATCAAACCTGGGTCCTTTGGCTTTGCAGGCAAATGCATTAACTGCTAAGCCATCTCTCCAGCCCTAAAGTGCTTTTTAACAAGTTTTAAAGGAGGTTTTTCAACATAATGATTTTGACCCACATCTTCAAAGACGAGGACAAGACAAATAACACAACACCAAACACAAACATGCTAGTAATAACAGCTCTCCTGACCTTTGTACATGGGTGCCAAACCAAAACTGAACCAGAAATAATCCTCAGCTAGAAATCTCTGTATGGAGTGTGAGAGGGTCAAGGGTGGCCTCTTGATCCCTTGTCCAGGGGAATTAATGCTACATCCATCTTCCCTCTTGGACCCAGAAAAGCACACAAAACCAGAAAACTAGGAAAAAAAAAAAAAAAGGCAAAACAAAAAGAAAAGTGGAAAAAGCACCCCCTGAGTTTCTTACTTAATAAAGAGGGGACAGCAGTCATAAGCAAAAGTTCCCTGTCAATGGCTTCCTACCAACTCCAAAACCAGGAACATGCAGATGGAGATATGGTTCTCAGGCCAAGACTAGGGGTCCTTCCTTGGTTTAGTTGTACTAGAATTGGGGAGGTAGGTCTTGAAATGTGGATCCCAGATGAGGCCCAAGGTGTTATGGGGTCCTGTATTGCACAAGTAAGACCATCAACTCATGGAATGTAAGGCAAAGTTTATTGGATGAAAAAGAAAATCTGGTATACCAGGTAATCTCAGGGGGCAGTCCTAAACTGTTCAGAGTGTCAGTTTTTATAGCAAAAGAAACAGGATGGGAATTAAACCATAAATCCCATAAATCACAATTCACATGTGATAGTTACAGCCATAAAAGAAAAAAAAGGAACTTGTAAATAGGTCTGTTGGTCAGTTACCAGAAGCACGGGGGGGGGGGGGGGGGGGGGGGGGGTTGGGGGGGGGTTGTAGGCCTGTGACCAGGAGTCCTGATTATCTTAAGGAGTTTGCTCAAGAATGAAGGCCTCAGGAAATGCTATTCAGACTAGCAGAGCCTCCTGTTTACCTATTATCCCTATCTACTTAAGCAAGTGTTTCATTCCATTCTTTTATGAGCTCCTATAAGGAAGTAACTTCTATTTTTCTCTAAGCTAGGTATAAAGAAATGTAGAGAAATGTAACATTTTGCTCACTTTATATTCCCCCTGGTTAACTACTCTTTCCTCAGCTACAGTGGGCCCTTTATTACCTGTCTTACTGTCCCTGACAATTGGGTCATGTGTTCTCCAGGACATTACTAATTTTATATCCAGACAAATAGAAACTACTAAAATACTTGCTCTACATGAACATTATCAACTAATATAGCCAATGAAAATAGAAACCTCATACCAAAAATTTGACAGGGTTACATAAAGGAGGGAATGATGAGCCAACCTGATTCCATTTTAATAGAAAGAGCCATTTTGATATAATGACTAACTTAAGTTTCTGTTTCTCTAAGTTTTTATGTCTGAGCTGGAGCCATAAATTGTTCCCTGGCTACTGGCTCCAAGATTGTGTATACATAATGTTACAGAAAGTAGTTTAACTGTAATGGATGATCTGATTCTGTCATCATGCTTGCTTGCCTCTGAAACCCTCCTCCCCCACCCCGTGATTTCTATGGTTTTACCCTATTAAAATAGCCTGAGAAGTTGACTCAGGGCTGCTGTCTACACTCTGCCCTAGAGAGGCAGCCGCTGGACTGGCTCTGTTGTACATAATTAAAAGCTTGTTTCAGTTTGGCTATAATTTGTGATTGATTGTCTTTATTCTCACAAATTTGGGTTAACAGAAGTACTATTGCTGGGAATAAGAAGAGCACTGATAATCCATGTTGTGAGCTATTTAAAGAACTCTGTGAGATAGATGTATTTGATGAACCTGAGTCACATCTTGTGAAGAAAAAAGAATTTAGTGACTCTGTTATGTACAACTTTTGAATATTTGTGGGAAAGTAAGGTGAATAAGGATACCTGTGGGTTGCTTCTGACATCTCTGGATAAACTATTAAAGGAAAAGCAGAATCTCTGAAAGCAAAATTCCCCATCTTAAGTCCCACATACATGATCTGAATATTTCTAATGGTGCCCTCCACAGCCTTAACAGGGCTAAAATTGCACAAAACCAAACCCAAGCTCTCAGTGAAAGATTGGCTAACTTGCAATCTGTGAACTAAAGTTCCCAGAAAACAGATGCATCCGCTGTACCTACTTCCAGCAAGGCTGAATGATAAAGCTGTGACCACAGAGTTGGAATTTTGCAAGTCAGGGCCAAATTCCCATCAGCTACTTTAAACCCCTGAATAGCTATTGCCTACCTTTTTGTCTGAACTAACATCTGGTGACTATCAATTGATCAGGTGTAATCCTTTTTGGAATGCAAGAACAGACCCAGCTTCTGCCAAGCCAAGGACCAAGAATATCATCAGATAACATTTGAGGCCTATGGTGTACATTTCCTTGCTTTGGTATAACCCACCTGCCTGACCTTCAGCCAATGTATCTGAAAATTGCCTTGATTTATGACTTTCTTTTGTTCTGTAACTATAAAAACCTTCATGAAATTGTTAACATGTTGAAACATGGAAGTTGGGGTAACCTAAATCTGTGTTCCTGGGCTTGGTTACTCATATTTGGCTCCACAATAAACTATCTATTATCCCCTTTTAGGTGAGAGCTGTGTCTTTTGCATTGACAGATATGGTGCCCAAACATGGAGCCCCAAGGGCAAGCCACTCCCACTAAGGATGCAGTCAGTCAGAGCCAGGTACCAGCTGGGCCCTTTGTGCCCAACCATCTAATGTTGTCTCCTTAAGTGCTGGTTGGTGAGTTTATTCTGGGGCTCAGAAGTCCCTTGATTTGGTCGATGCTCCACTTGTTTATTCTAAGCTGGTTTTAGGATCCTTTTTTTGACATTGTTTTTGGTTATTGTTATTTTATCTCAAAATATTTGTATCCATTTTGTTTGCTGTAAGAGCATTTTTGTTTTGACCACTGAGGTTGTTTGCATGCAGATCCTTGAGAGAATCTTGATTTCTGACTATTCTGTTTGCTTTGTCTCTACTACCATTAAGCTTTCCCGCCCTCTTTTACCACTCCTCCCAAGAAACAGGAAATATTAAAAACAAACAAACAACTACTATTTGGTACACCAGCTGGCATGAACATTTCATTAACTTAACTTGCAAGTATCTGAAAAACATGGGAAAACCTAAATAAAAATAAATTGGGTTTACATTTCCCACAGTGGGGAACATTTAATCCTAAACTGGAGCTCATTTTAATTTTAATTTTTTTTTTTTTTGAATGTTAAAGTCCTCGGCAATGGTTTTTGTTGTTAAAAGAAAATCAAGCCGGGCATTGTGGTTCATGCCTTTAATCCCAGCATTCAGGAGGCAGAGGTAGGAGGATCATTGTGAGTTCAAGGCCACCCTGAGACTACACAATGAATTCCAGGTCAGCCTGGACTAGAGTGAAAAAATCCTACCTCAAAAAACAAAAACAAAAACAAAATAATCATAATAGGCAGCCTGCTTTAACTAAAATTTTAAAATGTCTAAGAACCTATTAAAATGGCAGTTTATAAACTAGTGAATGAGAGTTATAGAAAGGAAATGTCCAAAATGAGTAAGATTAAGAAAATTCAAAAGATTGTATCAGAACTAAAGATAAATTGTACAGAATCTAAGTATTCTCATTTCCTCCCCTTTCTCTGACCTCATCTTCTGCTCTCTCCAAGCAATACTGAATCCCATATCAAAGGAAAGATTATTATTTATAAGATAAAACCTAGGCAATTCCCTACTAGATTAAAACCCTCATTTGTGGTTAAAATCCTCATTTGTGAAGATACTCTTTTCCTAAGACTCCACTCGCATATTCTTAGCTATGCTTTCACTCTCCCTCTGAGTGCCCCTTTCTTTGCCTAACACGCTGAAGTTTGTAAAAATTCAACTCTGTTTCATACTGGCTTTTCTAGAATTCCCTATATCTTAGATACAACCTGAATTGAGGTCAATCCGAATTGAGGTCACTAAAAGCCTGGGGGAACTCCTCAGGCTGTTGAAGATGACAGTGTGGAGCTTTGTTTCAATCCCCTTGCTGCTGACATTTTGGGAGCTCACAAAAGATACATCTAAAATATTGTGGGTAAGTCTTAATAACTACTGATTCTCTTCAACTGTATTCTTTAATTGTATGATAGCTTTGTTTCGATTTTTTCTGGCCAGAGACCCATATCACATTTGATGAGTGCCACAGGCACTGAAGATAAGAACCACCCAGACATCTATACCCCATTCCTAGGTCAGATGGAACAGTACAGGGCTTTTCCAGGGGACATAATATGAAGGACATTCCCCAGATTTCCTAAGCCACTCTCTTGTCCTCAAGAAAGCACCTGAGACACAGTGGGAAAACTACTAAACGCAGCACATGCTGGATCCTAAACACAAGAAATGACCACTTTTAAACTTTTCCTGCATGTCTCATTGCTCCTATCATATCTGCCCTATGAAACTAAGAGCATCAAACAAAGATACTCTCTAACTGCTGACTTACTAGTCTTTCACTTAAAGGAACTTATAGCTAGACTTTCTCCTTATGAGCCTGAATCTGATCTGTCATTTAATCATATCTTGAAGGAGTTGCCCTAACTTTCAAGACAAAATTAGATACAGAAATAAGCCATTTCCACCTATTAAAAAAAAAAACAAACAAACTTCAAATGGGAACAATTACCTTCTATAGATATATGTAACAAGCTTCACCTCTGTTTTCCTGTGTTACTGAGCCTTACATCTCAGATAGAGAGGTTAGAAGCTTTTCCCTTAATTTTCCTTACTTAGGATGCACCTAGAATTTATGTGTTTGCATCATGTTTGTCCATGATCATTTACATGTTTGTTTTTGTCTTTTTTGACCAAAAGGTGACCACAAAAATTCCAGATATATAAAACTTGTGGACACTTCAATTTTTATCATTTTTATTTTTAATATATTTTTGTATACCAACTTAACATGTAAGTGTGCGTGTGAATGTGCTGGTTTATTAAAAGGTACATAATAAGTACACATTCTTAACCTTAAGTACTCTTAGCTTCTTAAACCTGTAAAATGTTATCTTTAGATTTACAAAATGTTCATGAAATCTTAAGTGCTTCTTGTTTGGGTGACATAATATTCATTGGAACCTAAATTTTAGGCTATAAAAGTTATTATTGGATGCATAGATTTTGATTATTTTCCTTTTAAATACATTTTATAAGTCTATTTAATTGATTTTGAATGGTCATAGGAATAAAGACATCAAAATACTTCTAGATAGTATATACTAAGTCTTTTATTTAGATTGATTATAATTTCTTTTTTAGAATTGATATATAAGTGCCAAATCTAAATTCTTTCATTTTATATGCTCACTGGAAATCTTTAAATTTATGTTTTCATAGTAGATATTACAGAAACTCAATCCCAGAAAACAACATTATTCAGAATCTGGATAGGCCTATTTGTGTATAATGATAATGGCCATGTTAAGTTTTAAACTAATATTTTATAATTTTTTTAATTTTAACTTACAGTTTTGACTTTAAGATGTAAAAATTATTGCCTACCTATGTTCTCCTTTAAAACACTTTTTAAGGTTTTTCTTTTAATTGTCAATGTTAAATAGTCATTTTAAAGGCTCTGTTTTTAAGATCTAAAATTTATTTTTCTTAAGTCATGTCTTTTGAAGGTATAGATTTAAAATTAAAGATTAAAAAAATTAGCCAGAGTTATATCTAAAATAGAAACAAACAATGATAGGTCTAAACAAAAGCTACAAAATCTTTGGTTTTTATTTATTCTCTACCTCTATGTGTGATATGTAATGTCAAATTGACTTACAAGTAAATGGTCATAGAGATAAAGGCTGTTAAGTTAGTCCCAATTTTCCTTTTAAAGTAATATAATTAAAATTTTAAACAAAAAGTTATAGAAAACTTAATCAAGATTTCATTTGATAAGTCCTTGTGTGATGGATAAGGAAATAAGGGAATGTGATGGATAAGGAAATGTAATAAGAAAATGTTACCTTTGTTAGACAGGATGTGATGCTTTGAAAATGTTACCTTTGGTATGCAGGATGTGGGGACTTACAAATGCTATCCCTGGTATTCAAAATGATACCAGGCCATCTGTTTGAATGAGGTATGTCCTTTTTTCCCCCCTCTGCTTATGTAATCAGACTAGGCCTTTATGTACTTGCTTAGCAATGTGATATTAACTTTGTCTTTATAAGCCCAGACCAGAGGGAACTTGGGTTTGCACTCTTGAGTTCCCTGCTCCAAGTATTGTACTGAGTCCCAGAGAAGAAATGAACAAAGACCACCCAAATAAAAATTAAAAAGGAAAGTCTTCATTAAGCCAAGCAGTGTCTGTTCCCTCACAAAAGGAGGAGAGCAGCACCATCCTACTTTCACAATGAGTTTTTAAAGGCAAAAATGACATCCCATTACAATGACCCACCCCTTACTCTTCAGTCATCATCACACCCCAATTATCTTTTGCAAGAGTAAGCAAGCACAATTTACAAAAGCAGAACTTGGGCAGAGTGAGTTCCAGATAAGGACAAGAACAAATACCAGATGAAGCTCTTATGGAGTACCAGGCCAACTTGACTTCAGGACAAGACTAACATCAGATGTCATTTTTAGAATCATGCCCTCAGTTTTGTAGTTACTACTCTGTGTTAATCATTACTCTCTGATGGCTCCTTGAGAATATAAAGTTGGCTGAGTGGCCTAACATGGCTTCCCTTAGGTCTGTTCACCAGAGGTTATTTCATTCCCCACTGGTTTTAGAAACTGAATCAAACCTTACACTTATCAATTACCATAGCCTCATACTTTGTCCTGAGAACCATTAATTTTACTGAGGAAATTCTGTGTTGGATACACTGAATTAGAGCATTTAATATGAAAGGGGCTACAATCAATCCTAAAAGTAACAGAATTATGGGTCCAGAGATGGCAGTAATTGGAGTGGTGAGCCAGGGTGACTAAGTAAACAAATTTTTATACCAGCAAATGGGTAACTGGTTTACAGAAGCAGGATGTGACAGTTTGTACAGTCTATATGATTTAAAACTTTTTTTTTTTTTGATATCTCACATTTAATTCCTCAAGCTTCTGCCATGTGTACACTAGTCAGTTTCCAGAGTGACTTGAGCAGGGATGTAGTCTCTTTGTCAGGGGCATGTGTCTTCTGGAGCTTCATCTGGAGGGGACTGTCTGGGTTCCTAGTAATCTGTTACCTGTGACAATCAGATGAGGACACTGTCCTCTTGACTCTGGCATGATGAATCTATACCCCTTGACTGATGGGTGTAGGCCTAATTCCCTTAAGTTATGTGGGTCCTCTTGTGTTACAAATTTCAAGGGAGTAGCATCAATATAAAGGTATGAATACTAAGAGAAGTGCTTACTGGGCAGTTTGATAAGCATAGTATATACATTTATCCAGACAGCAGCAGATGTTACACCCATAGGGCTCATGACTACCCCTGTTTTAAGTTTTCAGTATCAGGGATGTATTCCCTCCCATGGAGTGGGCCTTCAGTCCAATTAGAGAGCAGCTGGTTTCCACCATGATAGACATGCCACTATTGCACCCATTGGCTCATTGGCCTGGCTGGCCAAATATAAGTCTTGCAGTGTCCACTGTTGATATCACTGGTGATATCTCTTTCTCCCATTGAACTGCATGCAGAATGGCTTCTTCCAGCTTTCTGTCAGCTGGTCTACATGGAAGGGGTTATCAGCGCAGTTCCAGCAGGATTACTCAGTGGCCTTGCAGCCCAAGCATGTGGAGTCTTCAGCAATAGTGTCTCACCATCTATTTCTGGTGGGAAGCCAAGGGCTGTGGCAATGGCCTAAAATGTTTTGGGGACATCAGGGACCTCCCTGGCCAACAACTCACTGGAAGGTATCCTATCCCTGGCACTGCAAATTTTGTAGCAATAATCTATGGCTCCTGAGGGTTCTATTGTCCAAAACCAGAGGATTCCATATGATTTATTTATATCCTCTTAGATCTTAATTAGCCCTCCCTCCACCTTTCCTTTACTCAATCTCTTCCCCTGACCTCATTTTGGGCCTTTTCACCCCCATTAATATATTCTTCTACTTATATATATACAATAGCATCCTATTAAGTACCCCCCCATTCCTTTCAGTGTTTTATTACCTTGTAATTTGGATCTGCAGCCACCTGACTGGAGGCACTGTTACTGGGAGGATCTTAAGGTGTGGTGGTGGGTTTGAGATTTGAATCTAAGAATATGCAAAGTGTGCCTTGCTGGAGTTCCTGAAGTGCACTGTGCTGTGTGGCTTTTGCTTGTGATTTTCTCTCTCTGTGCTTGGACCTGTGAAGGCAGGCCACCTTCTTCTCCATTATGGAACTTCCTCTGGATCTGGAAGCTTCAATAAATATCCCTTCCCTTCCTCCTTAACTGTGCTTTGTCTGGAAGTTCATCTCAGAAAAACTGAAGCTGTCTGCTATACCACATCGGCAAATACAAACAGCTATAATTCTAAATCCTTTCTTTTTCCACATGTTAGGATGGGAGCCTGAGATCTGTCCTTAGTGATATACCTTCTTTAATAAAAGACATATCAAGGAGAGATTGGACTAATGCAAAACAATAACTGTCAGGTAAACATAATGAATGAGGGCAATTTTTGGAATTTTTTATATAAAGGCAGGAGTGGGTGACTAATCAGGGACAGGTAGAGGCAGAAGGCATGAGTTATAAGCCATCATCAGATGAGACCTTATTAGTTTGAATCTTTGTTTATATTCTACTTATAATTTGTATTTATATTTCCTTACTTGGTGACTAAGACCATGCAGGCTGTCAAAATTAACTATGTATTTTGGATGTCAATAATGGTGCTGTAGGAAAGACTTTTAGGGACCTGTAAGGAGTTATATGACTCTCAGCATTTTCAGCTGCTAGGATAAGTCAAGGCTATGCTGATCAAGTGGCCCTCTCTCTTTTGGATAGCCTGGAAGACTGACTTTCCTTGTGACTCCCCTGTTGCAGATACACTGACTTGGAATTTATCTCTGGGTCTCCATATCCTCTCTGATCAACAAGATAGTTGTCAGGTGACAGTAAGCTGTATCTGGAACATAGAAAACATGCACATTCTATCTTTTAAGTATCTGTCACCGTTAGAAGTACAGGCAGAATATTTTAGTATCTCTGAAAACAATACTTTTTTAATGATTTTATCAATAACTTTAAGCCAATTGATTTAATCTAGAAATTATATGTCAGCAAAAGACATGACAGTATAAAACACAACACAGTATAAAAATTTGGCTTCTATGTTTGTAAACAACTTTAGTCTATATTGTAAGGGTCTGAAAATCGCTAAAGAGAGTCCTCAGACTTGAATAGTATGTAAATGTAAAGAGCATTTATTCCACAGAATCAGCCAACATTCAGGGGTCAACCATTCACAAAACATGGCCTCCCTGAGAGGAGCTTGCAGGTTCCTTTTAAGCACAGCTAGAGGAATTTTGGTGGGTTAGTCTTTTCTAACATGATTGGCTAATTTGAACTGTAACTGTACTTGTATTTATTTGAATGGTCCTAAAGTTTTGGCCAGCTAGGTCTAGGGGAATTTCAGGCAGATTGTGTAACCCTTTATTATGATTGGCTAGGCAGTCAGCAATTCTTTGATTGGTTGGAGCAAAAGGCACAAAGGCACATGTCTGGGCATGTTTGGACATGTCTCCAGGAACTGACTCAGGCCCTCTGGCCACATATCAGGGTAACTGTTAAGTAACAGCTCACCCTTTCCCAGAGGTTTTGCCTGCCTCTCCAGGAAACAAACTTAGGCCTATTAAGGGCGGCACCTTTCTGAAGCCTGTCATGCTGTCAGTTTGGTCCCTTCAATATGCCTTTGCATATATTAATTACCACCAAAACTGGAAGCAGAACAGCAATGTTTAAGATTTTTCTAGAGCAAGAAACATGTCTTAAGTATCAACATATTTATAAGCAATGGACTTGAGATACTAGAAATGAGATAATTAAGTAAAACCTTGACTGCCACTGATTATGCATAGCTTAAGACATTTTGACAGACACAAAGTAATTTCTTAAACAAGTATCTTTAACCATTGAATAATTTTATAGCTTACGATAAAGTATTTATGGCTGTTAGAATATATAAGGCCTAGACAAACCATATTAACATTGTTTGTATACAGTGGATTTCTATAAGACATGGGGTGCTCCCTCAGTTTTCCTAAGAACAAAATAACAACGACTAGGTCACATTTTATAAGACTTAGATTATAACCTCAGTGATAACCACCCAGAAAAAAAAACAGCATGAACAAGACAAGAACCATCTTAAAATTACAGCGTTTTAGCCAGACATTGTGATACATGCCTTTACTCTCAGCCCTTGGGAGGCAGAGGTAGGATCACTCTGAGTTTGAGTCCAGCCTGGGACTACAGAGTGTATTCCAGTCAGCCTGGGCTACAGTGAGACCTCCCATCTGTAAAAAAGAAAATAAATAAAAATTACCCCAGATTTAAACTTTTCTAAAAAATTTAATTTATTAGTTTTCTTTTCAGCAAATAGAGGCAGTAAATTTTTTCAAGAGAAAAAATACATCAAGAAAAACTTTAGATTATATTCAAGGTTTTTCAAGGACCTGACTGGCCAAAAATAACATTAAGCAAATGAAATGTAAAATCTAAAGGTTTTCATTTTCTTATATATTCTATTACTACTGATTGGTAGGACGAGGTAAGGGCCCTTCCATTGAGTCTCAAGGTTTCTTGCGCAGTGGCATCTGACATAGACCGAATTTCCCACCTGTAAGCTATGTGGGACCCGTAAGTCTCTTTCTCCTGAGTAAGCCTCCCGGAGTCACTTCCACGCGCGTTGTCTCACCCACTCGAGCGCCTTGAGCCTAGAGAACAGAGGCTGGCAAAGCGGCACATCAGGACTATGTATAGAGGTTATTTCTACCAGTGGAGGAGGCCCCCCGTATAGCAATTTATAGGGGGTCAGTCCAAATTGTCTGGGTGTGTTTCTGACCCTAAAGAGCACAAGGGGTAGGAGAGCTATCCAATAATTAGCGCCAGTCTCTGCGGTCAATTTGGTGAGGGTCTCTTTAATGGTTCTATTCATCCTTTCTACCTGTCCTGAACTTTGGGGTCTGTACTCACAATGTAATTTCCAATCAATCCCCAATATTTTGGCCAGTCCTTGACTTACCTGGGCAACAAAGGCTGGACCATTGTCTGATCCTATTACCTTGGGTATCCCAAATCATGGGAAAATTTCTTCCAGTATTTTCTTAGCCACCACGGTTGAGGTTTCTTTCTTGGTAGGATAAGCCTCTACCCATCCTGAAAAAGTGTCTACAAAAACTAGTAAATACTTATTACCATACTTAGCTGGCTTTACCTCAGTGAAGTCCACTTCCCAGTGAGCACCTGGGCTGTCTCCTCTTAGCCTCTTCCCAGGAGGCATTCTTGAGGGATTAGCATTGACCATCTGGCAAGGTACCCAATGCTTGACTACTGAGCCAGCTATCTCTGGCAACCTCAGAATATGGTAAGGAGACGTCTGCAGCAGTTTTTGTAGATGTTTGGCCCCCAGATGGGTTAGGCGGTGCATTTGTTGAACGTACTCTAGTCCCTTTGCTTGAGGTAGAATCTCTTTTCCCTCTGAGGTAAAATAGGCCCCCTCCAGAGTTTCGGAGAACTGGCCTAACTTTCTAACTTCTTGCCAGTCACCTGGAGTATATCGTTGCTCACTTTTTTGGTTTTTTGGCTTTTCTATTATGGGAGGAAGGTTGACCCCCTGGGCAGCCTGCTTGGCCACTTGGTCAGCCATCTGGTTCCCTTTGGAGATAAAATCTTTGGCTTTTTGGTGGCCAGGGAAATGCATAATGGCCAATCTTTTGGGTAGATGTAGAGCTTCTAGCAAACTTAGAATTTCCTCTTTGTTTTTAATTTTTTTTCCTGCTGAAGTAAGTAGCCCTCTCTGTTTGTAGATGGCCCCATGTACATGTGCAGTAGCAAAAGCGTACCTGCTGTCCGGGTAGATATTCACAGACTTTCCTTCAGCTAGTCGTAAGGCCTGTGTGAGGGCCATGAGTTCAGCCTTTTGTGCTGAAGTTCCTTCTGGCAGACTGCTGGCTCAGACTGTTCGTGTTCCGTCTACTATTGCTGCCCCAGCCATCCTCTTACCTTCTATAATGTAATTGCTTCCATCTGTGAACCAGGTTAATGTTCCTCCAGGCAGTGGGACATCTGTAAGATCCTTTCGAATCCCAGTTTCCTCAACCAGCAGTTGATGACACTCATGAGTCACTGGCTCATCAGTTTTTTCAGGCAGAAGAGTAGCGGGGTTGAGGATGGCAGGTGGGGCAAACGTTATCCTGTCGGTGAGGAGCAGGCTCTGGTAGTGAGTCATACGGGTGTTAGTCATCCATCGGTCTGGGGGCTGCTGGACAATGTTCTCCAGGGCATGGGGGGCAATGACAGTTATCCTGTGCCCTAGAGTTAGTTTATCAGCATCTTTGATCAACGTGGACACTGCCAGTATGGCTTTTAGACATATAGGCCATCCATTAGCCACAGGGTCAAGTTTCTTTGATATGTAGGCAACGGGTCTTCTCCATGGCCCTAAGGATTGGGTTAGGACTCCTTGGGCTATCCCCTTATGCTCATCTAGTAAAGGGTGAATGGTTTAGTCACATCAGGGAGGGCTAGGGCAGGCGCACTTAATAGTGCCTTCTTGACAGCATCAAATGTCCCCTAGTGTTCAGAGGTCCAAGTGAATTTTTCTTTCTCTTTAGTTAGTGGATAGAGGGGGGCTGCTAGGGTTGCAAACCATGGGATCTATAGTCTGCAGAACCCAGCTGTCCCCAGGAACTCTCTAATTTGTCTGGCCATAGTTGGAACCGGTATTTGTATTACAGTCCTCTTTTGTGCCTCTGTCAGCCATCTTTGTCTATCCCGCAGGGAGTACCCCAAATATGTTACCTCTCTTTTGCATATTTGGGCCTTCTTAGTCAAGGCTTGGTAACCAAGGTCAGTCAGCTCCAGTAGTAACGCTTTTGTACTTTTTAGATAGTCCTTTTGGTTGCTCCTGCCATGAGTAAGTCATCAACATATTGAAGGAGGGTTACCTGGGGGTGTTGAACTCTAAAATTGGTTAGGTCCCTGTGTAGGGCTTCATCAAAGATGGTTGGGGAGTTCCTGAATCTTTGGGCTCGGGGAGGGCTCTAAGCCCCGTCCTCCCTAGTCTTTTTTTTTTTAAGGGTTAGGACCCTAGGTCTTTTGCTGTTCTTCCTAGGGCAGTCTCTTGCTTAGTGTCCTTTTTCCTTGTAACAGGCAGATTGATCTCTATCAAGTTGGGTCCTGTTGCCCAGGTTCCCTATCTGCCTAGGGCCTGTCCTAAACTTTTGAATATTTTTCTCTCTTTTTCCTTTTTTTTTTTTTTTACCATTGTGGCCAGGATCCTGGTCAGATTTTTCTCTTGTCTATTGTGCCTATCCTCCTTTTCCTCTTTTGTCTCCCTTTTGTAATATACCTTTTCTGCCTGTTTTATTAAATCATGCAGCTCAGCTTCCTGTAATCCTTCCAATCTCTTAAGTTTCTTTCTGATATCAGGAGCTGACTGTCCTATGAAAGCTAATGTTACTGAGCCTTTTTGAATCTCAGAGGTGGGGTCAAAGGGTGTGAACCTCCTAAATGCTTCCATGAGCTTCTCAAGAAACATTGAGGGAAACTCCATTGGCCCCTGCATCATCTCTCTAACCTTGGCCAAATTGGTGGTCCTTCTGGAGGCACCTCGGAGACCCGCCACCAGAGTCTGGTGATAGATTTTTAAGCTCTCCTTACCTTTAGCCTTATTGTGGTCCCTAACAGGGCAAGTCAGATAGAACCTCATGTTTATCTCATGCTGCAGCTGTGTGGGCCGCCTGTCGACCCCAGGGAGGTTTGTTTTTTTTTTTGGCCTCTATTAAAATTCTCTCTCATTCTTTGGTTGTGAAGAGTGTCTGCAACAGCTGTTGGCAATCGTCCCAAGTAGGCTGATGAGAAAACATAAGGGATTCCATCAGCCTCGTGAGGTGTTGGGGTTCCTCTGAAAAAGGGGGGTGGTTAGCTTTCCAGTTATAAAGATCTGCAGAGGAAAAAGGCCAATATTGGAGGGGTTGTAGTTGGCCCCCCAGTATGGGAGGACCTGCCTCGCATAACGGCAGTGTTACAATTTTATTTGCTCCCTCCGGGTAGCATCTCTCTGGCTCTGCATCTTTGCGTCCAGCCCTCCCATTTCCAGGGGCTTGGGAGGGGTGGAGGGAGGAAGCTTGGGCAAGCTGGGCAAGCTGGGAGCCAGAGGCTCGGGGAGGGCGGGGGGCGGAACTTGGGAAGGGTGGAGGGCGGAGGCTTGGGAAGGGTGAGGGGCGGGATGAGTCTCCGGCCAAGCCGGAGGCTCTTTAATCTCGAGATAGATGCGAGGGGGAGGTCTGGCTCCCTCAGGAGAGGGCTTTTTTGCATTTTCGAGAGTCAGGACTCTGGAGCTTGAGTTCCTTGGTTTATTCAGCCACGGCCTGACCCATGGCAGGGGGTTGTCCATCAAATCCTTCCTGGTTGGGACGGGAGCCTGGTCAATTCTGAAAAATAATATCTTTAACAGATAGAATAGTCTCGGAATTAAAGGTTCCTTCTGATGGCCATCCGACTTTATAAGTTGGCCACTCAGAGGCACAAAATGTTTGTCAGGGTCTCTTCTTAACTTCAACTGACAAATTATGGGCCCTAGACTTAACTTCAGTGTAATGGTCAACAGTCAAGTTAAGGGCATTTATCATTGTCTGTCACATGACAAAAACTGTAAACAAAGACACAAAGGACAACAACGCACACAACTGAGACTAACAGATTCAGACATCAGTGGCCCATCCGTGTCCTCCACAAGCAGGCAAAAGGATCTGATGGCCACGGAGGCTCCCTCTGCCTCAACAACAGAAAACTGTACTCTGACAATAGGAGACCACCAGGCATCCCTGTTTCTCCTTACCTCCTGGGGCATCCCCCAGGGTGGCAGCCTATGATCCTCCTAGCACGTCTGCTGATCACAGTCCTCTGTTCCTTATGGCCCGAGAGGATGGCTGCAAACCGAAAACTGAAAGCGCGCATCCCAGAAAACTTATTCAGACATCCCAGAAAACAGATACTCAGAACAGAAACACTGGCTAGCACACATTCATTCCAGGGGGGGTCCCCATCACCTCCAAGTCTGTTCTTGGGTGTGAGGGGTGGTCACAAATCACGGACGAGCCCCCAAATGTAAGACCCCCAAAACGAGGACCCCACACTCTGCCCAGATATGGCGACACCCCAAATCACTCATGAGAAGCGGTCTTGAAGCAAACTGCAAGAGGATTTTATTCCAACCGCGCTGGGGCCCACAGTCGTACACCGCACAGGGGTAGAGGACTGCAGAGCCCTGAATGCAGGAACGGGACAGTTTTTATAGGGTTTCTAACAAAACCTGTGCATTAAACCAATCTTTTTTTTAATATCAGGAGCCCATGGGGTGTGAGCCAGTCAGTTTGTGCCACTTCATAGTTTCTAAGCCAATTAGTTTAATTTGTTCAAGCCCCTCGTGGACCAATCAGTCTCTTATGACCTTGGTGGTCAGCATTTGTGCAGGTCCTTGGGTGGGGGTAGCAGAGTGTGGTATCAATCTCCTATGACCTTGGAGGTCTGAGGCAGGCTGCTGCAGCTTATGGTGCAGGCTATTTACAGAAACCAAATAAGTGGTTTACTTTATTACTCATTTCCCATCCTTGAGGGCTATCTCATGCCCTTTTTATCTAGTTTTATATTAGGAGCAGGCTCTGATATAATGAGAAGAGGGATTCTTTACTTGCTTTCAACAGAGAGTAAAGCCTGGAGTTTGAGGTATGCAGGGGTCCGCTTAAGCTCCCTTTGGAGCATGATAGTATTTCTGGGCTTCTGAATTCTTGGGCTTTTCAATATGTGTGTGTGTGTGTGTATGTATGTATATATATGAAGATATTGTATACAATATTGTAAGAAAAATATATTTTTTCTTTATGAGGAGATGTAGCACTTTTCAAAACTAAATATGACATCCACCCAATCAGTAAGTCAGTTTCTGAAATTAATTCAGCTATATCTAACATACGCAAAGAATAGAGGAACTGGACTAAACTGTCATGACCTAATGAAAAAGGAGACAATTCTCACAGAAATGAGAGGGGATGGGCATGCGAGGGCCTCTTGCCACTGCAAATAAGCTCCAAATGCATGTTCCACTATGTGTATCTGGCTTTGTAAAGTACCCTTACCTGCTGAGCCAGAAAGAAGTATTTTTAATCTCTTCCAAATCAATTTTATTGAATAATAGTGAATTTCAAACATGCAATTTCATGACATAATCTATAACTACTCAAACCTTAACTAACTCTATAATTCTG
The DNA here is from genome assembly GCF_020740685.1 of Jaculus jaculus. NCBI lineage: Eukaryota > Metazoa > Chordata > Mammalia > Rodentia > Dipodidae > Jaculus > Jaculus jaculus. Next base: position 99,695,393 of record NC_059108.1, on the reverse strand, counting down.
CCTGTGACACTTTGGCAAACTTGCTCAATAATGACACAAATTAAATCTAAAGTATTAAGAACGATTGAGAAATTGAAGAATTGCATCTTAAATCAGTACATAACTTTGTGTAGAATTTTTCTTTTACTGTTCACCATGAAGTAAATAGTTTCAAAGTGTATGACAGATAAATGCTACTCAGTGTCTCCAAATGTGATCTATTTACCTTATAAAATAGGGAAAGAGAGTAAATAATTCCTCTGTTAGATTTTTTTTTTGAGGTAGAGTTTTAAATATAATAACCTTATGAGAAAATTATATACTAATGAGCCAATTTTAGCCTCAAGATTTAGTTAAGATGTTGACAAATAGAGGAACAAAGCTAACCTGGTTGAGTACTCTAAAGTCAGTCTTTCATAACCATTATCATGACCAGACTAATATCAATGATTTAGAGTTTAAATTTACAACCTGCAGGTGGGGCGGGATCAAAACAAACAAACAAATAAATAAATAAATAAATTTATAACCTGAATACCATAGCAACCTGCTACTAGCCAGGGCCATACTTTGTTAATCTGATGTAAGCCCTAGTGGGCTAGTAGTCATTTTATGTCTCATGAAGACTGTAATCTGATCAAGTGCTTTAAGATTTAATCATCTTTTCCTTTAACCTGTTTAAGCTTACTCATACATTTATCCACATGCTTTACTTATACCCTCATTTATATACTTTTATGTTACAACCTATGTAACAATCTTTTTCATCAAACATTTACCAACATTAAAAGTTTCTCTCCAATTTATCTTCCTTACTCAGTTTGTCTCATAATCACCAACAAAACTTTCATTGTCCTTATTATAAGACTTTTAATATGACCATTAGAATTTTTTCCTCAAAAGGCTTTTTGAAATAACTTTTTTTTTTAATTTTTTATTTATTTATTTGAGAGCGACAGACACAGAGAGAAAGACAGATAGAGGGAGAGAGAGAATGGGCGCGCCAGGGCTTCCAGCCTCTGCAAACGAACTCCAGACGCGTGCTCCCCCTTGTGCATCTGGCTAACGTGGGACCTGGGAACCGAGCCTCGAACCGGGGTTCTTAGGCTTCACAGGCAAGCGCTTAACCGCTAAGCCATCTCTCCAGCCCTGAAATAACTTTTTATAAAAGAGTAGATGAGATTTGACTTATACTGTTCATCCAGAAAAAAACATAGATTTTTATCATATGTTGATTTTGGAACTTCTTTTCTTATAACTGTCCTCAGGCACATTTATTTTTTTAATATGAAAGTAGGGGCTGGAGAGATGGCTTAGAGGTTAAGGCACTTGCCTGCAAAGCCAAAGGACTCAGGCTCAACTCCCCAGGACCAACATAAGCCAGATGCAGAAGGAGTCGCACACATCTGGAGTTCATTTGCAGTGGCTAGAGGCCCTGGCATGCCCATTCTCTCTCTCTACCTGCCTATTTCACTCTTTCTCTCTCTCATAAGTAAATAAATAAAACTAAAATATTTTTTTAAATATGAAAGTAGATTCGACCATTATGTGAGATTTTAGAATTTTTCTGACAAACTTACTATTGAGTACTTCTTAATTTAAACATAAATCTTGAGGCTGTTGCCTGTTAATAGTTCCATAGAAGCACAGAGAGATAAAATAAACTTATAAACAGTTACAACTTTCTTATAAGAAGTCCCCAGATGTTCACAGTGGCTTGTAACTTACCCATCATCATGTGGGCACCAGGATCCTGAGATTCCCTTTGCCTACAGCCACCGGGCTCTGCAAGGCATGGAAGCTAAGTGAGCCATCAGGGATTCTCCTGGGGGCAACATAAACCCCAGAGAGGTCTGTGTCTTGTCTCTCTGTGCAACAATGAGACTTGTGTGTTAGGCTCCTCTCTTATTCCCAGGACCACCTAGCCATCTACAGATCAAGCCTTTCAGAGGAAAGCACTGGGTGACACATTGCAGGTGCATCTGCCTGAACTGGCCCAGAACTTAACTATTTCTGATCTACTTCTTGCCCCTGGGGAACACAGTGGGACAGCATAACCCCCCCCCTTTTCTTGTCATTCTTCCTAGATTCCAGGGAGAGTTTTGGACTTCCCTAAGGGTTATAAGGCAGCTTTCTGATCCTGTCATTTTACAACTCTTTAAGAGTAAGCAAATCTTTCATTTTCCTAGCCTGTGATTTAAATTACTTTCAGTGTTCCTTCTGGGTGACATGACACTCAACAGTAAAAGTTGGCCATGCAGTCTACAACAGTGTGCTTGGTGGAGGACATCCCCCACAATGAAAAGGCACTGCTCAGAACAGAAATCATTCTGCAGTCTTAGGGCTGTGAGCCACATACATACTCATATACACACATTCATTTCAAATGTACTTTTCATACAGATTCCAGACAATGATCCCTCCCTCACACATTAACTCATTCACTTACAAGCTATGCATTCCCATTTTAAATTCTTATTCTACTTACAACCCTGGAGACCAAAACCAAACCTCCAATATAATATAGTTTAAGTATAATTTCAGACATCACATTGAGAATTTTTCCAAACCAAAATTTAACTAGTTTCAATTCTAATTTTCAATTTTAATTTTCCAATTTCCTCCAGGATGGTCAGGTTGTCCAGGTCACACAAGGATAACCCATTTGACAGTTGGGAGGTCAAAGGTTCCCTCTGGTGGCCATTCCACATCAAAGAATGGCCAGTATACTTCATAAAACTTCCTCAAAGCAAAGGCTTCTCATGTGGCCCCCAAGTCAGATGCCTGCTGTTAGAAGAAGGAAAGTTAGTAAGAACACGTTGTGTTGTGCCACGACCCCTGACCAGGAGCCAAGACCCCCGGTCACCCAGGAATCACCTAGAGGACCGCCACAGAAGCCGAGACACTCGAATGTAAAAGCAACAGGTTTCTTTTAATGTCAAGCTTAAGCAGGGACTCAATCCACACAGACCGACACAGCGGGAGTGGGAGAGAGCCCCGACCTTCTAAAAGTAGGGGTTTATAAAGGAAAAGAGTGGGAAGGGGGAAAAGGGGTTACATCACATAGCATCTTTTAAAATGATTGGTTCCAAGAAGGCGCACGCGGGAACATTTCTAGTTGCTCATCTCTGGTCAGCAGACTGCTTGCAGATCCTATCTTTTGCAAGGGGCCGGAGGCCCCCAGAGCTAAGTATTTCTGGAATGTCCTGTTGAGCAAGCGAGCATGAGTTACAGAAGCAAAGGTCGGCACTTTAATCAGTTAGTTCCTTATCTGAGCCGAGCCCGGGATCCTCCTTTGTTCACAATGGTTTGTCCTACAATGGCAGTGTCATTGTTTAATTAGTTACGTGTTATTTCTTTCTGGTCTCTCAGTTGCAGTGAGCTAGATGTGCTAAATGTGAAGCTTGTCTGTCCCATGGTGGAGTTTTCAGATTCTGTACTTGGTTTCCTAGGAGGATAAAAAAATGTTAAGCACAAAAGGACAAAACAAACACTAAACAGAAAGACAAGGACACATGGCCACACAGTCCTGAAATAGACAGACCAGGGGTTGGGGCCATGGCTGGCCACCACCCAGGATTTGGGAAGTACTGCTGCATCCAGACTTCCACTGAAAAACCCTTACCTCCAGAGGTTTTCAGACCAGATGACGTTTAGCTCAAGTCCCAAGAAATCAAGACTCTGTGAGACCAGATTTGAGGGTCAGTTTAGCAAGAAGAATATGTCTCCCAGGAGCCCCAAACTGTAGAAAGTCCCAGATCAGAAGTGAACAGAAGACGACCTGAATAAAAATTTAAAAGAAGTGTCTTTATTAAGCTGGCTGGCATCTGTCCCTTCACAGCAAGGAGGAAAGCAGCCCCAATCCTACTTTTACAGTGAGTTTTTAAAGGCAAACCCCACATCCCTTGTACAATGACCTACCCATTACTCTTCAGTTATCCCCCTCCCATCCCAATTATCTCTTGCAAGAGTAAGCAAGCATGATTTATAAAAGCAGAACTTGGGCAGAGTGAGCTCTACTTAAGGACAAGTCCAAACACCAGATGAAGTTTGTATGGAGTATCCCAACTTGACCTCAGGAGAAGATTAACATCAGATGCCTTTACTGGAATCAGGCCTTCAGGTTTGTAGTTACTACTGTATGCTAATCTTTACTCTCTTGTGGCTCCTTGGAAATGTCAAGATAGCTGAGTGGCCTAACATGGCTTCCCTTAGGTCTGTTCACCAGAGGTTGTTTCAGTGCAGTCCTAGCCAGAAATGAATGTCTCTATTTATTAATATCATATTTGTGTCAGACTGCTGAATCTCTGAGTGACCCCAAACCCATTACATTTGGAGGCTCATGTGGGATCTGCCAGGGACACTCAGCCTGATTCACTCCTGCATTTTTTCCAACTGGCCTTAAGGCCTAGGAAACACTGAGTGAAGTACCAAGGGCCGAACTCCTCCAGTCAGCTGATGAAGTGACTTTTGTTTCAGCCCCTATAAGATGTAGGTAAAGCCTGCAGTGGCAACGTTTCCAGGATGTTAATACCTAGATGTCTTCTGTGACAAAAGAAGATGAAGAAATCTTTAGAACCTTCATCTTCTTTAGAGTGACAGGGAGGCTCTCCAGTTTTGTTTCAGTTTGTATGCATTTGGGCGACTCACCAAATCTGGTCTCACAGAATCTTGCTTTCTTGGGACTCTGACTGCAGGTGGGAAATCTAGGGGGGCTAAGAAATGTTTCTCAGCCCCAGGGACATTCTTCATGCCCTGGCAGGAAAGAGTGTTACCCAGGAGATATCAGCACTGTGAATAGAGAGTCATCTCATCTGGAAAGCCTGGGGAGGTAAGGAGGATTCAGTGGAAGGCTGGATGCAGCACTGCTTCCCTAATTATGGGAGGTGGTGAGATGTCCAGGACCCCTGGTACGTTTCAGTTGACTGAAATATGGATCAAAAGATGGCCTACTGTGAATATTCATTTCAATGCAAAGCAAACATAATATTGTTATGGTGGCTACAAAATATTGTTGCCTCCATGAGAACTTAAAATTACTTGCTACCACCTTTAATCTGTATGAAATATTTATTTTGAGATATGTTAGTGAAATAATTCTGCTATATTAAATATATTGTTCAAGTTTTCATTTTGACCACAGGTTCTCTATAAACTCAAAAAACAAAAATATTATGTGACACATACTCTAACCACATGAAAATCAAACTTTAGAAAATTAGTATCATCAAAATCTTTGTATGTAGAATTAAAGTATATATATATATATATATGCCTGACCTTTAAGTAAAAAAGAAGTTGGCAATTTGTGATGAAAGTTTATATAAGCTCCATATTAATTGATAAATTTATTACCATTTTAAAAGCAAAATGGAGAACACCCACCACTGACGATTGTGGTGCATTTCTTTACTCCCAGCACTTGAGACAATGAGGTAGGAGGATTATCTACAAACTGAATTTGAGGCCAGCCTGGAGCTAGAGTGAGTTCTCTGTCTTGATAAAATAAATAAATAAAATGGAGTGCAGAATCTTATTATGTAATGGATACTTGCATTTGAATAATTCTGCAACTGAGTAAAAGGCTGTCATTAAAAATCACCAATATTTTCTAGAAACCAATACACTAATATTTAACAGACATATACAAATTGTAGACCACCCATGCAAAGAAAGAGACTTAAAAAGTAAGTGTAACAATATATAAAGTGAATGTCTATACATAAATATGGTGGTTTAAATGTAAAATGGCACCATAGAAATATATGTTTGACTATTTAATTCCACGATGTTGGTGTTGTTTGGAAAGTCTGGGTGGAGACTAGGGGAAGAAGAACGTCACTGCAGTAGGCCCCGAGGTATCTAGTGCAGCTCTGCTGTACTATGCTCTCTCTTCTGGCTGATGGGAACATGAGGCCAGCCATCGACTCTTGTCATGATTTCTCTACCATGATGAAATTTCCCCTTGAAACTACAATTCTGGTTTGGTTTGTGACTCAGCAATAAGAAAGTAACTGATACAATGCAGAAAGCTAAGAATGGTATAAACTCATGATGCAACATAATGTTATAATACAGGGAAGTTATGAAGAATTAATTACAAAGCTAAAAGTTCAATAAATAACCACTGAAATCAATACATACATGAAGGGATAGAAAAATCATTATCTTTTTGAAGTTAAACCTGAAAAAAATATGTCTGAATAATATATTAGCAATAGGCAATTCAAGTTGAAAAACAAGAAAAATATTCAATGGTTTTTATGGTGTAATAAGTGAAAATTTGGAAAAAGAGCTATGGGGGTTAAATTTAATTATTGCTTCAATAACTTTCCTAATTATGGCCCTGTTTAAATTATGTGTAACTTTTGGCATTTAAAATTTATCTATTTCATCTAGGCTGTCCAGATTTCTGAAATATACTTTGATAATACCCTCTAATGATCTTTTGTATTTTATTGAATGGAGTCTACTGTAACCACTCCTTTTTAACTCAAATTTTATTTGAATCTTCTATTTCTTCAAGTCAGTTTGGTTAGGGATTTTCTTGTTAATTTTTTCAAAGAAGCACTGTTTGATTGATTCTGTGTATTGTACATTTAGTCTGTATTTCACTAATTTTTGTCCTAATCTACTCATTCTAGCCTTCAACTTGTTTTGTGGCTAGGTTCTTATTGTTTTTCTAGCCCTTTAAGTTGCACCATTAGGTTATTTATTTGAGATCTCTCCAGGTTTTTTAATGTGAGCACTTATGTTAGTTATAACCTTTCTCCTTTTAACTGCCCTGATTGAATCTCAGACAATCAGGTAGGCTATGTTTTCATTCTCATTTGATTCTAGAATGTTTTATTAAATTTCGACCCTGGTTTTTCAATGTCTCACTGTGGTGGTTTGATTCAGGTGTCCCCCCTAAACTTAGGTGTTCTGAATGCTAGGTTCCAGGCTGATGGGGATTTGGGAATTAACACCTCCTGGAAGGAGTGTTTTGTTGGGGGTGGGTTTATGGGTGTTATAGCCAGTTTCCCCTTGCCAGTGTTTGGTACACTCTCCTGTTGCTGTGGTCCACCTTATGTTGGCCAGGGGCTGATGTCTACCCCTGCTCATGTCATCGTTTTCCCCTGCCATCGTGGAGCTTCCCCCTCGAGCCTGTAAGCCAAAATAAATCTCTATTTCCCAGAAGCTGCTCTTGGTTGGGTGATTTCTACCAGCAAGGAGAAGCGGGCTGCAACAGTAAAGTGGTACCTAGGAGTGGGATTGCTGCTAGACACCTGACTGTGTGGCTTTGGCCTTTTGGAGCTGATTTTCAAGAGGAATGTGGAAGGATTTGAAACCTTGACCTAAGAGAGATGCCTTACAGTGCTGAAAGTATGGCTTGATGGACTATTCTGGTCTGAGCTGCAAGACCTGAAGGCAATAAGAACTCTGGACTGTGAGGTTTGGCTTATGAGGGTGAGAAAGAGCTTTGCTTGGACTGGGCTAGTAGTTTTTGTGAGAAGTTTGCTCTTATGCCCATGTCCTGAGAAGTTGTGCAGGGTTGCTTTGCGTAGAAATGAACTGGTTTGCTTAGAGGGATATGGCACAGAAAGAAAAACCTTTGGGTGAATTGTTGCCCGTTGAGCTGCAACTGAGATATTACAGCCTTTGAGACTGGGCTAGCTGACCTGTGCTGGACAACAAGAAGAATGTAGACTCTTTTGAAGGGGCTTCAGTGCTCAAGGAGTGTCCTGTTCTTCAAAGTCTGCTTTATTCCCCCCTGGATTAACAGATTGGCACCCTACCTGGTATTGTGGAGTATAAGAAATGCTGGAAAGAGGGTCATTGAGTTTGCAACATGGTCTTGTCTTTTGGAAATAGCCATGGTCAGTGAAGCTGGTTTGCTGGTTGCCTGCATAGAGACCCCATGGGGCCATGAGGATGAACTGTGGCTTGCAGTGGAGACCTAGTGAAGATGCTGGGACCATGAGATGGCTGCCAAGGAGCTGCTGGCCCCGATGAAGTTTTCCAGGACTGTGAGTAGCCTAGCTGGAGGGGCAGAATTGGAATGCCAGAGACTTATTGCTGGTTAGAATTATCAGACTTGGCGATTTGTCACTGGCTAGAGTTGCTGGGCTTGAAGCTAGAGAGTTTGATGTTTGCTCTGGTTGTTTTAAATCTTGTATTGGTTGAATGTTTCTTTGGTATGCCCAATGCCATCTTTTGCAGTGTGAGTATTTATTCTGTGCCATTAAGGATTTTTTGAGGTTATTTTTTGGTATTATGGCTCAGTTAAAAGATCTTGGACTATGGGGATTTATGAACATCATTGGGATTGATAAAAGCTATGGGAACTTTTAAAGTCAGACTGAATGCATTCTATTTTACATCATGTATGGATATCAGTTTATGGGGGCTGGGGCGGAATGTGGTGGCCTGATTCAGTTGTCCCCCATAAACTTAGGTGTTCTGAATTCTAGGTTCCCACCTGATGGAGATTTAGGAATTAATGCCTCCTGGGGGGAGTGTGTTGTTGAGAGCAGGCTTATGGGTGTCATAGCCAGTTTCCCCATACCAGTGTTTGGCACACTCTCCTGTTGCTGTGGTCCACCTTCTGTTGGCCAGGGGGTGATGTCCACCCTCGGCTCATGCCATCGTTTTCCCCTGCCATCGTGGAGCTTCTCCTAGAGCCTTTAAGCCAAAATAAATCTCTTTTTCCCAGAAGCTGCTCTTGGTTGGGTGATTTCTACCAGCAAGGTGAACCGGACTGCAACATTCACTATTCATTCAAAAGTATATTGTTCAGTCTACACATATTATTGCAATTTCTGAAATTTTTCAGGCTGTTAAGCTCTATTTTTATTCCCCAGTAATCTACACAGAAACAATGAATTATTGCAATTTTTATGTTTGTTGAGGCTTACATTAGAAGATAAAATGTGATCAATTTTGGGGAAGTTTCATGTACTTTTAAGAAAAGTATATATTCCCTATTTCATGGAAGGTTCTGTGGTAGATGTCTGCTCAATTTACTTGGTCTGTGGTAGAATTTAGCTCAGAAGTATCTTTGCTTATCTATGTGTGTAGGGTAATAAAGTATCCCAATATTATTATGTCAGAAGTTATGTGAACTTTCATCTCATTTAATATTTGATGAAACAGTGGTCCCTGATATTTAGTATAGAAATAATTACAATTATTATGACTTCTTAATTTTTCCCCTTATTAATATGTAGTGGCCCTTCTTGTCTCTTGAGTATCCTTGTAAAAAGTCTATTTTGTCATATATAAGAAGAACTATAGCCACTTGTTCACAATTTTCATTTGCTAGATATATTGCTTTCCTTTCTTTGACCCTCATTTTTGGGGTATCTTTGTGTGTGTCTCAGAAACAACAGATAGTTGAACAATGTTTGTTTATTTTTTAACACAGTCAGTTAGTCTTCATCTTTTTATTGGTGAATTGAGGCCATTTACATTCAAGATTATGAATTAAAGTGTCTTTACTATGACTTTATTAGGTGATTGCCTGCCAGGATATGTTCATGGAATTTCTTTTCTTTCTCCTCTGCTAATTTTGGGAGTCAGTTGACTTGCTCTGTTATTCATGACTGACTAATTACCTCTCTTCTAGATCTCTTTCTTTCTTGGTAGCTATTATTACATATGTTCCCATGATTGCAACTTTTTTTCTTCTTCTCAATATAACAATCCTTTAAGAAATTTCTCTAGAGCTGGTTTGATTGTCCTCAACTACCTTAATTTGTGTTTGTCCTTAAATTTTTACTTCTGAATAAACTGGGAAGATAACTTTCTTGGGTATAGTAATCTTGGTTGGCAGATATTTATTTTCAGGGAATGTAATATATCCAAGAAATGGTGTTGTAAAAACTGGACATACACCTGCAGAAGAATAAAATTAGATCCATATTTCTTTCTTGGCACAAAGAACAATTTAAAATGGATCAAAGACCTTAATTTAAAACCAGAAATGCTAAAGCTACTAAATGAAAACAGATACCAGACAAAACAGATAAAATATACTAACACAGGGAATTAACTGGAAGTTATAGACATAAGTAAGAACTTTCTCATAGTGACCCTCAGTAGCACAAGAAATCTCTAAAGATATTGGACTTCATGAAATTTGAAAGTTTCAGCATAGCCAAAGAAACTATCAGCACAGTAAATAGAAAGCCTACAGGATAGCAGAAAATATTTTCTAGCTACAGTATAAACAAAAAAGAATGGATGTCAACAATACTTTATAAACTGTAAAACATGAAACACCAAACTAGCAAAATTCACAATCAAATAAATGGGCTAATGAAATGAATACACAGTTCTCAAAACAAGCAACACAAATGGCAAATATGTTTAAAAGCATATTCAATATCCTTTACCATCAAGTTTATGCAATATAAAACTACTTTGAGATTCCATTTCATCTTTGTCAGAATGACCATCATTAAGAAAACAAATGACATTGAATGCTGGCAAGATTGTGGGGAAAGGAGAACTCTTCTTCATTATTTGAGGGAGTGTAAAATTGTGCACCTACTATAAAAATCACTGTGTTTCTGAAAAAGCTAAATATTGAACAATCATATGACTCAGCTATATCACTCCTGAATATATACCTAAAGGACTTCATATCCTACTACAAAGACATTTGTACATCTATGTTCATTACTACTCTAAACACATAGCTAGGAAATGGAATCAACATAAATGTCCATCAATTGATGATTGAATAATAAAAATGTGGTATATACACATAATGGCATTTTATGAAGCTATAAAAGAATGTGATGGTTTCAGGAAAATAGGTGGAGATGGAAAAGATACTAAGTGAGGTAATCTAAACCCAAAGAAACAAAAATAATATGTTCCTTCATATGTAAATTCTGACTTTTGAGTGTTTATGTGTGTGTAGAAAAGGAAATGTGAGAAAAAAAATATAGCCTATGAAGCTAGATATGAGACCATGAGGGGAATAAACGAGGTGTAGAAAAAGGGAGAATGACAAAAGGTCACACGTGAAATGAAAGTGAAAGAGACTATGATACAGGAAGGCCATAAAATAGGAAGGGGCAGGATGGAAGAAAAACAAAAACATTACAAGAAAACTACCATACCATAATGAACCTTAGTTAGCTATAGGTCAATGTGCTAAAACAAAAAAGAAAAAAAATAAATTAAAGGAAAAAGCTGGGCATGGTAGTGGACACCTTTAATCCCAGCACTTGAGAGGCAGAAGTATGAGGATCACGAAGAGTTAGAGGCCGCATAGTGAATTCCAGGTCAGCCTGGGCTACAGTGAGACCCTACCTTGGAAAAAAAAAAAGAGAGAGACAGAGAGAAAGAGAGAGAGAGAGAGAGAAAGAAAGAAAGGAAAAGAAATAGAAGAGAGAAAAGAAATAAAAGGAACAAAAAGAAACAGAAGACAGAAGAGAAAGAAAAGAAGAAAAAAAGAAGATATGTATGGCAACCATGAGAAATCCACTAACTGTGTTACAGAGGGTAGATCAGTGCCATAAATACCTTCTCACCTCCCATTTATCTTTAGTCCTTCCTTACCACAGCATTATGAAGGGCAGTTATCAGAGACAATGCTGCAATCATACAAGTCAGCTTTCTAAGTTAGATGCAATATGGAGAAGGAAGGAACAAAAACCAGGGTAGACAAAGAGGTCCACACAATGACACAATTGTATTTGGATTGTTTCCTTGCTGATTTGCATGAAAGTAATTTTTGGTCTTCCTAAAGATTTTGGCTTATTCTTTTAGTTTGTGATTTATTTTGACCAAGAAAAAGGTTAATGGCTAGAGAGATGGCTCAGCAGTTAAGGCATTTGCCTGTGAAGCCTAATGACCCAGGTTCAAATCCCCAGATCCCAGTAAGGCAGATGCACATGGTGGCACAGGTGTCTGGGCTTTGCAGTGGCGAGAGGGCTTGGCACACCCATCATACTCTCTCTGTCTCATATGCTCTCTCACACTGTTATAAATAAATAAGTAAATAAAATATATGCCGGGTGGGATGGCTCATGCCTTTTGGTAGGAGGATTGCCATGAGTTCAAGGCCACCCTGAAACTACATAGTGAGTTCTAGGTCAGCCTGGGCTATAGTGAGGAAAACCAAAAAATAAATAAATAATAAGTAAAATAAAATATATATAAAAGAAAAAGGTTAAATTGTTACATAGGCAAATATATATTTTTTTCTGTTTAGATTTTTTTCTTGAAGTTGTTTTGGGAAATTGCCTTTTACTCATACCAAACATACTGTGCATAACATTATTTCTATAATTTTGCATTGTTCAAATCACTCAGCTTAAGTTATACAATAAGGGTTCCCACACAGGCTCTATGAATTCAGAGACCACACATCTTACAAAGCATAGTCTGTGTCATGTTGAATATTTTCTTGGCCCTATGCATTGATTATATATATTCTGTAAAACTAGATTTAGGTCTAGGTTTAGGTCAGGTTGTTTGTATAGAAAATTTTGATGGATACTGGCATATTTCTGTCCCAAGTGTTACACTCACTTATCATCCTAGACTACTAGCTGTTAAAAGAGACTATGCTAATCTTAAAAGTATAAATGTTAAAAGGTTGCTAAGTTTTGTGTATTTATTTATGACTTAGGTTTAGCAAGTTAAGATTTTTGATTATTGGTTACTATTGCCCAGGGAACTTCTTTTTAATTTCTTCCTGTATTGTTGGCTTGATTATTTGCAATCTTCATAATTATGAAAAAATTAAAATATTTATTCCTTGATGTTACCTATGGCGGAATATTTCATCTATAAAAATCACAACTTTTTCTTTATTTATTAATGATTATTTGATAAATAAAGAGTTAATTTTCATATTTGAATATGTTATTCTTTTTCTTGTATTTTTTCATTTGAGAATAGTTGCCATATATGTCATTATTATGATAGCTTTTTATTACAGGTTCATCTTTTGTTTATTTTGGGACAAAGTCTCACTCTGTAGCACAGGCTGTCTTGAATTCACTATATAGGCTAGGAAAGCTTTGAATTCATGGTAATCCACCTCCCTAGCCTCCTGAGCGCTAGGATTATAGGTGTGACCCACCACAACTGGCTTTTATTATGTTTTACTCTATTGTTTTTATTATTGATTGTAGGCCTTTGAATCATAATTGTACACTCATTCTCTTGATTGATTAATCTATGGTTTCTTAGATCTCTTTAACTGGTCCTTTAAGAATGACAAATAAAAATTATTATCAAGAAATTTTAATTTGTTCTATGAACTAATTTTAAGGTATAGTAGCTTTGAAGTAATATTAACTGTAGTTAAAATAATAGACATGTTTTTATAGATTAGGTGTTTTTTTTTTTTTTTTTTTTTTTTTTGGTTTTTCGAGATAGGATCTCACTCTGGCTCAGGCTGACCTGGAATTCACTATGTGCTATCAGGCTGGCCTCTAACTCACAGCGATCCTTCTACCTCTGCCTCCTGAGTGCTGGGATTAAAGGCATGCACCACCACACCTAGTTTAGAATTAGTATTTTAACATTTTAACATTGTGAAAAATATTGGTTTTTATTTGAAATATATTTCATATTAAATCTAAATGATTCAGTCATTAAGGAAGAATTTTTAACAAAATCATTATTGCTTCTCAGACATTTTTAATAATTATAAAGATATCTTTTTTGTTAAAATTATAAAGTATGTACTTTCCCGACCATAAATTAATATTTCAGATCCAGCCTAACTTTCAAGATTTCATGTTCATATATTTCCTTATTTTTCCATGTGAACCTCCCTCTTTACCTCATATTATAAGTTCAACTATAATTTTTGACCATATACACATATTTTGTTAATATAATTATTCTTTTAGCATTTTATATATTTGTTAAATAGTAGGATATATATCTTTCTACTTTCTTTCTTTCTTTCCTTTTTTTTTTTTTTTTATCGAGGTACAGTCTCACTCTAGCCCAGGCTGACCTGGAATTTGCTAAGTAGTCTCCAGGTGGCTTCAAACTCATGGCAATCCTCCTACTTCTGCCTCCCAAGTGCTGGGATTAAAGGCATGTGCCACCACACCCGACATTCTGCATTCTTTCTTTTTCTATCTGTTAGCCTGTAAAAGGAAAGAATTGATAACAGCAAATCTGATACGCTCTGATCTCTTCCCAGTTCTTAGTATAATATCTGATAATACTAGGCCATCAGGTATATTTGTGCCATTATTAAGTGAACAGTTGACTAATTAAACAAATGAGTTTGAATAAAGTAGTACATGAATAGAAAATCATGCTTAAAACTTACATGGGCCCTGAAAATATATTTGGACTTTATTTGTAAATATCAGCCAATAAAATATTATGCAGACATCAAAATAAAAGAGAGACTAATTGAGATGGGGAGGGGATATGATGGAGAATGGAATTTCAAAGGGGAAAGTGGGGGAAGGGAGGGCATTGCCATGGGATATTTTTTATAATCATGGAAAATGTTAACAAAAATCAAGAAAAATATTATGCAGATGTGTCCCATGATTATTATGGATTCATCTTTATTCTTACCTTTGTAGTCACTTCCTACCAACTCTTCATAAAAATATTTTAGTTTTCTGATTTACCAATTCTTAGGACCTGACCACTCCATACATACAGATATGAATATTGTCTACGTTATATATTGTATGTATGTAGCAAAACAAAGTATGTGAAATTTATTATAGAGGTAAGATGTGGCAATAAAAAGACCTGGAAAAGCAATATGATTTTTTTTGATAATAGCAATTCACCAGGAATCACTTTAGTGCCTGTTCCAAAATGATAGCAGTATGACAGGTTTTTATCATTATAAGCAATCTATTAAATGTAGTTCTAAATCCAATTATATAGAAAAAAAGCACTGACTTAGAATAAAGAGGTGATCCAAGGTTTTGCAACTTAAAAGTGGTGAAGATAGAAATTAAATCCAGGAATGTTTAATCCTAGAGTCATTTTTTTTTTCTCTTGATGCAAAGATAACCTTTGTTTTACATAACTAATTTTCCTGAAAATTTTAGAATAGTTCTTCTACTTCTATCCCAAAATATTTTAATTATGTAGTGCAAACTGCTCTAGAAGATTATTTGCAAATGAGTATTCATTTTATTGGATGGTAAAAGAACATGTTAATTCTAGATATATAAAAATATTTTAAAATTTCATTTAAAAGTATACTGATTATGTAATACACTTATTGTGATTTTCTAAATGGTGTATTGTCTTTTTGAATAGCACTGCAGAAAATATGTGTGGCAGAGCTTCCTCTAATTAGCTTCTATGTAAACAGAGAATTAGAGAATTACTGATTAGTTCTTTATAAATTCCATTTAAAAACCACTATTTTGAGTTGCTAATCAAGCTGACCATCAAATCATTAATATTCTATTGTTCCTTTGTGAATGTTCAAAATATGCATCTTTCATTTTGTGTATGTTTAAGTAAATTCTGTACTGAACTCTCACTTGCTGGATGCACTAGTAAACAGCTGGAGAGTCAGTAACTCTTCTAATGTGACAATTTACCAAACACTCCCTATAGAAAGCCTTCCCTTAAATGTGATGGGGCCTTTGGGAAGATCATTATAAAATCAAAGTTAGTTCCTTCTTTTCTAAACTGAATAGTGTTTTAATTCTGTACTATAAAATAGCCTTTTGTGGGCTTTTACTAATGCTTTTTTAAGGCAGTTCTTGTAATTATGCTTACAGTTACATCAATGGAAATGATGTAATAGCATCATTACAAAAGAAGAAAATAAAATCAGACAATGAGAATAGAATGTCAGAGTATTAAGCTGTAACATATTTATGATTCCAAGATTATTCACATTAGCACAACAAATTTCAAGATCAAGGTAAAGTTCAGTGAGAACTGTAGGTCATTAAGGTTCTGCCACCACCTGTTGGAATGAAATAGAATGTGTATTGTTTGGGATTAGTATCATTTCGTAGAATGAAAAGCTCTCAGTAATGGAATGTATTGATCTTTACAATTTAAAACATGAGGACAAAAGGGTTATGCCATAATTTGTTACCACCATTAAATAATGTCACAAAACTACTGCATTCTAAAAACTACCCAGCATGTAGTTATATATATTTAAAATATTTTTCTATAGACTAACCAGTTCAATCCATGTTCGAGGTATGTGGATATGTTTTGTGAGAATATGTGCATACAAACACCTAAAAAATAGTTGCAAAATCACATTTTACAAAATGACAACTTTTAAGACAAATTTTCCCAAGACTATGGGCAAGTGGAAGATTTTTGTCTTAAATTCTCTATATCCCAACAACTCTCAGATCTGCTATATTCTTACTTGTATACTTTAAGTAAATAAGTTTGCAACAGCATGCCATAATTTTTCCCAATATAAAATGTGGAAATTATACTACTCTGAAGTAGTAAATAAGTTTTATCTTTATTGACCAATTCAGAATATATGAAAGTGCCTTATAAAGTGTATGTTAAAAAATTATTCAGAGGGTTAGAGAGATATTTTAGCAGTTAAGGCATCCGCCTGTGAAGCATAAGGACCCAGGTTTAGTTCTCCAGTACCCACATAAGGCAGATGCACAAGGTAGTGCATGTGTCTGGAGTTTGTTTGCAGTGGCTGGAGGCACTGATGCACCCATTGTCTCTCTATCTACCTTTCTCTCTCTCTCTTTCAAAATAAATAAATAAAATATCTAAAAAAATTAATTAGAGGCTCTATAACCACCACACTCAAAAGATAAGAATGGTAGTATGTGGTGGTACATGACTTTAATTCCTGAGGGAAGCCACTATGACTTTGAGGCTAACCTGAGACTACATAGTCAATTCCAAGTAAGTCTGGGCTAGAACAAGGCCCTACCTCAAGGAAAAACAGCAGAATAAACATAAGAATATGTTCTGTGGTCCAATGAAAAGGCTCAGTGTGAGACTCTGTCTCAATGAAATAAGGCAGAAGACCTATAGAAGAGGATATGTGAAACCATTATTTGGCCTCAGTGTACATGTGCATCTATATACACACAAGAACCACACACTTTCTATATTCCACATACACATACACACATTACAAAACAGAGAATGTGATGTATTAAAAACATCATGGTCTGGGCATGGTGGTGCATGCCTTTAATCCCAGCACTTGGGAGGCAGAGATAGGAGGATTGCCATGAGTTCGAGGCCACCCTGAGATGCCATAGTGAATTCCAGGTCAGCCTATGCTAGAGTGAGACCCTACCTCGAAAAAAAAAAAAAAATCACGGTATGGATATTGGTAAAAATCTAAGCCTTCAACTACTGTGGCTCTATGACAGCTAAAAATACCAATAAATACAGTGTCTCTGTGAAAGTGTTTCTGGGACTACACACACACAAAACAAAATCAGTAAGTGGATTTTTAGAAGATATTTTTTAATATTTTGTGTGTTTTCATAAAGTCCCCTGTTCTTCACATGAAATACATTAAAGTTCAGTATCAGGACAAATATACTAATTTTAGGAAAATATATCAGGTCTATCATAAGATTTTATGCAATGAAAATATTAATGAAAAATTTAACTTCCCTTAGCTCCTAAACCATAAGGCAATGAAGGAGATATTCTGAAGGGAAAGATGTCATATCATCTCTCATTCTGTGTGTGGGCTGTGAGGTACATTTAGTCTTCCTTTCAACCTCTTAAAATTAGAGTTTATCTATTTGTGGACTTCAGAGCATGGGTTTCAATTCATTATATATTTTGGCAGAATATATGTGGTTTCATGAGTAAGATTAGCTAATACTCAACCAAGATGAATCTTGAATTAAGTGGTGAGACTGCAAGGTTAAGTCATTCTCTCTACAGGGAAAACTTTCAAATGAAAAAAAATATTAAAGTTGTTTAAAATTCCAATGTACCTTTTATAAATATAAAGTCATTGTATATTACATTCAGCTGCAGTGTATTCAATTTTATTAAAGAACTGCCATAAAAGCAGATTCTTAAGAGCTTACGTAACAAATAACAACCTGATCAAAAATGTCCTAAAAGATAACAAAAAGAGCATAAGTTAAAAACAAAAAAATCCTAACCTAGGGCTGAAAAGATTTCTTAGAGGCTAAGGCACTTGCCTGAAAAGCCTAAGGACCTAGGTTCCATTCCCCAGGACCCAAGTAAGCCAGATGCTCATAGTAGTACATGCATCTGGAGTTTGTTTGCAGTGGCTGGAGGTCCTGGCATGCCCATTCTCTCTCTCTCTAAATAAATTAAATAAATAAATAAATAAATAAATAAATAAACAAAATTATTTTAAGAAAAGATCCTCTTAACCAATAGGAGGCATACCTTAAGACCTAATTGAAAAAAAGCCTTGAATAATTTGTCATGTAAGAATTCACCTGTTTAAGGACACTGCTCAAACTAGTGGATGTAACAGAGAGTTTCTACATAAAAGGAAAGCACTCAGGATACCTGGTACAAATGAAGAAGTGCAGAGGATTTTGGAAGCTGATATTGATGAGTTAAACATAGATGTTATCATGAAGAACTTTGGAATGACATGATAGGATTTTAACTAAAGGCAGTTGGAATTCTACGTTGCAGTAAGAAAAAACAACACAATGAAATTTGAAGAAAAATGGTTGAACCTGAAACAGATCATTCTCAGTGATCTTACCCAATCACAGAAAGATAATTGCCACATAGTTTCACTCATCTACAACACCTAACCTGAATCTACCCAAGATGCTGACATATCCAGTAAGCATCTCAAGGATTGGACAATAGGGTGGGTGGGGATGGGGTGGGGGAAGAAGAGGGTGGGGGACACAAATCTTGACCCAAACAACAATGGTACCATAAAATTCTATATCCTAGAAGGCAGACCAAATGGTTGAACCTTCACCAGGCCCTTAGAGAGAACATCTAAGTCACAAGGCACTGGAGAGGGTACCATGAAGAGTGACCTTAATCTTCTACTGCTTCTCTCTCTCTCTCCCTCTTCTCTCTAACTCTTTTATATTACTCATCTTTTTCTTCCTTCTTTAAATGGGCACTGGCCTGTAACTCCCAGTACCAGCATGTGGCTATCATCCACAATGAGCTTTTGATCAGAGAGACCTACAAGGTTTCCTAATAGAATGACAGATTTCTGTCAGAGTACTTGATGACCCACTAAAGGTAAGACCCTACTGCTGAAGACACCATATGCAATTGACCTGTAACATAGAGTGACATGGCTGGGAACTGGAAGAAAGTCAGTTCCCAGACAGTGCTTCTAGAGCCAGAAGGTACTACATGGGCAACTGGGGGGAAATGACCAATATCTGTCCAAGCAAGTCATGGTCTAACATACTTAATAGCAAATAACCTGTTGTGATGCTCACATAAGTGCAATAGTAGTGCACAGCCATGGTGGGAAACCAGCTGCTCTTGATTTCGCTAACTGATCTGCTCAGTGGAATGGAACCCATAGGTGGACCTGGGAAACAAGTCAGAACCAGATCCAAAAATGAGTCCACTCTCCATTATCAAGTTCCTACCAGTTGTGGGCTACAAGAATGCATAACCTATTAAATTCTCCCTCTCAAAAAAAAAAAAAAAAAGGTTATCCCATTTATCTGGTGCTAACTTTACTCTCCATCAGAGAATCTACTTTTCTTTTTCAGATAGACACAGATCCTAAGGAGAGAACCACCCCATCATACTTCAAAAAGGCCCCAGCTGAAACTAAGAATGATTGGCAAAACAATCAAGGGTGCTGTTTTCTTGGTGAACCTGATACCAGCACAAAAGTGAAGAAGATTGACACAAAGAACAATCAACTCCTACCAAATCAGATATCCAGAGACATAAAGACTCCCAAGACCTCATCACCAAAGCAGACCTAAAATGAACCCAACATGGCTCCCGGAAATTTGTGGAAGAGGGGGCTGAAAGAATGTCCGAGTCACATGTTGGATCATGCTACACAGAGACATTTCTTCCTACCCATAACTGAGGGCTAACTCCACAATGCATGGCCCATATACCTCAACAAGGAGGGGACAAAGGAAGGGAAGAAGATAGGGAGGAGGCTAACAATTGTACCAACTTGACTGTATTCACTGAGTACAAAACTAATTTTAAAAAATAAAATAAAGGCAGTAGATAAGTTTAAACCAGCATATTTATATCCTGTACTTGTCATAACTATGAAATAGATGTATGGGATCTATGCAAAGAAGATGGAAAAACCTCAGAATGTATTGTAGGGAGAAGATGATAACGGAATTGAATATGGTATTCAGTAATGGATAGAGATTTGGCAGACTGAAGATTTGTATAGAAGGTATATTTACAAGATCAAATAATAATGATGGGTTTTGGCAAGTAAACAAGCCAAGCATGATTTTCAAGTTCTTTAAAAAAGTTCATTTATTTGCAAGAGAGAGAGAGAGAGAGAGAGAGAGATTATGGATGCCAGGATCCCCTGCCTCTGCAAACAAACTCCAGATGACCCATGGCCACTTTGTGCATCTGCCTTATTTGGGTACTGGGAATCTAACCCAGGCTGGCAGGCTTTATCAAGCAAGTGTGTTTAAATACTGAGCATCTACCCAGGCCAATTTTGAGATTTTGAAGAGTAACATACTAATAGTCACACTTAATTTGATACATAAATATATATTCATATTTGTGCAATTTGTTAGCTGTATGCTCTAAACATAAGGCTATAGAAAATGTAGAAAACAGGTCCCTATCATTCAAACTCTAACTGAAAAAAAAGCTGTGTAGCTGCATTAATAGTAGAGAACTTTGAGCAAGAAATACTACTAGTGATAATTCAACGTAACCCCACAGAATAGAGGACCCAGATGTAAATCCAGGTAGATATACCACCTCATCTTCAACAAAAATACTCATTGTAGAAAAGGCAGCCTCTTCAACCAGTGGTGTTAGGAAAGCTGGATATCTATATGTAGAAGGATTAAAATAGATCTGTATCTCTCTCCATGCACAAGAATAAGTTGAAGTAAATCAAAGGCCTTAATATACATCCTGAAACTCTGAAATTGCTACAGAAAAAAGTATGAGAAACACTTAAACATATTGGCATAAGCAATGACCTTCTGAATATAACCCCAGTTGCTTAGGAAACCATAAATTAACCATTGGGACCTTATGAAATTAAAAAGCTTTTGTATAGCAAAGAACACTATGAATAAAGCCAAGAGACAACCTAAAGAATGGGAGAAAATCTTTTCCAGGTATACATCTGACAGATGATCAATATCTGGGTATGCAAAGAACTCAGAAAACTAAATAATAAGAAATCAAACAACCCAATTAAAAATGGGCTATGTTACTAAATAGAGAGTTCTCAATGGAAGAAATACAGATGGAATATAAACAACTAAAAAAGTGTTCTATATCATTATCCATGAGGGAAATGTACATTAAAACTTCTTTGAGATTCCCTATCACTCCTGTCAGAATGACTACCATCAAGAAAACAAATGGCAATAAGTATTGACAAGGATGTGGAAAAGAGGGAACACTTCTACACTGCTCATGGGAATGTAATCTAGTACAGCCATTGTGGAAATCAGTGTGGAGTTTCTTGAGACAGCTAAGAAAAGATTTACTATATGATCAATACAGCTATAGCATTTCTAGGCATATATTCTACTGACTTTTCTCACTACCTTAGAGATACTTGCACAACCATGGGTTTGATTTTTTGCTGATTTTTTTTTTCATGGTAGGGTCTCACTTTAGCCCAGGCTGACCTGGAATTCACTCTGTAGTCTCAGGGTGGCCTTGAACTCATGCAATCCTCCTACCTCTGCCTCCTGAGTGCTGAGATTAATGGCATGTGCAACAACGCCCAACTTCACAACCATGTTTATTGCTGTTCTATTCACAATCGATAGGAAATGGAACCAGCCTAGATGCCCTTCCACAAATGAATGGATAATAATATGTGGTACATTTACACAATGGAGTTTATTCGGTGGTAAAGAAAAATGAAATTTGCCAGGAAATGGGTGGATCTGGAAAGGATTATACTAAATGAGGTGACCCATGCCCAGAAAGTCAAATGTCACATGTTCTCTCTCATATGTAGATCCTAGCTTCAAATGTTTAGACTTGTGTCTGAGCTGGAACCAAAAAATTGGTAGCAGAGACCAGTAGGCTGGTAAAGGCTATAATGGAGGGAGGAGAAGGAAGGACCTTAAGGGATGGTGTTATATGTACATATACATACATACATACATATATATATATATATATATATATATATATATATATATATATATATGTGTGTGTGTGTGTGTGTGTGTGTGTGTGTGTGTGTGTGTGTGTGTAGGAGAACAGATTACAGGGAGTGGAATGACCTATGTGAGGCCAGGGTAAGAGATAGAGTAAGAGAAGTTTGGGGAAATATCAATAAAAATTTAAGATATTTTGAGTAAGGTATATGAAAGCCTACTTCTTTAGATAACAGCAAATCCAGAAGCCATGGCTTGCTACCATAAAATTTTCAGTACCAGGTATGGAATACCTACCAGTTAGTTATTGGCCAGGGAGGTCCCTGTGGCCTCCAAAACATTACAGGCTTTTGCCAAGGCTCTTGGTTTCCCACACGTAACAAATAGTAAGACCCTATTTCTGAGGACTTCACATGCATGGGCATCAAGATCACTCAAAAATAAAGCTGATGCTGAGCTGTAAACCTTCTCCCTGTAGACCAGCCAAGTGAAAGCTAGAAAAAGCTGCACTGTGCATGCAGCTCTATGGGAGACAGAGTGATCAGCAATGAAAATAGGGGACACTGGAAGCTTCAAGTTTGGTCAGATAGGCCACATGACTGAATGGGTGCAATAGTGGCATGTATGTTCTGGGGGAAACCAACTGCTCTCTAATTGGACTGAAGGGCTGCTCTGTGGGAGTGAATACAAGCCTGGTACTGAAAACCTAATCAAAAGCCTTATGGTAGGAGAGGTCATGTGCCTTAGGGGTATAAAGCCTGTGCTTTTCTGGCTAAATGTATATATTATTCTCACCAAACTTGAAAGCATGACACTTAATGTTCATATTCATATATTAATGATACTCTCACTTTTGGTTAAAGAAGCTTCTATTTTCAGATGGTGGTGACCACTGGGATGACCCAAAAGACAAAAGTGACCCAAAAGTGGTGAGAAGTGATGGAGAAGTGCTTAGCACTGAAACATCTCTATCACACCCACCAAGGCTCAGGGTCCATTGAAGATGAGGTGGTGGAAAGAATATAATAGCCAAAGGAAGGGTACAACTCCTTACAATGCAACTTTCCAGATAGAAATTGGCCTCAATATCCATGACCTTGCAGTGCCTAGCAATACCTTCACAAGAACCTCATAATAGGAGAAAAAGATGATGACATCAAAATAAAAGAGAGATTAAGGGAGAGAGGGAGGGGATATGATGAAGAGCAGAGTTGTGAAGGCAAAAATGGAGGAGGAGAGGGGAATATCATGGCTAGTTATCTGTAAATATAGAAGTTGTGAATAAAAAATAAATTTTAAAAAAGCCTATGGGGGAAAATGGGCTATGGAATTCAATAGAGAGTTCTCAGAAGAAGAAATACAGATTGCATATAAACATATAAAGAATGTTCTACATCCTCAGCCATCAGGGAAATGCAAATTTCTATCAAAATCATTATCATCAATAAAACAAATGATAATACATGTGGGCAATGATGTGGTAAAAAAGGAAGGCTTCTACACTGTTGGTGGGAATATAATGTGGTACAGCTATTGTGGAAATCAGTGTGGAGATTCATGGGATAGCTAAAACTATGTTTCCCATATGACCCACCTATACCACTTTTAAGCATATATCCTAAGGACTTGTCTCACTACCTTTGAGATATTTGTTCAAGCATGTTTATTGCTGCTCTATTCACAATAGCTAAGAAATGGAACAAGCCTAGATGTTCCTCAACTAATGAATGGATAATGAAGATGTGGCACATTTATACAATGGAGTTCTCTTCAGAGGTAAAGAAAAATGAAATTATGAAATTTTCAAGGAAATGGATGGACCTGGAAAGGATTATACAAAATGAGGTAACCCAGGCCCCAAAAGCTGAACACTTTTCTCTCATATGTGGATCCTACCTACAAATGATTGGACTTCTATGTGAGTTGGAGTAAAATTGATTAGCAGAAGCCAGTAAGCTAGAAAAGGCTTATAAGGAAGGGAGAAGAGGTAGGACTTAAGGAGATGGTATGTATGTATATATATATATATATGTGTGTGTGTGTGTGTGTGTGTGTGTGTATATGTGTGTGTGTGTGTGTGTGTGTGTGTGTGTGTGTGTGTGTGTGTGTGTGTAAATGCTACTCTCACTTTTGGTTAGAAAAACTTCTCTTTTCAGATGGCAATGACCATTGGGATGACCTAAAAGTCACCATAGTGCCAAAAAGAAGAGACAGAGTATGATTCTTCAATGAAACATCTATATTATACCTTCCAGGGTTCAGGGTTCATTGCAGAAGAGGTGGCAGGGGAGGAAAGGGAGGACTGCTTACAATGCAATCGTTCAGACAGAAATTGGCCTTTATATCCATAATAACCTTGCAGTACTATCACTACCTTCACAAGACCCTCATAGTAGGAGGAAAATAAAATGACATCAAAATAAAAGAAAGACTAATTGAGAGAGGGGGGCATGATGGAGACTGGATTTGTGAAGAGGAAAGTGGGGGAAAGGAGGGAATTATCATGGTTTACTGTCAATAATTATGGAAGTTGTCAATAAAAAGATTTAAAAAAAGCAAAGGGGTGGAGATGGCCTACAGGTTAAGGCACTTGCATGTGAAGCCTTAGGACCCATGTTTGATTTCTCTCTATATCCCATGTAAGCCAGATGCACAAAGGTAATGAAAGCACAAGGTTGCATATGCACACTAGGTGACACATATGTCTGTAGTCTGACTGCAGCAACTGAGGCCCTGGCATACCAATTCTCTCTCTCTAAAAAAAGAAATAAAATATCTCTACCTACATGTAACTCAAGTGAAAATTAGTATAATTCTATTATTTGATCGCATCACCAACCTTAAAAATATGAATTATATACTGTTTCTGCATAGCATAGACTTTCTCTCTTACAAAACATTGCTCTTATCAGCTATTATGTGCACTGTTACAGTGAAGATTTGTTATGTTTGACCTCTTTTCTTGTCTTTTTTAAATGTATTTTTGTTATTATTATTTTTATTTGTATTTGTATTATTTGTATTCAGCAAATACAGTCAGTTTGGTACCATTATTAAGCTCACATGTGACTTACCCTTCCCCTTGGCCCCTCCTTGTTGAGGTATATGGGTCACGCATTGTGCAGTTAGCCCTCAGTTATGGGTAGGATAAATGTCTCTGCATATCATGACCCAACATGTGGCTCTGACATACTTTCTGACCCCTCTTCCACAAAATTTCCCTGAGCCATGTTGGGTTCATTTTTGGTCTGCTTCAGTGATGAGGTGTTGGGGGCCTCTGAGGCTCTGGCTATCTGATTTGGCAGGAGTTGATTTTTCTCTGTGTTGATCTCCTTCCCCTACCCCTTGTGCTGGTATCTGGTTCACCAGGAAAACAGCACCCTTGCTTGTTTCGCCAATTTTTCTTAGTTTCAGCCGAGGCCCTTTTGAGGTATGATAGGGTGGCTCTCTCCTTAGGATCTACATCTATCTGAAAAAGAGAAGCCAATTCTCCAATGGAGAGTAAGTTAGCACCAGGAAAAATGAGATAACCATTACTTTTTTTTAAATAGAGAATTTAATAGGTGTAGGCCCTCTTGTAGCCCACGATTAATGATAGCTGGATTATGGAGAGCGGGCTTATGTTTGGATATGGTTCTGACTTGTTTCCCAGCTCCAGCTATGGGTCTCATACGACTGAGGGGATCAGTTAGCTGAATCAAGAGGAGTTGGTTCCCCATAATGGCCGTGTGCCACTATTGCACTTGTGTGGGCATCATAGCAGGTTATTTACTGCTAAGTAGGTTAGATGCTTGAACAGATATTGGTCATTTTCCCCCAGTCGCCCATGTAGCACCCTCTGGTCCTAGACACACTGACTGGGGACTGACTCTCTTCCAGCTTCTAGCCATGCCATTCCATTTTACATGTCAACCACATATAGTGTCTTCAGCAGTAGGGTCTTACCACTAACCTTTGGTGGGTCATCAAGTACTCAGACAGAAGTCTGTCTTTCTTTTCAGAAACCTTGTAGGTTTCTCTGATCCAAAGCTCATTGTGGATGATAGCCCCATGCTGGCACTGGGAGTTACAGGTCAGTGCCCACTAAGAAAATGTGGAATAATATAACTAATATACAAGAGTTAGAGAGAAGAGAAAGAGAGAGAGAGAGAAAGAGAGAGAGAAAGAGAAGGGGTGAAGAGGGAGAGAAGGAAGCTGTAGAAGATCAAAGGTTGGTCTTCATCATATACTCTCCAGTGTCCTGTGGCTCAGGTGTTCGCTCTAAGGGCCTGGTGAAGGTTCAGCTATTTGGTCTGCCTTTTATGGAGTAGAATTTTATGGTAAAATTGCTGCTTGGGTCTAGATGTGTGTTTCCCAACCCTCCATTGCCAGCCCCTCCCTCCCCACCCATCCTCTAGTCCACAAGATGCTTGCTGGGTATGTAAGGCATCTTGTGTTGATTCAGGTTAGGTGATGTAGATGAGTGAGACTATGTGGTGATTTTTTTTCTGTGATTGAGCTAGTTTAGTGAAAATGATTTGTTCCAGGTTCAACCATTTTTCCTCAAATTTCATTGTGTCATTTTTTCTTACTGCTATATAGAATCCCATTGTGGATATATACCACATCTTAGTTATCCATTCTTCTAATGATGGACATCTGGGACGATTCCAGCTCTTGGCTATTATGAATAGAGCCACTAAAAACGTGGTTGAGTGAATGTTTCTGGCCTGTGGTTTGAAGGTTCTAGGGTAGATGCCCAGTATGGGAATAACTGGGTCTGTTGGTAACTGTATAGGCAGATGTTTTGGGAGTTTCCAGATTGCTTTCCAAAGTGGTTGTACCATCTTACATCCCCACCAACAGTGGATGAGGGTTCCTACTTCTCCACATCTTCGTCAGCATTTATTGTCATTTGATTTTTTGATGTTTGCTATCCTTATTGGGGTAAGGTGGAATCTCATGGTTGTTTTAATTTGCATTTCCCTGATGACTAGGGATAATGAACATTTTCTTAAGTGTGTGTTTGCCATTTGTATTTCTTCTTCTGTGAACTGCCTATTCAGCTCTTTGCCCCATTTTGTGAGTGGGGTTTTTGACTTCTTACTGTTTAGATTTTTGAGTTCTTTGTAGATTATAGGATTAGGCCTCTGTCAGATGGATAATCCACAAATATTTTCTCCCATTCTGTGGGTAATTGATTGGCTTTTCTTATTGTCTGCTTGTCTGTAAAGAAACTCTTCAGCTTCATGAGATCCCATTTGTTGAGTGACTGTTTAAGATCATGAGCAACCGGGGTTTTGTTCAGGAAGTCTTTATCCATTCCTATATCATGGAAGGTCCTTCCTAAAATTTCTTCCAGTATTAGTCGAGTTTCTAGTCTTATATTGAGGTCTTTGATCCATTTGGACTTGAATTAGTGCATGGTGAAATGCGTGGATCAAGTTTCAGTTTCCTCACATTGTTTTCCAGTTTGTCCAGCACCATTTGTTGAAGATGAGGTCTTTTTTCCAGCCTATATTGTTAGGGCATTTGTCAAATATCAAGTAGCTATATTTGCTTGACCCAAAGTCCGGAACTCAAGTCTATTCCATTGGTCTATATTCCTATTTTTATGCCAGTACACTGTGGTTTTTATTACTATGGCTTTGTAATATAGCTTTAGATCAGGTAAGTTGATGTCTCCAGAGGTATTTCTTTTGCTGAGGATATGTTTGGATATGTGAGGCCTTCTTCCTTTCCATATGAAATTTGAGATCATTTTTTTCTATGACTGTGAGGAAAACTGTAGGGATATTAATTGGAATTGCATTAAATCTCTATATTGGCTTTGGTAGGATTGCCATCCTCACAATGTTAATTCTGCCTATCCAGGAGCATGGGAGGTTGTTCCATTTTCTCAAGTCCTCCTCAATTTCTCTTTTGAGTGTTTTTATGTTTTCATTGTATAGATCTTTCACTTCATTGGTTATCATTATTCCAAGGCATTTCATTATTTTTGTTGTTGTTGTTGCTATTGAAAATGGAACCATGTCCCTAATTTCTTTCTCTGTATCTTTGTCATTTGCATATAGAAAGGCTACCGATTTGTGTGCATTGATTTTGTATCCTGCTACTTTGCTAAAGGAGTTAAATAAACACCTTCAGGAATTTTGGGATGGAGTCTCTCGGGTCTTGTACATATACAATCATGTCATCAGCGAATAGAGCTAACTTAACTTCTTCGTTTCCTAATTGTATCCCTTTTATTTCCATCTCCTGTCTTATTTCTTGAGCTAGGACTTCCAGTACTATATTGAAAAGCAGAGGTGAGAGTAGACAACAATGTCTTGTTCCTTATCTTAATGGGAATTCCTCCAGTCTCTCTCCATTAAGTATTATTTGGGCCTTCAGAGCTTTGTATATTGCCTTTATTATGTTGAGATATGCACCAACTATGCCATTTCTCTCCCATGTTTTGATCATAGAGTTGTGCTATATCATGTCAAAGGCCTTTTCTGCATCTATTGAATGATCATGTGGTTTTTATGTTTAATCTTGTTTATGTGGTGTATTACATTGACAGATTTCCATATGTTGAACCACCCCTGTGTTCCTGGGATGAATCCCACTTGGTCAAGGTAGATAATGCTATTGGTGTGTTGTTAGATTTGGTTTGCGAGGATTTTGTTCAGGTTCTTTGCATCTAAGTTTATCAGGGAAATAGGCTGGTAGTTTTCTTCTTTTGTGGCATCTCTGCTTGGTTTTGGAATTAGGGTGATACTAGCTTCATAACAGGAGTTGGGTAGCATTCCCTGTTCTCCAATTGTGTGGCACAGTTTGAGGAAGATTGGTTTGAGTTCTTTCATGAAGGTTTGATAGAATTCAGCTGAGAAGCCATCTGGTCCTGGACTCTTTTTGGGGGGGAGGTTTTTTTTTTTTTACTTTGTCAATCTCCATGAGTGTGATGGGTTCATTGAGGAGATTAATCTGCTCTGAGTTTAACTTTGATAGATGGTATATGTCCAGAAATTTATCCATCTCCTCCACATTATCTAGTATTGTGGCATAGCGGTTTTTGAAGTAAGTCCTGATGATTCTCCCAATTTCACTTATGTCTGTTGTGATCTCTCTGTTTTCATTTTGAATTTTGTTAATTTGAAGCTTCTCTTATTTTTGTTTGATCAAATTGGCCAGGGGTTTGTCAATCTTGTTTATTTTTTCAAAGAACCGGTTCTTTGTTTTGTCAATTTGCTTAATTGTTTCCTTGATTTTCAATTCATTAATTTCTGCTCTGATTTTAATTATTTCTTTCCTTCTGGAGCTCTTTGGTTTGGATTTTTCTTGCTTTCCCAGTGCCTTTAGGTGGATGGTTAGGTTATTGATTTGGAATCTCTCTGTCTTTTTTAAGAAGGCATTGAATGCTATGAATTTTCCCATTAGGACCACCTTCATCATGTCCCATAAGTTTTGTTATGATGTGTTCTCATCGTCATTTAATTCTAGAAAATTTTCAATTTCATCCACTACCCATTTATTGATTAACTGTGTGCTGCTCAGTTTCCAGGTGCCGTAGGGATTCTTGGTGGGTCTTTTGTTGTTGATTTCTAGCAATATAGCTATGTGATCTGATATCATTCAGGAAATTATGTCAATCTTCCTAAATATGTGGAGGCAATCTTTGTGTCCCATTATATGGTCTATTTTAGAGAATGTTCCATGGGCTGCTGAGAAGAATGTGTAGACCATGGATTTGGATTGGAAAGTTCTATAGATGTCCATTAGGTCTTAGTAATCTATGGTTTTATTGAGCTCTCTTACTTCCATGTTGAGTTTCTGTTTGGATGATCTGTCTATTACTGATAATGGTATATTGAAGTCCCCAGTTATGATGGTGTTGGTGGTTATTTCTGTTTTATTGTCAAGTAGGTTTTCTTTTATGAACTTTGGTGCCCCTGTGTTTAGTGCATACAGATTTATGGTTGTAATATCCTCTAGATGGATTATTCCCTTGATAGTTAGAAGTGGCCTTCTTTGTCTTTTTTGATTATTTTTGGTTTGAAGTCTATTTTAACTGATATTAATATAGCTACACCTGCTTATCTCTTATTCCCATTTCCTTGGAATATTGTTTTCCATCCTTTCACCCTGAGGAGGTGTCTGTCTTTAGTGGTGAGGTGGGTTTCTTGAAGACAGCAGATCGAGGGGTCTAATTTTTTGATCCATCCTGTTAGCTTTTGTCTCTTGGTGGGTGAATTAAGGCCATTAATATTTAGGGTAATGACTGTGAGATTTGATTTGATCCCTGCCATATTATGATGGTATATGTGGGTGTGTGTTTTCATGGTCCTTGAAGTTTTTTGTGCCTACTCTGAGTTTGGTTATTATGATCTGCTTCTTGTAGGCATTTGAGATTGACTATTTGTTTCTTCTCTGTGGAAAATTACCTGAAATATTCTCTGTTGGTTGGATTTTGTGTTCATATAGTTGTAAAGCTGAGTTTTATCATGGAATGTTTTCTTTTACCATCTATTATGAGGGATAGTTTTTCTGGGTAGAGTAGTTTGGGTTGGAAGCCATAGGTTCTTATACTGTGCAGTGTTTCTTTCCAGACCCTTGTAGCTTTCAGGCTTTCCATTGAGAAGTCTGAAGTATTTCTGATGGAGTTACCTTTGAAAGTGGTGTGCTGTTTTTCCCTAGATCCTTTTAGGGTTTTTTCTTTGGAGCCAATATTTAGAGTCTTAATGACAATATGTCTTAGAGTGTTTCTCCTTTGGTCTAGTCTGTTTGGAGTTTGGTTGGCTCCTTGCATCTTGATGGGCCTTTCTTTTAAGAGACTCGGGGAGTTTTCTTCAATTATTTTGTTAACTAAGTTCTCCATGCCTTTGGTCTGAATTTCTTCTCCTTCTGGTATTCCAGTGATCCTGATATTAGGACGTTTAAGTGTATCCCACAATTCCCTCATGTTCTGTTCACAGAAACTTTTGATCTTACTGAAGTTTTTGAACTCTTGAACTGTTTCTTCCATTTTGTCTTCCAGTTCAGAGTTTCTATCCTCCACATCCTGACTCTATTCTTGAGAGCTTCTATTGAGTTTTGGACTTTTTCAATTAGGTTTGCATATTCTACTTGTTTTCTATGTATAATTTCCATCCCTCTGTTAAGCTCCCTTTTCACATCATTTTCTGATTTTCTTGATGATTCCTGGAATTCATCCTTGCAGTTCTTTATGTCTTCATTTAGCATGGCCAGCTGAATTTTGAGGTCTTCTTTTTTATTCACTCTCCCTCAAGGCTATTAACTCTCTTTGAACTTCTTCCATTTTCTTGTCTATTAGTTCTAGTTTAGTGACGGTAGCATCCACACAATTATCGGTCCTTTGTTGCTTTTCTACAAATTCTACCAGTAGCTTGGTAAAGGTTGCATTGCTCATAGCTTCATTTTGGTGTTATGATCCTAATGGCTCTTCTATGTTTTGATTGGAGATTTTCATTGTAGGACTGGGTGATCTATCTGGACTTTCTTGCATTTGATTTTTCATGTTATTCCTTTTGTGCTGTGGTCTGCCCATGACAGTGTATGGGCACTTAGGTGGGTGGATCAGCCTGGGCTCAAGCACAATGGGAAAGTGAGGCAGCCTGAGGGAGTTGCCAAACAGCCTTGGCTTTGGCTCTCACTTGCCAAAGCCGCCTGATCTACTGCATGGCCCGGGTGCCAAAGTTGCCAATCTCTGAAGTGGTAATGAGCCAAAGCTGCCTGTGTTCGAGCTAGGAGGGACACTGAGGCATCAAGCACTAAAGCAGCCCATACTCTGGTGTGGGAACACTGGGATCTGGAAGCAGTCTGCTCCCCGCCATTGCACAATGGCAGATGGCTGGCATGTCAGACTGGTATGGGATGGCTCCTGAGCTAGCTCATACAACAGACACAGTCTGAGCCTGCGTGGCAGTTGCTGTGGGCCTAGACTTGCTGAACATGTGGCAGCAGGAGCAGTAAGTGAGTGTGTGGGTGGTGCAGTCTAAGCTTCCATAGGCAAGGATTGATTGGAGCAATTGATTGGAGCGCAGGACGCTGCTGTGGATATGGCGGCTACTTGGGGTGAGGGGTAGGTTACCCACCCCTGAGGGAATCAGCGATTCCCTGTTATTGCCAGGACTCACTAAATATGTGCTGGCTGGAGCAGTAAGTGGGCGAGTGGGTGGAGCAGTCTAAGCTTCCACATGCAGGGATTGCTTGGCATGCAGCGGGTGCTATGGATACAGCAGCTACTTGCAGGGAGGGGTGAGGGAATCAGCGATTTCCTGTTTGTCCCCCCTCTGTGCCCTCCCACTGGCAATCTATTGGAGATTGCTCTGCCCTAAAAGACCCAGTGAACCCTTAATTCCATGCCTTTCTTTCCCCAGGATCTGCAGTACAGCTAGGTGGTCATCATCTTGGCCGGAAGTCTCTTTTCTTGTCTTTTTAAGATACTAAATTTCATTTATTCACTTACATACCACATATATAAAATATAGCCTATAAATTAATGTTGGTAGTAAATAAGAGAAAACTAGAAAAGTGGTGAGATAAGGTTATAAAAGGTAATAAAAATTAAGCTCATTAATGTGATATGAATTGAAAAACAAGAAGAAAAAACATAGTCCACATATTTGAAAGGAACAGAATCATGATAATGTCAAAGCATTTGCCACATACAAATGTCTTTATTACAAATAAGCAAAATGCTGGCTTTAAATTCTAATCCCTTTTGTGATACCACTGTACTTCCAAGCTGTCCACTGTGTGTCTTTTTATAACAACTGGACAAGATGACTTAAGAGCATATATCCCAGGAAAATTAGTAAGATTTATTATTGCACTTGTGCAAAAATATGCCTTAAAGATTATCAATTAATTAACAGAAATTTTGACTTGATATTAAAGGAGCAGTGCAAGTGTATGCCATATGGGATAGTTCTTAAATATCATAAATTTTTGTTTTTAGCAAGCTTGTACATAAGTCTGAAATTCACAGAAAGCACTAGAAAACTATCAATTTATTCTATTCCTTTTGTCTGACATATTGCCTGCCTAGCAACTTGACCTATTTGTTAGGTTGCTATTTTCAGCTTAATATAGTCTTGGGGTTGGTCAGATTATTTTTTTTTTTTCTCCGCACATTTAAGAAACAGGCAACTGATTCCAATGAGATATCAATAAGTTAAGAAATGAATGTTACTCTAGATGTGTTCCAACATTGACTTGATTTAAGTTTTATAAACAAAATTTCCAAATGCTAATAACCTGACAAAGATAATTGGACAACCATATTCATATGATAACATTGCACTTTTTGATGTAAAAAAATTTAAAAGTCAGAGTAAAAGCAGTAGCTCAAGTCACAGTTATAAGTCCTTTGCTTAAAAAAAATCAGATTTTGAGTTCAAAACAATTTTGAGGGCTGTTGAGATGTCCCAGTGGTTAATGCACTTGCCTATAGAGCATAACAACTCAGGTTCAATTCTTCAGTACCCACATACACCCAGAAGTACAGTGGCACATGCATCTGGGGTTCATTTGCAGCAGCTGGAGGCCTTGGCTCACTTTCTTCCTCTCTCTCTCTCTCTCTCTCTCTCTCTCTCCCTCTCTCTCTCTCTCTCTCTCTCTCTCATTGCTTGCAGTAAATCAAATGTAAAAATAACAATTTTGATTTTCATAACACAAAGGATATATAGCTCTAATATGATTTCTGCACCCAATCTTCTTTCAGCTTTGATGTTGTCAAAGTGAGGTGATTTTACCTCTTACATTATAGTCTTTTGTTCTGCTAAAGTTTACATGAAATGTTTTTCAGTATGGGAGGCTTTCTTGATTTATTACAGTTTCATTCATTTATGGTTATATTATTTTCCTGAAGTGCTCAGTTTTAATGAAAGGGAAAGCAATTAGTACACTGAACTCAGTTAAATGAAAATATTCAGTAACAAGTTAGATCACCTGAAATAGTCATTTCAGGGCAGGATATGTATGAGAATTAAAAATAAATTGCCATGTTAGGCAACTGCCCAAGTTATTTTTAGTTATAAAAATATTTCATAATTAAAAAATTATAGTTTAGTCTTAGAAATGATTCACTGAACATTTCTGGAATTTCATGAAGATTTATTTACCCTCCATGACCTCCAATTAGAATATTAAAGTTTTAAGTAATAGTTCCACATATGAGAATATTGTTTGCTTATACCCACTAGTCTAAAAATTTGAAATCACTCAGTTTACTCCATGTTATTCCCCACCAGTTACTTTTTACTTCATGTATGCTGTATGTAACTTATACTTTAGGTATCTATGTTTAAACAGACCATGTCAACACTCTGAAAACAAGAACATATAAATTACTTGTAATAGCACATTCCCACTTGCTGTTTTATATGACTATAGATTCCATTTTTATTAGCTACTATGCAGTCTGAATTACTTAACCATTTACAATGTAGACAACATGATGTGAGGTTTCCCAAACTTTTGGAAATACATGGACATCATGACATACTTATTTATAAGTATGCACCCTGAAGTAAATGATGCCATTTTTGTAACATGTTTTTTTGTAGTGTGAACAAATAAAAACATATTTTTTGGTTAATTCATTTTTTATTATGGACGTAGTATTGATACATCATGTGTTGATTCCACTGTTTTCCTCATCTCTGAGGACTGGACTGATGGCTTAGTGGTTAAGGAGCTTGCCTAAGAAGCCTGAGGACCCAGCTTTGATTATCTGGAACCCACATAAAGTCAGATGCATAAGGTCGCACATCTATCTGGAGTTATTTTGTAGCAGCTGGAGGCCCTAGTGTGTCCATTCTCTCACTCTACCTGCCTCTTTCTCTCTCTCAAATAAATAAATAAAATATTTTTAAAAGCCAAGTTTTATAAGAAGCATACCCATTGCAATAAGGTTGGATCCATATGTGGAAAGAATTTAGACAAGCATGAAAACCATATTTAATTCCTGCTTTTCCATC
Source organism: Jaculus jaculus (assembly GCF_020740685.1). Taxonomy (NCBI): domain Eukaryota; kingdom Metazoa; phylum Chordata; class Mammalia; order Rodentia; family Dipodidae; genus Jaculus; species Jaculus jaculus. Next base: position 99,660,199 of record NC_059108.1, on the reverse strand, counting down.
TTTAAACTTCCTCAAGAAAGAAATCAAATGACACTGAACTCTACTACTGAAAATGTCCTCATATAAGCATAGTTTCATTGCTTACAAGTAATGCTTTTAAGTGCAAAAACACAATTTCATCAAACTTTCTTTTATTACATAAAAAGTACACCCCTAATAGTGTACTCCTCCCCTCCTTATAGACCTTTATCCACAATGAACATATTTCTCCTAATAAGCCAGTAGAAGAAAATTACACTTTCACAAATGCTTTTATCACAATATAATAGCCACCCTCTGTCCAGTTCCACCACTATAACTATATTTTAGAAGCACTTTACTTGCAGTTGGTGGCAAATTCTATATTGGTTTACTTTGCTACATATAAAATTACCACAAATGTGGTGAGAGGCTTAAAGCAAGAAACATTTGTTATTTTACTGCTTTTGTGGGTTAGAAGTCCATCCACAGTTTAACTGGGTCATGTGCTCAGGGCAGATATGGGAAAAATGAAATGTGAGCATGCATAAAAACAGCATATACACTGAAGTGGGAAGTAAGCTTTTTTCTGTCTTTTATGGTACAATTTAAAATCATAAAATGGTTCATAGCCCAAATGATATTGCTAGAAACTTATTATAATTCATTCTAAGGAAAAATAAATGTTATCATAATGATTTGGAAAAACAATACTTCTCTCAGTACATTTTATTATCATGAAAACTGTCATTAATCCAACAGAAAGAACTTAAACAATTCTGAGAAATATGTCAGCGATTCTTATATTGCTTTTAAAAGTAATGATTTTTGAAAAGCAGATATTAAGAAATTTGAAAAAAAAAACATAATTCCAAATATCAAGTAACATCTTTGAGCCTTAGTTATTTTGCTATAAAATGGATTTAAGTATCACAAATATACTACAATGAATAAGTTGTATGTATTTAAAAAACAATGTAAATTTTGCAGATAATCACATGTTGAGAACAATGAAGAAAAACTACAAGATACACAGAAAATACATGCCTTTATTTTCTTTCTTTCTTTTTTTTTTTTTTTTTGTTTTGTTTTGTTTTTTGTTTTTTGTTTTTGTTTTCCTAGGCAGGATCTCACTCGTGCCCAAGCTAACCTGGAAATCACTATAGTCCCAGGCTGGTCTCAAACTTACGGCAATCCTCCTACCTCTGCCTCCGAGTGCTGTGATTAAAGATGTGTACTTCCAGCTGCTATTTTTCTTTTTACAAATACTTAATTTATTAATTCATTTGAGAGACAGGAAAGTATGGGTGTGCCAGGACTCTCACCACTGCCAATGAATTCCAGATACATGTACCACTCTGTATATCTGGCTTTACATGGGTTCAGGAGAACTGAACCCAGGTTTATAGTTATGCAAGCAAATGCCTTTCGCTGAGCCATCTCTCAGCCCTATCATTACTTTTCTTGAAGACAGTGGAGATCATATAAGGCAGAGAGGAAAGTTGATCAATATACTAAGTTGATCAATATACTAGGATAATAAGCCACAAAAGACAAATGAAGGGTTGCTGAGATGGCGCAGCAGTTAAGGCACTTGCCTGCAAAGTAATGACCCTAGTTTGATATCCCAGTAACCACATAAAGCCAGATACACAAAGAGCTACATGCATGTGGAGTTCATTGGCAGTAGCTGGAGGTCCCATTTTCTCTGTGTGTCTTTCTTCTATCTCTCTGCCTGCTTATAAATTAATGCAAATATTTTTTTTAAATAGAGAGAATTTTGAAAAAAATATTTTTATGATTTATTTGTGAGAATGGATATGCCAGGGCTTCATGCCTCTGAAAACAAATTCTAGACACACTTGCATTACTTTGAACAAGAACTGGGAGGAGATTTAAACACCAGATAATTTCACCAGTGGTATCTATCCTAAGGCTGGAAAACTTGCTCAGTGGTTTAAAATGCTTGCTTGCAAATCTCAACTGCCCAGTACTCATGTAAAGCCAGATGCACAAGATGATGCAAGAGTCTATACTCTTTGTTTGCAGCAGTAAGAACCTCTGGTCTGCCTGTTGTTTGCCTGCCTGACTGTACTCTCTGTCTGTCTCTCACTCTTAAATAAATAAATATTTTTTACAAAAGAGTTTATACAAAGTAATAAAAGGAATACCTTGATGTAGAACATATGAAACAACAGAATCCTATCTCTTTCAGAGATAGGTAAAGCAGTAAATCACTTAGGGGAGGTGTGTGACTAAGTCTGTGTCACTCTATAGATCCATTCCTATTTATTTGTCCATGAGAAATGAAAACAAATGTATCTCTAAATCATGTGAGACTGTACTATTCAAAATGCCTAATAACTGAAAACAGGCCATTTGCCAATCAGTAGGTGAAATAATCAAGATTATATTCATAAAACATTATTTCAGAACCAAACCAAATTACTATCATATGCAATGGAAGAATCTCAAAATTACTATGTAGAGTAAAATGTCTAGGAGTATAGATTGTGTGAAGATTCAGTCCATAAGGGATTCTAAAGTATTTAAGGATCTATTTTAGAAATAAAATCAGTAGTTTATCATTATAATGGAGAGAACAGTGATTGGTTGGGAAGATACACGACAGAATTTTCTGGAATGTTAGAAAATTTTTGTGCTGTGACATAAATAATAGGCTTATCTATTTGTTGATGTTGGCCAAAAATAATAGAATAGGGCTGGAGAGATGGCTTAGCGGTTAAGCGCTTGCCTGTGAAGCCTAAGGACCCCGGTTCGAGGCTCGGTTCCCCAGGTCCCACGTTAGCCAGATGCACAAGGGGGCGCACGCGTCTGGAGTTCGTTTGCAGAGGCTGGAAGCCCTGGTGCGCCCATTCTCTCTCTCCCCCTCTATCTGTCTTTCTCTCTCTGTCTGTCGCTCTCAAATAAATAAATAAAAATTTAAAAAATAGAATAATTAATGGCACCCTAATATGGATATTATATTCTATATAAGTTATATCTGATTAAAAAGGAGAGTAATAAATTCGTGAACACAACAGTACATTTTGCATGCATATGTAATTGATTAAGGTGAAGGTTACCAACATTGCCTGTGGGCATAGTCAGAGTTATCACCTTTATTGTCACTATTTAATAAAGCATTATCATAAATTTAATCATCAATATACAATAGACCCATTAAAACTTGTTTGTTTAAAAATAAACTATTCTTATTTTTTTTATTCTAACCAAAAGAGAAACCAGTCAATTTTGGAGAAAATTTCATATTTCAATATGGTAAAAATCTAAAAAGACTATATAAAAGCAAAGGTAATAACTTCTATATTAGGCATCATGAAAATTAAAGTTATAAAACTTTCATATTTTTCCTATAAATGTTATATATTTGTCTCTCAAGTCCATTTTTTTTAAGTTAAAATGATTGAAATTCAAAGCAACCACATCCAATTGAGTTGCTTTGACCAAGAGATATTTTTAATTTCAAGCAATCCCTTGGGAGATACCTTAAAAACCGACAAATTGAGGGGCTCATCCCACTATCACAACAGCTTATCTTCTGGCCCATGTGAAGACATTTTTAAGACTTTAATACTTTTCTCTGTTCAAATTCTATAATGTGACAATACAAATTCAACAAATCCAATGCCAATGTTGTGTTCACATTTTTGTTAAGCATTAGAAGATAATGAATTATAACATAAGATAATTTTAGAAAACTTGTTTAAAAACTACTTTATTATTTTTCATTACTTTTACTTTTCTATTCATTTTCTTTCTGTCAACCTAAGTGTTCTTTTGACTTCACCAGAGTTTATCTTTCTAGAATCTGTAGTCTAGACATATTCATATAATTTAATTTTCTCTAGGTCCTCATGCTCAAATGTAATATGCTATTTAAAAGAATGGCTGAGGCTTAAAGAAGTATGAAATAGCATTCATTTTTCTCTTGCCTTGGTTAAACAAACTTATAAGACACAGCTATTATCCTTCAAAGTATAACTGTGAGGCACTGAAACATCATTTAGGTACAAAAGGTCTCTGGCTCAGTCCATAAAATCATAGAGAATAGTTAATCCTCCTTTTTATATAACTTAAATATTATTCATATGTATTATTCTTTAAGAAAGCATAGTTTATATGTTATCCCTTATATATTTATACATTATTATTTAAGAAAGAATAAAACATATTTTATGCATAACCATACACTTATTTTCATTCTGAATGATAAAACTTGATTATAGAGTCCAGTTTACCAACTTGTCAATATTTCAACTTTACTTTTTACTGTAAAGTTAAAAGTATCTAAATTGTAGAATTAGAATTTCCATTAACTTAGCACTTGTCCTGCATCAGACACTACTCAAAATGCTTTACACATAACACAAATTTGTTCTGCATTAAATTTACTCAAGATGCATATTACTTTTCCTAGTTCTCTCTTAGACAAAATCTAAAAGATAGTTGGCTGCTCCCCAATAGTTGCACCATAAGGGGCAGGGTTGCTAGAAGTCACCTGTGGGTCTATTGGCCTAGCCTTTATGTCACTGCTAACCATTGTATCACACAGACACAATTTCAGTATCTTTTCAAGTGCCTTGAATTTACTTTATTCACTCTTGCTTTCCTCTCCAACAGATAAATCATAAAGGGAAAAATTATTTTCTGGAAAAATTATTAATGCCACTGGAACAGTCACATTCCATTATTCCTACCGCTTTTTTCAAATGAACTCAAAAGATATTATTACCTTTGTTTCAAACTAAGATAAAAATTTTTAAATATTCTTACTCTAATATTAGGTATAAGAGCTTTGCAACTAATATTTATAATGAACTTAATATCTTCTAAACATATATGATATACTACAAGCAACAAAAGCTAATACTAACACTCTAACTTTCTATGGAATCTGATGAGCTGTTAGCCCTGAATCTGACTACAGATTATATATCTAATAGAACCACTCTGAGGATTTGCTCTTATACCTATCATGTTTGTTTGTTTCTTTTTTTTTTTTAGTATTTTATTTAGTTATTTGAGAACGACAGAGACAGAGAGAAAGACAGATAGAGGGAGAGAGAGAGAATGGGCGCGCCAAGGCTTCCAGCCTCTGCAAACGAACTCCAGACGCGTGCGCCCCCTTGTGCATCTGGCTAACGTGGGACCTGGGGAACCGAGCCTCGAACCGGGGTCCTTAGGCTTCACAGGCGAGCACTTAACGGCTAAACCATCTCTCCAGCCCTCATGTTTGTTTCTTGTTGCATGAAACAATACTGAGTTGCTGGCTCATAAAATTCCCTGAAGTGAATTCATTTCAGGTCATTCTCTAATTTTATCTTCACACATGACATATTTTACAGAAACTATCAAAGGCATGTTTTCATTTGGTATGAATTAAAACCAGATAAAATCTCAAATCTGGTAGCACAAAATCCTACACATCCTGGTGACATGCAACTTAATGAAACTATTCACAAGCTTATATTTTACTGAGTCCAATTGTATGCACACTTTGAGATGTGCTTGTTTGTGGATATTTGTGGATGAAGGAAAGTATGAAAAATATTCAATTAACATTTGTGTAAGAAGCAGTGCCATATATGGAAACAATGTACTTTAGATGACCAGGGATTCAACACTGTCTCAAATATTTAATCTTTACAAATGCTGCTCTTCTTAGCTATGGCAATATTAAAACTTGGTTCTGCAGGGCTGTGAAGAGAACTGAGAAAACATAAGTGAAGTGTACAGAGATGGCCAATGCATGGAAGTAGTAGTCTACAGCACAGAGCTCTATTATTTTACTTGTGAACTTACAGAAAAATTCCACTTATTTTCAGTTAGACACTATACACCTTATATATGTATTATCATCATAACAGCACAATGAGGGAAATGGAGGAACTAGAAACATGGAACAAAAACTTTACCTGAAACAATGAGAAGCATAACAGAATTAACACTGAGTCTTTTTAGAATAAATACCTCCAAAAGAAATTCTGTATCCAAATGTCAGTAAACACCTCTATTTTCCCTCAATACATCTAACCTTGAAGCAATTATGTATTCAGTTCATATTTCTAAAGCATTATCTAGATTACATAACTTGTATAGTCACACAATCTATAGTTTTCTATGAGTTTCTTTGCAAAATACTTTCAAGGTTCATCCAAATTGTATCATTTATTTTTATCAAATAATATTTCATTGTATACATATAGCACATCTTATTTTATTTGTCAGCTGATGCTAGAGGAGGACAGTCAGGTTATTCTTTCTGCCTGCATTGAATAACAGTGTGTATTGTAGTATGACCACATTAACTGATATTGGCCATCTTAAGTATTATCTCGCCTTTTTTCCCTGTAGCTCCACATCTTGGAAAGCTAATAAGAAATCGCAGGTGGGCCCTCCTTTGGTGACAATATGAAAAGTTAAGCCATGTACAGAAGTTCTCATTCTTTTCCACATACTAACTACCATAAAAATCCAAGGCAGTTGCCATGCTGTTTCTACCTAAATGGAAACCCCATTCATTTTCTCCAAAACAAGCACAATGTTAAGACTCAATATTACCATATCCTCCTATTAATAGTGTCAGAAACCATGTATCTCTAATGCAAATCAAATTTTGTGTAGTGGCCAATCTTAATCTGCATGATGGTTACTGAATAATTGCTTTGTATACACATTTATTTTTTCAAGTATAATTTTTGATTCAAACTATTTTTTAAAATTATTTATTTATTTATTTGACAGGTAAAAAAGAGGGAAAGTGAGAGAGAAAATGGGTGTACCAGGGCCTCCAGCCACTGCAAATGAACTCCCGATACATGTGCCACCTTGTGCATCTGGCTAACATGGGTTCTGGGGAATTGAACTTGGGTCCTTTGGCTTTGCAGGCAAACATCTTAACCACTAAGCCATCCATCTAGCCTTGTGTACACATTTTTATGTGGAGGCCTTATTTCCATTTTGTTGAGTGCATGCCTAAGAATGGAATTCTAAGGGATATAACAGCAATATTTAACACTTTAGGTCCCATAAAATGCCTCCAAAATGTCTTTTCTCTATTGCAGTCCCATCAAGATTGTTCAAGCTCTGCAACCTCCCTATCTCTGGCAGTTTTACTATAGTTGTCCTACTAGGAGTTAAGTGGGATCTCATTGTGGTTTGGATGTTCATTTCCCTAATGGATAATGGGGCCTAGTATCATTTTTATGTACCTACTGGTATTCTTCATGTTTCTGTGGAAAAATAAGTCTGCCCAATTTCTTTGCCCATTTTTAATTGGGTAGTTTGCCTATTTGTTACTGAAATATTGTGTTATTTAAAGTCTCTAGATACAAGTCTCTTATCAAATACATAACTTTCAAACATTTTCTCCCCCACTTTAGAGTGTCTTTACACTTTCTTGATGGTGTTCTTAGAAGCTCAGGTACCCACTTCCATACTCAATGTGTTTATTCTTAGTATGCCCCATACATACCCCTTCTGAAGAGAAGTGGGTAATGTTTTAACCAAAGCAAAATTGGTACTCCCAAAGAAATTGTGGTTCTGCTATTAAAAAGGAAGGGCAGAATACATTTTTAAAATTTTTTTGTTTATTTTAATTTATTTATTTGAGAGCACAAGACAGAGAAAGAAAGAGGCAGAGAGAGATAGGACAGTGGGCTTGCCAGGGCCTCCAGCCACTGCAAATGAACTCCAGATGCGTGCGCCCCCTTGTGCATCTGGCTAACATGGGTCCTGAAGAATCAAACTTTGAACCGGGGTCCTTAGGCTTCCCTGGCAAGCGCTTAACCGTTAAGCCATCTCTCCAGCCTGCAGAATAGATTTTATATGGCATCTCAGGTAGCAAAATTCATACAGTTGACAAATAAAAGAGTAATTACTAGGACTGGGTAAAGGAACAAATGGGGAGTTTCTAAACAAGGCACATTAAGTTCCAGCCAAGCAAAGTAGATACACTCTATAGATCTGTTGTACCATACTGTACCCATAGTCAAAAATAATATATTATAAACTTAGATATTAATATGGAGATCCTACAATGAAAAACCAAAGATAAACAAATAAAAATCATTTTATCCATATATGGAAATTGCTAATAAAAACATTTAAAAAATAAATAAGTAAAAATTTGAAAATGTAAGTAGATTGCCATACCAATATCTATTTGAGTCAAAAGTAAATGGTTTATGTACTAAATTGAAAATATGGTACTTTATTCATAATTCACATAAATTAGTAAGTATCACATTGACTTTCAATTCATAAATTTCCCCTTATTATTATGCAAGATATATATGTTTTAACGTTTTCTAAATTAAAGCAGTTTGATCGCTCCCCAAATATGCCACTGTCTTCTTGAAATTCTTCCAGCCATTTCTGTACTTTCTCTGTAAGCAAAATGGGATGGAGCCATAAAAGGAGGGACAGTGTTTTATACTTGAATGATTATTTGAGCTCAGAAGCACTCCATACCGAACCTCAACTGTTCTTCTTTTTCTTCAAATACAAGTGGATTGTCCAAATGTGATTCATTTCACACTCCTTTCACTGCTTAAATGGAAAAGCAAAGTTCAGCTACTATGTATCCAGACACAATTCCCATGTCTTCTGAGGTATCTTGTAGATGCTAGCCATAGTCAGTTGTTCACTTGGTCCCATTTACCACTCTATTCTGTGCATTATGTTGGTAAATTAACACCCTCAGTGCTCTATTTGGAAACAGACATTTGTTGACATATGACAAGTCCCAAGACAAATGCATTGCCCTATCCTAATCATTACACTCTAAGGTCATTTTCCATGACTACATAAACCAATGCATTAAACATTTTACCAGCCAGGTGTGGTTATGCACAACTTTAATCTCTGCACTCAGGAGGCAGAGGTAGGAGGATCACTGTGGGTACAGGGTCAGTCTAAAGCTACATAGTGAATTCCAGGTCAACCTGGGCTAGAGTGAGATGTTACCTTGAACCCCTTTCCCCCAAAATATTTGCCTACCTTCAACCAGATATGAGAAATACTGTAAAGAAGTCTCCCCTTAGAGACTGATAGTGTAGTTGGGCTACAACTGTTGCCATTGTATTTCTCACATGTATACTATTAAGTGCTATATTTACTGCGTATGAGCATCTTTTATTTTTTTTAATAATATTTTGGTTTGAGTTAATATTCTAGACCATCAGCATATTTTATGATTTCTTGTCATTAAAATTTTAAAGACAATTAGAAAACTGGGCTTGAGCAATGACTCAGTCAGTAAAGTGCTTGACACACAAGCAAGAGATCCTGAGTTCAGATCTCCAGCACCCACTAAAAGCCAGGCATGGTGGGATGCAGCTGCAATTCCAGCACTGGGGAACTGGAGACAAAGAGGATTCCTAGGATTTGCTGGCTAGTTGGTCCAGCTTAATCAATAAGCTTCAGATTCAGCAAAAGACCCTATCTCAGAAAAATAAAGTGGATACTGATTGAGGAAGACATAGTTCAACCTGTGGCCTCAGTCATGCATATACACATGTGCACACATGCCCTACTCACATACACTTATATATACATGCAAATGTGCATCCACATGCAAAAATTAAAAAAAATAAAACTTTCTAACTATCAGCTAAATTCATGAATTTACTACATAGCCTCAATAAAAATCTGAGAATATGTTCATCTTCTACATCTAGGTATTCAAAATGTATAAAGAAAAACTATTAAGTTGGAATTTTGTTAATGCATGGATCACAGGTTTGATCATTAAATTTCTTATAAGGAAACAAGTTTCTCTGTAAGTGCAACATATAAACAATTCCAGTGGCCAGTCCTCGTTTGTGAATGTAATATAGGAATAAATGATTGTGCTACAGCTTACATTCTGTATAACATTTGATAATTTGGGGAAATGGTCTGTCTGATATGTGTGCCCTTTCATGTTGAGATGACTTTTCAGACCAAGATAGGGTATTTCAAAGCACAGAAGATACCTATGATCAAGAATTGTCATACACTTAAGAATTTTAAGAGCAAAATTTAATACTAAATTTTCTTACTATAAAAATAATTTTAAAACCATATTCTAAAAAGAAATGCACAAAGTACCATAAATAATTCTTTTTCTAAACTGGCAAACACATGTCTGCCACTTTGTGGCTTCAAATTATGCTTTAAAATATTCATTGAATTATGATAAATTCACATGTCATATCTTCATATTCAGACAGTAAAAAAGCATCATTGTGAAAAAACAAAATATATCTTTTAATGGAAATCCAGCTGAGAAATGAAAACAAATGTGCTTCTGTTAATTCACACATTATAATGATAATGGAACAACCATTATCAAATTATTTGTCATATTCAATTTCAAAACAACTATCCAATGACATGGACATTTTATATTTATTGCATTCAGATTTTGCTGAGGAGGACATTTATTTATTTATTTAAACTTTAAATAAACTCTAAAGGCAAATACATATATTTTAAATATTTATTTCCTAAAACATCCCAACCTCTGATTTTTTATTTTTATTGCTATTTCTTTATTATTTTTCTAATTTTTTACAATTATTTATTTGAGAGAGAAAGAGGGAGGGAGGGAGAGAGAGAATAGGAACACCAGGGTCTCCAGCCACTGCAAACTTTAGATGCATGTGTCACCTTGTATATCTGGCTTATGTGGGTGCTGGGAATCAGACCAATGTCCTTTGGCTTTGTAAGCAAGTGCCTTAACTGCTAAGCCATCTCTATATAGTAGACATCTATATGGTAGACACTAAGAATATATGAGAACTCCCAGGAACTATATGGATGTGTTATGAATTGCATATATAAGTACAATATAAAGAAAGTTGGGCAGGATAGATGATCTTACTGTTTAAGCTGGAGTATCCAATTTTAGAACCCCAGACCCCACAGAAATTATGGTAGATTTCTGTAATTCCATCACACTTACAGTAAGATGGGAGGCAGAGACAAAAATAATTATTGAAAAGTTCCAGCTATGAACACCAAAGAGAATTATAGGTCCTACCTTTAATGAAGTTGTGGGCAAGGACTAACATTCCAAAATTGTCCTCTGACCTCCCCATGTGCCCCATGGAATACCACCCCCCAACAACGTCATTCACACAGAAAAAATAGAAAGTTGAATTCCTACATTTTTAATTTTTTTTTTTAATTTGAGAGTGACAGACACAGAGAGGAAGACAGATAGAGGGAGAGAGAGAGAATGGGCGCGCCAGGGCTTCCAGCCTCTGCAAGCGAACTCCAGATGCGTGCGCCCCCTTGTGCATCTGGCTAACGTGGGACCTGGGGAACCGAGCCTCAAACCGGGGTCCTTAGGCTTCACAGGCAAGCGCTTAACCACTAAGCCATCTCTCCAGCCCAAATTCCTACATTTTTAAAAAGACAGTGTATTTTCTTTTTGGAGGAGAGTTATTTATTTATTTATTTATTATTTTAAGAAAGAAAGGGTTTATTTCAGCTTTCATTTCAAGATTACAGCAGACCAGAGCCATGAGTGCTGTGGTTCAGCCAGCTCTCTCCACTTTTTATATTTTTGAGGGAGGGTCTTACACTAGCCTAGGTTGTATTCTTAGGGTGGCCTTGAACTCACAGTGATCCTCTTACCTCTGCCTCCCAAATGCTTGGATTAAAGGCACACCACCATGCCAAGCTCCCTCCATTTTTTTAAACTTACTTTTTATTAGTTTTGGACATACTTAGTATGTAAACACAGGTTTGTATCATCCTTACCCTCATCCCTGCAGGTCGTCCCCATGGGGTTGTGGGTCATGCATTGTGGGTGCAGCAGTCTATTAGGGGGGAGAGGCAATGCCTCTGTGCATAACGTCCCAACTTGTTGTTCTAACAATCTTTCCATCCCCTTTTCCACACAAAATTCCCTGAGCCATGTTGGGTGCCGTTTAAGTCTACTTCAGTGATGGGCTCTTAGGAGCCTCTGGATCTCTGCTTTAGCGGGTGTTGAGTGTCCTCAGTGTCTGTCCTCTTCACCCTTGTGCTGATAACTTTTCACTGAGAAAGCAGCACTCTTGCTCCTTTCCTCAGTTTCACTGTGGTTTCAGCTGTGGTGGGGCTGAAGAGTGAGAGTCATTTATCTCAGGTTCCACTCCCATCTGAAAAAGAAAAGCAGATTCTCCAATGAAGAGTGAAGTTATCACAGGTTAAATGGGATAATCATTATTAATTTAGAGAAAATTTAATGGGTGTAGTCCCTCTTATAGCCCCAATTATAGCATATTTTGATTTTTCTTCAAGTATTCTGCATACATTTATCTGTTTTATTTTTCTTACTGACAACCCTATTTTACATTTATCTATGATTCCTCATTTTACTACTATGATACATTTATTGTAGAAATATTTAAAGCAATAAATGCCTTCTTCCCAAACTTTATGAAGTATTTTAGATAAGTTTTTGAAAAAAAACTACAACAGCTTATTAGATCAAGTACTATTACCTTAATCCTTCTTTTTGTTAATTGAAAAAAGTAATAGATGAACATACTGTAACATTATTTTATTTCCCTCTCATTAGCTCTTTTGCTGCCCCCTCCACCCCCACCTCTAATCCACTTAGCTCTTTCCTCTTACCAAGTAGTACCTTGGTGTCTCATTCTTTTTTGTATTCTGTTCTTTTCATAGATATATTGCTGGAATAAATACTGTGCAGGTCTTGTGGAGGTAAGAACATTTACTGAGAACTCACGAATGCATTGGTAAGTTCATGTCCACGGATAGTGCCCCAACCATCCCATGGATCTTACATGTTTTTCTTCCCTCCCAAGTACAATGTTTCCTGAGCCTTGGAGGGCAAAATAGAGGTGTCTCATTTAGCAAACTTTATTCTTATTCTGCTTCCACATATTTAAAATAAGCTATTAATCTTGCATTCTTACACACTCAGTTTTCATTGGAATTTATAATGGCAATCCAGATTAAACTAAACCTGATAATTATTTTCTAAAATTTTAAGTTTTTTTCACTTATACGTTTTTCACTTACATTTTACTTATTCAAGGAACAGATATTGATTTTGTTAAAAAAAAAAGTAGAAACTAAAAATATTAAGAGAAATCCATCAAGAAGGCACTAGGCTACTTCTCTCATGGAGCTTATGCTTCAAAATACTTTTAAGTGAAAGCATATTATTCCTAATTTGGGGATTTATTTCACTTGTATACAGACATATATGTACAAAATAGCTTTCATAGCCTCAGTGTAATCATAATCCCCTGTTTACCACAAACTTTATCTACTAATTTACTGTAAAAGGCATTTACATTGCATTATTTATATATGAAAATATTATGATAAAAATTTTGATATAAGCTTTAAATCATTTAGAAATGTTCCTTAAATCTTCCTTATCTCCCCAGCAGGAATCTGGATATTTATATAGTTGTTCAATTATTTATCATTAATTTCTAGTATTCGGATTTCTAGGCCAAAAGGATATGCATACAGCTAATTTTTTGGAACTTTTTAATTATTATTAGTGTGTGTATACACTCATGTTTGTACCATCATTAGCCTCCTCCCTGTCCTCCCCATACTGCAGGGACCCTCCTCATTGGGGAATATGGAATATGGAATCATGCATTGTGGGGTTAGCCATCAGTTATGGGTAAGAGGCAGTGTCTCTGTGCATAATGACCCAACCTATGGCTCTAACGATCTCTCTGCCCCTTTTCTGCAAAATTCCCTGAGCCATGTTGGGTGCATTTTAGGTTACTTCCATGATGAGGTCTTGGGAGTGTATGTGTTTCTGGACATCTGGTTTGGTAGGGGTTGAGTGTTCTCGGTGTCTCCCTCTTTCACCTTTGTGCGGGTACCAGGCTCACCAAGAAAGCAGCACTCTTGTTCATTTTCACAATTTCTGTTGGTTTCAGTTGGTGTCCTGGAGAGGTGCAATGGGCTGATTCTCTCCTCAGGATCTGCATCCATCTGAAAAAAAGAAGCAAATTCTTCAGTGGAGTGAAGTCAGCACCAGATACATGGGATAACCATTATTATTTTAGAGAGAATTTAATAGGTGTAGGCCCTCTTGTAGCCCACGATTGGTGTGAGCTTGGAGAGTGGGCTCATTTTGGATATGGTTCTATCTTTTCCCAGCTCCAGCTATGGGATCTGTTCCACTGAACAGACCAATTAGCCAAATCAAGGGCAATTGGCTAACCACCATGTCTCTGTACCACTATTGCACTTGTGTGAGCATCACATCAGGGTGTTTTCTGCTGGGTAGCTTAGACCACAAGTTGTTCAGACAGATGTTGGTCAGTTTCCCCCTGTTGCTCATGTAGCACCTTCTGGCACTAGACAAGCTAACTGTCTGGGGACTGACTCTCTTCCAGATTCCAGCCAGGTCACTCCATAGAAATTTAAGTTAACTGATAAGCTTGTTAAACCCTTCACTTTATTTTCATTCTTTTCAGTAAATCTGAAAAGTATTCCTGTTTTGGCTTTGACTAATATTGAGGTCCAATTTTAACATATCTCTCCTCCTGTGTAACATCTTGATTTATTCATGGTTTCTGTATTTATTAAATTTGCCATTTATAACTCTTAATTTGCCATTTGTAGTTATCACTAGAACTGGTATTTTATATCCTTTCCTCATGTGTTTCAATTGAGTAATCTTCTTTGTATTGTTTAATAAGGAGCTTTTATTATATTGATGATAATTTTCACCTGTTCTTGATACTAGTAATTTCAAAGTTTGTCCTCTTTTCTTTTGCTACAGTTTCTTTTGCATATGGTTTTACAATTATATGTGCTGGTCATGTTATTATTTCTATTAGTAAGTTCTTCACACATCACAGATGGCACAAATATGTGTGTGGGGAATCTAAGTGTCCTTGTATCTGACAGTTAAAGCTAGTGCACTTGCCTCATTATCCCAAGTGTACTTGGAAGTATGTGAGAAGCAGCTTCCTTGTCCCCTGAGTGAGTGTATGAGTAGATGAGAAATGCCCTCCTCATATCCTGAATGCAGTTGACAGTCTGTGAAGGGTGCCTTCATCAGTTCCCTGAGTGTACATGAGAAACTGTTCTTCATTCTACCAAGTTTCTGTTTCTCTACCATAACACTCACCAAGATGCATTACCAGTACCTATTCATACTTCTGTCTCCACACAGAGATCCTAACTTCCCAGAAGATAGGAACACATCAATTTCTTGGCATGAGTAGGAATTTTGCTAAATGCACCAATTTGTTCTCTCAGTGGCTATTTTGTAGGCATTTATATTCTGTACTTAAACTAATTCATGTAAGTGTCCTACTCCAATTTTATTGCCATAAGTACTTATGTATATGAGCCCCAGGAAAACATTCCTTTTCAAAACATATGTCACTATTGTCCTATTCATGTATTTGAGTTTTCTCTCTAGAGACAACAAATGTATAACTATATCATTATTATATTACATTAATTATTAGTAGGTAGAGAATAAGTAACAATCAAGCAACCTATAAGTAAAATATATTTATAACTAGAGAACTCTAGACAATAAGATAACCTAAAACATTTTAGGAATTTTATCTATACTATAATTCAAAGCATGATGAAAAATATTTCTAGTTAAATTTCTGCACTCATAATTTTCATAAGATAATAACTAAAGGAATCTATTATTTTTAACTTTAAAGTAATCATTGAAGTTATGATATTAAGCACTTCTTATTAAAAGTATTTTACCTCAAGTTGCCAATAAATTATAATTTTATCATGCACTACTTGTATATATAATTTATACATAGCACTTGCAAGGAGAATAATAAAAGCAGATGGGAAACATTGTCAGTTGGATAACCTTAAAGTTCATAAGTTTACATAAGGCAGTTTCTGGTTATGATATATAACTAGTGGGGCCTGTGGACACATTCAGTCTACTAAATGCACTCAACCTTTCCTTTGGGTCTTTGAGAATAACAGAAGATTTGCAATGAAGTGGGGGGCAAAGGTGACTTGATGCTGATGTATATGTGCAAGTCATTCTAGTAAATCCTCAAAGGTGAAAGAAAACACAACCTTGTAGATAAATTGTAAAGATGATAAATATATGTTTAAAGCCTGTTCCTCACCATGACAAAAATATTTTTTTTAATTTTTTTTTTTTTTGCTTATTTTATTTATTTATTTGAGAGCAACAGACAGAGGGAGAGAAAGAGGCAGAGAGAGAAAGAATGGGCGCGCCAGGGCTTCCAGCCACTGCAAACGAACTCCAGACGCGTGCGCCCCCTTGTGCATCTGGCTAACGTGGGTCTTGGGGAATTGAGCCTCGAACGGGGGTCCTTAGGCTTCACAGGCAAGCGCTTAACCGCTAAGCCATCTCTCCAGCCCCACAAAAATATTTTTAATATTGGCAATGAATAGAGAAAAATTCCAAGTTCTTTTGGTCCATTCATCATGACAAGTGACATGAAAATCAAAATGGCCTTATTTATGTTATTTCATAACAACAAGTACAATGCTATAATATATATACTTCAACAAACTAACATTTTAATAGAAGCCAGAGTGGTTTGGATGCTGGGGCCAACATCCCATGTCTCAAATCAGTCCTAGTTTTAGCTCAATATTGTTTCAACTGTTAGCTATATGAACTCACACATTTACTTCTAGATTTTTGGCAAAAACTGGAATTTATGATCTCATTGATTTTTTTGAGAATTAACTGAAACTTACTATAAATATAACTGGATAATAAAAGCACTCAATAGACATCTTAGTGGGTAAAGATCATTAAGTCCTGAGTACAGAACCGCTGATCCTATATATATTTAAAAGGTGGGTCTGGTGTTATATATCTATAATCCCAAGTTAAGAAAGTAGAAACAAGAAGATCTTTAGGGGTTGGTGGCCTGCCAGTCTAGCTGAATCTTCAGCTCTAGGTAAGGTCCTGTCACAAAAATAAAATAAAATACAAAATAAAAATAAATAAATAAAATAAAAGTGTGAAGAATGACTGAAGAAGACACCCAACATTGACCTCTGGTCTGACGCACATATATAAGCCTGCACATGCACCCACACACACATGAACATAAATACAACTATGCATGCACACCACACACACATGAACATAAATACAACTATACATGCACACCACACACAATATACATGCACAAGAAGAGAATTATAGAAAATATATCCCAATTTTAATAACTTTGTGGACATAAGCTATGAACTGAAAACAGTGAGTCAGAAAATGAGAATAAAGTATCACAAGAATCTTAGTAATATTTCAAGAAGAAAATAATTGCTAATCAATGCCAGAGAGATGGCTCAGTAAAGGCACTTGCTTGCAAAGCCTAATGGCCATGGTTTGATTTTCCAGTATTCATGTAAAATCAGGAATACAAAGCAACCCATACATCTGAAGTCTGTTTGCAGTTTGCAAGAGACCCTAATATGTACATAGACACGCACACTCACTCTCTCAAATTAATTATGGTAATCTTATATTTTTACTATAGCAAAGATATACTTAAAATGTATAGAAATTATCACCTCTTCTCTCTTTTTGCTGACTGTTCATCTCTCCTTAACTTACAGCTCCTGGTGAGCCACCTCTTCTTCCACATGGGCTCTCTGTTCCCTTCTGCCCTCCACATGGCAGTTCTCTGCACTTTCTTCTCTTTCCTTTCAAAATCCCCTTTCTAGTTTCAGGCTCATGTTCTCTTTCCACATTACCTCTTGGGCTACATGGTACATCTGTTTCCCTTGCTTGGTCCATGGACTCTCCCTCACTCCTCCTGACACCTGAGTGAAAAATGTAATCATTTAATAAAAAGAAATCATAACCTTTTCCTTTTCACTTTTAATAAGAAATACTTGATAAATTGTCTTAAGTGAACTTTATTATATATAAAGAAATTTATCACTACAACTTATAGACAAGACCTTCAGTAGAAAATTATAATGGTGGTTGATGCAAAGTCATTTCATTTGATATAAAACACAATGTTTTCATACTAATTGGTCTATAATTAATGTAATACTATGAAATTACCAACTTCTGATTTACCCATAAGCCCACTGAACAATGGTTAAAATTGAAAAACCAATGATGGGAATGTGACTCAGTAGTACAGAGATAAAAATGCTAGAATGAAAATGACCCTGGGTTCAACCCTAGCTCCACCAAAAGTGTAAATGCAAAATACAGTAACAAAACCATGAGATCAGTGATCTCTTAATTGTGGAAACATTCATTCATTCTCCTAAATTATGAGTAAGTTCTTTGTGCTTACAGCTAAAACAGTTATTCTTACTTACTGAATTCTTGTAGATTAAAATTGTGTGTGATGTGTCACTTGGACATAGTGATATATTCATTCCTTATTTAAGCCAATGTCTTTCCCAGATAGATGTAGACTTAAATCCACCATAAGCAATCATTTGGTATACTGATCTCTAGTGCAAGCTATGTACCACAAAGACTACATGGCCTCAAACAAGTGTCTTAATATCCTGGAATTAATCTATCTACTAACATAACAAATAAATAAAACATTTCACAGTAACTGCAGACCCTATACATTTCTATGCAAACCACAGGGCCAATTCCCAGTAATTATCCAAATAACATTGTTGCATGAATAATATATAAGTGAGGCAAATAATGAAAATACTAATTCCTAAAACTTATTTGGAAGTATTAAATTATGGACATTGTTACATATGCTGCATTGTTATTTACTCAGCATATACTGAGGTCACTAAGTGAAGAGTAGAACTTATCGCATAATAACATTTCTATTATTATTACATATAGAAGCAATTTTAAGTTAAAGAAGGAAGATAAAGAAAGAAATTTGAAAGATACTCATCATCCACTTATTTTATATCTACAAGTATAAAATATTTTTATTAAAATTATTGTACAGCTGTATTAAACAAAAACTAAATAACTACTAGCAATGATTTTTCAGAATAAGTTTATTGCTTGTTATTTGTTTTATGTACTTACTTATCTACCTAGCTGGCTATCAGTTAGCTCAAAATTACCCCAAGAAAATGCCTGAACTCCACAGCACTGCTTTCAAGGATGTCTCTCATCAACTGGTTCAATCTCATGTATAATAGCTTGCCTGCCTTTGTCAAAATGCTAAACAGAGGTACAATAAACTTTCACTAAGTTTATTTGAGCAGATTCATTTATTTGGCAGCTCCAGACTAGGCTTTAGTGAGAAACTACAAGGAGAGACAAGGAGCAATTACAAATAGAACAAAGAATACTTTGGATTGGTTGTAGTGATAGAGATGATTTAATTGATCTGCCCTGCCTTAAAGTCCCTAATTATACACCTGTACATTGGTTGGCAGCTTTTGATCAGATAGCCTTAACTTTCATTTTTAGGCATATACAATAAATAGTCCAAGACAAGTTCTGGTGGTTTGAATTAGATGTTCCCCATAAAATCATGTGTTTTGAATGTTTTGTTCCAACCAGATAGTAATTTTGGGGTGGAGCCTTCCCTGGAGGACGTGTGTTGTTGAAGTCAAGCTCAGGAGTGCTGTAGCCAGATCCCCCTTTGCTAAAGTTTAGCCCACACTTCTGTGCATTTCCTCTTACTGCGGTACAGGTGATTCAGGCCTCTGCTCATGCCATCCTGTCCACTGACATCATGAAGCTTCCCCTTAAGACTGTAAGTGAAAATAATAATAATAAAAAAACTTTCCTCCCTTCAATTGCTTTTTTGTTCAGGTATTTTGTGGAAGAAATGAGAAGTTAACTAGAAAACAAGTGTTACTTCTATTTCAGGTCACTTATCAAGCCTAGCTCCATTTGCAAGCTCATGAACTCTACAAACCTCGTTTCCAATTTCCTTTATTATATCACCCTCGTGGTCATATTTGCCCATAACAAGGTTTGGTGGTTTGATTCAAGTGGCCCCCAAAAACTTAGGTGTTCTGAATCCTAGGTTTCCAGCTGATGTTGATTTGGGAATTAGCACCACCTGGATGGAATGTATTGTTGGGGGTGGGCTTATGTATATTATAGCCAGTTTCCCCAAGCCAGTGTTTGGCACACTGCCCTGTTGCTATTGTCCATCTTGTGTTGGCCAGAGGGTGATATCCACCCTCTGTTCATGCCATTGTTTACCCTGTCATCATGGAGCTTCCCCCTTGAACCTTTAAGCCAAAATAAACCTCTTTTTTATCCCCCACAAACTGCTCTTGGTTGGATGATTTCTACCAGCAATGCAAACCTGACTGCAATAGAAAAGTGGTACTGAGGAATGGAATTGCTGCTAGACACCTGACTGTGGGGCTTTGGCCTTTTGGAGCTGATTTTCAAGAGGCAAGTTGTGTAAAAAGCTTGCTGTTATGTTCCTGTCCTGAGAAGTTGCACAGGGTAGCTTTGTGTAAAAATGAACTGGTATGAGCAGAGGGATATGCACAGAAAAACTGGAACCTTTGGGCCTAAACTGCTGCCCATTCACCTGCAAATTGAGAGATTATAGCCATTGAGATTGGGCCAGCTGACCTGTACTGGGGAGCAGGAACAATAGACTCTTTGGAAGGGGCTTGAGTGCTCACAGAGTGTCCTGTTCTTCAAAATCTGCTTTATTCCCACCTGGATTAACAAATTGTAACTCTACCTGATATTGTGGAGTATAAGAAATGCAGAAAATAGAGGATCATTGAGGTTGCCACACAGTCTTGTGTTCTGAAAATGGCCATGGGCAGTGTGAAGCAGGTTTGCTGGTTGCCTGCATGGAGACCCCATGGGGCCATAAGGATGAACCCTGGATTGCAGTGGGACCCAGGGGAGATGCTGGGACCATGAGATGGCTGCTGATGCCCTGATGAAGTTTTCCAGGACCATGAGTAGCCTAGCTGGAGGGGCAGAATTGGAATGCCAGAGATTTATTGCTGGTTAGAATTATCAGATTCGGAGATTTGTCACTGGCTAGAGTTGTTGGACTTGAAACTGCAGGGTTTTTTTTGTTTGTTTGCTTGTTTGTTTTTTTATTAATTAATTTATTTATTTGAGAGTGACAGACACAGAGAGAAAGACAGATAGAGGGAGAGAGAGAATGGGCGCGCCAGGGCTTCTAGCCACTGCAAACGAACTCCAGACGCGTGCACCCCCTTGTGCATCTGGCTAACGTGGGACCTGTGGAACCGAGCCTCGAACCGGGGTCCTTAGGCTTCACAGGCAAGCGCTTAACCGCTAAGCCATCTCTCCAGCCCGAAACTGCAGTTTTTGATGTTTGCCCTGGTTGTTTAAAATCTTGTATTTGATTGAATATTTCTTTGCTATGCCCAATGCCATCTTTTGCAGTGTGAATGTTTATTCTGTGCCATTATAGTTTTGGGGGGCTTTTTTGGGGGGGTATTATGGCTCAGTTAAAAGACTTTGGCCTATGGGGATGTATGAACATAATCAGAATTGATAAAAATTATGAGGACTTTTAAAGTTGGACTGGATGCATTGCATTGTATGTCATATATGGTATCAGTTTGGGGGGGGCCAGGGGTGGAATGTGGTGGTTTGATCCAGGTGTCCCCCATAAACAGGCACTCTGAATATTAGGTTCCCAGCTGAAGGAGATTTGGGAATTAACAACTCCTGGAGGGAGTGTATTGTTAGAGGTGGACTTATAGGTGTTATAGCCAGTTTCCCCAAGCCAGTGTTGCTATTGTCTGCTTTATGTTGGCCAGGGAGTGATGTCTACCTACTGCTCATGCCATCATTTTCCCCTGCCATCATGGAGCTTCTCCCTTGAGCCTTTAAGCCAAAATGAACCTCTAAACAAACAAACAAATAAAACAAATAAATAAATAAGCTGCTCTTGGTTGGGTGATTGCTACCAGCAATTCCAACTTGACTGTAACAAAAGGCATACACTTCTTCATGCTGTACTCATACTCTCTTCTTTTATCTGAAATGTACCTCTGATCTTTTCTTCCCAGAAGATCTCCATGTGTCCTTCAAATCCAACCCATAAGTTTCTAGTAATTTGCAATCTTCCTTCCCTACAGAATATTTCATTTCTTATTTAGCTGACCACTGTTTTCTCATGATTAGTTTATATGGTGAATTTAATATGTGCAATTACTATTTAAATAAGCTGCTCATCTGTGCTGGGAACCTTAAAGATTGCATAGAAAGTAAGTAGTTCTCACTCTCTCTCCTCTCCTCTCCTATTTTTTCTTTTCTTCTGCTCTCTCTTTCTCTCCATTTTATCCCTCTCCCTCATTATAATAAAGTCTTAGATCCAAAATAAAGAAGTATTTACTATTCTTTTTGACTGAATGGAGTGTGAAGGCAAAACAGCTCAATGAGATAAAGGAAATTAAAGAGGCTATATAAAATGAAGGGATGGAGAGATAATGTAAAAGAGACAATTAAGAATCTTTAGAGAGAACACATATACTGAACAAATATATTAAAGCTCAGGAATATATTAGCAACTGGGTTTATCTCCATCACTAAGTAGTAAAATTTCTATTTTCTAAAGTTTTGTCAAGCTTGACAACTTTGGGAGAGTGATATGCCAAAGTATGGAATGCATTCTGGAATGGTTCAAAGGAAGAAAGAAAGATTGATTCTCAATCTGCTCATTTCTGTTGCTGGGAATTTCCCCATGTGGGATGACTTCATTATAGCAGATGCCTACCAGATAGTCTATATTGGTACTGGGATTATAAGTAAAATTCCTGCATGTCTTTGACATTTCCAAACTTTGAAATTATGTCTTCCAATAATGTCATGAGCTGAACTTACAAATATGGTCATGTTACTCTGCTAAAAATTAACAGGATCTAAGATTCTAGTAATGTTGTACCAGAGGAGATAACAAGTACACATAATGAGAAAGTTGACAGAGTAATGACCATATATCTGTGTGTGTATTTAGCCTAATTTTTAAAAATTTTACATAGTTTTATAAAAGTTTAGAGTCAATATGGCATTCTAAACACTAATTTTAGAGCCAAGATATATCAAAATTCATATTAAAGTTATTACTCAGGCTGGAGAGATGCTTAGCAGTTGGGAGCTTGCCTGTGTAGCCTAAGGACCCCAGTTCAAGGCTCGATTCCCCAGGACCCATGTAAGCCAGATGAACAAGGCAGCACATGCATCTGGAGTTCGTTTGCAGTAGCTGGAGGCCCTGGTGCACCTATTCTCTATCTATCTGCCTCTTTCTCTCTCTCTCTCTCTGTCGCTCTCAAATAAATAAATAAAAATAAACTTAAAAAGTATTACTCAATAAACAGTGATTTTTCCAATATTTCTTAATTGAATAAGTTGAATATTTACCTTGTTAGACAAATGCAATGATACTTAAGCTAGGAATTGTGGAATTGAAGAAAAGTTGAAGGTTCCAGGAATGCTTGTGATAGGAAAAGCAGGATATTTGAAAACACAGTTTCAGAACAGAGGCGAATTAGAAGAATAATTCCAAACATTAAAATAAATTTTACATACTTTGATAAATTCCAGATGATTATTTTTAAAATTATGGCTAAAAGTAATCATTTCTACCACTGCTTCACATAAAAAAGTCACTTAGAATTTAAAAATAGCACCTACTTCATACCTAATAACATGCATGATGCCAGATTTGTTAATACAGTCTCAATAATATGACTGGACCTGCTAGAGTGGATCTCATTTGCATGCAGTTACTTCTTAGGGACAATGATATTTGTCATAATTCCAAGTTAACTGCAACAGGAAGAAAATTGAAGTATGTGACCAATTGAGATGACCAAAATTCACAAATCCCTTGAATATTGCCTAACACGTGGCTTGCTCTTATTGACTGAATTTGATTACTATTCATGAGCATGACCAAATTTACCAGTCAGTTCCACTGAACTTCAGCTGATGATATTATCTTCAAGGAGAAAAACAAATAAACACTCACTTCTAAGGTTTTACAAAACATTCTGTACCAAGAAAACTCAGAAAGGAAAGCATGAATGTGACGTATAGATGTTTGATGCTTCCATAGTTTCTTCAAATGTTCTGGGAATCTCTGCAGACTCCTAGCAGTGAACGTCTCTCCAAATTACAATTCTGAGAAAATTACAACATTGCATGAGAATTTTCACCTCTTTTAAGTTAGTAGCTGCAGGAGTTTCATGTTTTTTTGTTTGTTTGTTTTTTTGTCTTCACTCAGCCTTGTCCTTTTATATTAGTTTCCTATTAGCTGGCTTTGGGATGATGATAACATAGGTTGAACAGTTCAATTATCACATTTTGTCTAATTTTATTCTTATACACTTAATGTCTCCTTTGTGCTAGACGAAAGAGTCTTAGTGCAAATCCCTCATGAAAATAAACACAAGTAAGTTTGCATAGTCATAAATTAATAAAGGCAATCTTTCATTTCGACCTGCTCATATACCATTGTCTGATCACTCCATTAGTCCTTTTCCTCTGAAGTTTCAAATAAAAAGAATTAATGTCACCTTTAAGTATACTAAGAATGGACAAATGAACAGAACATGGAGACGCTTTCCCAGTCATTAATTGTCCTGAGGGCTCAACCTGGGAAATATTAACAATGAATATGCTAACAAAAGAATGTGCACATTGCACTAAGAAGCCAAATAAAAATCTGTGATGAAACTGGTGTCTGTAAGGAAAAAGAAAGTACAGATTACCAAGCACCACTGAGCCAGTGCCATGTGCTTGAATCACTTTGTGCATCTGGCTTACATGGGTCCTGGGGAATAGAGCATGGGTCCTTAGGCTTTGCAGTCAAACATCTTAACAGCTAAGCCATCTCTACAGTCCACTGTGTGTCTTTTATTATGAAACTGTTGTCACAAACATGGTGGCCATATTAAGTGTGGTGTTTGAGGGGATGGGTTCTAGGAAATAGGATTTATTGACAGGGATAATCTTCATCTGTAGAATTCTACTTTGTATGTTGTGACTATAGGCTAAACTACTAGATAATGCAGATTTTTTGTTATTTAAAGTTCAAAGATGATTTGTTACTTATACTTGTTTGAGTTTGTGTTTCAGAGGTGATGTGATTAAATTTCAAATCAGGCTTAGTTGCCAAAATTTGTATAAAGAGTATTTAACAAGGGTGGTAACTATTGTTCATCTACCAAGACATCATTCATCTGAAAGAAACAGTGTTATGAGGACCCTCCATGGGCCAAAGCATCTGCACTGTCACTTATTTGATTTGTGATCTTGAGAAAATTATTGTTCTCATTTGCTCATTTGTATCTGGAAAGAGCATTAGTAACTAATATGATTTTGCAAAGAATAAATGATGAACACATGGAAAGCCCTTAGAAGAGGATAAGTATAGCTTATCACAAGAAGATAGAGTCCTGCTTCGTGTGCCTTGGTTAGTGTTGGAAGATAGCAGTTAAGTTTCACTGGATAATCTTTGGTACAAACAGTCTATGCAGAGCCAAGAGAGGAACAATTACAGACTGTAAAGTACTAAAGATCCCATTTTTGATAAAAAGCCCTTTATACCTAGACAGCTACAGATTTTAGCATGATGACAAAGCTAAGTTGGTTACTGAAGACATCATGGGAATGCTGATTTCCCTGCATCTCTGAGACTTTCTGTCATCATTAGTAAATGTGCAGTAAATAAAACAATTCAAAGTTCATACAAACTGAAAGCTCAATGTCTCATGGATGCCATTAAATCTAGAGGTGTCTAATTTTGTTAGTTCCATGTTTCTCACTTTCACAATTCCATACTAGACACAATGGTAACACACAGGACTGACCTGATATAGAGCAACTTTGTGGAGTAGCTCTATTCTCATAGAACTAACCTAAGATAGAGCACCTTTATGGAGTACTGCCCACCATACACATAGGATCAGCTTGATACAAAGCATCTTTCTTGAGTACCTCTCTCTAAACACATATGTAGAGTACTTTTCTACAGTACCTCTAAGCATAATTGTAAGTCAGTAAGTTTCTCTACATTGCTCCATTTACCACAGGTAGCCCAAGACTACAGGCCAGAGGAATATGTGTAAATGGGAAGACATGGTTGAGGGTAGATCTCCCAGATAGTGAAAGGAAGTGAGAGGAATATATAGCTTTGGGAGGAATATGAGAAATGGAGATAAATTGAAAAAATATCATGCCAATGTCCCTATTATATTTCTAGTTCAAACCTGACATGCACTGTGAGAGTGTGAGGAGAGGAAAAATTGTGGATGGAATGCCCAGAAAAAAAAAAAAAATAGGAGAGCATGACAACTAGGGTCATATTGCACAGAAGGTAGCCTGGAGGAATCTACAAGCTTCTATCATTGTATCCATTGAGGCATGGAGTGACAGCAGTCTGTGTGTGTGCCAGACATAGAGAGTGTGTAGAGAGAGGTTCCAGTGGTAAGGCAGGCATCTCTACAGTAAACAACACAGCCAGGGGTAGAGATGACCTCTCAAAGTAAGAAGTGAAGTCAGAATTGTAACCATTACATTCCAAAAGGTAAGAAATAGGCTGAGTCCAGCAGAGCAAGTCAAGAAAGCAGGCAAATCACACTGGTCCTCTGAAATTGGTGAGGATCAGGGTACAAGTGAAGGATTCTTTACTATAGCTATGATGCTAAGCAATCCCCCTACCCTAGTGCATAGTGAGAGGAGCAGAAGAAAAGGGAGAATATTTAAGTCTTACCGTTTTACACACACACGCACACACACACACACACACACACACATACACACAGACACACACACACACAAAGATGTAGTCACAATAAGGGTTCTTAAAACCAAAGAAGTCATGATTATTTTACATGTCAGTGAAAGTATACTTCACATGTCCTCACACAGCACATTCATAGTCTGACTAGGTGGGGATTTGTGTTAATAGTTAAGTCAGGTATAGAAAATGGGAAAGCTACATATTCTCTCTTGAGACTAATATTAATAAAAATGTGACCCTGTTGCACTCCCATTCCACAGAATGCAATTATTCTGAGTTACATGAAAATTGGCTCTGCCCACATTATCAAAAGGTCAAATATATTCTCACTAAATAATTTATATAAAGAAATGCTTTTTAGTTTAAACAAATAAGACAGAACAATGCTGTATCTTCCAGAAAATATAGAATCGATGTTGTTTGGTTCTGGATTTGTTCTATTTGGAAAGCTAGAAGGAAGGACTAATTTTAGACCTACTTGTAGCATTTGGCTTTCATACATACTACATGTGGCAGAGACAAGAATCCATTTTTCAGCAAAATAAGAAATTAGCGTGCTTTCTTAAGGTTATAATTTGCATCCAATTTATAAGCAGTAGGAATCCAAAGAGCCAGAGCAAACCTTTGATTTTTTTTTAAACTACTTCACATCTTGGTTTCCTCAGGAAAAAAAGTTATAAAAGAAAACCTCCTTTTCACGTCCATTCCTAGATATTCTCAACAAATCTTCTGGAGAAAATAGAAAGTATATTTCTCATTTTGAGTTTGCACTATTCTAATTTCAAGCCATGGTATACATACTAATCCATTTGGAGGGAAAAGAAAGAGTATTCTTAAATATCCTACTATGATGCTAATATAAAAGTTTTAGCAGGAACATCTTCAATATCCTTTAAATACCCCTGAACTTTATTTTTAAAAGTAACTAAAAACCACTAAAGATGGTTTTGTGTTAGTAATAGTAATCTGTGGGTCCCAGGATTTGAGTACTGGAATATGGGGCAGGGGTGGGGTGCTAATATAACATTTAAGAAATAAGCCTGGTGTGATGGCATATGCCTTTATTCCAGCACTTCAGAGGCTGAAATAGGAGGATCGCCATGAGTTTGAGGCCACCCTGAGGCTACAGAGTGAATTATAGGTCAGCCTGGGCTCGAGTGAGACATTACCTCAAAAAAAAAAAAAAAAAAGAGAGGAGGGAGGGATGGAGGAGGGAGACAGGAAGAAAGGAGGAAATGAGAAGGGAAGAGGAAAGGGAAAGACAGTTCTCATTAAAGTGCAGTTTCAAAAGGTAAGAGTCTGGCCCAGCTCTACTTCCTTGAGTGAGGTGTTACTGCTGCCTCACTATTGACTCCTGCCACAGAGTCAACACCATGTTGTTGGAGCTTTGGACCTCAAGAACTTATGATCTAAACAAACCTCTTCCTTATCAATCACCTGCAGCAGTTATTCCTTATAATGATAGAATTGAAATAGAAATTGCTTCCCTTCCTTTCTTCTTTCCTTTGTCCTTTCCTTTCTTTTTTCTTTCTTTCTCTTTCTGTTTTCTTTTTTGGGGGAAGGGATTTCAAGTTAGGGTCTCACTCTAGGCCAGGCTGACCTGGAATTCACTATATAGTCTCAGGCTGCCCTTGAACTCATGGTGATTCTCCTACCTCTACCTCCCACCAAGTGCAGGAATTAAAGGAGTGCAACACCATGCTTAGGTGTATATTTTTTTTAATATTGTATTTTTATTTATTTATTTGAGAGACAGAAAGAGAGAGAGAAAAAATGGGTGTGCCAGGGCCTCTACCAGCTGCAAACAAACTCCGCCTTGAACATCTGTTTTATGTAGGTCATGGAGAATCAAACTTTGGTCCTTCAGCTTTATAGGCAAGCACCTTAATCACTAAGCCATTTCTTCAGGCTCCTTTTCTGTTAAATATGAAAAATATATGTTTTCTAAATCATTATGTAAAATGTAAAAAATGGGGTTCTAAATATCTTAATCAGCCTCAGAATTCTGCCATTTATGTTTTATTGAATATCTGATTGATATTTACTGAATAATACTGGTACAATTTAAGAGTGATAAAGATTCTATACTTCTATATATTTACAATTCAAAATTTCAAAGGTCAGATATTAGTACTTGTGAGTGCATGAATTAAAGAATATGAGATAGCATTTATCTAAGATAAAAGAGAAACACAGTAATAGAAAGATAATAAAATTCTGTTCCATAGAGCTAGGATATAGGAAGCATTTACCAGGCTTCTCTGGGAAACCAGGTCAGGTACATTTTTCCTAGCTATTAGCTCTAGTCTTTTCTAAAGGACTATGGATGATTGAATAGGCTGAGAGGAAGCTGAAGAGTAGGCTCTCTGTATCCATGACAACCATACCATCACCAGAAACCAGGCCATATCCTAGATTTAGGACTTCTCTTTTGTAACTTCTTAGCTTTATTTATGAACTCACATGCAAGAAGGGTCACTTGTGGAAGAAAAGACGACAAAGATTACACTCATGCTTCATGTCTTCCTTGAAGATCTGCTTACACAGGAATTTTAAGGAGTACTACTCAGAAAGAATGAGAGCTAGATTCATAATTAATAGCCATCAGCCAGTAAAATATTTACAGCTGCTGAAAGGGAGGAATTACTGCTATATTTGCCTTTGCAAAGGAAGATCTCTATTTGGAAACTATTCTTTTTTATAACTTTGCTCTTTTTCAGTCTAGACTCATTGGATTGCTGTGTTAGGTCTGAGCTTATGAATCATAAAAGAAGCTAAGCTAATTGTTCTTGGATGGAACTTTGGAAAGAAAAGGTTTTATCACTGGAAACTAAGCAAATCATAGAGAACTAGTTTTAGAGTTCTCAGTAGAGGAAATAGTCTAAAACACTGAGTGGTGTTTTTTGTTTGTTTGTTTGTTTTGTTTTGTTTGTTTTGTTTTTAGTTCCTGAGCTTTATTCTTTTGTAAAGAATGCATTCCTTTGATATATATTTGCATATATTCAGCACTAACCTCCAGAAAAATCAGATTATAAGAATTGTGCAAGCTTTCTGAGTGTCAATGTAAAAACTTAGTAGAAGTTTTGTGTCTTGGTTGCCTGATGGTTTTGCTCCATCACACATGCAACCAGAAATCTATCATTAATAAAACCAACTCCTTTTCTAGTGGATGTAGAAAACAGAACACCAGAATTTATTCCTTATGAAATTTCAAAAGAGAATAAGCTGTACTAATCATTATAGACAAAGTCCATTACAAAATTTATTACAGGGGCAGGACAGGGCTTAGTGGTTAAAGTTGCTTGTTTGCCAAGCCTGAAAGCCCAATAACCTGTATTCAATTCCTCAGCACCCACAGAAATCCAGATGCACAAATAGTGCATGTATCTGGAATTTGCTTCCAGTGGTAGGAGGCCCTGGCATGCCCATACTTATTCTCTTTCTGTATTTTTTTTCTCTTTGCCCCTCTCAAATAAATAAACTTAAAATTAAAAATCCATTATAATCTATTATCAAAAAAGCATATTAGGTCTCTACAAATTGTGGCCAGAAAAAAATAATAACTTTATTAAAAATATAAATGCAATTATATTTTATATGTATCCTCATAGTAATTGTTTTGTAATTTTAATTATTTTATAATTTTTAAAAATTGCATATCTACATCAGTATTTGTATTATCTCTAATGCAAAATGATCCAAAGTTTCATCTATAATAGGATGTATAAAACATGTGATGGATTTATGCAGCAAAATGCTATATATACAATAAGTATTAATGAAGTCAAATTCAGTAATAGCATGGATTACACTGAACAAACACAACACTGGATGGGAAAAAATGACTATTAAAATATAAGCTGGGGTGGAAAAATAGATTAGTGGTTAAGGCACTTGCCAGTAAAGCTGAAGGACCCAGGTTCAGTTCCTCAGTACCCAAATAAAGCCAGATGCACAAGGTGGTACATGAGTCTGGAATTTGTTTTCAGTGGCTCAAGGCCCTGGCATGCCCATTCTCACTCTATCTTCTTCTCTTTCTCTCTCAAATAAATAATGTAATAAATAAATAAATAAAATATTTTAAAACTATTTAAAAAATATGTAAGTCAAAGAAACCCATGTTACAGGTTGTTAGAAGTGATGATAAAGTTTATCCTTGGTACAGGTCAGGAAGGGGTTGCGGGGGTATGGCATGTAATGTGAAGGCAGGGCATTTCTTCTAGCAGTAGGATTGCTCCTTTTAGATCTAGGTGATGGCCACACAAGTGAGCTCACTTTGTGAAAGAAATTGTGGGCCAGGTGTGGTGGCACACGCCTTTAATCCCAGCACTCGGGAGGCAGAGGTAGGAGGATCGCCATGAGTTCGAGGCCACCCTGAGACTCCATAGTGAATTCCAGGTCAGCCTGGGCTAGAGTGAGACCCTACCTCGAAAAAAAAAAAAGAAAAAAAGAAAGAAAGAAAGAAAGAAAGAAAGAAAGAAAGAAAGAAAGAAAGAAAGAAAGAAAGAGATAAATTGTGGCAAAAACACATACACACATGGGTATATGTCATACTTAAATAAAATTTACATTAAAATGCTTCCTCCACAAATTTACAGTGCCTAGAGGTGATGGAATGTGCATCACATTCAAAGTGTTTGTCTCAAATAAAGTTACACTTATTAAATCTCACTAAGCCCAAGGAAACTTTGGAATCATCAAATTCAATATTTACTTCTTCTTGTAAACATGTTTATCATAACACACCTGTGCACATAAACTCAGTTGCAGTCCAACCCCAAATCATTGCTATGTCAGTTTCCTCAAATGATTTTGCTCATTGCCAAGAACTTTACACTAAGATTCATTTATGCTAATCTAAAAAAAAAAAAGATGGGAAAACTACCTACTAATTGCCTGGAAGAAAAATATAAGTAAGAAAATTATATCTCATCTTGCACTAGTAGAAACATTATAGCTAGTGGAAAATGTACCCTCTCTAGTAAATATATTTCTCTCAATCCTTTTCATGGACAATAAAGCATTATTCCTAAGCTTATATTGGTTTTGGACTCCATGTCTAATATATTAATTTGACACAAAGATTCCATACACATTATGGAAAGATTATATGTAGCAGGAACTGAAGCAAGTACCAGGGATTAGGTATACAAAGTTAAATAAGAAGTCATGAAATAAAGTTTCTATTATGAGACCAAAATATATAACAAGCTATGGTAAAAGATAGTAAATATGAAGAAAAATACATTCAGCTTTCTTGGTTGGCCAGTTAAAGAACAAAGGATAATTTGGGTCCTATGATTAAGATTTTCATAGGACAGTTACCTTTGGGTGAGGTATAAACAAACTTTGTGTATGACAGGTAAAGGATGGGAAGCAACTATACAAAAACAAGGGTGGTTTCAATCTTGAGAATGACATATATCTAAGCACATATCTCAAGTCTTTGTGATCACTCTCAAGGTACTGAAGCATTGTTCCCAAATTCCATGTAAACATGACACTATAATTTGCAAAATGACTATAAGTAGTTGCTCACAACAGAACAATGATTTCATGGAATTCTGTGGTAAGGGATAAGGTTCAAGTGAGAAAGGACACATCATAAAGGGTCTAGTTTAACAAGATAAAAACTGTTATCTTGATCATGATCTTACAGTGATTATGGAGGAGGGCACTCAGTGGAATAGGGGAAGGGGAGAAGGGAAAAAGCAGTAGAACATACATATGAGTTCCTAATAAAATTTGTTATAAAAATATTATTTTGAAAGTAATTTGTGGACTTCTTGCCAAGATGGCTACTGTCTAGCAGCGCTGCAAATCCTGGGGAAAGAAAGGCAAGACATTAAGGGTACACTGGGGCTTTTAGGGGAGAACAATCTCCAATAGATTGTCAGTGAGAGAGCACTGGGGGTGGGGGGACACGGAATTGTGGATCCCTTCACAGGCAGGTAACCCATCCCTCACCCCAAAAAGCCACGTGTCTGCTGCCACTGCTGCAGCACATCAATCAATCCCTATGTGGGGAAGCTTAGACTGCCCGGTACACTTGCCCATTTACTAGTCCAGCCACCGTGCGTTCAGTGAATCCTAGCAATAACAGGGAATCCCTGATTCCCTCAGGAGCAAGTAGCCCACCCCTCCCCATATCCACAGTGCAGCTGTGTGCAGATCGATCCCTGCACATGGAAGTTTAGACTGCACCACCCACTCACTCACATACTGCTCCTGCTGCTGCACGCTCAGCAAGCCCATCCCACAGCAACTGCCACACAAGCTCAGACTGTGTCTCTTGCTTGCACCAGCTCAGGTGCCATCTCCTACCTGTCTGCTGTGCCAGCCATCCACCATTGTCTTGTGGAAGGGAGCGCAGACTGATTCTTTGGTCCCAGTATTCCCAGCCACAGTTTGGGCTGCTTCAGTGCTTGGTACTTCAGTGTCCCTCCTAGCTGGAACTCAGGTAGCTTTGGCACATTACCACTTGAGAATTCAGGCAACTTTGGTGCCCCTGACAGGCAGTAGATAGGTGGCTTTGGCAAGTGAGAGCCAAAGCTCAGGATGCTTGGCAACTCCCCCAGTCTGCTTCACATTCCCATTGCACTTGAGCCCAGGCTGATCCACCCACATAAGTGCCCATATACTGTCATGGGCACACCACAGCACAAAAGAAATAACATGAAAAATTAAATGCAAGAAAATCCAGTTAAATCACCCAGTCCTACAATGAATACATCTATCCAAAACATAGAAGAGTCATTAGGATCAGAACATCAAATTGAAGCTATGAGCAATACAACCCTGACCAACCTACTGGTAGAAGTTGCAGGAAAGCAACAAAAGACCAATAATAGGGCGGATGCTGCCATCACTAAACTAGAGCTAATAGATAAGAAATTGGAAAGAGTTCAAAGAGAGTTAAGAGGTTGAGTGAGAGTGAAAAAAAAAAAAAGACCTTAAAAATCATGGTCATGCAAAATGAAGACATAAAGAAATGCAAGCATGAATTCCAAGAATCATCAAGAAAATCAGAAAATGATGTGAAAAGGGAACTTGACAGAGGGATGGAAGTTATACATAGAAAAGTAGTAGAAAATACAAACTTAATTGAACAAGTCCAAAACCCTCTAGAAGCCCTCAAGAATAGAGTAAGCCAAGTGGAGGATAGAAACTCTGATCTGGAAGACAAGATGGAAGAAACAGTTTGAGAGTTCAAAAATTTTAGTAAGTTCAAAAGTTCCTGTGAACAGGACATGAGGGAATTGTGGGATACACTAAGACATCGTAACATTAGGATCACTGGAATACCAGAAGGAGAAGAAATTCAGACCAAAGGCATGGAGAAATTATTTAACAAAATAATTGAAGAAAATTTCCCCACTTTCTTAAAAGAAAGGCCCATCAAGATACAAGAAGCCAACAGAACTCCAAACAAACTAGGACAAAAGAGAAACACTCCAAGACATATTGTCATTAAGATTATAAATATTGATGCCAAAGAGAAAATGCTAAAAGCAGCTAGGGAAAAACAGCACACCACTTTCAAAGGTAACTCTATCAGAATTACTTCAGATTTCTCAATGGAAACCCTGAAAGCTAGAAGGGTCTGGAAGGAAACAGTGCAAAGTCTAAGAACCTGTGGCTTCCAAACCAAACTACTCTTCCCAGCAAAAATAATCCTCATAATAGGTGGAAGAAAAACTTTCCATAACAAAACTCAGCTTTACAACTATATGAACACAAAACCCAAACTACAGGGAATATTTCAGGAAATTCTCCTCAGAGGAGAAACAAATAATCAAACTCAAATGCCTACAAGAAGCAGATCACAATAACCAAATTCAGAGTAGGCACAAAGAACTTCAAAGTCCATGAAAACACCAACAGACATATACAATGACAATATGGCAGGGATCAAATCAAATCTCACAGTCATTACCCTATTATTAATGGCCTTAATTCACCCATCAAGAGACACAAGCTAACAGGATGGGTCAAAACATTAGACCCCTTAATCTGTTGCCTTCAGGAAACCCACCTCACCACTAAAGACAGACACCTCCTCAGGGTGAAAGGGTGCAAAACAATATTCCAAGTAAATGGGAATGAGAAACAAGCAGGTATAGCTATATTAATATCAGATAAAATATACTTCAAACCAAAAATAATCAAAAAAGACAAAGAAGGCCACTTCCTACTTATCAAGGCAAAAATCCATCAAGAGGCTATTACAATCATAAATCTGTATGCACTAAACACAGGGACACCACAGTTCATAAAACAAAACCTACTTAACAATAAAACAGAAAAAAACACCAACACCATCACAGTTGGGGACTTCAATACACCATTATCACTAATAGACAGATCATCCAAACAGGAACTCAACATGGAAGTAAGAGAGCTCAACAAAACCATAGATCACTTAGACCTAACAGACATCTACAAAACTTTCCATCCCAAATCCACAGACTACACATTCTTCTCAGCAGCCCATGGAACATTCTCTAAAATAGACGATATACTGGGTCATAAAGACTGCTTGCATATATTTAGGAAGATTGACATAATTCCCTGCATGATATCACATCACAAGGCTATATTGATAGAAATCAACAACAAGAGACCCACCAAGAATCCCAACAGCACCTGAAACTGAACAGCACACTGTTAAACCATAAATGGATAGTAGATGAAATAAAAAATGAAATTACAAAATTTCTAGAATTGAATGACAATGAGAACACATCATACCAAAACTTATGGGACACCATGAAGGCGGTTCTCAGGGGAAAATTCCTAACACTGAATGCCTTCATAATAAAGACAGAAAGATCCCAAATCAATAACCTAACCATCCACCTAAGAGCCCTGGAAAAACAAGAAAAATCCAACTCAAAGAGCTCCAGAAGGAAAGAAATAATTAAAATCAGAGCATAAACTAATGAATTGGAAACCAAGGAAACAATTAAGACAATTGACAAAACAAATAGCTGGTTCTTTGAAGACATAAACAAGATTGACAAACCCCTGGCCAATTTGATCAAGCAAAAAAAAGAGAAGCTTCAAATTAACGAAATGAAAAAGGAAAGATCACACAAACATAAATGAAATTGGGAGAATCATCAGGACTTATTTCAAAAACCTCTACTATACAAAACTAGATAATGTGGAGGAGATGGATAAACTCATGGATGCATACTATCTGTCGAAGATAAACTCAAAGCAGATTAATCACCTTAATGAACCCATCACACTCATGGAGATTGAAAAAGTAATAAAAAAAACTTCCCCCAAAAGAAGAGTCCAGGACCAAATGGCTTCTTAGCTGAATTCTACCAAACCTTCATGGAAGAACTCAAACCAATTTTCCTCAAACTGTGCCACACAATTGGAGAACAGGGAAAATTACCAAACTCCTTTTATGAAGCTAGTATCACCCTAATTCCAAAAGCAGGCAGAGATGCCACAAGAAAAGAAAAGTACTGGCCTATATCCCTGATGTACTTAGATGTAAATATCCTGAACAAAATCCTCACAAACCGAATCCAACAACACATCAAAAACATTATCCATCTTGACCAAGTGTGATTCATCCCAGGAACACAGTGGTGGTTGAACATACGGAAATCTGTCAATGTAATACACCACATAAACAAAGTTAAACATAAAAACCACATGACCATTTGAAGAGATGCAGGAAAGCCTTTGAGAAGATACAACATCCCTTTATGATCAAAACATTGGAGAGAATTGGCATAGTTGTTGCATATCTTAACATAATAAAAGCAATATACAAAGCTGCGAAGGCCCAAATAATTCTTAATGGAGAGAGACTGAAGGAATTCCCATTATGATCAGGAACAAGACAGGGTTGTCCACCCTCACCTCTGCTTTTCAATATAGTATAGCACTACACTCAAGTCCAAGTGGATCAAAGACCTCAATAGAAGACCAGAAACGTGAAGAAAATTTAGGAAGTACCTTCCATGATATAGGAATGGATAAAGACTTCCTGAACAAAACCCCAGTGGCTCATGATCTTAAACAGTCACTCAACCAATGGCATCTCATGAGCTGAAGAGTTTCTTTACAGACAAGCAGGCAATAAGCAAAGCCAATCGATTACCCACAGAATGGGAGAAAATATTTGCAGGTTATCCATATGACAGAGGATTAATCTCTAGAATCTACAAAGAACTCAAAAATCTAAACAGTAATAAGTCAAACACCCCACTCACAAAATGGGGCAAAGAGCTGAACAGGCAGTTCACAGAGGAAGAAATACAAATGATAAACACACACTTAAGAAAATGTTCATCACCCCTAATCAGCAGAGAAATGCAAATTAGAACAACTAAGAGATTCCACCTTACCCCAATAAGGATAGTAAACATCACAAAATCAAATGAAAATAAATGCTGGTGAGGATGTGGAGAATTAAGAACACTCATCCACTGTTGGTGGGAATGTAGGATGGTACAACCACTTTGGAAAACAATATGGAGACTCCTGAAAAAGCTGACTAAAGAGATACCAACAGACCCAGTTATTCCCTTACTGGGCATCTACCCTAAAACCTTCAAACCACAGGCCAGAGAGATTTGCTCAACCATATTTGTAGTGTCTCAATTCGTAATAGCTAAGAGCTGGAATCCACCCAGATGTCCCTCACTAAAAGAATGGATAACTAAGACGTGGTATATCTACACAATGGAATTCTATATAGCAGTAAGAAAAAATGACACAATGAAATTTGAGAAAAAATGGTTGAACCTGGAACACATCATTCTCAGTGAACTTATCCAATCACAGAATAAAAATTGCTGCATAGTCTTACTCATCTACAGCACCTAACCTGAATCTACCCAAAATACTTTACATATACAACAAGCTTCTTGTGGACTAGACACTAGGATGGATGGGGATGGAGGAGAGGGCATCAAAGGGGTGGGAAACACAAATCTAGACCCAAATAGCAATGGTACCATAAAATTCTACTTCCTAAAAGACAGACCAAATGGCTGAACCTTCACCAGGCCTTTAGAGGGAACACCTGAACCACAAGACACTGGAGCGGGTAGGATCAAGGCTAACCTTAATCTTCTACATCTTCCCTCTTCTAACTCTTATATATTAGTTATCTTTTTCCTCATTTTCTTAGTGGGCACTGACCTATAACTCCCAGTACAAGCATGGGGCTATCATCCACAGTGAGCTTTGGATCCAAGAGACCTGCAAGGTTTCTTAAAAGACAGACAGATTTCTGTCAGAGTAGATGATGACCCACCAAAGGTTAGTGGTAAGACCATACTGCTGAAGACACCATATGCAGTTGACACATAAAATGGAATGGCATGGCTAGAAGCTAGAAGACAGTCAGTACCCAGACAGTGTGTCTAGTGCTAGAAGTTGCTACGTGGGTGACTGGGGGAAAATGACCAATATCTGTTCAAGCAACTCATGATCTAACCTCCTTTGCAGAAAATAACCTATTGTGATGCCCACACATGTGCAATAGTGGAACACAGCCATTGTGGGGAACTAACTGTTCTTGATTTGGTTAACTGATCCCCTCAGTGGTATGGGACCCATAGCTGGAGCTGGGAAAG
Source organism: Jaculus jaculus (assembly GCF_020740685.1). Lineage (NCBI taxonomy): Eukaryota > Metazoa > Chordata > Mammalia > Rodentia > Dipodidae > Jaculus > Jaculus jaculus. The sequence goes on along the minus strand of NC_059108.1, from coordinate 99,621,927 downwards.
AAGTCAGAATCATATCCAAACATAAGCTCACTCTCTGTTATCAAGCTACCATCAATCGTGGGCTACAAGAGGGCCTACACCTATTAAATTCTCTATTAAAAAAGTAAGGGTTATCTCATTTGTCCTGGTACTAACTTACTCTCCATTGGAGAATCTGCTTCTCTTTTTCAGATAGTCCCAGATCCTAAGGAAAGAACCACCCCATCATACCTCAAAAGGGCCCCAGCTGAAAATACTAAAAAAAATTGGGAAATCAAGCAAGGGTGCTCTTTTCCTGATGAACCAGATACCAGTACAAGGGGGAAGGAGACCACCACAGAGAAAAATCAACTCCTACCAAATCAGAGTCAGAGCCTCAGAGGCCCCCAACACCTCATCACTGAAGCAGACCAAAAATGAACCCAACATGGCTCAGGGAAATTTTGTGGAAGAGGGGGCAGAAAGAATGTCAGAGCCACATATTGGGTCATGATATGTAGAGACATTTATCTTTCCCATAACTGGTCTAACTCCACAATGCATAACCCATATACCTCAACAAGGAGGGGCCAATGGGGAAGGGGTAGGTCATGGATGAGCCTAATAATTGTACCAAACTGATTGTATTTGCTGAATACAAAACTAATTAATAAAAAATAAGAACGTAATTTGTTATAGATCACATGACTAAAGAACGGTAACATGAGATTTAAGTTGATTATGACTCCCCAACTTCTACTCTGTAATCCCAATCTCTCAGAAGGGCTTTGCAGACAGATAACATTGTTATGCATGGTGCCTGGGGGTGGGAATTGGATTTGATTGTCAGAGTACTGTCATGGACAACAGAAAAGGAAATGAAGTTGGAGGAGGCAAAAAATGCATGTTAAAAGCCAGTTTACAGATTTGCAGTACTAATAAAATCACTTCAAGGGCTGGAGAGATGGCTTAGTGGTTAAGCACTTGCCTGAGAAGCCTAAGGACCCTGGTTCAAGGCTCAGTTCCCCAGGTCCCACGTTAGCCAGATGCACAAGGGGTGCACACGTCTGGAGTTCGTTTGCAGAGGCTAGAAGCCCTGGCGTGCCCATTCTCTCTCTCTCCCTCTATCTGTCTTTCTCTCTGTGTCTGTCGCTCTCAAATAAATAAATTTTAAAAAAAAGTCATACTTTAAAAAAAAAATCACTTCAAAAATGCAAAGGTTAAGTCATGCATATAAAATCATCACAAACTGTCCCCAGGATAAAGAAAACATTTAGGATCATATAGACCTGTGTCTCTCTATAGAGGTTCGATTTACAAGCTGTGGGCTATTGGTTTGGTAATTTAATCATACTGAACTTTCTCTAGTTATCTGTCCAATGGCAAAGATGATACTGAATCTCAGAGAGATAGCTATACCAATGAATGAGGATAACAGACATAACACAAACCTGCCACTTAGTAAGTTTGATCATGCCAAGCTTTACCAAGATTGAATAGAGTATGTCATTCTAATGCTCTTTCCTCCAAAAAAGTATGGAAAAAGAGTATTTGGATTAAACAAAAATGAAACACAAAACCAATTGATTTTCTCTGAAAGATAAATTGTTAGACACATGGAAATTGTTTTTAGAAGCCCAGTGCCACTGCTTTGGCTATGTGCACCATAGCCAAATTTGAGGAAACATTTGGGGAAGTAATATTGTTAGCAAAACAGGTCATGTTAAATTAATAATATGCCATGTTTTCCTTACTCTTTGTCCTTTCAAATAAAGTCTTTTTAAGGATATTTTTGACATGTGACTTAACAAGTAATTAAATCACTGTTACTTCCCTCTTTCTGTTTTGTTTTTATTAAGAAATATATATATATTATCTAAGAAAAAGAGGCAGAGAGAATGGGCACACCAGGGTCTCCAGCCACTGCAAACGAACTCCAGATGCATGTGCCACCTGGTGCATCTGGCTTACCTGGGTCATGGAGAGTGGAACCAGGATCCGTTGGCTTTGCAGGCAAATGACTTAACTGGTAAGCCATCTCTCCAGCCCCTGTTTTGTTGCTTTTAGAATTAAGTTTTTATTACTTTATTTTGAGAGAAAGAGGTGGAGAGAGAGAGAGAGAGAAAGGGAGAGGGAGAAAGAGAAAACGGGTGCACTAGGCCTTCATCTGCTGCAAACGAACTCTAGACACATGCACCACCTGTGTGTCTAGCTTATGTGTGTCCTGGGGAATTGGACCTCGCTCCTTTGGCTTTGCAGACAAGTGTCTTAACCACTAAGCAACCTCTCAAGCCCTAAGTTAAGTTTTAAATGAAGCACTGTATAAAACATATTTATAAGAATACAAATAATTAGTCTTTAATTTAGCAAAATAAAGTATATTTTGACACATAATTATGTCCAATTTAACAATGAACATAAATAACTGAAAGTGAAGCAAAGATATCATGGCAGAGTGGTTGGTTATGAAAACAGTAGTGTGGACATAAATTGAATGTCTTTCTACTTTATTACACAGACAAATATTTATAAGTAAAAAAATAAATCAGAAAACAGTGAGAATACTACAATAGTATGAACAGTAGAAAAATTTTACAGACAGTATTTATTTTCCTTAATAATAACCCTTTTATTATTGTCAAAGGTAATATGACTAGTAAATTATGAAGACCATACTAAAATTTCATTGTGGAAAAAGGCCATGTATTTTATCACTTACTGTACTTACTCTCAAGTAAAAGCTGCAGCAGCAGCAGCAGCAGCATACAAATATGAAGCAGAGAAAAATAATCATGGGAAGGTTAAAAAGACTTTAATTCTTTGTATAAAGGCATTTTAAAGTAGACCCACCATTTATCTAAAATTCACTCTCTCTTGTACCCTGAAAAAGAAAAGTTAAGGTTAGACAATACATCAAAGATATGTGGGGCTCAAAATTCCATGATTAACTGATAATATTTTTCTAATAGCAAGCTACAGTCTACATTTTGTACCCACAGTAAATTGCATATTTTCATTTAAAACCTGGAAGAATGATACTCACAACCTTGCCTTTATTTCTATAGGGTCATGAGGTTTATATTAGCCATATGAGTTAAGGATACAGTAAACAACTTTATATGTTGATATTTTTAAAATTCACTACACCTAGACATATGGGATAAAAATTAATATACTATTCTTAAGAAAAATTATCCAGTCAAAAAATTGTGATGAGTTGTTTTGTATAAGATACTAATAAGAACACAAACTTCTATGCCCTATAATTTAGAAATGTGTTTTCTTTTTCTTGTACAATTAACTTTTCCATAGGTATCCATTTTCATTCTTTATATTTTTCCATTGTTAAATATAGACTTTGATTAAATGTACAAAATGTGAGTAAACAACTTTGAATTACAGACAACATATTTGTAACTACTTTTGTATACCAAGAAATCACGATTTCAAATCATAGCTTTCTGATTCCAGGGCTAAACTCTCTCATGACTTCTATGATAATGTTTCATTGATTTTAATGATTTTATCCTTGCTATAAGTTCCTACAATATAAAAGTTTATATGCTAAGTTTTTCCTTTATATGTGGATCATATTTTTCTGAGAACTGAATAATTTCTCAGGTTTATATTAATCTGTGCTATTGTGTACAGCAACTATGCTCAGGTGCAGGACAGTATCTTTTATTTTCATTCTGCAAATGAATTTATGCAAAATTAGAATAGTTTTGTTTATTGCTTATTGATTCTTTAGTAAAAATGCTATCATGTTTGTTTTTTTATATGTTGCTGTTACCAATATAATTCAAATTTTAATCATTAAAAATTTATGTTTATCAAAAAACACATACACTTAGTTAGCTTGGAATAGAATTCAATAATCTTTGTTTTATTGCTAAAATTTGTTTTAAATTGAGTAGGGCTGTTCCTGACATATAGCTAACTGAAAGAACAGAATAATAGTAAATACTGGTAAATGTTTGATTATACTTAAAAATAGAAATTAAACTTTTTCTCATTCCAAATAAGTAAACATAGAAACAAAACCTTCCATAAGTTTGAAGTTCTGTTTTAAAACAATTCCAGAGGATATTTTCATCTTTAACACAAAGTTATAAGCTAAGTCTCAAGACACTTGCTTACTCAATACCACAAGCTAACGATACTATGGATGTTCTCATAAATGAATCTCAAATCAGCTGCAAAGACACTCCCAACCCTATGGTATGGGTTCCAGTGAGTTGGCACTGTGATAGACAGAAAGTAATGGCTAAGTAATGGCAGAGAACATACATATACTGGTGAATGATAACATTCAGGTCCAAATATTTATTAGTATCAAAAACTGAACTTGGGGGCTGGGAAGATGGGTCAGTGGTAAAGGTGCATGCTTGCAAGGCCTACTAGCCTGGGTTCAATTCCCCAGTACCCATACAAACCTAGATATACAAAGTGATAGATGCATCTAGAGTTAATTTGCAGTGGCAAGATGGGTCCTGTTACACCCATTCTCTCTTAACCTCTCTCTATCACTCTTTCTCTGTCTGTCTCTGCTAGTGAATAAATAAATAATGCTTAAAAATAATGAACTTGTAATCATAATGATCTTTTGAATTTATCTTTCATGTTATCATTCTATCTGCCTCTCTCTCAATCATTATTATATCAAGTAAATAAGTAAATAATTTTTAAAGTTGTAAATAACATGATTCATAAAGTCTTATTAATAATCAATGTTCTTATTAAAATAGGGTCTTTTTTACCTTTGGATACATAAAATGCTGTCCCTAGAATATTCTATTTTAAGTATAAAATAATTTTAAAATATCTTTATAGCATGAGGGATTAAATTCAGAAGACACATTATACAATGTTGTTCAATTATTTCAAAGACTTAGGAAAATTTTATTCAAAGGTCTAAACACATATTTCCTCCCCAAAGAAAAAAAATTAAGTACACTAAGATTACAGACACATGGACCTGACTACAATTATAGCAAACATTAGCTTTATTAATTTACAGGGACTCCAGAAAAAATACAACACAAGTGACAAATAGGGAAAATTTGTTTACTTATATATTGTGCAGCAGTAACATTCAAAGCCAAGGACAAAACATACCATGGTTGCGATTATTCATCTTTTTTTAATTAATTACTTTTGTACTCAGTGAATACAGTCAACTTGGTACCATTTTAGGCTCATTCATGTTCTATCCCCTCCCCCTGGACCCTCCTTGTTGAGGTATATGGGTTATGCATTGTGGAGTTAGCCCACAGTTATGGGTAGGAGAAGTGTCTCTGCATAGCATGACCCAACATGTGGCTCTGACATTCTTTCCATCCCCTCTTCTGCAAAATTACCCTGAGCCATGTTGGGTTCATTTTTGGTCTGCTTCAGTGATGAGGTGTTGAGGGCCTATGGGTTTCTGGATATCTGATTTGGCAGGAGTTGATTGTTCTCTGTGTTGAACTCTTTCACCCTTGTGCTGGTACACGGTTCACTAAGAAAGCAGCACCCTTGCTTGTTTTGCCAATTATACTTAGTTTCAGCTGGGGCCCTTTTGGGGTATGATGGGGTGGGTCTCTCCTTAGGATCTGGGTCTATCTGAAAAAGAGAAGCAGATTCTCCAAACAGAGAGTAAGTTGGCTGGCACCAGACAATGGAGATAACCCTTACTTTTTTAATAGAGAATTTAATAGGTGTAGGCCCTCTTGTAGCCCACAATTGGTGGTAGCTCCATAATGGAGAGCGGGCTCATGTTTGGATATGATTCTGACTTGTTTCCAAGCTCCAGCTATGCATCCTGTTCCACTGACTGGATCAGTTAGCCAAATCAAGAGCAGTGGTTTACTATCATGGTTGTGTACCACTATTGCACTTGTATGAGCCTCATGACAGGTTATTTGCTGCTAAGTAGGTTAGACTGTGAGTTGCTTGGACAGATATTGGTCGTTTTCCCTCACTTGTCCATGTAGCACCTTCTGGCACTAGATGCGCTGACTATTTGGGGACTGACTCTCTTCCAGCTTCCAGCCACGTATTCCATTTTATGTGTCAACAGGATATGGTGTCTTCAGCAGGAGGGTCTTACCACTATCCTTTGGTGGGTCATCAAGTACTCTGACAGAAATCTGTCTTTCCTTTAGGAAAACTTGTAGGTCTCTCTAATCAAAAGCTCAATGTGGACGATAGCCACATGCTGGTACTGGGAATTACAGGACAGTGCCCACTAAGAAAAGGAAGAAAAAGATAACTAATATAAAAGAATTAGAGTGAAGAGAGAAAAAGAGAGAGAGGCTATAGAAGATTAAGGCCAGTCTTCATCATACCCTCTCCAGTGTCTTGTGGCTCAGGTGTTCCCTTTAAGGGCCTAGTGAAGGTTCAACCATTTGGTCTGCCTTTTAGGATGCAGAATTTTTATGGTACCATTTCTATTTGGGTCTAGATTTGTGTCTCCCACCCCCTTCTTTGCCCTCCCATCCCTCACCACCCACCGTATTGTCTAGTCCTCAATATGCTTACTGGGTATGTCAGTATCTTGGATAGATTTAGGTTAGGTGCTGTAGATGAGACTGTGCAGCGATTATCTTTCTGTGATTGGGTGAGCTCACTGAGAATGATCTGTTCCAGGTTCAAACATATTTCCTCAAATTTCATTGTGTCATTCTTTTCTCACTGCTGTGTAGTATTCCATTGTGTAGATATACCACATCTTAGTTATCCATTCTTCTAGTGATGGAGATCTGGGTTGATTCCAGCTCTTAGCTATTACAAATTGAGTAGCTATAAACATGGTTGAGCAAATCTCTTTGGACTGAGGCTTGGAGATTTTAGGATACATGCTCATTAAGGGAATAACTGGGTCTATTGGTAACTCCATAGTCAGCTTTTTTGGGGAGTCTTCATATTGCTTTCCAAAGTGTTTGTACCATCTTACATTCCCACTAACAGTGGATGAGGGCTCCTAATTCTCCACATCCTCGCCAGCATTTATTTTCATTTGATTTTTTGATGTTTGCTATCCTTAGGTGGAATCGCATAGCAGTCAATTTGCACTTACCTGATAATTAGGGATGATGAACATTTTCTTAAGTGTGTGTTTGCCATTTGTATGTCTTCCTCTGTGAACTGCCTGTTCAGCTCTTTGCCCCATTTTGTGAGTAGGGTGTTTGACTTCTTATTGTTTAGATTTTTGAGTTCGTTTTAAATTCTAGGGATTAGGCCTCTGTCAGTTGGATAATCAGCAAATATTTTCTCCCATTCTGTGGTTAATCTATTGGCTTGCTTATTGTATGCTTGTCTGTAAAGAAATTCCTCAGCTTCATGTGATATCATTGTTTGGGTGACTGTTTAAGATCATGAGGTACTGCGGTGTTGTTCAGGAAGTCTTTTTCCATTCCTATATCATAGAAAGTTCTTCCTATATTTTCTTCCAGTAGTAGCTGAGTTTCTGGTCTTATATTGAGGTCTTTGATCCATTTGTACTTGAGTGTAGTGCATGAAGAGATGTGTGGATCAAGTTTCAATTTCCTGCATATGGTTATCCAGCATGTCCAGCACCATTTGTTGAAGATGCTCTCTTTATACCAGCCTGTTTTGTTAGTGCCTTTGTCAAATATCAATTAGCTGTAGTTGCTTGACTAAAAGCCTGGGTCAGCAATTCTATTCCATTGGTCTACACTCCTGTTTTTATGCCAGTGCCATGCTGTTTTTATTACTATGGCTTGTAATATAGCTTTAGATAGGTATGGTGATGCCTCCAGAGGTATTTCTTTTGCTGACGATATGCTTGGATATACAAGGCCTTCTGTCTTTCCATATGAAATTTGAGATCATTTTTTTTTTCTATCTCTGTGAAGAATAATGTTGGGATTTTAATTGGAATTGCATGAAAACTGTCTATTGCCTTTGGTTCAATTGCCATCTTCACAATGTTAATTCTGCCTATCCAAGAGCATGGTTAGTCTTTCTATTTTCTCAAGTCCTGCTCAATTTCCTTTTGAAGGTTTTTATGTTTTCATTATATAGATCTTTCACTTCCTTGGTTAATGTTATTCCAAGGCGTTTTATTTTGTTGTTGTTGTTGTTGCTATTGAAAATGGGACCATGTCCCTTGTTTCTTTCTCTGTATCTTCTTCATTTGTATATAGAAAGGCTACTGATTTTTGTGCACTGATTTTGTATCCTGCTACTTTGCTATAGGAGTTAATCACCTTTAGGAGTTTTGGGATGGAGTCTCTTGGGCCTCTTACATATACAATCTTGTCATCAGTGAATAGCGCTAATTTAACTTCTTCCTTTCTGAACAGTATCCCTTTTATTTCTTTCTCCTGTCTTATTGCTTGAGCTAGGACTTCCAGTGCTATATTGAAGAGCAGAGGTGAGAGTGGACAACCCTGTCTTGCTTCTGATCTCAATCGAAATTCCTCCAGTCTCTCTCCATTAAGTATTACTCAGGCCTTAAGACCTTTGTATATTGCCTTTATTACATTAAGATATGAATCAACCATGCCAATTCTCTACAATGTTTTGATCATGAAGTGATGTTATATTTTGTCAAAGGCCTTTTCTGCATCTATTGAAGTGATCATGTGGTTTTTGTGTTTAACCTTGTTTATGTGGTGTATTACATTGACAGATTTCTATATGTTGAACCCCCGTGTGTTCCTGGGATGGATCTCACTTGATCAAGATAGATAATGCTTTTGATGTGTTGTTGTTGAATTCAGTTTGTGAGGATTTGTTCAGGATCTCTGCATCTAAGTTCATCAGGGTAATAAGCTGGTAGTTTTCTTTTCTTGTGGCATCTATGACTGGTTTTGGAATTAGGGTGCTATTATCTTCATAGGAGTTGCGTAGCTTTCTCTGTTCTCCAATTGTGTGGCACAGTTTGAGCAAGACTGGTTTTAGTTCTCCCATGAAGTTTTGATAGAATTCAGCTGAGAAGCCTTCTGGTCCTTGATTCTTCTTTTTGGGGAGTTTTTTTTTAAATTACTTTTTCAATCTCAATGAATGTGATAGATTTGTTTAGGAGATTAATCTGCTTTGAGTTTAGCTTTGATAAATGCAATGTGTCTAAGAATTTATCCATTTCCTCCATATTATCCAGTTTTGTGTAGTAGGGGTTTTTGAAATAAGTCCTGATGATTTTCCCAATCTCACTTGTATCTGTTGTGATCTCTCTTTTTTCATTCTGAAGTTTGTTAATTTGAAATATCTTTTTTTTTTTTTTTGCTTCATCAAATTGGGGGTTGTCAATCTTCTTTATTTTTTCAAAGAACCTTGTCAATTTCCTTAATTGTTTTCTTTGTTTACAGTTCATTAATTTCTACTCTTTTCTTAATTATTTCTTCATTTCTGCAGCTTTTGGGGTTGGATTTTTCTTGCTTTTCCAGTGCTTTAAGGTGGATGGTTAGGTTATTGCTTTGGGATCTTTCTGTTTTTGTTATGAAGGCATTTAGTGCTATGAATTTTTCTCTGAGGACCACCTACATTGTGTCCCATAAGTTTTGTTATGATGTGTTATTATCGTCATTCACTTCTAGAAATTTTGCAATTTCATTTTCTATTTTATCCACTATGCATTTATTGTTTAAAAGTGTGCTGTTCAGTTTCCGGGAGCTAATGGGATTCTTGTTGGGTCATTTGTTGTTAATTTGTAGCAATATAGCATTGTAATCTGATATAATGCAGGGAATTATACCAGTCTTTTGAAATATATGGAGGTAAGCTTTGTGTCCCAGTATATGATCTGTTTTAGAGAATGTTCTATGGGATGCTGATAAGAATGTGTAGTCTGTGGATTTGGGATGGAAAGTTTTGTAGATGTCGGTTAGGTGTAAGTATGGTTTTGTTGAGCACTCTTACTTACCTGTTGAGTTTTTGTTTTGACTTGTCTATTACTAATCATGGTGTATTGAAGTCCCCAGCTATGATGGTGTTGGTGGTTATTTCTGTTTTATTGTCTAGTAGGTTTTGTTTTATGAACTGTGGTGCCCCTGTGTTTGGTGCATACAGTTTTAAGATTGTAATATTCTCTTGATGGATCATTCCCTTGATAAGTAGGAAGTGGCCTTCTTTGTCTTTTTTTATTATTTTTGGTTTGAAGTCTATTTTACTTGATATTAATATAGCTATGCCTGCTTGTTTCTTATTCCCATTTGCTTGGAATATTGTTTTCCACCCTTTCACCCTGAGGAGGTGTCTGTAGTGGTGAGGAGGGTTTCTTGAAGACACAGATTGAGGTATCTAGTTTTTTGATCCATCCTGTTATCTTGTGTCTCTTGATGGGTGAATTAAGGCCATTAATATTTAGGGTAATGACTGTGAGATTTGACTTGGTTCCTGCCATATTGTGATGGTATATTTGGGTTGGTGATTTCATGGACTTTGAAGTTTTTTGTGCCTACTCTGAGTTTGGTTATTGTGATCTGCTTCTTGTAGGCATTTGAGCTTGATTATTTCATTCTTCTATAGGTTTGGCTTTGTGTTCATATAATTGTAAAGTTGAGTTTTGTCATGCAAAGATTTTCTTTCACCCTTGATTATGAGGGATACTTTTGCTCAGTAGTGTAGTTTGGGTTGGAAGCCATAGGTTCTTAGACTTTGCAGTGTTTCATTCCATACTCTTCTGGCTCTCAGGGTTTCCAGTGAGAAGTCTGATGTAATTCTGATGGGGTTACCTTTAAAAGTGATGTGCTGTTTTTCCCTAGCTGCTTTTAGGATTTTCTCTTTGGTTTCAATGTTTAGAGTCTTAATGACAATATGTTTTGGAGAGTTTCTCCTTTGGTCTAATCTGTTTGGAGTTCTGTTAGCTTCTTGAATCTTGATGGGCCTTTCTTTTGAATGAGTGGGGAAGTTTTCTTCGATTTTTTTTTTATTATATAAGTTCTCCATGCCTTTGGTCTGAACTTCTTCTCCTTCTGGTATTCCAATGATCTTGATATTAGGATGTTTAAGGGTATCCCACAATTCCCTCATATTCTCTTCACAGCAATTTTTCTTCCATCTTGTCTTCCAGATTGGAGTTTTTAACCTCCACATGGCTGACTCTATTCTTGAGAGCCTCTAGACAGTTTTGGACTTGTTCAATTAGGTTTCCATTTTCTACTACTTTTCTATATATAGTTTCCATCCATCTGTCATGCTCCCTTTTCACATCATTTTCTGGTTTTCTTGATGCTTCTTGGAGTTCATCCTTGCATTTATTTATGTCTTCACTTAGCATCACCAGCTGATTTTTGAGGTCCTCTTTTTTTTCAGCTCCTTCATATCTGTTAACTGTCTTTGAATTCCTTCCATTTTCTTATCTATTAGGTCTAGTCTAGTGATGGTAGCATCCACATGATTATCAGTCCTTTGTTGGTTTTCTGCAAGTTCTACCCATAGGTTGGTCAGAGTTTCATTGCTCATAGCTTCATTTTGGTGTTCTGTTCCTAATGACTCTTCTATGTTTTGATTAGAGATGTTCATTGTAGGAGTGGGTGATCTAACTAGACTTTCTTGCATGTGATTTTTCATGTTATATCTTTTGCGCTGTTGTCTGCCCATTACAGTGTATGGGCAGGGAGAGTAGGACTGTGGTCTCAATGGGTGGGGGAAGTGGTGCCTCTTGGGGGAGCTTGCCTGAACTAGCAGGCAGGCAAGCAGATAGGCTGAGTGGTCTTGAGTTAACATGTAGGTGGGTGGATCCACCTGAGTTCAATCACAGTGGTAAGCTGAAGCAGCCTGAGACAGATGCCAAGCAGTCTGAGTTTTGGCTCTCAATTGCCAAAGCCACCTGAGTTCTTACCTGGCAGGGGTGCCCACGTTGCCTGAGCTCTTACGTGGTGATTCACCAAAGCTGCCTGCACTTGCACTCAGATAGACACTGAAACACCAAGCTCTGAAGCAGCCTAAACTCTGGTGTGGCGGAACACTTGAACCCAGAAGCAATCTGACCTCACCCACAACAGGAGAATGGTGGTCAACAGACACAGAAGACAGGATGGGTTTGCACCTGAGCTGGTGCAGGCCAGCTGGCACAATGAGCCTGAGCTCACATGAGCACGTGGGATTGGCCTGGGCTCATGTGTGAATGGGCGGTGGCTGGAGCAATAATAGGCAAATGAGCAGGGCAGGCTAAGCTTGCACAAGTGATGCACATGTGGAGGGCAAATGGAGCCTGAGCTCCAGCAGGCCAGTGGGCAGAGCCTGCCCAAGATCACAGGTGGGCAGGGGTAGCAGGGCAATGGCCCCTGTGCAGTAAGGCAAGTGGAACCATATTGGCCTGGGTTCCCTTTCCTACCATAAGTGCAGGGGTACCCTGAAGCTGGGCCTGTGGTTACCATGGCTGCTTGGGGGGGGGGGGGGATTGGGGAACTGATGGGCTACCTGCAAGTGAGGGAATCAGTGATTCACTTTTTTTCAACTCTGTGCCCTCCCACTGGCAATCTATTGGCGATTTCTGTCCCCCAAAAGACCCAGTGAAGCCTTAATTCCTGCTTTTTTCCCTAGAGCTGTGTGGCACAGTTAGGTGGTCACCATCTTGGCTAGAATCCTCATGATTATTCATCTTTGAAAGAATCAATCATCTCAAAATCTCTCCCACCTCCACACTAAGGGTCTTTCAGATTTGCATCTGCTCTTTCAAGAAAACATGGTTCCAACCTTACCTGGATATATTTTGGGATCACAATGTACCTGCCTTATAGTCATTCAAAATATAGAAAAAAATGGCATAAAATTGTACTCTTATTATTTCATTCTCCCATCTTTCTTTGCAATTTTTCAGACATCTGAATTTAATCCCATAACCTCTAAAGAAATATCCTTCAAAAAATATCTGTCTACTGAAAAATATTAAACACAGTCATCAGATAATTTTCCCTAACATCACTTTAGAGGTTATTTTAAAAGGTTCTTATTCTTCATTTATTATTTGTTGAGAGAGGCAATGTCCTTACTTAGTGAAATTATGAGGTACAATTCCTTATATGATGTAAAAATGGGGAACATACATATGACACTTCACAGTCCATTCCTGCTGGCTTATATCCTGTATCCCTTTAAATTGGGGAGAAAAAACCCCTTCTGTTACAAACAGTGCACTGTCTGATAGGGCCTTCTAATGTTTTCTAGTTTAAAAACCATGCCATTTTCTAGTTCTGGAATCCTTCTCCCCTGCTTAAACATAGGTCTCTAGCCATGGAAAACAGTGAATCCCTAACCACCCCCTGTTTGACAGGTCTAAGTGGTCTGTACTCCTTAAGGGGTGGAATCTTGTAGGCGATATTTGGGTCATTGGAGGAGTACCCTCAAAGATATAGTGGGACCACTGCCTCTTTCTCTTCCTCACTGTCTTTTCCCTAGCTCACTAAGATGGAGAAGCTTTCTTTACCAAATGTTCACCACAATGAATTGCTGCCTTGCCTCAGACTCTAAAGCAACATGGTCATTCAATGATGGCCACAAGCCTCTAACACAGGAAGCCAAAAGTCAACTTTCTCTACAGTACACTGTCTTATTTTGTTACATGCAGTCAAACTTTGTTAAAAGAAAATATATATATTATTTATTTATTTGTGAGAGGGCAAGTGAAAGAGGCAGAGAGAGAGAGAGAGAGAATGGGCCAACCAGGGCTTCTAGCAACTGCAAACAAACTCCAGACACACACACCACCTTGTGCATCTGGCTTATGTTGGTACTAAAGAATCAAATCTGTGCCCTCAGACATTGCAGGTGAGCACCTTAATCACTAAGCTATTTCTCCAGTTCTAATCAAACTTGTTTTTTGGGGAGGTGAGGGTTTCAAGGTTGGGTCTCACTCTAGTCTAGGCTGACCTGTAACTCACTATGTAGTCTCAGGGTGACCTTGAACTCATGGTGATCCTCCTACCTCTGCCTCCCAAGTGCTGGGATTAAAGGCATATACCACCACACCCAGCCTCTAATCAAACTTTTAATTGAAGAATTTAATTGCATTTAAAATAATTATTGGTAGGTGAAATATTTCACTTATTATTTTTCTGGTTATCTTGATCCTTTATTCCTTTTAGCCTCTGTTAACGTTTGTGATTCTGTGATTTTTCTTTGATGGTAACACGATTCTTTTCTCTTTCCTCTTTGTGTATCTTCTCTATTTAGCGAATTTTATATTCAAAGCCTAGGAGAGTCCAGTCTGCTCCAGCCCAGAAAGCTTTAATTGCTATGACCTTAATAGGGACTATAAAAGGACTCCTACTTACCTGTTACTTGATAGGTACAAATCTTTGTGGTAAAGGTTAGCCTCATCTGGGAAGATAAACTTGTACATTCTACGTGCCCATTCTCTGTAAGCTTATCCTAGGTGTCTGTGGTTAAAGGTGTTTCTTCCATGTTGTAACTATACTCCAGTACTCTTATCTTACACCCTATTGAATGCCTGATAGGTTTTCTTTGGGTTGCTTCTTGTTGGGAGGAAGCTCACCAGACATCTTCAGACTTCCATCCTGGTGATTTTCAAGGGGCATTTTTCTGCCTTTGTGTTTTATGGAAGATCATATATATGGTATATAGAAATTTTTCAATAGCAAAAATGATTCTATCTCTCAATGTCATGGTTACACATAACCAAAGAATTGTGTTGATAAGAACAAGAAAGTGAAATGACAAGTTAAAATTTGGTGATATTTCAAAGTCATGTTAAAACTGAAAGGATAGTACTGGGATTTTAGTGTACCCGAAGGCCCATTATTCTCTAAAACACTACATTGTTCATTCCTTTTATTCATAAGGGTTTCAATTTCCTCTGAAAATTCCACCTCAAATAAGAATGCAGGGTAATGAGATATAATCACAATTTCTCCCCACCGGACCATTCATAATTAAATGAATTTAAAGCTTTTTTTTCCTCCCTAGTTAGATTGAACTCATGAGAAAACTTTCTTAAAAGATCAGTATAAAGAGTTATCCATTGGGGATATCAGTCTCATCTGGGCATATATTATACAATTGTTAATAAAGATAAATTACTTCCTCACTTTCCTTCCCCGCAGGTTGCTCTGCAGGCTGTTTCAGACCTAGAGATACAGTCAAAGATATCTTTTATTAATATTTCATGTTTAGCAATTTTGAATTGTGATTGATGGTGGTGTTCTCAGAGAATAGTATCTGTGCCAAATTAAATTCCCTGTGTAGTTGAGATTCAAATCCTTTTGAGACAACCCATGCCCCCCCTTTTTTTGTATGTAGGAAAAGAAGTTATTTGAATTTAACAATAAAAAATGTGGCTTGTGGATTAGGTACCATTAGACATTATGCTTTTTTTTTTTTTTTTTTTGCGTGTATGTGTGTGACTGTGTGTGTGTTCCTGTAATGTGGTGTGTGTAGTGTGGTGTAGTGTAGGCACTCATATATACCCTTGATGCACCCCATAAGCTTGGAGAGTCTAACCTATGGTGGCCTGAGTGGAACACTCTTCTACCAGTTTTGTTTTGCTGACTCAGGAACCTGCTTCAATGGATGAATTTCAGGTCTCTGATCTCTGAAGAACAGGAGTTACATATGTGTATGGCCATGCCCAGGTGTTCTACATGGGATTTGGTGATTTTAACACAGGCAGTCTCAGGCACCCTTTGGTCCTCGTGCTTTGGCCAGATGCACTTACAGCTCTTCAAACTGACCTCCTACTTTTGGCTGATCTTTCTTCCTTCCTTAATAGAAGAAATATTCAGGCTTCAGGGTTCTTAATTTAAAAATTACATTATGTGGAAGAATGTATTCCAACATTTTGCTTTATATGCGTGGCCACCTGAATGAATATGACTCTCTTCATAGACCATCTAAAAACTACAATAATTCAGTAAAAACAACAACCTGAACCATGCCTATGCTGGAGGCACAAAACAGAATATATGGAACAACTTAATTTGCATACATGCAAGAGAATAACCAACCTACTTGAGGGTCAAAGCTGGACTGAAAGTATAGCAGATATAATACAGAAAATTGGAAAGGCTCTACTGCCTTACGGGTAAGTGGTAATAAAATCATCATCGAAAAGTAGCAAGGTGGTGCATACCTTTAATCCCAGCACTTGTAAGGCAGAGGTAGGAAGATCACCAAGAGTCTGAGGCCACCCTGAGATTACATAATGAATTCAAGGTCAGCCTGAGCTAGAGCGAAACCCTACCTTGAAAAAAAAGAAAAAGTAGCCTCATGTCACTGGAACAAAATACTGACAGTTATCTGAGCCTGTTGATACATACAAAGGTAGGGACTTAAGGTATATGGAAGTAAAATGGGAGTAAGTATGTATAAAAAAAGCAGTGCTTCCTGTGGAGCATAAAGAAAGAACCACAAAAGAGATGTGTGTGCTAAATTTTTTGTGGAGGAGCAGAAAATAGAAACAACAGAATTTAAAGATTCTATAGAAGTAAATCATTCATAAACTTATCTTGATCATACAAGTAAGAGGAAATATTAAACTAAAAAATATTGAAAGATCCTCTAAATCTTCACTTCTCCTAGACATTATGTATAACAATTGAGTCCAGAAATAGAACACTTGAAAAGCACAGAAAATTTAAGATAACATATATACAAAGCCACACTAAAACGAATAAGGATACCACAAAATGTGATACAATAATACAACTTAATTTAAATATCATTGCATTAAAAAATTACATTATTTAAAAAACCTTATTTAAAAATATTCAAAAAGCTAAAAATTAGATAAGAACAGATGTGAAATCATTTACAGTATCCTAATTTTAGAAAATCAATAAAGAATAAAAATTGTCTCATTAGAAAAAAAAAAACTTACAAAGCACCAAAAGGAAAAGGGGATTGATTCAAAATTTAATGTGGGAAAAGGGAAATCAAGATGGAGGACTCCAAACCATGCTAGAGCCTGGGGTGAAATCAGGCAAGTATTGCTAGCCTCTAGTACTAGTAGGACCTAGTGGACCTACTTTGGGTAGGCATGGACACGCACACTTGAGAATCTCCATTACACTCTCAGGAACTGTACTAGCATCCTTACACTGGGATGGTCTTGTGTCTACATAACTTTGTTGTATGAAGTCAGGCATGCAGGACAATCCCCTGATCAACCTTCTTCCTCACCTCCTGTGTACAGATAAGGGAACAGACCACTGAACAGATACACACACTGCTGGAGCCAGGACCCATGCTTCCCTTACACCTTGGGCATTCTGCACTAGCACATCCAGAGGGCCCCTCTTGCCCAGTGGCATTCCTTACCAACCTGTGCATGCCCAGAAGGCCCCTCAAGCTTTTTCACATAATCAAAGAAGAGGGAATACTCCCCAACTCCTTCTATGAAGCTTACCAACCTGTGCATGCCCAGAAGGCCCCTCAAGCTTTTTCACATAATCAAAGAAGAGGGAATACTCCCCAACTCCTTCTATGAAGGTACTATCACCCTAATACCAAAACTGGACAGAGATACAAGAAAACCATAGACCCATATCCCTGATGAACTTAGATGCAAAAAGTCCTGAACAAAATCCTCATAAACCAAATTCAACAACCCATCAAAACTATTATCCACCTCCATCAAGCAGGCATCATCCCTGAGATGCAAGGATGGTTCAACATACAGAAATTGATTAACTTAATTACCACATAAATATACTTTAACACAAGAACCACATGATTATTTCAATAGATGTAGAGAAGGCCTTCAACAAAATACAGTATCACTTCATGATCAAAATGATGGACTGACTAGGCATGGAGGATTTATATCTCAACATAATAAAGACTACATACAAAGCATCTAAAGCCCAAATCATACTTAATAGGGAAAGACTCACAAAGATCTCATTAAATCCAGAACAACATGGAGTACCCACTCTCACCACTGCTCTTCAACATAGTATGAGGACTCCTAGTCCAAGCCAGAATACAAGAGAAAGATATAAAATGCATATAATTGGAAAGAAAGAAGTCAAACTAGCCATAGTTGCAGATGACCTGATCCTACACATAAGTGACCCAAAAAAAATCTGCCTTATAATTTCTAAAGCTGATAAAGTTCTTCAGCAAAATGGCAAGATACAAAATCACACACAAATACATGTAGCCTTCCTATGTGCAAAAGATTTTATTTTATTCATTTATTTTTATTTATTTATTTATTTATTTGAAAGTGACAGAGAAAGAGGCAGAGAGAGAATGGGGACCCCAGGGCCTCCAGCCACTGCAAACAAACTCCAGATGCATGTGCCCCCTTGTGCATCTGGCTAATGTGGGTCCTGGGGAATCAAGCCTTGAACTGGGGTCCTTAGGCTTCACAGGCAAGCACTAAACCGCTAAGCCATCTCTCCAGCCCAAGATTTTAAATTTACACTTTTAACTAGCCTTCCTAAATGCCAAAGATAAATATACAGAGAAAGAAATCAGTGAGGCTTTCCCATTTTCTATAGCCACACACACACAAACAAAATCAAATACCTTGAAAGTACACTAACCAAGGATGTGAAAGACCTATATAATGAAACATAAAACCATTCAAGAAAGAAATTGAAGGGGACATGAGAAGATGAAAAGACCTCCCATGTTCTTGGATGGGTAGAATTAATATTATACAAATGGCAACTCCACCTAAAACATTATACAGATTCAATGCAATACCAGTAAAAGTACCAGTGTTATTCTTCATAGAGTAATACAAAATAATCTGAAATTTCATGTAAAATGGCAGAAGGCCTCATATATACAGAAAAAACCTTAGCAAAAGAAACACCTCTGGAAATCTCACTATACCCAATCTAAAGCTATATTGCAAAGCCATAAAAACACACATTTTATTTAACCAATGGAACATAATTGAAGACCTAGCCTTTAATTCAAATAACTCCAGCTACTTGATCTTTGACAAAGCAGTAAACAACATAGACTGAAGAAAAGACAAGACAATATCTTCAACAAATGGTTCTGGACAAATTGAATAACCACATGTAGAAAAATGAAACCATACCAACTCTTCTCGCCATGCCAAAAAAAAAAAAAATCAAGTCCAAATAGATTAAAGACCTGAAACTTTTCTTTTCTTTTTTTTTCTTTTCTTTTCTTTTTTTTTTTTTTTTTGTTATTCGAGGAAGGGTCACACTCTGGTCCAGGATGACCTGGAATTAACGATGTAGTCTCAGGGTGGCCTCGAACCTATGGCGATCCTCCTACCTCTGCCTGCCAAGAGCTGGGTTTAAAGGCAGGCCCCACCACACCTGGCTAGACCTGAAACTCTTCAACACCTGGAAGAAAAAAATATATGGAACTCTTTATGATATTAGAGTGGAGAAAGACTTCCTGAATAATATCTGTGGTGGTTTGATTCAGGTGTCCCCCATAAACTTAGGTGTTCTGAATGCTAGGTGCCCAGCTGATAGAGATTTGGGAATTAATACCTCCTGGAAGGAGTGTATTGTTGGGGGTGGGCTTATGGGCATTATAGCCAGTTTCCCCATGCCAGTGTTTGGCACACTCTCCTGTTGCTGTGTCCCACCTTATGTTGGCCAGGGAGTGATGTCCACCCTCTGCTCATGCCATTGTTTTCCCCTGCCATCGTGAAGCTTCCCCTTGAGCCTGTAAACCAAAATAAATCTCTTTTTCCAAGAAGCTACTCTTGTTGGGTGATTTCTACCAGCAATGCGAACCGGACTGCAATAGTAAAGTGGTACCAAGGAGTGGGGTTGCTGCTAGACACCTGACTATGTGGCTTCAGCCTTTTGTAGCTGATTTTCAAGAGGAATGTGGAAGGAGTTAAAACCTTGGCCTAAGAGATACCTTGCAGTGCTGTAAGTACAGCTTGATGGTCTATCCTGGTCTGAGCTGCAAGACCTGAAGGCAGTAAGAACTATGGACAGTGAGGTTTGGCTTATGAGGGTGAGAAAGATCTATGCTTGGACTGGGCTATCAGTTTGTGTGAGAAGCTTGCTCTTGTACCCATGTCCTGAGAAGTTGTGCAGGGTTGCTTTGCGTAGAAATGAACTGGTGTGTGCAGAGGGATATGGCACAGAAAGGAAAATCTTCGGGTGAACTGCTGCCCGTTCAGCTGCAACTGAGAGATTACAACCTTTGAGACTGGGCTAGCTGTCCTGTGCTGGGGCAACAAGAAGAATGTAGACTCTTTTGAAGGGGCCTGAGTGCTCAAGGAGTGTCCTGTTCTTCAAAGTCTGCTTTATTTCCCCCCTGGATTAACAAATTGGCACCCTACCTGGTATCATAGAGTATAAGAAATGCTGGAAAGAGGGTCATTGAGTTTGCAACACGGTCTTGTGTTTTGGAAATGGCCATGGGCAGTGTGAAGCAGGTTTGCTGGTTGCCTGCATAGAGACCCCATGGGGCCATGAGGATGAACCGTGGCTTGCAGTGGAGACCCAGTGTAGATGCCAGGACCATGAGATGGCTGCCAAGGAGCTGCCAGCCTGATGAAGTTTTCCAGGACTGTGAGTAGCCTAGCTGGAGGGGCGGAATTGGAATGCCAGAGACTTGTTGCTGGTTAGAATTATCGGACTTGGAAATTTGTCACTGGCTAGAGTTGCTGGACTTGAAGCTACAGAGTATGATGTTTACCCTGGTTGTTTAAATCTTGTATTAGTTGAATGTTTCTTTGCTATGCCCAATGCCATCTATTGCAGTGTGAATATTTATTCTGTGCCATTATGGGTTTTTTGAGGTTATTTTTTGGTATTATGGCTCAGTTAAAAGATCTTTGAATATGGGGATGTATGAACATCATTGGGATTGATAAAAACTGTGGGGACTTTTATGAATGCATTGTATTTTACATCATGTATGGATATCAGTTTATGGGGGCCAAGGGCGGAATGTGGTGGTTTGATTCAGGTGTCCCCCATAAACTTAGGTGTTCTGAATGCTAGGTTCCCAGCTGATGGAGATTTGGGAATTAATGCCTCCTGGATGGAGTATATTGTTGGGGGTGGGCTTATGGGCTTTATAGCCAGTTTCCCCATGCCAGTGTTTGGCACACCCTCTTGTTGCTGTGTCCCACCTTATGTTGGCCAGGGGGTGATGTCCACCCTCTGCTCATGCCATCGTTTTCCCCTGCCATCGTGAAGCTTCCCCTTGAGCCTGTAAGCCAAAATAAATCTCTTTTTCCCAGAAGCTACTCTTGTTGGGTGATTTCTACCAGCAATGCAAACCGGACTGCAACAATATCCCAGTATCCAAGAAATTAATCAGTCACCCAACCAGTAGGATCTCATGAAGCTAAAATTCATTTATACAAACAAGTCCATGTCATCTTCAATTTCATCTTGAGTGTTTTTATGTTGTCATTATATAAGTCTTTCACATCCTTGGTTAGTGTTATTGAAAAGAAAAGTGTGTGTGTGTGTGTGTGTGTGTACGCATACAGCAAGTCTCACTGATTTCTTTTTTTTTAAAATATTTTTTTTAATTTTTATTTATTTATTTATTTGAGAGCAACAGACACAGAGAGAAAGACAGATAGAGGGAGAGAGAGAGAATGGGCGCGCCAGGGATTCCAGCCTCTGCAAACGAACTCCAGACGCGTGCGCCCCCTTGTGCATCTGGCTAACGTGGGACCTGGGGAACCGAGCCTCGAACCGGGGTCCTTAGGCTTCACAGGCAAGCGCTTAACTGCTAAGCCATCTCTCCAGCCCCTCACTGATTTCTTTCTGCATATATTTGTCTCTTGCATGTAGGAATGTTACTGAAATTAGTGTTGATTTTCATCCTTCATGGTATCATAAACAGAGCCAACAGATTATATGCAGAATGTGACAAAACATTAACCAACTATACTACTGGCAGAGACCTAATATCTAATATCTACAAAAACTCAATAAACTAAGCAATAAAATATATTGAACTATGCACTCAAAAAATGGGGCAGGAGGCTGGAGAGATGGCTTAGTGATTAAGCGCTTGCCTGTGAAACCTAAGGACTCCAGTTTGAGGATCAGTTTCTCAGGTTCCACATAAGCCAGATGCACAAGTGGGTGCATGCATCTGGAGTTCTAAGCAGTGGCTTGAGGCCCTGGCCTGCCCATTCTCTATCTATCTGCTTCTTTCTCTGTCTGTTGCTCTCAAATAAATAAATAAATACAAATAAACAATTTTTTTTTGATGGGGCAGGGAAATGAATAGGGAATTCTTAATGGAAGAAACACAAATAGCTAATACTCACTTAATAAAATTCTCAACATACTTAACCATCAGGGAAATAAAAATCAAAACAACTTTAAGACTCCAACTTACTCCAATAAGGATGGCAATCATTAAAAAATCAACTGACAATAAATGTTGGCAAGGATATGGGGAAAGAGGAACCCTCATTCACTGCTGGTGGGAGTTCAAACTTGTACAGCTACTATGGAAGTTCATATGAAGACTCATGAAAAAGATGAAAATGGAACAACCAACTGACCCAGCTATTCCTCTATTGGACATCTACCCTAAAAGCTCCACTCTTCACTGCAAAGAAATTTGCTCAACTATGTTTATAGCTGCTCAATTCACAACAGCTAAGAACTGGAATCAATCCTGATGCCCATTGTTTGGTGAATGGAAAATGACAATATTAAACATATACACAATGAAATTTTCCTCAGTAAGAAAAAAATCATATAATAAAAATTTATAGGAAAACGGATGGATTTGGAACATATCATACTAAGCAAACTCACACAAACACAAAGAGAGAAATGTATCATGTTCTCCCTTCTATGTGGTTCCTAATCTAGGATAACTTTAGTTGCAGACATACCTAACAGGCAACTCAGGGAACATATAATAAGGATGAAAGGGATTAGGGGAATTGAAGGGAAAGGGGAGATACACAAAAAACCAAATCCAAAATAAATTGGTACCATAGAAACCTTCCTCCTGCATAGCAAACTAAAAGATATAATCCTCAATAGGAGTATGGGGGGACTGTATGGTAAGAAGGGCCCTGGAGAAGTTGGGATGAAGCCTAACCCTCAGATGTTTGGCATTGGCTTGTAATTCCCAGAACCAGAAATTGGCTATAACCTACATTGAGCTATTAATTAAAGAGAACTATGAGGTCCCTAAAACATGACAGCTTCTATCAAAGCCTTTGACTACCTGCCTGAGGTAAAAGATAAGAGCCTACTGCTGAAGACACCGCAGGCTGCCAACACAGAACATCAAGAGCTACATGTGCTGTTAAGGGAAAATGGCCAACAACAATGTGAGCAGGTAGGGAACGCTGCTATATAAAAACAACCAGCCTCGCTAATAAACCTGCTCAGTGGAAAAGAACCCATAGTTGGTACTGGGAACCAAGTCAGAATACTATGGAAAGCAAGATCATGGACTCCAAGGAAAAGCTCCTACTAGCCTTTAGCCAAAAATGAGGCTATAATCATCAGAATCTCTCTAAATTAAAAATTCCTATCCCCTTTAACTTAGGCTGATCTCACTCTCCATTGGAGAATCTGTGTTTCTTTTTCAGAAGGAAATGAGAATTAAGTGCCAGGATCCCCTGGCAGGTAGTGCTGAGGAAAGACCAGGCCCACTGGTTCCTCCCTAGGGGTTGAGGAGGAGGGTGAGTTTCAACAGCCAGGAACACACCACCAGGCCATGAGTATAATCAAAACAGGAACTCACTTTATTGTAACAGGCAGGTGTTTATATAGCATTGAGAATGAAGATGGGGATTTTAGGATGGGGTGAGGTGTAAGGGCCAATAGCATGCAGAGACTTTTGAGATGATTGGTTCTAAGCGTGCATGAGAAAACTCCAACTTCCTACATGGAAGTAGCAGGCCTGAGGCTATTAGGCATCCTGCTGAGTCATAGCAGGCCAAAGACAGGTCACCAAACTTTAGCTAGGCTCAGGAAGTTCCACTAGGCCTCACATCCAGGCCTCTCAAGGCCTAACATCTCTCCCTTTTGTTTTTGTAAGAGCATTAGTCACCATGGCCCCTGTCTTAGGTTGTCCCCTTCTGGTACCCATCACTGGGTACCATGCGTTTAGCTCACTGAGAACCCACTCCATGGCCTGTCTTAGGTTGTCTCAGTCAGTCTTAGATCTTACCCATCACTGGTCACATGGAGGGCAGAGGAGGTGGCAGTGGGTCATATGAGGAACTTAATTCCTGAGTTTCCATCCTGTGGTAATGTATCTCAACCTGATGGAGCTGTATTGCCTCTAGCCACTGGTGAATGAATTATGTAATTTTGTTAATTACACAAGGCCTGACAGTGAGGATAAGGAAAAGGAGAAGGAGAGGTCCAAGTAGAGGGAGGAAGTAGGGTAAGAAGCCATGCAGGCCCATCCACAGTGGGTTGTCCTGGAGGTCCTCCTGTCTCTTCTCCAGGTCCTCTTGAAGTCTTTTGATCTTGTCTTGAAGGATTCCCAATCTATTGGTGTAGAAACAGCATTTTTCCTGTAAAAACAAGAATATGCCTCCCTTTTCAGCAGTTAATAGGTCTAGTACCCTCCTGTTTTGTAGGACTACCTAAAGGGAATCTAGCTGTTGTGGGATATCAAGGATAGTGCTGGACACTGATCTTATGTCGCTGATCAACTAGAGAGAGAGTTTTTTGTAGAGATGGGCTGCCATACCTATCCTGGCTGTCCTGGTGGCCATGCGTGTGTTTATTTCCAACCCAACAAGTAAAGATATCATTTGTACAGCTCTTTTATGTCTCCCTCTAATATAATCAAAAGAGAGTATAGGGAGGGCTTCATCTCCAGGAATGATATCCACATCTGGGATCAAGGTGGCTGGGGCACAAAGGCCTGTCCGATTGGTGGGCAGAAAGTCATAGGTCATCCCGCCCCCACAAACAAAGACCATCTCAGGAGGTGGGCAATGCTGGGCAGTGGGCTGAGTTGTATTTGAGTTACAAAAGGAATAGTCAATATGGCCCACGTCCACACTAGAATTGTCAGGGGCAGGTGGAACCCAAATACAAGTTTTAGAAGTGGACATTGGAAGGAGCTGGACAGGAATAGGGAATGTAGCTGAGCAATCTTTTTGAGTAGTGGAGTTATAATCAGTAACCACTGCTAGTGGCTGGGGTGGTCCCGCTCGGAGACAGAGCCAGAAGTCTTTTGCAAAAGAAGGGTTTGTTTGATTAAGTAAGGCAAAAACTGGTTGTAAAAGGGTCTCCATAAGGGGGTCGAGTTTTAGGTCTCCTCATCCCTCAGTGAGGGCTAAGGGGTGATAGTTAAGCTCTAGGTACTGGGTCAAAATAATTTGTTCAATTTTTTTATTGACCTGTTGTTCTCTAACTTTATCTTGAACTACCTCTCCATCCTAATAGCCAATGGGGGGTGGAAAGTTCCAGAAAATTGTCTGGCCTGTCCCACCAAAACAGGGTGCAGAGACCTATCCCATGTAACTCTTCTCCCACCCACTAGCACCTCCAGAGGCCACTCTGGTCCTAACACCAGTCCAATAGGGTTTCCTATTGCTGGTACATTGCTGTGCAGCAGTATAGCAAGCAGAATGCATTGTCTCATAAATAGTGGTGCAAGGGAAGGGCCCTGGCTTACCATCCACTTGAGGTATAATTTTGGGTTTTTCTATGCATACCCACGTATTAGTACAGGAGTGATATGGGTTCCCAGAAAAATCAATGAAGTTATATGCTATTTTGTTACCACAGTCAACCCTTTGGATTTGTTTTCCATTAAAATGAAGTGTTTTATGTGTTCCTCCCTGACATTCACAAGGTTTTCCCATCTGTTTGGCCAATCACTGGGTGGAGTGAGCCTCGCCAGCATTAAGAAGAGTAGTAGCATCCACATCTCCAAATGTTTCGGGGGACAAAACAGAGGAACAATCCTAGGGGTAAAACACTCCCTGGAGGGGTGATTATCAGTGTCCTCTTATTGGGGTAAATATTTTAGGTCCCTTGCTGGTATCCAAATGGGTCATTTTTCATCTTGAGGGAAGACACATCCAAACCCTGTCCCTGCTGTGAGGAGTGGGTCTGGTCCCCTCTAGACCCCAGTCAATTGGTCCCTCCATTTGACCTTGATCGAGCTGTATGTCACAGAGGATGACCAATGTTTTTGAAATGGAGACATTTTTTTTTATTTCTAGAAAAATTTAAAATATTTAAGGTGAATAATGCTTTCTTTAGCTGATCATGGGGGAGGGTAGTGATTCCCCCTTTTGTTTTTGTAATTGTGATTTAAGTGTTTGGTTATATCTTTCAATGATAGCTTGGCCTCTAGGGTTATATGGAATGACTGTGGCATGTGTAATTTTCCACATCTGGAGGAAACTTGTAAAGTTTTGACTTACAAAGCAGGGACCATTATCTGTTTTTACTTGATCAGGCAGCCCAAGAGTGGCAAAACATTGAAGCATCTGACTTATGGCATGTTTAGATTTCTCCCCAGCATGTGCAGATGCCCAACAGGCACGGGAGAAAGTATTAACTGATAAGAAGATATATTTAAGTTTTCCAAAGGGGGAATAATGAGTAACATCTAATTGCCAAAGATGTTTGGGGTAAAGGCCCCAAGGTTTACTCCCAGAAGTTTGGAGGAGGGGAACCTGGAGGAAGGGATGGCAAGACTTGCATGTCCTAATAATCTTTTTAAGATCTTTATTTGGTATTTGGGAGAATCTTTGTTTAAGGCCTCTCCAGTTGGTGTGGGTTAGTGAATGAAATTGGGTAGCCTCTGAGAGAGTGTAACAGTGAGCTGTGGAGTTCAATTGATTAGCCAAGCTGTTTCCTTTGGACAGGAAACCTGGTGAATTATGATGGCCTTGAAGGTGTTGTATGAAGATAGGGTGAACTCTCTGTTTGAGAAGGGTGCAAGCCTGGATCATTAAGGGGGATATAAGGTTGGAATCAAGTCTAATGTGAACTTCAATAAGATTGGGTAATAGATTTACCACATAGAGGCTGTCAGAAAATAAGTTGAACAGCTCTTGAATGGTATCCAGGACCAGAACAACTGTAAAAAGCTCTTTATACTATGCTTATCCCTCTATTTCCTGAGACATAGACTTGATGGCCTCAGGTTTGACTCCCAATTTGAAGGGGGGATATTCAACCAGGGAAGTCCCCAAGCATCCCCCATATGTAAAGGCAATGAGGAAGTCAGGGTTGGGTTGAGGTAGGAAAAGCCTGGGGAGGTCTCCACTCCAAACTAGAGAAGAAGCTCATCCACTTATGAGGACCATAATGGCAGTCTATGGTGCCCAGGAACCCCTCAAGTGCCATAGCGACTCTTATATTATTTCTTTGGAGCCATGTGAAATCAGTTATCTTATATGGGGTAATGATGGAATGAGGCTCAATACCAAAGGGTATAATGGCAGTTTCCCTTCCTTTAATGATACAATCAGCTACTTGGTTACTTAAAGAATAGACCAAAATTGCCCCACCAATCAAGAGGTGAATCCACTGAATTGGCTCCCCCTTTTGAGCCAGCAGGGCAGTTATCAGGGTCTCCCCAGGGAAAAGGTAGAGGGAAAGAGGAAGATCAGGGTCAAATTGCTTGAGATTGGAGTTATCTATGGCCTCCTGGACTCTATGGAGGATTTGTCTCTGCCCAGATGTTAGGGTCACTTGAGATGAAA
Organism: Jaculus jaculus; assembly: GCF_020740685.1. Taxonomy (NCBI): domain Eukaryota; kingdom Metazoa; phylum Chordata; class Mammalia; order Rodentia; family Dipodidae; genus Jaculus; species Jaculus jaculus. Next base: position 99,594,419 of record NC_059108.1, on the reverse strand, counting down.
GATCAAGGCCCCTTAGGAGGTCGAACAAGGGGGATAATTCCTCAGTGATTATAGGTATCCAGGGCCTCATCCAGTTAATTTCTCCCAAGAGCTTCTGAAGTTGAGGCAAGATGTAAGAATCCTGAATATAAAGTTGTGTTTTAACAGGTGAAACTGTATCTAGTGTAAGGATCAAGCCCAAGATCTTAAAGGGAAGCACAGTTTGAACTTTCTCAGGAGCTACTTTAAATCTATGAGTATGAAGGATAATTATACAATGGTGGGTAAGGTCCTGGAGTGTGAAGGAATCTAGGCACCCAAGAATAATATCATCCATGTAAATATAAAACAGGGTATTGGGGAGATTGATAAGAGAAGAGAAAATGGATGACAGGTAAGATTGACAAATGGGTGGGCTATTAGCCATGCCCTGAGGTAAGACACTCCACTCAAATCTCCTATCTGGGCCACAAAAATTCACAGCAGGTACAGAGGATGCAAATTCTTCCATGTCTCCTAGATGGAGAGGGATAGAGAACAAGCCATCTTTAATGTCAATGATAGTAAGATTGTATATATTGGGAATAGCTGAGATCCATGGGAGTCCCCTCTGAGGGTTTCTGAAGGGGATCTTGAGTTCATTGATCCTCCTTAAATCATGTTAAAATCCAGGACCTATTAGGCTTTTTTATGACATACACAGGAGAGTTCCAGGGACTAGTGGAGGGACAGATATGTCTAGCCTTCAACTGTTGATCAATAAGTATGTGGAGTTGGTGTAACTTAGAAGAAAGGAGAGGCCACTGCTCAACCCATACAGGATCCCCTAATCTCTACTGGATTTTAAACGGAGGGGAGGGGCCTGGGCAGTGGCCCTTAGAATTGGGGTTGTTCATTGGAGTACTTTTGTCTGAGTTGCTCAAAGTAGGGTCACCTCTATAATTGGGATGACATTCCCTCCCTTGCTCAAACTGCTGTTGATATTCTTCTTCATCTAACAAATCATTATAAAAGGCCTTATGATCAGTAGTGATGAAGGCCTTGGCATCTCCAAGGATGTCTTGCCCCATTAAGTTAGCAGTGAGCCCAGTCACCATGAGAGGGCGGACGTCTCCCCTGCCTCCACCTGGGTCAGTCCAAGGGAGCCACGTGGTAGTCTCCCAGGAGGTGGATGCCCACCAACTCCCAGTAGGGGAGGGCTGGGCACAAGCTTCCAGAAGGGGGGGCACTTCCTCCTTTCTCAGGATCATTTGGTCTGCTCCAGTGTTGATGAGAATTTTGAATCTTTTATTGCCAATATTTAAAATAATTTTGGGTCTAAGGCTGGGGAACAGAGGAATGGTCCAATGGGCTTTAACGGTCTCTTTCCCCTTATTTAATGAGGCTGGAGGGAGCCCCAGGAGGAGTTTAAAAGCTTTCCCTGTATGTCAAACTTCGACCAACACTCCCTAGCTCAATGAAACCCCGTTTTGAATTTAGGGCAGCAGATGCAAGGGGCATTGGTTGTCCCCCCAGAGGGCAGGGGAGGCTTCATCTTGAGGCACTCATTTTTAAAATGTCATTTGCCCCTACACCCAAAATATGTTGGTTTTTTAGGATTTAACTGTAATGTACAGATCATAGTAGCCAAATCTCTTTGTCTGTTTTCCTGAAGGGGAGCAGCCATGGCTCTAGCCTGATGGGAGATAGTGCCAACGTCCTTGGTGGCTACAATCCATATACTCATAGAGTTGTCCTTGAGACCTGCACTGGCGAGGTGATAATCAGCCATCATCCCTACCCAAACTAACATTCTAGTAAACTGATCCCATAATGCCCCTGAGGGAAATTTTCTTTAAAAACTTTTTTCCATCCTATCTATAAATGTAGCCAAGTATTCAGATGGGTTTTATTTTATTTTATTTTATTTATTTATTTTCTCAATTTTTATTGACATTTTCCATGATTATAAAAAGTATCCCATGGTCATACCCTCCTCCCCCTCCCCACTTTCCCCTTTGAAATTCCATTCTCCATCATATCCCCTCCCCATCTCAATCATTCTACTTACATATATACAATAGCAACCTATTAAGTACCCTCCTCCCTTCCTTTCTCTTCCCTTTATATCTCCATTTTAACTTATTGGCCTCTGCTACTGAGTTTTTGCCTTCTCACGCAGAAGCCCAATCATCTGTAGCTAGGATCCACATATGAGGGAGAACATGTGGTGCTTGGTTTTCTGGGCCTGGGTTACCTCATTTAGTATAATCCTTTCCAGATCCATCCATTTTTCTGCAAATTTCATAACTTCATTTTTCTTTACCACTGAGTAGAACTCCATTGTATAAATGTGCCATATCTTCATTATCCACTCATCAGTTAAGGGACATCTAGGCTGGTTCCATTTCCCAGCAATTATAATTTGAGGAGCAATAAACATGGTTGAGCATGTACTTCTAAGGAAATGGAATGAGTCCTTAGGATATATGCCTAGGAGTGCTATAGCTGGGTCATATGGTAGATCTGATCAATCTTTAGCTGTTTTAGGAAACTCCACACTGATTTTCCACAATGGCTGGACCAGACTGCATTCCCACCAACAGTGTAGAAGGGTTCCTCTTTTTCCATATCCCCGCCAACATTTAAGATCATTTGTTTGCATGATTGTTGCAGTCCGGTTCTCATTGCTGGTAGAAATCACCCAACCAAGAACAGCTTCTGGGAAAAAGAGATTTATTTTGGCTTACAGGCTCGAGGGGAAGATCCACGATGGCAGGGGAAAACGATGACATGAGCAGAGGTGGACATCACCCCCTGGCCAACAGAAGGTGGACCACAGCAACAGGAGAGTGTGCCAAACACTGGCATGGGGAAACTGGCTATAAAGCCCATAAGCCTGCCCCCAATAATACACTCCCTCCAGGAGGCATTAATTCCCAAATATCCATCAGCTGGGAGCCTAGCATTCACAACACCTAAGTTTATGGGGGACACCTGAATCAAAACACCACATTCCGCCCCTGGCCCCCATAAACTGATATCCATACATGATGTAAAATACAATGCATTCAGTTTGACTTTAAAAGTCCCCATAGTTTTTATCAATCCCAATGATGTTCATACATCCCCATAGTTCAAGATCTTTTAACTGAGCCATAATACCAAAAAATAACCTCAAAAAACCCATAATGGCACAGAATAAATATTCACACTGCAGTAGATGGCATTGGGCATAGCAAAGAAACATTCAACCAATACAAGATTTAAAACAACCAGGGCAAACATTTGTAGCTTCAAGTCCAGCAACTCTAGCCAGTGAGAAATCTTCAAGTCCGATAATTCTAACCACCAACAAGTCTTTGGCATTCCAATTCCGCCCCTCCAGCTAGGCTACTCACAGTCCTGGGAAACTTCATCGGGGCTGGCAGCTCCTCGACAGCCATCTCATGGTCCCGGCATCTCCACTGGGTCTCCACTGTAAGCCACAGTTCATGCTCATGGCCCCATGGGGTCTCTATGCAGGCAACCAGCAAACCCGTTTCACACTGCCCATGGCCATTTCCAAAACATAAGACCGTGTTGCAAACTCAATGACCCTCTTTCCAGCATTTCTTATACTCTATGATACCAGGTAGGGTGCCAATTTGTTAATCCAGGGGGGATTAAAGCAGAGCTTGAAGAACAGGACACTCCTTGAGCACTCAGGCCCTTTCAAAAGAGTCTACATTTTTCTTGTTGCCCAGCACAGGTCAGCTAGCCCAATCTCAAAGGTTGTAATCTCTCAGTTGCAGCTGAGTGGGCAGCAGTTCACCCAAAGATTTTCCTTTCTGTGCCATATCACTCTGCACACACCAGTTCATTTCTACGCAAAGCAACCCTGCACAACTTCTCAGGACATGGGCACAAGAGCAAGCTTCTCACACAAACTGCTAGCCCAGTCCAGGCAAAGATCTTTCTCACTCTCATAAGCCAAACCTCACAGTCCATAGTTCTTACTGCCTTCAGGTCTTTCAGCTCTGACCAGGATAGACCATCAAGCTGTACTTACAGCACTGCAAGGCATCTCTTAGGCCAAGGTTTCAACTCCTTCCACATTCCTCTTGAAAATCAGCTACAAAAGGCTGAAGCCACATAGTCAGGTGTCTAGTAGCAACCCCACTCCTCTGTACCACTTTACTGTTGCAGTCCGGTTTGCATTGCTGGTAGAAATCACCCAACCAAGAGCAGCTTCTGGGCAAAAGAGATTTATTTTGGCTTACAGGCTCGAGGGGAAGCTCCACAATGGCAGGGGAAAACGATGACATGAGCAGAGGTGGACATCACCCCCTGGCCAACAGAAGGTGGACCACAGCAACAGGAAGGTGTGCCAAACACTGGCAAGGGGAAACTGGCTATAAAGCCATAAGCCCGCCCCCAATAATACACTCCCTCCAGGAGGCATTAATTCCCAAGTACCCATCAGCTGGGAGCCTAGCATTCACAACACCTAAGTTTATGGGGGACACCTGAATCAAACCACCACAATGATGGTAGCCAATCTGACAGGAGTGAGATAGAATCTCAATGTAGTTTTAATCTGCATTTCCCTTCATCAGATGGTTTTTGAATAATACCCATAATGTGGCGGGCTTCAGAGGGTCCCTCATCAAGTTTTTTCCATGCCACCAAGCCCAGGGCTCTGACCTGGTCCCTACCTGGATCAGGTATAGCCGCCTGTTGAGTGCCTGTAGCATACTGATCAGAGGAACCGGAGGGCATCCCAAAAGTTATGGGCACAAGGGTCTGTTGACTTTGCTTTCTCTCTGCCTGTATATGACACTCATAATGGAAAAAGGCATGCCACTTAATGTATAGGGTCCCTGACAAGACAGCTTTAACTAGATTTTTCCAATCTTGGGTCATACAGGTTGATGGGCAAGTCCTCGTAACAGGGTCTCAGCCCAAGGAAAGTTGGATCCATCCTCTGAGACCACCTTTGTAAGCTCCTTAAGGTCCTGAACTTCCCATGGATACCTGGCAGTAGGGTGATTATCCCCAGGATTTAGATTGATGGGAAATAGAAAAGTAGTTTTATTTTCTGGTGGTTTGGTGGCCAAATGTGAAGGGGGTGTCAAGGGGCGTCAGAAAAGATTAGTCACTGGAGAAGGTGAGGGAGGTCCCCTGGAAGGCCAAGGAGCACTCCCAAAGGAATTGAATGAGGGGTATAATGACCCACCCTTTTCTGGGGTTTTTAAAGCTGTATCTCCAGGAGGAGTAGCCAGATTAGGATATGTACTATCTTTTCCTTTTTCCTCTGTCTTTTGTTTTTGTTTGGTTGGTCTTGGAATGAAGCAGCCCTTAAGGGCTGAGATCATAGGGAGGACTCCCAAGGGGGGATATCTGACCCTTCTCCACATGTGCCCAATGAAGAAGGACCTACACCCTATCCCAAGTGTCCCAATCAAAGAGATTTCCTTCCAACAGCCACGGCACCACCTTAAGAAGGCAATTCCAGGTCTGTCGAGCCTGATTATCAGTCAAATCAAGCCCTCTACTATTCAGGAGTGTCCTGAATGATTCTAAGGCAGGATTGGATTTAGAGGTAGACTGCCCCATATTATAAAGTCAGGAGAGGAATGTCTGTAAAATTAGGGCAATAGTAACCCACAGACACATGAATACAACACAAACACAAAGGACCCAAAAGATAGGTAAATGTGTTGTAGAATTAAGTTCAGATTTAGATCCGTGATAGCCAGACGAGTCTGTGTCCTTAGAGGACAGCTCAATGATACCAAACACATTGCGGATGGGAGCAGGTCTCTCCAGCAGATTTGCTTCGTCTTCCGGGACAGAGCCCTCACTAAAATGAGGGGGCAATATGCCTCAAGTCTCCTCCAGGTCTGCCCACATGGTGTGTCCACTAGGGATGTATGACCTGCTCAGAAATACAGAAGCCACAGATGCAGCTGGCTAGCAAACTGAAAGTGAAAGGAAAGAGAAAAGGAATGAGAGAGGTTGACAAGCAAGCACAGGTTATAGAAGCAAAGTTTAGCACATTAAATATGAAGACTGCCTCATAACTTATGAGGGTACACTCACCTGCAAACCGATTGACCTCCTCAACAAGAATGCCTCACATGGGGCACCAGTCTGCTGGGTTCCTGTCACCCCATGTTGGGCACCAGACTGCCAGGCTCCCCTGGCAGGTAGTGCTGAGGAAATACCAGGCTCACTGGTTCCTCCCAAGGGGTTGAGGAGGAGGGTGAGTGTCAATGGCCAGGAACACACCACTGAGCTGGGAGTCTTATCAAAGCAGGAAATCACCTTATTGTAACACAAGGTGTTTATATAGTGTTGAGAATGAGGGGGGAGGGGTTTTAGGAAGGAGTAAGGTGTAAGGGCCAATAGCATACGGCAACTTTTGAGATAATTGGTTCTAAGTGCACACGAGAAAACTCCAACTTCCTATGCAGAAGTAGCAGGCCTGAGGCCATTAGGCATCCTGCTGAGTCATAGCTGGCCAGAGACAGGTCGCCAAACTTTAGCTAGGCTCAGGAAGTTCCACTAGGCCTCGTGTCCTGGCCTCTCAAGGCCCAACAAATAAGAACAACCAAATTCTACCAACAAGATAAGAAAAGATAGTTGACCCCTCCTTGCAGGAGATGAACCACCCCTCACAACTCACTAGGGCTCAGGTGAAACCACAGTGGAACTGGTGAAATGAACAAGAGTGTTGCTTCCATGAGGAGCCTGACTACCTATGCAAGGGTAACTGAGACAGGCACTGAGGATATTCAAAACCTACTAAAGCAGAAATCCAGAAGCCACTAAGAGCACATAGTAAAGTAGACTGAAAACACAACCATCACCACTGAAGGAATTTTGTAGAAGTGATGGCAGAAAGAAAATAAGAGACACAGGGCAGGAAGGAATACCCAAAGGTATTGCCCCAGTCACAGTGACTTATTGCTGCTCTCACAACTCATAACCAGCAGCTGCATTTCGAATACCAGCAATCCCACAGAGGGACCTCAGTGGAATGGGGACAGGGAGGAGGTAAACGATGAAACCAACACTATGATACAACATTATGTATTAATACAAAGTTTCTACCTAATAACTTAAAAAACTTAAGTGGATAATCAAAGAAAGTACCAAAATATTATGATATAGTGAGAGAGGGAGGGAGAGAGAGTAATAGCTTGACAAAATAAAAGGACCATGAAGAATTAATTCACGACCTCAGGTAAAGCAGCAGGCACCATGGAGATTTCCCCCCTGCTCTCTAGATTGACCATTATTGATGGTGGGTATTCATATTGCAATGTTTATTTAAGGGAAATTGGGATCTAGGAAAAGCATGAAAATGTTTCATATGCATGTGGAAGGCAGGATCTAGAAGCCCAGGCCAAAAGATTTAAAAAGAAACTCACACTGGTTGGGAGAAACCCATGTGGGAGGCAGAGTACATAAAAACATTCACCCTGAGAGGCCACATGGAAGAAAGTGAACAGACTAAGAGGTGATGGCTTAAGGAAGCATATAAGTGAAAATAACAAAGCAGGGACCAGGAAATTCAGGTGAGAAATGAGTAGTCAAGACAGTTATTACACCCATGGTATGGTTTAGAGAAATGACACAGTTAGCAGGCCCAAAATTTAGAGGAAATACCCATGTGGTAAATACAGAGTTCAGGAGAAAATATATACACACCAGGCCCAGAGTTCAAGGGAAATACCCACATGGTAGACTCAGAAATCAAATATGAATCATGCATGCAATCAAAGTGAGAAGTTACCCCCAAGCTGAGGGGAAATACTATCTCCATCTCAGCAAAGCTGAGACAACAGAGGTAGACCTATGATTGTACAGACAGTAGAGATAACAGGGCAGAGAGAGAAGAAATCAACATGGACAAGCCTTGGGGGGGCTGACCCAGAGAGGCTGAGCTGAGGAAGAAGTAGGAAGATCTGGTTACTGTAAGCCATCTTGGATAAGAGAGGATCAGACTCATGCAAGTTACAGTTTTGCCAAGATGTCTTTGTGCTTAAGCACCTGCTTGTGAAGCCTAAGGACCTGTGTTTGAGGCTCAATTCCCCAGAACCCACATAAGCCAGATGCACAATGTGGTTCTTGCATCTAGAGTTCATTTGCAGTGGCTGGAGGCCCTGGTGCACCCATTCTCTCTCTGTGTGTCTCTTTGCCTCTTTTTCTCTCTGTCACTCTCAAATAAATAATGGGAAAAAATTTAAAAATATATATATTTTAATAGATCATAGCATTCAAAAGAGATCTATAGACTCAGTTCTATTCTGTCAAAATTCCAAAGCCACTTTCATAGTGAAAGGCCCAAGAATTCAGAAGCCCAGAAATACTATCATGCTCCAAAGGGCGCTTAAGCGGGCCCCTGCATACCTCAAACTCCAGGCTTTACTCTCTGTTGGAAGCAAGTAAAGAATCCCCCTTCTCGTTATATCAGAGCCTGCTCCTAATATAAAACTAGGTAAAAAGGACATGAGATAGCCCTCAAGGATGGAAAATGAGTAATGAAGTGAACCACTTATTTGGTTTCTGTAATTAGCCTGCACCATAAGCCTTAATAGCCTGTACCATAAGCCTTAATAGCCCACACCGTAAGCCTTAGTAGCCTGCACCATAAGCCGTAGCAGCCTGCCTCAGACCACCAAGATCATAGGAGACTGATACCACACTCTGATACCCCCACACAAGGACCTGTGCAAATGCTGACCACCAAGGTCATAGGAGACTGATTGGTCCATGAGGGGCTTGAACAAATTAAACTAATTGGCTTGGAAACTATGGAGTGGCACAAACTGACTGGCTCAAACCCCACGGGCACCTGATGTTAAAAAAATGATTGGTCTAATGCACAGGCTTTGTTAGAAACCCAATAAAAACTGTCCCATTCCTGCATTCAGGGCTCTGCAGTCCTGTACCCCTGCGTGGGGTATGACCGTGGGCCCCAGCGTGCTTGGAATAAAATCCTCTTGCAGTTTGCATCAAGACCACTTCTCGTGAGTGATTTGGGGTGTCGCCATATCCAGGCAGAGCGTGGGGTCCCCATGTTGGGGCTCCTTCATTGGGGGCTTGTCCAGGATCTGAAGGCCACCCCACACACCTCGAGAACTGACTTGGAGGTAAGGGGGACCCCTCTGGAGTGAATGTGTGCCTGCTGGTGTTATTTGTTCTGAGTATCTGGTTTCTGGGACGCGTGTTTTTGGCTTGGTTTGATTTGCAGCCATCCTCGAGGGCCTTAAAGGATCAGAGGGCCGTGATCAGCAGACGTGCTAGGAGGATCACAGGCTGCCACCCTGGGGGACTCCCTGGGAGGTGAGGAGAGCCAGGGATGCCTGGTGGTCTCCTACTGTTGGTCAGAGGACCGAGTTCTGTTGTTAGAGCAGAAGCTTCCTCCTTCGCGGCCATCCGATTCTTTCGCTTACCTGTGGAAGACGCAGATGGGTCGCTGGTGTCTGGATTTGTTGGTCTCAGTTGTGTGTTGTTGTTCTTTGTGTCTTTGTCTATAAATGGGACAGATGGTGACAACGCCCCTTAGCTTTACTCTTGACCATTGGACTGAAGTTAAGTCTAGGGCCCATAATTTGTCAGTTGAGGTTAGAAGGAGACCCTGGCAAACGTTTTGTGCCTCTAAGTGGCCAACTTATGAGGTCGGATGGTCATCAGAAGGAACCTTTAATTCCAAGACTATTCTGGCTGTTAAAGATATTATTTCTCAGAATGGACCAGGCTCCCGTCCCATCCAAGAGGCTTATATCCTCACATGGAAGGATTTGGTGGACAACCCCCTGCCGTGGGTCAGGCCATGGTTGAATAAACCAAGGAACTCAAGCTCCAAAGTCCTGACTCTTGAAAATGAAAAAAAGCCCTCTCCTGAGGAAGCCAGACCTCCCCCTCACATCTATCCTGAGATTGAGGAGCACCTGGCATGGCCGGAGACAGCCTGCCCTTCCTCCCCCTTACCTAATCCTGGGAGCTCAGAGAGGGCCCCTTGCCCTTCCCAAAACTCCGCCCTCCGCCCTTTCCGAATCTCCGCCCCTCGCCCTTCCTGAAATTCCGCCCTCCACCCTTCCCAAACCTCCACCCCTCACCCTTCCTGAAACTCTGCCCTCCACCCTTCCCAAGCCTCCGCCCCCAGACCTCCCTGAGCCTCCACCTCCCAGCTTACCCAAGCTTCCTCCTGCCACCCCTCCCAAGCCCCTGGAAATGGGAGGGCCGGCCACAAGGACGTGGAGCCAGAGAGATGCTACCACAGAGGGAGCAGATGGAATGGTAACACTGCTGCTATGAGAGGCAGGTCCTCCCATGCCAGGGGCTCAACTACAACCCCTCCAATATTGGCCTTTTTCCTCTGCAGATCTTTATAATTGGAAAGCTCACCACCCCCCTTTTTCAGAGGAACCCCAACACCTCATGGGGCTGATGGAATCTCTTATGTTTTCTCATCAGCCTACTTGGGATGATTGCCAACAGCTGTTGCAGATACTCTTCACAACCGAGGAACAAGAGAGAATTTTAATAGAGGCCAGAAAAAATATCCCTGGGGCCAACAGGTGGCCCACACAGCTGCAGCATGAGATAGACATGGGGTTCCCTCTGACTCACCCTGTTTGGGACCACAATACGGCTGAAGGTAGGGAGAGCTTAAAAATCTATCGCCAGGCTCTGGTGGTGGGTCTCCGAGATGCCTCCAGAAGGCCCACTAATTTGGACAAGGTGAGAGAGATGATGCAGGGGCCAAAGGAGTCTCCCTCAATGTTTCTTGAGAGGCTCATGGAAGCATTTAGGAGGTTCACACCCTTTGAACCCACCTCTGAGATTCAAAAAGGCTCAATAGCATTAGCTTTCATAGGACAGTCAGCTCCTGATATCAGAAAGAATCCTCAGAGATTGGAGGGATTACAGGAAGCTGAGCTGTGTGATTTAGTAAAAGAGGCAGAAAAGGTATATTACAAAAGGGAGACAGAAAAGGAAAAGGAGCAAAGGAAAGAAAGAGAGAGAGAAGAATGCGAGGAGAGATGTGAGAAAGAGAGAGAGGAAAGGGAGGATGGGTGCAATAGACGACAAGAGAAAAATCTGACCAGGATACTGGCCACAGTGGTTAAAAAAAAAAAAAAAAAAGGAGAAAGTGAGAGAAATATTCGAAAATTTAGGACAGGCTCTAGGCAGATAGGGAACCTGGGCAACAGGACCCAACTTGATAGAGATCAATGTGCCTGTTGCAAGGAGAAAGGGCACTGGGCAAGAGACTGCCCTAAGAGGAAAAGCAAAGGACCTAGGGTCCTAACCCTTGGAGAAGATGAAGACTAGGGAGGACGGGGCTCAGAGCCCCTCCTAGAGCCCAGGGTAACTCTGAAGGTGGAGGGGAAACCAGTCTAGTTCCTCGTGGACACTGGCGCTGAACATTCAGTACTCTTTCAACCACTGGGAAGGCTAAAATATAAAAAATCCTGTGTGCTGATTGCTACTGGACAACGGCAATATTCATGGACTACCTGAAGAACCATTGATCTGGGAGTGGGATGGGTAACCCACTCATTCTTAGTCATTCCTGAATCTCCAGCGCCCCTCCTTGGTAGGGACCTATTAACCAAGATGGGTGTTCAAATTTCCTTCAAATCAGAAAAACCAGAAGTGTCTGCTGGAGGTCGACCCATCACCGTGTTGACTCTCCAACTAGATGATGAGTATCGATTATACTCTCCTCCGGTAGAGACTAATCAAGACCTAAAGCCCTGATTAGAACAATTTCCCCAAGCCTGGGCAGAAACTGTGGGCATGGGCTTGGTGAAACAAGTACCCCCACAGGTCATTCAACTCAAAGCCAGTGCTATGCCAGTATCAGTCAAACAATATCCCATGAGCCGAGAGGCCCAAGAAGGAATTCGGCCCCATATCCTAAGACTGACTCAACAAGGTATTCTGGTACCGGTTCAGTCCCTCTGGAACACTCCCTTACTGCCAGTTAGAAAACCAGGAACCAATGATTACCGCCCAGTACGGGACTTGAGGGAAGTCAATAAAAGAGTACAGGACATACATCCAACTGTCCCAAACCCTTACAATCTCCTTAGTGCCCTCCCACCTGAGCAGATTTGGTATACAGTGTTGGATCTAAAAGATGCTTTCTTCTGCCTAAGATTACATTTGGACAGCCAACCTCTTTTTGCCTTCGAATGGAGAGACCCAGACACAGGAAGGACTGGGCAGCTCACCTGGACTCGTTTGCCCCAGGGTTTCAAGAACTCCCCAACCATCTTTGATGAAGCCCTACACAGGGACCTAGCCAATTTTAGAGTTCAACACCCCCAGGTAACCCTCCTTCAATATGTTGATGACTTACTCCTGGCAGGAGCTACCCAGCAGGACTGTCTAAAAGGTACAAAAGCATTACTACTGGAGCTGACTGACCTTGGTTACTGAGCCTCGGCTAAGAAGGCCCAGATATGTAAAAGAGAGGTAACATATTTGGGGTACTCCTTGTGGGATGGACAAAGATGGCTGACAGAGGCACGAAAGAGGACTGTAGTACAAATACCGGTTCCAACTATGGCCAGACAAGTTAGAGAGTTCCTGGGGACAGCTGGGTTCTGCAGACTATGGATCCCAGGGTTTGCAACCCTAGCAGCCCCCCTCTATCCACTAACTAAAGAGAAAGGAAAATTCACTTGGACCTCCGAACACCAGGGGGTGTTTGATGCTGTCAAGAAGGCACTATTAAGTGCTCCTGCCCTAGCCCTCCCTGATGTGACTAAACCATTCTCCCTTTATGTAGATGAGCGTAAGGGGATAATCCGGGGAGTCCTAACCCAATCCTTAGGGCCATGGAGAAGACGTGTTGCCTACCTATCAAAGAAACTTGACCCTGTGGCTAGTGGATGGCCTATATGTCTAAAAGCCATGGCGGCAGTGTCCACATTGATCAAAGATGCTGACAAACTAACTCTAGGGCAGAGGATAAATGGCATTGCCCCCCATGCCCTGGAGAGCATTGTCTGGCAGCCCCCAGACCGATGGATTACTAATGCCCGTATGACACACTACCAGAGCCTGCTCCTCACCGACAGGATAACGTTTGCCCCACCTGCCATACTCAACCCCGCTACTCTTCTGCCTGAAGAAACTGATGATCCAGTAACTCATGACTGTCATCAACTGCTGGGTGAGGAAACTGGGATTTTACAGATGTCCCACTGACTGGAGGAAAATTAACCTGGTTCACAGATGGGAGCAATTACATTGTAGAAAGTAAGAGGATGGCTGGGGCGGCGATAGTAGACGGAACACAAACAGTCTGGGCCAGCAGTCTGCCAGAAGGAACTTCGGCACAAAAGTCTGAGCTCATGGCCCTCACACAGGCCTTACGACTAGCTGAAGGAAAGTCTGTGAATATCTACACGGACAGCAGCTATGCTTTTGCTACTGCACACGTACATGGGGCCATCTACAAACAGAGAGGGCTACTTACTTCAGCAGGGAAAGAAATTAAAAACAAAGAAGAAATTCTAAGTTTGCTAGAAGCTCTACATCTACCCAAAAGACTGGTCATTATGCATTGCCCTGGCCAACAAAAAGCCAAAGATTTTATCTCCAAAGGGAACCAGATGGCTGACCAAGTGGTCAAGCAGGCTGCCCAGGGGGACAACCTTCTTCCCATAATAAAAAAGCCAAAGAACAAAAAAAGTGAGCAACGATATACCCCAGGTGACTGGCAAGAAGTTAGAAAGTTAGGCCAGTTCTCCGTAACTCCGGAGGGGGCCTGTTTTACCTCAGAGGGAAAAGAGATTCTACATCAAGCGAAGGGACTAGGTGCGTTCAAAAAATACACCACCTAACCCATCTGGGGGCCAAACATCTACAAAAACTGCTGCAGACGTCTCCTTACCATATTCTGAGGTTGCCAGAGATAGCTGGCTCAGTAGTCAAGCATTGTGTACCTTGCCAGATGGTCAATGCTAATCCCTGAAGAATACCTCCTGGGAAGAGACTAAGAGGAGACAGCCCAGGTGCTCACTGGGAAGTAGACTTCACTGAGGTAAAGCCAGCTAAGTATGGTAATAAGTATTTACTAGTTGTTGTAGACACTTTTTCAGGATGGGTAGAGGCTTATCCTACCAAGAAAGAAACCTCAACCATGGTGGCTAAGAAAATACTGGAAGAAATTTTCCCAAGATTTGGGATACCCAGGGTAATAGGATCAGACAATGGTCCAGCCTTTGTTGCCCAGGTAAGTCAAGGACTGGCCAAAATATTGGGGATTGATTGGAAATTACATTGTGTGTACAGACCCCAAAGTTCAGGATAGGTAGAAAGGATGAATAGAACCATTAAAGAGACCCTCACCAAATTGACCGCAGAGACTGGCACTAACAATTGGATAGCTCTCCTACCCCTTGTGCTCTTTAGGGTCAGAAACACACCCAGACAATTTGGACTGACCCCCTATGAATTGCTATACGGGGGGCCTCCTCCACTGGTAGAAATAACCTCTATACATAGTACTGATGTGCCACTTTCCCAGCCTCTGTTCTCTAGGCTCAAGGCGCTTGAGTGGGTGAGACAACGTGCGTGGAAGCGACTCCGGGAGGCTTACTCAGGAGAAGGAGGCTTACAGGTCCCACATCGCTTCCAGGTGGGAGATTCGGTCTATGTCAGATGCCACCGCGCAGGAAACCTTGAGACTCGGTGGAAGGGCCCCAACCTCGTCCTACTGACCACTCGAACAGCTGTGAAAGTTGAAGGAATACCCGCCTGGATCCATGCATCTCACGTCAAGCCTGCTCTGCCACCAGGCCCCGAATGGCAAGCCAAGAGGACACACAATCCCCTTAAATTTAGGCTTCACTGTGTGGCTTCTCCTTCTCCAGCTAGGTGATGCCTCCAATCCCCATGCCCCCCAAAAGTTGACCTGGCAATTGCTTTCTCAAACAGCGGATATGATATGGATTGCAACTGGGGAAGCGCCCCCCTGGACTTGGTGGCCTGTCCTGACCCCAGACATATGTGCCCTGGTAGCCGGGGTAGAATTTTGGGATATCCCAGAGCTCACCCCGGAGGAGGTCCCTAGAGAAGTCCACTCTCATGTGGCTAAGTGGGCATTCACACAAGGGGTCGTCTCCCAAGGCCAATACATGGCAGACAACCCGGGGTACAGCTCTGGGCCAGCCCAATGTAAGATGCAGCATACTCCATTTTATGTCTGCCCCCAAAATTCTAAACAAAGTTGTTGAGGGATATTACAATTCTACTGTAAATACTGGGGTTGTGAGATTATGGGAAATATCTACTGGCACCCAGTTTCCTCCTGGGACCTATTACTGTGCAGGAAGGATTAGATGGGAAAAAAAGCAGTTCCTCTCAGCATCTCTTTCAGCCCCCCGCCCCTAGCTCGAGAGTCCCGAGACTGGAGAAAAGGAAAAACTTGGGGACTCAGGTTTTATATGACAGGATGGGATAAGGGCCTAACCTTTACTGTATGACTTAAGATAAAGCCTCCCACCCCAAGACCAGTAGGACCTAATAAAGTTCTAGTAGAACAGGGACCCCTAAAGTGGCATTACCCAAGCTCCCACCCATAGTGGCGGCCAAGACCCGTCGCATAACGACCACTAGAACCTCTTTGACTAGCCCACTCTTGGAAGCCCCACACGGGACAAGACAGAGGCTCTTTAACCTAATCCAAGGGGCCTTCCTCACCATAAATGCCACCAACCCCAACGTTACCTCTGCCTGCGGGCTTTGTTTATCCTCAGGACCACCCTACTATGAGGGGATGGCAACTATGGGAGAGTTTAATATGATTAAAGAACATAATAGCCGGTGTTCCTGGGGGACCAAAAACAAGTTGACTCTCCCAGAGGTCTCAGGAAGAGGGACATGTATAGGAAAGGCCCCCCATCCCACCAATATCTTTGTAATGTTACTCTGACCTATAGTCAGACCTCAGACAACCAATATCTAGTGCCAGCGTATAACAGGTGGTGGGCATGTGATACTGGGCTAACTCCCTGTGTTTCTACTTCAGTTTTTAACCCATCCAAAAATTTCTGTATAATGGTCCAGCTTGTCCCCCGGGTTTACTACCATCCTGAGGAAGTAGTCATCAATGAATATGACTATCATCCCACCCGATCTAAAAGGGAGCCTGTAACCTTTACCCTAGCAGTCATACTTGGCTTAGGGATAGCTGCCGGTGTGGGGACGGGGACCACAGCCCTGGTCATGGGACCACAACAATTAGAAAGAGGGCTTGGTGAACTACATGCTGTTATAAATGAGGATCTCCAAGCTTTAGAGAAATCTGTTAGTAATCTAGAGGAGTCCCTGACCTCCTTATCCGAAGTGGTCCTACAAAACCGGAGGGTATTAGACCTACTATTCCTAAAAGAAGGCAGATTATGTGCAGCCTTAAAGGAAGAATGCTGCTTTTATGTATATCTCTCAGGAGCTATCACAGACTCCATGAGCAAACTCAGGGAAAGACTAGAAAAGCGTCGAAGGGAGAGGGAAACTGACCAAGGATGGTTTGAGGGATGGTTCAACAAGTCCCCCTGGATGACTACTCTGCTTTCCACCCTGATGGGACCCTTAATGGTTTTGCTCCTGATGCTTTCAGTTGGGCCTTGCATACTTAATAAGATTTTTACTTTTGTTAGAGAACGAGTGAGCTCGGTCCAGATCATGATACTTAGACAACAATACAAGTTCCTTCAGGGCAAAGAGGAAACTTACATTTAGTCCTTGCAAGTTCTAGGATTAGAACTATTAACAAAAGAAAAAGTGGGAAATGAAAGGCCCAAGAATTCAGAAGCCCAGAAATACTATCACTCTCCAAAGGGCGCTTAAGCGGGCCCCTGCATACCTCAAACTCCAGGCTTTACTCTCTGTTGGAAGCAAGTAAAGAATCCCTTTTCTCGTTATATCAGAGCCCGCTCCTAATATAAAACTAGGTAAAAAGGGCATGAGATAGCCCCCAAGGATGGGAAATGAGTAATGAAGTGAACCACTTATTTGGTTTCTGTAAATAGCCTGCACCATAAGCCTTAATAGCCCACACCGTAAGCCTTAGTAGCCCGCACCATAAGCTGTAGCAGCCTGCCTCAGACCCCCAAGGTCATAGGAGACTGATACCACACTCTGCTACCCCCACCCAAGGACCTGCGCAAATGCTGACCACCAAGGTCATAGGAGACTGATACCACACTCTGCTACCCCCACCCAAGGACCTGTGCAAATGCTGACCACCAAGGTCATAGGAGACTGATTGGTCCACGAGGGGCTTGAACAAATTAGACTAATTGTCTTAGAAACTATGGAGTGGCACAAACTGACTGGCTCGCACCCCATGGGCTGCTGATGTTAAAAAAATGATTGGTCTAATGCACAGGCTTTGTTAGAGACCCTATGAAAACTGCCCCATTCCTGCATTCAGGGCTCTGCAGTCCTGTACCCCTGTGCAGTGTATGACTGTGGGCCCCAGCACGCTTGGAATAAAATCCTCTTGCAGTTTGCATCAAGACCACTTCTCGTGAGTGATTTGGGGTGTCGCCATATCTGGGCAGAGCATGGGGTCCCCAGGTTGGGGTTCCTTCAAGAGAAGTAGAAAACACTGCTAAAATATGGATTATAAAAAGGCAAGTAGTCAAAGCAATCATATAAAAATAATAAAAATGAGTCATCCTACTACCTGATTTTAACCTGTTACAATACTATACTAATTAAAGCAGCATAGTACTGTCCTAAAAACAGATACAGCATAGGACTGGGGAGATGGCTCAGAGGTTAAGAAACTTGCTTGCATAGCCTGCTGACTCATCACATAAAAAGCTTGATGCAAAGAGGTATAAGGGTATGTTATCCCAACAATGACAGGCAAAACAAAGGGAAGCTAAAGCTTGTGTGCCAACTAGATTGGCATTTGTTTTCAGGAGCAAAAGATCCTGTCTCAAAAAATGTAACAGAAAAATCACAGACACCTCGTGGTTGTTCTCTGGCCTCTCCACATGCATGGTACCAAGTATGTGCACATACACACACACAAATAAATAAATAAATAAATAGGTAAGTAATATAAACCCACCAGCTATGATTATTTTGCAAAAGTATAAAAGTATAGAAGCATAAAGTGGAGAAAAGTCAGTCTGTTCAATAATGAGCGTTACTTTTTTAAAACGTGGAGATATATATATATATATATATATATATATATATATATATATATATATACACACACACACATACATGTTAGGTTAGGTTAGGTTAGGTTTGTTCTTCTAAATATATTATAAGATATGTTATATATATATTATATTATATAATATAGTTTTGTTCTTCAAATATATATATATAATATAATATAAATGTAAATATTATATATATATTCAACACCATCTATGAAAATCAACTTAAAGTGTAATAAAAATTTATATGTAATGTCTTAAACTTTAAAGAGGCAAGAATAAAACATTAGGATAGACAATGGCATTTCATATTTGACTAGAAAAGCTCAGACAAAGTAAAATCATATAAATTGTTTATATCAAACTGGAAAAAGTTCACAGATAAGAGCACAGAATGCACAGACACCTGAAGAATGGGAGAAAATGTCTATAAACTATACATTGGAGAGGAGGCAAATACCCCAAGTTCCTAAAAAACTCAGGAAACTTACTACAAAAACAATGACAAAAAGCAACAGAATTATTTATTGACAGTTATTTATTTAAGAGATAA
Organism: Jaculus jaculus; assembly: GCF_020740685.1. NCBI lineage: Eukaryota > Metazoa > Chordata > Mammalia > Rodentia > Dipodidae > Jaculus > Jaculus jaculus. The sequence goes on along the minus strand of NC_059108.1, from coordinate 99,575,708 downwards.
AGGAACAGATTAAGTGTGGGTGTGCCTGACATCTTGCTACTGTAAACAAACTCCAGGTTCTTACAAAGTTAAACATACAATTTAAATGTATATTATGGCTCAATGGATAAATAATATACCTGGTTGTTAGATTATAAAGACTGAAAAGAGACTGTAATTGTCAGAATGGATAGGTTAAGCACAAGTGAATGTTTCTAAGCCCAGGCACAAGCCCATACTGCCTGCCATGGCTATTTAGGTATGAGTCCATAGAGCAAGAGATGCATGGCTGACAAAACAGCCATTCTTGTCCAGTGTCAGGTTTTCTCATATACCTATAAAGAGTGTTCAGCTCTTCTACATTAAAATTTATCCTCATCTGATGAACATTTACATGGAATATAAAATTCAATGGTAATTGTTCAGTGAGAGTAGAATATCCACTTTTTATCTTCCCATAGCTCCTCACCAATTTCCTAACTGGTCCCTGAACATCAACCACAAAATTAACATAAATGTATATATTTTATATAAATTCATTTATCTAGCTATCTTCTTTCTAAATATAGATTAAACACAATGGCATACTTTTCAAAGTTCTGTCCAGTGAGAGATTTTCCTACACCACCATCCTTCAGAAAGGATTATTAGAAGTGCAGCTGAACTAGCAATTAACCAGATCCTAGTGGAAATTGAGATTTAAAGGTAAGGTAGGCCATTGACATCTTCAGTGCTTGCTAATACAACTTCCTATTATCTGAAACACTTGCCTAAAGCTGGTCATTTATCAGCTACTTGTATCTGCCTTATTTATGACAAGTTCATGGTGGGTTGGCTTAGTGTAAGGAAAGTGAAGGAGAAAAACACACCCGACTTGGTCTCAACAGACAGAGACTGTGAAGCACAGTGAGGAGTTGCAACCTTCCCATTGGATAGAGGCTGAAGCACTCAGCAGCGAAAAGGGCTCAGCTTATAAGGGCACTAGTTGAGGAAGTAAGAATCAGGCACAGTCTGGTGGGGTAAACAGGTGATTGAATCACAGCAAGATTTGGTTTATTAGATCTGTCTCAATGAGTCAAGAGGAGCTGCCTCAGTGGTTTTCTGCAGAATGTCTCAAATTGTTTCAGTTTTACAGAGCTTTCTGAGTTAAAGAAAGTTCATCATTATTTCATGAGGAAAGTCCATCAACCCTTCACTTAGTGGTCAATGATTAATCTACAAAGGATAGGATATTTACCTAAAATTCTACAGGTGCTTGCTATAAGTCAAAGGCTTGCAAAAGAACTTATACATGATTGTTGGCTGTCACAGACATTTCAAACACTATCACATTTAGCCAAGACACATGTTCTTTGTGGCAGAATGTCTGACACAGACACCTAGATTTGTGGCAGTCTTCACCTCTTCACTTATTATAAGCTAAGCTGTCAGTTTTGTTTTTTTTTAAGTTATTTAGTAAAAGAGTACATGACTTCAATGGAATATATTCTGCCTCTGACATTCAGGCTACACTTTACCATAGGACTGGAAAGCTAATACAGCCATGACATTGAAGTAACAATATACACTTTTGATTCAGTCAACTAAAAGCAAAACAGCTTCCAACCATTTTTACTAATAGGAAACACAAAGGATTTGTCACTATCAGATTTACATAACAAATACATTAATTTCCTATTGAAAAAAATCTGGATGCACAACTATCATTGGAATCATGAGTTCATTAAGTTATAATCCACTGTTTATATGATTGATCTGACTTCTACATAGGCTACACTGGCAAGCTGAGTGAACAGCAATAAGAAACTGGGAATGGTGGTATATACCTGCAAACCCAGCACCTAGGAGACTGAGACAAGATTGCCCAATTTTGAGATCTGTCTAGTCTACACAGTGGGTTCCAGACCCTCCAGCCCTGCATCTCTGTATAGTGGGATGTAGTCTAAAAGTAAAAAAAAAAAAAAAAAAAAGTGGGGGTGGGGAAAAAGCAGCTGATCTGTGTCTTATATCCTGAATATTGACATTGATTGCTGAAATATTCAGGATCTGAGGTTGCTTTCATCTTCCCCTTCTTTAAGATAGATCTAATGTTTCCATCTGGGGTCTTCAGAGAAATATAATGAACAGTTGTGGTGATTTGATTCAGGTATCCTCCATAAACTTAGGTGTTTTGGATGCTAGGGTGCCTGCCAGCTGATGGATATTTGGGGATTAACACCTCTTGGAGGCAGTGGATTCTTTGAGGCAGGCTTATGGGTATTATAGGCAGTTTCCCTTTGCCAAGTTCATGTGCATGCAGATACAAAAGTATATGTGTTACAAAAATTCTCTGGAAAGCTCTCTCCAGTGCCAGTATGAGTGAAAATAGAGGACTTTATCTACCCAGGGGCCAAGAAACTTGAGGTAGCTCTTCAGAGAAGCTCTGACCTCAAGCTGAGATTTTATTTTCATTTTATAGTTTTCATAGCTAAGGGGAGGGGTAAGTGAACAAACAAGATGTGTCAATTTGCATATCAATCATTTATGTAGTCAGGCCATCCTAACAATCAACTCCATTTTACTTTGTTTTAGCCTAAACTCTTTTTCCTTCTTATCTCCATTTGGGCCCTTTCTGAATAGTTCTCTCATTGGGAATTTTCCATCTGCTAACAAAGATAAGTTTAGCTTCTTGTTGGGCTCCTACCCGCTCAGGTAGTCCTGAGGGAAGAACCAGGCCTCCCTAGTGGTTGAGGGGATGATGAGCGTCGGATGACCCAGAAACCTCTCTGGGCCACTGGAGAAAAACCACAGAGTCGGAAGTCCTTTTGAAGCAGGAACTCACTTTATGGTTACAGGCAGGGGTTTATGTAATGTTGAGAATGAAGGCGGAGACTTTAGGGTGGGGTGAAATGTAAAGGCCAATAGCATACCGTGACCTTTGAGATGATTGCTTGTTAAGTGCGCATGAGCTGGGGACGCTAACTTCCTGTGTGGAAGTGACAGGCCAGAGGCCATTTGGCCCCCTGCTGAGTTCTAAGTTCCCACAGGCAGGAATTCTAATTTCCTGTGTGGAAATAGCAGGCCACAGGCCATTTGGCCCCCTGCTGAGTCATAGCTGGGCGGAGGCAGTTAGGCTCAGGAAGTTCTACTAGGCCTCACATCTCCCCCTTTTGTTTTTGTAAGAGCATTAGTCACCATGGCCCCTGTCTTAGGTTGTCCCCCTCTGGGGATATTACCCGTCATTGGGTACCATGTGTTTAGCTCGTTGAGAACCCACTCCATGGCCTGTCTTAGGTTGTCCCCCTCTGGGGATCTTACCCATTGTAAAACCCATGGAAAAATACCAGGAGCCAAAAACAGCCCCCAGATGCAGACAGGCAAACAATCTTGTGGCCATAGCATGACCATTGACCCCGCCTAATGTACTATAGATAACCCTGACAGAATGTTTCCGAGAAGAAAACAAAAAAAAAGATCCCCACCGGCCCCAACTCTATTAATAAGTAACCAGTGCTGGGACTGTAACCATGCTTCTGCTTCTGTAAACCTGCTTCTGCTCTCCCTAACCCTATAAAAAGAGACCCTTCCCCTTGCCCAGTGTGCTCAGTCTCTCGAAGGACTGGAGTGCCCGCAGGTGCCTGCGTGAACAATAAAGCTGCCTCTTGCCTTTGCATCCAGTGGCTTGGTCTTGGTTCTTGGGCGTGGGTCTCCCACCACGGAAGATTCCCCCCCCCCCCCGGGAATCTTACACCATCATTGGTCACATGGAGGTCAGAGGAGGTGGCAGTGGGTCTTCTGAGGAACTTAATTCCTGAGTTGCCAGCCCATGATAATGTATTTTGGCCTGATGAAGTTTTATTGTCTCTAGCCACTGGTGAATAAATTGTGTAATTTTGTTAATTACACAAGGCCCGACAGTGAGGAGAAGAAGGAGAAGGAGAAGGAGAAGGAGAAGGAGAAGGAGAAGGAGAAGGAGAAGGAGAAGGAGAAGGAGAAGGAGAAGGAGAAGGAGAAGGAGAAGGAGAAGGAGAAGGATGGGAGGTGGTCCAGGTAGAGGGAGGAGGTAGGGTAAGCCCGTCCACAGCAGGTTGTCCTGGGGGGGTCCCGCCGCCTCCTCTCCAAGTCTTCCTGGAGCTTCTTAATCTTGTCCTGGATGATTCCTGATTTATTGGCGTTAAAGCAAACATACGCCTCCCTTTTTGGATGTTAGTAGGTATAGTCCTCTCCTGTTTTGTAGGACTATCTTAGCCAGGGAATCTAGCTTCCAGGAATGATATCTACATCTGGGATTAAGGTGGCTGGGGCACAAAGGAGGCCCGTCCAATTGCTGGGCAGAAAGTCATAGGCCATCTCGCCTCTGCAAACATAAGCCATTCCAGAAGGCAGGCAGTGTTGAGCACTGGGCTCAGTTGTGTTAAAATTACAGAAGGAAGAATGAATGTATCTCACATCTATACTGGAATTATTAGGGGAAGGCAGGGCCCAAATGCCCAGAGGAAACATTGGGAAAAGCTGGACGGGGATGGGGAAGGTGGCTGAGCAGTTTTTTAAGGTCGTATGGACAACTGTACTGCAAGTAGCCAGAGAAGCCCAGATCGAAGGCAAAGCCAGCAATCCTCCGCAAGGGAGGGAGTTATTTAATTTAGCAGGGTGAAGGACCATTTTAGGAACAGTCTTCAGGGGTGGGACACTCCCTAGAGAAGTGATTGTCAGTGTCCCCTTGTTCAGACAAATATTTTAGGTCTCTCGCTGGTACCCAAATGGGTCTTTTTTCATCTTGAGGGAAGACACATCCAAACCCTCTCCCTGCTGTGAGGAGTGGATCAGGCCCTCTCCAGGCCCCAGTCAATGGGTCCCTCCATGTTACTCAGATAGAACTGTAGGTAACAGATGAGGACCAATGTTTTTGAAAAGGCGATAATTGTTTATTTTCTTTAGAAAAGTTTAAAATTTTTAGGGTAAATAATGCCTCTTTTAGTTGGTCATGTGGGGGTAAGGATTCCCCCTTTTGTTTTTATAATTGAGACTTGAGAGTTTGATTATAACTTTCAACTATACCTTGGCCCTGGGGGTTGTATGGGATGCCTGTGGAATGTGAGATTTTCCAGGTCTGGAGAAAGTCTATAAAGGTCTTGCTTATGAAGCAGGGGTCATTATCTGTTTTAATTTGATCAGGCAGCCCAAGAGTGGCAAAACATTGAAGCATATGACTAATGGCATGTTTAGATTTTTCCCCAGCATTTGCTGATGCCCAGCAGGCACAGGAAAAGGTATCGACTGAAAGAAAGATATATTTAAGTTTTCAAAATGGAGAATAGTGTGTGACATCAATTTGCCAAAGATGATTAGGGAGGAGTCCTTGAGGATTATTTCCTGTAGTTTGAAGGGGGGGTACTTGGAGGAAAGGCTGACAGGACTTACAAGTCCAGACAATTTTTTTAAGGTTCTTGACTGGTACCTGTGGAAACCTGTGCTTGAGACCTCTCCAGTTGACATGGGTCAAAAAGTGGAAGCGTGTAGCTTCTGTAATAGTATTATATTGAGGCATAGAAGCCATTTTATCAGCCAAATTGTTTCCTTGAGAGAGAAATCCCGGTAAGTTTTGATGACCCCTGAGATGTTGAAGAAAAATGGGATTGATTCTTTGTTTGAGTAGGGAACGAGCTTGAATCATCAAAGGAGATATAGGGTTGGAGTCCAGTCTAATATGGGCCTCAACCAGGTTGGGTAATAAATTAACAACATAAAGGCTGTCAGAAAATAAGTTAAATGGCTCTTGAATAGTGTCCAAAGCTAGAATGACAGCAAATAGTTCTTTGAATTGTGCTGATCCCTCAACCTCATGGGAGACTGACTTTATGGGGATAGGTTCTTTTTCCTGTTTTAAGGGAAGGTAAATGAGTATGGAAGCCCCCAGGCACCCTCCATTGGTAAACACAGTAAGAAAGTCAGGGTTAGGTTGAGACAGGAAAAGCCTGGGGGGCTTCCATTCTAACCTGGAGAAAGAACTCATCCATTTGTGGGGGCCATAATGGCAATCAATTTTACCTAGAAACCCCATGAGAGCCATAGTAACTGTTATTATTTTTCTGAAGCCAGGTGAAATCAGTTATCTTAAAGGGAGTGACAATAAGGTGAGGTTCTGTGCCAAACAACCGGACAGAGGTGTCTCTGCCATGGATAATGCAATCAGCAACCTGTTTGGTTATAGAATAAACTCTGGGGATCCCACTGATTGAGAGGTGGATCCATTGGATGGGCTTACCTTCCTGGGCCAACAGTGCGGTGCATAATGTTTCCCCAGGTATATGTAGAGGGAGATGGGCAAATTAGGATTGAACCTCTTTAAGGTCACAGAATTTATAGCCTGTTGTAGCTTATAAAAAAAATTTGTGGGCTGGAGAGATGGCTTAGTGGTTAAGCGCTTGCCTGTGAAGCCTAAGGACCCCGGTTCGAGGCTCGGTTCCCCAGGTCCCACGTTAGCCAGATGCACAAGGGGGTGCACGCGTCTGGAGTTTGTTTGCAGAGGCTGGAAGCCCTGGCATGCCCATTCTCTCTCTCTCCCTCTATCTGTCTTTCTCTCTGTGTCTGTTGCTCTCAAATAAATAAATTAAAAAATATTTAAAAAAAGAATGTAAGAGGAAACAATTTAAAAAAAAAAAATTTGTTGATGAAAAGGGGACCAAATTACCTGAGAGGAGAAGTTAAGATCCTTTAGTAGGTCAAACAAAGGGGACAGCTCTTCAGTAGTTATGGGTATCCAAGGCCTCATCCAGTTAATTTCTCCCAAGAGCTTCTGGAGTTGAGGCAAGGTGTAAGAATCCTGAATATCAAGTTGTAGTTTAACAGGTGAAACTGTATCTAGGGTAAGGGTTGAGCCCAAGATCTTAAAGGGAGGCACGGTTTGAACTTTCTCAGGAGCTACTTTAAAACTGTGAGTATGAAGGATAGTTAGACATTGGTGGGTAAGGTCTTGGAGTGTGGAGGACTCTAGGCACCCAAGAATAATATCATCCATGTAGATATAAAACAAGGTATTGGGGAGATTGATAGGAGAAGAGAAAATGGATGACAGGTAATATTGACAAATGGGTGGGCTATTAGCCATGCCCTGCGGTAAGACAGTCCATTCAAATCTCCTATCTGAGCCACAAAAATTAACAGCGGGTACAGAGAATGCAAATTTTTCCATGTCTCCTGGATGGAGAGGGATAGAGAAGAAGCAATCTTTAATGTCAATGACAGTAATATGGTATATATTGGGAATAGTTGGGATCCATGGGAGTCCCCTCTGGGGGGTTCCAAAAGGGATCATGTGTTCATTGATCTTTCTTAAATCATGTAAAAATCTCCAGGATCCATTAGGCTTTTTTATGACAAAGACAGGAGAGTTCCAGGGACTAGTGGAGGGACGATATGTCCGGCCTCCAACTGTTGATCAATAAGTTTGTGGAGTTGGTGTAACTCAAAAGAAGGGAGAGGCCGCTGCTCAACCCACATATGGTCCCCCGGTCTCCACTGGATTTTAAATGGGCGGGGGCTGGGCAATGGCCCTTAGAATTGGGGGTGTTCATTGGAGTAATTGGGATGACATTTCCTCCCTTCCTCAAATTCTTGTTGATATTTTTTCTTTTATTTAACAAATTATTATAAAAGGCTTTATGGTCAGTAGTGATGAAAGCCTCAGCATCTCCAAGGATGTCTTGTCCTAGTAAGTTAGCAGTGAGCCCAGTCACCACAAGAGGGCAGACTTTTCCCTTGTCTCTACCTGGGTCAGTCCAAGGGAGCCACGTGGCAGTCTCCCAGGAGGTGGTTTGCCCACCAACTCCCAGTAGGGGAGGGCCAGGCACAAGCTGCCAGGAGGGGGGCACTTCCTCCTTTTTAGGACCATTTGGTCCGCTCCAGTGTCGATGAGAAGTTTGAATTTTTTATTGCCAATATTTAAAATAATTCTGGGTCTAAGGCCGGGAACCAGGGGGATGGTCCAATGGGCTTTGATAGATTCTTTCCCCTTATTTAATGGGGCTGAGGGAAGGCCCAGGAGGAGTTTAAAGGCTTTCCCTGTATGTTAAACTTTGATTGGCAGTCCCTAGCCCAATGAAACCCCTTATTGCATTTAGGGCAGTGGGTGCGAGGGGCATTGGTCATCCCCCCCCAGAGGGCAGGGGAGGCTTTGTCTTGTTGGGGCACTCCTTTTTAAAGTGACCCATGTCCCCACACCCAAAACATGTTGAGTTTTTAGGATTTAACTGTAATGTGCAGGTCTTATCAGTTAAATCTCCCTGTTTATTTTCCTGAAGGGCAGCAGCCATGGCCCTAGCCTGATAGGAGATAGTGCCAACATCCTTCGTGGCTGCAATCCATCTACTCATGGAGTTGTCCTTGAGACCCACACAGGCGAGGCAGTGATTGGCCGTCATCCCTTCCCAGACCAACATTTTAGTAAATTGATCTCGTAATGCCCCTGGGGGAAATTTTCTTTGGAGTCTTTTTTCCACCCTATCCATAAATGTCGCCAAGTCCTCAGATGGTTTTTGAATAATACTCATAAGGGGGGTTTCAGAGGGTCCCTCGTCAAGCTTCTTCCATGCCGCCAAGCCCAGTGCCCTGACCTGGTCCCTATACGGGTCAGGTATAGCCGCCTGTTGAGTGCTTGTAGCATATTGATCAGAGATACCAGAGAGCATCCCAAAAGTTATTGGCACAGGGGGGTGTTGATTTTGGTTTTGTTCTGCCTGTGCATGGTACTCATCTTTAAAATAGGCACACTACTTAAGGTATAGGGGATCCAACAAGACAGCCCGGACTAGATTTTTCCAACCTTGGGTTGTACAAGGTTGGTGGGCAAGTCCCTCTAATAGGGTCTCAGCCCAAGGAGAGTTGGGTCCATCCTCCGAGACCACCTTTTTAAGCCCCTTAAGGTCCTGAGCTTCCCATGGATACCAAGCAGCAGGGCAATTGCACCCAGGATTTAGATTGACAGGAAATTAAAAAGTAGTTTTATTTTCTGGTGGCTTGGCAGCTGAATATGAAGGAGGGGCCGAGGGGGTCCAGAAAGGGTTAGTCGATGGAGGAGGTGGAGGAGGTCCCCCAGAAGGCCAGGGAGCACTCTCAAAGGGATCAAGTGAGGAGTATAAAGATATATCCTCTTTTGGGGTTTTTACAGCTGTATCTCCAGGAGGAGTAGCCAGATTAGCCTGTATATTATCTTTTCCTTCTGTCTTTTGTTTATGTTTGGTTAGTCTTGGAGGGAAGCAGTCCTTGAGGGCCGAGATCATAGGGAAGACCCCTGAGGGGAGTATTTGACCCTTCTCCACATGTGCCCAAGAAACAAGGGCCTCTACCCTATCCCACGTGTCCCAATCAAAGAAATTTCCTGCTGGCAGCCATGGTGCCAGCTTGAAAAGGCAATCCCAGGTCTGTCAAGCCTGATTATCAGTCAAATTAAGCCCTCTACTCTTTAGGAGTGCCCTGAGAGATTCTAAGGCAGGATTGGATTTATAGGTAGATTGTCCCTTATTATAAAGTTGAGAGAGAGATGTCCATAAAACTGGGGCAATAGCAACCCACATACACATGAGTATAATACAACCACAAGGTTCCAAAAGATAGGTAAACATGTTGTACAAAAGCCGCAGATGCAGCTTGTCTGCGAAATGAAAGTGAAAGGAAAGAGAAAGAGAATGAAGAGATGTCGACAAGTAAGTACAGGTTGTAAAAGCAAAGTTTAGTGCAGTAAATATGAAGACTACCTCATAACTTATGAGGGTACGCTCACCTGCACACACCGATTACCTCCTCAACGACTGTCTCTCACGGGGTGCACTAGTCTGTTGGGGTCCTAGGGCCCCACATTGGTCACCAGATGTTGGGCTCCTTCCCGCTCAGGTAGGGCTGAGGGAAGAGCCAGGCCTGTTGGTTCCGCCCTAGGGGTTGAGGGGATGATGAGCTTCAGACGACCCAGAAACCTCTCCTGGCCACCGGAGAAAAACCACACTGAGTTGGGAGTCCTTTTGAAGCATGAACTCGCTTTATTGTTACAGATGGGTGTTTATATAATGTTGAGAACAAAGGTGGAGACTTTAGGGTGGGGTGAGATATAAGAGCCAATAGCTTACCATGACCTCTGAGATGATTGGTTGTAAGCGCGCATGAGCTGGGGACTCTAACTTCCTGTGCTGAAGTGGCAGGCCAGAGGCCATTTGGCCCCTGCTGAGTTCTAAGTGCCCACAGTCAGGAATTTTAATTTCCTGTGTGGAAATAGCAGGCCAGAAGCCATTTGGCCTTCTGCTGAGTCATAGCTGGTCAAAGGCAGTTAGGCTCAGGAAGTTCCACTAGGCCTCACGTCTGGGCCTCTCAAGGCCCAACATCTCCTCAGCAATTAACTCTTACCTTCTTTTCCACCACACATGAAGCTATGTGTGTACATGTGTGCATGTGCAGGCCAAGAGGCCAACTGTAGGTGTCATTGTACTCAGATACCATTTGTGCTTTTGTTCCTGAGATAGGAGAACTTGCCAAGTAAGCTAGACTGGCCAATCAGCAATCCTTAATGATCTTGTATCTGCTCCCAGGCATTACAACTGTGTGCTACCATTTTCATCTTTTTTTTTTTTTTTAACCTGAGTTCTGGGATTGACTTCAGTTCCTCATGCTTACATGGCAAGAATTTTGAATAACTCAATTTCTCCTCAGCCTGAAAAAAAAAATTCATGATTACCCACTACCAGAAAGGCATTCTGAATGACTTTTTAAAATAATTAAAACAGGTCATTGTTTATTATTAAAATCATTTATTGAATGTCTATATTCCTCATCCTTACATCTGTTATACAAGGCATCATTATCTCCATTTTACCAATGAAAAGAATCCTAGAAAATTGAAAATCTATGGCAAATAGACCTGGAAATCAGGGTTTAAGAGAGGACCTAACAACTACTCTCTTCATTCAGCCTTACCCTAAGATAACATATAGGTCTTTGCCAGTGCCTGGGAGTATTCTTAGTACTATTCTTATGCTATTAATTCTATCATTATGTTTGAACTGTATTAACTGTGCACAAGGAATATATTTTTCTGGTTTGTAGCAATATTTTAGCCTATGCTTCTTTTCTCTTTAACCCTGAGTACATGAAATTTCAGGACTAAAAAAAAAAAAAAAAAAAAGCAAGGCATACATTTCAAAACCAAACTAAACAAGTTCATGAAAATAGAAATACTTGTGGCCAATAAGGAATTAAAGGATACAGTGTACTAAAAGAGATTGTGACAGACAAAAGTTACTATCAAACAAATCATTTGAATTTCCTTAACTTTGTACTTTTAAAAAATTCACATGACAGGGCGGGAGAGATTGCTCAGTGGCTATAAGCAGTTGCTTGCAAAGCCTGATGGCCCTAGTTAGATTCCCTAGTGCTCACATAACACAAGATGCACAAAAGGGTACATGTGTCTGAAGTTCAATAGGATTAGTAAGAGGCCCTGGCTTTCCTTTCTCTCTCTACTTCAAAATTCCTATATCAAAATGAACAACCAAATACAAGAGGAATTTAAAATGAAAAGAGCATCTCCATGACATATCACAGTCAAGATGCAAAAAATACAAACCAAAGAAACAATAATAAAGCTGTGATATAAAAACTACTAACTCACATTGGAATAACATCAGATCTTTTATTAGCACTGCTAAAAGCCAATAAAAAATGAAATGATATATTTCAAATACTGAAAAGGAGTAACTGTCAACTAAGATTGCAATGCCCAGAAAATTATCTCTTACCATTTATGCAGAAATAAATATATTACAAGATAAAATAAAACAATTCATAACAAATCAGTATTGCAGATAGGTCTTAAAGGAATACTATTCATGGAGGAAGAAAGACTATCTCAACCACAAGAACACAGGAAAGACTGCATGTCATGAGAGGAAACATGTGGACAGAGAAGAACAGAAAATGAATTGATGATGTCCAGGAAAGAATGCATTTGCTGACAGGAATATCTGGACAGAAAAGAACTGAGAACAATTGATCAAGCCTAACACAGAAAAACCTTGATACTAAAAGTGTAAAAGGTAAAGAAATACCAAATGCTGAGGCAACTTGAGCATCAACTAACAAAATTATATGAAATTGAAAACTACTAGTAACAATAGCTTAAATGAAAATAGCCTGTACTCACTAACTTATTGAATTAAAAGAAAAATATAGGTATGGGTGGGCATGGCATGGAATCAGTAGGCCAGATCCTTGTTTCCCAGCTCCTCCTAGTTCCCCAGGCCTAGTTCCCTGAGCTGCATGGTGTGCAGGTGAGCAAATAGGGCAGATCATTGTTTCCTGGCTCCCCAATTCCCTGGTTCCAGTTCCCTGTGCTAGAGGGTGTGTGAACAGGTACAGTGTAGAGTGAGTAGTCAAATCCCTGTTTCCTGACTCAACTCAGCTCCCTCGTCTTTGTAGGTCCCATTGTGCTAGCTTAGGGAGGCCTGGTCCCTTTGTGGGCTGTGGAATCAGGCTTTTTGCTCTGGTATCTTGACTGGCTACTGAGTACCAACATACTTCTTCATATGAGCCAGAAGGTGCATGAACCAAAGGATAAAAACTTGCTTCCTCCTCAATAAAATGGTCTCCCTAAAATGAGTGGACTGCAGTGCAAGAAAGCCAAAGAAGTCAGAAAACTGAGACATCTCCACCAATGATGCCTACTATTACACTGGAAGCCTCCAATGAAATCATAGGGAAATCAACAGAAACTCAATCCCAAAATGGAAACACAACAACCAATGAGACCCTAATCAAAAGAATTGCTGAACTAGAAGCAAATGATCAAAGAACCAAGAACTGTGTCAATAAAATTGAACAGAACAATCTCTTAGAGTATTCAGATTTTGACAGTAAGCTTAACTTGATTCAAAAACAGAAATATCAAAAAAGATATGAATGAATTGAAGGTGAGTCAAGAAATGGAAGATCTCAACAACCAATTAGTTAAGCTTAGTGAAGATCGAATGTGAGAATGAATTCCAGGAAGCATCAAGAAAATCCAAACTCAAACTGAAATCATACCTCAAAAAATACAAGGAAGTAATGCAAAATAACACAACAGAAAACAAAAATCAAATAGAACTTATAAAAACATTTCTAGGACCCTTCACTGACAGAGTTACTCATGTGCAAAACAGACCTATGACCTGGAAGACAAGACAGAAAAATTATCAGATGGCCAAAAACTTTGCTAAGTTCAAAAAATAAAGTGAACAGAATATGAGGGAACCATGGGACAGCATAAAAAGACCAAACATCTGGCCGGGCATGGTGGTGCACGCCTTTAATCCCAGCACTTGGGAGGCAGAGGTAGGAGGATCGCCATGAGTTCAAGGCCACCCTGAGACTACAGAGTTAATTCCAGGTCAGCCTGGACCAGAGTGAGACCCTACCTCAAAAAGAAAAAAAAAAAAAAAAAAAAAAAGACCAAACATCTGGATTATGGGTTTACCAGAAGGAGAGGAAATTCAGGCCAGAGGCAGAGAGAACACATTCAACAAAATTAATGAATATAATTTTCTGAATTTCTCAAAACAGAGGCCCATCCAGATATAAGAAGTCCACAGAACACCAAAGGACAGGACCAAAGAAGAAACTCTCCAAGGCACAACATAGTTAAAAATCTTAACAATGAAAACAAAGATTGTTAAAAGCAGCAAGAGAGAAAAACTCACAAAACAAAAGGGCAAACCTATTCAGAAGTAACTCAATGGAAACCTTGAAAGCCAGAGGGCCTAGAATACACATTCTCCTCAAGCAGTCAACAGAACCTTCTCCATAATTGACCATATATTAATCCATAAAGCATATCTCTATAAAGTCAGGAAAATTGAAGGAATTTTCTGTATCATGTCAGATCAGAAGGCTTTAAAGCTAGAAATTAACAAGAGACACATCAAGAACTCCACCAGTTTCAGGAGACTAAACAATACAATTTTAAACAATGAATGTGTTGTGGAAATTTTTTTTTAAAAAAAATTGCAAAATTCCTAGAAGGGCAATGATAACACAACCTACCAAAACTTATGGGACAAAATGAAGGCAGTCCTAAGGGGAAAATTTATAGTGCTAATTGCCTTCATTACAAAGACAGAGAGATCTCAAATTACTAACCTAACTGCCCACCTACAGACATTGGAAAACCAAGAAAAATCCAACCCAAAGAGCTCCATCAAAATTAGAGCAGAAATTAATTAATTGGAAACTAAGGACACAATTTTTAAAATTTGATGAAATGAAAAGCTGGTTCTTTAAAAAAATAAATAAGATTGACAAATCCTTGGCCAATTTGACCAAGCAAAAACATAAGAATAAAAATAAAATTTTATAAAGAAAGAGAGAGAAATCTCAAATTAACAAAATCAGAAGTGAAAAAGGAGAGATAACAACAGACATCAATAAAATTGAAAGAATCATCAGGGCATACTTTAAAAACCTCTACTCAACAAAATTGAATAATCTGGAAGAAATGGATGAATTCCTAGACACATACAAGCTACAAAAACTAAACTCAGAGCACATTAATTTCCTAAACAATATTACCACATCCATGAATATTAAAAAGGTAGTAAAAAACCTCCTCCAAAAGAAAACTACAGGACTGGATGGCTGCTCAGCCTAATTCTATCAAGCCTTCATTGAAGAACTGAAACCAACTTTTCTCAAACTGTTTCACATAATCAGGAGCTAGGGAATCCTCCCTGTTTCCTTTTCTGAAGCTAGCATCACTCTAATACCAAAAACAGACTGAGATACAATAAGAAAAGAAAATTATAGGACTATATCACTGATGAATTTGGATGCAAAAATTCTGAACAAACTCCTTGCAAACCAAATTTAAGAGCATATCAAGAATTATCCACCTTGACCAAGTAGGCTTCATCCCGGTGGAGCAAGGAAGATTCATCATACAGAAAAAGTAATACATCACATAAGTAAACTGAACCATAAGAGCCACATGATCATCTCAATTGATGTAGAGAAGGCCTTTGAACAAAACAACAAAACTTTATTATCAAAATACAGGAAAGAATAGGTATGAAGGGTTTATATCTCAACACAATAAGGCTATATATAAAGTACCTAAAGCCCAAATAATACTTAATGGCAAAGAAACTTAAGGAGTTCCCAATGATATTGAGAACAAGACAGGGGTGCCCACTCTCACCACTACCCTTCAACATAGTATGAGAAATACTAGCCCAAGCAATAAGACGGGAGAAAGAAATAAAAGGGATTCAAATTTGAAAGGAAAAAGTCAAGTTAGCCCTATTTGTAGATGACATGATCCTGTGCATAAGTGACCTGGAAGTCTCCATCTTAAAGCTTCTAAAGGTGATTAATTCCTTTAGTAAGGTGGCAGGATACAAAATCAGTGCACAAATTTAATAGGTTTTCTATATGCGAAGGACACATATACAGAGAAGGAAATCAGTGAGGCTGTCCCATTTTCAATACCAACAACGACAAAACAACAACAAAAAAAATGAATACCTTGTAATAACACTAACCAAGGGTTTGAAAGGCCTATATAATTAAACTTTAAAAAACTCAAGAAAGAAATTGAGGAGGACTTGAGATGAAAAGCCCTGCCATGTTCCTTGGTCGGTAGAATTAATATTGTGAAAGTGGCAATTCTACCAAAAGCAATATATAGATTTAATGTAATACCTATAAAATACCACCATTATTCTTCACAGAGATTGAAAGCATCATCTCAAAATTCGTATGGAATTGTAGCAAGCCTTGGATATACAAACATATTGCCTGCAAAAAAAAAAAAAAAAAAAAAAGAATAAATAAATAAAAAACACCTCTGGAGTTATCACCATACCTAATCTAAAGGTATATTACAAAGCCATAGTAACAAAAACAGCATAGTACTGGAATAAAAACAGAAACAGAGACCAATGGAACAGAATTGAATATCCAGACCTTAGGTCAAGTCACTATAGCTACTTGATCTTTTGCAAAGTTGCCAATAATGTAGATAGGAGAAAACACAGCATCTTCAAAAATGGTGTTGGACAAATTGTATGACCATATGTAGAAAAATAAAACTAGACCCACTCATTTCTCCATTCAGAAAAATAAAGTCCAAGTGGATTAAAGACCTCAATATAAGACCTGAAATTCTTCAATTACTGGAATTAAAAAATAAGAGACATGCTCCATGATTATAAGACTTCCTGAACAAAACCCTAGTAGGCCAAAAAATTAAGCAATCACTCAACCAATAGGATCTCATGAAACGAAAAAGCTTTTTCACAGTCAAATATACCCTAAGCAGAGCCAATAGATTAACAACTGAGTGGAAGAAAATCTTTGCCAGCTATATCACTGACAGAAGCCTAATTTCTAGAATCCACAAAGAACTCAAAAAACTAAACAATAGCCAGGCGTGGGGGCACATGCCTTTAATCCCAGCACTCAGAAGGCAGAGGTAGGAGGATTGCTATGAGTTTGAGGCCACCCTCAGACTCCATAGTGAATTCCAGGTAAGCCTGGGCTAAAGTGAGACCCTACCTTGAAAAATCAAAAAACAAAACAAAAAAAAACCTAAACAATAAAAAAAAAGTCAAACAACCCACTCTAAAAATGGGGCAGACAATTGAATAGGGAATTTTACAGGAAGAATTGTAATGGTTAACACACACTTAAGAAAATGGTCAACATCCCTAACCATTAGGGAAATGGAAGTTAAAACAGCTATGAGATTCCACCTTACCACAATAAGGATAGTAAACATTAAAAAATAATCTAATGAAAACAAATGTTGATGATGTGAAGAAATAGAAATACTCATTCACTGTTGGTTGGAATGTAAGCTGGTACAACAACTATGGAAATCAACATGGTGACTCCTGAAAAGGAAATAATATAGAGTTACCAATAGACTCTGTTATTCCCTTACTGGACATTTACCCTAAAGGTTCCGTACCTCAGTTCAGAGACATTTGCTCTACCATGCTTATTGCTGCTTAAGTCATAATAGCTAAGAACTGGAATCAACCCAGGTGCCCATCATTGAACGAATGGGTAACAAAGAAGTGGTATATCTATACAATGGAATTTTACTCAGCAGTAAGAAAAAAATGACACAACAAAATCCGTAGAAAAATTGTCGAACTTGGAAAAGATCATACCAAGTGAACACACACAATCACAGAAAGAAAATAATTGCATGCTCTCTCTCATTTGGGGTTCCTAACCTGGATCAGCTGCAGTTGCTGAAATACCTGAACTGAACCTTGAATCTTGAACAATAGAGAGGGTAGAGATTGGGGCAAGGGAAAGGGAATGACAACAAAACTGAACCCAAATTGAACTGGTACCATAGATCCTTATATCCTGGAAGTTAGACTAAAAGGTTGAACCATAAACAGAAACTTAGGGGAGCACCTGAGTGAAAGGGGTCTGCAGAGGTTGAGATGAAGCCTAACCTTACATTTCTCCTGTTTCTTTTTTTTTTTCTTCTTTATTTCCCCCCTTGACACTGACCTGTAATTCCCTGTACCAGGATGTGGTTAACATCCACAATGAGCTGTTGATTGGAGAGACCTACAAGTTCTCCCAAAACAAATAAGACAGACTTCTGTCAGAACACTTGATTACCCACCAGAGGTTAATGGTAAGACACTACTGATGAAGACACTATATGCTGTTGGCATGGACCAATGAGAGACCTGGTTGGAATCTGGAACAGAGTCACTCCCCAGTCAGCCCATCTAGTGCTAGAAGGTGCTACATGAGCTACTGGGGGAAAGTGTCCATCATCTTTGTGAGCAACTTACAGCCTGATGTGATGCTCACACAAGTGCAACTGTGGCACACAACCCTGATGGGTAGACAACTGCTCTTGGATTGGCCAACAGACCTACTTAGTGGAAAGGAAACCATATTTGTAACTGAGAAACAAGTCAGAATCATATCCATATAACAATTTTGCTTTCCAATGTCCAGCTCCTACTAATATTTGGCTATAAGAGGGTCTACACCATTTAACTTTTATCTAAATTAATAATGGCTATCCAATTTAACCAGTGCTGACTTCACTCTCCATTGGAGAATCTGTTCCTTTGTTTCAGATGGGAGCAAGACCTGGGGAGAAAATGGGCCCAGCACACTTCACCCACAGTCCCAGCTGCAATCACAGAGGAATTTGGGGAAATGAGCAAGAGTGTTGCTCTCTCAGTGAACCTGATATCAGCCCAAGAATGAAAGAGATAGACACTGAGAATACTCAGCACCTGCCAAAGCAGAGATTCAGAGGCTCCTAAGAGGCCATCACTGAAGTAGACTGTAAATGCACCCAACATGGCTCAGGGAATTTTGTGGAAGAGCAGATGGAAAAATTGTTAGAGTCACAAGTTGGGACATTTTACACAGAGACATTGCCTCTCCCCCAAAGCTGACTGCTGCCCCCACAATGCCCATGAGGTTGACCTGCATCACCAACAAAGAGGGCCTCTTGGGAAAAGGGCAAGGGATGAGGGAAAATATGGTACTAACATGTGCTATTTACATACTATGTATGTTCATATCTAATAAAAATATTTTTTAATAGAGCTTAACACAGTAGGGTTCAGCAAATGTTATCAATTACTGTTCCTCATCTGAACTTCTTGCTGTAAAAATCAATTATGACAGAACTAACACTGAGTTATCAATGAGCTCTTCAGGAAATTATTTACCATAATAGTGACCTCTGAGCCTAGAGTCAACAATATTTTAAAGAAATAAATGTAGATATTTATCTCTTTAAAAAAAGGAAAAATATAGCCCTCTGCTATCATTAAAAAGAAAAAAAAAAAAAAAAACAATTCTTTCCCTAGAAAAATATCCCAAAACTCAAAGGATGAAAATAAACCCATCAAGTAAATGAAAGCCATAAACAAGCTGTTAGAACATCTCTCATACATAATAAAATAGATTTCAAGGCAAAATTAGTCAAGAGATAAATAGAGCCACAATAGAGGCAACAACTTATCAGGAAGCTATAACAATATTTAAGCATGGAAGCATGGAGCTCCTAGCTTCATGAAACAAACAATAAAAGACCATATGGTTCATAACAGAATAATGGTGGGTAATTTCAATACCCCATTCTCACATTCAGATAGGTCAACCAAATAAAAACTATCAAGGAAACTTCAGAGGTAAATTGTATCACATCAACTATATTTAACACATATTTACAGCATACTCTATCTTAAATGGGTAATGAAATAAATAGACAATGGACCTTGAGCCTTGGAGTGTGTGAGATGTTTCAGTGCTGGACACTCCTCTGTCCCTTCTCCTCAGCACTAGGTTGCCTTTTGGGTCATTCCAGTACTCATCATCGTCTAAAAAAGAGAAGCTTCTCTAACCAGAAGTGAAAGTAGCAGTAATATATGAGTATGAGTATAAACAGTAAGTTTAGTGCTTTCAGGCAATTTGGTGAGAGTAATATATGCATTTATCCAGAGTAGGCTTTATACACCTAAGACTCATGACCTCCCACACCATAGGCTTTTGATTAAGTTTTCAGTACCAGGCACATATTCCTTCCCATAGAGTAACCCTTCAGCTCAATTAGAGAGCAGTAGGTTTCCCCCAGAGCAGACATTCCACTATTACATTCATTCAGTCATTTGGCTTGTCTGGACCAACTTGAGCCTTCCAATGTCCACTGTTTTCACCTCTGATGACTTCTGTCTCCCATAAGACTGCATACAGTGCAGCTTTTACCAGCTTTCAGTTGGCTGAGGTACAGGGAGGATATTTTCTGTTCAGCACCAGCTTGATTTCTTAATGACTTTGCCACTCAAGCATTTGAAGGCTTCAGCAATAGGGTCTTACCATCTCTTTATCATGGGAAACCAAGTCCTTGGCAATAGCCTATAATGTTTTGGAGGCAACAGGGACCTTCCTGGCCAATAACTTACAGGAAGGTATCTGTGGTGGTTTGATTCAGGTGTCCACCATAAACTTAGGTGTTCTGAATGCTAGGTTCCCAGCTGATGGAGATTGGGGAATTAATGCCTCCTGGAGGGAGTGTATTGTTGGGGGTGGGCTTATGGGCTTTATAGCCAGTTTCCCCATGCCAGTGTTTGGCACACTCTCCTGTTGCTGTGTCCCACCTTATGTTGGCCAGGGAGTGATGTCCACCCTCTGCTCATGCCATCATTTTCCCCTGCCATCGTGGAGCTTTCCCTCGAGTCTGCAAGCCAAAATAAATCTCTTTTCCCAGAAGCTGCTCTTGGTTGGGTGATTTCTACCAGCAATGCGAACCAGACTGCAACAGTAAAGTGGTACCGAGGAGTGGGGTTGCTACTAGACACTTGACTGTGTGGCTTTGGCCTTTTGGAGCTGATTTTCAAGAGGAATGTGGGAGGATTTGAAACCTTGGCTTAAGAGATGCCTTGCAGTGCTGTAAGTACAGCTTAATGGATTATTCTGGTCTGACCTCCAAGACCTGAATGCAGTAAGAACTATGGACTGTGAGGTTTGGCTTATGAGGGTGAGAAAGAGCTGTGCCTGGACTGGGCTAGCAGTTTGTGTGAGAAGCTTGCTCTTATGCCCATGTTCTGAGAAGTTGTGCAGGGTTGCTTTGTGTAGAAATGAACTGGTGTGTGCAGAGGGATATGGCACAGAAAGAAAAATCTTTGGGTGAACTGCTGCCCGTTCAGCTGCAACTGAGAGATTACAACCTTTGAGACTGGGCTAGATGACCTGTGCTGGGGCAACGGAAAGAATGTCAACTCTTTTGAAGGGGCCTGAGTGCTCAAGGAGTGTCCTGTTCATCAAAGTCTGCTTTATTCCCCCCTGGATTAACAAACTGGCACCCTACCTGATATCATGGAGTATAAGAAATGCTCAAAAGAGGGTCATTGAGTTTGCAACACAGTCTTGGGTTTTGGAAATGGCCATGGGCAGTGTGAAGCAGGTTTGCTGGATCCCTGCATAGAGACCCCATGGGGCCATGAGGATGAACCGTGACTTGCAGTGGAGACACAGTGGAGATGCTGGGACCATGAGATAGCTGCCAAGGAGCTGCCGGCCCCAATGAAGTTTTCCAGGACTGTGAGTAGCCTAGCTGGAGGGGCGGAATTGGAATGCCAGAAACTTGTTGCTGGTTAGAATTATCAGACTTGAAGATTTGTCACTGGCTAGAGTTGCTGGACTTGAAGCTACAGAGTTTGATGTTTGCCCTGGTTGTTTTAAATCTTGTATTAGTTGAATGTTTCTTTGCTATGCCCAATGCCATCTACTGCAGTGTGAATATTTATTCTGTGCCATTATGGGTTTTTTGAGGTTATTTTTTGGTATTATGGCTCAGTTAAAAGATCTTGAACTATGGGGATGTATGAACATCATTGGGATTGATAAAAACTATGGGGACTTTTAAAGTCAGACTGAATGCATTGTATTTTACATCATGTATGGATATCAGTTTATGGGGACCAGGGGCGGAATATGGTGGTTTGATTCAGGTGTCCCCTATAAACTTAGGTGTTCTGAATGCTAGGTTCCCAGCTGATCGAGACTGGGGAATTAATGCCTCCTGGAGGGAGTGTATTGTTGGGGGTGGGCTTATGGGCTTTATAGCCAGTTTCCCCATGCCAGTGTTTGGCACACTCTCCTGTTGCTGTGGTCCACCTTACGTTGGCCAGGGGGTGATGTCCACTCTCTGCTCATGCCATTGTTTTCCCCTGCCATCGTGGAGCTTTCCCTCGAGCCTGTAAGCCAAAATAAATCTCTTTTTCTCAGAAGCTGCTCTTGGTTGGGTGATTTCTACCAGCAATGCAAACCGGACTGCAACAGTATCCCATCCCTGGCACTGAAACTTTTCTACTAACTGTCTATGGCTTCTGGATGGGCCATTATTTAAGAAAGTAGATTTTCATATGTCTTATTCAGAATATCTTGAATTTTTATTGACCCTCCCCCCACCTTTCTTTATACAATATCTTCCCCTGACCTTGCTTATGCCTTTCCCCTCCCTGTAATGTGTCTTCTACTTACATATATACAATATCATCCCATTAAGGCCTTCCCTCTCCTCCCTTACATACAGCCTTTTTCTAGTTTATGGGTCTCTGCTACTGATTTTTGGTTCCAGATCACACATAAGTCTATACATTTGTTGTTAGGATCCACATGTAAGAGAGAACATGTGATGTTTGGCTTTCTGGGCCTGAGTTGCTTCACTTACTATAAACCTTGCCAGATCCATCCATTTCCCTACAAATTTCATTTTTCTTTACCACTGAATAGAACTCCATTGTGTAGATGAACCACATCTTCATTATCCATTCCATTTCTTAGATATTGTAAATAAAGCAGCAATAAACATGGTTGTGCAAGTATCCCTAAGGTAGTGAGAAG
Source organism: Jaculus jaculus (assembly GCF_020740685.1). Taxonomy (NCBI): domain Eukaryota; kingdom Metazoa; phylum Chordata; class Mammalia; order Rodentia; family Dipodidae; genus Jaculus; species Jaculus jaculus. The sequence continues at coordinate 99,553,334 of NC_059108.1, read as the reverse complement.
AGTCATTAGCACATATGCCTAGGAGTGCTATAGCTGGATCATATGGCAAATCTATTTTTAGCTGTCTCAAGAACCTGCACACTGATTTCCAGAATGGCTGTAACAGATTACATTCCCACCAACAGTGCAAAAGGCCTCCCCTTTTACCACATCCTCACCAACATTTATTATCATTAGTTTTCTTGATGATAGCCATTCTGATGGGAGAGAGATAGAATCTCAAGGTAGTTTTAATTTGCATTTCCCTGATATCTAAGAGTGTAGAACACTTTTTTAGAAGCTTATATGACATGTTTTTCTTCTGATGAGAATTCTATTTAGTTCCATAGCCCATTTTTTGATTGGGTTGTTTGATGTCTTATTGTTCTGTTTTTGAGTTCTTTGTATAGTCTGGATATTAATCCTCTGTAAGATGTGTAGTTGGCAACATTTTTTTCCCCATTATGTAGATTGTCTCTTTTCTCTATTCACAGTGTCCTTTGCTGTGCAAAAGCTTTGTAATTTCATAAGGTATCAGTAGTTGATTTTTCTGAGCAATTGGTGTTATATTCAGAAAGTCATCACCTATGCCAATATGTTGAGGGGCTTACCCTACCTTTTCCTCCAGCAATTTCAGAGTTTTGGGTCTGATATTAAGGTCCCTGATCCACTTGGATTTGATTCTTATGCATGGAGAAAGACAAGGATCTATTTTCATCTTTCTACATATAGATATCCAGTTCCCCAGCACCACTTATTCAAGAGGCTGTCTTTTCTCCAGTGAATAATTTTGGCATTTTTTTTTCAAAAGTCAGATGGCTGTAGCTGCCTGGATTAACATATGGGTCCTCTACTCTGTTCCACTGATCTACATGCCTGTCTTTGTGCCAATACACTGCTGTTTTTGAAACTATGGCTTTGTAATAAAGCTCAAAATCAGGTATGGTGATACCACCAGCCTTATTTTTGTTGCTCAAAATTGTTTTGGCTAGTCAAGGGTTTTTATTGTGCTTTCAAAGAATTTTAGGATTATTTTTTCTATTCCCGTGAAGAAGTCCATTGGAATTTTAATGGGGATTTCATTAAATGTGTATATTTCTTTTGGTAAGACTGACATTTTCACAATATTGATTCTTCCAATCCAAGAACATGGGATGTTTTTCCGTTAACCTGGATGTGGATCAGACCATGCCCCAATAATAATGAAAGCTAAAAACAAAGGCCATATATATATATATATATATATATATATATATATATATATATATATATATATATATATATATATGAAAGCATCAAAGGCAACAATATTCAACCCAAAAATACAGGTTATTTGAAGATGGCAAAGCCAACCAAGAATATATACCCATAACCTTCCCTGACAAGGAAAGAGAGTTTAGTTCTTGCTTTTGGTCAGTCAGCCACATTACCGTTTGTTGTGACTTCCAATCTCACCAATGCAAAGTGTCCACCTTGATCTCTCTGTGTTGTGCTGTGCAGCTGTACCTCCAATCAGCTCTGCTGGCTGCGCTGCCACAGGGGCCTGAATGCTGGAGGTTTCGTGGTTCTGATGGTGGGGGATGGAAGAATTCAGACTTCTGTAGTTGCTCACCATTTCAGTAGCTCTTCAGTTGATCTTAGCTGTTTTTCCTTCAGATTTCTTAACTTTGCAAGAAGGCTGATGAAGTTGAAAAATCTGTTGCTTGGTTTCTGCTGCTGCCGCTTGGCATGCCTGGCAGAGTGAGGATCACAGGCTGCCAGCACAATAGGACTCTGGCAGTTTTCCTCCTTTCTGGTGGATCTTGGTCTCTCCTGCTTCTCCACTGTGTCTAAGAATAACCTGTACTCCTTCACTTTTCAGAAGAAGAGTGTATTTTGCTGGGGTTTTGCTTAAATCCCTCCCTAGGCTGGTTTGGCAAGGCTCCTATGTTGCCATCTTACCCAGAAGTCAAAAACATAATTTTTTTAAAAGAAAATAAATGTCAGCCAGAATATGGGGAATGAGGAACACTGTTCATGAGAGTGGAAACTGGTGTACTAGGCACTATGTAAGTCAGTGTGGCATTGTCTAACAAAGGTAAATATTGAAACACCATTTCATATGACTGAGCTATATCAGTCCTGTGCATGTACTCAAAGGGCTGTATGTCCCATGACAGAGATGGCTCCACATCCATGCTCATTTCTTATCTATTCATAATAGGTAGAAAATGGAATAAGCCTAAATGTTCAACTGTTGACTGAATAATGAAATGTAGAAAACATAAGCAATGTAGTTTTATTCAGTAATAAAGTTATGAAATTTGCAAGAAAATTGATGGAACTGGAAAAATTATACTAAGTTAAGTAACTCAGGCTCACAAAGACAAAACAAATCACATTTTCTCTCTCATATACAGATCCTAATGTTAAAATATTCTATGTGTTTAAGTAAGATGATATGTTAATGGGTATAAGCTATGAAACTAGATAGGAGATCACAAGAATGGAACAATAGGTCCTGGGGAAGAGTGGCTTCAAATGGAAACGTAAAATAAAAGCAGAAAGGAGACTGTGGTGGGAGAAGGGCATAAGAATAGGAAGAGGATGGGAAAGAATGAGACGAACAAATTCAATTTTTTTGTTTGTTTTTTGTTTTTTCGAGGTAGGGTCTTATTCTAGCTCAGGCTGACCTGGAATTCACTATTAGTCTCAGGGTGGCCTTGAACTCATGGTTGTCCTCCTACCTCTCCCTCCTGAGTGATGGGATTAAAGGCATGCACCACCATACCCAGCTCCAAAATTTATTTTAAAAACACCAGAATGGGGCTGGAGAGATGGCTTAGCAGTTAAGCACTTGCCTGTGAAGCCTAAGGACCCCAGTTCGAGGCTCGGTTCCCCAGGTCCCACGTTAGCCAGATGCACAAGGGGTGCACGCGTCTGGAGTTTGTTTGCAGAGGCTGGAAGTCCTGGCGCTCCCATTCTCTCTCTCTCCCTCTATCTGTCTTTCTCTCTGTGTCTGTCGCTCTCAAATAAATAAATAAACAAATTTTTTTTAAAAATTAAAAAAATAAAAAAATAAAAAATAAAAACACCAGAATGAAGCCTAATTTTTCTATGCTTATAATAATAAAAATATTTTTTTAAGTTAAGACTACCTTATGACTCAAAAATAACATTCCTGAGCATTTACCAAAAGGAGTCTATAGTCTACAATAGATGCTTGTATTTTTGTATTCATTGCTGTTCTAGTCACAATAGCAAAACAACTGTGACTATATGAAAAATAGACAAGGAAAATGTGGTGCATGTGCTCATGAGAGTTTTAATCAACACAACAAGTGGAATCATATAGCTTGCAGAAAAATTGATAGGCTTGGAAATTATTATATTAAGTGTAATAGCTCAGATTCAGAAAGAGCAAATACCACATTCTCTCTTTTACAAGAGATAATAGCTTTTAATACACATAAAACTTTTAATATCAAAACTACAACAGAGACCATGCATGGACAGCGATAAAGAACACATGTGACATGAAAGTGTACAGAAGACTACTGTGGGTCATAGGGTATGGGGAACAGGAGATGAAGGCTCATCAATAAAAACCAATTGTATATAAAAATGCCATAATGAGTCTGTTACATTGTACAATATTTAAAAAAAAAAAAAACAACAGCTAAAATCTCCTCTCTGTTGTACTTGTTTGTTGGAGTCAAGCCCTCAGTAAATTTTATGATGCCCAGTCACATTGCAAGGAGAATTGTCTGAGGCAGAAGTTTTCCTCTGTAACACCAAGTAGTTGGCAAAAAATTCACTTGGGAGAAAAGTGACAAACTTTTGGGGGACTTCACACATAATGTTTGAACACACACACAAAATATTTGCCAATGTATGGTGTTGCCTTGAAAGATGGTAGGAAATGCCAAGACATGTCAAAGATGAACCACTGCCTCACAGTGCTTAGGAAGGAAAACCACTAGCAGAAAGGTGCTTGGTACTCACTCTTAGTACATTTGCCAAACTTTAAAGCTATATGAATGACAGAATTAAGAGATAAACTAAAAAATAAACTAAAAAAATCTAGGTTTTCAAAAGTAAAGAGACAAATATTTAGCAGGGTTATTAGCTATAGATATTGAAATCCTGAATGAAATAAAACATTACTCCTTCCTCTACAAACTACCACAGAAAGGGCAAAGATCTCAGGATGAAACTATCATAATAAAGAGTTTCTATATGTCCATGATAGAAAGTCCTTTTCATACAAGAAAACAACAATACTATGTTAAGGAAAAATTGATAATGACTGCTAATCAAAACACAAAATAAATAATGTAGCCCTGCGAAGCTAATCTGGATATCTGGCTTAGCAGAAAAAAAAATTAACTTTATAAGGTGGGAAGGAATGCCAACTGAAATCTGACACCTACAATATGAATCATCTGAATATCCTCTGAAAATATGGTTGCTAAAAATAATAACATAGTAGTTAAAAGTGCTTCCTTGCAAACCTTCTCAGTTCAGTCCTTATCAGTACTCATGGAAAGCATTACCCAAAGAGGCACACACATCATCCCAACAATGAGAGGTAGACCCAGGAAAATACAGAACTTACAAGCAGCAGCAGAAAAGCAAGAGAGACCCTGTCTCAAATTAAGGTAGAAATTTAGAAGAAATTAGAAGAAGGTTTATGTCTTCCCTCTACTTCTGGCTTGCTTTGTGTATGAGTGTCCCCTCCAACACAAATAAATAAATAAATAAAAATACTAACACAGTTTTTTTTAATAGGCAAATGCAGGACTCTGTATGAGTAAGACATTTCAACATACCAATGAAATACAGAGACAATAAGAATACAAAATAAAGCGTAAGGTAAATGTGGCTCACATACAACAGTTTTATTGTGTTCAGAAAAGGAAGGAAGATAAAGTAATGGGGGCTGAGAAAGTGATTGAAAATATTGTTCAAAACTAATGGAAATAACCAATTTACAGACTTTGACTCAGTGAATTCCAAGGGCAATAAGTTAGAAGAAAATCACAGTGGGAACATCATAGTACAACAGCTGAAAACAGAACAAAGAAGATCTAACTGTACAATGGTGGAAAGGAAATAATAATTTGGGGGCTTACTGGACACTGGGTCTGAATTGACATTGATTCCAGGAGACCCCAAAAGCACCATGGCCCTCCAGTTAAAGTAGGTGTTTGCGGAGGTCAGGTGATCAATGGAGTTTTGGCAAATGTTAGACTGACAGTGGGTCCAGTGGGTCTCCAAACTCACCCTGTGGTTATTTCCCCAATCCTAGAATGCATATATATACTTAGGAATTGGAAAAACCCCTACGTTGGTTCCCTGACTTGTGGAGTGTGGGCTATTATGTTTGGAAAGGCCAAAGGGAAGCCATTGAGGCTCCCACCACCAGGGAAAATAGTGAATCAAAAACAGTATCACATCCCTGGGAGGATTTCAGAAATTACTGTCTCAATAAAGGACTTGAAGGATGCAGGGGTATTGGTTCCCACCACATCTCCCTTTAACTCTCCTATTTGGCCTGTTCAGAAGACAGATGGAGCCTAGAGAATGACAGTGGGTTATCAGAAACTTAATCAGGTGGTGACTCCAATTGCAGCTGCTGTACCAGATTTGGTTTCTTTACTTGAGCAGATTAACACATCTCCTGGTACCTGGTATGCAGCTATTGATCTTGCAAATGCTTTCTTCTTCATACCTATCCATAAGGACTACCAGAGCAATTTGCTTTCAGCTGGCAAGGTCAGCAGTACACCTTTATTCTTTTACTTCAAGGTTATATTAATTCTCCAGCCCTGTGTCATAGCTTAGTTTTCAGGGACCTTGCTTGCCTGTCCCTTCCACAAGGTGTCACGTTGGTCCAGTATATTGATGACATAATGCTAATTGGATCAAATGAACAGGAGGTGGCAACCACTCTGGAGTTGTTGGTACAGCATATGCACATCATGGGATGGGAAATAAATCCATCCAAAATTCAAGGACCTTCCACCTCACTGAAATTTCTAGGAGTTCAGTGGGGTGGGGCATGCAGAGATATTCCTTCTAAGGTAAAGGATAAGTTGTTACATTTGGCCTCTCCTACCACTAAGAAAGAAGCTCAATGTCTAGTGGGCCTATTTGGATTTTGGAGACAGCACATTCCTCACTTGGGTGTCTTACTCCATCCCATATATCAGGTGACTCAGAAAGCTTCTAGTTTTCAGTGGGGCCCAGAACAAGAGAAGGCTCTTCAACAGGTCCAGGCTACTGTGCAGGCTGCTCTGCCCCTTGGGCCATATGATCCAGAAGATCCGATGGTACTTTAGGTTTCAGTGCAGACAAGGATGCTATTTGGAGCCTTTGGCAGGCTCCTATAGGTGAATCACAGGGGAGGCCCTTGCGATTTTGGAGCAAGGCCCTGCAGAGAATTATTCTCCATTTGAAAGACAGCTCTTGCCTGCTATTGGGCCTTAGTGGAAACTAAACGTTTGACAATGGGCCAAGTTATTATGCAACCTGAGCTGCCCATTATGATATGGGTGTTGCCTTACCCACCAGGCCATAAAGTTGGACATGCACAGTAGCAGTCCATCATTAAGTGGAACTGGTATATACATGATCAGGCTCAAGCAGGCCCTGAAGGTACAAGTAAGTTGCATGAGGAAGTTGCCCAAATGCCTATGGTTGCTACTCCTGTTGAAATGCCTTCTGTCCCCAAGCCTGAACCTATGGCATCATGGGGTGTGCCCTATGATAAATTGACTGAGGAGGAGAGGACTAGGGCATGGTTTACAGATGGCTCAGCACATTATGTGGGCACCTCCCAGCAGTGGACAGCTGCAACATTATAGCCCCTTTCTGGGGCAACTCTGAAGGACTGTGGTGAAGGGAAGTCTTCACAATGGGCAGAACACTGGGCAGTGCACATGTTTGTGCATTTTGCTTGGAAAGTAAATTGTCCAGATGTGTGGTTATACACTGATTCATGGACTGTGGCCAATGGTTTGGCTGAATGGTCTGAGACTTGGAAGGAGCATAATTAGAAAAATGGTGAGAAGGGCATTTGGGGAAGGTGTATGTGGATAGAACTCTCTGAATGGGCAAAGGATATAAAGATACTGTGTCCCATGTTAATGCTCATCAGAAGATGACCTCATTGGAGGATGACTTTAATAATAAGTAGATAAGCTGACCCATTCTGTGGATAGTGGTCAAACTCTTTCCTTAGCCATCCCTGTCATTGCCCAGTGGGCCCATGAACAAAATGTCCATGGTGGCAGAGATGCAGGTTATGCATGGGCCCAACAACATGGACTTCCACTAACTAAGGCTGACCTGGCTACAGCTACTGCTGAGTGCTTTTGCCAGGGGGGAGTTCTTTTGCCAGTAGACACAAAGAACATTCCATTGAACTTGAAGCTAAGACTTCCCCTTGGTCACTTTGGGTTCCTAATGCCCTTGAATGAACAGGCTGAGAAAGGAGTTACAGTGATAGCAGGGATGATTGATCCATATTACCAGGGAGAAATTGAACTGCTCCTCCACAATGGAGGTAAGGAAGAGTATTTCTGGAGTGCAGGAGATCCTTTAGGGTGTCTCTTAGTGTTACCATGCTCTGTTATCAAAGTCTATGGACAATTGCAACAACCCAATAGAAGTAGTGTGATGAATGGCCCAGATCTTTCAGGAATGAAGGTATGGGTCACCCCGCCAGGTAAAGAGCCAAGGCCTTCTGAGGTGCTTGCTGAAGATGGAGGAAATACAGAATGGGTAGTAGAAGAAGGCAGTTACAAATAACAGCTAAGGTCACGTGAACAATTACAGAAACGAGGACTGTAATTGCAATGTTCCTGTGCTACCTTGATACAGAGTGTTTCTACATATCTACACCAATATTAAGATTATGTCACTAGCTAACTGTTGAATTTATATTATACCTATTATATTCGAGACTAAGCTTTGTGTTGGGGGGAAATTTTTGCAGTTCCAGTTGTACATGTGATAGTTATACCATGTTAGGCGGAATTATGAGCTTGTTACTGTTTTCATTTGGAAATTAAGTATAATGTAAGGAGATATGATTTGGTGCCAAGTTGACAAGGGGTGGACTTGTGATAGTTAAGGTGATGTCAACTTGATCTGTTTAGTAATCCACAGAAAGCCCTTTCAGGTTGGTCTCAGAGCTTGCTTCCAGGAAGGATCAACTAAAGGAGGAAGTCGTTCCCCCAGAGGGAGCCCTTCCCCCAGATCGGACAGTCCCTCTCAGAGCGGGACTGCATATAAGGAAGCTCTGGGTGAAAGGAGCCCCTTCCTTCCTTCTACTTGGCTGCCGGAGCTGTGGATTGCAGGCCAGTGCAGACTGAAGACTAGCATCAACTGAAGACCCACATGGATTGGAACCCTGAGGCTCCTCAGGAAGCCTCCAGGCTTTCCAGCACCATCTGCAGTGCTGGGTTGGGACTGCTGAGGCATCTGGCCATATGGACTGAGCAGCTACCAGGTTCTGTGATTCTCAGGCATGCAACTTCTATTGGACTACCGTAAGATAATCCAATAAATTCCCTTTTTAAAATAATTCATTCTAGCAGTTCTGTTCCTCTAGAGAACCCTGACTAATACATCAATCAAATCAAAGCCTAGTAGAAGAATTAATAATAAAATACTAACTTCAATTAGACAAATGCTTTAGTTTTAAGTGATAACAATGAATGCATTTAACACATGGACATGCTAGTGAAATTCAGAGGCAAGGTCAAAGTTACAATTGGTCAAAATGTGATTCTATAAGCTAATCCCTCATTTTAAAAAAATTCTTAGTCCAAATTAAATATTTTAGAAATCTATATTCCCCTGGAAGTAGTATTCCTTGTTATTTAAACTTACTCAAAATCTCAAATAAGACTGAAAAGCTATATATTAGGTGGTTACTACTTACTAGCAACCTCATTTCACAACTTCTCTTACAGGAAAAGAAGAGCAATGTTGTAAATAATTAAAAAAAAAAGCTTGATGTCTTGAACTTTAGATTTTAGAATGAGCTATTAATATAGAGTCATTATAGATGATCAAATATAGATTAGAAATAATTGTTATTTTATGTGTAAGTATATTATATATAAGTATCAATGTACCATTGTCCAAAAAAATTAACTTTTCAAATAAAAATAAATTCTTTATTTCTAGATGTTAGTAGTCCTATCACTGAATCAATGTATAAAAGGTAAGAGATTTTTTTTTCCATTTATACCATTTAGGTCCTTAAAATTAATGACTCTAATTAGAACTCTTTTTTTGTTTATTTTTATTTATTTGAGAGCAACAGACAGAGAGAGAAAGAGGCAGAGAGAGAGAGAAATAAAGAAAGAATGGGTGCACCAGGTCCTCCAGCCACTGAAAACGAACTCCAGACGCATGAGCCCCCTTGTGCATCTGGCTAATGTGGGTCCTGGGGAATCGAGCCTCAAACCGGGGTCCTTAGGCTTCACAGGCAAGCGCTTAACCGCTAAGCCATCTCTCCAGCCCAAAATAGAACTTTTAAATAAAAGTTTTATTTATTTATTTATTTATTTATTTTCATTTTTTATTTATTTAGTTGACAGTGACAGAGAGAGAAAGAGGCAGAGAGAGAGAATGGGTGCACCAGTGGCTTCCAGCCACTGCAAATGAACTCCAGACGCCCCCTTGTGCATCTGGCTAACTTGGGTCCTGGGGAATCGAGCCTTGAACCCAGGTCCTTAGACTTCACAGGCAAGCGCTTAACCACTAAGCTGTCTCTCTAGCCCTTAATAAAAGTTTTTATGTGAAATAAAATCCACTGGCATCTATTAAACAGTACACACTTATTCAGAACATTTTATTTTTCATTCTTTTCTCTAAGTCATTTTGAGAATAATTCTCTTTGAAATACTTTTAAAATACATTCACATCAATGGTAATGCATAAAAAGAATATGCTGCTGGCATTTTAAAGAGATAGTAAAGTATTTTGTATAATGATCTCAAAGCTGCTATTGGGACTCAAATATTTGTATAGGAAAGCATGTTAAATGAAACATTCAAAAATAATTTGCATTTAACAGTTGGTTGTTTGGTGTTCAAGGCAATGGGTGAGCAGGAAGGATTACCAAATGGTGGGAAGAAACTTTATTGTGAATATTCAAATGTTTCTAGGAAGACAGCCCTGACCTGGTTCACACAGTTGTCAGTAGTAGTCATATCCACAACCACGATAGCATCCTCATAATAACTGATTGGTCAAGAATCAATCAATCAGACAAAACTGGGTCTCTTGAAGTCCTTTTGTCAGATTTATCTAAGCAAAAGAGAGAACAATTTGATTGAATGTCTTCAAGGTCCTTTCCCTGTTGACTTGTAATCAGACCTATGAGAATTGAAGAGTCTCTACATTAGTCCTGGAATTGTGTATGTAAAATGAAGATTCCATTAGGAACCCTTTACTAAGTATAAATTAGGGAAAAGAAAAGTCAGTGTGGGGGGGAAAGGATGTGACATTCAGAGAAAAGACATAAATCAGAGAAATGTGTTAACTTTCATGCCACAGAAAAAGTGCATTTTTTTCTTATATTCAGTGAGATTTTGCAAATATCACCATAATAAATTTTCCTATTATTCTTAGGCATTCTAAGTCCACTTTTGTGACTTAGAACTATGGTGTATGGTGTCTAACATATAAAAGATAGTTCAGTAATGCTTATGGAAATGGAAATAGTTAAGAAATGGAAAACTGGAATAAAACTACTATATATGAATTTCATCCTCAGTAATCATATGGGAATTCATATACATACATAGTTGCTCTTATAAAAGTAAAATTAGCAGCAAGCTTAAGTATTTCTTTTTCATTATTTTATTTTATGAAATAGAAAAGAAGAAATGGGATAATATAACTATTCAATCTTAAAAAGTCAACTAAAATTAAAATTACCATTACTTATGTAAGAAAAAAACTTAACAAAAATTAATTTTGTGTGTATTAACAAAGTATAGAAATTTAGTAGCTTATCAAGCAACAATAGGTTTTAAGTTGAAGTTGAAAGAAGCAACTGCACAAAACTGGTTCTCAAAAATCTGAGAAATAGGGCTGGGTGTGGTGGTGCATGCCTTTAATCCTAGCATTTGGGAGGCAGAGGTAGGAGGACTGATGAGGTCAAGGCCACCCTGGGACTAAATAATTCCAGGACAGCTGGCCTAGAGTAAGACCCTACATCCAAAAAACAAACAAACAAACAAAACCATTTTAGAAATACAGTGCTACCAAAAGAAACTGCTTCTTCCATTTCACCATGAGCCTCTCATTGAACTTTGGCTTGTCTGGCCTGGTGTTTAAAACCTAGATTTTTGGCCCTAAATTATTCTCTACATTGCTATAAATTAAACCATGCCTAAGGTATTCCTCTAGATGAGATATTTTAGACAGGAATTTGATTTTTAAGTGTTTTTGTGCTGAGACTAGAAGTGTTGTCAGAACAGTAACAAAAATAAACTGACCCCAAACCTATTGCCACACAACTATAACACACCCCCAAAGGATAACAGTTTGTAGAATATCCACCTATTTGTCTAGTGCCTAGTGTGATGTGCAACACACAGATATAGAAGAACCCTCAAGCGATTCACAGTGATTTCCATGCTGGCTGAATCCAGAACCCATGCGGTACCAGGATGGTTAGTGTAACCAACAGAACAGAGTAGGTGACTGTGCTACTAAGATTAGATTGTCACATCAGTTACTTACCTTATTGCTGTGACAAATACCTGACAAAAGCTATGTTCCAGTCCCCTTCATATCACTGGCACAGACCTCCTGACCAATAGCAGCTTGTGGGAGGAAAGAGTTTATTGTGTTCTACAGACTCAAGTGGAAACTCTATGATGACAGGGGAAAACGTGGCATTAGCACAGGCTGACCATCTTCTATACATAAGATGATCAACAGTGAAAGGCATTGTGACAAACACTAGCAAGGGGACGCTGGCTATAACACCCATAAGCCCACCCCCAACAATACATTGCCTCCAGTAAGAATCCAATTCCCAATTTGCCATCAGCTGAGGACCAAGCATTCAGAGCACTTGAGTTTATGGGGAACACCTAATTCAAACCACTACTGCAACTTAAGGAAGGAAGATTTCATTTCAGTTTACAGATTAAGGGCATAAAACCCAGCATCCTAGGGAAGGCATAGCAGCAGGAACATGATGAGGCAGCTGGTCATATTGCACCCATGGCAAAACAGCAGACAGTGATGAAAGCTGGTGCCCAGCTCACTCTTTCTTTTTACACAGTCCAGGAATCCAAGCCCATGGAATGACAGCAATCACAATTAGAATGGGTAATCCCACCTAAATTTACCTAATTTAGAAAATTTCTCAAAGACATGTCTATGGATTTGTTTCTATAGTGACTCTAAATGCTATCAAGTTGACAACTGACCATCACAGTTACAAAAGACACTCTAGCCTTTGTGGGTATGCTATCTTTCTTTTAGATCATTTCATCTGGGAAATAATAACTCTCAACTCTCCTGAGCAGTGTATTAAAAAACCGATGTTACCACACAGCCAGGAAAGGAAGCATGGAAATAGATCTGTCAAACCAGATAAGCCTTCAAATGATCACAGTCCCAGGTTGAGATCAAGACTGAAATCTAGAGAAGCAAGCTGGAACATGGCTCAGCAGTTAAAAGCACTTGCTTGCAAAGCCTGATGGTCTTGGTTTGATTCCCCAATACCCATAAAAAGCCAGATGCACAAAGTAGATCAAGCATCTAGAGTTCATTTGCAGTGGCAGGAGGGCCTGGCATGCCCATTGTCTCTTCTCTCTCTCTCTCTCTTTCTCTAAAGAAAAATTTTAAATTAGACTGATATCTCATGAGAGATCCTAAAACCAGAAATACCTAGACCTAGGTTACTGATTTCACAAAATGCATTTCATAATAAATGTTGTTTAAACTGTTATGTTGGGGGGCATCATTTGTTATTCAGTGACAGATAACTAAAAATAATTTACACTCACTGATTAAATAATGAAGGTAATAGGCATGGATAATAAACACTTATTATCCCAGCACTTAGGAATCTGAGGCAGATAGGTTGATGCAAATTTGAGGCAAACATGGACAACATAGTGACTCTGTCCTAAAATAAAATCAGTAACTTTAAAAAAAAAAATTTTAGTGAAAGAGCCACTAGAAAATCTAATCTATATTCTCACATTTTCAGATAAGGAAGGCAGTCTGAACTATTGTGATACTTCTATTTAACTTACAATCAACATTTTTTATAAAACCTTAACTTTTTGTTAAAAGTACTTTTGCTTTAAAAAAAAGATACTAGAATTAGAATTCATGTCTGAAACATTTGCTGTCAGAATTTCTATATAATAAAGAGGAAGATATTTTAAATGTGAATGTGAGAATTTATTTGCATTTCTAGTTGCAAAAATTTTTCAAAGTACAGAAGTGCCACTAGATACATAAGTAAAGACAAAATTTAGAAAATTTGTCACTCATTAATAGTTTATTCAAACTTAAGGACAAAATAAGGCATGTCCTAGCATTTCACCAATTATATACTCAGAAAGTTAGAACTGAAATACAAATAAGTTTACTTCTCCCAAATGTAATGTTGCATGCTATTTATCAGGTGCATAAACCCTTATTTTCAAAGAAAGAAAAACAGAATGAAAAACTTTCATGTTAAGAAGAAATATGATCTTTCAAGCAAGTCAGATGAATGTGCTTAAAGCAGTTATTCATTATACCAATGCCATGAAATTCAATTTAAAAGCCATAATATACACCCAATTTAAAATTTTCCGTTAGGTGTATACTTGGTAGCACTCTTTCTGTTTTCACTTTAATAATAAAAGTTGCACAGGAGAGAAGAGAGAAGGCAAGCAAAGATTAATAAAGTCCAACTTCAACAGTTTGATACTTCTTCAGTTCCTAAAATAAATCAACAAATAGGCCAAGAAAGCTGCCATCTCATCTTAAAAGCATCAACCACAGAGCATAATGGGATTTATGCATATTAAAGTGGTGGCTGCAAATGTCAGCAGAGAGCACATTGTCATTTAAGGGGAGCACAAAGCATGCACAGTCTGCCATGCAACACAGCTACAACAGATGATTACAGCTGTTTTAAAGACTTGCCTAAAGTCTAATAAATTTAACTTTAGTGGAACGGCAATCTTTGATTTTTCACTACAGTTAATATATTCATTCAAAGCTATTTCTTTAACAGTATATAAGTGTAGCATTCACTTACCAGCAATGATAAATGTATTCATTTATAGCCCTTTCTTTTCTCATAGCAAAAACTCACCCATTGCAGAACCTCTGGACATGTACAAATAAAATTATAGAAAGACCTGTTTTCTCAAAACATAAAAATAAAAATGAGGGGTAGACTAGATACCAAATTCTTTTTGATACAGGTCAATTTGATCATAATGTAGAATATCTAAAATGGCCTTAACACCCCAGAGTTAAGAGGTAAGGGTTTTATCCAGTAAAGCATGGTTCTGAAAGAGCAAGCTTTTATTTAATGTTCTACAGGAGAATTTATGATCAATAAAATTTGGGGAAAAACAGATGCATTTATGCATATATCTAATCATCATCTTCCTCACCAGATACCACCAAAACACACCATTTGCTTGTGTAAGCCTTTTCAGCTTCTTCACCTACTGATTCCATGTAAATTCTTTATACAATCCTTCCTATCTTCTCATAACCCAACCCCTCATGCTTCCCATCTCTGCAGTTTATAAGCTCTTAAGAAAGGCATTCCATGATCAAATCAGTTCTCATAAGTATGTGAAGAATTGTCCCCACCTCAGACTTTGAGAAGATTTAATGTTCAAAGGAGGGCTCCTAAAGGAATCTCTTCAGAAAAAGGTGCTATCAGTGGCATCCCATAATCACCTCTACCCATAAGTTCTTTTCTGTTCACTAAGTCTGGAGAAAATCTTTAAAAGCAAAATTAGTTGGGCATGGTGGCACATACATTTACTCACGGGATTCAGGAGGCAGAGGGAGAAGGATCCCTGTGAATTTGAGGCCAGCCTGGGACTACAGAGTGAGTTTTAGGTCAGCCTGGGCTAGAGTGAGACTCTACCTCAGAGAAAACAAAACAAAAATAAGTAAATAGAGTAAAATTAATTAAAATAACTCTTAAAGACATAAACTTGAAGCAAAACCATATGTTTTGCCAGAGGCCATGGAAACACTCATAAATGCTTACTCTTTAAAGTGAATATAGAAATATGATCTGTTTCAATGTTTTTTTCTCAATTTGTTAAGACACATCACACAAACGAGTCTTTCCTATATATGATGTCTATGGTTATGTCACATTTGCAAGGTATTACAAGTTAAGTAATATTTAATCATTATAACAGCTCTATAGCAATATATTGCACTTCTTTTATATAAAATGAAACTCAAGTTCAGAAAGATTAAGTAATGTACCTAAAGTAGCAGGGAGAAAGGGAGGAAACAGATTCAGAATGCCAGCACTTATTTAAAAAGACTGACATATTTTTTCCTTCTTACCAATTAAAATCTAGTCAAATGGCTTTTAAATAGCCAATTAAAGTAAATCACCATAAGCATATAATTGTATAATTCTTGGTATACTGGGACTTCATGACTCTCATTTGCTCACTATAAACAGTCCTCAATATTCAGTCTGACACACTAAACCTATCTCAGATGGCTCAAAACATACTGCAAATCATCTGATCTCAGACTGTATGTACTTTTGCAAAAAGGTAGAAGCTGAAAGCTTACAGAAATGCAATCACCTACCCACATATTTATGTGAGGCAATTTAGGGAGATAGGGCCAGGAAAGTAAGAACAAGGAGCATTCCTGAGTCTGTAAGGGGAGGATGGAGGCCATCCTTATCTCCTGTTCCCTAAAGGGGTTGTAGCCATCTCCACTTTTCTGGAGGCCTGGAACCTGAGGAGAGAATCTTTTCTTTTATCTCTCCTTCCTAGAAGAGAAAATTGAGAGATGAGATCATCCCTCTTGCTAAAAATCTGGAGGCACCTAGACTCCTAGAGTCAGGGCTGGACGGATCAGTTCTGTCCTCTTCTCGGCCTTCCTGTTGACAAACAATGAGACCTTGCTTGTGTCAAACACGGTAGAAGGAGAGGACAAACAAACTCAGGCTGTCCTCTGACCTCCCCACATAGGGTAAGATATGTGCATGTTCGAACACACACATTTCAAAGAATTATTTTTCAAACATTACAAGGATAAGTACCAATTTTCATGTCTGTGAACAAATATCATGTCCCAAATTCTTTTACTAATGGAGACTGAACTTTTGCATAAGAAAGTATGATGAATTATCTTTTGATTTCAAATTTTGTTGAGAAAAAAATCACCTGGGCTGTGCTGGCCTATATTCAAAGACAGAGCTAAAAAAAAAAAAAAAATGAAATAAGATGTATCTGCTCTGTATCTTTTAAGAAAGAGTGATTTTCATCAGTGTTTAGCACAGACCAGGCATCTTAAATGTAAGGCTACATGGTCTATGGCTCAATAAACATCAAACTCAAAGAGTTCCACTTGGACTCCTTCTTTGAGGCACTTTGTGAGTGGGTGTGAGTTACATGAACATATCACAAGACTCCCATTCATGTGCTTACCACCAAGGTTTAGGAATGCTGTCATCCAATGCCAACATGAGCTCTCTGGAGAAATGTATTAACCCTACTTTGGTCATCCCTGATTGCTGCTACTATTTCTATTAGATAAATTGTGGCTGGAGATATGACAATGAAAATATGTGCAAATTACTTCTCAAACAATGCCTGTACTGAAATGCATCTCTCTGCTTATAACCCATGTACTGCATCCCTGTTAGTCCCTTAGCTGGAGTAGGTAGCCTTCATCAGGTGCAATGGAGAAAAAAACAGCCTCATAAATTACTTCATATTAGAGAGATGAGTGATGTCATGCTCAAAAGGGTGCATGGGATAGTGCCTCAAAAATCATTTGTGAAAGCTGTTTTCTACTTCTTTAAGTGAGCAGTCACTTCCATCAAACAAACATTTTGTGAGTTCCATCTTTGATGTATACTCCTGATAGACCTCAGTCATATGAAAGTCTGGAATACTTTGTTCCCTGAATTCCCATTCTGTTCAGTTTCCTAATTGCTTGTATATGAGCACTGTGGATTTCACCATTGTATAATGAAAAGGCATTACACAAAGTCCCTCTGGAAATTAAATAGAAAAGCCATGCTTCCACAAACTTGGCATATTTCTTAGAATTGATGCCTCCTAACACAGTGCATTTTAAACCAATTACCCTAATGGTGTTCAAAGACTGTTTGAATATCATCACTTTGCATTATTCTCAAGAGCCAGTCTTTATGTACAGTGACTGCAGACACTCTCAAACAACAGATGCCTTAGATAGAAGATGAGCCTGTCATAAAATATCTGCCACCTGCTTTTGCCCATCATTATTCCCTTAATAGCTTTTTACCTGTGGGCATATTGAGCCACCAAAGAGAAGTGTTGATCCCACAGCCCCACCACGAAAGCAATACTTAAGAGGTTGGCATCAGAAAGCCATCTGAAAGGCATTTCCCAGTACATTGCTGCAATATGTCATTTTTGAAAATGCCATGTTAGTGGATATGACTTTGGGAATTGACTTAATAACAATAATAACAATAAAAATAGATGGCACTTAGCAAGGAAAGTGTCTTTTATTCCAAAGGGCCCACACATGCTTTAGATTGAGAAATGCAATCAACCCCACAAGGGTGACAGCACTTGGCACAGCAATGGAAGCTTGGAAAATCATCCCTAAGGACAGTGCAAGCTCCTCTATGAAAGAAATACCGTAAGCATTTTATTTTCCACATGGATTGATATCATCTTGGATTTTCATGTCTTCAGAATAGTTGACAAGAATAAGGTTTTGTGTGCCACTGTAGGAAAAAAAAAATTATTGAAAGCTAAGTAAAATTGACCTTGTAGTTGGTGAACTCAGGCTTAGAAAATCATCAGAATGGATGCAAATCACTATAGCACACTTTTGTACTGTACGGGATCTCAATGCAGCTGCTGGTTTAGAGACACTCTTAAAATATGAGCCAAGTGGGTTTCTGTGTTAAAGAAAGAGAGATAACAGGTTGAATGGCTAAGTAATTCTGATCCTCACAGATCTTGTTCACAGAATAGGTGTCATCATCTTGGTTAATGGCTTTTTGATCTTATGGAATGAAACCATCATCTTTGGGACTAGCTGAGTCTTTGAGATCATTTATCACATCCCTGGACAATACTGGCAGTGAGAATATATTCCATGTACATACAGTGGTTAAGAAAATGCTTCCATTGGGCCCTGAATAGCTGTTTGCTTGTCTTTAGTATAAGCATGCCTCAAGAACTGATATTTGGAAAATTTGATTTGAAATTTACTTTGATTTAGTACATAGTACTTTGGCATCAGGGTGACTTAGCCAGTTTGCCCCCCTAGCTCTGTTGCTAACCACAATCTAACAACATTAAGTGATTTTTTTGTTGTTGTTAAAAGTTTTACTTCTTCCAACTGATTATAAGATTTTAGTATTCTTCTGTCACTTTGGGAAAAGATAATTTAATTTTCTTCCCTGTCCATCTCCTATCTCATAAAACATTTTAAAGTTCCTTTAATGTCTCTTTTCTCCCAAAGATAAATTTTCTTCTTTGAAAATGTAACTATCAACCCAATGGTAATGAAACAGACATTTGAAGTGGTTTTCTTCCTTGAGTGAGCATCTCCATGATGTCCATAAACTAGTTCTTTTCACTGTTCAACCTCATGCATTAAAGGAATTTGCCTTCTAGCATTGAAAAAAAAATATTAAAGTAGCACACCCTCAGAATAAAATCCTCATGCACAGTTAAGGTTGTTTCAAACCTAGCTGCCCCTGAACTATATCTACAGGATAAATTCTTTTTTGTAAATTAATTGGGAACCTTACTGAATGGACAAATCATATGTTGGTCCCATTCCCCTTATGTTATCCTCATATCCCCTAACCCTTGTACCCATTCTACTGAGGGTCCTCCTCATTATGTTTACTGGTGCTGACCAGCTGCCCCCAAACTTGAAATAACTCATGATTAAATACAGTGAAAATTTACATTATTTTGTTTTTCTCTTAGAAGTTAGAAGTTGGGCAATTTTAACTGTATAGACATTCTTCCCAACCAGGGACTAGAGATATGGCTCAGTGGACAAAGAGCTTGCTTAAGCATGAAGGCCTGAGTTCAGATCTACAGTACTCACATGAATGCTAGTGGGCATAGAGGCCTGCATATAATTCCAGCATGTTCTACATTGACGTGAGAGACCCTGCCTCAGTAAATAAGGTGCACAGCAATTGAAGGTGCCCAATGTCAACCTTTCGCCTTCACATACATACATTCACATGTGCATGTACACACACATGCACCAATACACGCATGAACACCACACAAAAATTCAGTAAAAGGTTAGAACTGGGCTCAGTACGTAAAGTGCTTGCAACCCAAGTGTGAAGACTGGAACTTGGAACTCTAGCACTCATATAAAAATAAAGCCAGATGGGTGTGGCAGTAGCCTGTAATCACAGTGCAGGAGGCAGAGAAGGGGATCCCCAGGGAAAGCTGGGCTCGAGCTCTGAGGTCAGATGAAAGACCATAAGTCAGTAAATTAGAGAGGAGCATGACTGAGGAAGATAACTTGCCTCCACATGCACAGGTTTATGCACAACCTCACACACATGCACAGACAGACACAGACACATACACACATTCACACCATACATATATAAACATGCCAAAAAATTATAAGTTATGCCAAAATAATCGAACACTGTGCATGTTTCTAAGTTCTTGTCTCATTCTTCCAATCATAGCTTCCATCTTTAAGTTTGCTTCATGTTCCAAACATGGCAATTCAATGCCTCTTTCCAGACAAGTAACAGAACAAAAGGAGATGAGAGTGGAAAGAATAAAGCACTTCCAAGTTGTAGATTGCCTTTAACTAGCCTTCCAAGTATCTCAAAAACAATTTGAACATATATCTCATAATGTGGTGTTTATATAAGGGCATGTAGACTCACACATGAACCCATTGACACCTCAAATAGAATAGGCTCCTTTTGCTATCAGAGATAGAAGGAACAAACACTATAATGTCTCTGGATTTAGCAATTAATAACCTGCCCTGAATTGTCAATAGATTTGAAAACTAGTATTTTACCACACTTCACTCATGGCTATTTGAGGTGCTGACATTTACCAATTACAGTGTGATCTAGGCCAAGTTACTGAACCTTTCTTGCCCCTTTTTCCTTGTCAGGTAAATGAGTCTAATAATAGAATCTACTGCAGGGTGGTTGAGAGAGAATTGCATGCTATATATTGCATATATAACTCTTAGGAAAAATTGAACAAAAATACATTCAATTTGGTGCTAAATATTATTAGTGTTATTAATATTTGATTCAACTTTATGATAATTTATGGTATAGAATTCATTTGCTATTTTGACCTAGATCACACTGTAACTAGTAAATTTCAGAGCCTCAAGCAGCCATGAGTCCATTTATTTTCTAATTACGTATATTTTTTTCTCAAGGTAAACAGTACAGAAGTTTTGGGTATTTTTCATATACTTAGAACTAAGAGCTGGTTTGTTGCTGTTCTAGTCTACAGCTACTTGAAACCTTTGAAACCTTCACTTTAAAACCTGAGAAAAAGCAGAACTGTAATTTATCTTGATAGAGAAAATCCCCCTAGGAAAGACTCACTACCTACAGAGCCATTAAGATATTTCCATGTCAAAATACTTTTTATCCCACATGAACATCATTTTTTAAGGAATTCCCTACAGTGAAACTGCCAAAGTTTCTTAGGTTTGTCATGCATGGTTTCTTACTGTTCCCATATTTGTGAAATACTTTTTTCATAGCACTTAAAGATGA
Source organism: Jaculus jaculus (assembly GCF_020740685.1). Taxonomy (NCBI): domain Eukaryota; kingdom Metazoa; phylum Chordata; class Mammalia; order Rodentia; family Dipodidae; genus Jaculus; species Jaculus jaculus. The sequence goes on along the minus strand of NC_059108.1, from coordinate 99,532,357 downwards.
ACCTGAGTAGAACAGAATTGGATGCTACTGAAAAGTATAACAGATTCAGCCCATGGTGGCTAGTAACTAAGGCTTTATAAGAGAATATATGATTCTGTTGCCAACAACATTACAGTCTGCACAATAGCTGTTCATGGAACACAACAGGTATTTTTGTTACATCCCATGTAACATAAGAACACTGAAACCTTGGGGATGTTCATCATTTGTCAACTTTCTTGAACAATGAGTAATATAAAGGCAGGCTGGGACAAATATGTCCCAAAGTTTTTTCAAATTCCATAACTCCATGACCATACAACATTGCTTTCAACAACCCTATGCTCTGTGGCTTTCTGTAGAATATTGAGGGCTTAGTGTGTTTCTGAATTGTTAGATATTTAGATGGAGAATAGATCAATAGAAATGGAGAGATTAACATGTATGTTTACTTATTAAGTAGATTGCAGAAGAAATACATGAGAATTTGTAGCTGTCATTTAAAACCCTTAACAAATAACTTCTTGAAAAATAGTTTCATCTTTTTTACTTTAGAATTTTCAAATCACCAAACTCAAAAGTAAGAGCTGTCACTGTTTGTTTTATTTATACACTCCAAAGTTCTGGTGCTAACATAACTCAAACCACATGTCATTCACTTATAAATAAAAATTAAAATAAGCAAGATTGATATATATTCTGTTTTCTAATTTACTTTACCTAGAAACCAAAATATGCTAGCAAAAATAAACTGTCAGTCGTTCACCTATTTTGCATTAAATTTTACTATAGTTAGAATGTTATTTGTAAAAATATTCAGAGAAGTTAAAGGTTTATGCAACATTTATCAATTCAGAGCACAATAGGTAGTGTAAGCTGAAGAGCAGACTGATGATTCAAAAGAGGAAAGGAAAGAAAATTTCTGAATCACATCTTTATCATATTTAATATTTTGCTTGATTTAAGTCCTATACTACCTCATATAAAATTAACACCCATGTTCAACTTAGGTAAATACACACACACACACACACACACACACACTTGAACTAAGTGTAAATATATAAATTATCTATCATTTGCAATTGACCATATTTGTGTTCCTATTTCTCACTAAGGAAAATATCAACCTTAGCTAAACTTCAGCTTTTCTACATCTTTCTTCTTCATTACTTCATTGGGATGCTTTGACTTACATTCTCAAGTTTTGGCTAACGTCAGTTACACACTAAAGAAAGACTATATCTCTTATAAATTCAAACAGAAGCATCCTTCTTCTTTCTTAATTCTTTTCACTTATGTATTTTAGGTAGTTTAGCATAATTTCTCCTATTGTTTTCTTCCAGTAGGAGAGGAGTTTCAGGTCTTATATTGGGGTCTTTAATTAATTTGAACTTATTTTTTGTGTATGATGAGATGGGTGGATCAAGTTTCATTTTTATGCAAATCATTATCCAGTTTATCCAGCACCATTTGTTGAAGATGCTGTCTTTTCTCCAGTCTAATTATTGGAGTCTTTGTCAAAGATCAAGTAGCTATAGTTACTTGACCTAAAGTCCAGGTCTTCAATTCTGTTCCATTGGTCTGTGTTTCTGTTTATATGCCAGTACTTTGTTTGTGTTACTATGGCTTTGTAATATAGCTTTAGATTGGGTATGGTCATACCTCCAGATGTGTTTTGTTTGATGAGGATATGATTGGATATCTGAGGCCTGATGCCATTCCATATGATTGTTTTTGTTCGTTTGTTTTTGTTTTTATGAGGTAGGGTTTCACTCTAGCTCAGGCTGTCCTGAAGTTCACTATGTAGTCTCAGGGTCACCTTGAACTCACAGTAATCTTTCTACCTCTGCCACCTGAGTGCTGGGATTAAAGGTGTGCACCACCGTGCCTGGCTCCATATGATTTTTTTAATTCACTTTTTTCTGTCTCTGTAAAGAATGATGCTGAAATTTTTATTGCTATTGCTTTTGGTAGATTTGCCATTTTCACAATATTAATTCTACCTATCCAGGAGCATGGGAGGTCCTCCCATTTTCTCAAGACCTCCTCAGTTTCTTTATTGAGTGTTTATATGTTTCCATTTTATAGGTCTTTCACATCCTTTGTATTGTAGTCAGATTTGCATTGGTGGCAGCAAACACCCAACAAAGAGCAGCTTGAGGGGAAATGGGGTGGGGGATATTTTAGCTTATAGACTCGAGATTGAGCTCCATAGTGGCAAGGGAAAATGACATGAGAAAAGACTGGACATAACCTCCTGACCAACATCAGATGGACAACAGCAGCAGAAGAATGTGCCAAACACTGACAAGGGAAAACTGGCTATAATACCCATAAACCCATGCCCAGCAATACATTGCCTCCAGGAGGCATTAATTCCCAAATCACTATCAGCTGAGAACCTAGCATTGAGAATATGTAAGTTTATGGGGAACACCTGAACCAGACCACCACATTTCACCCCTGGTCTCCATAAACCGATAATGATGCATGATATAAAATGTAATGCATTCAGTCCAACTTTAAAAGTCCTCATAGTTTTTATTAATCCTAATGATTTTCAAACATTCCCATAGTCTGTGATCTTTTAACCGAGCCATAATACATCCCCCCAAGCCCATAATGGCACAGAATAAACACTCACTGAAAAGATGGCATTGGGCATAGCAAAGTAATAGTCAGCCAATACAAGATTTAAACAGGGCAAACATCAAACTCTGTAGCCTCAAGTCCAACAAGTATAGGCAGTAAGAAGTCTCAAAGTCAGATGATTCTAACCAGCAACAAGTCTCTGGAGTTCCAATTCTGCCCCACCAGCTAGGCTAGTCACAGTCCTGAAAAATTCATCTGGAGCCAGCAACTCTCCTCAGCAGCCATGTCGTGGTCCCGGCATCTCCACTGGGTCTCCGCTGCAATCCACAGTCCATCCTCAAGGCTCCATCAGATCTCTACACAGGTAATAAAGCAACCCTGCTTCACACTGCCCATGGCCATTTCCACAACACAAGACCATGATTCAAATTCAATAACCATCTCCTTCCTGCATTTCTTATACTGCATAATATCAGGTAGGGTGCCAATTTGTTAATCTGGGGAAGGGAGGTAAAGAAGACTTTGAAGAACAGGACTCTCCTTGGGCATGCAGTCCCCTTCAAAGGAATCTACATTATTCCTGCTGCCCAAATACAAATACAGGTCAGATGGCCCAATCTCAAAGTTTGCAACCTTTCGAATAATTTTAACTGAATGGACAGAAGTTTCAGCCCAAAGATTTCGTTTCTGTATGATATTCCTCTGCTCACACCAGTCCATTTCTACACAAAGCAAAAATGTACAAGTTCTCAGCACATAAGCATAATAGCAAGCCTCTCACAAACTGCTTCTAGCCCAGTCCAAGCAAACCTCTTTCTCACCCTCATAGCCAAACCTCTCCATCCATAGTTCTTACTGCATTAAGGTCTTTCAACTCTGACCAGAATAGTCCATCAAGCTGTACTTACAACACTTCAAGGCATTTCTTAAGCCAATGCTTCAAAACTTTCCATGTTCTTCTTGAAAATCAGCTCTGAAAGGCCAAACTCACAGAGTCTGGTGTCTAACAGCAACCCCATTTTTGGTACCAACTCTACTGTTGCAGTCAGGTTCACATTGCTAGCAGAAAACACCCAACCAAGAGCAGCTTTAGGGAACAAATGGGGGAGGGGTGTACTTTGGCTTAAAGACTCAAGGGAAAACTCTGTAATGACAGGGGAAAATGCTGACATGAGCAGAGAAGGTGGACATCACCTCCTGGCCAACATCAGATGGACAATAGGAGCAGAAGAGTGTTCCAAACACTGGCAAGGAGAAACTAGTTATAACACCCATAATCCCACCCCCAGCAACACACTGCCTCCAGGAGGCGTTAATTCCCAAATCTTCATCAGCTGGGAGCCTATCATTCAGACAACCTAAATTTATGCAGGACACCTCAATCAAACCTACACACTAGGTTAGTGTTATTCCAAGATATTTAAATTTTTATTGCTATTGAGCATAAGTCATCCTTGCTAATTTCTTTCTCAGTATATTTGTTCTTTGCATATAGAAATGCTACTGATATTTTGTATTGATCTTGTATCCTTCCACTTTAAGAAAGGCATTAATCACTTTTAGAAATTCTAAGGTGGAATCTTTTAGGTAACTGATATGTAGGATCATGTCATCTGCAAATAGGGCTAACTTGACTTCTTCCTTTCCAATTTATATCCCTTTTATGACTTTCTCCTGACTTATTGCTTGAGCTAGGACTACTAGTACTATGTTGAAGAGCAGTGATGGGAGTGGGCATCCCTGTCTTGTTCCTGATCTCAGTGGGAACTTCTGAGTCTTTTCCCATTAAGTATTATTTGGGCTTTAGTTGCATTATATGTAGCCTTTATTATATTGAGCTATAAACCATCCATGACTATTCTCTCCAATGATTTGATCATGAAGTGATGTTGTATTTTGTCAAAGGCCTTGTCTGCATCAATTGAGATGATCATGTGGTTCTTGTGGTTAAGTTTATTTATGTAGTATATTATGTCGACTGATTTCCATATGTTGAACCACCTCTGTGTCCCTGAGATGAAGCCTACTTGATCAAGGTGAATAATGTTTTGATGTGTTGTTGAATTCAGTTTGTGTGGTGGTTTGAATAGAATAGATGGCCCTCAATATATTCATTTGTTTTGTTTGTTTGTTTTTTTGTTTTGTTTTTTTGAGGTAGGGTTTCACTGTAGCCCAGGCTGACCTGGAATTCACTAAAGAGTCTCAGGGTGGCCTCAAATTCACGGCGATCCTTCTACCTCTGCCTCCCGAGTGCTGGGATTAAAGGCGTGCGCCACCACGCCCAGCCTCATTTCTTTATTGTTTGTAGTTTGCATCTGCCGGCTACCTGGCTGAAGGCAATGTCACTGGGTGGATCTTTAGGCGTGGTGTTGGGTTTCAGATTTCAATCTGAAGATATGCAAAGTGTGCCTAGCTAGAGTTCCTGAAGTGTGCTGTGGCTCTTGACCTTTAGACTTGTGCTTGTCTTTCTCTCTGCTTGGTCCTGTGAAGGCAGGCCAGTTTCTTCTGCTATAATGGAACTTCCCCTGGATCTGTAAGCTTCAATAAATATCCCTTCCTCCATATCTGTGTCTGATCTGAAAGTTCATCTCAGTGAACCTGAAGCTGTCTGCTATCATTTGTGAGGATATTTTTCAGGATCTTTGTGTCTAAATTCATCATGATTATAGGCCTATAGTTTTCTTTTTGTATCTCTGTCAGGTTTTGGTATTATGATGATACCAGCTTCATAAAAGGAGTTGAGGAGCATTCCCTGTTCTCCAATTACAGTTTCACTTCTTCCATGAAGGTTTGATAGAATTTGGCTGAGAAGCATTCTGGTCTAAGATTCTTCTTTTTGGGGAAGTTTTTGATTACCTTTTAAATATTGATGTGTGTGAGAGGTTTGTTTAGGAGATTAAGGATATTAATCTGCTATGAGTTTAGTTTTGGTAGGTGGTATATGTCTAGAAATTCATCCATTTCTTCCAGATTATCTAATTTTGTGGAGTAGAGGTTTTGACAGTAGTCTTGATGATTCTTCCAATTTCATTTATGTCTGTTGTGACCTCTCCTTTTTATGCAAATTAAAACAACTATGAGATTCCACCTTACCCCAATAAGGATAGCCAATATCAAAAGGTCAAATGAAAATATTTCTAAATTTGTTAATTTGAAGCATCTCTCTCCTTTTATTTTCCTTGATAAAATTGGCCAGGGTTTGTTCAATCTTGTTTATTTTTTTCAAAGAACCATATCTTTGCTTCATTGATTTTATTAATTGCTTTCTTAGTTTCCAATTCATTAATTTATGCTCTGATATTGATTATTTCTTTCCATCTGTAGCTCTTTGGGCTGGATTCTTCTTGTTTTTCCAATGCCTTCAGATGGAAGGTTAGGTTATTAATTTGGGATTTTTCTGCCTTTGTTATGAAGGCATTTAGTACTATGAATTTTCCCCTAAGGACTGCCTTCATTGTGTCCTGTAAGGTTTGTTAAGTTGTATCCCCATTGTCATTAAATTCTAGAAATTTGCAGTTTCCTTTTTGATTTCTTCTGCTACCCATATATTGTTTAAAATTGTTGTGTAGTCTCTAGGAGCCGGCAGAGTTTCTGGAGCATCTCTTGTTGTTAATTTCTAGCTTTACAGCATTGTGATCTGATATCATGCAGAAGATTATGTTAATTTTCCTGAATATATATGGAAGCAGGCTTTATGGAATAATATATGATCTATTTTGGAGAAGGGTCTATAGTCTGCTGTAAAGAATGTGTATTCTATAGTTATAAGGTAGAATGTTATATAGATGTCTGTTAGGTCTAGTTGATCTATGGTGTTTCCAAGCTCTCCTACTTCTCTGTTGATTTTGTTTGGATGATCTGTCTTTAGATGATAGTGGAGTACTGAAGTCACTAAGTATCATAGTGTTGATGTTTATTTCTGTTTTATTGTCAAGTAGGTTTTGTTTTATAAATTGTGGTGCACCTGTATTCGTTGCATATAGATTTACAATTGTGATGTTCTGTTGTGGAGTCAATTCCATTGATAAGTAAGAAGACTCCTTCTTTGTCCTTTTTGATTATTTTTCATTTGAAGTCTATTTTATCAGGTATTAGTATAGTAACACCTGCTTGTTTCTTATTTCCATTTGTTTGGAATACCATTTTCCTTCCTTCACCCTGAGGATATGTCTTGTCTTTAGTGGTGAGGTGGGTTTCTTGAAAACAGCAAATTGAAGGGTCTACTTTTCTGATGCACTCTGGTAACTTGTGTCTTTTTATGGGTGATTTAAGGCCATTATTGTTTAGAGTGATAACTGTGAGGTTGGATTTAATCCCTGCCATGTTGGGGTACCTTATGGGGTCTGGCTTTTTCTTGGACTTTGCACTGTTTTGAGCCTTCTCTAGTTTTTGTTATTGTGGTCTGTTTTTTGCAGGCTCTTCAGATTTTTTGTTTGACTCTTCTGTGTGGAGAATTTCCTGAAATACTCTCTGTAGGCTTGGCTTTGTGTTCAAAAATCATAGAGCTGGCATTTATTGTGGAAATTTTTTCTTTCATTGTCTACTATGAGGGAATTAGTTTTGATTGAAACCCATAGTTTCTTTAGACTTTGAAGTGTTCTATTCCACACCCTTCTGGCTTTCAATGTTTCCATTGAGAAATCTGAGGTAATTCCTATTAGATTGTCTTTGTATGTAATGTGTTGTTACTCTCTTGCTGCTTTTAGGACTCTGTTTTTGTCATTTAGATTCTCAATGATAATGTTTTGGAGAGTTTCTCCTTTGATCCAGTTTGTTTGGACTTCCATTAACTTCTTGTACCTTGATGGACTGCTCTCTTGAGAGAGTGGGAAAGTTTTCTTCAATAATTTTATTAAATTAGAGCTCCATGCCTTTGGTCTCAATTTCTTCCCCATCTGATATACCCATGATCTGAATGTTAGGATGTTTTAGGGTATCCTACAGTTCCCTCATGTTCTGTTCACAATAATTTTTGAATTTATTACAGTTTCTGTACTCCTGGACTGATTCATCTGTTTTGTCTTCCAGCTTTGAAGTTCTGTCCTCTACATGATTAACTCTCTTGAAGTTCCCTAGAGAGGTTTTCACTAGTTCAATTTGATTTATATTTTCTGTTGCCTTTTTCTGTAAAGTGTCTATCCCTTTGTCAAGTTCTAATTTCAGGTCATATTTTAAATTTCTTAGTGCTTCTCAGAATTCATTATTGCATTTATTTATGTCTTCATTGAGCTTAACTAGATGATTATTGAGGTCCTTTATTTGTTGGCTTACCTTCCGAACACTTAACTCTCTTTTGAGGTCTCTGTGTTTTTTTTGTTTGTTTGTTTTGTTTTTCTATTACGTCTAGCATAGTAAGGACAGCTGTGTGGATTTCATTTATGTAATTGTTGGGTTTTTGTTGATTTGCTGCCAGTTTTCCCATTTGCTTGGTCAGGGTCACATGTCTTCTGTCCTCATTTTGGGGTTTTATTCCTGTTGTCTCATATATGTTTTGATTAGAGACTTCCATTGTGAGACTAGGCAACTTTGTTGGGGTTCCTTCCATTTGTGTTGTTTATTTTGCATTGAGGTCTGCCCATTACAGTGTGGGAATCTTATTTAATTTAGAAGGTAGCTGAGTTTTCCCTTTTACCATCTTCAGTTACTGTTCCTTTTTATGTTTATAGAATAGGCCACTGATGGCTTTGTATTCTGGAATGCACACGTTGTAAGGGCATAACTGAACCCTGGGCTCATGCTTACTACCAAAGGTGGGGTTGTAGGTATGGTATCCCTTTGACCTGGCCTCAGCTGTGTCTATGACACAGTAGTACTTGCCCTTGCTCTTCTGTTGAACTTAGATGGGCATGTTATAGAGGACTTGCTTGTTCCTCCAGGCAGAAGGTCACCTGGATTCTCTGTGTTTCCTTTTTGGTGCTAATGAGAATACCCAAGTAGTTACTTGGAGTGGGGCAGGTGGTTGGAGATATTGGTGGGGGATGCTTGTTTTCATAGGCAAATAGTGATCAGGGAGTTGGATGGTGTGGGGGAGACTGGGACAGTGGCTAAGGGGCACACTCAGGGGTGCTTGTAGGCAGCACAGGGTGTGGAGATTCTGTGAGCAGTGGGAGGCAGCCTGCAGGCCAGTTCACTAAAGATACAAGATAGGGAAGCCCAGCAGAAGACTGGACCACAGGGTACCCTGGGTTTAGTCTGTGGGGCCTGTAGAATCCAGGAATGGATGGATGCAGAGGGGGATCTGGGAAACAGAGGAAGTAAACAAGGGTCACTGCAGGCTCAGTGGAGGAGGGCTCTTGGAGGCAGGGAAGTATGAGTGGTCACAGACAGCAGTGCATGAGGGCCACAGACCAATGACATGGGATGGCCTCTGGGATGAAAGGGATGGCACAGGCCCAATCGGCTCAGGAGGGGCTAGCACTTGTGCCCCTGACAGCTTTGGAGGGAGGGGACTGCACGGGTCATGGTGGGCAGGATGGAGGGGTTGGCACTGGCCTCAGTAGGCAGGAGGGAAGGCCAGTGCTCTGCCCTGGTCTGCAAAGCCTATAGATGGCACAGGAAAGAACCTGGTTAGGGGCAGGCGCTAGGACAGGTGGTTTAGTGAGTCTTGGGGTCTAGTGGGCTACCTAAGACCATGGGAATCTGAAGATTCCCCACTGTGCCCCTATGCACCCTCTCACTGGAAATTTGCTTGGACCAGCACACAGTGGAGTCCCACAGGTATTGCCGGATATTACCCCAGGAGCTGAAGTGTGATTACATGAATGCCATCTTGACCAGAAGCCCAATTCTCTAATAAATTCTGATAAATAAATAAATAAAATTTTTAAAAATTAAATATAATGACTACAAGGATAATCTTATAAACACTGTAACAATATGCTAATCTAAAGTGGGAACTTACCAGAAAATATAAATAGCATAATTTTATTTTCATATATTTAAATAAAATTATAAAACTTTCCATTTTCCTTTTACTTGTATTCTCTAACATTTAATTTTCATTCATTTATTTGAGAGAGAGTAAGAGACAGAGACATATATAGAGAGACTGAATGCACCAGGGCCTCCAGCCACTGCAAACAAACTCCACCTTGTGTACCTGGCTGTACATGGGTACTAAGTAATCAAATCTGGGTTCTCTGGATTTGCAGGCAAGTGCCTTAACTTCTGAATTATCTCTCCAGCCCCAACTTTCCTTTTAGCTGATGTAATGTTCTATTTTTTTTTTTTTTTTTTTTTTTGGTTTTTCGAGGTAGGGTCTTACTCTAGCCCAAACTGACCTGGAATTCACTATGAAGTCTCAGGATGGCCTCGAATTCATGGCAATCTTCCTACCACTGCCTTCCGAGTGCTGGGATTAAAGGCGTGTGCCACCACGCCTGGCTTAATGTTCTATTTTGACCTAAGTGATAAATATTTTGTCATTTACATAGAAACTTCTTGTTAATCTCTCACTCCCCCTTGTCAGGTTGGCTATGAATCCATGAGTAAATTACTCCTTGATGAGCCTATATTGCTGGCTGTATCTGTGTGTTTCTATACTACTGACTCCTTATTCAAGTTATTAGAAAAGATGCACACACAAAAGCAAAGCGTTTTCTGGGTTCTGGGAAAAGAAAAAGCTGGTTGCTAAGGGGAATAAGAACTCTGTTTTTATTGACTGCCTTAAGTTATATAAGATGTTTTTTACTGTGCATGTCTTTTCCCATAATGCATCTGATTTTAATCATATACATGCCAAATTATGCATAGGTCTATGATGGAAAATAGGGGAGTCTTTCTATAACATAAAAGACACCATTTGGCATATTGAAAATGCACCCAAAACCAGGCATCCTTGATTCCTGATTACAGATATAGTCTGGAACATGTTTGAAAAGAAATTAAACACAGAAAGGTTTCTAGAAGAAGAAGAAATTGTTAACATGCAAGTTAATGCAGGTGGGGGTTCAAACCTTCCAGCAGGTTGCTAGATGCAGAACATTTTTAAGTAAAATCTGACCAGAAATAGAGTTAGTAAGGTTTGCAAAGGAAGACTCCAAAGATTTCCCTTTCAGCAGACCCCATCTCCAAAAATTTCTACTTCCTCCCAATAGTAGCATATGGTGGAGACCATGACTTTAGCACATAGTCTTTAAGTAGACACTCATAAATCAACTCTAGAAAGAACTGAAAGACATAAAAGCTCATTGAGTACATGCACAGCTCATTCTGCCTTTCCACACATTTTCATATGATTAATTTCCTCTCATATATACTTCACTATCAATATTCACTGTTCAAAGAGGCACTCTATAATAGCTCCTGCTAAACTCTAACTTTTAGGCTTTTTTTTTTTTTTTTGGTTTTTCGAGGTAGGGTCTCACTCTAGCCCTGGCTGATCTGGAATTCACTATGGAGTCTCAGGGTGGCCTTGAACTCACAGTGATCCTACCTCTGACTCCTGAGTGCTGGGATTAAAGGCGTGTGCTACCACGTCCGGCTTCTTTTAGGCATTTTTAATAAATATTCATCAAATGGTAAAACTATTTATTTTTGTCTCTTTCCATGAAGTCAAAGGCATGGTTGCTTTTCATCACTTCCACAGGTAGAAAGATTATTCACGATTATTCACTGTACAATTATGAGGTAAAGCCACCTTGTGGTCCTCACAGTTTTATACATTTATTATAACACTATTCTAGTAGATGATCAGAAATTATCAGAAAGAAAGGCTGTCTGTGTTACCCAATAATTCATGAATGAATATAGAAATCATTTATCACTTACTTATTACCTTTTATATAAATATTTTACATGTCTTTGTTTCTAGAATTACTCATATGGTCTTGGACATCTGCCCCCTTAACAAACCTTTTGGCTGAACCCCAGTGACACTTCCTCCTGCCAGGCTTAATAAAACAACTGAGTCTATGGGGAACCTATATTCACATTTAAACTGCCACATGGTACTAATACAACAGATAATGCCAGAATAATTCATCATCCTAGGTTCTTTATGACATTAGGTTTGAGGCCACTAGATGGACACACACCAAAACTGCATGGCAGCCTGAGCTAGAGTGAGACCCTACCTGAAACAACCAAAGGGGGAAAGAAAACTATATGAAACACTATAAAATTTTGGAAGATTTAAAACAGTGGGGTATGTGTTACTATAAACATTTATTTAAAATAGTCAAAATCAATAGCTAGGTGAGTAGTGTAGAGGAGATTTAAGAATTCCATCATGTTCTGATGAAGGCCAATAATGTATCATGTTTTTTGAAAGCATTATTTTCGTATAATTATTTAAAAATTAAGTTTTATTTTCTACAAAGAAAAATGTCAAAGAACAGGTAATATTGAAATTACTACTGCCACTAGTTCAGGGAAAATTATGGAGTCACATTGCTTGAAACCACAGAAGTCTAATATACTTTCTTTTCAGCAAGTGTAACACTGTACTTGCAGTCAAGAATACTGGGAAGTATACTTGGCACACTAAGAATAAGCTTCCTCTACATCTGACACTATGAAAAAAAATAAACCTTGGCAGTTAAATTTCATCTATGAGAGGAACTTTCTGACAGCTTCCCTTCTTATTGCTCAAAAGAAGGTGACTTAAATAAAATAATGTCAGGTGGATTAGTAAGATTCCATTAAAGATGACAGAAGATTATGTCTGTACAGCTACTCTTTAGTCTGAAGAATAGGAGAATAACTTGGTTTAAGATTTAGTGAGATTTTTGAATAGCTAATGCATTTATTTGTGGAAAAAAATCAACATCCTTTCAAATTTGGGAAGAAAAAAGTACAGTTCAGTCAATGTAGTACCAGTGCTATGTGATAAGGCAGAGTTATATATGGCTTATATATGTAGGTGACTTTACCATATTGACTAATAATTGATTTGAGCAAAATAAAATGAAATATTATCAGTTAATAGCAATAAAATAGGTTTAGCCTTTAAAAGTATTTTTATGGCAAATTGCCAAATACAGAAAGTGGTACATGCATTTGAAATTCATTTGCAATAGCAAAAGAACCTGGTGTGCCCATCCCTTGCTCCTTAAATAAATAAAAATATTTATCTTGATTTTTGGTGGGGTAGAATCTCTTTCTAGTCCAGGCTGACCTGGAATTCATTATGTGTGTCAGGTTGGCTTCAACCTCACAGTGATCCTCCTACCTCAGCCTTCCCAGTACTGGGATGAAAGACATATAGTACCATGCCTGCCTAATAAAAATATTTTTACAAATTAATGGCAACTTTAATTAAGATCAAATAAGGCAAATGCTTTACTCATAAATGATTAAGTGGAAAGTTAAAAAATGAAGATATAGGATATAATAGAATCATGACTTATATAAATATGAGCATGATGGAAGGCTAATAAAGCAAGAAGTTGACAGTACCAAGTATATTCATCACAGTGCATGTCACTTGAAACAAAGAAAAATATTCCCTTCCATTTAAGGCACAGAAAACATATAGAAATGCAACCAAGACTTTTGAATGCAATATGGATGGAAATGCATCCCAGATGTCTCAAAGTCAGTGGCTTTTGTCTTCTCTGATAAAGAAATTCATGGAGGGCTGGAGAGATGGCTTAGCGGTTAAACGCTTGCCTGTGAAGCCTAAGGACCGTGGTCCGAGGCTCGGTTCCCCAGGTCCCACGTTAGCCAGATGTACAAGGGGGCGCATGCATCTGGAGTTCGTCTGCAGAGGCTGGAAGCCCTGGCGCGCCCATTCTCTCTCTCCCTCTAGCTGTCTTTCTCTCTGTGTCTGTTGCTCTCAAATAAATAAAAAATTAAAAAAAAAAAATTAAAAAAAAAAAGAAAAGAAATTCATGGAACCTGGGGGCTCAAGAGAGTTAACACACCTTGCTTGAATGAGTTGTGAAGAGCAGTCTAATGCAATTCTTATCCTTTTCTCTTTTGGTAAGCTGAGTTTCTGTTATTTTCTTTGATGGCTCTCAATACCTTTCCTATCTTTGGTTTTGTTGTGATATGCCTAGGTACAGTTTTTGGTTTAATGATTGTTGTTTTAGATATGCATTCTTCTTAACGTTTGCTTCACTTCCCCATCAGTAGTTTGGCATCTCTTGCCATTTTTATAAAGTGTTCTGACATTATTACTTCAAATATTCCATTTTTAAGCTCTTTTTTTTATCATTTTCATCTCTAGATAAGAAATGTGTATAGACTCACTCTTATACTCAGTGCCATTTTCCCTGTCTGTGTGGTAGTTTGAATGGATGCCCCCAATATATTAAGGATTTTGTTAAAGTTTTTATTTAGATCCACAGCCACCTGGCTGGAGGATGTGAAACTGTGGGTGGATCCAAGGATCCAGCCCTAAGGTGTGGACTGAATTTGGACTTCCAATCTAAAGATATACAAAGTGCCAGAGCTTTGCCTGGAGTTTGAGGATTGTGCTTGCTTATAGTATTGATGGTGGCTTTTTTCTCTCAGCATGGACCTATGAAAGTAGAACAGTGTCTTCTGCCATCATGGGACTTCCCCTGGATCTGTGAGCTTCAATAAGTATCCCATTCTCCATAGCTGTGCCTGATGTGAAGTTCATTCCAGTGTCCTTAGGCTGACTACTACAGTCTCATACTGGGACAAACTAACCAACTAGAGGCAACTTACAGACAAAAAGGGATTGAATTTGGTTTATAATTCCAGGGAATAGTTTATCATTGCAGAGAAAGTATGTAGGAACAGAAAACTGGTATTACATTGTCATATAGCAATGAGGTAGGAGAAAGAAAGAAACCAGAAAGCAGAGCTGGATTATAATAACTCAACATCTGCACCCATTGGCACACTTCCAGTAACAAGGCTGTATCTCTTAAATGTTCCACAACTTTCCCAGTTACACTAGCTATTGACTAAGTATTCAAACTAGCATATTCACCTGACCTCTCTCATAGGCACTAAGGCCATATTATGATGCAAAATACATTAAGCTTAACTTAAAAGTCTCCATAGGTAGCTGGAGAGATGGCTCAGAAATTAAAGCCAATTGCCTGCAAGGTGTGTCAACCTAGGTTAAATGCTCCAATATCCACCTAAAGCCACGTGAACAAATTCACATGTCTGGAGATTGTTTACAGTGGTAAGAGGTCCTGTTGCACCCATTCTCCCTCTCTCTCTCTCTCTCTCTCTCTCATTTTCAAAAACAAAATAAGTCTCCATAGTCTACCAATCCTAACCCTATTTGAAAGTCCAACATCTCATCTGACACTCAAAGCAGTCTTCTAACTGTGAGTCCTACAAAATGAGAATACAAGTTACATACTTCTAACATATAATATACAGAAAACATATTTCCATTCCAAAAGCAAAGAAAAGTGGCATAGCAAGGAAAGAAAAAAAAAAAAAGGATCAAAACAAAGCTAAAAACTTCTGGTCAAGATGGCATCTGTCTAACCACGTCTCACCTCTTGGGGAAAGAAAGGCAAGATCTTTGGGGTTATTAGGGGTTTTCAGAGGTTTGAAAATCCTAGATGACTTCTAGTGGGAGGGTGTGGAGGAGCAAAGTAAGGAATCTGCTGATTCTCATGCTCGCAGGTAGCCCATCAGGCCCCCAATTCCCTCAAGCAGCCACACTAGCCACAGTCTCAGCTGCCATGCCACTAAGTTTCCCAAATAAGACCCATAGGCTACTTGAACCTAGGTCAGCAGGCTAACATTGCCCTTCCCTCAGTTTTCCCACCACTGAGAACCTCCACGCATGACCACCATCCCACTCTGCATGGGCCAGGTCCTTCTGTATGACCTGCAAGCTAAGTGGATCCAGGTAAGCAAGCTATGTTCACCCCTCCCTCCCCCTTCCCATCACCTGGACTGCAGCCCATTCCCTCCCACACACATGTCACCTGACCCACAGGAGTCACATATGCCTACCCCACCAAGTCACAGGACTTGACAGTCTCATCCATCCCATGTTACATGGTCCCAATGGACCATATAGTCCCATCCCCTTCCCCTGTGCATCACAGAACCAATCTCATACTTCCCACCTCTGCCACCCTGCCAAAATTCCAGTCTGCTTTGTCCCATTCCCCCCCACCCCCATCTCCTTGAGCCACCTGACCACAAAGTTTCATATGCCAAGCCACCCACTAACAAACCCCTTCATCAGGTCCTTGGGACTGCACCAGAGCCTCCTGGGCTCCTTACCTCTGAGCAGACAGGCCCCAATTGCCATCAGGAGCCTAATCAAAACAATCATAAAAGGGAATAATCACTGACGACACTTCAAGGGTAAACTACAGCTTCCTCCTAAATTAAGTAAAGTTGCTACACTGTGATGGGCAGACCACAGTGCAAAAGGAATTACATTAAAAATAAAATTCAAGTAAATCCAACAAGGTCACCCAGTCCCACAATGTATTTCACTAATCAAAACATAGAAGAGAAAATAGGATTAGAATCCCAAAATGAAGATACAAGCTATGTAACCCTGGCCAAGCAATTAGAGGAACTTGCAGAAAATCTACAAAGGTCCAATAATTGTATGAATGTTATCCTTGTTATATTAGACCTAATATATAAGCACCAGGAAGGGATCCAAAGAGAGTTAAATGATCTGAAGGAGAAAAAAAAGAAAGAGGACCTCAATAATCAGCTGTATAAGCTCAATGAAGACATAAATAAATGCAAGGATGAATTCTAGGCAGCATTAAGGAAATCAGAAAATAATGTGAAAAGAGAACTCATTAGAGGGATGGAAACTATACATAAAAAAGGCAGTAGACAAGATAAGCCAAATTGAACAAGTTCAAAACTCTGTAGAAGTTCTCAAAAATAGAGTCAGCCATGTGGAGGATTAAACTCAGAACTGGAAGACAAAACAGATGAAATAGTTTGTGAGTCCAAAAATTTCAATAAGTTCAAAATTTTTTGTGAACAGAATATGAGGAAACTGTGGGATACATTTAAAAGTCCCAACATTCAAATCATGGGAATACCAGAAGGGGAGGAAATTAAGACCAAAGACATGGAGAACTTATTCAACAAAATCACTGAAGAAAACTTTCCCATGCTCTCAAAAGAAAGTCCCACCAATTTACAAGAAGCTAATCCAACTCCAAACAGACTGGGACAAAGGAAAAATTCTCCAAGATATAGTATCATTAAGATTCTAAACATCAATAACAAAGAGGATGTCCTAAAAGCAGCTAGGGAGAAACAACACATTACATATTAAGGTAACCCCATGAGAAAGACTTCAGACTTCTTAATGGAAACCCTGAAAGCCAGAAGGGCCTGGAATGGAATACTACAAAGTAGGAACTTATGGCTTCCAACCCAAACTACTCTACCCAGCAAAAGTACCCCTCATAAAAGACGGTGAAAGAAAAGTTTCCCATGATAAAAGTCATGGAACCTTCTCTAATATAGATCATATACTGGGTCATAAAGCCTGCCTCCACATATTTAGGAAGACTGATATAATTTCCTGCATGATGTCAGATCACAATGCTGTATTAATAGAAATTAACAAGAAAGATGTGCCAGAAATCCCACCAGCTCCTAAAAACTGAACAACACACTTGTAAACAATAAATGGGTAGTGGATGAAATAAAAATTTAAATTGCAAAATTTCTCAAATTGAATGACAATGAAGGTGGGGTAGGAAGGAAGGGTAAAGGTGGAGGTGGGGGACACAAAACTGGAACCAAGTGGCAATGGTACCATAAAATTCTACATCCCAAAAGACAGACTAAATGGTTGAGCTTTCATCAGGTCCTTAGATGGAACACCTGAGTCACAAGGCCCTGCAGAGGGTATGATGAAGACTGACCTGAATCTTCCCCTGTATCTCCCCCCCATCTCCTTCCCCCCCTTCTCTTTTTCTCTTATATCTCTTAGCTATCTTTTTCTTCCTTCTTTCCATTGGCACTGGCCTGTAACTCCAGGATGTGGTTAATATCCACAATGAGCTGTTGATCAAAGAGACCTACAGGGTTTCCCAAAAGAACACAGATTCCTGTCAGAGCACTTGATTACCCACCAATGGTTAATGATAAGACCCTATTGCCAGAGACACAATATGATGTTGACACAAAACATGGAGAGACCTGGCTGGAATCTGGAAGAGAGTCAGTCCCCAGACAGTTAGCTTGTCTACTGTCAGAATGTGTTAAATGAGCAACTGGGGGAAAATGGCCAATATCTGTCTAAGCAACTTGTGGTCTAAGATACTCACAGCAAACAACCTGACATGATGCTCACCCAAGTGAAATAGTGGCACACAGCCATGGTGGATAACTAACTGCTCTTGAATTGGCCAACAGATCCACTCAATGGAATGGAACCCATAGCTGGAACTGGGAAACAAGTCAGAACCATGTCAAAAAATGAGTTTGCTCTCCAATATCAAGCTCCCACCAATCTTGTGTTACAAGAGAACCTACACCTATTAAATTCTCTCTAAAATTATAATTGTTACCCCATTTATCTGGTGCTGACTTCTCTCTCCACTGGAGAATCTGCTTTTCTTTTTCAGATGGATGCAGAACCTGAGGAGAGAATCAGTCCATCCCACCTCAACAGGGCCCTAGCTGAAACCATAGAGTGATTGGGGAAATGGGAAAGAGTGCTGCTTTCTGGATGAAACTGATATCAGCACAAGGGTGAAGGGGATAGACACAGAGAACACTCAACTCCTATGAAACCATAGATCCAAAGACACAGAGGCTCCCAAGACCTCATCACTGAAATAGACTTAAAACAAACCCAACGTGGCTTAGGAAAATTGATGGAAGAGGGGACAGGAAGATTGTTAGAGTCACAAATTGGGACATTATGCACAGAGACACTGCCTCCTGCTCATAACTGATGGCTACCCCCACAATGCACAACCCACAACCCACAACCCACAACTAGGAGGGTCCCTGCAGAGGAGGGGTTACAGGGAGGAGGCTAACAATGGTTCCAACATGGCTGTTTATACACTGAGTATGTACATACTTAATAATGAAAAAATTAAAAGCTAAAATCCTCAAGGTAATCACCAAATCATATACTCCAAGTTTAGCACCTCTGTCTCATGATGAAATCCTCAGGATTCCAATTTTGCTCAACTTCTCAGGGCACTAGTAAATGCAGCCAAGTTCTTCCCCATATTTCACATGATTTGCCTCTAGCTCCATGCCCAGTAGAGTCCTTTTGTCCTTTCACAACTTCATGAGCCTGTCATACCAGAATGGCATACATTTTTTACAGCATTGTAAGGCTTCTCAAATCAAAAGTTAGGTACATATTTCTGTATTCTTCCCACAAACCAGTTTCAAAAGACTAAGAGCCACATGGTCAGGTTTATCACAGAAACAAGCCTAATCCTCAGTTTTCTGTATTAACTTTCTCATTTATGGGTCAAAATGCTCAACCAGAAGCAATGTCTTCAAAGAAATATATTTAAATCAGTATATAAACATATATATTTTCCTGATATTTCCAATTGATCATTTACGAGAATTTGTATCAATTAACATTAACAATCTAATTTTGCATTTTCTCTTTTTAACTATGTACCCTAACATAGCAATTGTAATTTTGAAAAGTTCCTGGTGTCATTTGTGAGTCTAATCCTAGTATTTCCATTGTCTCCTTTGACTTTTTCATAACTTTTTAGCTTCCATATGATCTTGAAAGTGATATAGGTCAATATGTTTCTAGTGTGAGGATTTATATTAATATGGTTAGTAAAAACTTTAGTTAATATTTACTAGAATGATAAGGACCAGGAGCTAGTGTTTTGAATTCTTTTTTTTCCTTTCATCTTTATGTTTACCTAACTCCTCCTCCCCAAGTTCAGTCCCGTGTGCCTCTTAGCTATTTCTTAGCTATAATATAATCCATATTGATATCCTGTTGCTCCAGTGTGGAAAGGGTATTCTATACAATTTTCCAAACAGATTTATTGTTCGTGGGCTTTTGTTCCTTGCAAGTGAAGTTTGCAAGTGTTCTGTTTTGTAGCTTTCTTTCCTTTGTACCATAGGAAGACTAGTAAGGCTAGCATGTAATCAATGTCCATCCTCCATATTCTTGGGACAAATCTCTTGTCAAGTTTTTCATACTGGAGCCTATGCTTCTGCTTTAAATACAGTCTTACCTGTATTTCACATGTTATTTTTCCTATCTCTTTATAAGAGTCTCAGAAAATATACTAAAATATGGTGGGCTTCTGGGGATAAAAACAATATGGAACATAGGAAATCATTTGAAAACAAAAATGTTTCTCATACCCATATTAATCCATAACAAATCTCTAGTAAATTTGTCAAATATTACTAATATTTGATAATGATTCATCAAAACATATGGCTACAATGACTTCTATTCCAGGTAAGCATATGTTGATTATAACCTCCTGTATTTAGTTGTCTCTCCAAATTTCATAGTGGCAATTTTCTGTATAAACTCATCTCTCTGGCCAAACTAGGAAAACAAGATTATTTTGCAAAGACTTTTTTCTTTTTGTAAGGATTAGAATGACATTTTCAACCTCTGTACTTACTAGAGCTGAAGCAAAAATAGTTAGCATATATTGTTTTAAGACAATATCTCTGTTGTAACAATAGATAACTGATACCAAATAACAGAAAGAAATATCACCAACCTCATTCTTCTAAGGCTCCATAAGCTGTGAGATATAACAAAGTACCTTATGGAGCCATAATAAGACCCTTTGAACTGCTCTTTACTTCCAGAAGCAAGAAGCCATATTTTCATAGTCTCCTGATAGTCTTCTGTTTGAAAATCCTTCAAGCTCCCTTTAGCTCTGAAAGCTGGCTTTGGGATATAGGCTCTCAGATTTCAGTGATTTAAGCAAGAGAAAGCAAATGAATATTTATCATATAGTTTGTAACAAGATCCAAATCCCTTTTTCTTCACTTGTCATCCCCATTATAATGCAGGCTATCCCCAAGCTACAGTGATTCAACTTACTCCTGCTTTCTTCATTATTATGTAAAATATAGGTGTATTCAGTAGAAGTTATATCTTAAACTTTGAATTTTGATGTTTTTATCTCAGGCAATACTCTCTAATGGTGTAGGTTGTGGCAACAAGAGACAGCTCACAGTCAGCAATGCAATGTAAATGTGTGATATATCAATTTGTATGGCCTTATCACTATGTAACTCCATCACAGATCAAGGAGCTTTTGCATTTGATATTTGACTCTTTCATGACATAGACTGGATTATGCCTGAATTTCCTTCTTAATTCTTCTAAGCATCCTTATTTCTCAGTTTTGTTGTTTATTTTCAAACTTCCATGGCTATCAGTCATTTACCACTACTATTATGTGAATTATAATATATAAATATTGGTTTTCTTGAGGTAAGGTCTCACTCTGGTCCAGGCTGACCTGGAATTCACTATGTAGTCTCAGGGTGGCCTTGAACTCATGGTGATCCTCTTACCTCTGCCTCTTGAATGCTGGGATTAAAGGCATGCACCACCACACCCAGTTTATAAAAGATATTTTTAAACATTATCAACTTAATCCAAAAACAGACACATGCCTAGTTAATTCCTGCATACTCTTACACTTTAGCTTGCAAAGGTGTGATGATTTTAATTAGGTGTTCATGATCCCCATACACTCGTTTGTTCTGAACATTAGGTACCAAGCTGGTAGTAAGTTAGGAATTAAAGCCCTTTTGGAAGAGATGCATTGGTGGGCTTATGACTATTATAGCCAGCTCCCCATTGCCAGTGTGTGGCACACTCTCCTGCTGCTATTATCCTCCTGATGTTGGTCAGTAGGCAATGTCCAGCTTCTTTTCATGCCATATTTCTCCTGCTATCATAGAGCTTCCCCTCACGTCTATAAGAAAAACAAAACCAAACAAACAAACAACAACAACAACAACAAAACCTTTTCTTTTCATAAGTTGCTTCTGGCTGGGTGTTTGCCCCAGCAACTACAACAAAAGTTAAGTAAAATTTTAGCCTACTTCTCAAAAGGTTATAACTTCCAGTGTAATACATTATCTTTAATGATGTATTCAGAGACTTCTGGAAATACTATGTTGTAAAATAAACATCAATTGTCCAAATATCCCTAAAAATAAAATACACCAAAGGATAAGATCCTTATCAAGGTTAAAATCCACTGAAAAGGCAAGGCAGATCATGTCTCAAGAATAAGACATCTTACATGTGCAAATTCAAGAATACTAGCAGCATTGCATTGATGAAAACTAACCCAACTCATTTCTATAAAGAACCATTTTTTCACTATTAAACAATCTCTAAACTACATGTACACATGCTTTCCATGAATCCTGTGTGACAGACCTGAGGTTTTCAATTGAATTTTAATCCAATATTGAGCTTTGCATAGCTACTTTCTTTCTCTTCCTAATAGATAGTGTTTTTGTTCATGGGTTCTGGCTGCTATGGTAATGACTTGGCATCATTCAAGACTTTGGCCACATTTGACAGGAATACTTTGGCCAGGCATCTTAGAATGAATGGTATTTTCATCTGGATGATTTTTTTTTTTTTTTTTTTTTTGCAGTAGCACTATTACCCTATCCTTAAAAATAGTATCTTCAATGAGTCTTATGGTCACAGGTAGCTAAACTAGAACAGTAAATTCTTTCCCCTCAGAAAATTAGGAAAAAAAAATTTTAGGCTTCCAGTCAAGATGGCGACCGCCTAGCTGCACTACAAACAACGAGGAAAAAAAAGGCAAGTATTCAAGGGAAATTAGGAACTTTTTGAAGAGGGAGGGCACAGATTGGGATAAAAGAGGGAAGCACACACCCCCGCGACCCACGCCCCCCCCCCCCCCCCCCCGCGAATAACTGCATCGGGCGCGGCCCCGCGCCCAGCGGCCCGGCGCCCCGTGCACACCAAGCCCCACGCGCCCCGGTGGCCCAGCGCACCCCACAACCCCCGTGCCCCACACCCGCCGCACCCCCCGCACCCCCCGCACCCCCCTAGTGCGCCCCTCCCCCCCAGCGCGCCCCACGCTCCCTATCCACACACGGCAGACTCGGCCCAAGCGAACCAAGGCTTCCCGCGCCCCGGGCACCCAGGCCTGCCCTGCGCCCCCGCGCGCCCAAGACCCCTGCGCCCCACCCCTGCGTGCCTCGAGACCACCCCACGCCCGCCCCACCCTCCCGCGCGCCCCACCCCCCCCCGCACGTTCCGTGCTCTCTATCCACACACAACAGGCACGCCCCAAGCGCCCCGCGCCCCGGGCGCCCAGGCGTGCCCCGCACCCCAGCACCCCCTGCGCCCCCTGCACGCCCTGAGACCCCCACGCCCCACCCCCAAGAGCCTCGAGCCCCCCCCGCGCGCCCCGCCCCCGCCTCCCCCCCCAGCGCGCCCAACGCTCCCTACCCACACGCGACAGGGGCGCTCAAAGCGCCCTGAGCGTCCAGCGCCCGGGCGCTCAGGTGTGCCCTGCGCCCCCCGCCCCCATGCCCTGAGACTCCCCGCGCCCCACCCCCGCACTCCTCGAGCCCCCCCCATGCACCCCACCCCCGCCGCGCGTCCAGACTGCCCCGCAGCGTCCCACAGCATCCAGCACTCCATCTTACCTCAGCGTGCTCCACGCCCCCTGCGCTACCTGCGACCCCCTGGATCCCCTCACCCCCCTCCCCCGAGCAATCCGCCCCCTCCCCCCCTGCGAGTCCAGAGCGCCCCATGGTATCCCACAGCGCCCCACGCTCCTAGCTGCCCTCCCTCCCCTCACGCCCTGCTGTTCTCACATCACTTACCGCCGGTCAGTTTCTGCTGTGTCCTGATTCCGTACCCACATCATCTCCCTCTGCACTACAATTGCACGTGCAGTGGGCCCAGTCCCACAGCAAGAGCCACATAAGTCCACACTGAGTCACTAGTGCCAGCGCAGGTGCCATCCCCTACCTGTACATCGCCACCCATCCCCCACTCCCCTGAAGCGGAAGAGCACAGACTGTTTACAGACCCCAGTGTACCCAGCCAGAATCTAGGCACCTTCAAAGCTTGCTACCTCAGTCCCTTTTCAAGCTCAATGGCAGGCAGCTTAGGTGCATTAATGGGTGAGAATTCAGGCAATTTGGGTGCCCCTGTCAGGCTATAGGTAGGCGGCTTTGGCAAGAGTGAGCAAAAACCCAGGCTGCTTACAACTGCCCCAGGCTGCCTTAGATTTGCATAAAGCTAGATCCCAGGCTGCTCCACCCACCTACCTGCCCATACACTGACATGTGTAGACCACAGCGCAAAAGAAATAACACGAAAAATAAAATGGAAGAAAATCCAGACAGATCACCCAGTCCAACAAGGATCACAACAAACCAAAACATAGAAGAGTGTTTAGGATCAGAACATCAACTGGAAGCAATGAACAATGCAACCCTGACCAAACTACTGCTAGATCTGACAGGAAAGCTACAAAGAATAGATAATCGTATGGATGCTACCATCACCAAGCTAGAGCAATATGATAAGACACTGGAAGGAATTCAAAGAGAGCTAAGAGAGTTGAGGGAGAATGAAAAAAAAGAGGACCTTAAAAATCAGCTGGCCACACTAAATGAAAACATAAAGAAATGCAAGGATGATTTCCAAGAATCATCAAGAAAATCAGAAAATGGGACAAAAAGGGAGCTGGACAAAGCGATGGAAGTGATACATAGGAAAGTAGTAGAAAATGCAAACTTAATTGAACAAGTCCAAAACTCACTAGAGGCTCTCAAGAATAGAGTCAGCGAAGTGGAAGATAGAAATTCTGATCTGGAAGACAGGATGGAAGAAACAGTTCAAGAGTCCAAAAATTTCAGTAAGTTCAAAAGTTCCTGTGAACAGAACATGAGAGAATTGTGGGATACACTTAAACGTCCTAATATCAGAATCATTGGAATACCAGAAGGAGAAGAATTTCAGACCAAAGGCATGGAGAACTTATTTAACACAATAATTGAAGAAAACTTCCCCCGTCTCTTAAAAAAAAGGCCCATCAAGATTCAAGAAGCAAACAGAACTCCTAACCGACTAGACCAAAGGAGAAACTCCCCAAGGCATATTATCATTAAGACTCTAAACATTGACACCAAGGAAAAAATCCTAAAAGCAGCTAGGGAAAAACAGCACACCACTTTCAAAGGAAACCCCATCAGAATTACTTCAGACTTCTCAATGGAAACCCTGAAAGCTAGAAGGGCCTGGAATGATACTCTCCAAACGCTAAGAAACTATGGCTTTCAACCTAAACTACTCTACCCAGCAAAAGTCTCCCTTATAATAGATGGTGAAAGGAAAACTTTCCATGATAAAACTCAGCTTTACAATTATATGAACACAAAACCAAACCTACAGAAAGTACTCCAGGAAATTCTCCACAGAGAAGAAACAAATAACCAAACACAAATGCCTACAAGAAGAAGATCACAGCAATCAAACCCAGAGTAGATACAAAAAAAAAAAAAAAAAAATTCCATGGAAATGCCAACACACCTCTACCACCACAACATGACAGGGATCAAATCAAATCTCACAGTCATCACCCTAAACATTAATGGCCTTAATTCACCCATCAAGAGACACAGGCTAACAGGGTGGATCAAAAAATTAGACCCCTCAATCTGCTGCCTTCAAGAAACCCACCTTACCACTAAAGACAGAAACCTCCTCAGGGTGAAAGGGTGGAAAACAATATTCCAAGCAAATGAGAATAAGAAACAAGCAGGTGTAGCTATATTAATATCAGATAAAGTTGACTTCAAACCAAAAACAATCAAAAAAGACAAAGAAGGCTACTTCCTACTTGTAAAGGGAACAATCCATCAAGAGGATATTACAATCATAAATCTGTATGCACCAAACACAGGGGCACCGCAGTTCATAAAACAAAACCTACTTGACAATAAAACAGAAATAACCACCAACACCATCATAGCTGGGGACTTTAACACACCATTATCAGTAATAGACAGATCATCCAAACAGAAGCTCAACAGGGAAGTAAGAGAGCTCAACAAAACCATAGAGCACTTAGACCTAACAGACATCTACAGAACTTTCCACCCCAAATCCACAGACTACACATTCTTCTCAGCAGCCCATGGAACATTCTCTAAAATAGACCATATACTGGGTCACAAAGATAGCCTCCACATATTTAGGAAAATCGACATAATTCCCTGCATGATATCAGATCATAATGCTATAGTCCTAGAAATCAACAACAAAAAAACCAACAAGAGCCCCAACGGCAACTGGAAACTGAATAGCACACTCTTAAACAATAAATGGATAGTGGATGAAATAAAAAATGAAATTGCAAAATTCCTGGAATTGAATGACAATGAGAACACATCATACCAAAACTTGTGGGACACAATGAAGGCAGTCATCAGGGGAAAATTCATAGCACTCAATGCCTTCATAAAAAAGACAGAAAAATCCCAAATCAATAGCTTAACCATCCACCTAAAGGCATTGGAAAAACAAGAAAAATCCAACCCAAAGAGCTCCAGAAGGAAGGAAATAATTAAAATCAGAGCAGAAATTAATGAATTGGAAACCAAGGAAACAATTAAGGCAATTGACAAAACAAAGAGCTGGTTCTTTGAAAAAATAAACAAGATTGACAAACCTCTGGCCAATTTGATCAAGCAAAAAAAGGAGAGACTCCAAATTAACAAAATTCAAAATGAAAAAGGAGAGATCACAACAGACATCAGTGAAATCGGCAGAATCATCAGGACTTATTTCAAAAACCTCTACTCCACAAAACTGGAAAATGTAGAGGAGATGGATAAATTCCTGGATGCATATCATCTACCAAAGCTAAACTCAGAGCAGATCAACCACCTCAATGAACCCATCACGCTCATGGAGATTGAAAAAGTAATAAAAAACCTCCCAAAAAAGAAGAGTCCAGGACCAGATGGATTCCCAGCCGAATTTTATCAAACCTTCATGGAAGAACTCAAACCAATCTTCCTAAAACTGTGCCACACAATTGAAGAACAGGGAAAACTACCCAACTCCTTCTATGAAGCTAGTATCACCCTGATCCCAAAACCAGGCAGAGATGCCACAAGAAAAGAAAACTATCAGCCTATTTCCCTAATGAACATAGACGCAAAGATCCTCAACAAAATTCTCGCAAACCGAATCCAACAACACATCAAAAGCATTATACACCTTGACCAAGTGGGATTTATCCCAGGAACACAAGGGTGGTTCAACATACGAAAATCTGTCAATGTAATACACCACATAAACAAGCTTAAACATAAAAATCACATGATCATTTCGATAGATGCAGAAAAGGCCTTTGACAAGATACAACATCACTTCATGATCAAAACATTGGAGAGAATCGGCATGGCCGGTTCACATCTTAATATAATAAAGGCAATATACAAAGCTCCAAAGGCCCAAATAATTCTTAATGGAGAGAGACTGGAGGAATTCCCACTGAGATCAGGAACAAGACAGGGATGTCCTCTCTCACCTCTGCTTTTCAATATAGTTCTGGAAGTCCTAGCCCAAGCAATAAGGCAGGAGAAGGAAATAAAAGGGATACAATTTGGAAAGGAAGAAGTTAAGTTAGCTCTATTCGCTGATGACATGATTGTATATGTAAGAGACCCGAGAGACTCCATCCCAAAACTCCTGAAGGTGATTAACTCCTATAGCAAAGTAGCAGGATACAAAATCAATGCACAAAAATCGGAAGCATTTCTGTATGCAAATGACAAAGACACAGAAAAAGAAATAAAGGACATAGTCCCATTTTCAATAGCAAAAAATAAAATAAAATACCTTGGAATAACGTTAACCAAGGAAGTAAAAGATCTATACAATGAAAATATAAAAACTCTCAAAAAAGAAATTGAGGAGGACTTGAAACGATGGAAAGACGTCCCATGCTCCTGGATAGGCAGAATTAACATTGTGAAGATGACAATCCTACCAAAGGCAATATATAGATTTAACGCAATTCCAATTAAAATCCCTACAATGTTCTTCACAGACATAGAAAAAATGATCTCAAATTTCATATGGAAAGGCAGAAGGCCTCGCATATCCAAACATATCCTCAGCAAAAGAAATACCTCTGGTGGCATCACCATACCAATTATAAAGTTATACTACAAAGCCATAGTAATAAAAACAGCATGGTACTGGCATAAAAACAGGAGTATAGACCAATGGAATAGACTTGAGGACCCGGATTTTGGGCCAAGCAACTATAGCTACTTGATATTCAACAAAGGCCCAAACAATATAGACTGGAAAAAAGATAGCATCTTCAACAAATGGTGCTGGACAAACTGGATAACCACATGCAGGAAACTAAAACTTGATCCACACATTTCACCATGCACAACACTCAAATCCAAATGGATCAAAGACCTCAACATAAGACCAGAAACTCGAAAACTACTGGAAGAAAATTTAGGAAGTACTTTCCATGATATAGGAATGGAAAAAGACTTCCTGAATAAAACCCCAGTGGTGCAAGTTCTTAAACCGTCACTCAACCATTGGGATCATATGAAGCTGAAGAGTTTCTTTACAGATAAGCATATAATAAACAAAGCCAATAGAATACCCACAGAGTGGGAGAAAATATTTGCAGGTTATCCAACTGATAGAGGCCTAATCTCTAGAATTTACAAAGAACTCAAAAGTCTAAACAATAAGAAGACAAATACCCCACTCACAAAATGGGGCACAGAGTTAAACAGGCAATTCACAGAGGAAGAGATACAAATGGCAAACACACACCTAAGAAAATGTTCATCATCCCTAATCATCAGAGAAATGCAAATTAAAACAACTGTGAGATTCCACCTTACCCCAATAAGCATAGCCAACATCAAAAGGTCAAATGAAAATAAATGCTGGCAAGGATGTGGAGAAGCAGGGACACTCATTCACTGTTGGTGGGAATGCAGGATGGTACAACCACTTTGGAAAGCAATATGGAGACTCCTGAAAAAGCTGACTATAGAAATACCAACAGACCCAGTTATACCATTACTGGGCATGTACCCTAAAACCTTCAAACCAAAAGCCAGAGAGATTTGCTCAACCATGTTTGTAGCAGCTCAATTCGTAATAGCTAAAAGCTGGAATCAACCCAGATGTCCATCATTAGAAGAATGGATAACAAAGATGTGGTATATCTACACAATGGAATTCTATACAGCAGTAAGAAAAAACGACATAAAGAAATTTGAGGAAAAATGGTTGAACCTGGAACAGATCATTCTCAGCGAACTTACCCAATCACAGAAAAAAACTCGACACATAGTCTCACTCATCTGCAACACCTAACCTTAGTTTGCCCAAGATGCCTTACATACCCAGCAAGTACCTCATGAACTAGACAATAAGATGGATGGGAGGGCGGGGAGGGAATCAAAGGGTGGAAAACAGTAATCCGGACCCAAACGGCAATGGTACCATAAAATTCTACTTCCTAAAAGACAGACCAAATGACTGAACCTTCACTAGTCCTTTACAGGAAACACCTGAACCACAAGACACTGGAGAGGGTAGGATTAAGACTGACCTAAATCTCCTACATCTTCCTTCCCTCCCTCTCCCCCTCTCCCCTCTATCTCTCTCCTCTCTAACTCTTGTATATTAGTTATGTTTTCCTCAATTTCTTAGTGGGCACTGACCTGTAACCCCCACTTCCAGCTTGGGCCTACAATCCACAATGAGCTTTTGATCAGAGAAACCTACAAGGTTTCCCAAAACAATGACAGACTTCTGTCAGAGTAATTGATGACCCACCAAAGGCCAGTGGTAAGACCCTATTGCTGAAGACTCCATACGCAGCTGACACGCAAAATGGAATGACATGGCTGGAAGCCAGGAGAGAGTCAGTCCCCAGACAGTCAGCGTGTCTAGTGCCAGAAGGCGCTACATAGGCGACTGGGGGAAGTGACCACGATCTGTCCAAGCAACACATTGTTTAACCTAAGTAGCAACAATTAACCGGATGTGATACCCACACAAGTGCAATAGTGGTACACAGCCATGGTGAGGAATCAATTGCTCTTGATTTGGCTAACTGATCCAGTCAGTGGTACTAGACCCTTAGCTGGAGCTGGGAAACAAGTCAGAACCATACCCAAACACAAGCCCACTCTACAATATCAAGCTACCATCAATCACGGGGTATAAGAGGGCCTACACCTATCAAACTGTGTATCAAAAAAGAAGTATTATCTCAATTTTCTGGGTGCTAACTTACTCTCCGTTGGAGAATCTGCTTCTCTTTTCCAGATAGATGCAGATCCTAAGAAGAGAGCTGCCCCAACATACCTCAGAAGGGGCCCAACTGAAACTAAGGACAACTGGCGAAATAAGCAAGGGTGATGTTTTCCTGTGAACTGGATACCAGCACAAAGGGGAAGGAGATCAATGCAGAGAAAAATCAACTCCTACCAAATCAGAGAGCCAGAGCCTCAGAGGCCCTCAACACCTCAGCACTGAAGCAGACCAAAAATGAACCCAACATGGCTCAGGGAAATCTTGCGGAAGAGGGGGCGGAAAGAATGTCAGAGTTACATGTTGGGTCATGATTTTCAGAGACATTTATCATACTAATAACTGGGGGCTAAATCCACAATGCACGACCCATTTTCAATAACAAGGAGGGTCTAATGGGAGGGGGTAGATCACAGATGAGCCTAAATAATGGTACCAAACTGCCTGTATTTACTGAAAAGAAAACTAATAAATTAAATTAAAAAAAATTTAATAAGGAAGTACTAAATTGTTAGCTTCAATAAACTATGAAAACAAGATGTGGATGTTGCAGTCTGCAGAGAAACTACTAAGAAACATAGATTAAAGAGATAGAGACAAAGAATTAAAATGATCCACTTGAAATAAAATATTCATTTCATCCAAAGACAGAATCTTAAGACATGACAGACAAAGAAACATATTAAACACAAATAGTTAATTTTCTTCTTGAAAATTAGGAAGCAAACAATTCTGCTTTGTACATCCCAGGGAGGAAAATGAAAAGCATTCCTTTCTAAGGTTAGCAGATTTGATTGTTGTTTATTTATTTATTTATATTTTTTGAGATAGGGTCTCACTAAGTAGTCCAGATTGCTCTGGAACTCCTGATCTTTCTGCCTGTACTTCCCAAGATCCAGGATTGTAAATATGTGCCATCACACTAGCTGATTATTTTTACTATAAGGAAAATTCTGTGAATTATAACAAATTCAGATACTTGATTATAGCAGTAACCTTCTCATTTCTGTAATAAAAAACTCAACCAAAAGCAGATTATGGAAGGAAAGCATTTATTTCATGCTTATAGTCTCAAGAGGAAGACTCATCTTTGTGGAAAAAGTGTTGCAATTGGCTCACATCTTTATCAGCAGCAAAATGAGAGAGAAAGGAGAGCGAGTGAGTGAGCACACGAGCTGGCTCTGAGCACGCAGTGGGTGGATTCATCAACCGCACACTCCATCCATCAAGGCTCCACCTCCCTAAAGTTTCCACCAGCCTGAAGAAGTAGGAAATTTAATCACAAACACTGGAAGCCCTGAGGGACATTTGCACTTAAGGTACCACACTGATTCAACACTTTTAAAATTATCATCCTAATAAGTATTCCTCACCAAAAGCTAAATTTTATGGTAAATCTAATGATATTACTAAAAAAATTTAATTGTGCTTATATACATAAGGAAAGTACAACAAAAATGGGTTAACAACTCCTTTAAGATACAGGCAAATAAGTACAGGCTCATAGCCATTTCAAAAGCCCTGAGTAAATACTTTTCACTACTTTAGGAGTTTGGGCTTTCAAAAATGAAAAAAAAAAAAAAGTAATTTGTTTCTTGTATTTTTCCTGTGGCATGTGTCAACAATGTCTTTGCTAATATCTTTTTGATATTGAGTTTCTTAAAATTTCAAATAAATATTCCATTTAGGTAATATAATTATGAATATTTCTAACACAATAGTTAAATAACATTAAGCTATTCATTTGTTTAATAATTATTTGAAAACATTTTAAATGTGCTACTGGGAAAGTGAACCATTAGTACAACCAAATTTCACAAAGAGTCAGCATGGCTTCATGAATAATTACTGCAGTTTAGCTCTATGTTTTGGAAATGACTTTAATACAAATGATTCAATTTAGTTTGTTACTAGCATGATATCCCTATCCTAGTGAAGAAAAAGAAGTAAACATTTTCCAAAATAGCTTCCTTTAGCAAGTATTTAGTCCTTAGTAAGACCAAACCTATTATGTGCTTTAAACTATACATATATTAGACCAATTAGAATTTTCATAGAAATTCTACAGTTTAGGCTAACCCTTAACTTTGATGAATTTTGTTTGCAAACTGTATTTTGCAAACACATTACATTTCAAGTTTCTATCTTGACACTAAAAACATAATCTCAGTAATCCTATTTGTTAAAAGTTTCCTTATGAAAAACACTGAAGTTGAAAGCTAAATCTCTCAAGGACTAGATGCATTGCATCAGTACTTTTCCTTCTTTTACATCAAGCTCCCAGTAGTGTCTGGCTATCAATCCTAAAGCTTTTTCCTTACTATTAAATAAAAGCTTCCAGCAAATTTAGTTATGGCACAAAATTGGTATTAGAACTAATTGAGAACTAAGTATTGTCTCAAGGAAAAATTCAATGATATAATTTTTACTAGTTCTATTTACACATTTGCTATCATTTCTAAATATGACTTCTGATTATATCATTAAGTTACACATTATGTGTTTACATTTTCTGCATCTTAAATTCATCAATGCACAACAAGGCTTGTCATATTTTGATTTCTTGGGGTCAAGCTGTCAAGATTTATTTAAGTTAATGGATAATTATCATTCATAATAGAAGTATAATCAGCTATTACTGGTCTCTACTGGATATGGAAATAGCCTGCCCCTTCTCAGATATACACTGAGTCAAACCACGCTGTTCTTTTCATAGTATTATTGAGCAGCATAATAAAAGTATACTGAGAGAAAATAGTTGCATTACCATAGTTTAACAACTTGTATAATTCCTGAGATTTGAAATGTGAGAAAGCTGATCTCATAGAAACATATAATTTTAGAATGGTCATATTACCAGAGTTAAAATGGAGGGTAAAGTAGAAAGATATTGGTACATTGTTCAAACAATTCAGTTACAGAATAAAAGTTCCAGAAATGTAATGTACAATAGGATGGGCATAGTTAATATGATGTAGTATATGCCCCAAATTTATATCAGATGTACTTCCCACAATGACTAACAATGATTTCACAATAGCTATGTATATTATCACTTTACATACATTAAATATTTACAGTTTTACTTTTCAGTTATGCCTCAATAAAGTTAGCATAACATAATTGTTCTGAGAAGGGAAAAGACCATGATGTTATAAGAACTAAATAAAATTTCAAGTAGAATATTTAGATGAGCAGCAAAATATGTCTCTTTTTAAATGGGTGTGTAATCTGAACATAGAAAGTTATTCCAGTTCAGGCTTGACTTATAGAATTAAAATGACTTAGATCACCAGCTTTTCTCTCAATGGCATAACCACTGATGTTTTTTTTTCTTACCCAGTTTAGGAGCAGATGCTGGCAGCAAAGAATACTAGCTGCAGAACAGTCAGTCTGGACTCAAGCAGCATGGTGAACTGGAAAAGTCACCTAAATCTATTACATTGTCCAATCTAGTATAATAAAAAAGAAAAAAAAAT
The DNA here is from genome assembly GCF_020740685.1 of Jaculus jaculus. Lineage (NCBI taxonomy): Eukaryota > Metazoa > Chordata > Mammalia > Rodentia > Dipodidae > Jaculus > Jaculus jaculus. The sequence goes on along the minus strand of NC_059108.1, from coordinate 99,499,060 downwards.
GAGAAACTGGGTATATTTTTAAAAGAGAAAAGAAACAGGTTCTCATAGGCCTATAGGCTGGATAATCCAAGACCATGGCAAGTTTGGTCCAGTTGGGCTTCTGGGTAGTAGAAAACACCTTTGCACCATACTGTGGCTTGTGAGGCAGCACTCTGTGTCTGATTCACGACAACTCCGCCCACAAGATCACTGCCTCCCAATGGTCCCACTTCCTAATACAAAGGCAATTAAATATCAGCCTATGATTTGAATTTTTGTGGTGATTCTGGTGAATCTAGACTTTAACATTAATGCATTTTAGGCAAGGTTTCTATCGTTCATCTAGGACAACATAATGATCTTAGCAGTAGACAGGCATGAATATTCAAACTATACCACTCTGTATACCTAAGCTATAGTCTCCTTAACATGAAATATTACCCACTTCATTCACTTGTGGTGAAGGATAAATATATTATTTTATATGACACTGGTAAGTAAGCACACAGTAAATTGGCAAATAAAGTTTCTATACAAATACATTTATCCATTTGTATTCACATAAACAATAAACAGTAAGATTGAAGGACAATTACTTTGAACTGGAAACTTATGATTCATTAATGTACACATAACTAGCAGAGTAACTAGCATATCTGTATGTATGTATACACACACACACATGCATATGATATAGAAATAATACATAGTTAAGCAAAAATTTTTCTCAGGAAACTTTTCTCCCTGGGATGATACCAACACACTTCTTCACCCCAGACAGGGAACAGATAGATAACAGAACAAAATATGATTACACCAAAAAGCAGTCTGATGAACCAGTGGTCTTTTGGGGGTTGCTTACAGGAGCAATGGATGACTTAAAAGCAGCTGTGTCATGGGAAAGCCCATCAGAGCATAGGCGATGCCTCACAGAAGCTACATCTCTGGAGCACACTGTAGAACCTGTAGGCAGCTCAGCTGGTTGGAGCCTCTCAAGCACACTGCATAACTTGCAGGCAGCTCAGTTGGTAACTCTCTCATCCCCAAGCAGTTGTTTTCCATTTATATAGTTTTAGGAAGGGATGTTGTAACCATGTTGACTGCCTGAGTCTACTGAGCTTCCTCCTTCCCTTTCCACCCCCATCCCAGGAGGGAATGTTTCAATTCCTAATTAACACTAGTCAAAGTCTGCCCTTAGTCATCCCTGTAACCTTGAGAAGTAGTCAACATGACTTTCAGGAGGTTTATTTCAATTCAGAAGACTCTGTTAAACTATATATATATATATATATATATATATATATATATATATATATATATATATAAAATTAAATGATATATATTTAATATATATTAATATTAAATATATTGGCATTAAATATATATTAATAAATATATATTTAATATATATTTAACATATATATATATATAATTTCTCAGAATATGGTAGTTTAATTTTGTTTTTGTTATTTACTTTGGAAGGGCTAATCTGTACATTTTGTCTTGGTTGAAGAGATTTCTCACTGGTTAAATACACATACTTATATATTTTGTCTTATTGTAATGGAAATTAAACCTTTCACATACTAAGTAAGCATTCTACCACTGAGCTACATTCTTAGCACTCTGCTCTGCTTTTAAATTTTTAATTTGCCACTTTATTGAAAAATGTTAATTTAGCTGAATTGGTCCCTACTGAATTACCCTTTTAAAATTTATAAAAGTTGATGACTTCATGGTTGACCAAATATTTGACTTTTCACCTGATACTATGTAATTTCTGAATCCAAATTTGATCCAAAATCTACACTTGTACTAGAATAATTTACTTGTTCAAGATAAATATGTTATGTCATGTTATATATGGGCCATTTCATTAATGATACTTTTATAAGTAAAATTCAAAACCTTCAAAGTATAAAAGGCTATAAATGTTTCATGACAGGTTCAGGCTATTAAACTGCACTTACAGAGAATTCACAACCCACAAGCCAGACAGAGGTAATGAAACTTGGCATCAAAGTGTCAAAAGATTCCCTTGGTAAGGAAAAAAATAACTCCATTTTATTTAAGTGGGGGTCCATGTTCCACAGGATTTTCTCCCTAGAAGGAAAATGATTTCAATGCAATTACCCCTTAGCTGTCAGAATCCAAAGGTCAGATCTGACCATTTGCTATTTTTAAATACTCATTGAGTCTTTGAGCTAGCCTGTAATCTGAAGTTACTACATAGCTAATTTTGATTGCCAGTTTAAAAAAAAAAAGTGAATCATATGCAATAGAACCTATATGCTAATTGGTGAAATGGATAGTAAGGTTAGTAAGGTTTATGTTCCCCATAAACTCATATGTTTTGTATACTGGATCCTTGGCTGGTGATAATTGGAGAGATGAAGCCTTCCTGGAGGAGGTGTGTTATTAAGGACAAGTCTTGGGGCCAATTCTCCCTATCTAGAGCTCAGCTCACTTTCCTGCTGCTGTTTTCCACCTGCTGTGACAGAGGAAATGTCCAGCCTATGCTCATGCTATGCTGTCCCCTACCACTGTGGAGCTTCTCCTAGAGACTATAAGAAAAAATAAAAGGCATTCCTCCCATCAGCTGTTTTTGTTGTGTTTTATCCCAGCAACAAGAAGGTAACTGCAACCTATAGTCAATAATAAAAGCAATGGTCCAGGTGAGTTTAAAATATTAAGCTTTAGAAATGATTTAGTGACAGAGTAAGCAGTGTTTATAATAAGCTATGATATCTACCAGAAAATTTTTAAAAATCCCCAAATTATACTTAATTTTAAAACAATTGAGTAGGTCATGGTGGTGCATGCCTTTAATCCCAGCTCTTGGGAGGCAGAGCTAGGAGGATCGCTGTGAGTTTCAGGACACCCTGAGACTATATAGTGACTTCCAGGTCAGCCTGAGCTAAAGTGAGACCCTACCTTGAAAACAAACAAACAACAACAACAAAAAAAAATTCAAAGAAATTTTGTTAGTTTATTATTTTTTCAGTAACTGTATAAATTGCTTAATTACAGTTACAGTTAATTTTTCAATATGTGTTATAAACATTGAATATTTTACAAATTTCTCTGGTATTAACTACTAATTCTATAAGATACTTAAACTATTTGGCTATCTTCAATTTTCTCAAACAATGTTTTCATGGGCCACCATATTTAAAATTAAAATGTAGCCGGGCATGGTGGCGCACGCCTTTAATCCCAGCACTCGGGAGGCAGAGGTAGGAGGATCGCTGTGAGTTCGAGGTCACCCTGAGACTACATAGTGAATTCCAGGTCAGCCTGAGCCAGAGTGAGACCCTACCTTGAAAAACCAATATATATATATATAAATAAAATTAAAATGTTAAAATGTAAGAATGCTTCTGGAACTATGATGGGATCATATCCCAATTAATTCATAATAAATTGAAATTGTTTTAAGTGAAATGTGCCTTCAATACAACCAACCTGAAAAACAATCATATTTTTAAGAACACAGTGTGCTACATAGTATCAGTTGCCTACTCTCATGATCTGAGAGATTAAGCATCAGAAGTATTGTGCCACTGATCATAGCCCAGGGAAAAGTCAAAGTTAAATATTCAAAGCATGGTTTCTACTAACATCATACTTAATTAACATTCCTTTACATCATGGTCAAGTCAAAAATTTGTGTATCTAATTTCTCAATCCATCATAAATTTGTGATATTCTGCAAATATCTGAGACATAAAATTCTAATCAAAATGTCAACATAGTCCATATTTTCTTTTCCCCACACCTGGTTTTGAGGGATGTTTATTAGGTTTTCCCTATTCTTTTTCTTCCTTTAAGCTGGATTTCTTTCTTTGTTTATATATAATTTACATTAGGTAATTGTTACCCATTGCCCTCTTTCTGCTTCCCGATGCAGCAAGTTCCCACAAGTGCTGCCACACTGCAGGTCTCAGCTCTGCTTGCTCCACCATAAAGGACTGTATCCTCTCAAGTGGTAAGCCAAAATAAAAACTCTCACCCTCCAATCAGTTGTTGCTTGCCAGGTATTTGGACACAGTTACAAGAAAAGTAACATTTAATATTTTCTTTCCAAGTTTCAATTTTACAAGAAAAAAGTCAAATACCTTGGAATAACACTAACCAAGGATAAAAGGTATCCTCCAAGGATATAACCTATATAATAAAAATATAAAAGCACTGAAGAAAGAAATTTATCTCAATCCTAGAAGGTTCCCTCGCAGGTCCTAGTAGGTTCCCCTGCAGCTGGCTTGTGGCTGCCTGTACCCTGCAAGCTTGCTGCAGAAGAAGGCCCCTTATTCCACTTTCCTGATTAAAGGGCCCCTTTCTTCTCAATTCCTGGATCTTCTGCTCCGTGCAGTGGAGCATGCAGAGTGAATAGGCCAGTTCTCTCTGTTCCAGGCAGGACCCACTGCTGCTGATTTGGTGTTGTGTGGATCCTGTGAGCTTGCTGTGGAAGCAGGTCCCTTGCTCTGCCTTCATGATTGAATGGCCCCTGGGTTTCCAACTCCTAGATCCCCAGCTCTGGATGGTACACATGCAAAATGAGTAGGCCAAAGCTCCAGATTGGCTCCCCACCTCCCAGTTCCCTGGTTCTCCTACCCCTGCTGCTGCCTTAATGAGGCCTGATCCCTGTGTGAGCTGCTGAGGCTGGCCTTTTGCTCTGGCTTTCTGATTGGCCCCCATGTAACCAAATCCCTACTCCTCTGAGTCAGAGGATGAGTGGGCCACTGTAGGATCTGGCCTCTTAACCCTGGTTGTCCAGCTTCCTTGCTCCTGACTCCCAAGCCCTGATCCCAGCATGCTAAAGAGTACATGCAAGTAGAATAAGTAAGCCAGAGCCCCCAGTTCCCCATCTCTCAATTCCCCAGCTACCTTTGATGTACCGGCAATCTCCATAATCTGCACATCTATGGTTATAGCCCCATCAGGTGCCAATATGGTTCACATATCAAACAGAACACCTTCTGAAGATCCTACAAGGACAAATACTTGTTTCCCCCTCAATAAAATAAAAAGTAGTCCCAAGATGAGTAGACCACAAAACAACAACAAAAATGTGAGTCAGAAAACAGAGCGATCTCTACTAAAGATGCCTAGTCTCACAATGGAAGCCTCCAATAAAATCATAAAGAAATCAATAGAACTTCAATCCCAAAATGAAAACATAATAACCAATGTGACCCTGATCAAAAGAATTGCTGAACTGGAAGCAAACTATCCAAAAAAAAATCAACTATGGCCGGGCATGGTGGCACCCGCCTTTAATCCCAGCACTCGGGAGGCAGAGATAGGAGGATTGCCATGATTTCGAGGCCACCCTGAGACTCCATAGTGAATCCCAGGTCAGCCTCGGCTAGAGTGAGACCCTACCTTGAAAAAAACAAACAAAAAAATCAACTATGGTATCAAAGGATTTGAGCAGAATCTCTCTTAAAGCATTAAGCTTTTGACAGTATGCTTAACTTGATTGAAGAAAATGTTAGATGCCTCAAAAGAGATATAAATGAATTGAAGGTGAGTCATCAAATGGAAGATCTCACTAACCAAGTGATTAAGCTTAATGAAAACTTGATCAAATGAAAGTATGAATTATAAGAAGCATCAGGAACCTCAAAACTTGAACTGAAATCATACCTCAAAAAAGAGATGGACAGGATACAAAATAAAACAACAGGAAACAAAAGTCATATAGAGCTTATAAAAACCTCTCTCCCTCATTAACAGAGTTACTCATGTGGAAGACAGAACCTCTGACCTGAAAAACAAGACAGAAGAAATTGATCAGCAAGACCAAAACTTTGCTAAATTCGAAAAATCAAGTGGACAGAATATGAAAGAACTGTGGGATACCCTAAAATGACCAACTATCTGGATCATGGGTATACCAGAAGGTGAGGAAATACAAGCAAGAGGCATAGAGAACAGATTTAAAAAATTCTTGAAGAAAAATTTCCCAATCTCTCAAAAGAGATGCCCATCAGTATACAAAAAGCCCACAGAACACCAAACAGAAAGGACCAAAGAGAAAACTCTCCAAGACACATCATACTTAAAACTTTTAACAATGAAAACAAAGAGAGAGTGCTAAAAGCAGCAAGAGGGAAACAACTCACAGCATACAAAGTCAATACCATCAGAATTACCTCAGATTACCCAATGGAAACCCTGAAAGCCAGAAGATCATGGAATGGAACACTTTAAAGTCTAAAAAACTATGGTTTCCAACCCAAGGTACTCTACCCAGAAAAAGTATCCCTCATGATAGATGGTGAAAGGACAACTTTCCATTGAAAAAGGTGAACACTATGATTACATGAAAACAAAGCCAAACCTACAGAGAATACTTCAGGAAATGCTCCATACAAGAGTCAAACAACCAACCTCAAGAGCCAACAAGAATAAGATCACAATAATTAAAACTAGATGAGGCTCAGAAAAGTACAAAATACAAGATGGTACCAAACACCATAAACACCTCATCTTGGCAGGGATTAAATCTAACCTTACAGTAATAACCTTAACTATTAATGGTCTTAAGTCATCCATTTAAAAACATAAGTTAATAGGGTTGATTAAAAAAAAAAAAGCCCCTTCTATCTGCTGTACTCATGATACCGACCTCACCACTAAAAACAGACACCTCCTCAGGGCAAAAGGTTGCAAAATTATATTCCAAGCAAAAGGGAATAAGAAACAAGCAGGTTTTACTATATTATTCTATGATAAAATAGACATCAAACCAAAAGTAGTCAAAAGGACAAAGAAGGCAAATTCTTACTGATGAAGGGAATGATCCAACATTGGAACATCACAATCATAAATGTATATTGCTTAACACAAGTGCACCAGCATGTCTAAAACAAAACCAGCACTCAGGAGGATCACCATGAGTTCTAGACCACTCTGAGACTACATAGTGAATTCCATAGCAGCCTGAGCTAGACTGAGACCCTACCTTGAAAAAACAAAAAGCAAACAAAGAAACACAAAACTACTTGACAGCAAAACAGAAATAAACAATAACATCATTATAGTCAGAGAGTTAAATATTCCACCATTATCAGTAGATAGATCTCATCCAAGCAGAAAATCAACAAGGAAATAATAGACTTCAACAACAGTGTAGATCAACTAAACCTAACAGACATTACAGAACATTCCACCTCAACTCTAGAGAATATACATTCCTCTCAGAAACCCACAAGAACCTTCTCCAAAATAGACCATAAAGCATGCCACCATAAGTTCACGAAAATTGAACTAACTGCCTGAATCATATCAGAGCATAATGACTTAAAGCTAGAAATTAACAACACAAGACACATCAAGAACTCCACCAGTTCCTGGAGACTAAACAACACACTTTTAAACAATGAACGGGTTGTAGAAGAAATTGTAAAATTCCTATAATTGAATGATAATGTAAACACAACTTACCAAAAATTATGTGGCCAATTGAAGGCAGAGTAAGGGGAAAATTCATAGTGCTAAATGCCTCCATAACAAAGATAGAGAGATCCAAAATTAATAGTAACTGTAGAACAAAAGGTATTGGAAAAACAAGGAGAAACCAACCCTAACAGCTTCAGACAGAAAGAAATAATCAAGATCACAGAAGAAATTAATGAACTGGAAACTAAGAAAACAATTTTAAAATAATCAATGAAATGAAGAGCTGATTCTTTGTAAAAACAAACAAGATTGGTAAACCCCTGGCCAATTTGATCAAGCAAAAAACAGAGAAGTCTCAAGTTAACAAAATCAGAAATGAAAAAGGAAAGGTCACAACAGACATCACCCTAATGCCAAAAACAGACAGATGCAACAAGAAAGCTAAGTGCCTGTATACCTGATGAATTTAGATGCAAATTTCCTGAACAAAAGCCTCACAAACTGAATTCAACAACATATCAAAAGCATTATCCAACTTGATCAAGTAGGCTTCATCCCAGGGATGCAGGGATGGCTCAACATACAGAAATTGGTCAACATAATACACAACATAAATAAAAAATAAACTTAACCATAAGAACTACATGATCATATCAATTGATATAGAGGAGGCCTTTGACAAAATACAATACCAGTTCATGATCAAAATTCTGGAAATAGGCATGGAAGGTTTATGTCTGAACACAATAAAGGCTATATATAAAGCAACCAAAGTTCAAATAATAGTTAATTGGGAAAGACGCAAGGAGTTCCCATTGAGATAGGAAACAAAATAAGTGTGCCCACTGTCACAATTGCTCTTCAACATAGTACTATAAGTACTAGCCCAAGCAATGAGACAGGGGAAAGAAATAAAAGGGATACAAATTGGAAAGGAAGAAGTCAAGTTAGCCCTATTTTCAGATGATATGATCCTATACATAACTGATCCATAAGTCTCCGTCTCAAAACTTCTAAAGGTGATTAATTCCTTCATTAAAGTGGCAGTATACAAATTAGTGCACAAAATCAGTAACCTTTCTATATGCAAAGGACAAATATACAAAGAAATCATCAAGGCTGTTCCATTTTCAATAGCAACAAAAAATTAAATACTTTGAAATAACACTAAAGATATGAAAATCCTAAATAATGAAAACATAAAAGAAACTCTAGAAGGAAGTTGATGAGAACTTGAGAAGTTGGAAAGACATCCCATGCTCCTGGATAGGTACAAATAATATTGTGAAAATGGCAATTATACCAAAAGCAACATACAGATTGTTACAATCAGTTTCCCATTGCTGCAGAAATCACCTGACCAAGAGCAACTTTGGGGGTGAAAATGGTTTATTTTGGCTTAAAGATTCAAGGGGAAGCTCCATGATGGCAGGAGAAAATGATGACATGATTAGAGGGTGGACATCACCCTTTGGTGATCTCAAAATTTATATAGATCTCAAAATTTATATAGATCTCAAAATTTATATATGGCAGCAGGCCTCAGATATCCAAACATATCCTCAGGAAAGAAAGAAAAAAGAAAAACACCTCTGGGTATCACCACACCTGATCTAAAGCTATTTTACAAAGCCATAGTAACAAAAACAGCATGGTGCTGGCATAAGAACAGAAACATAGACCAATGTAGCAGAATTGAAGACTCAGGCCCTAGGTCAAGTAAGTACAGCTACTTGATCTTTGACAAAGGTGCCAATAAGGTAGACTGTGGAAAAGACAACATCTTCAATAAATGGTGTTGGACAATTTTATGACCACATGAAGAAAAATGAAACTAGACCCACTCATTTTTCCATACATAAAAATAAAGTCCAAATGGATTAAAGACCTCAACATAAGCCCTGAAACACTTCTACTGGAAGTAAAAATAGGAGACACCCTCCACTATATAGGAGTGGGGAAAGACTTCCTGAACAAAACCTCAGTAGCCCAGGAATTTAAACAATCTCATGAAACTAAAAAGCATTTGCCCAAGCAAACATACCATAAGTAGAGTCAATAGATTACCCACAGAATATGAGAAAATCTTCATCATCTATACCATTGACAGAAGCCTAATATCTAGAATCTACAAAGAACTAAAAAAAAAAACCCAAACAATTAAAAAAAAATCAATCCACTCCAAAAAATGGAGCAGAGAAATGAGAAATGAATAGGGTGTTCTCAGAGGAGGAACTCCCAATGGCTCACACACACTTAAGAAAATGTTTAACATCCCTTACCATTATGGAAATGCAAATTAAAACAACAATGAGATTCCATCTTACTCCAGTAAGGATGACAACAATCATTTAAAAAAAAAATCTAACAAAGACAAATGCTGGTGAGGATGTGGGGAAAGAGGAACCGTCATCCACTTTTCATGGGAATGTAAGCTTGTACAACCCCTATGAAAATTCCTGAAATGGATGAACATAGAGCTATCAACAGACCCAGTTATTCCCATAGTGGGCATTTATCTTAATTGCTCCAAGCATCAATACAGAGATATTTGCTCAACCATGTTCATAGCTGCTCAATTCATTATAGCTAAGAATTGGAATCAACCCAGATGCCTATCATGGGATGTATGGATAACAAAGTTGTGGTATATTTCCACAGTGGAATTCTACTCATCAGTAAGAAAAAAATGATACAGTAAAATCTGTAGAAAATTGGACAGACTTAAAATAGATCATGCTCAGTGAACACACACAATCACAGAAAGACAAAAGCCACATGGTGTCACTTCTTTGTGGTTCCTAACCTGGACATGCTCAAGTTGCTGACATACCTGAAAGGTAACACAAGGTCCAGACAATAGCGATGGAAGTGTTTGGGGAAAGGGAAGGGAAAAACAAACACAAAGCTAAATCCAAAACAAGGTGGTACCATAGAAACCTTTATCCTTGGAGAAAGCCTGAAAGAACAACCCTCAAAAGGAGTAAGGGGGAAGCACCTGAAGATTCGGGCATTGGTGAGGGTGAGATGAAGCATAAGCTTAAAAATTTTTTTCTTTCTGTCTCTGACCTGTAACTCCCAGTACCAGAGATTGGCTGCTACCCACATTGACTACTGATCAGAGAGACTCACAACGTCCCCAAATCAAGGAAGCTTTCTCTCAAAGCAATTGATTACCTTCCTAAGGCAAAAGCTAAGACCTGATTGCTGAAGATACCATATGCTGCTGACACAGAGCCTGGAGAAACCCGGCTGGAATTCAAAAGAAAGCCAGTCTCCAGACAGTTAGCCTATCTAGTGCTGGAAAGCGCTACATGAGCTACTGGGGCAAAGTGGCCAAAGCAGTCTTAGTGACCAGAGGCTTAAGCTACCCAGAAGCAAACACCCTGGCAGCATGTACATGCCAGTGGAATAGTGGCACACAGCCTCAGTGTGTAATCAATAGCTTTCTGATTGGCTAAGAGATCTACTCAGTATAAAGTAACCCATATCTGGAATTGGGAACCAGATCAGAATCCTATGGAGACAAAGATTATGTTCTCTAGTGTCAATCTCTCACTGCTAGTCTTTGACTAAAAGAGGGGTTATATATATCAAATTCTCCCTAAATTAATAATTCTTATCCCATTTAAGCTGTCCTGACTTCAACTCTCTGTTGTTATATCTGTTCTTTTTCAGAAGGTAGCGAGAATGGAGGAGATAAACTACCCCTCACACTTCAACCATGCCACAGCTAAAACCACAGAGGAACTGGGGAGATGAGCATGGGTGCTGCTTCCATGCTGAACCTGATAATCAGTGCCAGGGTGTAGGAGACAGACCTGGAGGATATTCAACACCTACCAAAGCAGGGATCCAGAGGCTCCTAAGAGCTCGTCACTGAAGTAGACTTAAAACTCACACACCATGGCTCAGGAAATTTTATGGAAGAGGGGGCAGAAAGATTGTAAGAGCCACAGGTAGAGACATCATGCCCCCAAAATAACTGATTACTGCTCCCACAACACATAAACCACAACCCCATAGGGAATACCTGCAACTCCACTGAGGATCGTCCGCAATAAAATGGAGGCAGGAATGAGGAAAAAGAGGGTACCAACACATGATGTATCTGTACAAAATATGTTGTTAAAAATTATAATAAGCACTTTAAAAAGTATAATATCAAAATAGAAGAGACTAATTGAAAAGAAGGGATCTAATTGAGGGTGTATTTGGAAGGGGAAAAGCAAGGATGTTGTGGGGCAATTATCATGGTTTATTGTCTATATTTATGGAAGCTGTCAATAAAAAGTTGTTTTTTTTTTTTAAGAAAAAAGAAAGAAACAAAGGAATTAAGGAGGACATGAGAAGGTGGAAAGCCTCCCATGCTCCTGGATAGGTAGAATTAATATTGTGAAAATGGCAATTCTACCAAAAGCAATATGCAGATGTAATGCAATACCAATAAAAATCCCAGCATCATTCTTCACAGAGATAGAAAAAAAATGATCTCAAAATTCATATTGAAAGGCAGCAGGCTTCAGATATCCAAACATATCCTCAGCAAAAGAAATGCCTCTGGTTATATCGCCATACCTGATCTAAAGCCATATTATAAGTCCATAGTAAAACAAAGACAGCATGATACTGGCATTAAAATAGACATATAGACCAATGAAACAGAATCAGATTTATTGTGACAAATCCCAGAGGAAATTAGTTACTTTAATAGTGTTTCTTACTCTTGTAGTGAGCTGATACAGAAATAAAATATTTAAGCCTATCTTTTGCTGTTAATACAGTTTGTTGTTTTCATAGTGATCTAAGATAAGTATAGAACAAACTAATTAAAACTTTTTTTGTTCAATTGTACCAAACACATCTAACAAAGTGTAAACAATAAGTCTAGGGCAAGAACTACTGAATTTCAGCAAAATTAAATGCTAGTTTACTATGATATAGAAAAACAGTAAAATAAAGGAATCAATAAAAAATACTTTATTTTTGAATCACTTTAATTTCAGATGGGAAAATACAGACACATTTTCTCCATTGGGTTAAGTTTATCACATTGTATATTCACCTAGCCTTAGAAAAATGTCAAACTATTTATCTTAGAAATAGAATTCAAATTGCTAAACAGAATTATTTCCCTCCAGTATAAATTAGCTCAATGCTTATGAACTCCATTTTAATAAGTAAATTTGTTCAATATTCACATTAAACTTCAATGTTAATTAGTCTCATCCTATGAACCTCTGGATAATAAAATTCAAATAGAGTTTAAATTATAACTTATAAGAAATTTGATTTCTATTTTGATAAATAATTTTCTCATAGTGACTTGTATTTTAATTGAGGATAAAAAGTCTTTGTAACCAAAAATGTTAGCAATGAAATTTTCCTCTAGGGCATATAAGCCAATAAAACTTAAAGCATGTCTTAGAAGAGCTAGACATAAGTTGAACAAATTAAGGGAATGCAATGAATTGTTGGCAGTAAAGATGGCATGCTAAGATAAGTTAAAAGATCCAGAGATGAAGCCAGTTTGCCCAGTTGTAGGACTGGGAAAGGATAGAAGAATTAAGTTCTTCTTGACTAAAAAGTACCCTTTGGGCACAGTTAGGAGAATCACTGATGCCCAAGACTATGGGACCTGTTTGGTCTAGAAACTGGGTGTAAGCAGCCACCAGTGAACGGAAGGGAAAGAAAGACAATAAGAAAAGAGAATGTTGGGAAACAAGAGTTTAGATAATGACCCAGTTTAATAGCTACTTGCCTCAAAAAATGACTGAAGACAGTGTTCTAGCTTGGTCATCAGTGTTAAGGTGGATAACTCTGCTCTTGATGAAGCCTTGTTCTCATAAATATGGCCTTGAATTAGGAAATGGATAGAAGTTAACAGGCTTCATGGAAAAACATTGATTTGTTTAGTTGATGTAGTAGCAGCATTCCCCTAACTGATACAATTAGGTATTTCAAGAACAGACAACTTATTAATTTATACATTTTTTAATGCACTGACTCTTAATAGGCTAGCTTTTCCCATGTGACTAGATATGTGACATAACAGGAAACAGATTGATAATAGGTCATGGAGAGGCAAAGTGGTGGCAAAATTTAGAGCAGCATTTCTCAAATTTTAATATGCACCATCTGAGACCTTATTATAAAATACTGGGTTTGGAGCCAAGTATAGTGGCACATGACTTTAATTCCAGCACTTGAGAGGCAGAGGTAGAGAATTACCATGAGTTCGAGGCCACCCTAAGTGGCCTCTACATAGTGAATTTCAGGTCAGCCTGGGTTGAGGGAAACTCTACATCATAAAACCAAATTTTATATACAAACATATATATATATATATATATGTGTGTATATATATATATATATATATATATATATATATATACATACATACATATTCTAGGTTTGAATCAGTAGGCCTGGGGTTGGGCCTAACAATCTGCATTTCAAACAGACCCCAGAAAATCTCATATTACTGGCCCATGGAAGACAAAGAATAACAAGGCATAAGAAAATAGAAACAATTTCTAGGAATAAAGAAAAGTAAAACTTACTTGTCAATGGGAATGGAGTAATTCAAAGGAGAGGAGGACAATGTGTAATCTATACTGAGTTCAAATACAACAAAGCCACAGCCAAACCACAACTTGGTACCTTGCAAACCAGATCAATACAACCTTCTTAGCCACTCCCATCAGTATGAGCAGACCAAATAAATGAAACCTTGATCCAATAAGAAAGAAATCCAAGTATATTTTTTCCATAAAGTATACTATTTTTGGATACTTATTACAGCAAAATTATTTTACTTAGTATGAAATCTTTATGGAATTTCATGAAAATTTTAAAATGGCACATTACTACTCTCTTTTAATTTAATCACAATTATTGTAGGTCCTATGTATATTTGTGAGTTTTTAGGAATGGAAATTACAACTTAACTTTGAATGTCATGGAAGAAGACATTCAAAGTGAAGGATGCTTTTTCCATTAACTTTCAGAGTAACTTAGACGGGATGAGATCAATATGTAATGTGTAGAGAAAAGATTAAAAGAAAGAAAGAAGTATGAGATAAAACTTCATAATACCTGAGTTCATCCAAATATTGTTTGACAAAAGGTAAAGATATATGATGATCCAAAATTTGAAAAGTCAGGAATCTGTGACATCCATGTATATAAAAATCAACAGCAGCCATGCCTATGTGATAGATTGCTTCAGAATATACTGCATAAAATTCAGTAGCACAAACAACTGGGTCACAATTGTCAATATACACGTGCTATTGCCACTATCCATGAAAGAAAATATGCATCTCTGTAAAAGACTGCTTCCAAGTTGCCTCTAGGCCAGCACTTAGGAGCTTGTATGTTAGGAAGAAAATACCCTACTATTCCTAAAACTATTAAGAGCTATACTCTCTCCTAGGACATGCCTCTTATGACTTGCTCTGGCACACAGTATGTCCTATGTGTCACCACAGCTCCATGCGTGGGTTAAATGCATCCTCTGAGGCTTTAACAGAGGAGGACTCTTGAGAAGCTCATACCTGGATACCCTTGCACTGGGCCCCATGGACACTTTCTTTGTTCAAGATCATAGCTGTAGCATTGCCTTGTGAATCCATCTAGAAAATCCTCAAGTCAAGACTATTGGCTCTGCATTACTATAATAACTGTCTAAAAGAATCACTTATATTGAGTGATGGTCTTTAATTGCTTGATTCACTGTTGCAGCTGCAACTTTAACCCTCTTCTCTGAGCTACACTGACTCTTTTTTATAGAGGAACTAGAAACAGACAAGGCTTGCTTTTCTTGGCTTTTTTCTCAGTAGCACTTTGAATAACACAGGGGGTATATTAAGTACTAGGTACTTTTTTTTAAGTTTTTTTTTTGTTTATTTTTATTTATTTATTTGAGAGTGACAGAGAGGAGGAGGGGAGAAAGAGAGAGAGAGAGAGAATGGGTGCCCCAGGGCCTCCAGCCACTGCAAACAAACTCCAGACACATGTGCCCCCTTGTGCGTCTGGCTAACGTGGATCCTGGGGAATTGAGCCTTGAACCGGGGTCCTCAAGCTTCACAGGCAAGCGCTTAACCATTAAGCCATCTCTCCAGCCCCGAGTACTAGGTACTTTTGACTTAATAAATATAACAATGTTGTAGGTATTATATCTGATTAAAATAAACAATGTGTACTTTTCAACAGAGGAATTATACTTAAGCAAAAATAATAAAATATATGCTTTTGAAATAAAGAACAAACAGTATCTATAAATGACTATAGAAGAAAATATCAAATATTACAAAGAGGACAAATGAGGAAATGGTACAATTTACAAGCCTCTTGTTCTCTTTCTTCCCACCCTATCCAAAGCTACAAGCATCTCTATCCTCAACTCAAGCCCCTTCACCGAGATTCCACCTCATTCTTGCCTCCTACTTCTTCATAAAACTTCCCCAAAGTTCAGTGAGGAGGATTTTTAAAAAACCAAAGCAAAATAAAACCAAATAAGACATGATTTATAATATGTTACCTCCATGTTGGGCAGTAAATAAGTTTTTATGCTAATAGAGCCTTGATGAATTTTGAAGAAAGTAAACAATATAATATATATGGTCTTGCAGATAAAGTCACAGTGTTATATACATAGAAGAGAGACAGCAAAAGTCCACAGAAAGGTCTACACAGCTTGAAGAAAAAGACTTAGTCTCATCTGTTTGCATTGGCCAAATGCTTTTTTTTAAATGCTTATTTTGGGCTAGAGAGATTGCTTAGTGGTTAAGGCACTTACCTGCAAAGGCTAAGGATTCATGTTCAACTCTTTGGACCCCACGTTAGCCAGATGCACAGATTAGGCAAGTGCAAGGTCACATATGCCCACAAGGTGGCGCAAGCATCTAGAGTTCAATTTCAATGGCTGAGGTCCAATTCTTTGGTGCACAAATTCTTTTCCCTCTGTCTTTTTCTCTCTTGTTCTCTCTAAAACAATAAAAAAGAAGAAGAAAATGCTTACTTTCATGGATTCCAGGTCCCTGTATTCTCATAATTGCCGGCCTGAATCTCAGATTCATTTTTCTAAGATTATTTTACTAAATAATGTTTCCTTCTGTTTCACCCTAAAATCAGCATCCCCCACTAAAAAGGAAAGCAATATTTTAGTCCCTGATGCAAATCCAAACAGATCACAGGAGACAATGGGATAATCCTGACCTCTCCTATAGCTCTGGTATGTCAACTGTCTTTGGTCAGAGAGGACACAGAGACAGAGATTGGACTCCAGTGTATAGTCTGCAAATGAGAGTCAACAAGCCACATGGCCTCATGACCCTGACTCATCCCAGTAAATGGTGTAATTGCTGAAAGACCCATAGAGTTCCTCTCAGCTCTCCAAGAATCACTACTACAGAGCCAAAACAGACCTTTAAAACATGTAATGTATAATTACATTTTGGCTAACTACATGGTCTTAAACATGCAGCAAGAGAGTAAAACTAAAGAATATTAAAGCACAAACAAATATTCATATCTACAGGCTTCCATGTTTGATGCTAAATCTAGATATTCGCTTCAATTATAGTCATATGCATAAGACTCATAATACTGAGCTCTTGCATTGACTTGCTCCTCCTTCCAATAGAATACGATCCTCTTAATCCTGATAAGAGTCATAATGTTTCAACTGTTTCTCTTTTATAAATGTCACCCCAGATTCAAAAGAAAGGGCTAAAGAATACACACACACACAGACACGAACACACACACACACACAGAGAGAGAGAGAGAGAGAGAGAGAGAGAGAGATGGTAATGAGACATCAGACTGGATCACATGAAATGGAAAAGCCTTTTAATCATGGGCCTTTATATTAACTCCCTCCAGGGGAGCTCTAACTGCCATGCCCTGCCACCCTATTCAGCTTTAAGAAGTTAGAGCAGTTGTTGCCCCATCTTCCTAATTGTAGTCAGAATTTCCTCTCAGGATGTGGTGGGTTATATGGATTAGAAGCAAGATAAAAGTTTCCTGATAGATACTTAGCTAGGGACTGGACCACAGATACATGAATGCCACCTGGCCTGCACTGGTGGTACTAGAACTCAAGTCTGATCCAGTCTTATCCAGAATGGCTGTAAACAGCATGAACCTCTGCTTCCTGTTTCTCTTTTAACTTTTTCCCTCCTACGTGTGCCAGCCACGCATGTCCCTTCTGACCTGGTGATAAGGCTCGTTCTAATCATATAACTGGACTTGAGACACACCTGTGTCATCCATGTCTTCCAGGTGCTGAGACATGTGCTCCCCTTGTGAGGGGCATTCTTCCCTAGTCTATTCCTCTCTCCCCCCAGCATTGATTGGAACGGAAGAGTGCCTCTTTCATGCTTTTGTTCTGCTCTCCTGTTGTTATATTATCCCTAATAAATTTCCATAACTTTAAAAAAAAAGTATCCCCCAAGGTTTAATCTTTAAGACTATTCTTGCCTCACTTTATAAATTTTCTCTGTATGTTCTTTCAAATACCATATGCCTGCAATAATTTCTATGTGATTGACATTCAAATCTCCCTGTTTATCTAGCTCTGAGCTCCAGATTAACACCTTTAAACATCTCTAGAGAGATAACTGACTTACAACTCAAGTTTCAATTAGAACTAAAATTAAGCTTAGCCTGTCAATAAAATGTTATTCCTCTTGTATTCTTTATACTTGTTAACAACTTATCAGTTGATTCATTAGTCTAAACCCTACACAGAAATGTAAAGAGGTAATAATCTTTATTTCATCCATTTGTCCCTTGTAACTTTTCCAAGAATACACAAGACCAATGTTTTCAAGCCATTTAATTATATACTAATAATGGACCATTCTGTTTTTTGAAATACTGATTTTATAAAAATGGTAATCACACCGGGTGTGGTGGCACACGCCTTTAATTCCAGCTCTTGGGAAACAGAGGTAAGAGGATTGCTATGAGTTCAAAGCCACCCTGAGTATACGTAGTAAATTCCAGGTCAGCCTGAGCTAGAGTGAGACCCTACTTTGAAAAACAAACAAAAAGAAGGTAATCACAACTCCAGGTCCATTTCATTTTACTCCAGTAACTCTATGCTCATCGAATTCTGTCTTCATTTTTCTGTCAGCATTTCTGCATTGGCAAATCAGAGTTCCAACCCATGAATTTGGGGGACACAGTCAGGCTACAGCAATTTTAAGCCTTTGGATTTATAAGATCATGCGCTGCCTTCTGATCCAACATTTCTCGAGCTTCAGTGTTTGCTCAATAATTTCAATAATGGAAATAAATAATATTTATTGGGTGCTTTCTAGGTGCCGTGCATTACCTTTTAGTCTTCTATGTGGATGATTTTATTGAAGCCTCACAAACAAAAAATTTACATATAGCTATGGAGATTATTTTACATACTATATGTGTCCAGAGAACAGTTTGTAATTTTAACAAATATTCAAATATTTCTGATGCAGTTAGACATCTTGTTCATATTTGTAGAATATCTCTTTCATGTGCTATTAACTTTGAATTCCTGGCATCTTTATTTCAATTCAGAACCCAACTATCTTTCTTTTTTTTGTATCTTTCTATTTTTCACCACAACTGTAATCTTTTGTCATTGTTAAAATTCTTAATTTCCCCATGATGAAATTTTTCAGCTCCCTCAATTCTCTAGAACACTGACAATACATGATCATGTTATTTCCATTCATATACAAATAGCCATATAGTATCAGCTAATGCAACATTGCCCACACATTCCTTTATTTTTAATAATTGAACTTTTAACTTAAAATATCTGCTAAGTGGCATCATTATATTATTGTTCTTTTACATTTGCTGTCATTCTGAGATCATTAATCTAATCATTAAATTAATTGTGAAAAGACTGGAACTCAATTTCAGGCAAAGATTTTACTGTTAAGTACAACTCCAAAATACCAGCAACTTAGTATGTTAATAACTTACTTCTCATACCATAGCAAAACAGACATGACATAATTGTGCCATATGTCATATTCAGGGGTATCTGTAGTACATATGTGGTTATAATCTGGTTCATAAACTCATTTAGAAACCAAGGACCTGGGTTGGAGGGATGGCTTAGCAGTTAAGGCACTTGCCTACACAGCCAAAGAACCCAGGTTTGATTACCCAGGACACATGTAAGCCAGATACTCAAGGTGGTACATGCATCTGGAGTTCATTTACAGCAGCTAGAGACCCATTCTCTCTCTCTCTCTCTCTCCAATAGATAAATAAATTATTAATAATAAAAGAAACCAAGAACCCATCCATATAGTGACTATCTCCTAGGAAAATCTTTCACAGATCCAGTATAACTGGTGTATCCCTTTAAATGATGCACTAAATTTTTCAAACTCTAAATCTATTCCCTATAAAATATGAAAACTACATTTTTTTCAGAAGGGGAAAAATCACAGCACATAAATAAAGAAATTGAAAAGAATGTTAGTAAAATATTTTCTAGTCTAACTTTCCAGCATGCACATACGTTAAACATAGCTATAAGTATATAAAACAAAAATAAGAATCTTGATAGCATATACCTTTAAAGTATAAGATAGAAGGTTGCATTTTATGACTCAAAAAATGTAACTCCTGTAGGAAAAGGATAATATTTTATTTTACCATATTAAAATGCTAAAATGAATTAGCTGCATAAAATATAATCACAATCTTAATGCCTCAACATCATAACTTTGTAAATCCCACAAAGCTAGTAAAGTCTAATAAACCAATATGAATGTCCAGTGAGCACAGTAATGCTTCCACTCTCATGGACCATTTAACGTGAGCTATGATGCTTGGGTACAGTGGGCCAATTAAAGATGAAGAGTTACGAAGTGTTTTGCCAGCTTCATGAATTAGGACAGACCCAGTGCACTCTATTGCCATTTGGCACCTAACATTTATCTAAATCATCCAACCTACTAGAGACCTTATAAAGCAAATCCAATTCTTCTAACTCAATTCATAGAAGATTATCCCTCTAGGAGGGCTAATATATTTCCCACTAGACTTTTGTGCTTTTGTAGTTGTTACTTTAAATACTTTTTCTTCAGTACAGTAGATAGTCTAAAATCTAAGAGGAACTACATTTGACATGCTAAGTCACAGTTTTCTAATCAATCATAACAGAACCAGGCATAAGATGATACTAATTACTATATTAAAATTCTCTTTTATCTAAGTATTCTTAACCCTGGTTCTTAAAGGAGACATATGGGGTCAACCTACCAAGTAAATAAGCATCTAATGAGAGGTAAAATATAAGTCCTACTTTATGTTCAATTGAAGCAAAAATATGATACATGTAAAATATGGAAAAGAGGGCGTATCAGACAGATGCTAGCATGTTTACAAAGAAAATAATATAAATAATTTTTGGATCTCTCAAGCAATTAATTCAAAGATGACAAGCTGAAGTAAGTTATAGAGAATGTGGATTTGTCAAGATTTGGCATTTTCAAAACTTCCACACCTCCCAAGAAGAAAGGGATAATAAAGAAAGATACTCTTTCTTCCCTCCAAATCCTTATAATGGATATTTTCTAGATCTTAGGCTATCATTTCTCTGTAGTTCAAAGTTTAACAAATGACTCAGTCATTTTTGGGAAAAGTGCTCCTTTGCTGATACTCATTTATACACATACATTTCTAATCAAAGATGGACAGCCATGCTGGAAAGAGAAAGAGTAGGCTAGAGGCACTTTAACATGGAGTGTTTCCTACTGAGAAAGGCAAGAAACCTGACTAGCTCTCTCTTGCAGTTGAATGCCAGGAGTGATTAACAGGTGTAGCCACATGCATTATAAGTAATGGAAATCTTCAAAACCAGTGAGAGGAGATGTAAGACTGTAGAATAGTGGTAAAATGTGTTCCTAGCACTGTGAGGACCTAGGTTCAATCTTCACTACCACCAAAAAGAAAAATACTTAAAACTAGGCCCTATACACATGGAAATCATAGCTAGGCCCCCAAAATGACTAAAAAGGACTAGAACCTAATATTTTTTTGTCATCAGACAGAAATAAGAAACATCTTGTGCCTAACAGAATTTCAGAGATCAAAGAAAAAATATTGCCCATTTACCTAGGTTTTATATGGCAAGAGGAAGATTAACATAAATTCTTGCTTTAATAACATGAATTATAGATGTTAAACTCCAAAGGGAGTTTTGCTGATTTCCACTTTCACAGATAAATCAAGTCACCTATGGATCAGTGTAACCAGGCCCTTGTTGCAAAGCCTGATAGCCTGGGTTTGATTTCCCAATACCCATGTAAAGCCACATGCTCAAAGTGGCACATGTGTTTTCATTTGCTGTGGCAGAACACCTTGTATGTCCACATTCTTGCTACCACTTTCTCTCTCTCTGTCAAAATATTACAAACTTTATTCCATTATAATGGGCAGGCCAAAGCAACTAGATAATTCTTTACTTATGTTCTTTAATTACCATTTTGCCAATGGCACTATCATAGCAAGGAATATATCACCTCTGTCAAAAACATAAAATATTTAATGTAAGCTTTTCAAACCCAACCATTCACAGAGTAAGTAGTAAACATCCACAATGCCTGCTTTTGTTTCATTCCTTGGAAACATCCATAAAAAATGGTCTTACTTAAAAAAAAAACTAATTTAAAATTATTATGCCAAGGATATAAGTCATAAAACTACCAAAGAGACACAGGAGTTCAATATTTTTGAGCATTGTACACAAAGGCTGATTGTACTGTCAGTCAATAAGATTCTTGACCCCAATTCAAATGGAAGCTCTGTCAAGGGTAACAGTGTAAGAAGAGGAAAGAATGGATACCCATAAAGGAAATATGAAAGGAAGAGATAAGAATGAACAAAAAAACTGTGTGTGATCACTTTCTCTATTTTGCTATATTGAATAAACATCAATGGATTAAAATTCAAAGGTGCTCTAAAATAGAAATTAAATTAATATGTTACTTTTTATCACATCCAACATTTCTCCAAAGACTTCCATCCTCACGCCACATGTAAGTTTTGTGTTAGGAATACAAGGACCTGCCAAATTTACTTATTAATCTGCTAATACCTTGATCAACAGCCAAACAGCAAAAAAGTTAGACATCTGTGATTTCCGACTTAAAGCTCCATAGCAGTAGCTAATGTCCTAGAATTCTTGTAGTCCTAGGAATATCCTTCCTGATCATCCTGAATAGAGAAATAAGTCCAACAAGCAGTGATTCTCCCACTAAGGCATGTATGGAGAGACAATTCTGCTGCCATGATAGTAACAACTGGCTGTGTCTAACACCCAAAGACTAGCTATCACAGAATGCCAAGTGACTTTGGAGATCACCTCACTTACCCCTCAAAATTAGGAAAGTAGTCTTGTGAATTAACATTACACTATTAAATATAAGGAAAATAATGCCTCCAAAGTATCATCAATACGTCCAACTAACTCAAGGCCTGAGATTAAAGAAAATAAGAGTCAGGGCCACTAAGGAAATTCATAGCAGTAGCAAATGCCATTCCTTCCTTTCTTACTGTTGCTCTTCAGGCTGAGACAATATCACTTCATTGTTTCTAGTCTCATAAGTAGCCTGGAAGGATTGATGGTATAAAATATCTTCTTTACTGATCCCTAACTTTAGAAGTACACTCCTAAGTAACCATGACTTTGGTTTAAGATCGTTGTGTTCAATTAACACTATATGTTAGAGTCACCCAAGGAACATTTAAACATAAATGTACTTGAAGTCACATCATCAGATTTATTGATTTAATTGTTTTGGGGTAGAAACCAAACGAAACTTTAAAAAAGGATTTGGAATGGAGGTGATTGAGGCACATGAAGTTCTTATGCAGGAAAGTAAAATTGTATATCGTGTCACTTCTATGAAAGATGATAGATGACATCCATGGGCAAATTCTGGGATTACAAAAACAGATAATAGAAAGACTACATAGGAATTTATACTGCTTATGGCAATATTATGACTAGAACCACTTCTAGGTTCTAATTATGGCTTCATGAACATGCACTTGCATGGCAAAGAGTAGTTTGATCTGGAACAAGTTACACACAAAGTGAATCGGAGACAACGGGTTCTGAAAGTCAATTTATCATGGCTGACTCCTTTCTGAAAATCAGCACACATAAAAAAATGTGTGACAAGAATTGTCTTTACTATCGTCCTGGCATTTTTTTCTACTTCAGGTTGAGGAACTTTTCACAGAAACAATAAGTAACCCCACACAGGTCACCCAGCATTCTCTGTCACTCAAACTGTGAAATAAGTCAAATTTAAGTAGTGCCTGCTTTCCAAAGAACTAACACATTTCCATGGGCACAAAGGTGACAAAAATCACTGCTTTCTCGTGTGCTAATGTTTCTTAGACCCACAATTTTAACAAAAGGCAAAGAAATTCATGGCAAATCCCAATTCTACATCTTGTTTACATAAACAGTGACACTAGGTAAAAGAATACATCTTTTCAGAGTGCTGTAAATACATGTGTATAATAATTTATTTTTAAAATACAACAAAATTAACCATTCCTACAACAAGATCGAAATAGTATTGGCTTCTCAAAATATTGCAACCCATTTTGTTCAAAATATAGGACCATTAGAAGAGGTGTTTCAAATAAAAATGTTTTCTTTTTAGTCAAAAATTAAGCCATTATTCCTCTACAACTTTGTAACTAAGGTGACAATTAAAAATATTTGTAAGTTGCAAGTTGAGTTCCACACTTACCAGAGTACATCAATATTATCTGAACACTTAAAGTAGTCAGGTGTGCCTTATAACATCATACAATGCTAAGGGACCAATACTTTACAAATTAAACAGCTCTGGTGAAAGGGTCTTATTTAATATTTTTAGAAAAAAATTGGTTTTAAAGTTAAATTACTTAGCAACAAAATGAAAATAAGCAAAAATATAAGTTCACATTTCCTCTGGATAATGTTGTTAGCAGCCAAAACTAGTGGCTAGGACATATAAATTACTACCCCAAGGTAAGCTGCGGGTCCATCTGCTTCTCCCAGTTTGATTTCTTGAAGCGAGTCTTACTGCTAATTAGCCGTGAAAAGTTGTGCTGTGAACCTTTCACCTGACATTCTCCTACAAAAGTAAAAGTTTTTCAGATGCACTCGAAGCAATGTATGTATAAACATTGCCATTTCAGTGGTGACCTGCTGTCCTGAAGAACAGAGCATCAAACTGTGATTGTCCCGCTGGGGAAGAAACTCTTTTGCTTTGCCTAGTTGATATACAAAAACACCTCAATGAGTCTGCTTGTAGTGATTTGGTTTGCTTCTCTCATAGACCTTAGCTCATTATATGAGGCAAATCAGGAAAAGATCAAGACTGACTCCTACTTTAATGTAGATAGCACCAGAAATGGTCTATCTTGTCATGATGAAATAACAGAGCCCAGAGTCAAAATTCCTTGCTATTTCTTTTAGCTTCATAAACTAGAAAACAGATTCTTAACATCACCTGGGGAGCTGTAAAAAACATGAAAGTCTGGATTCTACCCCTGGAGATTATGGTTTTATTGATCTGGGGAGAAGCTTGTGCATTGAGAGTTTTAAAGCTTCTCTCACTGATTCTAATGTGCAGTCAAGATTGTGAGTTACTGGCTTAAAAAGAGGGCTTCATTAGTTCTGATTGCCACTTTCTCCAGTCATCAGATGGTCTTCAGTAACCACAAGTAGGCTATAATGAAAAGATCCTCTGAAGAATGATCACTATGATGTAATTCAGCATAGCCCCTCATCTGACACAGTTTCCTGTTCAGTCATCTCCACATGCTCTTAGACTCTACCCTAGACAACACCAGTCTGACATCAGCTAGGCCACTGAGTTCTCAACAGCTCTGTTCCTTACCTTCTTGCTTGAACACAGACCATTTAGGGAAGACATACTTGACCTTGTAGCCTTGCTGAGTGGGTCTGTTATCTATCCCATATTCAAATACTACTAGCACACATGTGTAGTGGGGCATCTTCTTGCTCCTCATTAGAGTTTATAAAGCACCATCACAGGACCCTCCTTCTAAAATTCTGTCATGATGCTTCTTTGCAGATACTGAGGTAACAGGCCAGGCCTTTTCTTTCCTGAATATGTAAGCCCTGAATTACTATGACTCTCCCTACCAGTATTCCTGAGGTTCTTAGAGATTTCAGTGGCCTCTTAATTTCCTGACTTGCTTACCTCCAATTAACTTGTGGACCACCCATTAGAACATACTTCCCAAACATAGCTTCCACCACATCATTTGAAGGCTTATGAAAAGGTTGGGTACTGCACCTCCCAATTGTTAGGGCTGTCTAGAATGGGATTCATGAGTATGCATCTCTCAACAAGTTCCCAGGTGATGCGATGACAAAGATACTAGCTCAGTGTAGCTTTGCTAGTGAGGGCATGTGAGTCTAATAACTGTTTTGTTGTTGCCAAGAACTACACTCATTTCACAGTCTCAGTGTATAATATCCCATTCTACATAACTAGATTATTGTTAGGTTCTCTCCTGAACCCCCACCTTTAGCAGTGAGGTTTTGCTTTATTGGGAGATAATCTTTTCATTGTCTGATAGAGTACCACTCTGTCTTGCAAGCCTTACTTCCTCATGGACTGCAACTTCTCAGGTTCTTGCTGAATTCTCTTCATCCTCTCCAGAATTTCTGTGTGTGCACACATATTCTCCAAGCTATTTTATCTAATTTCATGGCTTTAAAAATTGACCTTTGTAAAGGACCCTAAAAACTCTACTAGCAAACTTTTAGAGCTGATCAAAACCTATAGCCATGTAGCACGATAAAAAATAAATACACAGAAATCAGTAGCCTTCATATATGCTAACAACAAACACACAGAGGATGAAATCAGAGAATCACTCCCATTCACAATTGCATCAAAAAAAATAATAATAATAAAGTACCTTGGAATAAACCTAACCAAGGAAGTAAAGAATCTCTACAATGAGAACTTTAAAACACTCAAGCGAGAAATTGCAGAAGACACTAGAAAGTGGAGAAACATCCCCTGTTCCTGGATTGGAAGAATCAATATTGCGAAAATGGCAATCTTACCAAAAGCAATCTACACATTTAATGCAATCCCTATCAAAATTCCAAATGCATTCTTCATGGAAATAGAAAAAACAATCCAGAGCTGGAGAGATGGCTTAGCGGTTAAGCGCTTGCCTGTGAAGCCTAAGGACCCCGGTTCGAGGCTCGGTTCCCCAGGTCCCACGTTAGCCAGATGCACAAGGGGGCGCACGTGTCTGGAGTTCGTTTGCAGAGGCTGGCCCATTCTCTCTCTCTCCCTCTATCTGTCTTTCTCTCTGTGTCTGTCGCTCTCAAATAAATAAATAAAAAAATTAAAAAAAAAAAAAAAAGAAAAAGAAAAAACAATCCAAAAATTCATTTGAATCACAAAAAACCTCGAATATCTAAAATAATACTGAGCAACAAAAATAAGGCTGGTGGTATCACCATACTTGATTTTAACCTATACTACAGAGCCATAGTAAAAAAAAACAACATGGTACTGGCACAAAAACAGACATGTAGATCAGTAGAACAGAATAGAGAACCCAGATGTAAGTCCAAGTAGTTATAGCAACCTGGTATTTGATAAAAATGCCAAAAATACTCAGTGGAGAAAAGACAGCCTCTTCAGCAAATGGTGTTGGGAAAACTGGATATATATCTGCAGTAGGATGAAAATAGATTCTTCTCTCTCGCCATGCACAAGAATTAAATCCAAATGGATTAAAGACCTTAACATCAGACCTGAAACTCTGAAACTGCTAGAGGAAAAATTAGGGGAAACCCTCCAACATATTGGTCTTGGCAAAGACTTTCTGAATACAACCCCAGTTGCTCAGGCAATAAAACCACAGATTAATCACTGGGGCCTCATGAAATTACAAAGATTTTGCACTGCAAAGGGCACAGTGAAAAAAGCAAAGAGACAACCTACAGAATGGGAAAAAAATCTTCGCCAGCTATATATCTGATAGAGGATTAATATCTAGGATATACAAAGAACTCAAAAAGTTAAACAATAAGGAATCAAACAAGCCAATCAAAAAATGGGCTATGGAGCTAAATAGAGCATTCTCAAAGGAAGAAATACAAATGGCATATGAGCATCTAAAAAAATGTTCTACGCCACTAGTCATCAGGGAAATGCAGATTAAAACTACATTGAGATTCTATCTCACTCCTGTCAGATTAGCCACCATCATGAAAACAAATGATCATAAATGTTGGTGGGGATGTGGAAAAACAGGAACCCTTCTACACTGCTCCTGGGAATGCAATCTGGTCCAGCCATTGTGGAAAACAGTGTGGAGGTTCCTCAAACAGCTAAAGATTGATCTACCATATGACCCAGCTATAGCACTCCTAGGCATCTATCCAAAGGAATCATCTCATTTCCTTAGAAGTACATGCTCAACCATGTTTATTGCTGCTCAATTTATAATAGCTGGGAAATGGAACCAGCCTAGATGTCACTCAACTGATGAATGGATAATGAAGATGTGGCACATTTATACAATGGAGTTCTACTCAGTGGTAAAGAAAAATGAAGTTATGAAATTTGCAGAAAAATGGATGGATCTGGAAAGGATTATACTAAGTGAGGTAACCCAGGCCCAGAAAGCCAAGCGCCACATGTCCTCTCTCATATGTGGATCCTAGCTACAGATGACTGGGCTTCTGCGTGAGAATGAAAATACTTAGTAGCAGAGGCCAGTAAGTTAAAAAGGAGACATAAAGGGAAGAGAGAGCAAGGGAGGAGGGTACTTAATAGGTTGATATTGTATATATGTAAGTACAATGATTGTTATCGGGATGTTATATGATGGAGAATGGAATTTCAAAGGAGAAAGTGTTTGGGGGGTAGGGAGGGAATTAACATGGGATTTTTTTTATAATCATGGAAAATGCTAATAAAAATTTAAAAAAATAAAGAAAGCAAAAAAAATTGACCTTTTTCTGAAACCTGGCCATAGACTCTATTTTCAACTGCTAACTTGACCGTTGTGGTTGAATACAACACAAATTTTATGCATAGAATATACTGAGCAAAATGTCTGATCATTCAGAATCAAAACCAAAGAGTACTGATCTGACTACTTCCCTCCAGTGTTTTCTGAACACTCAGTTCATATCTCTCTCCAGAGCTGTCCTCACACTCAGTTCATATTTCCCTTCAGTGCTTTCCTTACATTCAGTTTACATCTCTCTCCAGTGTTTTCCTCAAACTCAATTCATATCTCCCTCCAGTATTTTCCTCATACTCAGTTCATACCTCCCTCTAGTGCTTCCCTGACAGTCAGTTCCCTTTTGGACTCATTTCCGTCACTCTTTCCCTTGGGCATGCCTTTCCAAATTGACTGCTCTTCCTACCTCAAGCAAACTGCTACTTCATAACTCTAATATTCATTTCCTCTACCTCTCTACCTAGAATATTCCATCACAAAATATCACCATAAATTGCTCTGTCCTATTAACTTTGAAAAACCACATAGAAAGGCCTTTATCCATCTCATAATGATCTAGTATCTGGTAAGGACAGTAGAATCCTCAGACCTTCATTCCCCTGCTCTTCCATAGATAATCTTCATATCCTAACACCATGTTTGTATCCTATCTCTCTGTAAGTTTTATGATCACAGATTATACTCTTGTTCCTTATTTTATCTTCAGAGCTTGCGGTGACTGGAATCAGATGTCCCAACCCCTACCATCAATTCAAGAGTTTTGAATTCTTGTTTCCCAGATAGTGGCAATTTAGGATGTGCAGCCTTACTGAATGAAAGGTGCTATTGGGGTGAGTTTTAGGATGCTATAGTCAGCTCCATCTTGCCAAGGTCTGGCTCACTCTCCTGCTTCTGTTTCCTACCTGCTGTGGCAGAGGTGATGTCCAGCTTCTGCTCATCCCATGCTTTCCCCTGAATCTGTAAGCCAAAATAAAAATTTTCCTCCCATTAGCTGCTTTTGGTCAGTCAGCTGCTTTGGTTGGGTGCTTTATCCCAGCAATGAGAAGGTAACCTCAACAGAAAATTGCTACCTGTGGACTCTGGTTGTAGTGGCTACAAACCTGACAGTGTGGCTTTTGGCCTTTTGGAACAGATTTTTAGGAGGAATGTGGAAGGATTTGAACCCTTGACCTAAGTGATGCCTTGCAGTGCTGTAAGCAGAGTTTGATGGACCATTTTCTTCAAAGTTGAAAGACCTACATGCAAAAACAACTATGGACTGTGCAGGCTTGGGAAGTTAACTTTATGAGGGCTGGAGTAATGGCAGTTTGTGTGAGAGACTTGGGGCATTCTGCTCGTGTCCTGACAACTTGAGTAGCTGACCTTAAAAGAAATGAACAAACAGATGGATATGACATAGAAAGTAATGAAAATTTGGGCTGAGGACTACAGCCTGCTTCAGTTGCAGTTGTTTCACAGATTCCACTACTGAGATTATGCCACCTGCTGTGCATGTAGATAGCAGGAAACATGCTGACTCTTTTGAAAGTAGGAACACAGAATGCTGAAAGACTCTTCCTAACTTTCAAAGTTGTCTTCACTCACCCCTGGATTAACAAATTTGTAGTCTGCCTGGTATACTGGAATATAACAAATGCAAGAAAGATGGAGTCATTTGATTTTCAGTGTAGCTGGTTTTTAGGAAATGGCCAGCGGTGATGTGAGGCAGGATCATTGAAGTTCCTGCTGGAGGCCCAGTGGATCCGTGCAGACTATCTATGGGTTACAGTGGTTATCTCAGACTATGGGCATGTTTGAACGGTATTGGGACTGATATAATTCATAAGGACTGGATATATTGCATTTGACATCATGGATGTATGTGAGTTTATGGGAGTTATGGGTAATGGTTTGAATCAGATGTCTCCCATAAAGTTTTGTGTTCTGAATGCTTGGTCCCCAGCTGGTGGCAGTTTGGAAGGTGGAACCTTGTTGTTAGAGGTATGTTGTTGTAGGTAGGCTTTTAGTGTTACAGCCAGCTCCCCCTTGCCAGAATTTGGCTCACTCTTCTACTGTTGTTTTGCATCTGATATGTCAGTGATACTCCACCTTTGCTCATGCCATGCTCTCCCCAGCCATCATGCAGCTACCCCTAGAGTCTGTTAGCTAAAATAAGAAAAATAAAATAAAATTTTACTCCCACCAGCTGCTTTTGGTTAGGTGCTTTATCCTTGCAATGAGAAGATAACTACAACAGAGGTAAAAACAGTGTCTGCACTATAATATATCCTCAGTAATATCAATTACAGATGAACAACTATCCTATTGTTTCAATTAAAAAATGAAACTAAGATCACAATCTTATGAAGATGAAATAGACATATGCATGCAAAAGCACTTTGCACCAATACCTTAGCACCAGGCATCTGGTGAAATTGAAGAGAAAGATATAGCCAAAAGTGACCAATATAACTTATAAGATTCATTTGAATAGAACAAATTAATCTTTAGACTTTGATGAAACCACTTTGCAGATGAAAATACCCCCAAGTACTTCAGGGTCATGCCTCCGGGTTAATAATTCATCCTCAAGAACATCATGGAAATTATTTACAAAGGTGAAGCTACATAGTGGTTCTGTTTCATAATCTTTAGAAGAAAGTTTTATTACCTCTAAATAAAAAATGTTGCTTTTATTGTCACCCCCTGGGCATTTATATTTTTAAGTAAATGAGAATACAGAAAAGTTTATAAGTCAAATTCTCCTGTTTAAAAGAGTAAATATTTAACAGATTTTTGGGTGTCAAAGTTATAAAGCTTAAGAGGCATTATATACTACAGATTGCTTAAATAATTATCTCCAAAAAATCATAGAATTTAAAAGTTTATAAAAATAGCCATTTTGTATCGATATCAAGCAACATAAAACATTTAGATTAAATTTATATTATGTTACATATGCACATAAAATACAATTTTGAAGATTTGCATTCTCATAGGTAAAGCAAAGGTCTTATTTTATGATTTTGTACAAAGCAATCAATTCAGTTGAAAGCTGAGACAAGTTGATAAAATATATTTTACTTTGTTTCTCACAGTGTCTCACTTTATAGCCCAAGCTGACGTAGGACTCTTGACCCTCCTGCCTTAGCCTTTTGAGTTCTGGGATGACAGGCATGTTCCATCACACCTAGCATTTAGCCCACTCTTTAAATTTATAAAGAAAAACATTAAGGCAATGAATGTTACACTTTTCAATTTGTTACTTTGCAATTTTCCTCCCACAACTAGGTGTGCACTCTCTGATCTTGCCTCCAATTCATTTAGTCATTAAATTAAGTTGTCTATAATTAATTGTTAATTCAAACACTAAGGTAAATGAGCTTATAAATTGAACACATGTTCACATGCATGTTTATATAATGATGGGCTTTAATAGAAAGGTTTTCTAATTGGTGAAAGTTGCATACCCTCCCCAGAAATATCTCATACAAACTTTTACATACATTTTATGAGACTTTCTAAACGGAGAGCTCTGCAAATGGAGACTCTTGAGAGTGTCCATCATCCTAGAGGTGCCTAAAACCCTGATTAAGTATATGCTTAAACAGAAACACATATAAATATCTGGAAAAAGAATAAAACATTTTGCCAGGATTGGGATGATAGCTCAGGCAGCAAAGTACTTGACCTGGGTTAAATCCTCTGTAACTACATAAAAATGCTGAGCATGGTAATACATGCTGGAGAAGTAGAGACAGGAGGATTCCCTGGTGCTTTGTGGCCTGCTTAATTGGTGAGCTCCAAGCCAATGAGAGACCTTATCTCAAAAAACATTGATGGTGTACCTGAAAATTACACCTGAGGATGTCCACAGATGTTCACATGCATGTACACATAGATTCATGTACACACACACACACACACACACACACACACACACACCCTACACTTTATATATTTTAATATTCACAACCATTACTGTGAAATATATAATAATATCATTTTACAGACAACAAAAAATAACCTTAAGGAGATAAATCTCCTATTGAAATGCTATTTCACTGCATTTGCAATGCTGTGCTTTCAAATGTAAATCATAAACTTACAGACTTTCATCATTATTAATATCAGCCATGAATCACACTTGGTTTTTGCCAAAAAAAAAAAAAAGAACCTGAGAAGCAATAACATCAGCCATGAAAAAAAAAAAATGTCACTTGTCAGTGTATACATTGCAGTCAGATTGAGTAAAACAAGTTCTTGTGCTTGTGAAAGATTCATTGTTCAAGTTCACTTTAAACCATAGATGCTCCTCAACTTACAATGGGTTGCATCCTGACAAACGCATCCTAAATTTGAAACACCCTTGATTAATGTAGCCTACCTTAATTTTGCTCAGACATGTATATGAACCTATAATTGAGAAAATTTTTCTAGCACAAAAAGTATTGAATATCTCATGTAATGTGTTGAAAACCTGCATCCAATAAAAGCTAGCTTCACCGTGCATTGTGGAGAGTAGCTGGCTTGTGCTGGGGCTCGCATGCTTCCACTGGGAGTGCTGTCTCCACAAAACTGCCCAGTATGAGAGAGGAAGCGAGAACGATATGTCACTCTCCCAATAAGGATTGAAATTCAAAACTCAAAGTTTATTTTCATGATTTTTTTGTTTTAATTTTTAGTTATTTATTTGAAAGCGATAGACAGGGAAAGAGGCAGAGAGAGAAAGAATGGGCACACCAGAGCCTCCAGTCAATGCAAACAAATTCCAGATGCATGTGCCCCCTTGTGCATCTGGCTAATGTGGGTTCTCGGGAATCAAGCCTTGAACCAGGGTCCTTAGGCTTCACAGACAAGCGCTTAACCCCTGAGCCATCTCTCCAGCCCCTCAAAGTTTATTTTCTACAGAACTTTTATGGCTCTCATACCATGACAAAGTCACACAATTGTAAATGGAATCACCATATGTCAAGACCCATGTTTATTCATAACACATTAGACACAAAACTAATTTGGGCAACTAATATAATTTTTGAAAGTTATTTTATTGACATATAGAAAATTCATTAAAATCTACCACATCAGGTTGTTTGCTAGAAACACCACTTTTTACATTTTTGTTTCTATTTTTCATTCCAATTATTATCACTTTCTCATTATTATTAAATGTTTCCTTTAAACATAAAGCAAACAAATAATTTAGGGAAAATTTAGGAAATATTATAAAACAATATTCAAATGACTTCCAGCACACATAGATTTTAGAACATAAGGGATTCCCTGTAGGGAGTAGCAACAACTGCCTTTTTGTCTAAAACACTTCCCTAGTCTTTTTGTAATTTTGCCAACTGAAAATATTGTCTCAACTTTGCCCTGTATTCATTTTACTTCAAGGTAAATATCACTCTACCTTTGCAGAGTTTTGTTATTTAATATTGCTGTTTTCAGAGCTTTTAATGAATCAAAACATAAGTATTTCATAAATTAAATATAAACAACAAATTATCAAGATTTTCTTGTTTAACAGATAATGAAAAATCCTACAGTAATTATGTAAATATGGGCTGAAACATCTAGTTTACTTTTATTAATAGAGTTATGGCTAGAGTATAGATGCTATTTTTTAAATATAGCCATCCATGTTGATAAGGGTACATTCATCATCCATGATATAATGCACATTTTAAGGTTATAATTTATAGCTCTAGGATCAGTACCTTCTTTTCTTCAATCATTCTGAAAAAAACACACTTTTTAAAATTTATGTTGTGAACTGTCACCTTTTTATCTAAAAATTCTAATTTTAGTAGATGTTAAAGTGAAAATGCTTATAAAACTTGGATAAAGATTATCTATTGCTTATGAAATATTGTAAATGTCAAAATAGAAAAACATCCATTAAGTAATATCCAAACTTGGCATTTCTTCTCACTTTATTTATTTTTTTGTTTTTTCTAAATTTTTATTAGCATTCTCCATGATTATAAAAAAATATCCCATATTAATTCCCTTCCTCCCCCCACACACTTTCCCCTTTGAAATTCCATTCTCCATCATATAACATCCCGATAACAATCATTGTACTTACATATATACAATATCAACCTATTAAGTACCCTCCTCCCTTGCTTTCTCTTCCCTTTATGTCTCCTTTTTAACGTACTGGCCTCTGCTACTAAGTATTTTCATTCTCACGCAGAAGCCCAGTCATCTGTAGCTAGGATCCACATATGAGAGAGGACATGTGGCGTTTGGCTTTCTGGGCCTGGGTTACCTCACTTAGTATAATCCTTTCCAGATCCATCCATTTTTCTGCAAATTTCATAACTTCATTTTTCTTTACCGCTGAGTAGAACTCCATTGTATAAATGTGCCACATCTTCATTATCCATTCATCAGTTGAGTGACATCTAGGCTGGTTCCATTTCCCAGCTATTATAAATTGAGCAGCAATAAACATGGTTGAGCATGTACTTCTAAGGAAATGAGATGATTCCTTTGGATAGATGCCTAGGAGTGCTATAGCTGGGTCATATGGTAGATCAATCTTTAGCTGTTTGAGGAACCTCCACACTGTTTTCCACAATGGCTGGACCAGATTGCATTCCCAGGAGCAGTGTAGAAGGGTTCCTGTTTTTCCACATCCCCACCAACATTTATGATCATTTGTTTTCATGATGGTGGCTAATCTGACAGGAGTGAGATGGAATCTCAATGTAGTTTTAATCTGCATTTCCCTGATGACTAGTGATATAGAACATTTTTTTAGATGCTTATATGCCATTCGTAATTCTTCCTTTTAGAACTCTCTTTTTAGCTCCATAGCCCATTTTTGATTGGCTTGTTTGATTCCTTATTATTTAACTTTTTGAGTTCTTTGTATATCCTAGACATTAATCCTCTATCAGATATATAGCTGGCAAAGATTTTTTCCTATTATTTCACTGTGCCCTTTGCAGTGCAAAATCTTTTTAATTCCATGAGGTCCCAGTGATTAATCTGTGGTTTTATTGCCTGAGCAACTGCGGTTATATTCAGAAAGTCTTTGCCAAGACCAATATGTTGGAGGGTTTCCCCTAGTTTTTTCTGTAGCAGTTTCAGAGTTTCAGGTCTGATATTAAGGTCTTTAATCCAATTGGACTTAATTCTTCTGCATGGAGAGAGAGAAGAATCTATTTTCATCCTTCTACACATATATATCCAGTTTTCCCAGCACCATTTGCTGAAGAGGCTGTCTTTTCTCCAATGAGTATTTTTGGCCTTTTTATTGAATATCAGGTGGCTTTAGCTACTTGGGCTTACATCTGGTTCCTCTATTCTGTTCCACTGATCCACATGTCTGTTTTTGTGCCAGTACCATGCTGTTGTTGTTACTATGGCTCTGTAGTATAGGTTAAAATCAGGTATGGTGATACCACCAGCCTTATTTTTGTTGCTCAGTATTATTTTAGATATTAGAAGTTTTTTGTGATTCCCAATTAATTTTTGGATTGTTTTTTCTATTTCCATGAAGAATGCTTTTGGAATTTTGATAGGGATTGCATTAAATGTGTAGATTGCTTTTGGTAAGATTGCCATTTTCACAATATTGATTCTTCCAATCCAGGAACAGGGAATGTTTCTCCACTTTCTAGTGTCTTCTGCAATTTCTCGCTTGAGTGTTTTAAAGTTCTCATTGTAGAGATTCTTTACTTCCTTGGTTAGGTTTATTCCAAGGTACTTTATTTATTTATTTTGATGCAATTGTGAATGGGAGTGATTCTCTGATTTCATCCTCTGTGTGTTTGTTGTTAGCATATATGAAGGCTACTGATTTCTGTGTATTTATTTTGTATCCTGCTACATGGCTGTAGGTTTTGATCAACTCTAACAGTTTGCTAGTAGAGTTTTTAGGGTCCTTTTTGTATAGAATCATGTCATCTGCAAATAATGATAACATGATCTCTTCCTTTCCAATTTGTATCCCTTTTATGTGTGTCTCTTGCCTTATTGCTATGGCTAAGACTTCCAGAACTATACTAAATAAAAGTGGGGACAGTGGACACCCTTGACTTGTTCCTGATTTTAGTGGAAAAGCTTCCAGTTTTTCCCCATTTAGTAATATGTTTGGCTATAAGCTTGTCATAAATAGCTTTTATTATATTGAGATATGTTCCATCTATTCCCAGTCTCTGTAGGACTTTTATCATGAAGACATGTTGGATTTTGTCAAATGCTTTCTCTGCATCCAATGAGATGATCATGTGTTTTTTATCCTTCAACCTGTTTATATAATGTATTACAATTATAGATTTGTGTATATTGAAACATCCCTGCATCTCTGGAATAAAGCCTACTTGGTCAGGGTGAATGATCTGTTTGATATACTCGTGTATTCTGTTTGCCAATATTTTGTTGAGAATTTTTGCATCTATGTTCATGAGGGAGATTGGTGTGTAACTTTCCTTTTTTGTTCTATCTTTGTCTGGTTTTGCTGTCAGGTTGATGCTGGCCTTATAGAAGGAGTTTGGTAGAATTCCTTCTTTTTCTATCTCCTGGAAAAGCTTAAGAAGCAATGGTGTTAGCTCTTCCTTAAAGGTCTGGTAAAATTCAGCAGTGAATCCATCTGGGCCTGGGCTTTTTTTAGTTGGGAGATTATTGGTAACTGTTCGGATCTCCATGTTTGTTATAGGTCTATTTAAGTGATGAATCCCACTTTGATTTGATTTAGGTAGGTCATATAAATTAATGAATGCATCCATTTCTTTCAGATTTTCATACTTTGTGGATTATATGCTTTTATAGTATGTCCCTATGATTTTTTGAATTTCTCTGGAATCTGTTGTGATGTTACCTTGTTCATCTCTAATTTTATTAATTTGTGTCTCTTCTCTCTTTCTTTTGGTCAAATTTGCTAAGGGTTATCAATCTTGTTTATCCTTTCAAAGAACCAACTCTTTGTTTCATTAATTCTTTGGATTGTTTTTTTTGTTGTTGTTGTTTCTATTTAATTAATTTCTGCCCTAATCTTTATTATTTCTTCCTGTCTACTGATTTTTGGTTTCCCCTGTTCTTCTTTTTCCAAGGCTTTAAGGTGAAGCATTAGGTCGTTTACTTGCGACCTTTCTAATTTCTTAATATAGGCCCTTAAGGCTATAAGTTTACCTCTTAGAACTGCCTTCATTGTGTCCCAAAGATTGTGATATGTTGTGTTCTCATTAACGTTTGACTCTATAAACTTTTTGATTTCCTTCTTGATTTCTTCATTGACCCATTCATCATTTAGTAGTGTATTGTTTAGTTTCCATGATTTTGTGTATGCTCTATAGCCTTTCTTGCTACTGATTTGTAGTTTAATTCCATTGTGGTCATATAGAATGCAAGGAATTATTTCAATTTTCCTGAATTTATTAAGATTTGCTTTGTGTCCTAATATATGGTCTATTTTAGAGAATGTTCCATGTGCTGCTGAAAGAATGTATATTCTGCAGCCTTTGGATGAAATGTCCTGTATATATCTGTGAAGTCCATTCCTTCTATGACCTCATTTAGTCCAGATGCCTCTCTGTTTATTTTTTCCTGGGATGACCTGTCAATTGATGAGAGTGGGGTGTTAAAGTCAACCACCACCACTGTGTTTGGTGTTATCTGTGACCTTAGTTCTAATAGTGTTTGTTTGATGAATTTGGGAGCCCCAATGTTAGGTGCATATATGTTTAGGATTGTAATGTCCTCCTGTTGGAGTGTGCCCTTAATCAATATAAAGTGACCTTCCTTATCTTTCTTGACTTACGTCGGACTAAAGTCTACCCTGTCTGATATTAGGATAGCAACCCCTGCTTGTTTTCTAGGCCCATTTGCTTGAAACACTGTCTTCCAACCTTTCACCCTAAGATAATGTCTATCCTTTGTAGAAAGGTGAGTTTCTTGGAGACAACAAATTGTAGGATCCTGCTTTTTAACCCAGTCTGCAAACCTATGTCTTTTCTTTGGGGCATTGAGGCCATTGATATTAAGATATATTATTGAAAGGTATGTATTTATGTTTGCCATTTTTTTTTTGTGTGTGTGTGTGGTTCTGGTTCTACCTGTGCTCTCTTATGTTAACTAGTATTTGAGTATTGCTTGTTTTTTCTAGGTTCCTTATATGTGTGCTTTTCCTTTTCTTCATCATGGAGGATTCTAACAAGTATTTTTTGTAGAGCTGGTTTTGTCTTCAAATACTCCTTTAACTTGCTTTTGTCATGGAATGTCCTTATTTCTCCGTCTAATTGAATGGATAACTTTGCAGGATAAAGTAACCTTGGTTGACAGTTGTTATCTTTCAGAACTTGGGATATATCACTCCAAGCCCTTCTGGCTTTAAAAGTTTGTGTTGAATAATCTGCTGTAATCCTAATGGGCTTGCTTTTGTAGGTAACTTGATTTTTCTCTCTAACTGCTTTCAATATTTTTTCTTTGGTTTGTGTGTTTGGAAGTTTGATTATAATATGGTGAGGAGAGGTTCTTTCAAGGTATTGTCTGGCTGGTGTTCTAAAGGCTTCCTGTATCTGCATTGGCACCTCTTTCCCAATTTGGGGGAAATTTTCTTCTATGATTTTGTTGAAGACGCCTACTATGCCTTTGTAGTGGAATTCTTCTCCTTCTACTATGCCCTGAATTTTTTTTTTTTAATTTTTTTTTTTTTTTTATTTGAGAGCGACAGACACAGAGAGAAAGACAGGTAGAGGGAGAGAGAGAGAATGGTCGCGCCAGGGCTTCCAGCCTCTGCAAACGAACTCCAGACGCCTGCGCCCCCTTGTGCATCTGGCTAACGTGGGACCTGTGGAACCGAGCCTCGAACCGGGGTCCTTAGGCTTCACAGGCCAGCGCTTAACCGCTAAGCCATCTCTCCAGCCCTGCCCTGAATTCTTATGTTTGATCTTTTCATACTATCCCAAATATCTTGAAATTCCCACTCATACATTTCTATAAGTTTGTCTTTCTCTTAGTTGGACTGTATTAGATATGCCACCTGTCTTCTAGCTTAGATATTCTGTCCTCTCCTTCATCCATTCTATTGGTGACATTTTCTACAGAGTTTTTTATTTCATTAACTGTGTTTTCCTTTGATAGTAATTCTGACTGGTTTTTCTTTACTATTTCTATTTCCTTATTTATGTCTTGTATTGCCTTCTTTAATTCATAAAATTGGTGTCCTGTATCTTCTTTGATTCCTTTGATTTCCTCTTTAAGTTCCTCTTTGACTCCTTTGATTTGTTCTCTGACTTCTTTGAACATATTTACAATCATTCTTTTGAAATCTTTCTCAGGCATTTCCTCTAAGTTGTTCTCACTGGAGGTCATTTCTGATGCATTAATACTTTTAGGTTGATTTATATTGTCTTGCTTTTTAGTGTTTCTTGTGTTATAATGTATATATTTTTGCATCCTGGATTAAGTTAATGCTTGGATTTTCTAGCTAGCTGGGTATTCTTAGCTGTATCAATTGATTTGATATTATATATTTTCAGGGTAGGAGCTTAAGGTGTTAGGTGTGGCTCTTAAGACTCAGAGTATCTACAAAGGTGCTCCTATGGGTTGAGTTACCCTGCTATGGGAGTATTCAAGTAGGCTGAGTGGAATAAAATACAGGTAGATTTTAAAAGTTAACTAAACACTGTACCCATTCAATCAAAAACAGCCCCAAGTATGTATGCCAGAGTAGTTATTATAAAAACCAGATCCTCTATCAACATAGAGGTTAAGATTTCTGGTCTGTTGAGGGATCCAAGTCAGCTTGTGACCAAGTGAGACCCCTCCCTGGTGCAATCCCAGTTACCTTGGATGTTTTTGTTCTCAGTCAAGTTGATGCTTGGTCGTCGGGCTGCTGTTCTGATTTCTAGAGCTGGTCACTGGTTTTTCCTGTGGGGCAAACTGAGCCCGGCAGCTGTGGCCCTGCAGATCAGCACCCCTGCTGCTGGAACTGCTGCTGCTAAAGCTGCCTCTGCTGGGTCTGTCAACACTTGAAGCTGCTGCTGCTGGGCCCACCACTGCTGCTGCCTCTGCTGCTGCTGCTGCTGTAGCTGCCACTTCTGGAGCCACTGCTGCTGCTGAAGCTGCTGCTGCTGGGTCCACTGCCGCTGCTGCCACTGAAGCTGCTGCTGCTGGGTCCACTGCCACTGCTACCACTGAAGCCGCTGCTGCTGGGTCTGCCGCTGCTGCCCCTAGTGGATGTGCTGCTGTTGGGGCCACTCTTACCTGTGCCGGAGCCGTTGATGTTGCTGCCTTACTCTGCTCTTGCTTGGGTCCCGCTGTCGGCCCAAGTTGGCGTGGCTGGGTCCCAGTACCACTGCTGTGTTCGCTGGAGTTGGGCTCACGTGGTGGGGGAGGGGAGGGAGCCACAGCTGCTCTGGTTCTCTCACTGTTCCATGTGTTCTTCTACCTTGTGGTCTGCTCCTCCGTTGCTCACTGCTGCTCTCCCTTCACATTTCCTGAGTTGCAGAGAGCTCCAGTGTGAGTGGAAGCTCCCGCACCTGGCTTTTCCTTCGGCTGGAGCCCAGCCTGGCAGCTTTGTGGTTCGCTACCGCTATGGTTGGCAGAGCTGCTGGGGCCCCTTTTGCCAGCCTGTGCGGGCTCTGGATGCTTTGGATCTCTTCTATTTCTCCGCTGCTGCTTCAACTTCCTATACACCTCACTTTTTAGTAAAAGTGTGTATTTTGCTGAGTTTTTTTGGTCTTTTCCCCTCCAGGCTGCTTTGGCATGGTACCTACGCCACCATCTTAACCGGAAGTCTCCTCTTCTATCACTTTAAATATGTATTTGGATTAGGGTCCATGCACAGCTAGATTTAAAGTTATTTGCATACACATTATAGGATAAAATCTCAAACAAAAGTTTTTGTATTCACAAGCCTACATTACTTCCCATTGCATAATGAATTGAGTGTGCATGTCTTTCTAGAGGTGGCCGTTGGGGGAGGAGGATTCACAGGCCTCATATAGTCTACTGAAGCTTCCGTTAGCTTTACCTTTCTCTAGCCTAGATAGCTTCTTCAGTTTTTGAAAAAAAAAAAAAAAACTTGCTCTTGTCCTCCTTGTTTATAGATTTCATAGATATTTGTTCAGTTCACTTTTCCATTAAACTGTATACCCTGAATGCACAGATTTTACTCCCAGTGTAATAATTTTGACCTTCATTGGACTCAACTGTCAACTGATCAGTCTTCTTGGTCTGTTTCTCACTGCCTGACATAGTCCAATTCTAACAAAATTGTAAGCAATTCTAAAATACCCCATTGCAGCATGCTGAAATGAATCCAATAAGATATACATAAATGCTTCTTTTTTTCTAACCGCTCTTCATAATTTATTAGTACATCCAAAATGGCCAAGAATACTACCATATTTGTGAAACAGGAAACCAATGATGTAACAAAAAATGATTAAAAATAAAAAGTATTCAGTTTTGTTGACAAAATGTAAGCACAGTCAAAACACTTGTAAAAAAAAAAAACAAAAACAAAAAAAAAAAAAACTTCATTGTTGCACTCAGGTCCACAGTGCTGGCAGAAAACACCTGACCAAGAGCACCTTGTGGGGGAAAAAAAGGTTTACTTTAGCTTGTATCCTTGAGAGTAAGCTTGAAGCTCCAAGATTGCATGAGCAGAGAGAGGACATCATCTTCTGGCCAATATCAGATGGACAACACCAACAGGAGACTGTGCTAAACACTGGCAAGAGGAAGCTGGCTATAACACCCATGAGCCTGCCCCCAACAATACACTGCCTCCAGAAGGCTTTAGTTGCCAAATTGCCACCAGCTAGGGACCTTGCATTCAGAAAACCTAAGTTTATGGCAGACACTTGAATCAAACCACCACATTCTTCATTTGAAAAAGGAAGTTACTCAAATAAAATAAGCAAATTAATGTTGCATTTCATACTTTTAATAGCAATACCAAGACTATATCAGTAAATATGCTTAAGAACATGATACTGGCATATAAAACACATGTTTACCAGTGTAATAGGATAGAGGACCATAATATAGACACACAGCTATAGTCACTTGATTTGTAACAAAGATATCTTAAACATACTTTAACAAATGGCAGCCACTTAAACAAATGGTGCTGTATAACTACATACATGTAGAAGAATGAAACTCATTCTCTACTTCTAACCCACAAATGGATCAAAGACCTTAGTGCAAGAACTGAAACTCTGAAACATTCAAGGAAAGAGGTAAGGGAAACAATTCAAGTTATAGGCATAGGCAAAAACTTTCTGAATAGTGTGCCAATCTCAGGAAATAATACTAACAACTGACAAATGAGACCTCATGAAATTAAAAAGTCTTCTTCACAGCAAAGGACATAATCAGGTGAAGAGATGGTCTACAGAATAAAAGGAAATCTTTGCTAGCTACACATCTGCCAAAGGATTAAAACCTAGAACATATAATGAATTGAAAAACTAGATAAGAAAGTAAATAATCCAATCAATACATAGACTAGTAAAATGGGCAGAGTTTTCAAAACATGAAATATAAGTGGCCAATAAATGCAATAAAATGTTCAACCTTACCAGCTGTTATGGTTAATACTAGTTGTCAACTTGATAGGTTCTAAGAGCACCTAATAAACATATATCTGAGCATGTCTTTGAGTTTCTTGATTAGGTTCATCTCTCTACTTCCTGACTATGGGTAGACTTTTACCATCTGCTTCTTGCTCTTGATGCCAACATTTCTTTACCATGATGAACTGTATCCCTTGCACTGTGAGCCAAAATAAACACTTTCTTCATTAAGTTGCTTTTGCCAGGTATGTTGTTGTACCAAAAATAAAAGTAACTTATTGAGAAAATTGATATGAATAAATGGCCCTAGGCCAGGCATGGTGGCACACACCTTTTATTCCACTTGAAATGCCAAGGTAGAAGGATCATTGGGAGCCTGAGGCCAAGCTAATGACACATAGTAAAGTAAAGGTCAGCCTGGGCTAACACAAAACCCTACCTCAAAACAATAAAAAAGAAGAAGAAATTGCCCTTGTGCTGTAATAAACCTGACAGTATGTTTCATAGACCTTTGGTATTGTTTTATAAAAGAAATGTTGAAGAGTTTGAAACCTTGGGCTACATGTATAAGCAGAGATGAATGAGACCTTATTGTGGGAGTTTGAAAGTCAGAATGCCAAGAGGCATGCAAAGTGGAAGCTAGATTGTAAGGTTTCAGAGAGGAGGAAGAGCTCCTTCAGGAACTTGGATAGAGGCAGATCATACAATGTTCTGACAGAATCTGACTGTCCATGTCCTGAGAAAATGGTAGCAATGGAATTCTGAACCAATAGAACAACTATTTGACAGGGGAAAACTTGAGGCAGGATAGCACTCAGGTTGCATCATAATAATTACTCATTGCTCTGATCCAGATCTGCAACAAAACAGAGCAACAAAGGGAGCAGAATGAGATGGAAATTGTGAAGTTTACAAGGAAAAGAGTGTAGAGAATTTAAAGCTTCAGACCAGGCAGTTGTGTGACAGAAGCTGTAATTGTCACAGAGATGAGTGCCATCTGAACTAGGAGAACAGAAAAAGTGTGCTGAGGACAAGACCCCACCAAGTGAAGGTAGTCCATTTTGTGAAACTTGACATTCATTTGAAAGGAGTGAGCTTATATTGATAATACCACTGAAGGAATTCCCTAACAGTTGCCTACAGGGGCATCTCCACAGGGTCAGCACAGGAAAGCAGGTGCAACTTTAGTCCAAAGAAACCAGGCTCCATCACTAATTGGCTGCAGAACTTGGCAGCATCATCCACGTGGCTATGGTTTTGCAGGCATAAAAGATGAGATTAAGAGGTGATGGAGATGCACCACAATTCCATGGAGCTACTAAGGCAAGACAAAGTGTGGCAGGGTTGGAGTCCCATGAAAGCCCACTCACTACACGAAGGTGTAAGCAAAGGAAACATAAATTGCAATGGGAACTCAGAATGCTGGAGATGCCAGAAATGTAGCACATCTGCTGACAAAGGCTGCAGGCATGGAGTAGAGCTGACCCAATAGAAAGGCTATGTGTATCAGAGCTGGGAGAATAGGGGAGACAGTGAGCTGAGGTCCAGGATTTACCAATCTCTGCTTCCTGGCTGCAGATTGAATGTGACTATCTGTGTCTTGCTCTTAATGCCATACATACCTTCCCTTCCATAATGGCGTAGACTCTCTTAAATTGTAAGCCAAAATCAAAACTTCCTCCTTTAAATTGCTTTTGTCAAGTATTTTGTTGCAACAATTTACA
This sequence comes from Jaculus jaculus, assembly GCF_020740685.1. Taxonomy (NCBI): domain Eukaryota; kingdom Metazoa; phylum Chordata; class Mammalia; order Rodentia; family Dipodidae; genus Jaculus; species Jaculus jaculus. The sequence goes on along the minus strand of NC_059108.1, from coordinate 99,454,374 downwards.
AAGTAACTAAAGTACTGCCTATTGGAGAAATATAAATTAAGACTACATTGAGAGGGCAGGGGAGATTGCTCAGTGGTTACAGGCATTTGCTTGCAAAACTTTGACAACCCAGGTTCAATTAACCAGTCACTCATGGAAAGCCAGGAAATCATTTGTTTTCTCCAGCAAGAAACCTTAGTATGTGCATGCATGTCTGTGTGCATGCACACACACACATACACACACACACTCATGTGTGCAAATAAATAATATTTTGAAAAGACTACATTGAGATTTATCTCATCCTCATCAAAATAGCCATCATTAAGGACATAGATAGCAAGGCTGGAAAGATGGTGTAGCAACTTAAGCACTTGCTTGCAAAGCCTAAGGACCTAGTTTCAACTCCTCAGAACCCATGTAAGCCAGATGCACATGGTAGCACATGCATCTGGAGTTAGTCTATAGTGGCTGCAGGCCCTTGCATGCCCAGTCTGTCTCTGTATCTCTCGTTCTCTCTCTCTCTCTCTTAACTAAATAATTATGAAAAAGAAAATAGCAATAAATGCCTGTGACAATGTAGTCCAAAATAAAACCCATATACCCTGCTACTAGAAAGGTAGACTAGTCTAGCCACCATGATAATTAATATGGGGTTTTCTCAAAATAACTAAAACTAGAACTACAAAATGACCCAGTTATTCTACTCTTGGGTATTTTATAAAAGGACTCCAAGTCAACATATCACAGAGATAATTGAACATCAATGTTTATCACAGCAGTATTCACATAAACTAAGTTATGGAAATAACCGAAGTGGCCAACATCAAAGAACTAAATAAAGAACATGTATTATATGTAAACAATGGCATTTTTTTTTTCAGCCATAAAAGAGAACAAAGTTAGCCTGAGAGTACTTTCTACTCCAAGGGATCATTGCCCCCTTTGTCTATGTACTCAAACCTTTTATCTTAATAGAGCTTCTATTTAAAAAATAAAAACAAGGGGCTGGAGAGATGGCTTAGCGGTTAAGCGCTGGCCTGTGAAGCCTAAGGACCCCGGTTCGAGGCTCGGTTCCCCAGGTCCCACGTTAGCCAGATGCACAAGGGGGCGCACGCATCTGGAGTTCCTTTGCAGTGGCTGGAAGCCCTGGCGCGCCCATTCTCTCTCTCCCTCTGTCTTTCTCTCTGAGTCTGTCGCTCTCAAATAAATAAATAAATAATTTAAAAAAAAATAAATAAATAAAAACAAGGGCTGGAGAGATGGCTTAGCGGTTAAGCGCTTGCCTGTGAAGCCTAAGGACCCCGGTTCGAGGCTCGGTTCCCCAGGTCCCACGTTAGCCAGATGCACAAGGGGGCGCACGTGTCTGGAGTTCGTTTGCAGAGGCTGGAAGCCCTGGCACGCCCATTCTCTCTCTCTCCCTCTATCCTGTCTTTCTCTCTGTCTGTCACTCTCAAATAAATAAATAAAAAATTTTAAAAAAATAAAAATAAAAAAAATAAAAACAAAACAGGCAGCTAGGCATGGTGGTGCACAACTTTAATCCCAGCCCTCGGGAGGCATAGGTAGGGGGCATCACCATGAGTTCGAAGCCACCCTGAGACTACATAGTGAATTTCAGGTCAGCCTGAGCTACAGTGAAACCCTACCTCAAAAAAAAATTATATTGTTTGCAAGAAAATTGATGCAACTGGACAGAGATAATCATATTAAGATTAACTAAGTCTCAGAAGGACAGATACATCTTTTCTCTCATTTGTGGTTCCTAGGTTTTATATAGATGCATAAATTCATATTTGTATATATGACATGAAAGTAAATGCAAAACTGTCTTGAAGGAAAAAGGGGACTAAAGAATAAGAATGAGTAGATCATTCCTAAATTTATTAATGTTCGTATATGTAAATACTGTCATCTGTAAAGTTGGAAACACTTATACATTTAAAAAGGCATGTTGCAGTTCAATAATTCAATCAGTAAAATAATTTAATTCCTATTCATGAAATGTAGTTGAGGCCACACAGGATGTGTCATCTACAGAAAGTCATTCCAAAACTTCAAGTATCTCTGTGCATGAAGCACCATTAGAGGAACTTCCTATAGAGGCTGGAGTAGAGAGACAAAGGCCTTCCTTTACTAACCTTTAGAAAGGGAAATGAAGACATACAAGGCAGCTTCCTGTCTCCATAACAAATAGCACAGAAAACCAGATGAAAGAGATAAGGCTTATTTGGGCTTATAGTTTTTAACTGTCTTATTTATTTATTTATTTATTTGAGAGGGAGAGAGAGAGGCAGATTGAAAGAGAATACGTGTGCTAGGGTCTCTAGTCACTGCAAATGAACTCCAGCCATATCACCTTGAGCATCTGGCTTCACATGGGTACTGGAAAATCAATCCCAAATTGCAGGCAAGTGCCTTAACTGGTGAGTCATCTTTCCAGCCCTTGGGCTCACATTTTTAGTAGTTTTGATCCCTGATTTGTTGGCCCTGGTGTTTTTGGGTCTATGGTATCAGGGAACACATGTTGAAGCAAAAAAATTCACCTCATGACTGGAAGCAAAAGAGGAACCAGAGTCCCAGAATCATCTTCAGTGGGCATATATGCCCAGCTATTGGAAGATCTCCTACTAGGTTTCATATTTTAAGGATCCCATCACCTCCCAATCATGGCAGATACAAAGGACCAATCAATTAACACAAAGACCTTTGAAGAACATTCAAAACCCAAACCATAGCAAACAACAGCAAGAATGTAGTGTGTACAGTAAAGATAAGAGAAGGTGACATGTGGATAATAAATTTTTACACAATGGGGAAAGAAAGGGATATCAGGTATGCAGGCAGAATAAAATAATTCTTGAAGATAGAACTAAATAATATTTTAGTTCTCATTATAATAAGTCACTGCTGTTGAAACTGGTTTTGATGACTGTTGTAGTCTGGTTCTCATTGCTGGTAGAAATAACCCAAATAAGAACAGCTTGTAGGAAAAAAGAGGTTTATTTTGATTTATAGGCTCAAGGGGAAGCTCCACAGTGGCAGGGGAAAATGATGGCATGAGCAGAAGGTGGAGATCACCCCCTGGCCAACATAAGGAGGACAATAGCAATAGGAGAGTGTGCCAAACATTGGCATGGGAAAACTGGCTATAACACCCAAAACCCTGCCCCCAACAATGCACTGCCTCTAGGGGGCATTAATTTCCAACTGCCATCAGCTGGGGAAACTAGCATTTATGGGAGACACCTGAATCAAACCACCTCATTCCACCCCGGCCCCCTTAAACTGATAAATATCCATGACATAAAATGCAATGCATTCAGTCCAACTTTAAAAGTCCCCATAGTTTTTATCAATCCCAATTATGTTCAAACATACCCTCAATCCAAGATCTTTTAACTGAGCCATAATACAAAAAAAATCCCCCCCAAACCCCATAATGGCACAATATAAACATTCATACTGCAAAAGATGGCATCAGGCATAGCAAACAATTACTCAAGCAATACTTGATTTAAATAGTAAAACACAAATCTCTGTAGCTCCAAGTCCAACAACTCTAGTTAGTGACAAATTTCCCAGTCCGATAACTCTAACCAGCATTAAGTCTCTGGACTTCCAATTCCACTCCTCCAGCTAGGCTACTCACAATCCTGGAAAACTTCATGGGGCCAGCAACTTTCATTAGCAGCCATCTCATGGTCCCAGCATCTCCACTGGGTCTCCACTGCAATCCATGGATCATCCTCATGGCCCCATGGGGTCTCCATGCAGGCATCCAACAAACCTGCTACACACTGCCCATGGCCATTTCCAAAACACAAGACCATATTGCAAACTCAATGGCCCTCTCTTTCCTGCATTTCTTATACTCCACAATACCTACATCTCTTAGGCCAAGGTTTAAATCCTTCCACAGTCCTCTTGAAAATCAGCTCCAACAGGCCAAAACCACACAGTCAGGTGTCTAGCAGCAATCCCACTCCTCAGTACCACTTTTTTGTTGTAGTCAGGTTTACAGTGCTGGTAGAAACCATCCAACCAAGAGAAGCTTGTGAGAAAAAGAGGTTTATTGTGGCTTACAGGATTGAGGGGAAGCTCCACAATGGCAGGGGGAAAGAATGGCATGGGCAGGGGGTTGGACATCACCCCTGGCCAACATAAGGTGGACAATAGCAACAAGAGGGTATGACAAACATTGGCATGGGAAAACTGGCTATAACATCCATAAGCCTGCCTTCAAGAGGCCTTAATTTCCAATTACCATCAGCTGGGGAAACTAGCGTCCAGAACACCTAAGTTCATAGGGGCACCTGAATCAAACCACCACAATGACTATTCTTTTTTGAGGGGAAGTGTGTTTAGGTTCATGTGCCCCATGTCCATGCATGCAGAGGCTTATCTATGTGTTTCCTTGAGAGGTGTCTCCCATTGAATCCATACCTGCCATTTTGACCAGACTGGATTACCAGTGAGACCCAATGATTCTGTGGTCTCTGCTCCCCATAGAACCATGGCTAAAGGTGTGTGTATGTGGCCATACCTAGCTGTTTACATATGCATTAGGGAATCAAACTCAGGGAAAGTCAGGCCCTCTTGGGACTTATGTTTGCATAGAAAGCTCTCTTACCTGCTGAGCCATTTCCTGAACCCCTTGATAAGTATTTTTATCAACATAGCTACTCTTTACTATTGTTTTTCCTCTAAGAACAGAATAATTATATGAAAACCCTTTGAATCTGCTCTTTTGCAGTCAGGTTCTCATTGCTGGTAGAAATCACCCAACCAAGAGCAGCTTGTGGGGAAAAATAAAAGAGTTATTTTGACTTATAGGCTCAAGGGGGAAGCTCCATGATGACAGGGGGAAACGATGGCATGAGCACAGGGTGGACATCACCTCCTGGCCAACATCAGGTGGACAACAGGAACAGGCAAGTGTGCCAAACACTGGCAAGGGTACACTGGCTATAATACCCATAAGCCTACCCCCCAAAATACACTGCCTCCAGGAGGGGTTAATTCCCAAATGTTCATCAGCTGAGAACCTAACATTCAGAACACCTAAGTTTATGGGGGACACCTGAATCAAACCACCCCCCCTCCCATGTTCAGCAAAGACTTGCAGACATGGGCACTGTAAAGTACTTGCTGAACAACTCAAACATTACCCTATAACTATTCTTTAGTGCTTGGCAATGTGGCAAACTTTAGACCTAACACTTCACTGATGCTGGCTGGTACTGACACTGTTTCTCAGTGAAATCACTTTTTCATAAAGAATTCCACAGTGAACCTGATGCTATACTTTGAGAAATCCTAAAAGTGGCTTTAAAAGTTTCCAAAGCCTAACACTAGACACTTTCCACTTTATGCATTTTTAGATGTGTTTCCTATAGAAGTTGGAAACATTATGTTCCTAGTAGGTGTATCAAAGACCCTGCCTTTTGTTTGCAGTAACTATAAAATTCACAGACCTGTGGACCATTGGGTAAATATATCTCCTCCTCTGAAAACTTCCTGATCTTCTGTGAAAGCCTCAGTAGGATTTGTAACAGTAACCCCTTTCCCTTAAGCTATGATTCTTCTTGGTAATTTCTTGTTTCTTTCAGGATAAAATGTAATAGCAAAGGCTTTGATGTCTTTATCTTGCTGTATCCTTTCTTCTTTAAGAAGCAGTTCTGGTTCATTCTTGGTCTCAGGACATGCTTTATGTAACATCAGCATGAAAGAATTAGAATGGAAATGTATATCCCTATTTAGAACTGTGTCTATTTACTAATATAAAAGCTACAGCGGTTTTTCAAAGCACAGTGGAACAATGCTGTACTCTTTCCAATTTCATGGTAACATCTGAGCCGTGACCAAACCACTCAACAAAAATGAATACTAAATCAGAACACAGCAAAGAAAGATAACAGAGACTTGTCTCCCTATGGGGGAAAAAAACTAATGATGGATTCACTTAAAAATAAAAATCTAATAAGCAAATTAAAACATGAGAATGTCAAGGACATAAATTAGAAGAAATTAATTTGAAATAATTTGATTCTCCAATTGTTATATGAAGTACTTCATTTTGATTGATGATGAGATATCCTGTTGCCTATGTATTATGTTCTTTGTGTTCTCATCCCACCCCACCTATTTAGGAATGATGAATAATCAACCAATATTTGTGAAGTACAGTGTGAGTATAGAACTGTGCTAGGAAAAATTATTAAATAGCACAAAAATAGCCCTGAAAAGAATCGTGTGTGTGTGTGTGTGTGTGTGCGTGTGTGTGTGTGTGACACAGTGTGTGTTAGATGGTGTGTGCACATGTATGTGCTGATATGGTACCCTATGTACTCAGTGGTTGGAGGAAAAAAATGAGTTTATCCCCCTCTATCATTCACCCACCTGTTTTGCCATGAGATGGAGTCTCTTACTGATTCCAGAGCTTTCCAGTTGTTATCCCCAGTGATTCCCAGTTCTTTGCTCCCCATAGGACTACGATTATACACATTCTTGGACACATTCAGCTGTTAATGTGAGTTCTAGAGATTCAAACTAAAGCATTCTGAAACAATCTCTGGGAATGCACTTAACCATGGCACCATCTCTCTAACCCAACACCTTGTTTTTGAGATTAGAAAAATGTTAGTAAAAAGACAACTAATTCAAGTCAGATTGTGCACCTTGATGTAAAGTGTAGTAAGATTTCTAAGTTACTCATATAAGACAGAATTATCTTGGGTAGAAATATGAAAGTATATGCAAGATAGATGTTTAGGTATAAAGACAGTCACATTTATAATATAACTCCTTACTAAGACCACATGTCATCTGACTCCCTCCTACCTCTCAGTCCACATCCCCATTATCTCCCTCCTCCTCCTTCCCAGTAGCCATTTTGTTGTTGTTGTTTTTGTTTTTTTGAGGTAGGGTCTCACTCTAGCTCAGAGTGACCTGGAATTCACTATGTAATTGCAGAGTGGCCTCAAACTCATGGAGATCCTCCTACCTCTGCCTTCTGAGTTCTGGGATTAAAGGTGTGTGCCACCACACCTGGCTCTCAGTAATGTTTTTACTACTCCTTTATAAACTTATATACATAACTCAGGCCTGTATACTTTGAAGAGTTCAAGAAATGAATCTCCATCCTACTTAAGTACATTGCTCTAAATATTCTTTTATTGCTATACATACATTTTTACTGTACATAACTCCCAAGGCTAGATCATAGTATTGAGAATAAATTATTTATAAAAAATCTATGCCAACTTTATAATTAAAATGCAGAATAAGGGTAGAAATGCTTGCAGAGACTGACTATGACAGTAGTGAAAGTATAATGTCTTTAAATCACTGGTTTTCACAATTGCATTGGCACATTTTAGAATATACTTGCCTCATACCAAAATATCTTAGTAAGGAAATCTACAACAAAAGCATAACAAACAAAATCCAAATATTCATGAAAGTTGAAAGTCACTCATATATATATATTTCTATCTTTGCCTACCTTAGCAGTGAATTCACTCACTTAGCTGAGTTCTTGGCATTTGTTAACAGCTTGGTAACCAGTATTGGGCAAACTGATGCATAACAAAAGGAATGAAGAATGACATGACTTGGTTTTCACTCTGGATGGGCCATAACATTTTGGAAAAAATGAACAAGCTCATATGTTAATAGTCAATTACAGGTATGACTACCACTTCCTAATAGAAATTTATGAATTGAGCTTTGTGAAATTTTAAATATATTCTAGATACCATGGACCTTAATGTCACATTTTTTTAAACTTCTTTTTTTGTTTATTTTTACCTATTTGAGAGAGACAGACAGAGAGAAAGAAGCAGATATATAGAGAGAATGGGCACGCCAGGGCCTCCAGCCACTGCAAACTGAACTCAAGATGCATGCACCCCCTTGTGCATCTGGCTAACATGGGTCCTGGAGAATCGAGCCTTGAACCAGGGTCCTCAGGCTTCACAGGCAAGCACTTAACCACTAAGCTATCTCTCCAGCCCTTAATATCACATTTGATTTGGATTTCAGAATATTATTGTTTCTCAGTGCTAATTTTTACTTGATGTGAGCTATCACATCCTTGAAGATTTCCCTCAAAAATTAAATTTTCTTTCTTCCTTCTTTATTTCTTTACCTTTTTTTTTATTAAGACAAGGTCTCATGAAGACCTGGCTGGCCTCAGACTTGCAATGTAGTCAAGGCTGACCTTGGACATCTGAGCCTCCCTGTCTTCACCTCCCAACTGTTGGGGTAACAGGTCTGTATCACTATTCCTACTTTGTGTGGTGCCAGGGATGGAACCCAGAGTGTCATGCATGTTAGGTAAGCACTCTACCAACTGAGCTGCATCCTTCTATGTCAAATATTATTCAGCTCTAGCAAAGGTACTTTAACATATATTTTTTTTCTATCCCAAGGAACTATCAGGGCAAATCTGTAGTGATGAACAGGGTTGTTCATCACAACATTATCTACAATAGATAAAAATTAAGTCAAATGAAATTGTAATGTTAAGTAAATGAAAGCTCATTCCTTCATGACTATTTTACTTAGTTGACAATTAAAGTCTAACAAGAAATTAATCATGGAAGACTGGTGAGTAAAACAAATAACATGATTATACTTTTAATAGATGTATACAAATAGATGTTTAGAAACCATATTTCTGAGGCTAATCACACTGATGCATCAACAGTGATTAGTACTGGGAGACAGAAATATATATGACTTACAAAGAATGCTTTTATGATTATATTAATCAGTTTTGTATAATTTGAGAAATTTCAGAACGGGACCAAAAAAGGTACTATAGTGAATGTGATTATCATATTTCCAAACAAACTTTGATTTTTTTTCTAAAAAAGCCACAATTAAATTCAGTCTGCAACTAGCACTGTATCCCGTCCTAAAGCATAGATATATGTAATAATCTTACATGTAATCTTATAGTAAGTTTGTATTTCCCTATTCTTTATCCTTATTCCTTCAATCTTCTTAACATTTGTATAATGTTATAGGCACTATGATGTTTAAGATCATGACACTTCATCAACAGAGGACGCTTATTCAGCTAGGTCAATTTTATATTCATGACTCCTTTCATCTTGATGCTTATGCTGCAATCATGGGTCTTTTGCACAGAAGAAGACACCTAACAAGAAAGAGGATTTGGCCAATGGAAAATATCTATGAATAATCAGCAAATGCTAAATAAATACTTGAATCACTGTCATTTTGTTGGTTTCCCCCCTCATGAAAGGCATAAAATAGCATTATGTGTTTATACACAGTGAAATATAGCAAAATTGAGCAGAAGGTATCCAAAAGAATTAAAATCATAAGAAGGCATGGGCAGAGGGGAGACAAAGGGACCAAAATAAGAGAGGATGAAGACTCTAAGAGAGTATGAAAGAGAGAAAGGGGGAAGACGAAGAGAGAGACGGGAGTGGTAGGGAGAAGAGAAAAAGAGGAAGGGGATATGATTAAATATATCAAAGTAATAAATACTAGAGAAGGAAAGGGACATTGACATTTTCCCATGTGTTTCTCTTATACCAATATAGATGCTGACCTGGGTTACCATGAACTATGATGAGAATAATGAACTGGGAACCCCCACCAGGTCAGATAGGCATCTTGGCTGAGCAAGCACCAACTGAGGGAAGGCTTTCCTCTAACACAGGCCAAAAAAGATCAGACTTCATAAGTAAATAAAAATATACTAGAAAGAAAATATGTTACATGAAAAGTTTTCTTAGGAAATGCTACATAGAAATGTTGTCTGACTCATGAAAAAAAATAAAAAAGAAACAATCAAAACTGAGGCAGGAAACTAAGTGAAAAAATGCACACACATACAAAATCTTGTTTGCACAGCATACACAGATCACCCAGAAACAGATCAGTTCTGAATCAACAGGGAAAAGATCAACCTATGTTGAACCTCCATAGCATCATGAGCCTTTTGAAAGCTATTTGGGCAAATTAAAAGTAGACTATACCTTGGTGTGGTGGCACATGCCTTTAATCACAGCACTCAGAAGGGACAGGTAGAAGAGTCATTGTGAGTTTGAGACCAGTCTGGAGATACAGAGTGAGTTCAAGGTCATCCTGGGCTAGAGTGAGACCCTACCCCAAAAAATAGCAACAACTAAAAGAAGATAATACTAGCACTACATTACAGATGTTTGAGGAGATAAATATATCTAACCTGATTTAAAAATTAGATAAAGTATACATGCACTGTATTATACTACATTAATATGTGTGATTTTTATGTTTTTACATGTTAAAAAACATTTTAAAATATATTTTATTTGTAAGCAGAGAGAGGGAGAGAAAGAGATGAAGACAGACATTGGGGCAGAGGAGATAGAAAATAGGAGCACAAGGGCCTCTTGCCACTGCAAACATATTCCAGAGACATGCACTACTTTGTGCATCTGACTTTATGTAAGTAATGTAGAATAATACCTGGTCCATCAGGCTTTGCAAGCAAGTGCATCTCTCTAGCCCTGAACCACAATTTTTTAAAAAGACAAAAGATTTATAAAATCATAAGATAAAGCAAATTATTAAAAGTATAATTTCAAATAAAAGATTGTCCTCTGTGTGAAAAGCTAAGTTCATAGAAATAAAAATTGGGAGCTATGGAAATGGATCAGTGGTTAAAGTACATGCTATGAAAGCATGAGAAGCTGAGTTTGTATCCTCAGTACCCATGGATCTGGGAGCATCCTGGAATGGTGGCATACACCTGTAATCCCAACACTGGGGATGCAGAGACAGGAGGATCCCTGGAATTTTCCAGCTAGCTTGTCTGGTGTAATCTATGAGCTCAGGGTTCAATAAGAGACCTGCTTCAGAAAACAAGGTGGAGAAGCCCATCCCCATATAAACACACATACATGCCACACACAAACACACACAAAAAAACCCATGCTTATGTGTGACCTATTTTCAATTACTGTATATATGATACATAAAAATACTATGTATTTATGGTAGATAATGTGAGTTTCATCTATGTTTGCTTTGTGAAATAATGAAACCAAACTAATTATCCATCACTTCACAAATTCATCTTTTTCCAGTGGTGAGCACTTTAAAAATCTACTCCCCTCATGTGGTGGTTTGAATAGATGCCCCCCAATATATTCAGTTTTGTATTTGTTTGTAGTTTGCATCTGCAGCCACCTGGCTGGAGGCAGTGTCATGGGGTGGATCTTAAGGTATGGTGGTAGGTTTCAGATTTCAATTTAAAGATATGCAAACTGTGCCTAGCCGGAGTTCCTGAAGTGTGCTGTGCCATGTGGCTTTTGGCTTATGCTTCTCTCTTTCCCTCTGCTTGGACCTGTGAAGGCAGGCCAGCTTCTTCTGCCATTTCCCTGAATCTGTAGGCTTCAATAAATATCCCTTCCTCCATAACTGTGCCTGGTCTGGAAGTTTATCCCAGCAAACCCAAAGGTGTCTGCTACAGAATTTGGTACCAAGGAGTGGGGTGAGATGAACCTGACCATGTGGATGTTGATCTTTTGGAACCTTTGTTTTGGAGGAATAGGCATGGACTTGGTGCTTACAACTGAAGATGTCCTCTGGAGTGGTAAGCCAAGTTTTATGAACTATTCTGATGAGAGTCTGAGAATGCTAAGTGCAGACAGCATTGAACTTTGAGGCATGGCTTATGAGCTCTCTAAGGGGAAGGAAAGACAACAGAGGACTGTGTTGGAACTGGGCTACTGGAAAAAGAGCTGGCTGCATTCTGCTGCCCAGGCCCAGAGAGTTTGATCAAGGTTACATTTGTTATGAATTGATGTGCTTTGCTAGAGATATTGGACTGAGAGATTTAAGATTTTTAAGCTGGAAAACTTCAAGCAAGTTAAATTTACTGGCACAGAGACTGGTTTTAGGTTACTAAAGCTGCTATTTTCAGCACATTAGCAATCTTAATCTGAAGATGGTCCAATGGCTGTACATTTAAACAATGGAAAGGATGCCTGAGGAAAGACTCTCATAGAAATGCAAACTCTTTTGGAAAGAGTTGACTGGAGAAGGAACCTGCTTTTCAAGGTTATGGTTTATTTCTTCCATGAATTAAGAATATGGCTGTGTCCTGCATACCTGGTATTGGATTCAGAAGCATGAAAAATACATGGAGTGGTCGTGAATTGCACACAGTTCCAGAAGCTGCTGCTGAGATGTGGCATGAGGCAGAGCCTGATTCCATGATAGGATGAAAGAGCCTTTGGAAGATGGACCATGGTTTGCATGAAGACCTGAAGATGTTTTGGATATACCAGAACTATGCAAGGGCTACCATAGAGCACACTATTGGCCTAGGATGGAAATGTTCCCTGGTTACTCTTCCCAGCTGGAGGGGTGGAATTGGAAAATCTGGAGACTGGGAGTCTGGTCACATTGAACTTGAACTGCAGAAGTTTGATGTTTGATGGTGGTTGAGTTTGTGTTGTTTTAGTCTCTCCTTTCTATGCCTTATACCTGTTGAAAATGTTTACTTTGTGCCTTTATATATGAGAAATGTTTAACTTGCTTGATTTTGCATGTCTTAATATCTTCAATTGGTCAAAACTGTGGGGACCTTTAAAACTGAACTGAGTACAATTTATAAATCTATTGGGGGCTAGAGGTGGAATGGGGTGTATTCGGTTTTTTTATTTGTTAGTAGTTTGCAGCTGCAGCCACCTGGATGGAGGTAGCGTCACTGGGTGGATCTTAAGGTATGGTGGCAGGTTTCAGATTTCAATTTAAAGATATGCAAAGTGTGCCTAGCTGGAGTTCCTGAAGTGTGCTGTGCTGTGTGGCTTTTGGCTTGTGCTTATCTCTCTCTCTCTCTCTCCTTGGACCTGTGAGGGCAGGCCAGCTTCTTCTGCCATTTATGGAACTTTCCCTGAATCTGTAAGCTTCAGTAAATATCCCTTCCTCCATAACTGTGCCTGGTCTGGAAGTTCATCTCAGCGAACCTGAAGCTGTCTGCTATATCCCAAAATAAAAATAAAATGTGTTCTTTTAGCAATTCTTAAGCATATATTACATTGCTAATCACTCTAGTCATCTGTCTAACAAAAGTCCAGGATATAAAGATCGTGTCCAATTAAAACTTGGTTACCTTGATACTCATATCTCCATCCACACCCCTCCTCTATGAGCACATTAATAACATTATTAACATCTTGTCCAATGTGAGACAAGCTAAGCGAATTCAAGGTTCTGTTTGCCATACTAATGAGAGCCCTCAGATGCCACTGATTCAGTTTTCAAGTTCAACTTTACAAGGTAAAGTATGCCCAAACAGGCATTTCTAAAACTACTTCAGCCTGAATTTTATTAAGTTCATTTTCCTATTCTACATCATTTTGCCCCAGACCAGCCAATGCTTTTTATAAGCAGATTCACCACTGAAACCCACATGCCAAGGTTTCAACGCAAACATGAATGACAATTATTTAAATGATATTCATCAACTCTCTACAATCAGTGTCCTCCCAAACTTCCAGTTACCATTAGAGGCAGTCTCCCCTCTCCTCTCAGCTTGATTGCCCTTTATAGTTAATCAAACACTTGCCCATTCCTCCTAAGAAACAAATTGCACCTGTGAATGACCTGCATCAGAATCATCTGGAATACTTGCTAAAACACACCTTGGTGGGCCTGCTCCAGACCTATGGAATCTGAATACCTAGGAGAACATCCCTGGAAGGTGTGTTTTCAGTTTCTCTATTGATGAATCTTCTGTACCTCCATCTCATTTATATATATGTGTTGTTGGGTTTTTTTTTTTTGTCTCTCTCTCTCTCTCTCTCTCTCTCTCTCTCTCTCTCTCTCTCTGTGTGTGTGTGTGTGTGTGTGTAATCATATGTGTGAATGTGAACATGTCCATGCCATTGCATGTAAGTAGAGGCCAGAGGACTTTTGGGTATTGGTTCTCATCTTCCATCTTTTTGTAGGAAGGGTCTCTCCTTTACTGCATTGTCTGCTGCATTAACCAGGATAGCTTCTGGGAAAATTCTCTTGTCTCCACTGACCTTCTCCTCCTGTCTCCCTACTTTGCTTCTCACTGTAGGCATGCTGGAACTATAGAAGCCTCCATGGTTTCTGGCTTTTATATGGGGGTCTGGGTATCCCAACTGAAGTACTCATGATTGCTCACAAGTGTTTTATCCACTGAGCCATCTGTAGCAGACAGCTTCAGGTTTGCTGAGATAAACTTCCTGACCAGGCACAATTAAGGAGGAATTGATTTATTGAAGCTTACAGACCCAGGGGAAGTTCCATAATGGAAGAAGAAGCTGGCCTGCCTTCACAGGCCCAAGCAGACAGAGAGAGAGAAGCACAAGCCAAAAGCCACACAGCACACTTCAGGAACTCCAGCTAGGCACACTTTGCATATCTTTAGATTGAAATCTGAAACCCACCACCACACCTTAAGAACCACCCAGTGACACTGCCTCCAGCCAGGTGGCTGCAGATGCAAACTACAAACAAACAACTGAATGTATTGGGGGCCATCTATTCAAACCACCGCATTCCACCCCTGGCCCCCCAATAGATTTATAGCCATTACATATTGTAAATTGTACTCAGTTCAATTTCAAAGGTCCCCACAGTCTTGACGAATTTAAGATATTAAGACGTGTAAAAACAAACAGATTAAACATTTCTAACATATAAAGGCACAGAGTAAACATTTTCAACTTGTATAAGGAGAGACTAAAACAATGCAAACTCAACCACCGTCATACAAACATCAAACTTTTGCAGTTCAAGTCCAATACAACCAAAGACTACCAATCTCCAGATTTTCCAATTCCGCCCATGCAGTTGGGCAGAGTAGCCAGGGAACACTTCCATCTCAGGCCAACAGTGTGCTCTGTGGTAGTGCTTACATAGTCCTGGTGTATCCAAAGCATCTTGAGGTCTTTATGCAAATCACGATCCATCTTCCAAAAGCTCTTTCATCCTATCAGGGCATCGTGCTCTGCCTCATGCCACATCTCAGCAGCAGCTCCTAGAACCGTGTGCAATTCATGACCACTCCTCACATCTTCCATGCTTCTGAATACAATACCAGGTGTATAGGACACAGCCATATTCTTAATTCAGAGACAAAATAAACCATAACCTTGAAAAGCAGGTTCCTTCTCCAGTCAACTCTTTCCATAAGAGTTTGCATTTCTATGACATTCTTTCCTCAGGCATCCTTTCCATGGTAAAGTAATTGGACCATCTTCCTTTAAGATTGCTAATGTGTTTGACAATAGCAGATTTAGTAAACTAAAACCAGTCTCAGTGCCTGTAATTTTTACTCGCTTGAGGTTTTCCAGCTTAAAATCTTAAATCTCTCAGTCCAGTATTGCTAGCCAAGCACATCAGTCCATTACAAATTTAACCTTGATCAAACTCTCTGGGCCTGGGCAGCAGAATTCAGCCAGCCCTTATGCCAGTAGCCCAGTTCCAACAAAGTCTTAGGCAGTCTTTCCTTAGAAAACTCATAAGCCAAGCCTTGAAGTTCAATGCTGTCTGCACTTAGCATTCTCAGACTCTCATCAGAATAGTCCATAAAACTTGGCTTACACTCCAGAAGAAATCTTCAGTTGCAAGCACCAAGTCCATGCCTATTCCTCCAAAACAAAGGTTCAAAAAGATCAACATCCACATGGTCAGGTTCATCTCACCCCTCTCCTTGGTACCAAATTCTGTAGCAGACAGCCACAGGTTTGCTGAGATAAACTTCCAGACCAGGCACAGTTATGGAGGAAGGGATTTATTGAAGCTTACAGATCCAGGGGAAGTTTCATAATGGAAGAAGAAGCTGGCCTGCCTTCACAGGCCCAAGCAGACAGAGAGAAAGAAGCACAATCCAAAAGCCAAACAGCACACTTCAGGAACTCCAGCTAGGCAAACTTTTCATATCTTTGGATTTAAATCTGAAACCCACCACCATACCTTAAGATCTACCCAATGACACTGCCTCCAGCCAGGTGACAGCAGATGCAAACTACAAACAAATAAACAATTGAATGTATTGGGGGCTATCTATTCAAACCACCACACCATCTCTCCATTTCTGACCTCATATTTCAGAGCCATCTGAGTCTGACTTTTCAGATATTCCTGCCATTTCTCTGTTCTACATTTTTACTGCTGTATATGGAGATGCTAATGGCCATTTGACTGCTTGTGTCCTTCCCTCCCTTTTTCCAAAACACCCTACAGGAAAAATGCAGTACGCGATCAGAAACTTATTTTTGCTCACAGAAAGTGGGAGTTGTCTTGTATCTTTTTATTAATGTATGCTTACCATACATAACAGTGGGGTTTATTGTGATATTTTCCTACATATACACAATGTGTTTTTATCACATTCAACCCCCCATCCTCTCTTGCTCCTTCCCACACTTGATGCTTCTCTCCTTCTTCTCAACCATTCCTCCTTCTACTTACATGGCTTCTCTTTTTCTCTTTTCTTACTAAGGTGACCAAATGAGATAAGTTAGAGTTGCCCACAGGACCTCCTTCCTAGTGGCTGCACCACTGAAGAAAATGTCTCCCCCTTCCAGTGATAATTAACTTCATTTGGATACTCATAGAATTATGAGGCTTAGGAGGCCCCTCCACTTCAACTACCATTATCTCCCAGTAAGACCTCAAGAAGAAACAGAGCCCATGTTCCACCCCCATGATGGTATGTTGATTTGCTGAATCTTCTGCAGGTCTTGTACCAGCAATTGTGGCTACTGTGAGCTCAAAAGTACATTAATGATATTATGTTACAAAGACAGTGTTCCACCTCACTCCCATCCTTCTGGCTCTTATATGTTTTCTTCCTTAGGACTTGGAGAGGGCCATTATGGCTATTGCTTAAAATTTTTAATTTTTTTTTCAATATTTTTTGAAAAATCCCAGCTCCCCTGCTAAACAGGAAAGTATTTCTGGCCCATGGTATTTCTCGTCACTCCTCTCTTGGGGATTCTACTTCATTTCTTTCATATTGTCCTCTTTCCCATCTCCTTAATATTCATCTTTCTGATTATCTGCCCTAAGGTTTTCCTTAGTTGATTTATGAAATCTAACATTTCTTCTAAATCATCTTCAAAGTGTAAGAAATGGGGCTGCAGGGATGGTTTAGCAGTTAAGGCATTCACCTGCAAAGCCAAAGTACACAGGTACAATTCCCCAGGACCCATGTTAGCCAGAAGCACAAGAGAGTGCACTCATCTGGAGTTTGTCTACAATGGCTGGAGGCCTTTGCATGCCTGTTCCCTCTCTATCTCTTGCTCTCTCTCCCTCTTTCTCTGTCAAATGAATAAAAATAAAATATTTTTTTTCTAATTTTTTTAAAATTTATTTATTTGAGAGAGACAGAGACAGAGAGAAAGACAGATAGAGGGAGAGAGAGAGAATGGGCGCGCCAGGGCTTCCAGCCTCTGCAAACGAACTCCATACATGTGTGCCCCCTTGTGCATCTGGCTAACGTGGGACCTGGGGAACCAAGCCTCGAACCGTGGTCCTTAGGCTTCACAGGCAAGTGCTTAACCGCTAAGCCATCTCTCCAGCCCAAAAATAAAATATTTTTTAAAAGTGGTAAAAAATGTCTATGAATCGTACACAGACTTTTAAAAATGCTCATGGCACCACTCACTAATAATTAATCTGAAGCAAATATATCTACTAAGAGATGGGAGAGAGGGACTATATAACTTGATGGGACTATGACCAAATTTCAATATGTTTATATATTCATTTGAAAGAAAGTTAGCACCAGGATAAATGAGGTAACCCTTACTTTTTTATAGATAATTTAATAGGTGTATGCCCTCTTGTAGCCCACAATTAATGGTAGCTTGATAATGGAGAGTGGGTTTATGTTTGGATATGGTTCTGACTTGTTTCCCAGTTCCAGCTATGGGTCTCATACCACTTAGGAGATCAGTTAGCCAAATCAAGAGCAATTGGTTCTCCACCATGGCTGTGTGCTGCTATTGCACTTGTGTGGGCATCACAACAGGTTATTTGCTGCTACGTAGGTTAGACCATGAGTTCCTTGGACAGATATTGATCATTTTCCCCCAGTCGCTCAGGTAGCACCTTCTGGCACTAGACACACTGACTGTCTGGAGACTGACTCTCTTCCAACTTCCAGCCATGCCATTCCATTTTATGTGTCAACCATATAAGGCGTCTTCAGCAGTATGATCTGACCACTAACCTTTGATGGGTTATCAAGTACTCTGACAGAAATATGTCTTTCTTTTAGGAAACCTTGTAGGTCTCTCTGATCAAAAGCTCATTGTGGATGATAGCCACATGCTGGCACTAAGAGTTACAGGTCAGTGAACACTAAGAAAAAGATAACTAATATATAAGAGTTAGAGAGGAGAGAGAGAGAGAGAGAGAGAGAGAGAGAGAGAGAGAGAGAGAGAGAGAGAGAGACTGTAGAAGATTAAGGTTAGTCTTCATGATACCCTTTCCAGTATCTTGTGGTTCAGATGTTCCCTCTAAGGGCCTGGTGAAGGTTCAGCCATTTGGTCTCCCTTTTAGGAAGTAGAATTTTATGGTACCATTGCCATTTGGGTCTAGATTTGTGTTTCCCACCCCTTCGATGCCCTCTCCTCCCTCCCCATCCACCCTAGTGTCTAGTCCATGAGATGTTTGCTGTGTATGTAAGGTATCTTGGGTGGATTCAGGTTAGGTTCTGTAGATGAGTGAGACTATGTGGTGATTTTTTTCTGTGATTGGGTAAGTTCACTGAGAATGATCTTTTCCAGGTTCAACCATTTTTTCCTCAGATTTCACTGTGTCATTTTTTCTTACTGCTGTATAGGATTTCATTTTGTAGATATACCACATCTTAGTTATCCATTCTTCTAGTGATAGACATATGGGTTGATTTCAGCTCTTATCTATTATGAACTGAGCTGCTACAAACACGGTTGAGCAAGTCTCTCTGGCCTGTGGTTTGAAGGTATTAGGGTACATGCCCAGTAAGGGAATAACTGGGTCTGTTGGTATCTCTATAGTCAGGTTTTTCAGGAGTCTCCATATTGGAAGGAAAAAAAGGAAGGAAGACAAGAGGTAGTGAAAAAGAAAGAAAGAAAATAAGAAAAAGGGAGATTCAATAATGATAGATGACACCAAGTTCATTGAAGCTCAATAAAGACCAATTTCTTTTCTTTATTCTAAAACTATATCCTATAGTGTAGTAGTGACAGTTTTCTTAGTTTATTAACTTTTTATGTAACCTGTTCCTTCTGGATGTAGTCTTGAAGTTTCTTTTTATTATATTTTTATTGACAACTTCCATAATCATAGACAATAAACCATAGTAATTCCCTATGTATATTATTTTCTAATAACAATCTATAGCTTCAGGTTGTTCCATTGTCCAAAAGCATAGGTTTCCATATGACTTATTCATACCCTCTAAGATTTTGATTAGCCCTCCCCTCACCCATTTTATGTGGTTCTGTTGGGGCTGACCATTCTCTATCATCAATGTCTCTAGGGTGGCCACATTCAACATAGATGCAAAAAGTCAGAGGAAGCCACCCAGCTCCACTCCCCCACCCCCGTGTGTGTGTGTGTGTGTGTGTGTGTGTGTGTGTGTGTGTGTGTGCAAGCGTGTACTAAGCTGAAGTGATGGGCACTTCCCCTAAGTCAATTACATTCTTTTTTAGAAACTTTGATAAACATTAGTCCTCTGATTGCTGACTACTCCTGTGAAGTAAATCTAAAGACAAGAGGGCTTACTTTGCTCCTAAGTCAGGAATTTTGCTCCAAAAAGAAAAAATAAGATTCAGCAAAGTAAAAAGCAAAGTCTACATAGTCTCACATTTTATGCCTGAATTCATTGTGCCTGATAGCTAAATGTACATTTTTTATAAGAGGTTTCTTTTGAATTAAACTTATTTTGACTGTTTTTGCTTTAATTCTCACTTATTACAAGAAAGTCTTGACTCCTCCATATTTAACAGAAAATGAGATATTGCAAGTAACAGAATTTTAATATGGAGGGAATTGAATTACCCTAGATGAGGAACTAAAGTGATTGGGTGAAATATTGAATAATTTCCTATTATTAGGAAGATAAGTCTATTATTAATGGCTAATAATTCCATTATTGAAGAATGGAATTTTGAATTGGTGCATGAGAGAAAGATTATTATTAAAAGTTAAGGGATTAATCACTCTCCAATATCAAGCTACCATCAATTATGGGCTACAAGAGGGCATACAACTATTAAACTCTCTATAAGAAAAGTAAGGGTTATCTCATTTGTCCTGTGCTAACTTACTGTCCTTTGGAGAATCTGCTTCTCTTTTTCAGATAGATGCAGATCCTAAAGAAAGAACCACCCCATCATACCTCAAAAGGGCCCCAGATGAAACTAAGGAAAATTGGCAAAACAAGCAAGGGTGATGTTTTCCTGATGAACCAGACACCAGCACAAGGGGCAAAGAGACCAACACAGAAAAATCAACTCCTACCAGATCAGAGAGCCAGAGCCTCAGAGGCCCCCAACACCTCATCACTGAAGCAGACCAAAAATGAACCCAACATGGCTCAGGGAAATTTTGCGGAAGAGGGGGCGGAAAGAATGTCAGAGCCACATGTTGGGTCATGATATGCAGAGACATTTATCTTACCAATAACTGTGGGCTAACTATACAATGCATGACCCATATACCTCAACAAGGAGGGGCCAATGGGGAGGGGGTAGGACATGGATGAGCCTAATAATGGTACCAAACTGCCTATATTTGCTGAATACAAAACTTATAAAAAAAAATAAAAAATAAAAAAGTGCAAAGCAAAAAAAAAAAGAAAAAAGAAAGAGAAAATGAGGAAAGGTCATGGGTAACTAACATCATGTGAACGACTTCAGATTATGAAAAATGAAAAATATTTGCATTGTAAGTTCTTATTAATAGTAAGTGCTCTAAAATGGTAAGTGTCTCCCAAATGTGATATTACCTATTGAATATTACATGGCATCCTATAAATTAACACAACAATACTGTTTCTAAAGCTTTAAAGCAATACAGGTGTAATAAAATTAATATTATTTTTTAAAAGTTAAGGGATTAATAACAGTTGACTGTATAACCATGCTCTTCCTGTCCATCATTATTTATTTCATCCTCTACTATTACATAGCCCACATTTATCATGGATAATACATTCTGTGAGACTTTCTGTGACCCTTTAGATCCCTCAGTTATCACAGGGATTAGTGTGTGACCCAATATAGGCCAATCACAGAAGTTTGGTCACAAGGATATTCAGGAAAAGCATATGGCCTAGGCCTGATTAATCACAACTTCCTTTGAGACTTTAACCCCAAGTAAAAGAAGAGCCATTTCTTTAAGTTGAATTGTCAACCAAAATAATATCAGTATAGGACTTTCCTCCAATCACCAACTCTATCACCTTTTAGAAACATACATCCTGAGATCACAGCTAACAGATGAAAGAATGATGATGTATGTTCATAATGACATCCATTTAGCCAAAAGGTAACTCTATTTCTTCTACTCCTTAAGTATGCAGAACAAATCAATTTTCCTTAAACTAATTACAGCCGGTATGGTAGATACCTCTCTCTTGCAAGAAGTCCTAATGAATTCATTTGGTTCTTACTTGCATGTCACCTCACAAACCTTCATTAATTTCCTCAAGCATGCACTCTGAACTAAGCAGTAGTGCCTTTGAGGCAAATATGTGTTGAGAATTTTGGGGTTGTTTGATTCTGTTATTTTGGTTTTTGAGGTTTGTTCTCACTGTAGCCCAGGTTGACCTAGTACTCACTCTGTAGATAGATAATTCATATCATCTTTTTTTTTTCAGTTTTATTTATGCTACAGTCAACTTCTTGATGCTGACAGAAAACACCAGACCAGAGAAGCTTGTGGGAGGAAAGGCTTTATTTTGGCTTACAGACTCAAGGGGATGCTCCTTGATGGCAGGGAAAAATGATGGCATGAACAGAGGGTGGACATCACCTCTTGGCCAATATCAGATGGACAACAGCACCAGAAGAGTGCGCCAAACACTGGCAAAGGACACTGGCTATAACACCCATAAGCCTACCCCCAACAATATATTGCCTCCAGGATGCTTCAATTCCCAAATTTCCACCAGCTAGGAACCTAACATTCAGAACACCTAAGTTTAAGCGGGACACCTGAATCAAACCACTACAATGACCATGTTTATTCCCTTTCTCTAAAAGAACTTGAGGATGCATCATTCCAGTCAAAATATCACAGAAAGAACTAGAGATCCAGTTTCCACACAGTCCTTTAGAAGCTTTTAATTTGTTATATAAAAAGAACATCTTAATATCATAATTCCTCTAGACCTATGTAAAGATTTTAAACTCACTAAATAGCACAGCTATGTAACTGCAATTCCAACATAATCATGAGTACAGTGTGACAGCTACTTTCAGTGATTTAAAAGCCTATATCTTTGCAGGAATATTTATAGTCTGCCCCTCATTTCTATGACATAATTTGAGGAGTATTAATTTCTATGACACTGCTCCCTTATACTCTCTTAGCTTAATAATGATTATTATCAAAAAGTGAATGGTGGAGGCAAAAACTTTCCCAATATGACTCCTAATCCATTTACTACTGAACACACCTTATTTATGCAGAATAGCTTAAGAAGATCTAATGCCTTCCCAACATTTTTTCCTTTTCTGTTTACTTAATGAAGTCACAAATATACTTCCAAGATGCAGAATCCTTGAAATAAAGATATAATAAGAACACTGATCCTTTTTTTTTAAATTTCTCTTCATGTACAAATGAGAGAGTAAAAGTTCTCTGCAGTTTGACATTGCATCAGTTGGCTTCCCCAGTAGGAAACAGAATTAACTCAAGGTGATTGAAATGAATACATCTTAATGATGAGCTGCTTAAACAGGTGAATAATATAGGGAGGGAAGAAGAAATCGGTAGGGATAGGGGAGCATTGGTGAAAAGCCACTGCAACCACAAAGGCAGAAGGAAGTATCACCTGAACCCTAAAGAGCTGCCCCTGTGGAGTGACTGCCTCCCCTCCTGGGTGGACAGAACAAAACACAAAAGTCTTCTTATGCTCTCTAGTTTCCTTCCATGGCATCTTGTTGGTGAAATCTAACTACAAGCAGTCAGCAAAGAAACCAAGAAGGGGTGGCCATCCATGGTGGTCATTTGTCAGGGGTAAACAAGTGGCAGGGAAAAGTGGGAGTAAGTTAGAAATAGAGGAAGATGGACAAAGAGAAAATAACCATACAGATGTTAAGAAGCAGGATCTTGACCTTTTGGGATATACAATGAGAAACAACAGCAGCTTCAGGGTGATCCCATGGAGTTTCATTTCTTTGTACCCTTTTTGATTACAGGAAAACGGATATGTGTATTGGAAGGGGAGAGGAGGCTGGGAGAGAACTGCAAACTCTAGAGCTCAGGCATACTCATGGAAACCCCTTAGCAACCAAGTAGGTGTTGGGCACTCCTTGACCACCAACCATGGGATCCAAAAGCTTCCAGTGGAATCTCTTCAAATTCATCTTGTCAGAGTCTCTGGGTCAATTTGTCACTCTGGGATCTTAGAATATAGGCTTGATGGTAATGGTGCAGCAGCTGATGATTGTTACTGAAAGGAAGTATTTGTCATCTTGCCAGAGTCATGGACACCTTTGGTTTCTGCTTCTCTTTCAGGTCTTGCTCAGTTGTGCCTTCATCCTACCCTGCATCACATGGGCTTTATCCCATTATTGGGACAGATATTACTACAAAAGGATTTACACTCAAGTGTTCCAAAAACATGGTTTTTACCATCTTTCATGAGTATGGAGAGTCTGGGGAGTGTAAATCCACTCTAGGCTATAGTAGCCCTTTTAGTTAATTTGGACTGCTATGGCAAAATGTCAGAGTAAGTAACATCTAAGTAACAGACATGTACTTCTCATAGTTCTACAGGCTGCGAGGTTCAATACCAGGGCATTAGCAGAGGGAGTGTCCAGGAGTGGTATGTGCCCTGTCTAATAGAAGAAAGTACCTTCTTGCCATGTTACCATGTGATAGAATAGACAAAGGCTCTCCCTGGGTTATTACATAAGAACACAGACATCTTTTAAGGGACTGTGAGGTTACCTTTAAGCACCAACTTCACTGAGTTAAAGGACATTCAGGTACCTAGAAACATATTGTTTCTAGGAGAGGGTAGGATAATTTTGAATTTGAAACTTTCAAATAAATTGAATGTCTCAATATGAAAATGATACCATATTAATAACTAAAAGTGACGAGAATTTATATTCTTCAGATTTCACTAAAAAAATTCAGTACCAAATAAGGAGAAATATGGTAGATAAATATTCACAAAAATTAAGTACAACATTTTAGAGCCTAATGGCCAAACACTTTTTTTTTAATGAGGTTATATTAAATACACAGAACAAAAAGTTTTATTATAACACTTTTGTATCCGCATTTAATGTACTTTGGTCATATTCACTTCTGTTGTCCTCTTTCTCCTGGGTATGCATACGATTATTGCCTTCATGACATAATGGTCTCCCAAAGTGTGACTTCCTAATACCATCTCCATAGGTTTGGGTTTTCAGCACTAGAATTTTAGAGAGATATGACTATTCACAGTATAGCAGTAGTCAATTTTCTTTCCATTCTTACTAATATATTCCTGCTTTAAACATTTATGTCTACCACAATCTTTGCTTATGATAGAATACTTTGTAAGGTTAAATATTTGCTTTCTATAAATCAATGTGCTCATTGACCATTTATAAAGTCAAAATGACTGTGTGCTGAGGTAAATAATTTGAAAAGAATGTTGCAATAGTGAATCTTACTTAGAAGTTCAGGTTTAAGAAGTCTGTGCCCAGGAATCTTTAGGGTTTTGCTCAATCAATTTAAATTAATAAACATTTATTCAACATTATGTGCCAGAGAAGATAAGCCACATATGTTTCTTTTTTTTAATGTGATTTACTAATTCCAATTCATTTTCCTTTTAATCACATGTGTTTATGAGGTACCACATAATAATTTGGCACATGGATACAATATGTATATTTTTAGTTTATAACAGTTCATTACACTTTAAAAATGTTTTGTTTCTATTTATTTATTTATTTGATCGAGAGAAATAGGGAGAGAGAGAGAAAGACAGAGAGAGAGAGAATGGGCATGCTAGGGCTTCCATGCATTGCAAACAAACTCCTGATGCATATGCCACCTTGTGCATCTGGCTTATGTGGGTCATGGAGAATTGAACTAAGGTCCTTTGGCTTTATAGTCAAGTGCCTTAACTGCTAAGCCATCTCTCTAGCCCATATTACATATTTTTTAAGTTGTAAAACAAGAAGAAGCAGATTGTCCTTAGAATAACAACAATACACAGTGATGGTTAACTTAAGTGAGCTATGGAAAAGAAAATAGCCAGGAAGTTGTGAGAGAATGACAGAAGGAAAATGAACAAGGAAATGCTGAGCCAATGAAACCTCACTTCTCTGGAATTTCTTGAAATTCAAGCATTGTCCCTCCTTGCTAGGTTACATTTTTGTGTGGCATTTTGATATTCTCCCAGATTCTATCACTGGGCCTGCTACAGCAAACAAAATAATTCTTCTGACATAACAAGGCACTTAAGACATGTGATGAAATGGGAGGGCAGACGACAATGTGAAATAGCAATGCCAGTGGCCCAGAGGTTTACAAATTGCTTCCCAGAGTTTGCATCACAGCAATTTTCACTCACTTTGAAGGTTTCTCAAGGGCAAAGAATGCTTTCCTCTCCTAACAAACAATTCCACTTGTAGCAGGAACAGAGTGCACTGTGTATATCCAGTCACCAAAGCTAATAAAGCAAACCTGATCAGAGCAGGTTTGAAATTCACTCTCTTCTAAATTATGTTGTTCTCTCCTCCGGGGAAGAAGCGTTTATTGTGTTAGTCACATATTCACAAGCTACACATACAGAACTTATCAGTATAAACAGGACAGCTTTAAGTGAAGAGCAGAAATTCCAGACTAAAAGAGAACCCTTCATAAAAGTCTTAGATTTTTTTTCTTACCCAAGTCAACATTATTATGGAAAATGTTTGACTTGACACTTTTTTTTGAATTTCAAATTTTAAGTGGTATATAGGCAGAAAGGTGGGAGACAGACATATACTCTGTCACTTTAGGTACTGTCCTCTGTCTCTTAGGCTGTGATTCACTGTAACTTCCTCCATTTGGGGATCTATAACCCTTTCTCCTTTCTTGGGCTATGGAACCTGCTGTGGTCTAAATGTTTGTGTCTTCTCCCCCAAATTCATGTGGTGAAATTTAAGCCTCAGGGGAGCAGTCTTGGGAAATAGGACCTTGTGATTGTGAGTTGATGAGATCATGGCAGGGGAGCCTCATCAATGAGATGTGTATTCTCACAGAAATGGCCTTGGGAGCCTGTTTGTCCCTTCTGCCGCATAAGAGCAAAGTTAGAAGGTGCCACCTATGAAGGAGAGAGAGAGAGAGAGAGAAAGCAAGAGAGAGGGCTCTCAGAAGATGAATCTGTTGCAACCTTATTCTGGGACTATCAGCCTCCAGAGCTGGGAGCAGGAAATCTCTGTTGTTTACACAGTATAAGTCTGTGGTCTCTTGATAGAACCCCAAAAGCATTACTGTCTTCTGAGAGCCCTATATTTGGTGATAGTCACTAACAATTATAATGTCACTATCAGCATAAAGAAGAGAAAGAAGGAAGGGGAAGAAGTGACAGGAAGCAGGGAAACCAAAGAAACAAAAGAAAGTGACACAAAGAGGAGTTTGGTTCCTCGAGGACTCTCATGCGCATCAGGAAGCCTGTATCACCTGCATAGCAAACGCTTAATGAGTAAAATATAGTCACTTAAATATTTATAAGCACCAGTCTGGTGATGGACAGGACCGACTGCGATAAGAACCACGCGGCCATGTGGCCAGAACCTCTGAAATACCAAGAAGTGGAGTTCCATCTGTTAATGCCTGCTTCCCAGCTCATCTCTGACCCTCATGAATAAAACAAGCAGAGTACACAGATGCATAGTGCATTCCTGGGTGATTATGAATGCCCTCAAATTAGAGTAATAAACCAAGACAATTGTTCTTTACCTTAAGTGTATTGTGAATCTAGTACAATCTGTGTTTCATTATTTCAATTTAGTAGAATCTTTAAATAACAAGAGAGAGGCTTGGATTCAGCTCTGTTTATTATTTGCATCACTGATCAGAAAATAGGATTTGTGCTTAACCTAGTTACAAGTTTTAAAATAATTCTAACCAACTATACAGGCCCATACTTTAAAATGCTCTGAAATTCTGCCATCTTGTGGGAATTTGGAAATATAACAAGCATCCAGGTTCCAAGTTTTGTCATAGTCATACTTGTACAACTGTAAGCATGGATGAACACTCTCAAATAACACCTAACAGACTACATGAAATATGTTTTTTTTTTTCCTTTTTCTTCTTATTCTATACTTCACCACAAAAAATGTTGGAACTTCCCTTAACCTCAGTAGTTTTAACCAAGAACCTACATAATAATAAATAATTTACACTTGGAAGAAGTTGTAACAAGCCCCCACTTAAAACATAAAATAATGAAGGCCAATTTTAGAGCTGACTGTTCCTTTTGCCACTTAAATATTTTGCTTTTCATAACTCAAAAGCAATACTATATTTTATATTCTTTTGCATGAGCATTTTATTTTTTCTCCCTGCACTTTAATCATCACCTTATTTTTCTCATTCTATCCAGATATTGTTTTTTACGCAAATCTATTTTTTCTTGCTGAGTATTATTAAGATTTATATTACCACTGCTCCGTCCGCCCCGCCGCGCTGCGGGCACGCACTCTCCGCTGCGCCGGGTCCCGTCTCATCCCCTGGCGCACCGACATGGCCTCGGGGGCCGCCAGCGCGGCAGTGAAGATCGGAATAATTCGTGAAACAGGCGTAGATGATCCGGAAATCTTAGAAGGAAGAACTGAAAAATATGTGGACACTCCATCTGGCAAGCCATCTGATGCCTTAATTGGGGGGAAGATAAAAAAAGTTGATTGCGTCCTTCTTGCAAGACATGAGAGGCAGCACACCATCATGCCTTCAAAAGTCAACCACCAGGCGAACGTCTGGGCTTTGAAGGAAGAGGGTTGCACACATGTCATAGTGACCACAGCTTGCGGCTGCTTGAGGGAGGAAATTCAACCTGGCGACATCGTCATTATTGATCAGTTCATTGACAGGACATCCAGAAGACCTCAGATCTCGTAAGATGGAAGTCATTCCTGTACCCGAGGAGTATGCCATAAGGGCTGAGCCATTTTGCCCCAAAACAAGAGATGTCCTCATAGAGACAGCTAAGAAGCTAGGACTTCGGTGCCACTCCAAAAGGACAGTGGTCACCATTGAGGGGCCTCGTTTCAGCTCTCGGGCAGAGAGCTTCATGTTCTGCACCTGGAGAGCAGATGTTATCAATATGACCACTGTTCCAGAGGTAATTCTTGCTAAGGAGGCTGGAATTTGCTATGCAAGCATTGCCAAGGCAACAGATTATGATTGCTGGAAGGAACATGAAGAAGCAGTTTCAGTGGACTGGGTTTTAAAGACCCTCAAAGAAAATGCCAATAAAGCCAAAAGTTTAATCATCACTACCATACCTCAGATAGGGTCAATGGAGTGGTCAGAAACCCTCCACAACCTGAAGAATATGGCCCAGTATTCCGTTTTATTACCAAGACATTAATAGCATGACAGCCACCAGAAGACTTTCTACTAATCATTTTGAGAATTTTCCTTAACTTTGAAAAACAAAAATGGGAAACGCTGTTTCATGCTCTTGCCTACAAAAGAAGAGACTTCAATGAGAAAGCCAGGGAGGAGAGTTGCACAGTGTTGGAGACTCCGCCCAGAAACATGGACTTCTCCAGAACCCAGAAGAGCAAGTAGCATGGCCAGCAGAGTAGATAAGGGGCAATTAGACAATGGAGAGGGGAAGAAGTGAGAAATTCTCATTCTCACATTCCTGGATAAATTTGCAACAATCAAGACTGGGTAGAACAGTCCAGCTTCCTGTGCTGCTCAGTAATGAGGTGGGTGGTTGGAAATCGCTGCGTTTTTCTGGAGAACAGTTTGGTAAAAACACATTTGCACTTTGGTACTCTAGGAATTTCTCTTTATAAAGTTACGAGATTATACAAAGACTTGCATATAAAGAAGGATATTGGATTAGTGTTACTTAAAATAACAACTATTCAGAGCAATCTGAATATGCAAAAATTGCAAGTGAATTATGTTTCCAACATAATTCTAACTGAAGGTCATGTTTCAGAATATTTAATGTACTAAAGAAACAGTTGCTCTATAAAATGAGATTAGAAACAGTGTGTAAACATTTTGCAGTACTCGTTTTATTTTTAAATACTATGTAAATGTACAAAGACTAGAGGGAGGATACATAATCATGTTACTGTATTTGTGGGAGGGATATTAGGTGATTTTTATTTTCTTTGACTCTTTCCATATCTACATTTTTCTACAATGAATATAATCAAAGTTGTAAGAATAAAACATGGAGAAATTTTTGTTTGAAACAAAATTTAGATGGTGGTATAAAAAATTGTTGTTTAAGAAACTACATTAAAAAACAAACAAAAAAAAAACAAAAAAACAATTTTCAGGCTGTTGATGGCTTAATGGTTAAGGTAATTGCCTGCAAAGCCAAAGGACCAGGTTCGATTCACTAGGACTCACATAAGGCAGATGCACAAGGTGGTGCATGCATCTGGAGTTTGCAGTGGCTAGAAGCCCTAGCATGCCCATTTTCTATCTGGCTATGCCTCTCTCCCTCCCCTCTCTCTCTCTCACACACACAAATTTTTAAAAAAGAAAATGTTTTTTAAAAGCTTTCATAAAAAAGATCATTGGTCAGCATATAGTTAGAACAATGCTTGAGTTTGTAACTGTTTTCAGGGAAAAGCCAGGTACTCTATTCAGAGGTGTAAAAAAGTGCTTCCAGAACTGAATCCACATGGTGCATTATAGCGTGTGAGATATTTCTAGGTTAATATTATGTTGTGCTCCTTTGTCAGCGTTAACAAATGACAAGACAATGGATTTTTGTTTTCAATAAAAATGGAGACCTTTTCTTTAAAATAAAAGATTTATATTACCTATTTGAACATCTAAAACATTAAAATATATATGTATGTATGTATAGATAGATAGATAGATAGATAGATAGATAGATAGATAGATAGATAAATGGGGGGGAGCGTGAGCAAGCACCAGGGAGATATTAGCTCAATCAGTAAATTAGTTGCTCTGCAAGCATTAACACCAGAGTTCAATCCCCAAAATTTGCATTAAAAAAGCCATGCATAGCGATGTAGCCTTGTAACCCCAGTGCTGGGAAGGCAGAAATAGGTGGATCTCTGGAGCTTGTGATCACTTAGTTTAGCCTGTTTAGTGAACTCCAGGCCAATGAGAGACTCTGTATCAAAAGAAAAATGGCTAGGTGTGGTGATGCATGCTTTTAATCCAAGCACTTGGAAGTAGAGATAGGAGGATCACTGTGAGTTTGAGGCCAGCCTAGTACTGAAGAGTGTTCCAGGTCAGTTGGACTAAAAGAGAGACCCAAGGTTTGCCTCTGGTGTCTACAAGCACGGACATACACATACTTGCATAAACATACATACTTGTGTACCTACATAAGTGCATGCACACATGCATACGCACAAAAAGTTGCTCATCTAATTACTTTGGACATACCAAAATCACTGTATTTCTGCAAAGACTGTGCTGAAGAAACACTGAGTGTAATAATCTACAGGCTGTCTGTTCATGCCATTCCAGGCAGTGATGCTTGAAGCTGCTTGAAGCATGAATACTGCCAAGTCAGTCTACCTTCTATTACTAAAAAACACTTCAAAAGGTACATGGAAGGAAGAATGTGTGCCTACTCAAATTAAAATGGGGCTGTGTGTTGTAACATGAAGTAGTTCTTAGGTTGGTCTTTCCATTGAAGTGGATAAAATCATCTTAAATCTATTTTGTAAGGTCAGCTGTTCAAATATGTGCAAAACTTGCCCAAGGAAAGCATGAAGATCATAAAGGATGCAATGCAAATTTATCTTTAAACATGACAAATGGCAGTACTTTAAAGGGAAATCATATAGACAGAATTAATTTCTGCCAAAGGCCCTGGTGTTGAAGATTGGCTCACCACGGTGGTGACTCTAGTGTACTGGGAAGTGGAGGAGCAGTTAGAAGAGTTGAAGCTCCTTGGATCATTAGGGTTTTCCCTCAAAGGATCTTGGCAGCTCTTTCTTCTTTCTTTTATTCTTTTCTTTTCTTTTCTTTTTTTTTTTTTTTTTGTGAGATAGGGTCTTACTATATAGCCTAGGAAGCTGGCTTTGAACTCACTATGTAGCCCAGGCTAGCTTCTAATTTTAATTCCTCTTATCTCAACCTCTGGATGTGCTGAGATTAGATGTGTGACACAATGCCAAACTCTCTCCATCTTTTGTTCCCTGCCCATGTGGTAAGTAATTGACTAGGTCATGGGTTTTCAGTATGATGTATGTATTGTTAGATACTCGAAACTCTCCACCTTTCCCTCCATACACCTCCACCATAACTTGAAAATTGGGATCTATGAACCAAAATGAACCTTTTTCCTTGTTAAGCTAGTTAGTTCAGGCATTTTCTTAAGATCATCAGAAGCTTGCCACACAGAACTAGAGATAAAAAAAAAAATGCCTATATACTCAGATTCTAGAGTTGTGCTTTGTTCATATTAGCTGCCAAAATAAAATAAAATTAAGAAAACCCTTTTCTGCTGAATACAGTAATCCCTTCCTCTCAACAAAGGCTATTTATAGTGCCTTCTCTTTAAAAGGAAACTCATATAGTACAAAAGCTAACTTATATTTGTTTTTGAAAAACATTTTAATATTTTGAGCTGAAATTTCAAAATATATACTAATTCAACTAGTAATCATATTAGCATATGTAGTCGTAACCTAAAATAGAAATCTAGATGCACAGGTTGGAGGGATGGCTTAGCAGTTAAGGCATTTGCCTGCAAAGCCAAAGGACCCAGGTTTGATTCTCCAGGACCCATGTTAGCCATGCACAAGCAGGCACATGCGTCTGGATGTCTCGAGTTTGTTTGCAGTGGCTGGAGGCTCTGGCAAGCCCATTCTCTCTCTTTCTCTTCCTCTTTCTTTCTCCCTCCCTCCTTTCCTCCCTTCCTCTCTGTTTTTTTCTCCTTTCTCTGTCAAATAAATAAATAAATATAAAATATATTAAAAAAAAAAAAGAAATCCAGATGCAGAAAAGAAGAGAAATGTGAACACAACTTTAAAATAGCCAGTGAAGACCCGAGTAATTACAAAAGCAATTATTATGATAAACAATAATCTTTTACAGCAGCAAATTCAACACACATCTAGATGAAGCATACTCTCATCCCACGAGGAGTTAAATTCACAAGTCTTCACCAAAAATGACAGAGTAAGTCACTAAAATTTCTAGAAATCTTAAATGTACAAAAAAAAAATCCAATGTTCTTTTTCTTGTCGCCATCAGTAAATTCTAGAGGCCAAAGACTTGGGGAGGAGCTTAGTACACACTATCTAATTAAGTTTAGTATTAATTCTGTGCACATGAATCCAAAATTCAGATATTGTTAAGGCACAAGAATTGAGGAGGAAAGGAAGATAAATACATGCACAAACATTAAAGATAGAATCATTTAATATTGCCACTTTATGCTAATTTCTTTCCCGAAGATCAAAACATATCCATAAAGTTATTTTATTCACAGAATCCCGATATTTGATAGCTTTTGTTTTCCTCTCTGTATTTTTAGATAAATGGAAAAAATAAATGTCATTGTATACAACTGGAAAACTTGTATGTTTTTGTCATTAATTAGAAAATCATTATTTAGAAGAGATGTGCTTATATTCTACCACAGGTGAACATTAGTATTGGAAAAATATTTACATAATGTGTATAGAGTGTTAAGTAAAAGGCATCAAATTAAATTCTATGCCACATTCATAGTTGCTGGTTTAGTTCCTTGCCTCCCAAAAGGCGGCTGTACAATCCATAACCCATCTACCTCACAGGGATGAAGCCAGGAGGAAATGGCAACAGGCTGCTGGGAACCCTATGTGTCACGTATTAATGAGAGCAGGAGATTGTCTCACTTGACCTGGTGCCGCTGAGCTACGCCCTGGGACAAAGATCCATGTCCTCCACAGAGGGTCCTATGTACCAGAAGAACCAAGGATGACCCTCAGAGCAAAGTGCTTATCAGCCAAATTAAAAAAATAAATAAAAGTTAGTATCCACTCTGTCACAGATCTCTTGTGAAAGTAGATATGCAGTTGGGATGCAGCTCTGTGGTACTGTGTCTGCCTAGTATGTTCAGTTCTAAGCACTGGAGATGGGGATGAAATGAGAGGTAATTTAGAGACAGGGATTTTTTTTTTTAAATTGTGGCATCCTTTGACCTTTTTCCCTCAGTGTTAGCAGCCAAAAATGAGATAGATTGTTCTATGTATTTGTGTATCTGCCATTTTAATTCATTGTCTGATTTTTATCCTCATAAAATTTTGGTGAGATCAGGCCAAGCATGGTGGTGCATGCCTTTAATCCCAGCACTCGCGAGGCAGAGGTAGGAGGATCGCCCTGAGTTCAAGACCACCCTGAGACTACATAGTGAATTCCAGGTCTGCCTGGACCAGAGTGAGACCCTACCTTGAAAAACAAAACAAAACAAAAATTGGTGAGATAGCTATTTATATTATTCCTGGTGCACTAATGAAGTAATTGAGACGAGTGATACTAAGGTCACGAGGCTTTCAGGGAAATAAAACTGCAGAACCAGAATTAGAACCTTTTACCTCTAGAACTGGCCTTCAGTTCCCATGTCTTCTATGACCTACTTTGAGTTTCCAAACATTTATTCATGGTCTTTTTATCTTTTCTTTTTAGTTACTACCTGCCCTCACACTGGTCCAAGAGCAGACACACACACACACGCACACGCACACGCACACACACACCATGGCAAGTATTGTGTAGTCCCAACCCCAGGCTGTATGCCAACCAACCACCCATGTGGGCAATAATTTCTTTACTTCTTGTGTCTGAATCTGGAAGGATGTAAGCCATGATTCTCTACGTTTAATACCCACCACCTAGAGGGAATGTTAAAGAAATTCCCATTGGAATAGAAGAGTTTGAGTTTTCTCTGAAGAACTTGGCAAAAATCCAACTACTTGGATTTATTTTATGCTTCTTTTCAGTGGTTGTGAAATGCTTTCAAGTGTCTGCTGAATTCTGCTCTAATGTGGAACAGAAGGGAGAGGCTGTACCTCTTTGGCATCTCTGGAAAAGCTTACTGAAGTGAATTTAAGAAATAAACCTGAAAAGTGGCACAAGTGATCCTGCATGCTTTCAAAGGAGTCGGCAGGGTGTGGAGTGTGCAGCGGCCCTGTACACTTCACAGCAGCTCCTCACACATATCTTACAATCACCCTGTGGCCAGAGAAAATGAGGGATATGGAAGAATGGAAGAATAGAAATGGACTTTCCCTGGTTGCTCACATTTCTTTTTAGTATGAATGCTTGTAAGCTTGTTTAGGTATCAAAGTAGACAATATGTGCAGGGATTTACCTTAGAAAATGAAGAAAAAAATGATTTGGGGGGAAAATCATTCCAACAAATATATCTGCTCTTCATGCTTTGATTTTTAAGTGGTAGAAATGCTAGCATCCTTGTAGGATCTTCAAAGAATCATGAAATGAAAATGGATATGAATATGAATAAAGATTTAAGTTCATCACTCACTTTTAAATTGTCTTAAAAGAAGGGTCTCCAAGAAGCTCTATCACCTGTTACAATGTTAATTATAATTAAGACAAAAATAAAATTCTCTGACTAAATAAATCCTTCCTTTGGTTATAAGTCAGCCCCCTACTTCTTTTTCAACACCCAGTGGAGATAGAAGACAACTTTTTTAAAAGTATATTTCATCTTCCTGATTCCCTTTCAATTCTCTAGAAATTTACAAAAACACAAAATCAAGTCTTAAAGTAATCCCTTAATAAAAGTTTGCATAACAATAGATATCTTGGAATAGTTACATCTGATTCTCTAGTATCAACTACTTCTGCGAGCTTTGAATTAAACACTGTGCAGCAGATGGCTTCAGGGTCACTGAGCTAGACCAGGCACAGTTATGGAGGAAGGAATTTATTGAAGCTTACAGATCAGGAGAAGTTCCATAATGGCAGAAGAAGATAGCCTTTCACAGGACCAAACACAGAGAGAAGCACCAGCATAAAAGTCACACAGCACAGCACACTTCAGGAACTCCAGCTAGGCACACTTTGAATATCTTTAGATTGTAATCTCAAACCCACCACCACACCTTAAGATCCACCCAGTGACATCACCTCCAGCTGGGTGGCTGCAGATACAAACTACAAACTAATAAGACACTGAATATATTGGGGGCCATCTATTCAAACTACCACATATTATTAGTTATTTATTTTGCATATATGATCCTGGTTGAGTGAGTTATTCATTTTATCCAGTTTTGAGGGGAGTTCTTTCTTTTTGATACTTTATATCAACATATATTAAAATATCTCTATTATACTACATATTGCTATCTCTAATAATTAATATGAATTTGATGAGATTTGTCTTCATTGGGCATGCAATTTTAAACTTTTTTTTCCAATAAGCTAAGAACTAAATAAAAATTTATAATTTAATGTAAACAATATGAATTTTATCCTGTGTAGAATAATAAAAGATGAGATACTAGAGACAACTGTGTCCAAGCTTCCCACTACAAAATGAAAATGGGAAGACTAAAATGACCCACCAAAGGTCGGTGGTAAGACCCTATTGCTGAAGACTCCATAAGCAACTAACACATAAAATGGAATGGCATGGCTGGAAGCCAGGAGAGAGTCAGTCCCCAGACAGTCAGTGTGTCTAGTGCCAGATGGTGCTACATGGACAACTGGGGGAAATGACCAATACTGTCCAAGCAACTCATGGTCTAACCTGATTAGCAACAAATAACCTGATGTGATGCCCACACAAGTGCAATAGTGGCACACAGCCATGGTGGGGAACCAACTGCTCTTGATTTGGCTAACTGATCCCCTCAGTGGTACGTGACCCATAGCTGGAGCTGGGAAACAAGTCAGAACCGTATCCAAACATAAGCCACACTCCAATATCAAGCTACCATCAATCATGGGGTACAAGAGGGCCTACACCTATTAAACTCTCTATCAAAAAATAAGTGTTATCTCAATTTTCCAGGTGCTAACTTACTCTCCATTGGAGAATCTGCTTCTCTTTTTCATATAGATGCAGATCCTAAGGAGAGAGCTGCCCCAACATACCTCAAAAGGGGCCCGACTGAAACTAAAGAAAATTGGTGAAACAAGGAAGGGTGCTGTTTTCCTGATGAACCGGATACCAGCACAAAGGGGAAGGAGACCAACACAGAGAAAAATCAACTCCTACCAAATCAGAGAGCCAGAGCCTCAGAGGCCCCCAACACCACAGCACTGAAGCAGACCAAAAATGAACCCAACATGGCTCAGGGAAATTTTGCGGAAGAGGGGGCAGAAAGAATGTCAGAGCCACATGTTGGGTCATGATATGCAGAGACATTTATCATACCAATAACTTTGGGCTAACTCCACAATGCACAACCCATGTACCTCATCAAGGAGGGGCCATTGGGAGGGGGTAGGTCATGGATGAGCCTAAACAATGATATCAAACTGCCTGTATTTATTGAAAAGAAAATTAATAAATGCAAAAAATAATAATAATAAAATAAAATAATAAGGTCTTGAGAGATAACAAAATAAAAAAAAAAAAGAAGTTTTTCTTTTCTAGCCCTCAGTAATCTGGGACTGATACCCAGGTCTCAGGCCTTCCTAGTGGTATGTCTACTGCTCTGAAACACATCCATTCTCATTCAGAACACTGCAAAAATAGTCCATGTAATAATCTGTTATGTGTTCTTTTCATACTATTCAGATCTACAATATCCTTGCCTTTCCCTACCTCTCTTTATACTTACATACTCTGTGTCCATTAGTTCATTCAGCACTATTGATTGACTTATTCCATGAATGCCAAGTATACTGTCAAATAATATTATTACAAAATACTAAATAAATAAAGGTTTCCGCTCCAGGATAAATGCATGGTCATGACAATCAGGACATCTAAGATACTGACCAGTGGAATAAGAAGAAACTGGAGACAATGTCTGAAGGGCCTGTTACTGGTGTTTAACGAGTGTAAGAAGCAAGAATGATGACAGGAAAAAACTACAGAGTTTGGGTGTATGGCAGCAATGAGAAGTCTTATAATTTTAGCAGTTCTTCAATGTTTCTAAGTTAAAACATTCATTTTTATTGGTTTTATTTGTATCATTTTAGAGAATAATTAATATAAAACGTATGCATGCAAGTAATTTATGCATCTAACAGATAGGGATATATCACACCTAGGGAGATATCCTTAAAGTATACAACCATAGAACTACTTTGAAATTAGTCATTTATTAAATATATATACTTTGTATCTATATATACTGCTGATGTTTGTGTCTTTATGGTACCAAATGAGATCATTTTAGGAAATCAGTGTTATTCTTATATTCATAAACTATACATGACATTTCTTAACATTAATGTCCTTTATGTATCTACAATTATAATATATAAATATTATATATATGTATATATATATAATATATATATATACTATATATATATTATATATATATATATACATGTTTGCATCTGTAACATGTTGCATTATTTACTTTTTTTGTTGCTATGAGAAAATACTGACAAGAAGCAACTCACAGGAAGAAGTGCTTATTTCAGTTCACATTTCAAAAAGATACAGTTCATCATGGTAGGGAAGGCATGGGACAGGACCAGAGGGCAGCTGGCCACAATCAGTTCACAGCCAAGAAGCAGATAACAGCACATGCTCACATTCAGCTTGCTCTCTCTTTTTTACTCAGTCTGGGACCCCAGCTCATGGAAAGACACACACATAGTAAGGCTGGGTCTTTCTACCACATTTAACACAATCCAGAATATGATGTACCCAGAGATTTTTTTCTGCTATATAATTCTAGATTCAATCAAGTTGACAAGAGAAATTAACAATCACATGTATGTACAAACATCTAACAATACATCAGACATTTACTTGCTCAAGTGTCAGAAAAATGCTCATAATACCATGGAAGGTGATTTATTTCTACTTCTAATGAGTTTCACTTCTAATTTCCATTACAACTTAGGTGACATGCTTATTTTTCATGATACCTATAGTTATCAATCACTATCCAACAATCTAAATCTTGTTGAAATATTTTCTTAGTTGTAAACAGTGGGCTAAAAAAATAGTAAGCGTATGAAAGGGACCTGTATTTTTAATTTATCTCAGTTCAAATATTTTTCTGTGTTTTCTAATCTTAATACCATGTGAAAAATTAGTGTAGACTTTCTGCAATTAAGTCATTAAATGAGATGTAGCCAATCCCAAAATCATTGGATCATTTCCCAAAGCCACCATGAAAGCACTAGAATGGGAAATAAGCAATTCTGATTTTTGAAGCATGATTAAGCATGGTTAAAAGTTGTGTCACTGACTACCATAACTTCAGAGTAACTACCCTGCATTACTGAGGCTCTGAAAAGTGATTGTTAGATGTGTATTGTATTGGTTAATACTTTCACAGTAAGATGTGAGGCTACAGAAGGAAAAAGGGAGATTAGATTCATGTTCAACTCTAATCTCATTACCACCTAAAGACAAAAGGCACTGGAGATAGAAAAAAAAAAAAACACAAAAAACTCTATGCTGACGCCAGCTTTGGCAATTTATTTAGGCTATCATGAGTGTACCATGCTTTTCTAAATGTATGCCTTCCTCACCATGATGGAATGTAGCCCCTCAAACTCTATGCTAAAATAAACATGTTCCTTTACTAAGCTGTTTCTGGCCAAGTATTTGATCATAGCAATGTGTAAAATTACTAATACATGTATGCAACGGTTTTTTTAGAGACCATGCCAGTCAAATAAAACTCTATATCATCCCAGCTGAGTTATATGGTAAAAAGAAAAATTCCCATTATAACAAAAATGATGTAAAGAAGATAAGATAATAGTGTTTTTCATTTATAGAGTCATGATTATTATCTATAGCTCTTAACAAAAAGGAAAGAAAACCTTAGAAAACATAATCATGAAATTTTCTTCCTTTTACTAAAAATAGGTGAATAGCCTTCTTAGAAATGGTTTGGTATGTGTTACATAAAACGTTTTTGCAGAGAGACATGTGCACACATGTCTCTTCACCCCAGATAGGGTTCAGATGACAGACCATAGTCCATTTGCACCAAAAGCATTTGTGGTGAGCCAGTGAGTTTATTAGGGTTATTTACAGAACAAGGAGAGGGGCTGCTTACAAGAGAATGAGTGACTTAAATGCAGCTAAATCACCTTTAAAAAGCCCACCCCAACATAGGTGACCACTCATGGAAATTGCATCTCTGGACACACTGCATGACTTACAGGCAGCTCAGTGTTCAGAGAGCATCTTCCCAAGCAGTTGTTTACCCTTTATGCAACCTTAGGGAGGGGCCTCAAACCCTGTCCCAAGACTTGTTGACCTCTTGAGTCTCCTGGGCCTGTCTCCTACCTTCAGGAGGGAATAGTTAAATTTAGAGGAATCTGACAGTATCCTTCTCCTAAGCTATCTGTAGAATCATATATACAAACATATCTATGTTCATTGTGAACCATTTTCAAAAATTGAAAGGTCATAAAAATTGGAACTAAGAACCAGGCCTGGGATGAGATGGGTATCAGTTCACATTGCTTGCTAACCATTAGAATTGAAGAATTAAGGGAATGTGAATAAAATGGTGAACACTCCAACACACAATGATAAAAAGCACAAATCGATATACATTATAATTATAATAATTCATATAAAATCAAAAAGAAAAAAGAAGCAGCTGTTCAGTTGATCAGTGCTCCTCCCTGAGTATTGATTGACACTTTACCCATCAGTAAGGCAAGATCCCAAACCACATTCAGGAAACGTGGCTTGGGTCTTCAATGCATCTACAATCAAAACTTCTATTCAAAGGTATCAAATATTTAATTTGATCCAGTCAATCACCTACTGACTCCTTCAGTCTATGGTGGGAGATTACCACAAACTAAACATCTTAAATAATAGAAATTTGTTTTCTTTCATGGTTTTAGAGGTTTTAAGTCTGAAAACAAATTCCCCTAAGGATTGGTTCCTGGCAAAGCAACTCTTCCTAGCTAGCAGATAATAACCTTCTCACTGAGTCATTTCTCTGTCCCTGAGGAGAGGAGAGATCTCTGGTATCACCTGTTTCTATAAGGATACCAGTCTTATGAAAATATGGCCCCATGCTGAAAACTTCATGTAACTTTAATTACCTCTTCAAAGTCCTATTTCCAAATGTAGTCACATGGGGATTAGGATTTCAACATATAACTTATGAAAATAATTAAGTCTCTACATAAAACAAGTAAGGACAGGTATATAAAAATATTGTATAATCAGGCAAAATGTGAAAAAAATAAGCTGGACAAATCGTTCCAGTATGTCTAAAAATACTAACTATAGTACATAGCCTTCTATGTAATAGAGTAGAGAATTGAATAAAAACTTTTAGTTGACAATCTCAGTTGGTCAGGTCTGCTTCAGTGATAAGTTCTTGGGAGCCTCTGTGTCTCTGGATATCTGGTTCGGTAGGAGTTGAGTGTTCTCTGTGTCTATCTCCTTCACCCTTATGTTGGTGCCAGGATCACCAAGAAAACAGAACTCTTGCTTATTTCCCCAATTAATCAACAGCAAATGTCAACTACTTTTGGCCAAATCTAACAACCATGATCATTCACAAAAATCTTTTTGCTTTTGTTTTTCAAGGTAGCATCTTGTTCTAGCTCAGGCTGACCTGGAATTCACTATGTAGTCTCAAGGCGGCCTCGGACTCATGGGGATCCTCCTTTCTCTGCCTCACAAGTTCTGGGATTAAAGGCATGTGCCAGCACACCTGGCACAGCAAGAAGATTTTGATTTCTTTGACCCTTGTTCTGGCTAAGGTTGTAGCTCACCCAAAATTAGGTTCACCACCTTTCAGTGATGGATCAGAAACTATGTGCATATAGCAAGCCTAAGGTATCAATTGGGTGGTCTTAAGACTGTTGTAGGTACTGTACATAAAAATACAAAGAAGAGGTATTTATCATTACATCTTCACACCTTTAAAATATTTTAGTCATAATTTAAAAATTCCACTAGAAAAAAACCAATACTATTATAATGAAAAGTATATTTATGATATATTAAGAATAATCAAATCCATTCATAAGCTGATAAGCTATTAGAACTCTCACAAATATTAATGACTATGGAAAATAAGTCTGAGTGGAAAAAAAAAAAAACTTGAACTCATATGGCTCTTCCAAAAAGATCATGAAAAAATTATCAGAATTCTAAACCATCTACTTCAAAAGTGTTTAAGCATATCTTTGCATTTCCATGAATATTAAGAATTTTCCAAACATTATTGTGATTAGTTTTCAAAATGAAACCATGAGTTAATTAGAAATTTAATTGTTATTTCAAGACAGCTCAGAGTTTTTTGTGTTTTTTTTTTTTTACTTTTAAAGTACTGCTTATCATTAACATTTTTCTACTTGTCTTCAATAAAATATTTTATAAGTTACCAGGACCTTTAAGAAAACTGACTTCTAGTTTCACTATGCTCAAATAATTATATTTATTTCTTAATTCCTTACCATTTTTATTTACTTTCTGCATACTGACTTATAATTATTTCTGCTTTTCTTTCTCTAATAAATTTATATGTATTATCATATATATTAAATTTTCAGTCCTAGAACTTTTCCATTTTTAGTGCTTTGCACACATACAGTGTACATGTTATTAAGAGTGTGTAATACCTTAGCCATAATCAAGAATAAATGCAAATCTTTAAAATATAATAACTTACATCCTCTTCATATTTTACTGCAAGAATCCCCACTTCTATGTGAAAATTCTGGAATTCTATCCTGTAAAATTGCAAAATGGGAATACAATTCAAGAATTCTAATTCTTATAACAAACCAATAATAAACACATCTGTCTGATTTTTGCCTCTCCTGCTAGTCTAAAATGTAGTTAAGCTCTTATTTTTAACTGATATTTGCATTAATTTAGTTAATAAACACAATAGGCAGAATTGGTATTCTTGCTTGATAGCCCTTCTGATAAGATGAAGAAATAACTAGTTTTTTTGTTTGTTTGTTTTGTTTTTTTGTTTTGTTTTTTTTTTTCCTAATCAAATGCCTTAGTACAAACAATGGGACATGCTTTTTCAGACTGAGGAAATCACAGTGAAAGTGCAGTGCAGCAGGCAGGACAGTGAGACCAGAAGGGCCAGTCTCTTTCCCTGGTGACATATCACAAATGCTATGTACCTTCTTTGGTCTCCCATGAACTTTCCTAACATTCTCCTAACCTGCCTGGAATTCAAGAGGGCTGATTAGAAACTCTCAGAATGACAGTAACACCTTCACTAGCCAGTGTTTGGTTGGGTCTTGTTTGTTTCCTTGGATTGGGTTGGGTTTGGCTTGGTTTCACTTGTTGTTTTGTCCCACAGAGATGAGACCAGACAGTGAGGGATGACAGGGGACAACTGGAAGCATCTGGAAATTTGCTGGTAATCACAGAGATAATTATTCCATGGTCAGATCATATGGAAACTGACTAGTAACCATATGCAAAAACTAAGACAAGGCTAATGGATCGTATTTATAAATTAGGTCTTTATGCCAATGCAGTGACAACTAGGTTCAGTAAATATTGCTTTCTCTTCCTCTTGTTTAGAACCCTTTCTACTCTTTACAATGTAACTTCTTACCCAAACCTAAGTCCAACTTAAAAGAAAGTCAACTAAAGAGTAAAAATACTCAGCATAGTCAATAATGGAACATTTCACCTGAGTTTTTTTTTTTTTTTTTTTTTTTTTAAGAACCATTCCTAAGAGGTAACCTTCCTCAACTGCAGGGAAACCACTCATAGAGGTAATCTTCTTCACTTGTAGGTAAATTTCCTCATTTACAGGTAATCCACCCTGGAAGGTAAACTCTTTACCTGTAGCACACATTTTGCCCCTTCATCACCCCTAGACCAGCTTCTTACACCTTTGACTGGCAACCTTCTCTAAATCTCAGTCCTTCTCCATTGTCTGCCCTTATTCATTGTTCCTTTGCTCTCTAAATGCTCTCAAACTTGTGAAATTTATTAAATTGAAACTCCATGAGCTCCATGAAGGTGGAGGTCTTGTTTGTTTATTGTACCATGATTATCTCCAGAGCCCTTCCCTAAGGTAAAACTGCAGTGCTTCTGTGCTTCTGCTGTTCTTTGGCTTATACACATACTTACCCATAAACTCACACTTACACACACAACTCCTTTATTGCAAATCACCCCTACAGCTTAGATGGCATTCTTTCCATGACATCTTGCCAGAATTTTAAGTGTGTAGCTGGCTCCTCATAAAATTCTATGGCATCCTGTGTTCACACCTGCAATATTGTCTAATTAATTTTTACTAAT
This sequence comes from Jaculus jaculus, assembly GCF_020740685.1. NCBI lineage: Eukaryota > Metazoa > Chordata > Mammalia > Rodentia > Dipodidae > Jaculus > Jaculus jaculus. Next base: position 99,410,564 of record NC_059108.1, on the reverse strand, counting down.
GTATCAGCATATTTGAATATCAATTTATATATTGATTAAAAACATTCTTCAAAATAAGATATCTTTACCTCTGCTTATCCTTACTTAAGAGGATTTATTCAGACTAATGTGACTGCTCAGTGGCTAAGGCACTTGTCTGCAAAGCCTAATGACCCAGGTTCTAGTCCCCAGTACCCATGTAAAACCACATGCACAAAGTGGTACATGAATCTAGAGTTCGTTTGCAGTGGTTGGAGGCCCCAGTATACCTATTCTCTTTCTCTTTTTCTTTCTCTTTCTCTCTCTCCCTCTCACTCCCTTTGCATATAAATTTTTAAAAAGATTTATTCAGACTAAAAAAGAATTAAATTATTAAAAGTTGCTCATATATTTGGCAGAATACAAATTAGAGTGACTCAAGTTCCTTCTCCTATCACCTACATGATATTTCTTTCATTTTTAGCTAGATAGTCTATATTACTATGTATAAAAATAGAACTCCTGGGGCTGAGGAGATATCTCAGTAGATAAAACACTTGTGAGTTCCTGATTTCAGATCCCTAGAACCCATGTAAAGTCACATTGTGGTGAAAGCATCTGTTATCCCGGAATGCCAAACTTGACAAGAGGAGTGGAGGCAGAAGCACCACCAAGAAACTCATGGGCCAGCTAGCCTGGCGAATGCATTTGTGAACAATAGACGTGCCTCAAAACAAGGTGGAAGGCAAAGCCTGAAAATCAAAGTCCTCTGAACACCACGTGCTCACCATGACAACAGAAGAGAGAATAAAATATAACTTTTCTATCACCCTTATGCAAATTAGTTTTCCAATTTCTCTTTGCTTCATCTTCTGAATGTGTGCTGGTTTAAACAAAGTGTCAATGTGGTATGGAATCTCATCCAAACTCTTAAGAAAACTTCATGCTATTATGCCAGCCTTATGATTTGCCTATAAAAGTGTTCCATGGTCTAGTAATATCTGGGTCCCAGACAATAGTCTAATCTTTTGTTTCATATAAATGATCTGCCACCAAAGTTTCCCCTCATAAATATCTGCCTGTAATAAATGTTGCCCTAAGAAAACCCTTAAGCCAGTCACTCCAAGCTCAATAGGGAGGTGTCATATTATACAAATTTCTATTCAAATCAAAGAACATTTCTTCTGAAGATGAAGTTACATACACAAAACCAAGATACCTAAATTCAAGGTATCACCATTATGCTAAAATACTTACTTAAGATGCTGACCTAATTAATACAAAACTGATGTGAAGAAGCTGAAATGAATAAAGTGACAAAGATTATATATACTTCAGACATTTATTTTGTCTTTCTGTGGGTGCTTGTATGTATTTGTTATGTCATATCAAGAAAATTGCAAGTTAAGTCCACAGAACATGATTATGCAGAGAAATCAGAGGAAAAGCTTCTATCCCGCTACTCTTGAAGGATCAGTATCCACAGGATCCCACAAAAGGTGGAGTGTAGGGTATATACCATGTCTAGGAGCTACTTTTCTCTACACAGCATAGTAACTACCTCACAGTCAGCAATCCTCACATGTGCCTCAGAGATGGGCAATTTATTGTGCCTGAGTTGGACTGAGGAGATCTAAACCTGGAGTCTCAGGATCATTGGGATTGGGAGGGGTTTTGAAACTCAAGATCAGCTCTGCTTATGGTGTGTTTGCACAAAAGCTTTTCAACTTCATAAGATCCCTTTGATTGAGTGATTGTTTAATTTTCTGGGCTACTAGGGTTTTGTTCAGTAAGTCTTTCCCCACTCCTACATTATGAAGAGTGGCTCCTATTTTTTCTTCCAGTAGGAAAAGAGTTTCAGGTCATATATTGAGGCCTTTAATCCATTTGGACTTGATTTTTGTCTATGGAGAGATGAGTGGATCTACTTTCATTTTTGTTCATGTGGTTATCCAATTTGTTCAACACTATTTGTTGAAGATGCTGCCTTCTCTCTAGTCTACATTATTGGCTCCTTTGTCAAAGATTAAGTAGCTGTAGTTACTTGACCTAAAGCTTGGGTCTTCAGTTCTGTTTCATGTAGGTCTATGTTTCTGTTCTTAAGCCAGTACCACGTTGTTTTTGTTACTATGGCTTTTGTAATGTAACTTTAGATCAGGTATGGTGATACATCCCGAGTTTTTCCCTCCCTCAGGATATGTTTGAATATCCAAGGCCTGATTCCATTCCATATGAATTTTGAGATCATTTTTTCAATCTCTGTGAAGAATGATGTTGGTATTTTTATTGATATTGCATTAAATCTGTATATCACTTTTGGTATAATTGCCATTTTCACAATATTAATTCTTCCTATCCAGGAGCATGTGAGGTTTTTCCATCTTCTCAAGTCCTCCTCAATTTCTTTCTTGAGGTTTAAATCCAAAGTTTATAGTAAAACCCACATACTAAAAACCACATACTAAATACTGAGCCTTCCATCTTCATCTCTTATACTAGCACTGGTTGTCAAAAGGGTGCCACAAGGAAGTTTGAGCCAGAGCATCTTTCTGCCAGCTTTCCCTATGCCCACTGAGGGACCCCTCCTTTCTTCCTACTACTCTCACTACTTCCAAGAAGGATGATATACAGACACACTCCTTGGGAATGGGAGCCATTGACTTCAGGGAAAAAAGAGAGTCTCAACAAATAGAGATAATGACCATCACTGGAGGTTAAACTTTCTAATCAAAAAGATTTGATTTTTGAAGCATGCCTTTAATCCCAGCACTCAGGAGTCAGAGATAGGAGGATCACCATGATTAGAGGCCACCCTGAGACTACATAGTGAATTCCAAGTCAGCCTGAGCTAAAGTGAGAGACTACCTCGGAAAAAAAAAAGACTAATTTCCCCACATGTGTCTCTCACCAATGTTTCCACATTCAAAGTGCAAGGACCATCAAAATCTTTGTGAAATTATTGTAAAATAAAAAGACACTAAATCAAGTAATTTATAGTAGTGGTGATCAATGAAGAACGAAGGGGTGTGATGAAAGAAGGTTACTTTATTCTTTAAGAAGGAGATCTTTGTTTGACTAAGGTTCCAGCAAACAAGTTTTAGAATAACTTTTAAAAATGCATATAAACGCTTAAAAGAACTATGCTTTTACTTTCTTATTTTGGTAGCAAAATAGCCAAACTTCACATGACAGGGGATTTTTTTTTTTTTTTTTTTGGCAAGATGTAGGAGCAGGCACTGTGAGCTCTTTAGCCTGGGGTCTCACAGAAGTTCACTGACTGAAAAGAAGTCCTTGGGTGCTTCATCACATGCCATTAAGAACACCACAGTCTCCTTCCTTGTGTAGCAGATGGTGTCAGAGACAGTTTGCATGACTTCTGCCTTCCAGAAAGATTTGATTCAGCTCAATTGGCTTTGTGAATTGGTTATCAAGGGACAAAATGAAGACAGAAATGATATTATGACTAGACTTTCCAGTTGGTGAACATAGAGTAATCAAATTATTCTAACAACTCATATAATGTTCCCCTATATACCCATGGACTTTTTCACAGTAGAACAGCCTGACTAACCATCTCTGGAAGATCAGGCAACCCAGGGCATTGGTTGTCATCTAATTTGATTTTCACTAACAACATTGGTGTGAAATGTTGGAACATTTTACTAATTTAGTAAAGTAACCCTTTTCAAATAATTTTAAGTGAAAAGTAAATTTATGTTTGTATCAGTTAAAAATGAGTATTTATTTTTTTTAATTTTATATACTCTGGATACTAAAAATTAGCCTTTGGATACCTGTATTAGTTAGACTACATTAATTTCATTAATAAGCAAGTATAAAATATAATGCATAAGAGTTCATGCATAAAGAAGTCTTTCTTCATAAATTAAAGTTCACAGTGGTGATTGTAGAATCCAAGATCTTTCTGAAGGCTGTACAACCTGCATCCCAGAATCTACGACTAGAGTCATAGGGCTCATGGACAACATGCGTACAGACCATGTGTAAGTATGCTGTTTATACAGATTGCTTAAACTGAAATAACTTAGAGAATGGAATATCCTAAAGCATAATTATCCTCAACACACTAAGTTCTGGCATCAGTACACATGGGAAATTTTATTGACCAGGCACTGGAGTGACATATGCCCACCCCCTAATTTATCACAGGGCCATACCCAACTGAAAAGTAAACTAAAGACAATGAATGAGACATTCCTCAAAGAAGAGAAGGATGCACATTTGATCAAAGCTATTCAACTTTTCTTCAATGCTCTGATTTTTCAAGGCAAGGTCTCATACTAGCCCAGGCTGACCTGAAACTCACTCTGTAGCCCCATATTGTCCTCAAACACATGTCCATCTCCTGTCTCAGCCTTGTGAGTGCTGGGATTAGAGGCATATGCCACTATGCCCAGCTGGATGCTCTGATTTGGAGAAATTAATTTTCATAGTAGATATTCTCCTTTTCAGGAGAATTAGTCTCCTAAATGAGACAAAACTCCCTGTTCTTATGAAGCACATATTGTAATGTAGGTGAGGGTGTTCCATAAGTAAACCAATAGAGTATAGCTTCAAGTAAGTGTACATTCATGGAATAATAAATAAGTCAGGAAAGGGTTTTTTGTTTGTTTATTTTGTTTAAGGTAAAATAGGGAGATAACTTCACTCCAATTTGGAACAGTCACCTAAGTGAAGCCTGGTAGTCTACTGTTGGAGTATTTGGAGGGAGAGCCTCCCAACATTACACATGGAATATGTTGCTTATAAAGGTATCAAATTATTCAAAGACATTTATCTTTGTGTTTTATGTAATAGTGAAATGTGACTATCACTGCCTATTATGTTACATGTTCAAGTTATTTTTAATACATAAATGACACTCCAGTTTTCAATCTCTTTGAAAAATTATAACAAATTTTTCATGCAACTGGTGTTTTCACTTGAGGAACAAAAATTATTTTATTTAAACCTCTATTATAGAAATTCATTGCAACAGAAGACACATTTTACCTGCACTTTTACAAGAAGTAACTACTAACACTTAAACTTCTCTTCATTATTTCCAGCTGTAACTATCAGTAAACTAATTGAAATTAGTTCACATGAGTGAGGTAATGTCCAGCTCACTAGATTGCATGAAATTTTGATCAGGAACTTTTTCTTTCCTTGGGTATTGTTCTCTATTCTTAATCTCTGCATTGAAATAACTTGTGCTGTTTCTAATGCCTTTCTCCATATTTACAGAGGGAGGGTAGCATACTTTGTATACCAGTTATTTCTCTTTCCACCTTACATGATCCTACTATCATTAAGCCAAAGAAGCTAAAGAATTTTTCATGTACTTATACATACTGTGGGGAAGTATTTTGGTTAAGCCGGTTTGCAGTCCATGTGCCTGTTACCTCAGCTGAGTGATTGCCATGACAGGGACATTCGAGGATTAGAAAGAAAGACACACACAAGTAATACAGTAAAGCTGTACTGGTGGTCTACAGGCTTAGATGGGAACCCTAAAGCCCACCTAACCAGTGTTGATTTATTTTATGTACAAGCATAAAAGATTTGACAACTTTTTAAAAATCAAACATAGAAAAACTATGGGAACAGGAGGCAAGGTCAGATGAAGCAGGAATAAGACAGCTCAGACTGCTTTTCTGCATGTACTGTTTACTACTCAAGGTCAGGCCAACATGAGCAATCAAAGAGGAGGAATTAAGGAGGAACTGTGACCTGCTCCAGGTCAGGCGGAAACACTGCTGACTCAAGGTGAGGACAGATGTGGCTGTGCCTATATCCAAGGCTCCTACTGATTGTGGATCTACCCAGTGCAGAGTAGTACTGTACCACATCACATGTGGCTATCTACAAGTGGTCAGTTGGTGTAGCTGACAACTGAGCTCCAAAAGGAAAGGAAATTCCATTAATATAATAAGGACAAAAGTACTGTTGGACAGCTGGAAACAACAAATGTCAACTGTAGGCATTACTACACGTGACACAAAAAGAAATATTGAGGGTTGGAGAAATGGTACAGAGGTTAAGTACACTTCTGTACAAGCATGAAGGCCTGAGGAGGCCTGAAACTGTCTGAGTTTGAATCTCTACAACCCACATAAACAACTAGCTATGGCCACACATACCTAAAATATCAGTCCTACTGGAGAACAGAGACACAGAATTTTCTGGAACTCACACACACAGAAACATGGCAGGCTCTGGGATCAGTAAAAGCCTCCTGCTCAAACAAGAATTGATGGAAGGGCTACAGAGATGCATCAGCAGTTAAGGCATCTTTCTGCAAAGCCTAACAACCCAAGTTTTATTCCTCAGCACCCATGTAAAGCCAGATGTCCAGAGTGGCACATGCATCTGAGGTTGTTTGCAGTGGCTAAAAGCCCTGACATGCCCATTCTCTTAATCTATCTCTCTTCTACAACTCTTTACTTGCAAACAAATTAAAGAAAAATAATAGATGAAAGAGTGATGGAAGAGAGCAGATCACCTGACATTCCACTTAAGCCAACACATATGAGTGCACCCTCCACAAGAATGCATGGGGCATTGTAGAGGCATGTACACTTACATATACCACACAAACACATACCACAAATATACCAAAATAAAAGTATTAAGTACTCTCTACCATATGGCACAGATAAGCAAATCAGTTAAACGTGTATAAATCCTGGTTCCACCTATTATCAGAGGTATGTCTTGGAACATACTATAAATTTCTTTGATTCAATCTTTTCCATCAGTAATTCTAATGCAATAGAATTAAACTGTTGCAGTCAGGTTTGCATTGCTGGCATAATTCACCCAACCAAGAGTAAAATGAGGAAAAATAAGCTTATTTTGGCTTACAGACTTGTGGGGATGCTCCATGGTGGCAGGGGAAAATGATGGCATGGGCAGAGGGTGGACCAAAGCAATACAAGAGTGTGCTAAACACTGGCATGGGGAAACTGGCTATGATACCCATAAGCCCGCCCCCAACAATACACTTCAGGAAGCATTATTTCCTAAGTCACTATCAGCTGGGAACCCAGAATGCAGAAAACCTAAGTTTATGGGAGACACCTGATGCAAACCATCGCAATAACCATCCTATTGTACAAATAGGAAGAATTTCATAAGTACTCAATAAATAGTTGCTGATATATTAATTTCATGTTCTCAAGACTTCTTTGTAATGGTCCTATAAAACATGAATTCATGGCTCAAATTATAGACAAGGAAATTGAAATGCAGACAAATTCAATGACTTTTGTCAAAGTGTCACAGACAGTAAATGGTAGCCCTGACATTAGGCCGAGTCCATGTTTGCAAGGTTCCGAAGCCCAACGTCTTCCTACAGTATTACATTGCCTGGTGCATTATATAATTCTTTGTAATATCCTCGGAGGATACTGAGTATGTGGAGTTACTTTTCCCTAGATCAGATACACCCTTCTTATCTAATCACTTTGAACTTCATCCCTCCTACTGCCACATCTGCTGATTTCTGCTGTTGTCTGTGAGCCTGTGGCTATGGAAAGAATTAACTCATTAAATAAGAAAAATAGTTCACTGTAGACCACAGGAACTACCAAAAGTTCTGTTTTATGTCTACAACTGTATAATATTCTAAGATATATAAGATATATATTGCTACAGAAAGTTAGAAATATGAACTTAAGACATTTTTAATATATGAGTCTGTTTCATCATTTGTTGAAAATGAAATGCCACCAGTGGTGACTACATGATATATAGTATGTAAATGGAGTTTACAAATTATGAATTTATCAAGCACATAATTGATAAGAACATTTAGAATAAAACATTATCATTATTTCCTTAAATCTGTATATAGACAAGTTTTAGAAGCTTCCTAAAATTTGGTTCTGAATGGAGAAGGGGTTTAGTACCTACTGTGGTTTGAGTATGAAATTTCCTCATAGGCTCATGTGTTTTGAACACTTTGGTCCCCAGCTGGTGGCAGTGTTTACAAAGGAGATGGGGCCTTGCTAAAGGAAGTAGGTCCATTGAGGTGGGTCTTAAGGTGTTATAAATTGGCCTTCTTGCTTTTTGCTCTCTTTCCTGTGTACAATTGTGAGGAACTAGTTCCCCACCTCTACTACCTTTGTAGGAACATTCCCCTTGAAACTGTAAGCCAAAATAGACCTCTCCTTTCCTTAAGTTGTTTCTGGTCAGGTATTTGTTCACAGCAATAGGAAAATCACTAATACAGCTCTGAAAACTATGTCAAGGGAAAGTAAAGTAAGCTCTGTTGTACAGAAAATGAAACAAACTTGAAGTCTGAAGACAGTTGTATCTGGCCCTGATAGTGCTGACTTCCTCATACATGAAATCCATGTAGTCAATTATGCAGGCTTAAGAGGGAAAGGTGCACTCCAGTACTTTCATACAAATTTAACTAAACTACAGCTAATTTTAAAAATGTACAAGTTCAAAAGCAATTTATAGTATACATTAAAACATTCATTTCAACACGTGAACTTTGTGCATCTGCAAATGAAGAAATTAACACCAATGAATTGCTTTGGATACAGTATTGTCACTTGTATGCTATGTTAATTTATTGTACTAATTAACTTACTGTCTCACACCACATCAGTGTGGCCTTGCTGGGATGAACTCATATTAACACTGAGTATATTTGACCCACATTAACTCTTTGATATGTATTCCTTGATACATAGACAGATATTTCCAAAATATTATCCATGGTGAAGACATTTACATCATTATTTCAATACCTGTGATGCTGTTTTTGTCTTATTTTAACATTTCTAATTTAAGTACCATCAGTCCTGTTTGGAAGCCTCCTTTTTCAGTTTTCTTTGTATATACTTGGATACTCAGGTCAGGGATGGCATCACAGAACAGAGGTGCCTCTGAATTGAAGAGTCAGACATACTATAGACAGGTCTCATGGAAACACAATGGGACTCAATGTAGACTGGCTTTCCTCTTTCTTAGAAATTACAGGGTCTCTGATCTCTGCTTCTCATTTTCTCTCCTATGCTTCATTCTACCTCTACATTTTCTTCTCTCTCTCTCTTTCATGTTGCTAGTGAAGAATTCAATATGTCCAGTGCAGTTAAGTGTCTCTGTGATCTTTCATCTAAAGTTCCTGTGATAAACTAATTGCAAAGTCCCAGTTCATGCTCTTGGTTGTGGTGGGGAAAAATCTGGTTGGCTTTGTCAATTCTAATTAGCTAATTTGCACACAAAGTTTTTCTTATAGATGCAACCAGTTATGGAATGGGAAGCATGTGATATACATGTGTGTTCCCCTCCAATATGGGCTACAGTCAGAGCCAGATTATGTGAGTCAGTCATGGAGTCCTGACCCTACTTCCCTCTTTATTTCATAGAAGCCACCTAAAAACAATGAAAATAAGAAATAAAAATGCATGTGTATGTTCAACAAATATCAGAGACAACTGAAATAGAAAATCCTAAAAATAGAAGAATTCACTATTATAAACCTTAGGGATCAGCAAGGAGCTGTGAAAAGTTAAGTCACACCTCCATACCTGAAGACGCCCTCACCAGGTCAAAACTGGAATACCTGATTTTCAACAGTGGCAATACAGAGATAGACTGGCAGTGTAAGTTTCCAAATAATGAATTTGATTCTGAGAACAGGAAAGATAATGCTGAGAGATAAATCAAATAGATAAATTTGTAAGAATGTTATTTGTCAGTGAACCACCAGGTGGGAAAAACAGCGTTAACAATTCTACTGCTTCATTTCTTCTTTGACTAGGAAGAAGCCAAGGCTAAAAGAACCTGCATACAAATCTTGGCAATGGAGAATATTGCTGCTAGTCTGCAATACATGTCTTGTATCAGCTCTACAGTAAATCCTACAAAGAACCAGTCCAGTAAGAACACCTACATCCAAGACAGCATAAGCCAAAAAAGAGGGTGTGAGCAAAAGGGAAGCAATCACTCCTGAGAAAAGGGTTTCCAAAAGCCAAATCAAGTTATGAACAAATATATCACTAAAATACTCAACAAAAAGAAAAGTCAGTAAATAAAGCTCAGGAAGATGAAGGAAAAACTATTAAAATGTCACATAAGTGAGGTAACATTCCAAGTAACATACAAGTAACCAACAGAGAAGTGACAGACACACTGAAGAGCAATCAAAAAATAAAGCAAGAGTATAAAAAATTTAGCAAAGCAAAGTGAAAACACTGTTAAAATAATGCTGTCATTTATGTCTTGGGGCAAGTATGCTATTTAGAGTAAATTAAGTATAACAATCATGAGTATAAATAAATATGGTGTAAAGGAAAGAAACAAAAGGGCCACAAGAAATACATTAATCTTATCATTTACAAACTTAGAATATATCTTAAAAATACAGAAAGAAGCCAGACGTGGTGGTCCACGCCTTTAATCCTAGCTCTTGGGAGGCAGTGGTAGGAGGATCGCCATGAATTCAAGGCCATCCTGAGACTACATAGTGAATTCTAGGTCAGCCTGGGCTACAACGAGACACTACTTCGAAAAATCAAAAAAAAAAAAATACAAAAGGAAGAAATACATTCAGACATCATTTCAAAACAACTGTTAATAATGGAAATGCAAAACTTAACTTCCAATCTATCAAAATAAACTGCAACCATAATAATTAGTAAAAGATTCCAAAATTAAGGATAACACATATAGGGCTGGAGAGATGGGCTAGCATTAAGGCACTTGCCTGCAAAGCCTAAGGACTTAGGTTTGATTTCCCCAATACCTACATAAACCATATACACAAGGTGGCATAATTGTCCAGAGTTCATTACCAGTGGCTAGAGGCATTGGCACACCCATTCTTTCTCTCTCTCTATTTGCTTCCCTCTCAAATAAGCAAATAAGTAAATAAAATACTTCAAAAGAATGACATGTAGGCCGGGTGTGGTAGTGCACGCCTTTAAACCCAGCACTCCGGAGGAAGAGGCAGGAAAATCATCATGAGTTCAAGGCCACCCTGAGACTACATAGCAAATTTCAGATCAGCCTGGGCTAGAGTGAGACCCTACCTAGAAGGCCCCCCCCAAAAAAAAGAATGACATGTATAAATCACCAAAATAAAAGACATACGTGATTCCAAATTTATTTTCCATAATTACAAGTATAAGCCTGTAAATATATCTATTAAAACAGAAGTAGTTTCAGAAATAATCAGGAAAAATATTGTGCCATATTTAAAATTTCTTCATGCAAATAGTATAGAATTACTGACAATGAAAGATTGGACAAATGTAAATATAAACATTTCCATAGTAAAAAAAAATTCATTCAGAGACAAACTTTTAAAAAAGTCACACAAAGGTGAGGCAAGCACACAAGGTAGCACATGCCCACCAGGTGGCACAAGCATCTGGAGTTCAATTGCAGTGGCTGAGGCCCTGGCATGCCAATTCTCTCTCTCTCTCTAACAAATTAAAAATTAAAAATTAAAATACCATTTAAAATGATGGAGAAATAAGGACTTTCCAAGATGAATATAAAGCAAAGAAATTCATGGCTGGTAGCCAGCATTACAGAAGATACTTATAGAAAACCCACTCACAAATAAGGAATAAAGACAGTCATGAACCCAAGAGCACATAAGAAAAATAACTTTCTCTAGGGAAATACATGAACAGATAAGAAATAATCAAATATTATTATGGTTATAAATGATGTGTTGGAGATCAAGTTGACAAGTAGTTGACTTATGACAGTTAACCATTTTCTGTGAATATGACTGGAATTAGACTTATGTAAGAGATTGGTTAGGTGCTGGGGTAGATTGAATAAATTCCCCCCAGTAGATTCAGGAGTTTATTAAAACTTCTTGGATTTCCAGCCACCTGGCTGTAGGAGGTGTCATTGGATGGTCCAGCACTAAAGTGTGGTGGTGGATTTAAAATTCCCATCTAAAGATATGCAAAATACCTTGTTCCACCTGGAGTTTCTGAAGTGTGCTGTGTGGCTTTTGGCTTGTGGCTTATTTGTCTCTCTTTTTGGACCTGAAAAATCAGGCCAGCTTCTTCTGCTATTATGGAACTTCTCCTGGATCTGCACACTTAAAATAAACCCTTTCCTTCCATAATTGTGCCTGGTATGGAAGTTCATCTCAGTGACCTGAAGCTGTCTTCTACAGGTACATTTGTAGGTATGTCTGGAAGGCATTTTCCAGAGAAGATTAATTGAGTAGGGACAGATTCATACTGAATAAGAGTGACACCATTCCTTGGACTAGGGGTCTAGATAAAATAAAAAGGGGAAATGAGGTCTGGAAAGATAGTTCAGGCAGTAAAGTGCACGTCATGCAAGCATAGAAACCACAATATGATGCTGAGGACCACCCACTCCCCACAAAAAAAGCCAGATGTGGTAATCAAGTACTTGTAATCCCACCACTGGATTAGCAGAGAAGGCAGGATTCCTAAAGCTCGCTGGACAGTCAGTCTAGCCTAATATTGCAAATTATAGGTTCATGAGAGACCCTTTCCTAAACACAAATGTTGGATGACATCGGAAGTAACAGTATTTCAGGGTGCCCTCCCACACAGAGGGATAACATAAGAAAGCCAGTGAACTACTAACATTCATATTTCTACTCCCTGTCCATCTGGACTGAAGACATTTCCATCACATGCATCTGAATTGCCATGATATTCTAGCCAAGTGCATGAGAATGAGCTATCATGGGCTGAAACTATGAACTAAAACAAATCCTTCTAAGTTGTTTATGTCAAGTATTTTAGTCAAAGCAGCACAAAAGTAACTAATTCAAAAACGTTCAACTCAGTCACCAAATAAACTCCTAGGAAGAATAAAGGAGAAAATAAAAAGAATACAAAGTACTTGGATAATCCAAGGGATAAGGGAAGAGACAATACAACTATAAGAACCAGCCATAAGGATATGAAATGCATAGGTCTTACCTTTCTAGTCAAAAGATTCATACAGGGCTGTGGAGATGGTTTAGTGGTTAAGGCGCATGCCTGAGAAGTCTAAGGACCCAGGTTCAATTCTCCAGGTCCCATGTAAGCCAGATGCACATGATAGCACATGCATCTGGAGTTCATTTGCAGTGGCTAGTGGCCCTGGCACACCCATTCTCACTCCCACTCTTTCTTTCTCTCTCTACCTCTCTGTCTCTAATAAATAAAAATAAATATTAAAATAAAAGAGAAGACCACATTTAAAAAAATTTAGACATATTAGATTAAAAAGCATGATCCAATGCATGCCTCCAGGAAATATACTTTGTAGGCAAATCACAGACTAAAAGTTTTATATAGATAGATAGATGATAGATAGTTAGATAGATAGATAGATAGATAGATAGATAGATAGATAGATAGATAGACAGACCAAGCCAATGAAATTCAAAAGCAATCTGTACCAGCTACGCTTGTATCTGACATAATTGCTTCAGAGGAGACAAATGTCACTACATATTAATAAAAGGAAGAATTTGGCAAGAAGATATTATAATTATAAAGCCATATGTATCAAATTTTGGCACATCCAATTTCATAAATCAAAGTCAGGGAGGAGATCATTCAAAGCTGTGGCTGCTTTACAGTCTCCACACTCCTATAAGTAGCCCATTGTGCATGCTCTGTAAGGAAGACTTACAAACTCCTTGGAGAATGTGGTGGAAATTATAATAATAAAAGTACATATAGAGGGCTGGGCAGATGGCTCAGCAGTTACAAGTGCTCCCATGCAAAGCTTTTCTGCCCAGGTTCTGTTCCCCAGTGCCCGCATAAAGCTCAACAAAGTGCAACACAAATCTGGACTGCATTTGAAGTGGTAGGAGGTCCTGGTATGCTTGTACATTTTCCTTCCGTCTTAAATAAAAGAATTGATTAATTAATTAATTTTAAAATTATATGTGTGGGGGAGGTATTACCATGGGATATTTTTTATAATTATGGAAAATGTTAATAAAAATTGTGAAAATAAAATAAAAAATTAAAGAAATAAAAAGTAAAAAAAAATATAAAAAGTACATGTACAAAAATGTCATAATGCAACCCATTCTTTTCTACAGTTACTATAGAGTAATTAAAAAGGGAAAAGGAGGCTGGAGAGATGACTTAACGGTTAAGGCACTTGCCTGTGAAGCCTAAGGACCTAGGTTCAATTCTTCAGGTCCCATGTAAACCAGATGTATGTGATAGCGTATGCATCTGGAGTTTGTTTGCAGTGGATAGGGGCCCTGGCATGTCCATTCTCTCTCTCTCTCTTTCTCTCTCTATCTCTCAAATAAAAATAAATTTAAAAAAATTAAAAAAGAGAAAAGGGATTATCTGAAGGTAAATAAATAGGCTTAATAACAGAACCCTAAAATACATTAAACAAAAGTAACAGAATTTCATAACAAATATACTGTCCCTGATAAACAATGATATATTACATTGTCAATATTGGATAGAATAATCAAAGGCAGGAGAATCCTTCTACATAACAAACTAGACCTGTGGCCATGCATACAGCACTCCACTCCAACAGCAAAATATGGCTTCCTCTCAAGCACACAAGGAATGTCATCCATATAGACCATATATAGGCCATAAAACAAACCTTGATAAAATGAAAAAATGTTAAAGTCCATAGAGAATATTCTTTGATCACAATGAATGAAATTAAAAAGTAATAACAAATAAATTGGGTGAATCCATAACTATGTGAAAGTTATGGAACATACTCACAAATAATAAATAAGCAAACAAGAAGTCACAAGGAAAATTCAAAAATACTTTAGAGAGAGTGAAAACTAAAACAAAACATGCAAAAAATATGGTTTTCAACTTAAAATTGTAGATGTCCGTTTTCAAAGGGAAGATTACAAATGATCCACTAAGCTTCAGTCTTAAGAACTAGAAGCAGAGGAGCAAACTGAACCACTGCAAACTCAGGTTGAAATGGTTCTTACCCTAGAGCTTAAAGAATGCTTAATTTAAATTAATAGACTATATGGCCAAAGAAATTTCAAAGCAAGATATGGAATGGCCTGTGTGAGCCCAGGACATTCACTCCATGGAAAGATGGGAGGTAGTTTTAACCTCTACTTTTACTTTCAGAATCCATGCTTTTCCCATTTGCTATATCAGGTTCATGACTCTGGTTTTATATTATGTGCTTCTGAAATTAATGTCATCTGAGAATTAATTCATTAAAACTTAGGGCTGGAGAGAAAAAACTAGCAGCCTGAGTTCAATTCCCCGGTACCTACATAAAGCCAGATGTACAAAGTGGCACATGCGTCTGGCACTTATTTGCAGTGGCTGGAGGCCCTGACATGCCCATTGCCTCTCTCTGTCAGTCTCATTTATCTCTCTTTCTCTCTGCTTGCAAATAAATAAATAAATTTTTTAAATGCCCCAAGTGACAAAAAGTAATAAGCCCCATGCCCAACTTTGCTACTACTCTATCTACTTGCCTGGTGCATTGGAAAAATATTTTTGTATTTATTAATGCAAAAACAAAAGTTGATTAATTTCTAGAAAAGTATAAGTGTGAAATTTTCATACAATATTTTCTCTTTCAAGGGAATGAATAAGAACAAAATACAATAGCATATATTTATGAAATACCATTATGAAACCCATCAATTTATATTCAAACTGAAAGTTTAATTTAAAAATTATGAAAAGACATTAATGCCAAAGGATTATTTGGGAAGAAAGGGACCAATGGAAGTTAGAGTGGGTAAAAGGCAATATGGAGGAAAGTTGGCATCTATAAACTATGATCATGATAGTCCTTCATTCTTTTATTTTATTTGATTTATTTATTTATTTGAGAGCAACAGACAGACAGAGAGAGGAAGAGGTAGATATATATAGAGAGAGCGGGTGTGCCAGAGCCTCTGCCACAGCAAAGGAACTTCCAGATGCATGCCCCCGCCACCTTGTGCATCTGGCTTACATGGGCACTGGGGAATTGAGCCTGGAACCGGGGTCCTCTGCTAAGCCATTTCAAGCCCTCCATTCCTTTTTAATATTTATACTTAAATGTCTTCCTTGACCATAGCTCTTGAAAATTATGAAAAAGTATTCAAATTCTATTGGAATTGTTGAAAATATTTTATTAAATATTAAATTAACTTAAATACCAGAATTTTCATGCATTTTATGTGACAAGGGGGGATTAAGGTACATAAACAGGTATATTTCATTTGATTACAACTCAGTAAACATAGTTCCAAAATTGAAGTCCCAAATTTCTGTTCACCTTGTGGCAGGCAGGAAGCAGAAAAAGAAAAAAGATGAATGACCTCACTTCCTTGCTAGCCCTACCTCATAAATAATCTACTGTTTCCTAAGTACACCACAGGCTGGCAACAATGCCAGAATATGTGGGCTTTGGGGACCACATAAAATCCAAACTATGGCACCTGTCCAACTAAGTCAGAATAAACTTCAAGTTTTAAGAGCAAAAATAATATGTTGAAAATTACGAGGACAATTTAGACACAGGCTCATCGAACTTTTCACCATCATTCTTACATAGATACTCCAGCTGATCAGACTCAGCTTCTTAAGTCTTATTTGCTAGAAAACTGGAGGCAATTAGGGGAGACAACAGAAGTGAATGAAAAGGAGCCAATTTAAAGGAAACAAGTGACAGAATATTGTTGGGAGGAAAAGGGAATCAAAACAAAAAGATAAAATTCTTATATCAATTTAAATTGAATACCCTACTCACAATAGCAAGCTCTCCCAGGACAATGAAAGGAAAGAAATTTTTTTAGGGGGGACATAGATCAAGCCATCCTCAAGTGTAAACCATAATTAATACTGATAGTACAAACAAGTAAGATACTGAAAAAGTTAAGAATAAGGCCCAGTGGGCCAATTTGGGCATCCAAAGATGACACAGCTCCAAGAATCTAATTAGCATGCCATTATTACCTCTGCTATCACAAGACAATAAAGCCAAAAATAATATGCATCAGAATAAAAACCAACGAAAAAGTGATTACCATAGAGCCTATGCTACTTGACACACAGATTCTACATAGCTCATATTTGTCTCATATTGACAAATAGAAATACAAGAAAGAAATTAATGGGAGAAATTACCTGTAGGGGCTAATAAGAAGCAGGTGGAAAGCTGTATAGAGGGTAGTGATTAAACTAAATTTATGTTTCCACATGATTTGACATTGATTTTTTTCAGCCATGTTAATATCTTACATACTTAAAAAATCAAACTGCAAGAATGGGACAAGAAAGCCATAAAGAAGCTGGGAAAATGTAGCCTATCTGTACTCCTAATTTTAAAAAATATGCTGAAGGAGTAAAGTACAAGAACTCTGAATAAATTTAGACACATTTAAATAACTTTGTCTACCCTGCCTGAAACCAAAAACAATGAACAAATGTGAAATTGAGTTAAGGCACTTTCCATTTGTGTCTCTATAAAGTAAATATATTGTCTTCTGCATATTACAGGAATGACCAAATGATTGAATATACAGATTATTGAAGTGAGATTTCTCACTAATTAGCAACACAGCTACCAATATTAAAAGGACAAGGCTTGAATTAATCCTGTTACAGAATTAGAATATAATAGAATATAAACTCATACAGGGATTTTATATAATAGATGATACATGATAGAAGAGAAAAGTGATAACTATACAATAGTTAAATAGATGGTGATGATAGATTATAGATATATGATAGATGACAGAGAGATAAATATATAGATAGATAACGGTTAGGTAATAGGTAGATGATAGGTATACAGATAATAGATAAATGATTGATAGAAAGATACATGAACAGATAGGTGATAGATAGATTGGTAGATGGTAGATAGTAGATAGTAGATAGAGAGAATAAGTAGTGATGATGTAGTCATATTTCTTCTTTTTGTCTACCCTAAGTGCCAAAACCCAGAAACCAGAGCACATGCTGAATCCTGACATTGGCGTCTAACATCACAAAAAAGGGAACTGACCTCCTTGGAAATGTAGTTCACTTTGACGGTTGAGGTAAAAAAAATAGAAGTTAAAAAGGAGTTTTTAGTATACTTTAGTATACTAAAAGACTGCTTTAAAACTTCAAGAAAATCATAAGACATATGAATACACAGAATATCATGCACTGAAAGTAAAACAACAAAACAAAAACTAGCCCTGAAAAAGAATGCAGGCATATCTGTGAAATAAAGACTAAATACATTATTTTTAATATTTTACTTTTATTAATTTATTTATTACAGAAAGGGAGAGAGAGAATGGACACACCAGGGCCTCTAGCCACTGCAAATGAACTCCAGATGTGGCTTACATGGGTACTGGAGAATAGTACCTGCATCGTTAGGCTTTGCAGGCAAGCACCTTAACCATGAAGCCATCTCTCCATCCCTAAAGACATTATTTTAAAAATGTCCAGCAAGCTAAATAAAAAGACAGAGACATAAAGATCAATAAAACAATATATGCATAAAATATGAATATGAACAAAAAATAGATAACAATCTAAAGAAATAAAATCTGGACCTGAAAAGTACAGTAGCTGAAATGAAAATTTCATTAGAAGGATTCAAAGTAATATTG
This sequence comes from Jaculus jaculus, assembly GCF_020740685.1. Taxonomy (NCBI): domain Eukaryota; kingdom Metazoa; phylum Chordata; class Mammalia; order Rodentia; family Dipodidae; genus Jaculus; species Jaculus jaculus. Next base: position 99,392,017 of record NC_059108.1, on the reverse strand, counting down.
AACATAAGAAAAAAAGAATAGAAGACTAAACAAAAAAAGTTATTAAGTCTGAAAAAGGAATAAAATTAGAAAAAAATTGAACAGAACCAAAAAGTCCCACAGCATGCTATCAATAAAAAGCACCTATATTTGAGAGTTTCAGAAAAATAAGGCAGAATAAAATAGAAATAGAGTATTTAAAAATAATAACAATGGCTGAAATTTTTCCAAATTTGATGAAAGAAATTCAATTAATTCAAAGAAAGATTAACACAAAGACTCATACCAAGGCTTACTGAAATCAAAATTATAAAAGTCAAAAGTACAGAAAAAAAAAAAAATCTTGGGTCAATATGGCATCCACTTAACAGTGCAGCAACTCCCAAGGAAGGAAAGACAAGATGTTGAGGGTTCACTGGGTCTTTTAGGGCTGAGAAGACTCTAATAGATCTCCAGTGGGAGGGTGCACAGGGGCAAAAAAGGGAATCCGCTGATTCCCACATTCTGGGGTAGCCTACCAGACCCCAACCCTGTCAAGCAGCTGCCCTAGCCATAGTCCCAGCTGCAGATAGATTCTTCCTGCACTAACCGCAGGCAAGGGGATCCAGACCACATTCCTCCAGGCTCCCGAATGCCACCCCAGTTGCCACCCCTCCATGCACAGACCCAGGCCAGCATGCTAGCATTCCCCCATGGACTCCAGAGGCACAAACACCATCCCACTCACTGCCATCTCCCACCACCATGAGGGACCCAGGACAGCAGGCTAGCATTCCCCAAGGGAACCTCCAGCCTCAAACACAATCCCACTCACTGCTGCCCCAACCACCCTGGGTGTACCAAGGCTAGAAGACTAGCATTCCCCCCAGGGGACCTCCAGGCACAAATGCTACCCCACTCACTACCACCCCCCCACCCTATCTGCCAACCCAGGTCATTAGGCTAGCACTCCCCCTGCCAACACCAGGGACCTCCACACACCAGTGCCTTGCACACATTCAGGTCAGCAGGCTAAGGCTCCCCTAGGCTTTCCCACTGCAGAAGCCCTCCACACACCCACTGCGTGTCACCTAAACCACAAGGTAGATTACAGCTTCATCCTAAATTAAATAAGACTCCTACCCTGTGGTAAGCAGACCATAGCACAAAAGGAATAACATGATAAATCAAATGCAAGTAAATCCAGTAAGACTGCTCAGTCCCATAATGGGTGTCTCTAATCAAAACATAGAAGAGACATCAGTATCATAACCCCAAAATAAATATATAAGCTTTGCAACCCTTACCAAGCAAATAGCAGAGCTTGCAGAAAAGCAACAAAGGACCAATAATCAAATGAATGCTATCCTTCCTAGATTAGAGCTAATAGATAAGAAACAGGAAGGGTTCCAAAGACAGTTAAATAATCTGAAGGAGAGTAAAAAACAAACAAACAAAAAAAAGACCTCAGTAACCAGCTGGCTAAGCTCAATGAAGACATAAAGAAATGCAAAGATGAACTCCAGGAAGCATTAGGAAAATCAGGAAATGATATAAAAAGGGAATTTGACAGAGTAATGGAAATGACATATTAAAAAAGTATTACAAAATGCAAGCCAAATTGAACAAGCCCAAAACTCTATAGAAGCTCTCAAAAATAGAGTCAGCCATGTGGAGGATAGAAACTCAGAACTGGAAGACAAAACAGATGAGTTTGTGAGTCCAAAAGTTTCAATAAGTTCAAAATTTTTTGTGAACAGAACATGAGAGAAATGTTGGATACCTTTAAATGTTACAACATTTAGATCATGTGAATACCAGAAGGGGAAGAAATTAAGACCAAAGGCATGGAGAACTTATTTACAAAATTATCCAAGAAAATTTTCCCACTCTCTAAAGAAAGTCATGTGAAGTTACAAGAAACTTGGAGTTCTGTACCAAAGGAAAAATTCTCCAAGACATATTATCATTAAGACGCTAAATATTGATACCAAAGAGAAAATCCTAGAAGCAGCTAGAGAGAAACAACACATTAGATATAAAGGAAAATCCATTAGAATGACTTCAGACTTCTCATTGGACAACCTGAAAGCCAGAAAGGTTTGGAATGTAACACTACAAAGTCTAAGAACCTATGGCTTCAACCCAAACTACTCTACCCAGCAAAAGTATCCCTCACAATAGATGGTGAAAGAAAAACTTTCCATGATAAAATCAGTTTTACAATTATATGAACACAAAGCCAAATCTGAAAAGAGCACTTCAGGGAATTCTCCACACAGAAGAAGCAAATAATCTCAAGTGATTACATGAAGCAGATCACAACAACCAAACTCAGAGAACACACAAAAAACTACAAACTCCAAGAAAACACCAAACTACATAAACCACCACAATATGGCATGGATCAAATTAAACCTCACAGTCATTACCCTAAGTATCAATGGCCTTAATTCACCCATTAAGAGATATAACATACAGAGTGGATCAGAAAATTAGAACCCTCAATCTGCTGTCTTCAAGAAATCCACCTCACTACTAAAAACAGACACTTCCTTAGGGTAAAAGGGTAGAAAATGATATTCCAAACAAATGGAAATAAGAAACAAACAGGAGTAGCTATATTAATATTGGTTAAAATAGACTTCAAACCAAAATCAAAAAAGGCAAAGAAGACCACTTCTTACTTATGAAGGGAATGCTCAAACAAGAGGGTATCACAATCATCAATCTTTATGCACTAACACAGGTATACCACCATTCACTAAAAAAACCTACTTGAAAATAAAACAGAAATAACCACCAAAATCATCATAGTTGTGGACTTCAATACTCCACTATCAGCAATAGACAGATAATCCAAATAGAAAATCAACAGGGAAGTGAGAAAACTCAGCAAAGCCATAGATAAATTAGACCTAATGGACATCTACAGAACATTCTACCCCAAATTCACAGACTACATGTTCTTCTCAGCAGCCCATGGAACCTTCTCTAAAATAGATCATATACTGGGTCATAAAGCCTGCCTCCATGTATTTAGGAAGATTGACATAATTTCCGGCATGATATCAGATAAAAATGCTGTTTTGATAGAAATTGATAACAAAATATGGGACAGGAATCGCATCAGCTCCTAGAAACTGAACAACACACTTTTAAACAATAAATGGGTAGTGGATGAAAGAAAAAAAATGAAATTGTGAAATTTCTACAAATGAATGACAATGATAATAGAACATACAAAAACATATGGGAAACAATGAAGGTGATCATCAGGGGAAAATTCATAGCACTGAATGCTTTCATAACAAATAGAGATATCCCAAATCCATAACCTAACCACCCACCTTAAGGTACTGGAAAAGTAAGAAGAATCCAACCCAAAAGGCTCTAAATGGAGAGAAATAATTAAGATCAGAGCAGAAATTAATGAATTGGAAACTAAGAAAACAATTAAGAAAATTGGTGAAACAAAGAGCTAGTTCCCTGAAAAAATAAACATGATTGATTAACCCCTGGCCAATTTGATTAAGCAAGAAAAGGAGACACTTCAAATTAACAAAACTAGAAATGAAAAAGGAGAGATCACAACAGACATACGTTAAATTGGGAGTATAATCAGGACTTTTTTCAGAAACCTCTACTCCACTAAACTGGATAATATGGAGGAAATGGATGAATTCCTGGACATATACCACCTACCAAAGCTAAACTCGGAGCAGATTAATCTCCTAAATAAAGCTATCACACCAATCAAGATTGAAAAGGTAATCAAAACCTCCCCAGAAAGAAGAGTCCAGGACCAGATGGCTTCTCAGTTGAATTTGATCAAAACTTCATGAAAGAACTAAAACTAATTTTTCCCAAACTGTGTCACACAGTCAAAGAACATAGAAAGCTTCCCAACTCCTATGAAGCTAGTATCACCCTAATACCAAAACCAGGCAGAGATGCCATAAGAAAAAAAAAAATCCTATGGGTCTATTTCCCTGATGAGCTTAGACACAAAGACCCTGAACAAAATACTTGCAAACCAAACTCAACAGCACATGAAAAACATTATACACCTAGATCAAGTAGGCTTCATCCCAGGAATGCAAGGGTGGATCAACATATGGTCATCTGTCAAAGTAATGTACCCCATAAACAAGCTTAAACACAAAAACTACATGATCATTTTGACAAATGCATAAAAGGCCTTTGACAAAATGCATCACTTCATGATCAAAACATTGGAGAGAATAGGCAGGCACAGTCTATATCTCAACATAATAAAGGCTATTTATAAAGCTCTTAAAGCACAAATAATACTTAATGGGAAGAGGCTGAAGAAATTTTCATTGAGATCATGAACAAGATATGGGAGTCTACTCTCACCTCTGCTCTTCAACATAGTACTGGAAGTCCTAGCTCAAGCAATAAGACAGAAGAAAGAAATAAAATGGATACAAATTGGAAAGGAAGAAGTTAAGTTAGCTCTATTCACAGATGACATGATTCTATACATAAGAGACCTGAGAACCTCCATCTCAAAACTCTTAAAGGTAACTCCTTCAGCAAAGTAGCAGGATTCAAAAATCAATGCATAAGTATCAGTTGCCTTCCTAAGTGCAAAAGACAAAGATACAGAGAAAGAAATAAGTGTTATTGTCCCATTTTCAATACAAAAATACAACAAAAAAATACTTTGTGATAACATCAACCAAGGATGTAAAAGACCTATACAATGAAAACATAAAAAACACTCAAAAAAGAAATTGAGGATGACTTGAGAAAATGGAAAGTCCACGCATGCTCCTGGATAGGTAGAATTAACAGGCGAAAATGGCATTTCTTACCAAAAGCAATATACAGATTTAATGCAGTACTAATAAAAATTCTAACACTGATCTTCAGAGAGATAGAAAAAATGATCTCAAATTCATATGAATGGCAGAAGGCCTCAGATATCGAAGCACATCCTCAGCAAAATAATCACCTACAGTGGCATCACCATACTTGATCTAAAACTTATATTACAAAGGCATAGTAATAAAAAACAGCATGGTACTGGCATGAAAACAGGATTACAGACCAATGGAACAGAATAGAGGACCCAGACTTTGGGTCAAAGGCCCTATCAATATAGTCTGGAAAAAAGACAGCATCTTCAACCAATGTTGCTAGACAAACTGAATAACCATATGCAAGAAAATGAAACTCGATCTACACATCTTGCCATGCACAAAAATCAAGTCCAAATGGATCAAACACCTCAATATGAGACCAGAAACTCAGCTACTACTGGAAGAAAAAATTGGGCAAACTTTCCATGATATAGGAATGGGAAAAGACTTCCTGAATAAAATCTCAGTAGTCAAGGAACTTAAATAATTATTCAACCATTGAGCTATCAAGGAGCTGAAAAGTTTCTTCACAGATGAACATACAATAAGCAGAACCAATAGATTGCCCACAGAATGGGAGAAAATTTTTGCTGGCTATACAACTGACAGAGGCCTAATTTCTAGAATCTACAAAGAACTCAAAACCCTAAACAATAAAAAGTCAAACAACCCACTCACAAAATGGGGCAAAGAACTGGACAGGCAAGTCTCAGAAAGAGATACAAATGGCAAACACACACTTAAGAAATGTTCATCATCCCTAATCATTAAGGAAATAAAAATTAGAACAACTTTGAGATTCCAATATACCCCAGTAAGGATAACAAACATTAAAAATTAAAATGAAAACAAATGCTGGTGAGGTTGTGGAGAAATAGGAACCCTCATTCACTGTGGTGGGAATGTAAGATGGTACAACCACCCCTAGAAAGCAATATAGAGACTCCTAAAAAGGTTGACTATGGAGTTACCAACAGACCCAGTTATTCCCTTAGTAGGCATTTACCCTAAAAGTTCCATGCCTCAGTTCAGACAGATTTGCTCAACCATGTTTATAGCTGCTCAATTAGTAATAGCTAAGAGCTGGAATCAACCCAAATGTCTATCATTAGATGAAGGGATAACCAAGATGTGATATACCTACACAATGGAATTCTACACAGCAGTAAGAAAAAATGAAATTTGAAGAAAAATGGTTGAACCTGAAACACATCCTTCTCAGTGAACTCACCCAATCACAGAAAGATAATCAGCTCATGGTATCACTCATCTGTGTCTCCTAACCTGATCCCAAGATGCTGACTTACTAATAAATATCTCAAGGACCAGACAATTGGGAAGGTGGGGCAGGAAATAAGGGTAAGGGTGGGTGTTGGGATACAAAACTGGACCCAAATAGTAATGGTACCATAAAATTCTACATCCTGAAACACAGACTAAATGGTTGAACCTGCATCAGGTCTTTAGAGGGAATATTTGAATCACAGAGCCCTGGAGAATGTAAGAAGGCTAACCTTAATCTTCTCCCATTTCTCTCTCTCCCTCTTCTATCTATCTTCTTTATATTGCTTTTATTCCCCCTTCTTTTCCTTAGTGCTGGCCTGTGACTCCCAGTACCAGCATGTGGTTAACATCCACAATGAGCTGTTGATCAGAGACCTACAACATCTCGCAAAAAGAGACAGGTATCTGTCAGAGTACTTGATGATCCACCAAGGTATAGTGGTAAGACTCTACTGCTGAAAACACCATATGCTGATGGTACGGAACATGGAGTGTCCTGACTGGAATCTGGAAGAGAGTCAGTTGTTGGGCTCTGAAAGGCCCAGGCGTGAGGCAAGTGGAACTTCCTGAGCCTAGCTAAAGTTTGGTGACCTGTCTCTGGCCAGCTGGGACTCAGCAAGACACCTAATGGCTTCTGGCCTGCCACCTTCACATGGCAATTGTAACTATCATTTCAATACTTAAAGTTTACTATTGGCCCTTACCTCTTCCCCCATCCTAAAATTCGCACCTTCGTCCCCATCATGATATAGGCAACTGCTCAGAGTAATAAAGCGAGCTTTTTTTTTTTTTTAATTTAATTTATTAGTTTTCTTTTCAGTAAATACAGGCAGTTTGGTACCATTATTTAGGCTCATCTGTGATCTACCCCCTCCCATTAGACCCTCCTTGTTATTGAAAATGGGTCGTGCATTGTGGAGTTAGCCTCCAGTTATTAGTATGATAAATGTCTCTGAAAATCATGACCCAACATGTAACTCTGACATTCTTTCCGCCCCCTCTTCCGCAAGATCAGCACTAAAGCGAGCTTTTTCTGTGAGTTCTGCATCGAAAATACTCCCGACTCAGTGTGGTTTTTCTCAGGTGGCCAGGAGAGGTTTCTGAGTCATCCAACACTCAGCTCATCATCCTTCTCAACCCCTAGGGAGGAACCAGCAGGACTGGTTCTTCCCTCAGCACTACTTACCTGACCGGGAAGGAGCCCTACAGTCAGTCCCCAGAGAGTTAGCTTGTCTGGTGCCAGAAGGTGCTATATGAGTGACTGGGGGAACATGACAAACATCTGCCCAAGCAAGTCATGGTCTAGGCTCCCCAGCAGCAAACAACCTGACCTGATGCTCACACAACTTCAATAGTGGCACACAGCCATAGTGGGTAACCAACTGCTCTTGATTTGGCTAACTGATCTGCTCAGTAGAATGGAACTCATAGCTGGAGCTGGGAAATAACTCAGAGCCATATCTAAAATATCAGCCTACTGTCCACTATCAATCTCCCACAAATTGTGGGCTACAAGAGGGCCTACACCTATTAAATTCTCTCTAAAATAATAATGGATATCCCATTTATCTGGTGCTGATTTCACTCTCTGTTGGAGAATTTGCTTCTCTTTTCAGATAGATGCCATTTTATGGAGCTGTGAAGGTGAACCATGGGTTACAGTAGAGACTATAGGATGGTGGGGATGTCAAAACTATGGACACCTGTCAAGGAAAGCTGCTGGCTCAGGAAGCAGGCTCTATAGTTGCAGGGGTGAGTTGGTCAAGCCTTCTGGAGTCCAGTAACCAATGCTGGAACTGGTAAAGATTATTGGGGCTTTTAAAGTTTGACTGAATACATCAAGAGATGGCCATGAGTTTATGGTGGTCAGCAGTAGAATATAGTGGTTAGGATGAAATATACCCCATTGGATCCTGTATTTTGAAAACTTGGGCCCCAGCTGGTGGCAACTTGGGAAAGTCTTTGGATATATGGGAAGGGGGTCCTTGTTGGATGAGGTATGTCACTAGAGGCTACCTTTGGGATAATATAGCCCAGCTCCAAGCCTAGTACATAGACTACTTCCTTTCAACTACTATGGACATGTGATGATTCCCATGCTCTTGCCATGCTTTCTGTACCCTGTTTCTGGTCAGGTGTCTTGTCCCAGAAATTAGAAGGCAACAGCTACAGTATAGTATTGGAAGTTTTTTTCCAGATGAATTAGGCAAGAGAAAGAAATAAGAAGCAACTAAGTTTAAAAAAAAAAGTAAAGTTATATATCTGCAAATAACACTAATTCGCTAAAAGAAAACCTTTTGGAATTTATAAAGTAATTCAGTAAAATGTCAGAATGCAATGCCAACACAAAGTTAGGTGCATTTTTATACATTAACAACGGAAAGCTGAAAATACAAAATTTCCTTGCATAATAACATCTGAAAACTATCTAGAAATTAACTTAAGGAAGTGAACAAATGTACAATGAAAACTATAATGCAATACTGAAAGAAATTAAAGAAAATATAAACAATTGGAAAAACACATGGTCATGGATTAGAAAACTTCATATTGTTAAGATGTCAAGACTATATAAAATAAGATTTTTGTAATAACAAGAAAATCTATTTGAAAGTTCATACTAAGGGACTTCGAATAGATAGCACACTTACTATATAACTTTTAGGAAAAACTTTTCTATTTCTGCAAAAGACACCACTGAAAAAGAAAAGAAAACAGGTGATTCACACTTCCTGATTCAAACTTACAAAGCCACAATGACAAAAATGGTGAGATACTCTTCTACATGATGAGGAGTAGGAATAGAATTGCATCTCTGTTGGATAGGTACTATTTTCTACCTTCCTTTTAAAAAGGTTGTGTTTAATAAAAGGAAACAGTTGCTTATTGGTATGAATCTGAAAGTTTTTGTTTCCATCAACTTAGTTTACAATTTATAAACCATGCTTACTCACATTCTCTCTGTCTCTTCTCTCTCCCTCCCTTCTTAATCCCCCCACTGTCTCTTATACACACACACACATGTAAAAAATTTGAAAAATGAAAAGGAAGAAAGGAAGGGTAAAGAAAAGAGAAAAGGCATTGTTCCATCCAGCCTGAAATGTGATCCAGTGTCAGGATATTTGTCTGTGATGTGTAGAAAGCTCTTAAGATTTATTGGATTCCAGCTCATCTTGGAGTTACATGTGAAGGCTTGGTCACATCAAACATCCCACTTACCACAAGATGATGGCTTTTGAGGATATGTAAGAGAGAAAATCTACTCAATGATGATACCTTGAGAAGTAAAACTCACAAATAGCACTAGACCTGGGAAGAGAGCCCCAGCTGGGTCATATCCACAGACTCGCCATTATGGAAATTGACTCATCAGAGCCTGAACTTTCCCTTAAAACCTCCAGCTGTCTTTGTCTATAACATTTATGATGTCTCATCTTGCCCATACTCAGAAAAATGGTCTCATATGGCTAAAAACTATCTTAAACTCCAAATGGTCAAAATGGGCCATTTGGCATTCTAAAATTGGCATATTTGCATTTCAATTGAAAAGCATGGTTTTAAAATCAGAGAAAAAGTCGCAGGTGCATTTTTAGTGACACTTTCAATGAAGCTTGCAGATGCAGCTCAGAAGAAGATTGTCTCCCCACAAACAGCAAGCCAAACCTCAGCAAAGACCATCTCTGAACTACAAACTTTCTAGAGCTACTTTAATTCTTTTTAAAAATATGTTTAGTTATTCATTTATTTGAGGGGGAAAGATACCCATAGAGAGAAAGGGATAAAGAGTATGACTATGTCAAGGCCCCTTGACATTTTAAGAAAACTCCAGAAACATGTGCTACATTGGGCATCTGGCTTTATGTGAGTATGGTAATTAAACCCAGGCTGGCAAGTTTTGCAAGCAAGCACTTTTAACCACTGAGCCATCTCCCCATCCCGGGAGCTGTTTTCTGTCTCTCTCTGGGTCTCTTCCTGTCACTGCAACCACCACAGCTTCCTTGTACTGCAGTGGTTAAGACTCAAAACTCTCACTGTGGTGGTCTGCGCTCAATGCAGACAACTCTCTTTGGTTAGCCAGATGAGAGCTATGGCTTCTTCACTTCTAACCTCATCTTTAAAAAACTCATCAAGACAACTTCCTTAACTCCTGGAAGGGTCCTCCAAGGATTAAAAAGGGGGATTTTTTTTTCCCTTAGGGGATGTTGAAATGTCACTGATGGAGAATAAACTCCATCTCTAATAGACACTGGTTGAATCCACTCTTTCTGCTCTCACCCCACCACTCTGAAGCATCCTTTTCCTCAGAGCACTGCCACCACACACATGGCAAGTCCTTCCAATGGGTTTATGATGGTTTTTAAAACTCCAATTCATAATATCTCCAGTGTGTTGTCTGTCTCCTCTCACTCTACTTTTCATGTTCCATCCTCACCCTCTTATTAGAGATGCCTTAGAAACTCAATACATATACACAGGTACACACACACACACACACACACACACACACATTTCTTTTTGTCAAAACATGAAAAGATTTTCAACATAAAGAAGTGGAAAATTAGGGCAACAAATACAAACAGCACCCATCCTTGTGTTCCTATGACAGTCTACGAATTCTGAATTCCTTCCCTATAAGATGACTGAAGCCTGTAGCAAGTTAAAACAAAACAAGCTTTAAAACATTCTAAAGAAGTTTTGACAAATATTCCCTCTAGTCAAGTGAATTTCCTCTCAACCAAGCCTGGGCCCTTCTCTGCCTCTATGAGTAGTGGTTTAGCTCTGACTTCTGCTGCTTTATTTATTTTATTTTATTTTTTTGGTTTTTCGAGGTAGGGTCTCACTCTGGTCCAGGCTGACCTGGAATTAACTCTGTAGTCTCAGGGTGGCCTTGAACTCATGGCGATCCTCCTACCTCTGCCTCCCGAGTGCTGGGATTAAAGGCATGCGCCACCACGCCCGGCTCGACTTCTGCTGCTTTAAAGTATCAATTTTCTACCTCATCTCACCAAAGAGTCATAAAGTCAATAAAACAAGTAATTAAATGATTAAAAGTCTAAAGAAAAAACTTGAAAATATAGTAAATAAAACATCTAAATGACAGCTAACTATATATACTTGGTTCACTTGTGTCTTCATATATATGGAAGGACAAGTGTTTTCTATCTACATGTATGTGAATACCTCTAGATGTATTTTGTCCTCAGATTTTATTTCACTCAAGTTACAATAATATGGGAAACAGAGATGTCAATGAAAATGACTTTCAACACTTCTTATAGCAAATCTATCCTGCCATGTTTCCTTCTTGAGACTATGATGAGAAGCAATATCTGTGATTTCCCTCTGGCCTCCACATGTATGGGCACACACATACACATGAACCTGAGCACACATACATTCACATTCATAACACAAAAAAATGTTCAAAATAAGATATTGAAAAGTGAAAAAAAAACACAAGTTTTATTGTTCAATAAAGCAGTGCAATTGAAAGTACATGAGAAATCTCTATGAACACATTAGAAGAGTTATATTTTTCCTTTTCATGTTTTTATATTTTTATTTATTTATTTGAGAGAGAGTGCGTGTACCTGTAATCAAGCTGAGGGGTTAGAGACAGGATCACTAGGGCTTGCTAGCCAGTCAATCACCAAAAAAATCCTAAGACCCAGATTCCATGAGAGGCGTGCCTCAAGGCTACAAGGTGAGAACAATAGAGGAGGGGTCTGATGAACTCGGCATGCATGCATGCATGTGGGAACACACACCTGCATACATATATGTACACACACACACACACACACACACACAAAGAAGGGAGAAAAGAGTTGATTCTTACCTGATTCCATAGCCAAACCATATTATATCATGCAAAGGTCATAGAAGTTATAGCACTAAATACCTCCCTAACCAATCTCTCAATATGTCATGAAAGTGGTAGATGCTGCTTTCACTGTGATGTTGTGGAACCTTGTCTGTAATTTGAGATTACTCTCGTAATAGATAGCATTCTAGTACTTTAATTTTGTAATTTATTTCTTAAAAACCTCACTTATTCTATCTCTTAACAATGACTGTTTTGAGAACAGAAAGGCAACCTTTGTCATCTTAATAAGAAATAATGGGCCACACTTATGAATCAATAAGGGAATGTGAAATGAAAACTAGAAAAAGCAAAATTCACATTCCACTTGTAGAGATAGCAATTGTTACTGTTCTTTTAGTCATTTTATAGTACTTTTCATTTTATAGTATTTTACCTTAAAAATTGCTGTTTTCTCTAACATTATAAGGTGTTTGGTCTACTTCAGAGGGATTCAGAGCAGTCATCCATCACATTCAAATGTTTATTCTGCCTGTGAATCTTAGACTTTGGAGTCTGTTGAATTTTAAGATAAGATTGGGAAGTCTTTAAGAAGAGAATTAATGGAGAGAAAACCTTGGTGTAAATACTAAGCTAATGAAATGTTAATTATTACTGATAGGCCTCCTCTTCTAAGATACACATAATGCTTTGGGAAAATGTTCATGTTCCCACTTTTATTAGTTACTCTACTCATTGCCATGGCAAGAAGCCTGACAAGAAGCAGTTTAAAGAACAATGGGTTTACTTCAGCTTACAATTTGAGGTTACAGTCTATCATGGGGGGGAGGCGTGGTGGCAGGAGCTTGAGGCAGGTGGTCACAGTCATTCTACAGGGAGGAAACAAATTAAAACTGACCTGGGTGTTCAGCTCTAGAAAGTGGATATGAGATGGTGCCAGCAGTTAGGAGAGAGGAGCAAGTAAAGGGTCCACTCTGGTGTGTGTTATGTGTAAAGTAATTACACAGCTAAATTCAGATATATATGTATGTACAAGATGTTCACTTTATACTAGTAAACAGAAATGAATAACCTGAAGAAACATCAATACACAAATAGAGATTGTTAGGACACTTTTTGTTTTTCTATGTGTGTGTGGGGGGGGGTATGTGCCTTTGTTTGTGTTTTAATATGTGTGTGTGGGAACACATGAATGCAAGTGCATGTGCATGTGTTTGCACATTCACATGGAGGCCATAAATTGATGTTGAGATCTTGCTCAATAGCTCTTCACCTTATTCTTTTTAGATAGTGTCTCTCACTAAACCTAGAACTAACTACTTTGGCTATCTCTAGGTAGAGCTCTGATGATCCTCCTGTCTCTGTTTTCCCAGCACTGTAATCACAGACACAGGTCTCCATGCCCTGTTTTTATGTCAGTCCTAGGAATCTGAAATCAGGTTCTCATGCTTGTGTGGTAAGCACTTTACAGATTGAGCCATCTCCTCAGATACCAGTAGGGATTGTTTCAGTAAATTACAATATGCCATTCAATAGTACTCATTAAAAGTTAAATTACAGATTACTTATGTTAGATATTTTGCATAATATTTTTTTAAGTGATAAGTAATCTGTATCAGAATAACTCCACTTTTTTTTTTAACAATGTTACAGGTCTCATTGTCACCACTACAAGATGTTTATTATGATGGAATAACTCCACCTTTTTTCAAAAACTGTTAACGGGGGCTGGAGAGATAGCTTAGCATTTAAGTGTTGCCTGTGAAGCCTAAGGACCCCGGTTCGATGCTCAATTCCCCAGGACCCACTTTAGCCAGATGCACAAGGGGGCGCATGTGTCTGGAGTTCGTTTACAGTGGCTGGAAGCCCTGGTGCGCCCATTCCCTCCCTCTCTCTCTCTCTCTCTCTCTCTCTCTCTCTCTCTCTCTCTCTCTCCCTCTTACTCTGTCACTCTCAAATAAATGAATAATAAACAAAAAAATTTACAAAAACTAACAGGAAAACAACTAGAAAGGCAAATATTTATTATTTGTTGAGATCCTTCTTCAAAATTTTCAATAGTGAACATGCATTAATTTTATAATCTGATTATTTATTTACTCATACTTCAAATCTTATGTTAACCCCCCTACAATTTTCCTATCTTTCATGTGAACCCAATTACTTTCAATGTATTGTGCCATTGAACACATTTTCTTTGCTTACATTCCCCAAAAGTTCTTAAATCAACATTTTTAAACACTTTTAGTCATACAAAAGATCATGGATTTGGTTATTTTATTTGCTTTTACAAATTTCCAGCAACAAAAATCTAATTCCCAAGCTTCCAGTTACAAATGTCCTATAAATACATGTCCCTGCTTTTAAAATATATCCAGGAGTTGACCAGAGTTCTGTTACTTCTTTTCTTAGTTCAGGGATGTGTTAAGGAATGTTGTCATCACATTAGACCCATTTTCTTCTCCAACTGAAGTCATCATTTCATACACAGAAAGAAACTACAGTCCTTATGAAGTCAAGTGTCTTATACAATGACAGGAACTAAGTTTTAATTGGATGTGTGAGAAATCTGAATAGACTATTTGGAGTCCTCACAAGACTTATGAAGTTTGGAACAGTTTCTATGTGAAGATGTAATTATGAAATCCTGCTACCCTACTCACTATTCTCAGCTAATTCAAGATGCAAAGAGCTGATCATCACAATACAGACCATATCACGTGTTTTCTGTTAGAGCAGAAGCACAGGAAGACTCCTGAGAAATCCCAGGCTTTCAAGATGCATAACTTGATTCTGCCAGTTGACAAATTTTGACCATAAAATACCCAAACTTGTACTTGTTTGTACTTGGAAAATTGCATTCCACCATCTCATATTATGAGCCAATTAAATGATACCATTAAAGATTTTCTTAATCTCCTGCCCTATTCAAATAGCTGTATATCAAAGTCCATACCTGACCACCAAAAAGTTCTTGACCACAGTGAATGCTTCCAGTATAAGGAAAACAGCTAAGCAAAGCTTGAAAAGGGCCTGCCATCTTGTATCAATTAGTAACAACTGATAATAAATCCTCAGAACTGGAACTAAAATAATTCTGCTGATTGTTTAGTAGTCTTATTTTTGCTTCCTTCATTATTTTCTTAAAATATTTATTTATTTAAGATAAAGAAAGGAGGACAGAAAGAAGCAGCCTCTACAAACAAACTCCAGATGCAGGTGCTATGTTGTGCATCTGGCTTTACTGTGGGTACTAGAGCATAGACCCTGGGTCCCTGGGCTTTGCAGACAAGTGCCTTAACCATTAAGCCATCTCTCTAGCCCCCTTCATTATTTTCAAGTTACCTTGATATTGCAAAAGTGAGAATACATTAGGAGGATAATATATTCTTTAGTCCACTGGTCCTCTGCACACAAACCTCACAAATAGCTTCCTAAATCCTCAGGGATAAAGGGAAATAAATGTAAGATAAAGTAATTTTTCCCCAATTTACAGCCCTCAGCTTACTGATGCTGAGCTCCATCGATCTTCCTTAATCACCTGGGAAGAATGCTCAAGAAAAGCTTTCCCTCCTTTTTACCTGAACAATACAAGCTGTGGTAATTAGCAAGCATTTTATATACTCCTCTGCTTATTCACAAGATACTCATATCCTCTATGCTTCCTACAAATTTGGCAGGAAATGAAAATTCCCTGTGCAGTGTTTAAAGATGTCCACTCAGGTTTAAAAAAAAAAAAAGGAAGAGGGGGCAGAAAGAATGTCAGTGCCACATATTGGGTCATGATATGCAGAGACATTTATCTTACCCATAACTGTGGACTAACTCCACAATGCACGACCCATATACCTCAATAAGGAGGGGCCACTGGGGAGGGGGTAGGTCACGGATGAGCCTAATAATGGTACCAAACTGACTGTATTTGCTGAATACAAAACTAATTAATAAAAATAAAGGTTAAGTTCAAACAATTCTTAATTTTAATATTTTGAGGCAAACTAGATATTATTATAAGAAGTACTTTTATGAGAGTTATGCACCCCAAATTCCAAATTTGCATTCTAACAATCATAATTATTATAGACATTTCATATATCTCCTTAAATAAACATGATTTGAAATTACTTATTTGTGTGTGTGTTTGTGTTCATGTATGAGCAGGGTAACACACACATGCCAAGCAGGGCACGTGTGTGTAAGTCAACTTTTGGGTCAGTCCTTGCCTGTCCACCTCATCTGAGGCAGAGTTTCTTGCTTTCCCTCTCATTTTGCTATTATTTTCTAGACTATCTGTGAGCTTCTGGGCAATTTTCCTGCCTCTGCCTCCCATCTCACCATCAGCCTCAGTTTGCTGGGATTAGAGAAGACTACAATGGCTTCTAGGTTTTTACATGGAGTATGGGAATTGAACTCAGGTACCCCAGCTTGAGTAATGAATAAAACTCAGCCACTAAGCCATTTCTCCATCCCTCCAAGCATTTTTTTTAAAGTAAAACACATTTGCACACTTTAAATATATTCTGCTTCATTGAGATGTATAATGTTTTGCAAATGCTCCTCTGATATCATGGAAAAATGCTACTGCCCATTTTCACTACTAGTCTGTGTGATAATATTCAAGTCATTTAACTACCCTAACTTCTGTTTCTACATTTCTAAGGCTGCTCATGTCCCTTCCTTTGCCTATATAAAATCATCAGAGTAAACTAAATGATACATTGAGGTGATATCCAACTCTAAAAGCCCTAGCATAGAAGCCCTGAGATTGTAATTCAGGGCCAAGAGTATCATGACCAGTAGACTGATAGTCATTTCAATGGTGATATAATCTCTTTTTCCCATTGGAACCTCACAACCTCCTATGCAGTAAATGGGTTCTATACCAACACCTACTTCTGCCAGGTAAAGAAAGAGTTTTGAAGAGGCCAATGCCCTCACCAAGGCTGCTGACCTAATAATTGAGCCAACAAGATCAGCTTCTGGCCCATCTGGCTTCAAGTCTAACGCTTTTTTCACTGTGCTCTATTCTTTTTTCTCCCAGAAGACTGATATCCATATTTCTAAAATTTCATTTTCAAAGGCACAATTAGCATTGCAGAAAAGGACACCTAATTGGCTCAGGAATGTTAAGTACACAAACATGAACCTCAAATAAAACAATACAGAAGTGGTATGTCCTGAATGTCAAAAAACAATTTCCCATTCTTCAAATTCTCTAAAGACAAACCACAAACACAGATGGTCCCCATGCAGATGATTGAAGGTCACCCGCACATGGCTGAGGTTTGAACTCATGATCTAAAGATCCTGGTCTTCTGCTACTCTTGACCTCAACTGTCTGGAAATTGTATGCCTTGACTGTGGTTACATGATGGGACTAGCCAATCAGCAGATTTCAATAAATTAGAACATTTGGATATAAGAACGAAATAGCCACAAAAAAACAAGTAAAATAAACTACATAGTGAAATGATATTCTTGGTTTTTGAGACAAGGTCTTGCTAAGCAGCTCAGACTAAGTTTGAACTAATTATATAGTCTGAGATGTCCTCAAATTCTCGACCTCCCTCTCATACCTAACTAGTGCTGGAATTAGAGGCATGCACTACCACATCTGACAAAAAGCTATTAAAAAAAAAAGAATTTATTTTTTAATACCTAAGTCAAGTCTTTAGTCCTTCTCATAGAGTAGATGATAACCACTCAAATTCTAAATAACCTCCTTTATTATGGTATGCACCATACCTACCACAGTCGTTGGGATTTTCACTCTGAAGCTGCCTGAATTGTTACCAGCTGGACTTGGAAACCAGCCCCATACCCAGACAGTTCTTCCTTCCACGTACATGGCTCTCCTTTTTCTTCTTGCTTCAGAGATATGTCTCAGCCTTGAGCTTGTGTCAGAGGTTGTATAATATAATCCGAGGTAAATTTGGGGGCCTGGATTCTAGATGTTCCAGGCTGGAAAAAGTGTGACCTGGCCACCCAGCCTTCTTTACCAGGTAGCCCCACATCTAGGCTGGGGAGCATTTCCTCTTTTATGTATGTATTTATTTTGTGCATGCGTATGTGTTGTTTTATTCTGTAAGGTTATAGAGTGTTGTGTATGGCTCTCTGCATGCCTCAGCCTCCTCCAGGGCCCTTCTAAGCACATAGGGGATTTCTGAGCAGAAATAAGGAACTTCCTGGAGCAGTGGAAGTAGGGTCCTGCAAGCTGTTGTGGACCATCTCAAAAATTAGTTTTAAGTTATTCTCTTATTTAAAATTCATTATTATTATTATTATTATCAACATATTTTGTATGGAAACATCATGTGTTGGTACCCTCTTTTCCTTTGTCCTTGCCCCCAATCCACTGGGGACCCTCCTCCATGGGGTTGCAGGTATTCCCTATGGGGTTGTGGTTTGTGATTGTGGAAGCAGAAGTTAGTTTTGGGAGGAGGGAATTCCTCTGGGCATGATGTCTCAACCTGTGGCTGTTATAATCTTTTCATCCCCCGCTTTCTGCAAAATTCCCTGAGCCTGGTGTAGAGACTAGAACATTCTAAGTCCAGAGCCAAATTATCTTGGGATATCTGTAGTGATTTGATGAGATATTCCCCATCAACTCATGTGTTTTAAATGCTTGGTCCCCAGCTGATTGCAGTTGGGTAGATAGAGCCTTGTTAGAGGAGATGTGTTGTTAGAGATAGACTTTGGAGACTTATAGCCAGTTCCCCATCCCAGAATTCTACTCATTTTCTTGCTGCTTTCTACCTGCTGTGACAGAGGTAATGTCCAGCCTCTACTCTGCCATCTTTTCTCAGCCATTATGAAGCATGCCCTCAAGACTGTATAATAAAACTGCCATAAATAAAATATAAAAATAAATAAATAAAATATAAATAAAACTGTCCAAAATAAAATCTGTTCTCTCATCTGCCACTTTTGGTCAGTTCTTTAACCCAGCAAAGAGAAGGGAACTGCAACAATGGAGGACACTTTACATTCAAACCACAACAGGTGGACAGGCAAGGAATGTCCCAAAAGTTGTCCTCTGACCTCAACACGCATGTCATGACATGCACGTCCCTACATGTAACAGTCAGGTTCACATTGCTGGTAGAAATCATTTATTTTGGCCTACAGGCTTGAGGGGGAAGCTCTGTGATGGCAGGGAAAATGATGGCATGAGCAGAGGGTAGACATCACCCCGTGGCCAACATCAGGTGGACAACAGGGACAGGAGAGTATGCCCTACACTAAATAGAGGGAGCTGGCTATAGCACCCATAAGCCCACTGTAGCAGATAGCTTCAGGTTCTCTAAGATGAACTTCCAGACCAGCCACAGTTATGGAGGAAGGGATATTTATTGAAGCTTACAGATCCAGGGAAAGTTCCATAAATGGCAGAAGAAGCTGGCCTGCCTTCACAGGACCAAGCAGAGAGAGAGAAGAGAAGCACAAGCCAAAAAGCCGAAAGCCACATAGCACAGCACACTTCAGGAACTCCAGCTAGGCACGCTTTGCATATCTTTAGATTGAAATCTGAAACCTACCACCACCGCTCCTTAAGATCCACACAGTGACACTGCCTCCAGTCTCCAGCTGAGTGGCTACAGAAGCAAACTACAAACAAACAGCTAAATATATTGGGGGAGGCATCTATTCTATTCAAACCACCACACCCACCCCCCACAATATACTGCCTCCTGGGGGCATTAATTACCAAATTTCCATCAGCTGGGAACCCAGCATTCAGAACACCTAAGTTTATGGAGGACACCTGAATCAAACCACCAAACTACACTCACACATGAATACCCATAAACACATTCACACACATGAACACACACATTTTTGTGATTTGGCTATTCTTCTTAGAAACATTTAAGCCTCACAGCATAAGTAGGTTTTCCTGACCAGATTCATATAGCTACATTGTATGTATGCTATTGTGTGCATGTATGTTCACGAATGTGTTTGGGTGTGTGCATGTTTCATATGCATGCTAGTGTGTGGGTGCCATGGCATGCATGCATAAAGGATGACTTTCAGGTCAGTCTTCACCTTTCTACCTCATTTAAGGCAGGGTTTCTCTCTCTGGACCTCACTCTGATGTTGAGATTTCACTCTACTGTTGTTCTTTGCTGAGCGTACCAGGAGCTTTCAGGGAATTCCCTTGTGTGTCTGCCTTCCATCTTGCTGTCAGCATGCTGGGATTTCAGAAGCCTGCCACATCCTCCAGTTTTGTTTTTTTTTTTTAATATTTTTTGTTCATTATTTATTTATTTGAGAGCGACAGACACAGAGAGAAAGACAGATAGAGGGAAAGAGAGAGAATGGGCATGCCAGGGCTTCCAGACACTGCAAACGAACTCCAGACGCCTGCGCCCCCTTGTGCATCTGGCTAACGTGGGACCTGGGGAACTGAGCCTCAAACCGGGGTCCTTTGGCTTCACAGGCAAGCACTTAACCGCTAAGCCATCTCTCCAGACCTCCAGTTTTTTTTTTTTAATGCAGGGTCTGCTGAGGACTAAACTCAAGTAAACAGGTGTGAGCATCAAGTGTTTTATCTATTGAGCCATCTGCCCATCCCACATTTGTGGCTGGGGAGATGCGAGGAAAACACATTCTGATTTCCAGGTGCTATATCATAATATTAAAATATAACCTATTTATAAAATGGTAGTATTGTGTATCCCATTATACAATTTACTAAAATTCAAAGACTTACAATCACATATTGTCAGCATTCCCTGCACAGTAACTCTCCCTGGGGGATAAGCTATTTCTAAACTCTACTAAACTTTCTACAATATTTATCAAAGTCATATGTCTACAGTATCTACTCAAGAAAATGATGGCTGGTCAAAAGGCAAAAAAGCTGTTGTACAAATATAATGAACATCAAAGAAAACCCAGCTATTCAACGCTAAAATACATCAACAGGTGCCCGTATTCAAGCTATATAAATACTTCAGAATATTCTGTTAGATATGTTGAGGCCCTGGACTTATTTTTTGAGAATATCAGAAAGCCAAAAAGACATTGGATACATGAAGAGGTAAAAGATTGTAAGAGAAGAGAAGAATACACATACACCCGAAAGATAAAATGAACATAAAAATGAATTGAAAGCCAGGTGTGGTGGCACATGCCTTTAATCCTAGCACTCGGGAGACAGAGGGAGGAGGATTGCTGTGAGTTCAAGGCCCCCCTGAGAATATATAATGAATTCCAGGTCAGTCTGGGCCAGAGTGAGACCTACCTCAAAAAACCAAAAAAAGAAAAAGAATTGAGAGTGAGAGACAAAGTGAGAAACAAAGGGAGATAGACACTAAAATAAAATTGAAGTGATGTAAATAAAAATTATCCAAAGATGGGACTGTGGATATAGGTCATGTGGTGCACTGCTTGCCTCAGCAGCATGAGGGTATGAGTTCAATCCCCCATATGTACATTAAAATACCAGGCAGAGTCACCCACTCCTATAATCCCAGTGCTCCACACCCTGGAGCTGGCTAGCCAGCCAGCTGGTCTGGCCAAATTGGTGAACTCCAGGCCAACAAGAGATATTTCGCAAAGATGGAAAGCAGTCATAGTGGTTTGAAAGAAAATTGTCCACCATCACCTCACATGTTTGTAATTAATTCTCCTACTTAATCCTCCACTGGTGGAACCTATGGGAGTTGGAGCCTTGTTGGAGGAAATGTACCACTGGGGATAGGCTTTGGGATTTTATGGTCCATATAGAAATGCTAACATTTTCATTAATACTTGAGTTTAGATAATCCAGGCAAAGATTTCTTGTATTTTCCCTAATTATAGAAAATTCTTATTGAAACTCACATGATCAACATGCTAGATAATGTATCTTCTTTATGCAAAAATTTATACTAAAATTAATATAATTTTACTGCAAATCTAAAAGTTCCATCCAGTGTACATTGTTTTCTAAATTGGTCCTACTCTCATTTGTTTAGCCCTGTTATGGCCAGAATTATCACAAAGATGAGAGTTAGGATAATGGAAGTATAAAAGAATGTCTATTTCTAGTCAACCATCCCTGGTGTTCTCTTCATTAATATGCAGACTAACCTATTTTCTCTAGCTGCTCTTAAACTCTCTCTAGACAAGAAATATGCAGAGAATTGAAAATTAAGTCAAAATTTAGAAAATATAATGTAAGTATAATTGCTAGTTGTTCTTTAGATGTACCATCTAGTCCCAATACAGGTATCATAAACATGATTTATATTTGGCAACTATTTAATGGTAATATACCTAATTATTTACTGAAAAGCTTATATTATAGATACATAGTGACACAGTGGCCGCACAAGGCCCTTGTCCAAGTAGCTTTTACATTGTGACTGGGGGCAGAGTCAGAATCAAGATCACCACTAAACTAATTACATTTCTCTGCCAGATGAAGGAAAGAATTTAGTCTTACTTAAACTAGTTAAACTAAAAGCAACAAAAAACACTTAAATACATTTAAAATGCTGTTACTCATTGGAAAATGCTCATAATGTTTAATACCCTTTACTTTCAATTCACACTTGCCTCAGACACCCCATAAAATAAGTAACATAATCTTACAAGACCAAGTTTTCTTAAGCATTATGTGAGGGACTGACCAAATGAGTCCTAAGATATGTCAATAATAGAATAAGGATTTTGTACACCAATTTATTAAAGTATGATTGGCATACATAAAAGCTGGGTATGGGCTGGGGAAATGGCTTAGCAGTTAAGGCATTTGCCTGTGAAGCCTAAGGACCCTGGTTTGATTACCCAAGAGTCACATAAGCCAGATACACAAGGGGGTGCATGTATCTGGAGTTCTTTGCAGTGGCTCGAGGCCCTGGCATACCCATTCTCTCTTTCTCTCTGCCTCTTCTTCTCTTTCTCTCATTTAATATATGCAAGTGGATGAGTTTAGAGATGAGTACAGATCAGTAAAACCATCGTAATCCCTGTTATAGATGTATGCATCGTCCTCCAAAAGATTCCTCATACCTTCTTTGCCATCATTACTTTTTACACGGACAGTCTTTTTTCCTTTACATATGTATGTGTGTATGCATATATGTGTATATATTTACATAATTATAGTCTTGTATCCCCTCACCCCCAGCCCTCATTTCCCTGAGGACCCACCTCAGCAGGGTTTTTGGTGTCCACTGGGGTAGTTAGGGCCTCTGTCAGTCTCTGAGGATGGCTGTACCTCAGGATACTTCTACCCGCCCTGTGGCTTGCAATCTTTCCAAGCCCTCTTCCACAGCAATTCCTGGTATTTGGGTGTGTTAGCAGTTTGTTTTTATTAATGTTGAGCTCCGTAGTGTCTGCATTTCTGCTTCGATGTGTTTCAGTTCACCTCCCTGTTTGTCGCTATTTCCCCGGGGCAGTGTTCAGGCTGGCAGCGCACCGCTGCAATTCCTCCTGAGCCCTGGTCCATGTGGTGGAAGTGGTGGATCTTGTGGTGAGCAGCCAGCTATCCTTTCTTGTTTAATTGGTGGATCTTGGGTCATCCCAGTACTCTCTACCATCTGTAAAATAAAACAGATCCTTCAACCAGAGGTGAGAGCAACTTTGATTAAGGTGGGGAGTATGCCTAGATTTTTCAGAGACATTTTGGTGAGGATCCACTCAACTTGTCCATAGAACTTTGGGGGCATCTCCTGGGAGCTGTGAGTTTCCTATCTGTGGGGTGCTGATTTGGTTCCCAGTGCCAGTTAGGAGTGCTTGCCTCCTGAGCCAGTCTCATCCCATCAGAGGGCTGTTGTTTACCCCCATGGGCTGCGTGACACTATTGCACACATGCATGCTTCTTGTTTGTCTGGTGGGTTGTGCAGTTTACAGGGTGTCCTACTTATTAGTGGTATTGGTAACCATTGTTTCATTGTAGCTCCCATAGCACTTTCCGGAACCATAGTTTTAGGATTTAGCTTTCTCCACTTGGCATATGGGTCTAATCCAATTACCTCCCTTAATTGGGGGTTATATCTTGTATACTTGTGTACTGCTATCCTGGAGGGCAGTTCCTAATGTACCAACTACTTTAATCTTTATTTTGTGTAGTTCCTCTCCCTTCCATTAGTTCCCTGCCCTCCCACGACCAATATTCTTTCCCTCTATTAGTTTGTCTCATATCCCCTTCTCTCCTCCCTCCCTGTTTGCACTATTTCTATGCCAATAGTTATATTCCTACAGGCCTAATGCTGATGGGCTTTTGTCCTTCTCTTCAGCTGGTCCATTTTAGGAGCTGCATTTGACAGTAAGTATGTGGTGTTTGACTGTCATAGGCTGAGGGACCTTGCTTAGGAAGATATTTTACAAGACCATCGATTTTCCCTGAAAACTTTATTATTTCATTTTTTTTCTTACTGCTGAGTAGAATTCCACTGTGCATATGTACTGCATCTACATTATCCATACATTTGTTGATGAGCATCTGGGCTGATTCCAATTTCTAGCTATTGTGAATAGTGGCAATAAACATGGTTGAGCAACTATCTCTAAGACAGAGGGTGGAGTCTTTGGGGTAAATGCCCAGGAGTGGAATAGCTGGGTCAGATGGTCAATTTTCCTCTTTTTCAGGAGTCTCTATGCTGATTTGCATAGTGGTTGTACAAGTTTATACTCCCACCAGCAGTGAATGTGAGTCCCTCTTTCATCATATCCTCACCAACATTTGTGTCATTTGATAACTGTATATGAACAATCTTTATGGAAATAAGATCAGACCTCTTTTCATATATTTTGTATTTATGTACTAATTATTTTTGAGAGTATAAGAGAGAGGCAGATAGATAGAGAGAAAATGCCAGGGCCTCTAGTCACTACTAGCAAATTCCAGATGCATGTCCCACCTTGTGCATCTCACTTACCTGGGTACGGGGGAATTGAACCTGGATCCTTAGGCTTCACAGATATGTGCCTTAACTGCTAAACCATCTCTACAGCACAGACCTCTCTTTAACAATAAAACATATATCATAAATATAGTTACATATTAAAATTCACTTTGATTTTAATTGTCATGACTGCCATCTAGATTTTTCCTTTTCTCCAAAGTACAAAGAGATATGGCAGGACTCATAGTCCAACCCATGTTCTGATCACTAGCAAGGCAGGGTGAATTTCTCATTTACCTTCCTAGAAATATCTTGCATTTTATAATTATCCTAAAACTGTGTGTAGATCAAGTACTACTTGCACTAGAGCATATCATATAATAAAGTAAGCAGTATTATAAAAAACAGGCTCATAAACTAAGCCATTTTTCTGAAGTGCATCAAGGTTAATTTTGAAAATAATATTTTATCTAATCATCAACTCTTTGATGCACTTATTGATATAAATGCAATTCAAAGTATAAATTATAAGGCTATGAAAGCAACCCATATACACATTCAAAGACAGAATAGGATTAGTTAGTGCTACTTTGATAACATGTTTTATAGGTGTTAATGACATGACATATAGTCACAAGGTCCCACTTGAGACCAACAACTTAGGATTCAGAGAACCTACTGGGAATGATATCTGCCTAAATGGAATGAAAGAATTAAACCAATTACCTGGACCTCAACAACACTGTGATTTAACCTATGATCTAATCTAGCACCTACAACTCCAGATAACTATGCTTAAAGACATCTAGGTTGGGGGCACCCTTTGGGGACTTGGGTTTCCAATATCCTTCCCTGTCCCAAACTCCCAGAATAACACTGGACTCAGTAAATGTATTTGAACAAATAAAGAACATGTAGAAGTACTAGTATCTTATAATGTCCTTATTGTAAATTCAACAGTGAAGGAATTGAAAACCTATCTGAAGTAGAATATTTGTTCATTTCTTTTTTTAGACTTTCAATAATTCTGTAAATACTTTTTGGATACCTAGTAAATATAGAGTACTGCACACTTAAAGGAATACAATCATAAATTCACATAGAGTTGCTGCATTTAAAGTGATTATTGTTTCATGAAGATGTTAGAAGTTCAGACAAAATATATCAACTATCATTTTGCTATTTTCTATTAAAAGCTCAAGAATCCTGCAGATGATGGAATTCATTTCTGAGTCACCTTGGAAGTTTTAGCTCAGCAGCCACAACAGCCAACTAAATTGAATGGCAATACATTTGAAATGAACAAGGACATTTCATTGAACATTTTCATCCCACATTTGTTGAGATTCAAATACAGATTACATGTTGTTTTGATATTCAAGAAGAGATTGATGATTCAACATTGATAAAAATGGAATATCTTTTTAAAATCACTGGGGCACATTGATAGAAAACTACAGCTCTAGGTTAAGGGAGAGACTCCATCTCAATGAAATATGGTGATGCATGATAAATCAGCATACTTCCCATTCTCTTCTGGCCTCAGCATATGCAAGCACAAAATGCACATATGTACCCACACACATGCATATGTCACACACCCATGACATAGCATATTACTCTACATAAAACCAAAAAATATATAAAAATAAAAAATAGAAGTTCTTATAACAAGAGGCTGAATGAAAAAACATAATAATCAAGGAGTCTAAACCACTGACAAAAAGAACCAGAGTACATTTAAAAATTTTTGTTTGTTTGTTTGCTTTTCAAGGTAGGGTCTCACTCTAGCTCAGGCTGACCTGGAATTCACTTTGTCGTCTCAGAGTGGCCTCGAATATTCTGGTTCCATTTGATGAGAGGTTATACCAGTAGCTTATACCCAGTGGATGACACTGACATTCTAAAATACAAAAGTATGATTCTTACACATCTTATGACTTTTATACCAATATTTTAAAAACTGCTATAACTGGCCACTGGCCCATCAGTACTGTGCTTTAAGTTTTGAGGGGGGACGAAATGAGTTATGTTGTGTAGTCTTGACTTTAATTTACTATTTGATTGCCAGTTTTTAATGAGGACAGTTCATGGTATGACATTAGCATATCTCACTACCACATATTCTAACAGGAAAATAGTATTATGTGATTTAAGTTGCCTTTTGAATTATAGGTTCTTATTATTCCACATTTAGTTTATGTAGCTCTTTGAATCATTCAATCAGAATGCTGCATAGCCAAATGAAATGAAAGAGTTGGCCAGCAATTCAGTGTAGGGGAAAAAATCAAAATGTTACTGCACTCAGCCATCATTCATAAAATATAATGGGCATTTCATAGTTACATATCTCCTCATCACAGGGAATGAAATGAAAATGTCCCAAGATTAATAGTTTCTCATGATAGAATGTTTAATAGGAAAGAGAGAATGCTGCAAAGGGCGATGTTGTATTAACAATGTAAATCAGCCATAATGGCCTGGCTGCCAAATTTCCATGGCAATCCCACATTTATATAAAAGATAGCACCAACCTTCCAGCTCTGAAGGTGTCAGGCTAGGCTTTTAATGTTTTTATTGTTTTTATTTATCTGTGTGTGTGTGTGTGTGTGTGTGTGTGTGTGTGTGTGTGTGTGTGTTCTTGGGAGTGCAAGTAAGTGCATGCCACAGTGCACCTGTGGAAGTCAGAGGACAACTTTCTGTCCACCACATTTGAGGCATGATTTCTTTCTCTGGTTATAGCTCTGCCATTTTTAAAAATTTATTTATTGATTTTGTTTGAAAAAATGGTTGCACTCATATTCCCTCTCCCTACTCCCACTGTACTGAAGGTCCTCCTCGATGGGGTTATTTGTATTCATTGTGGGGTTCTAAAGGCCTAAGTCAGTCACTGGTGTGGAGGGGGTTGTACCTTAGGCTACTCCCACCCACCCTGAGGCTCTTACAATCTTTCTGCCCCCTCTTCCACAAGGTTCCCTGAACCTTGGCTGGCATATTAAAGATCTGATTTGTTGTTGAATTCTCTGTAGCCTCTGGATCTCTGTTTGGATGAGGTTTGAATGAATACAGTGTCTGTCATCATCTCCCTGGAACTGATTTCCTGTGAAGGTGACCCGTGTCATGGTAGACAGTTAGCTATCTATTGATGTATTGATGCATTCTGGATCTCCCTAGTATTTCCCACCATCTAGACAACCTGGAAATTCTCTCTAGTTCTGCCATTCTTTGCTACAACCCTCATGAGCTTTCAGAATATTCTTTTCTCCCATTTTGCAATCTGTCAGCATGCTGTGATTACAGAAGTGAAACAAGGCTTCTGGCTTTTATGTGGGGTCTGGGGATAAAGCTCAGATACTTCAGCTTGGGTGGTGAGCACTTTATCCATTGAACCATCACCCAGCCCCTAGCAATTTCCTCATTAATTAGTTTTCCCTTTCTTAGAGCAGTTTTAGCTTCATAGCAAAATTGAGAGTGAAGTAGAGGGGGTTTCCATATATCTTCTGCCCTCAATATCACATTGAGTTCGCCCAAGAAGGTGACAAGACAGAATAAGTAAAGACTCTGAAGACGGATAGCGCAATAACCAACTGCTCTTAATGACACAAAAGTACAGGATTGTAAATACTTTCAGTAAACTGAAACACTGGTGTCAAGGTGATTAACTTTCCAAATAGCCTGGACAGAAATCAAATTATTATTCCTTTAAAATATAAAAGTTTACAGATGTGAAGATTGCTCAATGGTTATGGGCTACCTGCACAGGCATAAGGGCCTGGGGTCATGAAACCTCCCAAGTTTGAAACTGTTCTGGAGGAGGGCCATGTGCACCTGTTACTCCAGTGTAGCAAAGGGGAGTAGAAACCAGAGAATCACTCCAGTCTGTGAAAAGCAGCAAGCTCCAGTATTAGTAAGCAACTCTTACTCAAACGAAAATGAGCAGAACTGTGATGGAACTGGACATATGATATCCTGCTCCAGGCAGCACAAGTGAGTGATCCCATCACAGGTGAGTACATGGGGTGATGTAAGGGCACATACACATGTAGACACCAGACACACATAAACACACACACACACACACACACACACACACACACACACACACACACCCTACAGGTCATAAAAAATTAAATAAAATTTTAGTAAGATACCATAAAAGAAAGCAATTTATGGAAAGAAATGATCTGTCATTAAGTCAAATGGCTTGGTTCTATGGTATGTTCTAAGTGCAACAGGCAAAAGGAAGTTCTCACAGACTGCAAAAAGGGATTTTTCCTTTGGAAGAAAGAGACCTGACCTATTTGCCAGCTTCAACCCCAAAAGCAAATATATCTAGTAGTTTACATCTAATTAAAAATAAAGTGGAAGAAAATAGTAGGAGCTATAAAAAATCAGCAGAACAATATGAAATGAAAGGAACATCAAGTTACATTTAAGAAATAATTTAGACAAAGGAAGAAAATCCTAGCAACATGTTTCTAAATATAGTCCTTTAAATTATTTGTGAATGTAAAAAAAAAGGAAAATTACAATACCAATTCCTTCCACAGAAGCCCCTAATGTAGGTGTCATTAAGCAAACATGGTGGTAGCCTGTTCAAAAATATGCATCAAGAACTGAAAGAGTAAATGAATTAAATTGGCTTCCTTCCATTCCCCAAATCTGAGTGGAGAATAAGGTAAAATGTAGCCACAATTCCCAAAGAGATTCGTTCTTGATTTGAAGAAATTTCCACAAAGGCCAAGAGAAGTAGCAGGTCTGTCACGACAACAGTGGTAATGAACAGCAGTGGGAGAAACAGCCTTAAACACATTCTCAGAACATTCCAACGGTTTTGAGCCTATTACCCATCACTTAATTATGAAAATAAATGATGACAGTCCATGTGCTGGGCTGAGGAGTAAAAACTAGTATAGAAAACATAAACTTAGATTTTCAAAGGAAGAAGTAAGGGGAAGGATTTAATGAAATAAAACAACATATTTGAAGCTCAATTAAGTAACTGGAAATACTGAAGCCACAGAAACAAAATATCAACTGTAGGCACAAAAAGCGAACAGAAAGTTCCCAGCCAGGGATTTGTGGCAGCTGAGAACTGTGTGCTGTGGTGTGCGGCAGGGCTGTGGGATTAGACACAGCTCCTGGAGCTGCTGTAAATTATAAACCAGCATATGTGCGAGGGGAAGAAGCAGCCCATTAGTAAACCTTTCAAATATAGATGGGCTCCCAAGAGGTTAGTTTGTACATTATTCACAGAAATAACTTTGACTGCACAAAGATTTGTGGAGCATTTCAATTGCCCTGAGATAATTAAGAATTTGTTCAGTGAACAAAAATGGAAACCTTAAAATCACAGTAGCTGAACAAAGTCTTCCAAGATGGTATCATTTATTTGATAGCAAAATAACTTTGGACAAAAATTAGCAAGAGATTTAATTGTGGTCACTTAAGCTGTCTGAAGGAATGCAAAACAGAGAGGGCCACTGGACTGCTGTTTGCCCTTTAAACAAGGAGTACAGAGACTTCATTAATAATTATAATTCAACATGTATGATATTTAACTGAAATTCAATGCATTTCTTGGCTGCTAACTTAGAAAAGTCCTCATAACAGATTTCTTCTAATCATACAATTGGCACAATCTGATAAAATGTTCAGTAAGATGGTCACACTTATGTTGTGTGATGGAGTGGCTAATTAGCAAAGGTTCTACTGATTAAATATGGCCTTGAATAATGAACTTGTCCTCTTTACAGGAAGCGTGTTGGATAGTATGAATTGAAGACTGACTTTCATATATACCTACTTCCATTAGTGACCCCCAGGGATGTTATTCCTATGCTTGTGTTGCACAGAGAGAACTTATGTTCATCAGATATTTAAGAGACACATCAGAGTCACACAAAGGGAGTGGGATTCTGTTTTGTAAAAGTGAAGGTATTAATAGAGATGTTAGAAAGAGGAATTTATTGAGTGAAGACAGAATGCACCTGTAAAATGGCATCAGAAAGCATCTATGGCTATATCACTCTGAACATGCCCAATCTTGTCTGGTCTCAGAAGCTAAGCAGGGTCCAGCCTGGTTGGTATCAGATGGTAGAAAAGTCAGATAGAGCAAAAGGTCAGAAGCTAAACACAATTCTGCTTTCTAAATACTTTTGCCTTTATCTCCAGTATTTTGTTTTAATCACTTTTCAATTTTTCTCATAGGCAAAGAAGTTTCTAATGATAAACATATTAGAATTCCTACAGACAAGAGCAAGAAGAAAAGAAGTGTGCAGGATCTGCTCACTTATAACTGTCACCTTATATGTGTGCATTCATGTCTGGTGGTAATGAGCCAGCATTGCAAATTAAATAAATATTAATATGCTTATATGCACAGAGCAAGCAAATCTGATGAGTAATATTCCAAGGAATAGTTAAAAATGAAACAAAATAAAACCTTAATTTGATTTTGACACAAAAGTGCAGATAACCTTACAGAGATCAAAGTTTAATTATTCAACCTAAAAGTATTGGCTACATTTTTAATTTTTTTAATTAATATTTTTATTTTTTATTAATTAGTTTTATACTCAGTGAACACAGTCAGTTTGGTACCATTATTAGGTTCATCCGTGACCTACCTCTCCCTCCCCTTGGCCCCTCCTTGTTGAGGTATATGGGTCATGCATTGTGGAGTGAGCCCACAGTTATGGGTAGGATAAATGTCTCTACATATCATGACCCAACATGTGGCTCTGACATTCTTTCCAGACCCTCTTCCGCAACATTTCCCTGAGCCATGTTGGGTTCATTTTTGGTCTGCTTCAGTGATGAGGTGTTGGGGGCCTCTGAGGCTCTGGCTCTCTGATTTGGTAGGAGTTGATTTTTCTCCATGCTGAACTCCTTCACTTTTGTGCTGGTACCCAGTTCACCAAGAAAACAGTACTCTTGCTTGTTTTGCCAATTATTCTTAATTTCAGCTGGGGCCCTTTTGAGGTATGATGGGGTGGCTCTCTCCTTAGGATCTACATCTATCTGAAAAAGTGAAGCAGATTGTCCAACGGAGAGTAAGTTAGCACCAGACAAATGAGATAACCCTTACTTTCTTATAGAGAATTTAATAGGTGTAGGCCCTCTTGTAGCCCATGATTGATGGTATCTTGATAATGGAGAGTGAGCTTATGTTTGGATATGGTTCTAACTTGTTTCCCAGCTCCAGCTATGGGTCCCTACCACTGAGGGGATCAGTTAGCTGAATTAAGAGCAGTTGGTTCCTCACCATGGCTGTGTGCCACTATTGCACTTGTGTGGGCATCACAACAGGTTATTTGCTACTAATTAGGTTAGACCATGAGTTGCTTGGACAGATATTGATCATTTTCGCCCTGTCGCCCATGTAGCACCTGGCACTAGACACACTGACTGTCTGAGGACTGACTCTCTCTTCATCTTCCAGCCATGCTATTCCATTTTACATGTCAACCACAAAAGGTGTCTTCAGCAGTAGGGTCTTATCACTAACATTTGGTGGGTAATCAAGTACTCTGACAGAAATCTGTCTTTCTTTTAGGAAACCTTGTAGGACTCTCTGATCAAAAGCTCATTGTGTATGATGTTACAGGTCAGTGTCCACTAAGAAAAAGAAGAAGAAGATAACTAATAAAAGAGTTATAGAGAAGAGAGAGAGAGAGAGAAAGAGAGGGAGGAAGAGAAGCTGTAGAAGATTAAGGTCACTCTTCGTCATACCCTCTCCAGTGTCTTGTGGCTCAGGTGTTCCCTCTAAGGGCCTGGTGAATGTTCAGCCATTTGGTCTGTTTTTTGGGATGTAGAATTTTATGGTACTATTGCTATTTGGGTCTACATATGTGTTCCCCACCCCCTCCACTGCCCTCCCCTCCCTGAAAAAGCTGACTATAGAGATACCAACAGACCCAGTTATTCCCTTACTGGATATCTACCTTAAAACCTTCAAACCACAGGCCAGAGACATTTTTAATTTTTTTAAGTTTTTTTATTTATTTATTAATGAGAGAGAGTCAGATAGAGAGAAAAAAAATGGGTATGCCAGGGCCTCCAGCCAATGCAAATGAACTACAGACATATGTACCACCTTGTGCTTCTGTCTTACATGGGTCCTGGGGAATCAAACCTGGGACCTTAGGTTTCGCAGGCAA
The DNA here is from genome assembly GCF_020740685.1 of Jaculus jaculus. NCBI lineage: Eukaryota > Metazoa > Chordata > Mammalia > Rodentia > Dipodidae > Jaculus > Jaculus jaculus. Next base: position 99,359,058 of record NC_059108.1, on the reverse strand, counting down.
GTGCCTTAACCACCTAGTCATCTCTCCAGCCTGGCTGTGTTTCCTACTTGTTTGAATATCCACTCTAAGCCAGTATCTGTGTTAATTTACTGCACAGCTTTTGGCTAGTGTGCAGAGGGAAATGAAAAAAGGACTGGAGTAAATAAACCTGGGGAAAAATATTGAGTCTTACATTTGAAAAGTGTGAATATTCAGAGCTTAGTGCTCTTATTCAAAATTGAATAGCAATAGCCAGGCATGGTGGCTCATACCTTTAATACCAGCACTTGGGAGGCAGAGGTAGGAGGATCACTGTGAGTTCAAGGCCATCCTGAGACTACATAGTGAATTTCAGGTCAGCCTGGGCTAGAGCAAGACCCTACCTTGAAAAACCAAAATTGTTTAGCAAATATTTGCTAAATGTTTCCCATTTTCACCCTTAAACTTTTCACAGGATTCCCATACCTCCTTCTTTGAATATCTATGTAACTTAGCACTTTTGCCACTTCGTTACCAGCTGTGAGCCTGTGAGGATCACAGGGAGAGGTTTCTATGCTAACTGAAGATATTACCATCTGAGACCAAGAGCTGCTTGCATCCTGTCCTGTGAAACACCCTTCTTCCCTGTGGTGTTCCTGGTTGTGGGGGTGGGGAGGACTGTACATTAAGGCCAACATCAGAGAAGAAACCAAAGTATCACTGTGTTTACAGCTGAGCAAGTCACTGAAAGGTCTTGTGATAAACAAAGACAAACTTATAATATGGGGCCGGGCAGCAAGTTCAGGAGCATCTAAAGAGAAATAATGTGAGGAACTCTTAGAGGATAAAAAAAGAGCAGGAGATGATTGACTTTAGCTGTATGGAAACAGAACCTGTCTAGGTCAATTCTCAGGGTGATAAAAATCACAAAAGAAACATAGTGCACAGACATGCCTTTTGAGGGCATAAAAATGCTGCTCACTAGGAATTTTCGTCCATGATGGTTCTGGACTCTAACCAATCATAGCGCTTCTTTTGTGGAAGCCTGGGAACATTTAGTAGAATGTAATAGCTACTGCCTTAAAACAGGCCTCCTTTGCAACAGAGCTATCAACATTCGAAGGCTAAATAGTTCTTCGTAATGAGAGGAATACACAATTGCCAGCTTCTACCCACGACCCACAAAATTCTAGTACCATCCCACAATCCGTGACAAACAAAAGAGTTGCATCCAGTTAAGAATTATCACCTTAAAATAATAACCATTTGTTCTCACCTATATGACTTTAAGTCCATGGAAGTAGGTCAGCTGACTTGAACTGAATGACTGCTTCAAACTGCAGACCCTATGAGACTTAGCAGTTCCTCTAGGTTTTGTTTAGATCCATGGCAGACAAGTTCATTCTGGTGCCTGAACTAAAAGAACAATAGCTATACTGGAGACTGTCCATATGGCAATGACAAAGACACAGAAAAGAAAGCTAGGTGTGCAAGCACAGCTCAAGTCTTTGATTTTATTGAGTCTACAGATATCTCATTGACCTAATTAAGGTACAAAACCAAGTTTCCAGCTTGAAATGGAGAGCATACTTGGATGACAGTTAAATAACTTCCATCTACATAGCAAAGGCATGGCTATAAGAAGAGGGGGAATTAAACATATTAATTTACTCTACCACAGGGAACTTTTTGAGAAAAGAAGGAAAATTCTCCTCCCCACCAAGGCCAAGCTTTATAATTCTTTCATTCTTTATGACACCAGGCATGTTAGCAGTTGCAAACATCTGTTACAAGACAAGTGTCTAAATAAACAGATATGTTTGTCTGTTTTCATTCCCTGTCTGTGTCTCCAAGGCTCATGTCTCAGCAGATGGGATGTGACTCACAAGGAAAATGATGAGGCATTTCAGCCAGAAAGGGTATTGAGCTCCGACACAGAGCAGCTGGCATGGCCCTTCAGCCCAGAGTAAACTCCACCTTGGCTCAGTCCCTATTCAGAAAATAATTGTCCCCAGAAAAGAACAGAACAAAACCTCTCCAATTGCCATAATGGGGATAGTTTAGGATAGATTCTGAAGATCTCACAGCATGGGAGGTCAGAGTAAGATGCATAGGCACAGGACCACAAACCAGTAATAAGCTAACCAAGAGCCTTTGTACCAAGTCATTAGTGGGACCAAATCACCTTTGGAGTCCAATCAACAAAAACTCTACAAATAAATGCTGGAATTTTTCCATCCAAAAAGAATAAATGTTCAAATGCAAAGGAAACCTCCCGACAGATTATCACAAGGCCTAGAAGGCCTGAAACAATAAAATTAGGAGAATTCACACTGAAGGAAAAATGTTCCCCATTCTGTTTTAGTACTCCATGTCTTAGTGAGGAAGAGCTAGCAGGCTCTACACCACAACATGAATGGTGTGCTGGATATCCTACTCTTTAGGGTTAACTAATACAATACAGTCTTCTCATACAGCGACTGCAACTGTTCCACTCATTTTTCTATAGTCAAGATGCCCAAACTAGCTGGGAAAAGGGAATGTTCATCTGTGTCAACCATCAGGATGCTGAGGCAAGATGGTCTTGATTTAAGACCAACCTACATTGTCAAAATTTGAAGATAGCTACATAGTAAGACCCTGTCACACAACAAAAAGAAAAACTCAAAATGATGCCTAAAGAACTCATCAAAGCTTCACTCTAGATTATTAACTGGATTGGCCTCTTTGAGATATTCTAGTCAATTGTCCCATGCTGATTTCAGTCTGCATCTGCCCTGCTGGGTACTCAGCTGATGAGAGACATACAATTCCTGTCCTGTAAACAGTAGAATCTAGAAAAAGACAGTGATTAAACAAAAACAAGAGCTGGGCAGGTGGCTCAATAGCTTGTGACCAGGATGGGAGGCTGAGAGGGCCGGAGGCCACCTGAGTTGAATTCCTCAGAACCCACATAAACATCGGGTATGGCCCCACCATCTGTAACCTTTGAGCAGAGATTCAAAAATCTCTGGGGTTCAGAAAAATTGCAGCTCCATGTTCAGACTTCTTCTCAAGGAAATACACATGTAAGTAATAGAGGAAAGACATCCTATGTTCTCCTCTGGTCTCCATGTGTGCACATAGGCACACATATCTGCAAATACACATGCATAAATCCCTTCTACACACACACCTCCCCCACCAGGACAACCCACATGGCAAAAAAAAGAAAGAAAAAGAAAAAGCCTTTTAGCACAATACAAAGGTCTTACTTTCTTTTTGATATGGCAGTATATAATGGTGGAAGTTAATTGAAGGTGCTTGGATCACAGAGCTAAAAAATGGATTTTGAATGTCAACCCCAAACACACACACACACACACACAGAGACACAGACACACAGACTGGAAATGAGGTTACAAAATGAGCCTATCCTAGAGTAACATGAGACATGAGAGCACAGTTGCTTAGGTCATTCTGACCTAGCATGACAGGTTTCTATAGACCCCCCCATGAAATTAATAAATAACCACATGAAAAATCTTTTCTTAGGGATTGGGAGATGATTCAGAGTGAAAAGTGCTTGCCAAACAAACATGACTTGAGCTCAGACCCTCAGCAGCAACACAAATTTAGATTACCCATATTCCATGTGCCAAGGCTGTAACAGTTTCATGAAGGATAGAAAGAGAACAAAGAAACTTAGTGGGTATATCAGGTAGGCAAGTCATAGCAAAGCGTGGAAATCTTTGCTACAGTTCTTGGATGCTATCAGATGCCAGTCTTAGCTTTTTGGTTCTTGAAAACTAGGTAATATGTTTATGCCAAAGGATTGAGCCAATCAGAATGGGATGTTGGGTCAGAAAGAGACTTGACAACAAGTGTCCCCTAAGGGGTCAACATGGTCAAGGAGAATGGGCTATAGGGCTGCAGCCTTCCATCTCCCCACAATCACTGGCATTCTGATCAAAGAGCCTTGTGGGTTCAGTCTCTTTCTCAGAACGTTAGTTCACACCTCCAATGCAATTGTATCATGATTTGAATTTTCTTTTTTCTCTTCCTTCTCCTTAATCCTCTCCTTCCTCCTATAAAAACACAGACTCAGGGCTGGAGAGATTGCTCAGTAGTTAAGGTGTTTACCTGTGCAACCTAATGACTCAAGTTTGATTCCCCAGGACCCAAATAAAGCCATACACACAAAGTGGCACATGTGTCTAAAGTTCCTTTGCAATGGCTGGAGGTCTTGTTGAATCCATTCTCTCTCTCTCTGTCACTCTCTGTCTCTCTCTGTCTCTCTCTCTCTCTCTCTCTCTCTCTCTCTCTCTCTCTCTCTCTCTCTCTCTCTCTCTGCCAGGCATGTTGGTGCCCATCTTTAATCCCAGTACTTGGAGGCTGAGGTAAGAGGATCACTGTGAGTCAGAGGCCAGCCTGAGATTACATAGCGAATTACAGGTTGGCCTGAGCTTTAGACCCTACCTAAAAAAAAAAAAAAAAAAAAAAAAAAGAAAAAAACAGACTCAGAGTTGGAGAGAATGCTCAATGCTTAAGAGCACTTCCTATGCAAACATGAGAGCCTGAGGAGGCCTAAGAGACTGCTGGACTTCCATCCCCCAAACCCCAGACCCACATAAATAGTTGATCATGGCCACACATGTCAAAACCCTGGTCCTGTGGGAAGCAGAGACAAGAGACTCACCAAGGATCAGTAAGAGACACCAGCTCAAATGAGAATCAGCAGAAGAGTGATGCAGAGGCACACCAGACCTTCCCCTCTGGCCACTGCTGGTGACACACCCAGTCACAGGCCAGGGCTGAAGTGCTGTATGTGTACCCATGCATACACCTCACAACACATCACACACACACACACAGCAAAAAGCAGACCCTTCTGATGATAAATGGGGGAGAGCTATTTCTATATGGCTAGAATGTGTTGTTGCTCCCCAGTACTCATCCTTGCATTGGCTCAAATACTATCTTCTTATAATGGCTATGCTTCCATTTGCTCTTTAGGTCAATAGGGTGGAGTTCTTTCTTTCTTCTGAGTCCAGGATAGCTGTTGTGAATTTGGCCCCTGTTCTTTCGGCTCATCAGCCTGCCTTTCTGTGAGTTCATGCAATAAGAGTCATGTCAGATGTGGCTACCTGGTATTGGCCTCTAGACCACATCATGATCCAAAAGAAGCCCCTTTCATTTATAAATAAATCACCTAGGTTCTGGTAGTTTGTTAAATGGAAATAAAGACCACATGAAAAACAAGTATAGGCAAGAAGCTTCCTTCTTGTCTGGAAGCATAAGGAAAGGCTTCACTTTCCAGTACTATGAGAGCTAGCCAGAGGGTAACTGGCTTCCTTACATTTGTAATGGCGCAGTGAATACCAGTAGCCCTACTAAGGAGTGTCCTCAGTGGGGGAGGGGTTCAGGAAAGGAGATCTAAGAGTATAACCTGACAGGATATCAACATGATATGTTCATAAAGTTCATAATTAATAAAAGTTTTCAAAATACAAAAGTTTTTCATTAAAAAGAAAAGGTTTTATACTGGACAGAAAATCTATTATGAAACATAACACATTTCTTCTATAGAATCCTAAAGAGACAATGATTTATCTCTATATGTAAAAATAATTTTCTGATTTTTCCATTTAATGGATACAAAATTAAAATGAATGTTAAAATGTTACTGGAGAGATGGTTCAGCAGTGAATGTGCATGCCTGCCAAGCTTAATGGCCAGAGTTCAATTCCCCAGTACTAGCATACACAGGTTGCACATGTGTCGGGAATTTTCAGAGGCTAGAGGTCCTGTTGTATCCATTTCTCTTTGCTGGTGTTCACCTTACTGTGAGTTCAAAGTCATCCTGAGACTACCTAGTGAATTGCAGGTCAACCTAAGCTAGCGTGAGACCCTACCTCAAAAAAAAAAAAAAACAGGATGTTATTGGGTCATCTTAAACTTTCAAAAAAATTCTAACTATGTGCTTAGTCCAAATCCATAATATCCAAGGTCATATAGTTCTTATCAGAGTTTCCAAGTGTTTTTTTTTTTTTTTTCTGGGTAATAGAGCTAACTGATATTGTTGTTTTCTTTTTTTATTAATTTGTTTTTATTAGTTCTGGACATACTTAGTATGTAAACAACACATGTTGGTACAATCCTTTCCCTCAGCCCTGCCCCTTTTCCAAAGGGACTTTCCTCCTTGGGGATGCAGGTCATCCCTATGGGCATTATGCACAGAGACATTGCCTCTCCCCCAAGTATTTTTGTAAGATATGCATTCTGGAAATAATAGTGCCTATGAATAAACTATATTCCCCATAATTGATCTTTGTGGTCTTGTGGTTCTTTTCCTGGGTGCTGTAATTATTTTAAAGATAGGATACAGTTATTAGAAAAAAGAAAACATTCACTAGATCCCTCTCACACAAGCTATCATCTGGGTTTTCTGAGTCTCTCAACTTTTCTCTAATGCTATTAATATTATTTCTGTGTTGACTTTTGATGCTGTTTGCCATTGTGAAATTTACAGAACAGCAAGCATCAGTAAATCTTGCCAGAATTAATGCAAATTTAAGACACAGTCATTATGGGCTCCTCACAGTAAAGAATAGCTAGCTACAGTGTTATGACTGAGACACAATTTATCCTGATTGCCAAAGAGATGAGCCGCCCTGAATGTAAGCAGTAAACTCGCTTCAAGAAATAAATTTTCCTGGGGTTGCCCACACAGAAGTTAGCTCTGGTTGGTTGAGTGCTGTCAGTGCAGCCTGGCGGGGTGATTGATCCACTACAGCAAGTCTCCCCCTCCTCTGCTGGAATATGAAAGCTGATTTGCTCTCACTCATTGTGTTCACCACACAGACATTTTTAGGGCGTGAACTCAGGAGAAGGCAGATAAATCATGGTGCAAAGTGATGCTACCACCTCCACACTAGATGTGCTTTTATTTCAAACTTGCGTGTTTCTTCCACCAAGACTCGCTTGGGGAAACTCAAGCCAAACAGAAAGCTGCCTTCACTCTGTTGGATGAGCCTGTTTGCTATCTATGACCAAGTGGTTCCAAAGACTGGTGACAATCTACAGGCAGGAAAATTCCAGCTCATGACCATTTCATCATCTCAGTGTATTTTAAATCATTTTCTTTTCCATGAAAAACTCTTGTAATAAACTTTATTAATGGAAGAATTTCATCTTTTCAGAAGATTGTCAATGAGCCTGGCATGGTGGCACACACCTTTAATCCCAGCACTCGGGAGGCAGAGGTAGGAGGATTGCCATGAGTTCAAGGCCACCCTGAGACGACAGAGTTAATTCCAGGTCAGCAGGTCAGCCTGGACCAGAGTGAGACCCTACCTCAAAAAAAAAAAAAAAAAAAAAAGAAGAGAAAAGTGTTGTCAATAAGTAAGTTGTAGATAGTGAAACTGATGAAGAGATGTCTTAATATTTCCAGGAAACAGGTGTGTGTGTGGTTATCAGTCCTTGGGAAGAGAGGGATATTTGAAAGATTGAAGCATATAGTTGATAATGAAACAACGTTTAGCTGCGTATACAAAAGGAAGTGAGCACATGGACATGGAAAAAAGATTCTTTTGACTTCCAAAACTCTCAGCTGAAAAGGAGACTAAAATAACAATCCATAAAACCAACCAAAATGTTGGTTCTTCAAAAAAAAAAAAATCAACAAGATTACATATCCTACCACGGAGACACTTGCATGTCCATGTCCGTTTCTGCTCTGTTCACAATAGCCAGGAAATGGAATCAACCTAGATGACCCTCAACTGATTAATAGATAATGAAAATGTGGCAAATATGATGTTACTTAGCTGTAAAGAAAAGTGAAGTGAAATTTTCAGGAAGATGGATGGAACTGGAAAAGACTATACTAAGTGAGGTAACCATGTTACATGGGATCACATACACAGGTACAAAACCTAAGGTGTTGCTGAACTATAGAAAATAAAGCTTAGAAATAACTAAACTTATAGTCTGGATGTTTGTATTTTCTGATCACTGAGTCAGAATTTTCTAGGAAATACAGAGCATGTTCTAATTTTCTGAGTTTTGTCCTTACAACAACCTCACTGAAGTAGGCCTTCAGAATACTGAGGACAGAGACGAGAGAAAAATTGGTACCAACACATGATGTGTCCATACAAAACATGCTATTAATAAAATAAATAAAATATCTAAAGCAACAAAAAAAAAGAAAAGAAATATGTAACCGCAGGAAAACCCCAGTCATTGCCACTAAAGTGGCTGGCTTAAGGAGAACATTTATGGCAGTCAGTCATCTGGCTGTTGTTTACACTCGGCTATATAGAAAATTTTATTGTTAATTAACTTACTATTTTTACTAAGCATCACAATTTGCTCTCCAAATATCAAGTGACTAAGCAGTGGAGAAGAATTTAAATGATTCTGTCAATTTTTACTGTGAAATACTTTTTTCAGTAAATGATAGCTCCTTAAAATATAGAGTACAAAATAAAAATGAGTTAAAATGTAAAATCACATGTTAATATTGGTAGTAATTCTCTGAAAGGATGAACAGTATATCTGATTTTTTTTTTCCTTATCTGTAGGCAGTAACAAAATTAAACTCAAATCTTTGTGAGATTTTTTTTTCTACTCTGGTCCATAAAAAAAAAACCCAGCAAGGCTTTTCTTAGATGTAGATGTAAGAATTTTTTTATGTTTTTCAAATACAGTTCATTCTATGCGAATTCAGAGCTTCTTCATATGTGTTGCCAGTTTTGTCCTGGTCCTGGACACTTTTGAATTGTATGGGCACTAGTGGGGAGTTTTTCTTAAGGAACGGTGAATACACGCTTTATACAAAAGATTTTGCAGATAATTTCTGGAGTCTATGAACTGATGATTGACAAGGCCTTATCTAAAAGAATCATCTTAGTGAATCAGAATGACTCTGTTAAGACATGTGATTCTCAAGACTGGATAGAGAAATGGCTCATAGCTGTACATAGGAGAAACTCCTTTTTGAAATGTAAAAAGTATTCCTCTCATAGAGGTGACATTTTCAGAGATTGCCAATTAATAAAATGTACAAGATAATTTTCCATCACATCACTTCATTTCAATTCTTAAAGTCTCAAATAAATTTTAAAACACCCTTCTATGTTTAAATCTGATGGTCTAGGACTACATAAACAAATTATTCAATCTAGCTCCAAGGCTTGGTATAAGATACAATTTATAGCTGTGGGGAAAACTCCAAAACCTTCACCCCCACATAGTCAGTGACACCAACTGATTGGGAAAAACTAAAGTAGATAAAAGGTTTCTCCAAAAACACAGGATATCAATTTGAATTTGAACATTCTCAGAGGGAAAGAGAACTTAAAAAAGAAAATTTACTGTAACACAATCTCTATAATTACATTGCACTGCTCTTTTAAAATAACCTCAGTTTGTTCCAATATATTATTTGCATTTTGTTTCAGACAGATTTCTTAACAGCAAATTGTTTCCATTTTCATTTATAACCTGTGGTGACACAAAGTGTACTGAGTTCAATAAATTATCATGGAAATTGGTGAGCCAACAATTTGGCAGTACAAAACCCCAAGAATAGAACAAGCAAAAGAGACTGGAGTTTGCAACTATAGATTAAAATTGGAGAAGAAAACATTTGAACTGCAAATACCATAGTATTAAAGTGGACATTGCTTATGACTGCTTTATGAATAGTTTTGAAGGCATAGAGTAGAAAATTAAAACGGTCACTCCATTTAACCCCTCTGACCACTTGGACTGCTTACAAATCCTCAAGTTGCAGGGTGTTCTTCACTGTAAGTGTACATCAAGATCACTAACCATTAATTGTTTAAAGTTAGTAAACAGGCTTAAAAAAAAAAAGCCTTTCTCTGGGCAGAGTCTTGATCTGATAGCTTAACAATGTCACTTGGTATGGGACCATGTCTAAGTTCTGCTATGCTATCAGACATTATGTCACAGAAGCAGAGTTAGTTTTTCTTAAAGTATCTGCCACAGAGGAACCCAGACATGCTCTATTTGCAAACTGACTGCATGAAACAAAAGGCACAGTCATTCTGAAGCTGTTGGCTTAGATAAAATGGGGATGCAATCAAAAAGAAAAAGGTTAGGAAAAGAACATGCTGAGAACTGAAAATAAAAATCTAAAATGATGTCCCAGCTTACCTACAAGACTCTTTCCACAGTGCTGAGAGCCATCTCCAGTGCTCTACTTGTCCCAGAGTCTACATGCCTGTCATGACTATCACCTGCTCTTGTACTTTCTACTGCAAGGAGACTTTTCAAATCATAATCATTGTGTTCAAAATCTTTGCTATATTACTCAGATGGTAACAATTACCTAAAATTTTGTTCTTCACTTGTGTATTGGTGAGAAGTGGTATTTAGATCTCTAGTATATTGCCCTTTAATTTTAATTCCTTGTCAGTAGTACTTTCCAAGAATCATGTTGCTTACATCAAACATATTAGTATTCTCTTTAGAAAAGTTACAGATAGTACTGGTATAAGAACAGAATCAGAATCATAGACCAATGGAACATAAATAAAGGCTGAGATCTTAGGTCAAGTAACTACAGCTATTTGATCTTTGACAAAGGAACCAATAATGTAGACTGGCAAAAGAACACCATCTTCAACAAATGGTGTTGGACAAATTGGATGACCATATGTACAAAAATGAAACTACACCTACCCATCTCTCCATACACAAAAATCAAGTCTAAATGGAATAAAGACCTCAATATAAGACCTGAATCTTCTCTCCTTCTGGAAGAGAAATTAGGAGGCCCTGTCCATGATATAGAAGTGGGGAAAGACTTCCTAAACAAAACCCCAATAGCCCAGGAAATTAAACAATCACTCAACAAATGGGATCTCATGAAGCTAAAAAGCTTTTTCACAGAGAAACACACCATATGTAGAGCCAATACATTACCCACTGAATGGGAGAAAATCTTTGCCAGATATACCACTGATGGAAGTCTAATATCTAGACTCTACAAAGAACTCAAAAATCTAAATAAAAAATCAAACAACCCACTCCAAATGTGAGGCAGAGAAGTGAAGAGGGAGTTCTCAAAGGAAGAATTACAAATGGCTAACACACACTTAAGAGAATATTCAAAATCCCTAACCAGTAGGTAAATGCAAATTAAAACAACCATGAGCTTCCATCTTATTCCAATAAGGATGGAAATGATTAAAAAATCTAATGGAAAAAAGTATTGGCAAGGATGTGGGGAAAGAGGAACCCTTATCCACTGTTGGTGGGAATGTAAACTTGAACAAACACTATGGAAATCAATTTGGAGAGTCCTGAAAAGGATGAACATACAGCTACCAACAGACCCAGTTATCCCCTTACTGGGCATTTATCCTAAATGTTCTATGCATCAATACAAAGACATTTGCTCAGCTATGTTTATAGATGCCCAATTCATTATAGCTAAGGACTAGAATCAACCCAGGTGCCCATCATTGGATGTCTGATAATGAAGTTGTGGTACATATACACAATGGAATTCTACTCAGCAGTAAGAAGAAAAAGAAAGAAAACACAATGAAATTTGTAGAAAAAATGGACAGACTTGAAGCAGATCATACTCAACAAACTCACACAATCAGAGGAAGACAAATGCCACATGGTGTCATTTATCTGTGGTTCCTAACCTGGACCTACTTGAGTTGCTGCCATACCTGATAGGCCACTCAATGTCCAGACAATAGGGATGGAAGGGTTTGTGGGGAAGAGAGGGGAAGGCAAGTGGGGTAAAATAAACACAAAAGTAAACACAAAATGAGCTCCTTCCATAGAAACCTTTATCCTTTGAGAAAGCATCAAAGATATAACCCTCCAAAGGAGTAAGGGGGGAGCAGCCAAAAAGTAGGGCTTTGGCCAGTGAGGGTGGGATGAAGCCTAAGCATAAAAGAATTATTTTTTCTGACCTGTAACTCCCAATACCAGAGATTGGTTGCTACCCACATTGAGCTGTTGATCAGAGAGACCTATGAAGTCTCCGAAGCAAGACAGCTTTCTGTCAAAGCACTTGATGACATACCAAGGCAAAAGCTAAGATCCTATTGCTGAAGATGCCATATGCTGCTGACACACAGCACAGAGGGATCTGGGTGGGCTTCAGAAAAAGGCAGCCCTCAGACAGTCTCTCTCTAGCCTCTCTAATAAAATACCATAGGAGGAAAAACAAAGGAAGAAAATTTATAGACACATTGTGATAGTTTGAATGTATAGTTTGAATGTATGTCCCTCATACATTCCAGACAGCTGGAAAGCAATACATGAGCTACTGGGGGAAAATGGTCAACAATATTTTGAGCAACTAGAGGTATACACTACTCAGAAGCAAACACCCTGACATGATGTAAACGCAAGTGCAATAGTGGCACACAGCCTCAATGGGTAACCAATAGCTTTCTGATTGGCTAAGAGATCCATTCAGTGTAAAGGAACCCATATCTGGAATTGGGAAACAGATCAGAATCCTATGGAGATAAAGACTATATTCTCCAATGTTAAACTCTCGCTAGTCTTTGGCTAAAAGAGGGGTTACATACATCAAATTCTCCCTAAATTAATACTGCTTATGCCATTTAAACTATATTGATTTCACTATCCATTGGAGAATCTGTTCTTTTTCTGAAGGAAGCGAGACTAGAAGAGATAAACTATCCCTCACAGTTCAGCCAAGTCACAGCTGAATCCACAGAGGAACAGGGAGACAAGCAAAAGTGCTGCTTTCATTCTGTTCAAATGCCAGGATGTAGGAGACAGACCCTGAGGACACTCAACACCTACCAAAGAACAGATCTAGAGGCTCCTAAGAGCTCATCACTGAAATAGACTTAAAACTCACCCACCATGGCTCAGGGAGTTTTGTGGAAGAGGGGGAAGAAAGATTGTAAAAGCCACATGTTGAGACATTATGCCCAGAGGCATTCCCTCACCCCCAAAATAACTGACTACTGCTCCCACAATGCATAAACTACAACCCCATGGGGAATACCTGCAACCCTATGAAATGTCCCAATGGAATGGGTGCAGGGATGAGGGAAAAGAGGCTACCAACACATGATGTATCCATACTAAACATCTTGATAATAATCAATCATAATAATAAACATTAAAAAGTGAAGAAAAATAGAGATTGGTAAAAATGTGAAGTGAAAAAATAAAAGTAAAATACTGAGAAAAGGAGATTGGAAATAATGTATGTTTCACCTGTATAATAAAATACCATAGGGGAAAAAAAGGAAGAAAATTTATAGACACATTGGGATAGTTTGAATGTATGTCCCTAATAGACTCAGTTGTTTTATTAAAGCTTGTCACTTGGGTCTCCAGCCTCCTGGAGTGGGAAGTGTTACTGGGGGTGAATACTGGGGGTCAGCCCTAAGGTGCATTAGAAGGAGAATCTGAAATTCTGCCCAAAGGAATAGGAGAGCAATGTGAGCTCAGGGGTCCTGCTTGCTGCAGGTTTGTGTTTGCTGATTTTGATTTTTGCTGGCTGTTTGGTTGTTTCTCTGTACTTGGACACATGGAAGTAGCTTCTTCTGCCATTGATGGAACTTCCCCTGCATGTGTAAGTTTGAAATAAACCCCTTCCCTTCCTTTCATAAACTATGTCTAGATTGGATGTTCATCCAAGCAATATGAAGCTGTGTACAACATACAAATTTTATGCTAAAATGATTCTTAAGAACACAAGTATACTTTAAAAAGGATAAAAATCTTTTCAGTTTACTTCTATATTCACCAACAGTAGATGAAACATGGAAACTTTGTAAGCATGCTTCATAAGGATCACTGTTTTGGAACAGACAAGACCTTGAGAATCTTCTAATTAAATAGTGAAACATCATTTTGGACACATAAGCTATGATCAAGGGAGGACTAAGTTAGTGACAGAGAGAGTCCATATAGTTCTCAGGTCCGTAAGTCCAAAGCCCTAGTGATACTATTTGTACTTGAGTAGAAATATTCCTATTTGATAAGGAGTAAGTTCATTCTTTCATTTCATATTGTTGTAACTGCCTTTGCTTAAGTTTGAATCTTACCTTTGGGTGAGTCCAGATTTCCATTCCTTTATATTAATCGTCTATAATGTTTCAATGCATACTAACCTTCCTACAAGTATACTTAAAGCTGAGGTCTGAGAACCTTTTTCCTATTAAGATGAGTCAGTGATCAGTGATTGAGCAGAGATGGTAACAAGAAGGAAAGAAAATCCCACATGGGGAAAAAAAGCGATCCTCCTTAACTCTGCCTCCTGAGTGCTCAGATTACAGGTATGCACCACCACTCCTGGCAGGAAATGGGTTTATAAGCAGTTGAGAGCAGGAAGAGGGTCCTAAAGGGCTTGGTGGGTTCAAAGATTGCTACTGGATGCCTAGGGACATTTATTCCATCATGTAGGGAGAGAGTCAGGTGATCTACATAGTGGTGGTAAGAGGGTCACAGGGGGATGGGCTGTGTGAAGGCTGCTGCTGATACCATATAAGGAGTTTCCTAGGCAACTGGCCAAATGTCACAGGGCTATGGGTGAAGCCTAAGTTCAGGTGTGCTGGGCTTGGAGAAGAAGTGTCCTCTTGTTGCCCTGGTCCCCTTAGCCATGCCTGGCAGCTCAGGCCTATCTCCTGAAGGCTCCAGCCTGTGCCTGGCAGTGCCCAACAATGGTAAATGGTAGTAAGCATCGGGAGTATTGACATAAAACTGGAAAGAAGCTAGGAAATGGGAAAATGGGGAGGAAGGAGAGAAGGAATACTTGACAAACAAGTACAGCGACAGAATCTAGGGGATAGAAGGGTCTGAGGAGGGCAATAAAGGGAAGGGAGTATGGAGTGGAGGATATAAAAAACCAATGACAACATGACCTAGTGCCCCAGAACCACAGAATCCTTCCTTCCACATAGTAACCTAAAAGGCATAACAACCATTAAAAAGAGGGCAGAGTAAATATTGCCTTGGCAGTAGAACCCAGTAAAGTGTAGTGAACTTAATCCTAAAACCATGGGCTGACTGGTAAGTCCCAGTGCTACAACTAAGTTTCTGACCACCAACCCCCGCACACACTCACAACGATTGTTGGTCAGGGAGACCCATGAGATCTCTCAAACAATGCAGGCCTTTGCCAAAGAACTTGTTTACCCACAGGTAAGAGCCTATTGCTGATGATAACATAGGCTACACACAGGACATTGAGAAATCATACTGGAACCTAGAAGCAAGTCAGCTCCTTCTTGGCTAGTTGTCAAGTGCTAGAAAGTGTTATGTGACTTTCTGGAGAATAATGGCCACAAACAATGTGAATAAGCAGGAGATTTTATAAGCTATAAAATCAACCACATCAACAAGATGTTCATACCTGTGCAGAAATAGAGCACAGCCTAGGTGAGTAATCAATGGCTTTCTAATTCAGACTTAAAAACCAAGCGGGAATCTTAAGGATATAATGGTCATAGATTCCAAAGAAAGGTTTCCATTGGTCTTTGGCTAAGAAGCGTGGACTATACACAGCAAAAATGTCACTTAAATAACTAGGCTTATCTCCTTTAATCCATGCTACTCTCACTCTTGGTTGGAGAATCTGCTTCTTCTTCTTCTTCTTCTTCTTTTTTTTTTAACAGGGAGAACCAAGTTCTATCCATATGATAAAAAAAAAAAGACAGACAACCTACCTGCAATACATCTGCTGGGACCCATTAGACATTACATAGGAAGTGGTAATCTAAACATGAGTGCTGATCTAACTGCTAGCTTGACAATCAGCTCCAGGAAGGTAGTGATACACACTGAGGACACTCAAAACATTTCAAAGTAGAAATTCAGAGATTGCAGAGAGCTTACCACTAAAACTAAAACAGCCTTATAACATACCCAGCAAATCTCAGGGAATATAGTAGGCAGCTTCACATTGTTGGGATGAGCCTCCAGTTTAGGTACAGTTTATGAAAGGAAGGAGGGATTTATTTGAAGCTTACAGATCCAGGAGAAGTTCCATAATGACAGAAGAAGCTGGCCTGCTTTCACAGGTCCAAGCAGAGAGGGAAAAGCCACTACCACCAGCACACAAAAACACACTTCAGGAATGCAGGCAGCACTCAGGCACTTTGCATACCTTTAGACTGGAGTTCCAAATCCACACCCACACCTTAGGGCTGGACTCTAGGATGTGTCCAGTTACATCTTCTCCAGCCTGGTGACTGCACAAAACTTAAAATCCTGAATATATTGGGAGACATCTATTCAAGCTACCACAGAGAAGATTGCAGAAAGATTTTAAGAGCCACAGGGTAGGAAGGAGTATCCTGAGGCATATCTCACCACCCCCTACAGAGACTCACTGATACATTCATGACCTAAGAGTGAACACCAACAACCCTACTGAGGAGGGCCCCCAGTGTATTGGGGGTAGGGAAGAGATAATATAAGAGAATAACCCATTGAGAATATGACCAACACCTGATAGGTCATACAATAAAATGCATAATTTAAAAAGGAAAAGAAATTTTCATGACCTATATTTAAGGAAATTTTCAAAAATGTGTTTTAAAAATGTATGGATGGCTAAACTCACACTGGACCAAAAATAAATGATTTAATAGGCATATTAACTGCACTACACTGAAACTTCAAATATGTGTAATCAATGAGTACACAGTGACACAAACAAAAGAAAAAATAAAGACCATATTTTACTAAGTGCTTGGTGAAAATCATGCCATTTTCCCTGTACCCTGTGTATCTGAGGTAAGCAAATAGCTGAAGGGAAGTTTGTCTTTACAGAAGTTTTCTGATTCATAAAGGAAAAGGAACAGTATAATTACAATGTCATACTAATGAAATGATGGTCCTGGACAGAGATCACTGGGCCTTAAATCACAAAAAGAGAGACACACAGGCTACTCAGGTGCCTTTAATGGGATCTTCTTTGAAATATCACTGTTCTAAAACTGAACCTGAATTCAATCAACCCTCTTGTGACAAATGCCCCTTAGAGTAAATACAGGTCTCAGAGGTGTGTGTAGAATGACACTACTGTGGTAAAAATCAGCAAAATTCATAAAATGAAAAATTCTATAGTGTCCTTTCATTTCTTCAACAAATAAATTACATGAGGGAGGGACAGAAAAGTCATACAAAGAAATACAGCAATGTATTTCAAAAACTTGTCTTTTATGTATAGCCAATGATATTATTTTAGGGGCATGAAAAGGTTACAGTTTTTAAGCAGTTTGCTTTTAAGAGTGTATTAAGGGATTCATTAAGAACTTGTTAGAAAATAAACCAGTGTTAGGTGGAAGCCCTTACCAATAAAACAAGGTTGACATACAAATGAAATTATTGGTGTTATGTCTACATAAGAGATTTGATATAGGTTTCTTTCTGCTTTCATACATACTGTAAATTTTAATTAACAATTTTTTAAGTGTGTTACTAAAATCCAATGTACTTTTTATACCACAACAGATTGTTTCAGCCAAAGGGTAATCAATGTTAGATTATATATTGATCAATGTTTGCCTTTTATTTACTTAAATAATTATAAAATCAGTCATTTATTTTCTACCTACAGCATTTTCAATCCATCTATTTGCCACTCATATGTAGTTATGATAGCTGACAATTATTGAATATTACTTATTCAGATATGAGTTTAAAAGACATGACACAAAATTGATTTATTATAGTTTTAACAGTTACTATTTTATCCCAATATGTCTCTTTACTCATTATAATAAATTTCAAAGCAACTATCACAAAATTTAGAAGAATAAATAAAACTCTTCAGTATTTTCAGGTCAAGTATATTTCATGATGTCTATCTTTTGCTGAATTGGCTGTACATCACTGGAAAATCTGTAACTCAATACCCTGAACATGCCCTGTATTTGACCATCAGCCAATACTCTACCTTTTCCCTAAAGGACTATACTATAAATAATCCAATAAAGTGCTGCTCATAACTTACCTGAAACCCTCCTTGGTCTGAATAAATACTCATTTGGATAGATGAAACAAAAAAATAATTGTGTGTCATTAAAATACAAGGCTTTCTTCCATCATAAACACTTTAAATATTTTTCACTAAATGGATCTTAAATGTTTGTCTTGGTGAAAATTTATTTGAAAGCCAAAATACCACTTATATTGTGGTCTTGGGCAAGTTACTTAATAACATTGAAATTTAAATACTCAAAAGAGAATAATAAAGCTCCATAGAGGTTTACACTTGAAATCCCAGCACTCAGGAGACTAAGGCAGGAACCTTGTGAGTTCAAAGACAGGTTAGGCTTCATAGAGAGACCCTCACTCAAAAAACTAGCAACAAAAAGTATAATAAAATCATAAAGTAGGTAGAAAAATTTCCTGTTTTATACCAGGTATCAGCAGGTTCTTTTTTTTTTTTTTAATCTAGTAACAATTTCAAAGATCTATGTTGTGATTATTCAACCCTGTTTTGGAGTATGATAGCAGCTATAAATAATTATGAACAATGAAAGTGACTATGTTCCAATAGTCTTTTATTTATGACACTGAAATTTGCTCTTAGAATATTTTCATGTATCATGAAATAATGTTCTCCTATTTTTATATTTTTCTTTATTTTGTTTTGCTTTTTTAAAAAAATTCATTTACTTTATTCTATTTGCAAGCAAAGAGAAAAAGAGAGACAGAGACGAAGACAATGGGCACAACCAGGGTTTCTACCTCCTGCAAACAAACTCTATACACATGCATCACTCTGTGTCTGGCTTTACATGGGTACTAGGCAATTGAGCCCAGATCATTAGGCTTTGAAGACAAGTGCATTAAGTACTGAGCCATCTCTCCAGCCCTTGTTTTACTTTTGAACAAGATCTTACTCTGTATCTTAGACTGGTCTTGACCTCCCTCCTACATAGTTCAAAATCAGACTAGCTTTAAACAAATGGCCAACCTTCTGCCTCTTTCTTCTGGCTACTAGGATTACAGGTCCATACTACCCCATTCAGCTAATTTTGTTCTTTAATGTTTTGCAGCTACTTTAAAGTGTAGGGCTGGGAATGTCACTCAATTGCAAAGCACCTTCCTAGGGTGTGCAAGGCCCTGATTTTGATCTGTCAAACTGAAAAACAAATAGTAAAATCTAGATTAAAAACCATACAGAAACCAACAGTAGGTTGTGTTTGGCCAATGGGCTATCATTTGTCAATACCTGCTTATCCAAAATTGAGTTTCTTGTTAATTACATTCTATCTCTTAGAGCACTATAAAAGCAGGAATCAAAATTTAAATGTCTAATGCTCAGAGAAAAGAATATTACATGGTTACAAAACCATAAACAAATCACTTTATTGTAAAGGGCCTTTGGTATAATTCTGTTTGAATTTTTTTCAACATATTGTATCTATTTAGATGAAATGAAATATGGCACTTTAAAAATCTCTAGAAGAATTCATTTTGTAATACAGATGGAACAAAACAAGTTTAAAAGGTAATCTTAAGTGACCTTAAGCAATATATCAGCTACGTATGAATCTTTGATGAGAATTAGACTGTAAGAAAATATTCAAGGTTATGTAACTGATATTTTGTTAATAAGTACCTGAATAATAAAATAAAAACCTGCGTCAATTACCTATCCAGTGTCTCACATTGTTTTAGATTACACAAACAGTGTACAAAACTTCCCTCCATCTACTATGGTCTGAAAAACATCAGTAACCATTTTGGGGCAACTAAAAAGAGGTAAGACAACATTTTGAAACCAGTGTTGGTTACAAAATTCAAGATCATTCTGACTTGTGAGCAGAGGGAGATGTAGTCTAGTGTTCCTCAGCTCCCCTTCCATGCTCCCTACGTGCAAAATGGCAATGCATTCTAAGCAAGGCTGGAACTCTGCCATAACACACAACCTAAAGAAGTTTTGGGTCCGTAACCTGGCTCCCTACCTGCTTCATGTGCCTTTTGCAGTATTTTCCAGATAATCAAGAAGATGAGACAATAAAACAGTAGCTTATCATCCACTTGCAAGCTGGTCTGCTATCTACACTTCATCCCATTTCCCTAGAGAAGGGTAAGAAGTCCAAGTCTACATTTGAAATCTATGTTTTGTTTTGTTTTTTATAATTAGAGATTTGATTTCAAAGATTTAACTTTCCTTAGTTCAAACTCTAATTCACAAAGGAAAAACTTAAACTGGAGCCCTGACATCCAAAGATGTGACAAAGAAATCTCTTTCCACGGGAGAGCTACAATTCTCCAAGCGCCTCTCAAGCACTTCATTTAATTAACAGGAATGCTTTCTTCCTTGTAAAAAGACAGAAATGCTGCCATTTCTCCTGTCTGTGTTCCTCTACACAACTAGATACCCTGGGGCTTTAACTCAGGACTTAGAAAGTAGGACGGTGTTAATAACCTCCAAGGCCTGCCGAGTTGATTAGCAAGAGAAATGTAGTTATTAGAACATCTCTAAAGGTCCAAGCATATGAGAAGAACCATCAATGTTCAGATATTTTAAAATGGAAAAGTCTGAACATATTCCATGGTAGAGCCTCTGGCACTGGAGGCAAATTTTCTTGACAGAAAATGATTTCCCATATTAATGTGTTGAGGGAAGTAGTCAACTGCACTGCAGTAAATGTGGAGAAAAATGAGACATTTCATTCTTCTTCTCTATTTCTATTTTCAGTATTTCTCCCTCTGTTTCTTATACCTTTTCTTTGTTCTTGATCCCATTCCTATATTTTTGCCCTTATTCTCTTCAAAGACTATTTTATAATTCCCTTTCTTAAAGAATCTCCCATTCCTACATTCCATAGATCCTGACTTTTATTGTTTCTTTGCTAGAACACTTAATTGTGTATTTGCTATTGCTTATTTTTACAAACTTCTGATCTTATTTTTTACATTCAATATAGCAACTGAGAACCAAACTAACACAGGAAAAATAAATACTCTAGAATTAAATGGAAAGAAAAAGAAACCTATCAGAGAGTCCAAATTTACCACTATTTTCTCCAAAGTAATTTCTGTTCCCAAGTTCCTTCTGAAACCCTAGGTACTTTAGAGGAAGAACAAGGTGTGCTACACCAAAATCAGAACACATCACAAGTAAATATTTATACAGGCTGACTTTTGCCTGGGGATATTTTAACAGCTGGTAAATTAGTGTTTGAGAGTCCTGAGACTCCTATGTATAGCTTGATGGAGTAGCCAAGTAGCTGGGCCACATCAAAGTATACCAAATACAAGGTTTATTTACTCTATTCATCTTTCTCTACAGTCAATTCACTGCCCTATTCAAATGTTATTATGCTAAGTGAATGAGCTAAGTAACATTACACAATCTATTCTTACTTCTGCATTATAAGTTCTTTGATCATTTTCAGGAGACATGAAATAAAACTTCCAGCAAAGAACCATCAGTATAATAGACCATGTAAGCCTTGTCTAATGTAGAGATGAGTGGGATATTCATCTAATTTCTCCATGTCTACTTTTATATCTAGCATCTCATCTATCTTATGTGGTGCTCAGTGAATTTCTGGAAAACATGGAAGTGTTTTGAATAAATTCATGACTTTAACATAAAAGATGCATTCCATTTTTGACAAAGCATCAAGTATCAAAAGCTGAATAAACTTAGACCCCATATATGATGAGAACAAGGGAAAGGTAACACTAAAATCTATTTAAAATCTTTGTTCTGGCTCATTCTCTTGCTCACATTCTGGAGTGATTTCTTCTGAGCATACAGAGAAGCTCAGTACATTGTCCCTTCTTGCAATTTTAAGATTTTCAGGAGTTAAGAACACGAGGGTATATTAAAAATGCATACTACCAGGGAGTTCTAGTACACTTCCCATTTCTTTGATAAACTTTCACTCACCTGAAACTTTTTCATTGAACAATTCATGTGGTGTTTTTAGATGATAGCTAAATAACATTTTCAGTTATTAAAAATAATATGAGTACTTCCGGTTAAGATGGAAGCGTAGGTACCACGCAAAGCAGCCTAGGGGGGAAAAAGACCAAAAAAAACTCAGCAAAATACACGTTTTTACTAAAAAGTGGGGTGTATAGGAAATTGAGGCGGCAGCGGAGAAGTAGAAGAGTTATAGAACATCCAGAGCCCGCACAGGCGGGAAAAGCAGCTCCAGCGGCTCAGGCAGCTCGGCCAAACGCCGCAGCCGCGGCGCAGCAGAAAACCTCCAGACCAGCTCAAGACGCAGGAAAAGCCAGGTGCGGGATTTTCCCCTCACACCGCGCTCTCCGCAACTCGGGAAACGTGAGGGGAGAGCGGCAGCGAGCAGGGGAGGAGAAGACCGCGAGTTAGAACACGTGGAGCAGCGAGACAACCAGAGCAGCCGCGGCTGCCTCCCATCCCCCACCGCCTGAATCCAGCTCCAGCGATCACAGCAGCGGCCCGGGACCCGGCCACGCCAACTTGGGTTGACAGCGGGACCCAAGCAGGAGCAGAGTTCGACAGCAACTTCAGCAGCTCCAGCACCGGTACCAGCGGCGCCAGCAGCAGCGGACCCAGGAGCGGCAGTGGCAGCAGATCTCGCAGCAGCGGCTTCGGGGGGAGCAGCGGCGGTGGTCACGGCAGCGGCAGCTTCAGCAGCGGTGGTGGCTCCGGTGGTGGCAGCTATAGGAGCAGCAGAGGCAGCAGCAGCGGCTCGGTTTGCCCCGTAGGAAAAGCAAGTGCCCAGCTCCAGAAATCAGAACAACAACCCGACGACCCAGGCAGCAACTTGACTGAAACCAAAATCACCCAAGGTAACTGGGATTGCACCAGGGAACGGTCTCACTTGGTCACAAGCTGACTTGGATCCCTCAACAGACCAGATATCTAAACCTCTTTGTTGATAGAGGATCTGGTCATTATAATAACTACTCTTGCATACATACTCGGGGCTGTTTTTGATTGAATGTGTACAGAGTTTAGTTAAATTTTAGAATCTACCTGTATTTTATTCCACTCAGCCTGCTTGAATACTCCTATAGCAGGGAATCTCAACCCCTAAGAACATCTTTGTAGATACTCTGAGAGTCTTAAGAGCCACACCTAATACCTTAAGGTCCTACCCTGAAAATATATTACATCAAATCAATTGATACAGCTAAGAATACACAGCTAGCTAGAAAATCCAAGCATAAACTTAATCCAAGATGCAAAAATATATACATTATAACACAAGAAACACTAAAAAGCAAGATGATATAAATCCACCTAAAAGTATTAATGCATCAGAAATGTCCTCCAGAGAGAAAGAGTTAGAGGAAATGCCTGAAAAAGAGTTCAAAAGAATAATTATAAATATGTTAAAAGAGGTTAAAGAACACATGAAAACAATCAAGGAAGAAATCAAAGAGGAAATCAAAGGAATCAAAGAAGAGGCAGGACACCAATTTAATGAAATAAAGAAGGCAATACAAGACATAAATAGGGAAATAGAAATAATAAAGAAAAACCAGTCAGAATTACTAGCAATGAAGAACACAGTTAATGAAATAAAAAACTCTGTAGAAAATCTCACCAGTAGGATGGATGAGGGAGAGGACAGAATATCTAAGCTAGAAGACCAGGTGGCAGACCTAATGCAGTCCAACAAAGAGAAAGACAAACTTATAGAAAAGTATGAGTGGGAATTTCAAGATATTCGGGACACTATGAAAAGATCCAATATAAGAATTCAGGGCATAGTAGAAGGAGAAGAACTCCACTCCAGAGGCATAGTAGGCATCTTCAACAAAATCATAGAGGAAAATTTCGCCCAAATTGGGAAAGAGGTGCCAATACAGATACAAGAAGCCTTTAGAACCCCAGCCAGACAAAACCCAGAAAGAACCTCCCCTCGCCATATTATAATCAAACTTCCAAACACACAAACCAAAGAAAAATTATTGAAAGCAGTTAGAGAGAAAAATCAAGTTACCTACAAAAGCAAGCCCATCAGGATTACAGCAGATTATTCAACACAAACTTTTAAAGCCAGAAGGGCTTGGAGTGATATATTCCAAGTTCTGAAAGATAACAACTGTCAACCAAGGTTACTTTATCCTGCAAAGTTATCCATTCAAATAGATGGAGAAATAAAGACATTCCATGACAAAGCAGGTTAAAGGAGTATTTGAAGACAAAACCAGCTCTACAGAAAATATTTGATAGAATCCTCCATGCTGAAGAAAAGGAAAAGCACACATATAAGGAACCTAGAAAAAACCAGCTATACTCAAATACCAGTTAACAGAAGAGAGCACAGGTAGAACAAGTAACACACACACACACACACACAAATGGCAAACATAAATACGCACCTTTCAATAATATCTCTTAATATCAACGGTCTCAATCCCCAACGAAAAGACATAGATTTGCAGACTGGGTTAAAAAGCAGGATCCTACAATTTGTTGTCTCCAAGAAACTCACCTTTCTACAAAGGATAGACATTATCTTAGGGTGAAAGGTTTGAAGACGGTGTTTCAAGCAAATGGGCCTAGAAAACAAGCAGGGGTTGCTATCCTAATATCGGACAGGGTAGACTTTAGTCCGACGTTAGTCAAGAAAGATAAGGAAGGTCACTTTATATTGATTAAGGGCACACTCCAACAGGAGGACATTACAATCCTAAACATATATGCACCTAACATGGGGGCTCCCAAATTCGTCAAACAAACACTATTAGAACTAAGGTCACAGATAACACCAAACACAGTGGTGGTGGGTGACTTTAACACCCCACTCTTATCAATTGACAGGTCATCCAGGGAAAGAATAAACAGAGAGGCATCTGGACTAAATGAGGTCATATAAGGCATGGCCCTAACAGATATATACAGGACATTTCATCCAAAGGCTGCAGAATATACATTCTTTTCAGCAGCACATGGAACATTCTCTAATATAGACCATATATTAGGACATAAAGCAAATCTTAACAAATTCAGGAAAATTGAAATAATTCCTTGCATTCTATCTGACCACAATGGAATTAAACTACAAATCAGTAGCAAGAAAGGCTATAGAGCATACACAAAATCATGGAAACTAAACAATACACTACTAAATGATGAGAGGGTCAATGAAGAAATCAAAAAGGAAATCAAAAAATTTATAGAGTCAAATGATAATGAGAACACAACATACCAAAATCTCTGGGACACAATGAAAGCAGTTCTAAGAGGTAAATTTATAGCCTTAAGTGCCTATATTAAGAAATTAGAAAGGTCGCAAGTAAACGACCTAATGCTTCGCCGTAAAGCCTTGGAAAAAGAAGAACAAGGCAAACCAAAAATTAGTAGACGGGAAGAAATAATAA